>NC_140669.1:17501250-18915000 GCF_054131305.1 Coturnix japonica
AGTTCACCCAAGTATTTTTGTTGTCCTTAAATATTCTGAAGCTCCAGTAGTTTCTGCCTAATTAATGTTTTACTTTGATTGCAGGGTAGTAATTCAAATGACTGGTCATAATGAGTGGCAGCAGTAATTAAATTGTTGTACGCATAACGAGAACGTAAAACATCTGTTGGTTTGATACCAACCCGTGTTGTGAAAGTGACTTTTAGACCTTCCCCAGTGTGGTCTTAGCAGCCTACAGCTCAGCAGTCTGAAGCAACCTGCCACCAAAACACCACTTTTGTTCTTAGTGCCATGCTGCTATTGCTGCAGTAATAACAGCAGGGAAATTGTAAGTTGTTTCTAAACTTAGAGGATGGAGTGTCTGGGTTTTGTGGTGTGAGCTATGAACTTACCCACAGTATAAACCCTTTCCAAGACTAAACTTGCTAAAGATAGACAATGGAAAATTCTGACATACTCTGCAATTAGAAATTTCACCTTCACCAAAATACATAAGAAAGAGGGCTTCTCTAAAAGCATATGCCAGTGTGTGGTTTTTCAATTGGACTTACCCAGTTCTAGCCTCTGGTCTGGTTTTGAGCCATTGAAACAGCTGCTTTCATCCCTGCCCTCCATCAGTTGTATCCCCTGAAGTCTCAGGGCTCTTCCTTGCTGTTCCACAGAGCTACAAGGCAAATGCCTTCTGTGTCATGGTTGGAGTGCAGGTGTGTGTTTTGATGAAGTCAGAGTGCAGGAAGCGTGTTGTTCTGGTCACATCACTAGTGGTAGCGTATTGCCATTGAGAGCCATCTGAGACCTACAGACAGCCTAAATTGACAAGTCCAGCATTTTGTTGGGTACAGCGCTGATGGATGAGGTATCTTCTGTCATCTTCAAATAGGAAATCCTCGTACATTTTTAACAGTGTCTTTCAAATGAATACAGGTGCCAACTGCAAGCATTACTGTAGAGGGCAATCCTGCTCTGAACCGTGTGAGATGGACACATACCGGGAGAGAGATTGCTGTCGGTGACTCAGAGGGACAAATAGTTATATATGATGTGGGAGAGGTATGTATACCATGCATTGTGCAAAGTGCATTACAGAACACTCAAGTTTATTTGACTTGTATTTTGCAACTTGCTTTTAACTTTCCCTCTCTGTGATTAGAGAAAAAAATAACATTTCCTTTACCTGTTTGTTTCGCATATTCTGTCATAACTTTTTAGCATTAACGTTTGGCAGCTACGCCAGTCAAAAACTGAATACCTATTCTTAAGGCTGGTGAAATAAGATGAAACCATTAGCAGCTTTGTTTGTAGGGATTTCATGTTCTTTATAACTGGCTCATGTAAATTTGAACGATTGCTTGAGAAGTATTGAACAAAAGTTTTGAAATGAAGCAGTCTTGACTTCACTCCATAGAGAAGTGGTTGCTCTCATAAGTGTGTGTATTGCAGTAGTACATGACATGTCAACTGGGTGCAGATGTGGCATTAATCTTCCTCTTTGTAGACAGTCTCATGCAAGCTTGTCACAATAGTACTTAGATACATCACTCCCAAATTCTGCTGCTTTCATTAGTTAGAGCTGTTGATGTTTTGACTCCTTTAAAAGTTACACTAAGAAAGGTAAGCTGTTCATCTTCTGAATGTTATTTGTGAATTCTGCCGCTCAAAACGAGCTCTGTTCGTATATATTGGTGGGCTTAAATGATGTTTTCTTTGTCCACAGCAAATTGCAGTTCCTCGCAGTGACGAGTGGACTCGGTTTGGCCGAACACTGGCAGAAATAAACGCTAACAGAGCTGATGCAGAAGAAGAAGCTGCAACCCGCATCCCGGCATAGATCTCTGAAAACCGGCAGTGGTGGTAGATTTGTGAATGATTTGATGCAAATCTTAGAAGTATAAGCAAGTGTCAGTAATAGCTTAAGGGAGGAACACGTGGATTCAACCATGGACTTGGAAAATGTGTTACGATCACTGAAAATCAGATCTTGCATTGTTGACTTTTTATATGAAACTTACACAAATCAAATAATGTGCTTGTAACTTTTAATACAGTTAACTTTGACTTTGCAAGGAACTTCTTTTGCTGAAACACTAACCTGGTGTAAATCTACTGTTAAGCTTCTGAAATCTTCACTTTATAAACGGTATGTTTTGGAAAAGTAGAAATAGTGTTTCTAAACAGGTTCCATTTCTAAACTAAACTTTCTGTATCACAAAGATCAGCCTTCATGAGGTAGTAAGTTTCTGAAGGGTTCTTTAATTCAAACTGCCAATGGCTGTGCATGCATTTGTTCCAAGTAAGTTTCATTGCTTATATAGAGATAAGCCTCAGACTCTGGTAGTGAGTAATATGAGTGAATAAAATTTGTCTGCAGTTACAATCCATGTGATAATTGAACCAGAATTGATGAAATACATATTTAATAACAGTAATAAGTTATTTTGTTTTGAATTGGTGCATTAGAGAGTGAGACTGATTCATAAATAAATATTGTATGAGCTGCCCTGAGCCCCAATCTGTCTCCCTCCAGTAGTATCAGAGTAGAACGTTCCCAGGAGCTGCTGCCTGCCTTCACTTATACTGCATGTCAGTTTTGCACTCGCAGCCTTCACTTCCTATCACGGCAGTTGGCTAAAACAAGGAAGGCCACTCTTGTCAATTGTTTCCTTTCCAAAGCATGGTGAGCTACATTTTGAATTGATTTCCGCAGCATCAAACTTGCTACTAATTGTCCATATGAAGATAAAGAAAATTTTTCTTGCTGCTTTTTAACATTTCTTTTGACTCAAAAACCTCTCAACAGCTGGGCAATGAAATGTTACGATCTCTGTTAGAGGCTGTATTTTTTAATAAATCTCTCCTAGGATATTGTAAACTTTCCCATCAAACATCTTGCCCTACCCCTTGTTATTGTTGTTAGCTTCAGCGTAGGATTCTAAATCCAAGTTAGAACTACACAAGTTTAATTTATCTCATTCTTAATCCACTACAAACTATGATTTTTGTCAGAATAGATGCTTCATATGTTCACAAGTGGGATACATGTTTATATTCCAGCTCACTCAGAAACTTGTTTGCCCAGTTTTTCTTAAGTTTTGGAGTTTATCTTCTTGTTTCTCAGTTCCATTACAAGCAGTTCACAGAGATGCTAACAGCAGCAGTTCTGTCTTAAAGAGGTTCTCTTCTGTGGGTTAGAAAGGGAAATGGCCATTGGTTTCCTCAGTGTTGTCTTGTCAGAAGCCCACCCTTTATGTCCAGTGCAGAGTCATGCTGTTCAGTCTGAAATCTGCCTTGTATCTTTGTTTCAGTATTACAACAGCAGCTGTTTGGTTGAGAAATACATGAACTACGTAGAAAACAGGCACATCATGTGGTGATCTTCTACCCCTTAGGCACAATAATTCTTACAAACAGAAGGTTTTCCTCCTTCCCTCAATACTGTCACATCTCCTTTAGTAATGTTTCCTTCAGACTTGAAACATACAGATCATATATATTTAGTTTTAAATAGTTTTAACCTTTCTGTAACTTAACAATATTATTCTGTGTTCCTGTTTGTGTTCCTCACTCAGAAAACGGTTACATGCAGATCAAAGCAAGTTTTAAAACCCTCTTTGCAAAGTTAAGAGACCAGCAGTGGTGCCGCTTACTGTAAATGACCATCCTGGGAGCCACGCTGTCCAGTTTTAGAGCTGTGAGAGTTCTCACGTTGGAAAGCCTTCCAGGGCTGATCCAGTCAGTCAACAAGCTGTGACTGAGATTAAATGCCAGTGGGTACTACACGTCTGTATCTCTTTAGAAGAAAGCAGAACAAAATACACAGATAAAGGAAAGAGTGTTCCCAGGAGGCCTCTTCCACAGAACTGCACAAATAGGTAATTTTTTTAAATAGTTATAAAACAAACAAACAAACAAACAAAAACACTTAATAGGGCTGTATACATGTTGCAGCATAGAGGTCAAACAGCTGATCCCAGTGTACTGTAATGTCTAGCTCACTGAATATTATTCAGCATTGAAAAGATGCAGTATCTCCATTACAAGCTAGAACTGAAGTTCAGTTTATAAACAACTGCTTTCTGGCTGAGCAAGTTGTTACCGGTGGGGCCCACTGTTTCCCAGGATGTTTAACCCTGAAAGAAACTGTAAAACTAAAGACTGGAGGTGGTCAGACTTTAACAAGAGAAGCTGGAAGTCCAGCTACCTTCTCCCCGCCTTTATGGTGGTGTAACTTCTTTTCCTTTAGGACTGTAGAAACATACACCATTTCCTCTGACATTTTGGATTTAAAAGTTACATTAGCAGACGTTTTTCTCTGTATCTTAAGTTTAAAATTAAACCAGAAGAGTTCAAGCTTCTCCTTTACTTTGTATTCTACTCAACTGGAATTTCTTCTCAGTCTAGAAAGTCAGTTCTGCTTATTAGAAGAGTTTTGTTGTTGTTTGGGGTTTGGTGGGGTTTTTTTGGCCATTCTTTAACAAAACACAGATAATTTATTGTCACTTAGTCTGTCAGTGGTAAAAACTATCTAGAAATATAGTGAATGCCTTCAGTTTGTGTTACAGCAAGTTCTCCATTCTGGAGTTCTTTGTCCTCATGCTGTGAATCTTTGTGCATTTGGACACTTGGGTAGGTAGACTACAGTTCTATTTTGCTACAGTTTTAGAAGCTTCCTGGGTGGAAGATGAAGGAATTTTGTTAATAGGGACAGTTATGCATTCCTGTATTTCACACACAGTGGTCGAAATCAGATACTAACTGCTGGGCAGGTGGGGTGGTGTTTATTCATTCTCCACTATCAAAAGCACAGCTGATGTCACTTTGCTTAGGAAAGACCTCAGAACTAAGTAATATTCAATATTAATTTGTCAAACACTTAAAAGGTTGGTGTCTGAGACCATGTAGATCTGCCCAGACGCGCATTTCAGCAGTAAGAGTTGGCCACGGCTGTTCTTATTCCCCTGTACTATCCCCTGTAGTTTTGATTTGCAGTGTGGTAGTACCAGAGCTATCGCACTACTTTAGTGCAATTTGCTGCTCAAAGGCAAACACTCCAAATAATAAATCCTGTTTAAACAAAATATCATGAGTCTTCATAACAGACAAATATTTCTTATTTAAAATATGCTACCATAGAGGCAAGATCTATTACAGAATTAGTATTATCACGTGCTTCGGGAGAATTCTTTGTTGCAAAATAGTGCTGTAAAATAAAACACACTGCATGTGCTCACCTAAGTACTGTGTTCTTTTATACTTACAAGCCAGCACCTTGCGTCTTAATGTGTTTGCTGTAACTAGGGCAGAGTAAATGGCATTCCTGCAGAGGCTACATACTGCACCATACGTTCATTAAAGGGCTGCGTCTAATCCTTAACCTTTAGTCTGAAATCTGCAGAGAAGAAAAATCATATTGGACAACTTCTCTATAGCCACGAAGAATTGAACTGGTTTTAAATATTTTATTGTCACGTGAGTCTTAACAAAAAGCCTTCAAAACATTCTGTACATTTCAAACTATTTTGAACCGCAATATCCATTATATAAATGTATGTGTAGAGATGCCATGATGTCTCTGTACAAAGATGTACAATATGTACAGTAACATTAAATGCAAGCTGTGTGAGGCAGAGCTTAGGCTTACACATTCATGCCACCGGTTAAAAACAAGGCATAGACCCAAAGCTTCAGTTTGTGTGCAACAACTAGTTCAGAAACAGATAAATGTGTATATATCAGTATTAGAAAGGAGTAATTTGATCTTCAATCTCAGTTCAGCTAGAACAACATGCAGCTGACTGGAAAAAAATACAGTACTGTTCTCGTGGATTTCTAGCACTGCATCACTTCCAGAGGCCGAAATGTCTCTTTGGGATTCAGCTGCTACTTTTTGGTGGAGCAGGGACAGTGCCAGAGGACCGAAACTTGGGAAGATACAAACCAAATTTATTTTCTATACCGGCAAACGTGGCTGCAGCAAGTCTGTATCCACCGATGTGTTCAGGGTTGGCAGGAGGAAGATCTGAAATTCGAGTTTTCGGTGGGGGTTCTGATCCAGAAGGTTTGCTGTTTGAAGGAAGAAAATGAAAAAAGCTTTTCCACTGTTTAAGAATAGTCGGGTGGGGGTGATTCATACACTGCTTAACGGGCAACTGAGACAGATAAGAAGTTAAAAAAAAGTTAAAAAGTGAATGTTTGACTTACAGGCCTCCAAAATCGACATAAAACCACCTCTGCAGAAGTTCATAAGTGACCAAAGTTACACCAAACTGGGGTGAAGATCTGAACACGCGAGCTGTAGAATATTGCAAGTTACAGTGTCAAACAAAAGGGAGTTTCTCAGGAGAGAAGTTGAGCATTTTGTAATAAAATGTTGAAGTTACATTGCTTGGAATCAGACTTTTTAAATACTGCTCTGGAACAGCAGCAGGTACTAACTGGGACAAGTGGGGTCACTCATGATATTCAGTACGCATCTCTCACCTGCGGCTCCCTTCCAAAAAGCCGAAGGGCCTTCTTCCTTTAGAATCTTTCCAAAACAGTCAATAACTCCACTGTATGTTGTCTGACCGGCGCGAGCTGCCACTTGCAGTCTTGTCTTGATGACATCAGCAGGGGTTACCAAAGAAGCAGCAGGCACACCTTTTAGAAGGAAACCACATTTAATTTGCACAAAGATTCTTGTAAAAGATGAAACTCTTCTAACTGAAAGATACAACGCCAAACTTGAATATCGTTTTCACAAGAACTGGATGTTACTAAAAATGCAAGTTCTTATACTTGAAGCTAATATAACTGTTGGTATTGTCCTTCCATTTCTTCCAAGCTTAAAGGCTATAGCTGAGAGTAAAGAAAATAATAGGTGAAACATTAACAGTGATTTTCTCAACATCCCATCATGTAGATGAAGCATTTTTAAACTCACACGTAAGTTATATATGAAATCAGAAAGGAGATCTATGGCAAAACTCAGCTGTGCCACCTCACTATATTTTCACAGTCTACAAAACATTTTGCAAATTACACAGATAATTCACCTGGGAACTTAAATCTGAACCATCCATGTGTTAAAGGTGTTAGCAAGGAAATTATTGCTTAAAATACCTGTTCTAAATTATTTCCTTTCTGCTGTTTGGGCTGTTTTGTAGGAGAATAGGTGCTGCTTGCAATTAGGCAAGACACAAAGAAACAGGACAAGGAAGGTGCTTTACAAGCCTACCGTGTATCAGCAGCACAATATTAGCCAACTGCAATGCAAGAGCCACTTCCAAGGCACCACTCTCAGCTTTCCAAGTCAAAGGAAGGACACAGTTCTCAGAACCGTACAATTGTTTTGCAATTAAACTAAAAGTTTGCAATCAAACTAAAAGATGAGTATTATGAGATAGAAGTTAATGATATTTGTATGAACTTCTGTGAGTGCAGCAAGACAGACAGTCCTGCATCGTGTGAGAGTAAACAGGGCTACACCCCTGTTGCTGTTTTCCCAGCTGGTCTCTCTCTTCCCTCTGACACCAGAAAAGACCCAACTGGCACAGAGCAGGTACAGCCAAGCTCTGCACCAGGTCACTGTGGAACTCACACGCAGGGTACCCACAACTGATGAACATACACACTGCTATTCCTCACAGCTGCAACCAGTAACACTGGCCTGTCCCACCCAAGGGTGTTTCTAAACTACACAGAAGCCAACACTGACTGGTTCACAACTGAGGGGCTGCAGCTACCTGGAGGTGTTTGAGAGCAGTGGAGATGTGGCACTGAGGGATGCGATCAAAGGGAATGGTGGGCATGGGTTGTAGTTGGACTTGGTGACCTTAGAGGTTTTTTCCCAACCTTAATGATTCTATGTTCCTGTGGTTTCCACTCTGGTGATCTTAACAGGACCTGCCCTTCTGCATCCTCTTAACTAACCATCATGACAATTCCAATATCCAGTGTTTTACAGCGTGTGCCAATTAGCAAAAAGAACTTACCGATCACCATCACTCATTTGTTTATATTGAACATTTTCGAGAACCCTTTAAAATATTTGACATTTCACAGTATGATTCTTCAGCCTCAGATTCTTTACAAGAAGTTTTTTGGCAGTTGCCTTTGAACTAAGTTTCCTCTCAGTTATTCAGGAATCCAAACCCAAGTAAGTCATTTTCTTCTTAGCTCTTATGGTATCTCATTTTACGTTCATCAAAGATTCAAATTAGCCTTCAACTCAGAGAGCACAGTAACAAGTAAAACCCCATTGAGACAGACAGATCAAATTTGACTACAAGTTGCTGAGCTGCATTACACTGTTTATCCACATTATGCAAATGTAATTAGCTCTCATCAAAATTACATCGCCTCCCACTAAGGATAACAGTGATCAAATTTAGATTAAATCAGACACAATAGTACCATACCCTTCCTTTATATGGGGCTACCGAATGAATATTAAATATTACTTACTAAAAGAAAAAAAATTACCTGCGATGGCTCCAGCTGCAAGGAGATTAAGCCCTCCCACATGGCCGTGTTCATCAGCGAACATCAGCTTGCTATGAGCATAAACAGGAAAGTAGATGGCAGAAAAGGGAATGTCTCTGAGGAAACATGCTTTGGCACCCTGTCACGCAGAAAAGAGACGTAATAAAAATACATTTTGTAAATAAGGTTAAAATTGATATCCAGAGCCCAGGACGCATCAGCTCTCTTGATCTACTAGATAAACAACATGGAAAACAAACTAATTCAGGAAACAGAAGATGTAGAATTGAACTCAAACAAAAAACTAAAGCAGGCTTCTAGATTAAGGATGATCCAAGGTTCATACCTAGGTTTACGCAGCAACAATTCTGACATCAGTACCTAGAAGTACCTTTTATATGTGATGTGTCCAAACATGACAAAGAACGCAACAAGGTCCTGATGTCTCTCACAATGACCACAAGCAAAGAAGCAGTGAGACAAGTCCTTGCATGTCAATTCTTTCCATCAAACACAAAACCATCACTAAAATACCATCTAGGTTTGTAACACCTCATACTGCTCTGCACAGGTGATCACGTAGCTGATAGAAGAAGCTGCACCAAACGTCTACCAAAAAGGGAAACCACTGTAGGACACCAAGTACAGAGAATCTCGTGCCTTCAGTCATTTCCACATAGACAGTTTATGCTCTAACATGCATTTATGCAGTTACTCACAAAAGATAATGCAATTCTAAAGAATGGCAGGATTTTTAGTAAGCTCAATTGTTGAATTGCTGCAAAGAGAAATAATAACTTTGTCCCGTGTAACAAAACATCTGTGATCTTTGGGAAATCTAACAGTTGTTAATCTGATTTATTGAATTCCAAGCAAAAGCTGCAGCTCCAGAAACAAATTTGCACATTTCTATACTATTATCACAGGTCTATGACAAATCAGGTAAAGCAATGTTTTGTAAATGCACAGATAATGCAAGTGCTGAATTTACGTATTACCCCTCGTGCTGACAGAAGATAAAGCAAGAAATACCATTCCTTGTTTAAGAAAACTAATAGCTTCTGCTCCATTACATCTGATCTGTAATGATGGTACTAAGTGTACCTGCAGGGAAGGAATCTGTTGACTGGCACTCTGCTGAAGTACAGTACAGTATGAGCTTTTTTTAAAGTGGAATTTGTTATTGACAAATCCCTCCATTTAACTTCTTAAAAATCTGAATCCTGCTAAACTACACCACTGTTTCGCTGCCATCAAATTATTAAGACAAAGAGAATATCCTGCTGCAAAGGTAACAATAGAGATAACAGAGATTCAAAATAAATGTAAGAAAAACACGCAGGAAAGGTAAAGAAACTTTTCACAAAACCCCACCAAATGAAATTATCGGCACTAGAAGCCAGCAGGTCTGCAATACAGGACTCCCTGTAGCTCAGTATAAAAGCCCAGAGGACAGAATGGGGGAGTACTTTTATGTATCCCACTGCCATTAATATAGAAGTGGGTTTTCTTCAGTTTTCCACTGTGGGAACTGCCCTGCAGGAAGAAATTGGTTCTAAATTCAAAAGGTTTCTTTGTTTTTAACACAGTCTTTGTTTCAACACTGTAAAAGTTTAGCATAAAATATGTTAGCAGAGCTATAATGAAGCCACTCAGAGCAGACACACATACCTTATAGAGACCAAGAAGGCCTAAATCCTTCATAACAGAGAGGGCACTGACTCTGGGTCCTGTAGTAATTTCTCCCGCTACCTGCAGCCGAATCTTAACAATCTCCAGTGGATTAGTGAAGATGACCTGGGAAGCTCCTGCCTGCAAACCCAAAGAAAAAGAAAGTGAAACGCATTATTGGGGCATGTGGTGACAGACTGACTTTGCAAGGTGCAGAGTGCCTTCACCTCTCATTCCACTGGCTCATATTCTCAAATAAAAACCCACGAGTGCGAGTTAATAAAGCACTTGTCTGGAGGTTAAAAGCCCACACCAGAAATCGTGGTTTTGTACAGAATTCTGATTCACATAAATTCTTACATTTACCTGTTAATATTCCACTGCAGTGGATTGAATTGGTTTGCCTCTGCAATTCTCCTTAGCATCACTTCCTACAAGTCAGGAGACTGCACAAAAGTCCATCAGCTAGTGCACTAAACACTACTTGACAACAATGATTAGACTTGTACTGCTGGGGCATCAAACGCTTACTAAGAAGACCTTATGTTTATTTAATAGTAATCCATCACCAATGAGTAGACATGCTATTAGCATTTAGTCGTGATGCTTTTTAAAAAGTAAATTTGCATTTAATGGTGTAATTTTAAATAATTAGAAAAGGTGTTTGGAGTTTTGTTTAGTAGACTGTAATTCTCCTAATTGGAAACAAAACAAATTTTAAATAGGAAGAGTAACATTTCAAAATATGATACTAGACACAAACAGGAGCCCGATCTTCCTCTGAGCTGAGCACGGCGTTCCACATGCTAGAAATGTTCTGCTCAGGAAAGAAACTCTCTTTGTAAAACTGAGGGTGTGTGCAGAAAAAAGATAAAAATAAAAATCATTGGTCAGCTCACTGTCCCACCTCCTGGTGTTCCCTAATTGATTCAGAACTAAACACTAACCCTTTTTGTTATGTCTCTGCTATAGCACATCTCCTCCTCTCCAGCAACAGGCAGAACTGAGGTTAACCTGGGAGCACATCTTACAAGTTGGAAACTTATTTTAGATTTGAGAAAAGGGCCTCAATAGATCTTATAGAAAACAAGGAACATTCTGAGCACTCTGGTAGTGGCTGTGTGATGGGGGTCTCAAAATCCTCACTGACCAAGAGAAAGACACCTCGGTCAGTACAGACATCTGAAATCCCTGACCCAAACAGTGGCCTACCAACCTCTGCTTTTGATTAATTATCTGTACTGAAACTGTCTGGAAGACCATTGGGAATTCCTAGATTGGACAAACTGGCCCCACCTTCTCTATTTCCCAGACTTAATGCATAAACTTTTCCCAGTTCCCTGGTACCACTCATATCCAAAACTGTTCTTCAGACCTTATTAACTTCCCACGTTACCTTTTCCTTTCCAGTTAGCACAGCCCTGTGCATGTAAGAAGCAATGGTTGTCCTGCTCGGAAAAGTTTCAAAATAAACAAAACTTACATAAATCTCATCTGGCAAATTCTGTTGAACAGTAACCAATTTATTTTTTTTTCCCCATATTGCATTAAAAAAACAATTTTCACTGTTTATAGTTTCCCTACATGTTTTTTTATACTCTGGATAAAATATTAATCAGAAAACTCTTACTACATAATAACATAGTGCATCATAGAAGTGTATCTGCTACCTGCCTATTTAATATGCATTCTTTGTTTACACACATGAAATTCAATTTTTTATCATTTTTTATTTTTAATCTGTTGTAAATTAGCACATCCTGCAGAGCAGCCAAAATAACCCTTCCTATTTGCCTAACACCCACCAAAGAAACACAAATAGGCCAATTCATAAACATTTCTATTTTCTGCACTGAATTCAATCTTCCTGCAATTAGCCTCCTCCTCCCCTAGGTGCACAACTGCCTCCCTCTGCTGCTCTCAGCCCAGTTCTGATGCACAAATGAACAGATAAGGCTCTAAACAGAACTTCTTCATAATTTAGCAGCAGTACTAAAGTGTTACCAATTTTATGCTGTTTATAGAGAATTACATATAACAATATTAGTAGTAAAATGACTTGATAAGCAGATGACTGAGTAAAATAAAACAAAAGAAAAACCCTAACTTGTATTATCAGTAGAAAAGCTCTTAGAAAGCCCTTTAATTGCTTTGAACGTTGTGTATACAACCAGCTTTCTTAAAAAGAGCAGTAACCATTAAGACACTCAGTGAAACGCTGCCTATCAGCAATGCAGGCTCCTGCCCAAGCCTCACTCTTTCATACAGTTACATCTGGAGCAAACTTTTATGCACAAGAATAACTCAATTCACATAAAGATCTACACTGAATTCAGCTTTGTGAACAAATGATGTCCTGTCACATCGTATGTACAGGTAACGTGCAACACAAGAAAACTCACTTGTTCACTGTGTGCTTTTGAAGAACTGAATGGGAGGGCTGTTGGTTTTGTTTTCTTGCTGAGGAAAAGCTTGTGTGTCTGATGAAGAATGAGGTGGAAGGAAGGCACTGCCTGGGTTCCCAGCAGCACAGCAAGTGTCTCAGAAGGGGATGGAGAAGAGATCTCCAAAGAAAAACAAACTGGCAGCGCAGAGTTGCAATACAAATCTCCGTGCTTCTGTGCAAATCATTGGCAATCACCATCATTCTTTCTCAAAGTACCTTATTTCAGCTGTCAGCTATGTTTTTTATATACACGTGCGCACATATACACACACAAAGGTACACACTACGGTCCTGGCATTTCTTTCACAGAAGGTGCACTAAATCTAGATTTCCTCCCCAAGAAAATCTTCCTTCGCACATAAATTATAACAGACACTTTAAAAAAGGTTGACAAATTTGTTTCTGAATGGAGGTTATTCATACACATCAAAAATACCAGTAATAAAAGCTTCTACTTAACCTTAATGTCATGTAAAATAACTCTACAAGGAGCAAATAAAGGAACTAAATCTGACAGCAAAGGTTATGAGAGAAAAGATGTAGTTTGAGATCCCAGAGCAAACGCCTCATGACATGCCAAAGGCTGAAGGAAATACACAAATGACCCTGCAACATGAGACCTCTTGCCCTTTCCAATTCCACCCAGAGGCATATGCTACAAAGGGGGAGAGGCCTATTTTGAGCCCTTCCTTCCTTCCTTTCTGAAACCACCACATCCTGGACCACAACCATACCCCATAGAAGCAGCTAAAATAAGATGCTACTTAAAACAGCCTACTTCAAACACATCAAAAGAACTTGCACTTCTTTCTCAAGGCCAAACTTTCATTGCTCACGCACCCACAGCAAGTTTATTGTCTCTTTTACTAAACAGTACATTTCTTCATAAGTTTAAATGCCTGCAAAGTAAAGCAGCTACATTTAATTCTTCTCCTAACTTTACCTGTCTAAAGTATATGAAAAGATATACGGTATCTATCTTCAAGACTTTGAAGAGCAGTATCCTGACAAGTAAATTCTGGGACCTCTTCATATACATATAGGCAAACACACATATCTCCCTCTCCTAATCACCAACATATGCACTGCCTATACCTTCAAGAGGGGTTCTTAGACCCCTTCCTTCTGGCACCCCACATCCTGCAGCACAAATTGAAAATGTCTTTCACATAAAATGGAATTCATCCACTTGAAATGCTAAGCCTCCTGCACACTCCATTGATGGAAAAATTTAGTTCCTAGATCATAGGAACTACAGCTCTAATTTACATGCATTTTCATCTGCTGTGACAGTACTTTTGCTCACTTACACAACATTAGATGTCAACTTATACGGTTCAGCTGAGGATGAAAAGTTACCCTACAGCACCAAGCCTAACATGTATCATGTAGGTGAGTCTCTTTGAGTAGCACTGTTCACATTAGGCATGAGTTTTCTGTTTCCCCGGGATATGGAAAGCATCACTAAAGCCTAACTCATTCTCCCTACAACCTAATGGTAGCTGAAAACTCCAGAGGCAGAAATGCTAATCACCAAATTACAATGAAATTTAATTAATTACAGTAACAGTAGGGAAATAAATTGTTTTATCTGAACATGTGGAAGTGTGGATAGTGCTGCTGCTGATTAACAAACCAGCAAACTCTCAGAAAGGTAGGAAGATGGGATATCAGTTTCATCCATCAATGACCAGAACCCTTTCCTTGACAGGTATGACCTGACCGATGTAACTGAGCTGCCCCACGCAGTTGTTTTGCAGACTTCCAATACAGCCACAACTTGAGAGCAGCTGGGAATATTTGGGCTTTGACAGAGCAGGCCCTGCACTCCCCAATGGCATTTACATTGCCCAGAGGCTAGCAGGTACGTTTCAAGAAACACAGGGCACTGGCTGACTGCGGGAGGTCCCTGCCCTGCAGTAAGGAAGGAAGACTGGCAGGCAGCTTGACCGTACAAATAGGCCAGTGCTTTGGTGGATGTCTTTGGTAACAGCTATGAGATTTGTGTCCTTTTACTGAGGATAGGAGTTTATTCCAAAATCTTACAGCAGTTGAGAAAAATATCTTCTTAACGCAGTTCCTGATTCTGTTGGTTGCCCCTTTGTGGGATGATACAGCACTTCTCACAGAGCTGAGGATGCTGACTGCCACACACAGGTTGCCTGGAACCACTACCGTCCTAACATCACAGGTTTTAACTGTCCCTGTTTGTGGGTCTCACAGGACTACAACACCACACATAGACTTTAATACAGCAGTGTCATCCAGAGAGGAGAATGTGCATGGTCCACTGCACTACTTCTATTGCTGCTTCTGCCTCCTCCCCACAACTTTGTTGATTCCAGGCTGTGGACAGCAGTGCACACAATGCGTTTCTGCCCTGTCTGCGAGAAGGTAGGGCTCCAATGGTGTGGAAGGTTTCTGCCCTAAGCAAAACACCTAAAAACCAGCTTACCCATCTGTTACATGTAGAAATGAGCATTATTGCTGTCAATCAGGAGAAGAGTCAGTGCTGAACACAGACAAGTGAGAGTCAGAGGTAGTAAGCACATCTCCAAGAGCTACACATAGGTATAATCTGTTTCTTCTCATGTTACGATGGGGTGAAAAGCATATTTTGAATGTATTCTTTTTATAATGTACTCTCAATATAACAACATATCCTATCTTCCTGTCTACTTGAGAGTTTGCTGATTTATTAACATTTGTCAAGACATTTTTAAGAAGCCACAAGCTACCTAAATCCAGATGATGAAAACAATTTTGGGATAGATAAAAGGCACATAGTGCCATAGTAACCCATAATTTTGGGTTAACAGAGAGAGAAGGAATAGAATTGTGGAAAGATGAGGAAGAGAAGTAATATCTCCAGAAGAGAAAGCTTGTCTGCCCCAGCACATTGAAAGGGATTAAGGCTGCTTGTGGCAGTTCCTTGGATGTAACTGTTGGTTATCTCATAACATTTTGTAAAAAAGCAGAACACAATGAATACAGTAAATGAGAAGATCAACACTACTTCCAAGCAAGTCAACATGGAAAAAAAAGCTGTCAAAACAAGGATGAAAAAGACTGAGGAGAAAGAGGACAGAAGCAATTATATTGCTACTATTTCAGTTAATTAATCCTTTCAGACATTTAGAATAAACTTTATATGCTTGCTAATAATGATTTTAGTATTTAGGAAGAAGTGAAATAGCTAAAATGACATTAAAAAAAACAAACAAAAAACAGTGCAGATAGGAAAGTCACCAGCTGGTAAGATTATTGGATAACCCAAACAAGGCTGCAAAGAAATTAAAACAACTCTGAGGTTGCTAAACTGGCCAGCATCTGCCCTACAGAGGCCAACTTTATCTAAATCCTCCCAATTGGAACAAGTAAGTATTCCTATCTTCTTTGAGTCCAGCAGAGGGCCACAAAGATGATGAAGGGCCTGAATCATCGTCCACATGAGGAAAAGCTGAGTAACCTGAGTGTGTTGAGCCTGCGGAAAAGGCAAATGGATGAGGCCTGGCTCTTCTTGGTGATAAACAGTAATAGGATAAGGAGCAATGGCCTAGAATTTGAACTTGGAAAGTTCCATACAAACTGCAGAAGAATTTCTTTATGTTAAGGTGATGGAGCACTGGAACAGGCTGCTCAGAGAGGTTGTGGAGTTTCCACCTGTGGAGATATTCAGGTCTCATCTGGAAGCCTACCTGTGTGACATACTCCAGGGCATCTGCTTTAGCAGGGGTTGGACTCGATCTCTTGAGGTCCCCTTCCAACTCCTGCAGTTCTGTGATACTTTTTGGAAGATAATATCAGCTACAACAATCAGCTTGTACAAAGGGTTGTGTCTGGACAGCTTATCTGAAACTAAAATTTCTCCCTGATTCTTATATGTTTAATACAGTAAGACAATCAAAATGTATTTTGAAGAAGGAGTACCTATCAAGAAGCAGAAAAAAACCCTAAAAGGAAATCACATTTAATACAATAATTTTAGTATAAAACAATGTAAAAATAGTAACTGAGTATGAGATATTTGTTTTAAACTGTGAATTAACCATAACAGAGAGAAGAATACTAATGAGTTCTGCTATAAATGATCTGTATGCGCTTTCCAGAAGAAAGGTTAGTCTTTTGCTTGCTATACATCACAGCTGCTTTCTCACATTTCTCAGAAAATAAACTTTGTACACTGACAGGTGAAGACTCAAGCATGTACCAGGCTGCCAAATTCAATCAGGCAGAACTATAAGCAGCCTCCCTTCAGGGCTGCTTCTTTGAATTAAAAGTTTGCAGAGGTCAACAACCTTTCTGCCCCAGGTTTGTTGTAAGCTGAGGAGGTTTTTTACTAGCTTGTCAGCCTACTCAACTGGAAGTTATTAGTGTTCCCTGCTACAAAAGAAAACTAAATGAAGCCTTAAACATTTTACAGGGTTAACAGCTCTTGGTGAATCCCACAAATGAAATTAGCCAATGTACAAAAACAAAAAAAAACCCCTATCATTAATACCAATTCCAATCATTTACAGCTTGCTTGGAGATCTGCTAAATTAGAATCCTCCATCTCAATGAAAACACTGTTTGTTTTTAACTATATTTACACGAGGGATGTAGTTAGCATCTGCAGCAACGTAGCTACATTTCATATGAAGTAACTTAAACAGAAAATTCACTCAAACTTGTAATCTGAAAGATAAGACTACATCATTCAGTTTTCTCACGTTTTCACAAACAAACAAAAGAATCACACATGGCAAGTTAAAGAGTGTATTTTTTTTCCTCTTGAAAACTTCATGAACAAACAGTTGGGTTTTTTTGTCTACCCCTTTTTTTCCCCAGAAGCAAACTCAAACATGATTCCTATAATCCATTCATGAGGAATAATGATCTTTCTCCACATTAACCACGAACATCATCCCAAGCAGAAGTACAGAATGTAGTCACACAGAAGCTTCTTCTGTGAATACAAACACCACTTAAACTGAAAGCTATGTAGTAGGCCAGAAGTTGTTAAAGCACATAATTCCAAGGGAACTCAGAATTATGCAGCTTTCTCAAAGAGAAAAAGTGCTTTTCCAGATCTTGTAAATGAGAAAAAAATATATAGTTCTGTTCAGGTCAACAAAGCACACATAAATAACTGTCACTCCAACTGTACTGCACATTACCAAAAATCAATTTTTCCTAGCAATGAAGAGTACAGGATAGATACTTACACAGCCACCAGCAAGGATCTCTGCAGGGAGTGGAATGGAACCATCTTTCTTAGTAAATTTGTCTCTGACAAAGTCATTGACCTAATGAAGATACAATATGTTACATACAATTTAAAGGTATCCTTCCTCCTAACTAACCTATATCAAGTACATCTGTAACCATATTTATTTAGAGTGCTTGTAAGTGGTCATCTTTCACACATTTTAGGAAACAAATCCTGTGTTTGTTAACAAACAAAAAGATGTCAGAAAAAAAAAAAAGATACGTACAGTTAGCTTAATAGCCTTTTCTGGAGCAACACCTATCAGCTGTGGTAACAAGCCTATAGAAACAAAGACATCATAAGGCAACATTATCTTCCTAATAACGAAACTAGTATTTTATAAGAGCTCTACAGAAATGTCTTTCTGCACATGGGATTTCCTTTGAAGTGGATGGCAGTTACCCTAGGAGGTGGATGGCATTTATGTATGTGCGGCTGCTAGAGCATTGGATATTCATACCTATAGGATTTTACAATTAGATATCTGTTGAAAATGGAATGAAAAGGGTGAATGTAGCCACCTTCCACAACCAAATCAAATTTGATACAGTTGTTGTGCAGAAACAAACAAACAAAAAGGTAAAAGACTAAATCATGTACCTCATCACATGCCTATTTATATAAGAATTAATTTGACTTTATTAGAGTTTTTTAGCCCCTTAATATGATTTTCCCATAAATCTTAAACTTAAAACAGGAGATTAATTAGGAGAGATACACACAACTATGATAAATTATTAACTACACTCTACCACCAACCTGACATTTCTCAAGGCTCCAGTTTTGACGCAAATGATGCAAAGGATTCTCATTAGTTGAGTGCAACATTAACTTCTTTAAACTCTCTTACAGTTAATTATTTTACTTATTATTATTATTATTATTATTATTATTTTTAATCTTGCCAAGAGGAATTATCAGTTGTCAGAAAACGATTTTGAAAGACTCATGCCCCTGGAAAACATCTACTACCAAAATGAACAGCCTTTTGATATAAGTACATACACCTTACAAGGAGCTAATTGGTTTAAGAAAAAAGAAAATCAATAGGTGGCAGTCTCAACTTCCTAACATAGATTATAGCAGCATCTGTTATCTTTCAATTCATTTTCTCCATAGTAATCCTGGTATTATGTATAAAATCATAAAACTTAAAGGGCTTATTTTTATTAGAAATGCTCATTTCCATGCTTAGGGAATATCAATTTGTTAGAGGTGCTCGCCAATTAACAAATAAAGAAATCCCACGCTAATAATATCAAACATCAAATGACATCGACAAAACTATGATGATGCAGCTTCCCACTCTCTCTTAAGTGAAAATGATGGCTGAGATTCATAAAAGAATCTTCAAAATTCCCCAAAGTATTTAAGTCTGTAAATTTTTTATAGTATTTTTATAGTATTAAGTGTAGCACTTAACATATGCAGTGTAGTGTTTTCTTCCAACACAGTACCTTCTGTGTGATGTACAGACTTACTATGCAGAGGAAAGGTAGTTATTAAACACAAAGAAAGGTTGACAATAACAAAAAGAAATACTGCCCTCCCAGCCTAAATCTCTGATCCACCACAAAAAGAAAACCCAGCTCTGCAGTGCTTGTACTATGGGGGTGGGGGGTGAAAGAAAACTACCAGACAAAACACAACAAGACAATTCCCCACACTCTGTCTCCTCCTTTATATGAAGCCAAACACCCCAGACACACACACACTGTATTCTAGAGAACCTGGGATTCAGCACAGTCTAGCAGGAGAGCTTAGAAAATACTTCATAATTAGTTGGATGTCAGGTTTCATAAGCATCATAGTTTTCCTGATGAAAAATTAGAAGTTTTTACTTAAAAATATGAACTTTCCAATATCCATTCAAGTCTATTTTTCAAACTGAAGTATTGTATCATTATATATTAGAAAACAATTTAAGCTAATCCCATTCAGAAATATAAGATTCCAGTTACAGTCAACTCCGTAAATATTTCTGTCATTTCTGTTTAATACTCATCTGCAGATGATCTGAGTACATGCTGACCATTGAAGATAACATTCTCAGAACAGCTACACAAACCTCTCATGCTAAACAACCTTAAAGACAATTACTAAACATATTCTTTAAAAGTGTAACAAGTTGACATGACTCTCCCTCAACATGCACTCTTTCCTACTCAAGTGTGAAGCAGAGTTTTTAACTCATCTATGGAAAGCATTTGCCAAAAGTTAGAAAACAAAAATAAAAAGTGAGTAGTTTTAAAAGCAACTGTGCAAAATCATGTTGGGGTGAGGGGCCGAGAAAGAAAACAGTACTTTAGAAAAGAACTGCAGAAATCATGAAGTCTAAAGTAGAGTCATAAATGTAACTCCAAGGTGTATTGGTTTTAATGAGAGATCTGGCAACAAAAATGGAAGAAATTTACTAGGAAAAAAAAAAAATTACTGAGATCACAGCTATTTCTTTACAAACACTAACAAGGACCAGCGTCCTCATGGACAGAACACACTGTAATATAAGAGGACCAAGTTAGGAAAACTGTGTTCTGTTGCATGAAAACAAACAAACAAACAAACAAACCCACACAATTAAAAATAGACAATTCAACTAGATATAAATACCAGAAGATTGACTAATGTATGCACCCTTTAAGTAAGTTATCTTGTTGATATGATACAAATGCTTCCATAACCTTCTCCTAAGCTAAAAAAATAAGCAAGATAGCTTTCTATCTAACTGGTGCAACTGATAAGAAGTTGCTTTGAATTCTTAACCTGTGTTTTGGAACAAAGTGATACATAAATTGCAGGCTGCAATTTCTTGCTCACAGTAGTCCCAATACCTGCAGAGGTACGAGGAATGAGCAATCTGGCATCCAGTTTAACAAGTATCTTTCAGAATGACTATTTTCTTTCTTTTAATAAAAAATACTTGCTGTAAAACAGATATTTACTCTTCATGGGCTAAAATCCATTCCTCATGATTGCCCCCAGCCAAAAATCACAAACCTCGGTTTGTGAGATATTCTTGTCCACAACACTCACACCACAGAGATTAGGACTTTAAACAAATCTGTGCACCAAAAAAGCCAATCAGTAACAACAGAAGGCCTCGTTTTTCCCAGCAATTATGATGAACAGTGCTCAAGGGAAGTTAAATATTCAGCTCTATGAGACAGAAGCAAAAATGTAAATTATATCAAGTTTCACATTTTCCAATAAGACTACTTCTTGAGGTATTAAAAAAAAAAAAAAAAGAAGAAGAAGAAGAAGAAGAAAATCCTCAAGCCAATATATACATTTTATTCACTTACCTCTGTAAAGACCAAAAAAGCCTTCAAAACGCAAAACCTTTTTAAAGCAGTCGAAGCTGTTTTTATACATCAACTCTCCTACGACTGAACCAGTGGAGCGCTGATTCTGCATACGAGTTTTCACCAGGTCTATGGGATACACTGCTGTAGCACCAACAGCTGTGAGAAAACATTCAGAGCATTAGTTCTGCAACTTCTCTGTTGGTATATAAATAGTACATAAATGCTATGGTGAATTTGTTTAACAGTAATTTAAACACACAAATATATACAAGCTGGTAAGATCGCTGGTATGTTGGAAGTAAGAAAGAACAATACTGAGAATCTAGAAAAATTTTCCAGAACAGATTTATTATGTATTGTATAGAATAAGGTATACTGAACAAAGAAAACCAATCAGAAAAAGAAGCAATAAGTAATAAAATAAATAAGCAAATGTGTCTCTCAAGGGAGTAGAGTTTCAGTTGTTCCTAAAAGGGTACTAGAATAGAAGGGATAAAGGAAGATGCAGTGGCACAACCAGAAGTGGCTGCACTCTCCAATGCCTCATCTGCATAACCAAGAAAATGCACCTTAGATGGTCCCAAAGAGTCTGGCAAAAAGACTGCTAACCCGGGCCTGAAACCCAGACAAATCACTCACCTCCAGCAATTGAGCCCAAAGTGAACCTGTAGGCTGACTCAGCTATCTGGAGCCAGATAGGCCTGCCTAGCTCTCCAAACGATTGCTGTGTGAGGAAAAAAAAAGTGAAAAAAAAAACCAACAATGTTTCAAAACCTTGCTGGGAGAACAAAGACACAATAGATCTGCTTTTATGAAGGTAAAGAAAGATTCCAAGACGTCTACTGAACAAAGCATATTTTTCTAATACTCCTTACATCCATGTTCTTACATTTTCCTAGTATTGCCAATAAATAAATAAATAAATAAATAATCAATCTATGCTCAAGATAAAGTAGATAGAAATATAGATCAACTTTTCATTCTATTGCCATCAGACTTCCAAGGGATGGACACCCCTTGTTAGCTTAAATAAAATTCAGTATCTCACAGATAAAATGTATACTCTGATGACAGATGCTAAGATTATATATACACATTACTACATAGAATAAACATGACATTTACTACCTTCAAAACAAGCAAAAAATGTCAATTATTCCCCAGAGCATTTCCCACAAAGCTTTTTCAGGCAGTTGATGATTTGCAGACACAATGATGACCTCACTCACTTCAATTACATACATTATTATAAACATGCTGGGGTTTTAAATAAAAACCAAGTCTACACAAAATATTTCCAGAGGTTCAAAATCACATTATTTGATTCTTATTACATATAAGGTAATAAAGATAAGCTGATACGTAAAGATTCAGAAACTTGAACTGTAAAGTATGCCAAGTTTTCTTCCAAACATAACTAAGGGTGTTAGAAAAGAATTTATACTATGTATGTAAAGGTGGTCAAAATACTAGAGGTTAACATCTGCACTAAAGCAGATACGAAAGCCCATCTCCCAAAAGCAGACTCCTTTGTTCCTTATGTACAACCTGTATCATTTGCAGATGTACTCCTCGTAAATGCAGAGCTGGGATGTATTCAGACCTCAGAACACTACAGAGCGCTTTGCTGTGATGCACGTTACAAATTCTCTACAAAGATCATCACACAGATGTTTCACTGCTAACACTTACAATGTGCTTATCAAAGCTCTGAACTGTGAAACAACCACTGAAAGGCAGCACATACCTCAGTGTAAGCAACCCTGCTTATGCTGGCATTACACTGGATGTGCAAATCCCAGCCTTTATTATGTGATGTTACACAGTATGTACACAGGTAAGAACAACAACCTATGAAGTTCAGACGGGGAAAAAAAAAAAAAAAAAAAAAACCACAACAGGATTTTGTACCATTTTTTCTACAGAAAAAAAAACATTTAAACAAACAAACAAAAAAACAAAAAAAACCTGACAATAAAGTAAACATGGTTGGAAGCTGCTTTCCATTTCCACCAAACCCACAAAGACAGAGCAAGTTTATGCAAAAAATTAGGTTTTCCTTTTAAAGCCATATAAATGCAGTTAGAGAAGTGTTTTCATTTTCCAGGGACAGATGGACCTCACAAGAATGATATTATCTCAACCACTAACAACTAATTTTCATTGTATCTATCAGTACTGTAAAATTCAGTAATAATAGGTTCGCTTAGGATATGGTCCAGTAAAAGACCATTCCTTACAAAAGAGAGAAAACAAAATTGCTTCCTTTTTGCTGTGCTCTCAATACGGAATGCAGAATAGGGTTAAAGCACTCTCTATTACTCCAAGAGCATTAAAAGAGTATGTTCTAGTAATGAGTAAAGCTTTTTTTCAGTGTGCTCATTTTATAACAGTGTTAAGCTCCAAAGGTAATTCTGAGGTGTAAAATAAAATAGGCAAAGTATTTTGTTTCATAATAGTCTACTCAGAAAGCGGAGTGCTATAGAATACACTGATTAAAGCCAAAGATGGCAGTTACAAACACAGTTACGAAACTTCAGCAAAAATACTTCTCATTAGTCTGGACAAACATTGCATATACATTCCTGCATCAACTCATTCCACCATTCTTGTCTTTTGGAATACACAGAATGGCTGGGTTTGGAAGGGACCTTGCAACCCACTCAGTCCCACCCCTGTGCAGGCTGGTTGCCCCCACCAGCTCAGGCTGCCCAGGGCCCCATCCAGCCTGGCCTTGAGCACCTCCAGGGATGGGGTGCCCAGAGCTCTTCTGGGCAGCTGTGCCAGGGCCTCACCATCCCCTGAATAAAGAAGTTTCTCCTTACAACTAACCTAAATCTGTCCACTTTTGCCCTTTTCCTATCACTGGACTAGGAAGACTAATAACATCAAGCACCCAGGGACAACAGTGTAGCAGATAATTTTTCAACCATAACAGTTGAACTAATGATTTTCCTATCATTGATACAGATCCTAGATATTCCAGTGGATACAATAATTTAAAGGAACTTTGTTGTAACATGTATAAAAAGTGAAGTGGAAAAGAACAAACTCATTGTAACAACAGGGGGGCCAGTAGATACAGTTGCCTTTTAACTAGTTTCTGATAACTCAAGAAAGGCTGTGGTCACAATTCAGTAACAAAGAAGGAATAGCTTATCCCTTTCCAGAGATCAGGGCGTGCTGGAAATTCCAAAAGGAGGCAAGTAGAGATTCTTCTCTTTTGGCTGCCATCCCTTAAATGAGGTTAAGGCGGAGTGAACCCAGGGTTGCACAGGTGAATTGCTTACTAAATACTGTCCTAATTCTATCTTTATAGCAAAGAACATACAACATAACCCACTTGTTAGGAATCTGTTTAAAGAGGGTTTTTTTCTTTTTACTTTTCATACATGTGTACACTTAAACATTCACTTAATTTCAGCAATTTTGATTGTACATAACACTTCTACCTACCTGCCTCTGGAGTTCTGCCAGGTGGTAAGGTAATGCACCCTCAGCCAGTGGTGCTACTCTCTCAATATCTGCCAAAGTTAAGCGCCTTAACACAAGGCAGAGGGAAGTAAATTACTGTTAGTTAAAATACCAAACATATTCAATACAGTATTCCTAGCCGCATCTCACAGAATACATCTTGAGTTATAAAAAAAAAAAAAAAAAAAAAAAAAAAAAAAAAAAAAGACTCATCATATTTAAATGCATGCCTAAGAGTTCTGCTATATTGCAATAAAGAATTCTTGGAGTTAGAAGGGCACTCCCTTCTTGTAGCTGTCAAGGGATCTCAGGTTATTCATAAGGGAGTTACTGATTACTAGTAATAAAGGATGTAATTCACACCTTAAACCTTTTCTAGGTATCCCTCCCCAAGAGTTCACATGCAAACAACTATGTAAAACATCAACAAAGTTAAGAATAGTGGAGAATTATAGACTTCTGGGATTACCATAATGTAATTTTGCTATCTTATATTTAAATCTATGACACAACAATTAACAATGGTGCTTTATAGACAGAGTTTACTTAGAAAACACCTGCACACACCAGCCATTTTATGGCAAATAAATTGTAATGAAATACAACAAAACACACAGATTTTAAAAATAAGATGAGGAGATTTTGCACAAAAAAACAACAATATGGTTGTAAAATGATAAAATTAATTATCATAAGTTACCCAGTAACACTGTATAAACCTGTAAGTTGGTAAAGAATATCTATTTCCAACGGTGTAACTTGTCCAAATCGGATTGCAGTCTGGGTAAATTCCTCTGGATTTTAAAGGGAAGGAGAAATAAAGCAATTGTGTTATTTGTCAAATTTCATCTTTATGGACAACTCCAGCAAATAACTTAAATATCACAAAAGAATGAAAACTATCATCAGGAAGCAAAATTCATAATGCAAAAGAAAAGGATAACTTTAGGAAGACATCTGTCTTGAAAGAGATCTTTGAAACATAGGCCAAGTATGATTCAAATAAATTCTCATATCATCAAGGTTAATAACAACACACACAAAATGTATTATTTTTTTTCCTCAAGTTTTGCAAAATGAACAGAATAATTATCCATTATCCATAGCTTTAAGGGCAGCTAACACATTTATCACCATCATGTCCATGCTTCTTTTCTCTGTTACCTCTCAGTGACCCCAAACTTATGTGTTCATCTATCCAAATTACACTGCACATTCATGACATAATTGGCAAGCTACAATAAGCAAGTTTTAGCAATGACAATACAGTAGCTTTTTTTCACAACACAAATCCAGGCAAGATATGTCTATGCATTTACATCAAGAATAAAAAAAAATGCCAGCTAACTTGTTAGCACTATTTGGAGAACACTGACAGTTATTTTATGCTTCTCTTTAGGGATGAAAAGTATGCTGAGCATATGAACATAAAACAAACATAAAAGGGAAAAAAAAAAAGAAAAAAGAAAAAAACCCCGCATGCTTTTTACCACACATAGACTTGACTGGTCCTGTCCATGCAGGTAATAAAGTCAATGATAAAATCTGTCATAGAATGTTTACAAAATAAATCCACTAATGCTTACAGCAAGACTGATGTCTACCTTTCATATGTACAGAGATTAACTATGTTCTGTATGTCAACATAAACTACATAAAACCACTCAGGTCAGCAAAAGAAGTTAGTAACTATTACCATTTTTCTAGAAAGGATTTAATTGCAGATAAAATAACCAGAGCTAAAGCAATACGGAGATTACTGATTTCATATGTTCTTGGCACCTCCTATCTCGAAGCAATAATATACCTCTTTCAAGGAGTGGTAAAATCCCCAATGAAATATTGTTTTGCAGATATTCATACAAACTAATATGGCCGGCAAGGTTTCAGCCAGAGTTCCAATTCTTCTTCTTAGTGAGCTACCTGAAAATCATTACTAACCAACAGGGATGAAAATAACCCTTAAAATATTTCTACAATAGTGCTGATGTTGCATACTATGCAGCCTCTGACTTGCCTTACCCTGTATGCAACACCAGCATACAGATTGGGCAAAAC
The DNA here is from genome assembly GCF_054131305.1 of Coturnix japonica. Lineage (NCBI taxonomy): Eukaryota > Metazoa > Chordata > Aves > Galliformes > Phasianidae > Coturnix > Coturnix japonica. The sequence goes on from NC_140669.1 coordinate 17,527,916, forward strand.
TAAAACATTAATAAAAAGTAGGAAATATACTTTACCTTTTGTGACTTCAACATCTTTTCTTGTACCTGCTATATTACTGTATATCTTCCTAACAAGATCCATGTTATTCAAAAGGGCATTAAATGCATTGAAGTAGGAGAAGCTGACCTGATGTGAAACAGTTCCACCAGCTACCTGTAAAAATGAAATGATGCCACTAAGTGCCTCAAGCTCTTTTATCCAACATCTTATTACAAATTACAGAAATATTCATTTGGGCAAGTAAGGAAAGAAATAAAGGTATCTTTCTACTTACGTAATTTTACGCCCCTTTTAATACAAATACAACAGTAGAACCATTAAATGGGATATTTTTTGGCATAAACTGTAATAAAGTTATCCTTTGCCTTATAAACACTACCTGCAGATCTTGCCAGTCACAACTGTAACCATTCTAACTCTACATGCTTATTTTCTAAACATTGAACTGAAAACAATGTAAGAGTGCATAAAAGGGCAAAACTGTAAGGAGTCTACACCCATTCTAGTCTGTTCTATATGGAAATCTAAAAATCAGATGCTTTAGCCCAAATTGATATTCTTTCTGGGTAAAATATTGCTTGCTCTGCTTTAGGCAAAAGCACAGCAGACTAACTCAAACTGCATGCAATGGCACTTTAAGCCTGTAAACCAGACAGCAAAATTTTCTACCACATAACTGAGAAGCACTGCCATGTTTCATCCTGCCAACTCTACTACAAAGGTAATAATTTCTAGCACTGTGAAAGTAATAAACAGATAGGAAAAGAAAAAGTGGGAGAGAAGCACTAATGTTTTAAAACATCACAGCTATTAAACCCTGAACTCGAGACGTTTTTCTTCACACTTACTGAAACTAAATTTTCTTCCACAATTGGTGTCAGCATATGGGAGCGAAGGGTAACCATGACATCACTGAAGTCCAGCCCAGTAATCATGCCACTTTTATTTTTGTCCTTCAAAGCAAAGGCTTGTCTTGCATGTTCTGACTGCAGCTCCTACAATTAATATTCAGAAATAGTGTTTTAGCAAATTCTGTAACCCACTGTTCACAAAATTTTGACTTCGTTTATAATCTTAACACAATACAACTGCAATTTAAACTTTAAGGTCAATCCAAATAAAATAAGAATTCTGCGTATCAATTCATTCAATGCACAGATTCCTTTGTCATAGAACAGCCCCTATTCAATCTCTTCAATTGTAAGGAAATATTCACTTTTACTAAATAATTTGAGTAGTGATATTTGCATATTTAAGGCTGGCTGCTACACATTCCTTTATTAATTACTCAACTGCTAGAAAAAATTTGGATATTGATCTTAAAGATTCAGAGTCCAAGATTGAAAATGATTGGGGTTACATGGTTAACAAGAACAATGTAACAAGGTTACATTGGGGACGTAATCTCTGGTTGAGGTTAGTTTCTGAATTAAATTCCTACAACAGAAAAAGGAGACTGCTGACTCAATGTTGTATCTGCACAAGGTTTCAACAATCCGTTAATTTCATTAAAAAAATATTTAAACCCACATATTTATAGGATGATATTCAAGCTAAAGACAATAAGTAAGCACTCCTTAACGAACTCACACAGAAAAGTAACAGTTCATTGCTGCTAGGATTAGTATCAGAGAATTGTGGCTATTATCGGGCTAAGATCAAAATTTATAGTGATATTAATTTACTTCTAGAGATGAAAATTCATTTCATCTGTACATTGAAAGAAGGTTAACAACTAACCTGAAGAAACTGAGTGAACTCTGTATAGTTAAGATGCTTCTTTCTGTTATGTCCAAAATGAAGCCGGATGAATTCACAGTCCCAGTTGAAGGGGATCTGATGATGAACAGTAGTTTGTTCAAATACTTCTTTGACATTTGCTTTAAGGAAAGGAAGGTACAGTAAATACAAACATTCCAGGAAATATATTAATAAATTAAGCTTTAAGGAGCTGTTTAAGAAGTGTTTTGTTGGGAATAGTTACTAACTGAGCCTTTACAGATTTGCATAAGAACACATTTGCTATCCAGTGTGATACTTACTGTATTACTGCATAAAACTTTGGAGTGTTTTGCTTTAATTAAGTTTTAATTAAGCAGCCATTTCTCCTTTTCCCTTGTACATGACAAATAAGAGCTAATTTACATTCTGATACAAAAAATCAATAGTGGTTCTCCATCTCTGCCAGGAGTCAAACTAAACTCTTTATGAAGGGCACGCATATCTGCATTGCAATCTCAAAGAATATTTGTCGCACTAAGTATGGTTTGATTGAAATTTGATTATTACAATCATACAGTCTGAACATGTCTATTGAAGACAGGTATAAGAAATGCCATCTAAGATATATTATTAGCTCAGCAGAAAGCTTTTGATAAGGACATAAAAAAAATCGAATCCTATAAAACATAATTGGTAGTCTCTGTTATTAAAATGTTTTAAGATAAATGAAGACAGAGATGTCCTCATACAAATGAAGAAAAATAAAGCTCTCCTTTCAAGATATGGAGTTCTCTATATGTATACTGTACAACTGAAATATCAGTGTCTAGCATATCCAAAGTCAAAAGCCTCATCAAAATAAAAACAGTTCCTCTTATTCATACGCAGCATTGCCACACTGCAATACAAGTGTAGGTTTTGTGCAGATTATCTGACCAAATAAACAGTGCAACTGGACATCCATCCATGCCATGTGAACTCTTCAATATCTACCTCAAAGTACCTGAATTCAATAATCAAATTAAAAACAGATGTGTAAAAATACACATCATTTTAGCTGAAAACACCTCTGTTTTTCTATAAGTTTAGATTATTTGCTCAATATTGCATCAGTGTATCTGTTAATCAGACATATTAAGGGCATACTGTTGAACTACTACTCTGAAACAGATCTGTCAAAAGACAAAATATAATCAGAAGAACTTTAATGCCATTTTATCCTTCTGTCAAGATCGATTTACTTGCAGTGTGTTGCTTTCTCTGTGTTAAAGAACTGCTTGATTCATTCACTCAGATCTGTAGCTACTCTAGTAGTGGGCAAATCACTCCATGGTTTTATACTTTCAGTGAGAAAAGGAAATCTTTAGAACAAATATGTTTCAGAATGAGAACACACAGTAGGATTCTTTGCCTAGATCACTTGCTTCACAGATAGTTTGAGATTACCTATTTCAAGGGCAGACTACGACTATTGAGTGATTTAACTGTAATTTAGCCCTTACCTAAAGGTCAAACGCTGACGATAGTTGAAGAACTGCAATTTAAACCAGTTTCCAATGCAAGCTAGGCTCAATGAGGTGTTCAGGTAAGCAGGAAACTTTAAAAACTTGACTACTTTCAATTGCCCATTCATATCTGTTCACTGATACACTAAGTGAGGGCTAAGAAAATAAGATAAAGCATCACATTCATACCACTGAATTATATTATTTTGCCACATTTCCTTTGAAAGTTTTGTCTGTAGTAGATTTACTCAGCACTGTTACAGAAACCAGGAGAGGTAAAGTTAAATTGACTGCGGCTTCTGACCAAACTAACTTGAGTTTTTATGTACTACAAACAGATCAATGTAGCTCATGGTTGAACCTGCAAAATGGCACTGAACTGTAAGGGGAGCATAAGACTGGTCTTTAAAATGGATTTATTGGCTTGGCTTCCAGTGTACAAGCATGGTATCTGCTAAAGACTAAACATCTGTAAAACTGACTGCCTTAATGAATTCTTCTAGTAATCACTAAGGGAAACATGCTGAGGCAGCCAAAAAATGTAAACTGTATTATTAACACCAGTTTCCAGCAATTATTTCACAATGTTAGAGGAACATAAGAATTTCAGCAGCAGCCAGCAAGCTTTAAAAAATGGTATCCAGATTATACTGTGGCTACTCTGAAAATTGAGATACCTTATCCACCTTTCATCAGTTAACAATAACTGACAATCAGCAACACGTACCTGTTGGTATGGCAATGTGAGTTTAAATACACAGACTGTATCTCATGCTTATACTCATGTTAACTTTGCTTATGAAACATTTGAGTAGCAGGATCAAAAGCATGTATCAGTTATAAATAAATCAGTTGTAAATAACTGACAGAATTAAAACTATTGAAATTCTAAATAAATTTTTCCAAAGCTGTTCAGGATTCTCAAACATCTCCAGATAACCACTAAAATTTACTACTTTTCTACCCAAGGGAAGCAATGCTTTCTTCATAATATATCAAGAATATCTTCTTTAATCCAATTCTGTAGGCTTTTCTAATATGTCAAAGTAAATAGTCACCACTATTAATAACAACTCCATGAATCACACTTCAGGGATTATTATACATAAAATATCTAGATAACATTAAGATATAGGCATTGCTTTTTCTTCTTTATTTTTTTCTTTTTAGTCAAAACCCACTAATGCTTCTGAATTACGATAAAACTACAAATCCTTCCAGTTTCCAGCACAGCTAATTTGCAGGGAGCAAAAAAAACCAGATTATTTTTAGCCCCTTTCATTTTAGTATGACATTTCACAGAACGCATTCACTGTATCCATCAACACATGTTGCTCATTTGTTGATGTCTTCTCCTACACTCTCCTCACCATTCTGCAGTGGAATGCTTTCTCACTGAGCAGATAACTTTATTTCTGAGCTTACAGCAAAGCATTTTCTTCTCACACAGGCATTTGAGTCAGTTTCCTGATAACACAGTCAAATTACTATCAGCCCCAGGAACAATAAACCCACTACTCTAGTGCACTAGTACATTACCTCCGAGGCAACATGCATTCTCTCAAGATTGCCTCAGAATTTCCCCACCCAATCATTTTAAGCAAATTACAGATGCCTGGAGCAGCTATCTGCAGGCAGCATACACATGACTGACTCAGTTCCCATCAATACCATTACCTTGCAGGCTTAGAAAGATGATATAACAAAAACACATTCTTAGGCAAGAGTGAATTTCAGAGGAGAAAGATTACTCTAAAATATAAACACCAAGAGATTCTGTTGATTAGGTTGAGATAAAGACCATAACACAACACCAACACAACTGAACTGAGCATCACACATCTAAATGCACACAGAATACTTCTACAGTTCATGCTCTCCAAATAACAAACATTTTTTAGCTCCACTCACAGTGGGGATGAGTTTGCTACCTCAAGTACGTCATGAGGTGTATCAATTAATGATTTTTACTGAGAAGTCTCCAAAATTCAGAGGGAAAATCTCAAAATTCCAATGCAATCAGCGTTTTTGCCATTCCCTCTCACAACTGAGACAATGTTCTTAATGCTCGTTAGACACACACATAAACGAGATACTTTTAAGCACTAGCATAAATATGCCAGAAGTTTGTTGTTTACAGTGTTTTTAAACATCTGCTCAGTCACTTATGGCCTCAATTGTATGAATTTCAGCCTCACTGTGCACTGTGCATTTAATGTTTTCTATGCTGCTATTTTTCACTAATTCTACTAATAGCAAATTTCATGTATTTTCATTTTCAGTGTAAAAAAATCACAGATAAAAGGACTTCTATTACAAGCTTTGCAGCAGATGTGCATTAACAGTGATCCAAATATGAATGCAGCGAAAAAGACAAGTGGCAAGAAAAATGAGAAAACTAAACTAGAAATAGTTGCCTTGCATTTCTACTATTCATTTAAAAGATTACAACTGTGATTCTGCTCAAGATTAGTGACAGCCATAATAACGAATTGTCTATATATATAATGTTAATGTACAGTTCTCATTTTCAGTTCCCTCTTGTTGAATTCTGATTTTGAACTTAATACTATAGAGAATGTTTGAGATCTCCTTGTGTTCATAAGTCCTTTATTATTATAAAAAATAAGGAAGTCTCCCATTAAACACTGCTCCAAAGTGTTTAAAACTGTGGCTTAAACCAGGACATATACACCCGCACATATACAGTCATGTGATCTTTCTGTCTTCACTTTTAAAAGTTACCAGCCTTTTTGGTTGCAAATGGCATTTCAGAGTCGAACCCTTAAGATTGTCTCCAAATCCCACCATTTGCAATCTAGCAGCTCATTTGGAAATGGTAGAGTAAGTACCAGGAGTGATGTGTATTTCCTGAAAAATAGCACTCAAAAGCAGAGACTTACGACAGCGTACATTCAACTCCTCTCTCTTATTCTTCTCACTCACCTTCTTCATGTCTACCATGTCCCGTTTAAAGCAAATCTGAATCTTTCTTTCCCAGATTAAAATTTTTGGCAAATGATTATTTTAAGAAAATAGATGGATGAGATTTCAGTAGCACAGTACACTCGACTCCTGAAACAATTTCATTATATCAATGCTTAGTTCAGTTCATCAGCATTGTAATTTTTACATAATTGCATTAATATTTATCCAGTCCCATTACTCCCCATTTCTTGAAAGAATAGCCATTATATTGTACATAATATTTTTAATAATATGTTGAGCTGCAGGATATTTTAAAGTCTCCTATTTTGTTTCATAAATACTTTCCTGTTTTCTAAAAAATAATTTTAAAATTCATAATATGGAATAATCATGAAAGAAGTAAAATTGTTTCCAAATCTTGTTGCTTTAGCTCTATACATCCATCCACATCAGCACAGGTATTTAAATAAAAAATGATCTCTGAAATGCTCCAGTTTATCCAGTTTATGAATGAAGTAACTCTACTCTGCAAAAAGCATGAAAATTGTATATTCCAATTAGAAGTTATACAGTTCCGATCACTGTATGGTTTGTCCAAGGGACAAAATATAAAGAATTCTTTTAATTCCAGTTAGAAAAAGCATTTTGGGGGAGAAATTTCTGTGCTGGTCAGACTTGCCTTTAATTGCAGCATGTACCATCCATTTCAGTACAGAACATCTCCAAGCAACTTGAACAGATTTAATGTGAAGATCTCCTCTAACATAAATTCAGATCAAAAGTCCTTTACAGGTCTTCCTTAGTGGAATAGCACTAACTTCATGGTCTGCTTTTAAATATTTCACTCATGTTAAGTAGCTTGGTCAGTTACATCCCATGAAGAAAACAACAGAATGATTCTTCTTTTCCAGCTTTTCAAATTTAGCACATAGAAAGCATCTCAATTCAACAGTTTGAATTAATACATCTTGCGCTGACAAAGACATTGATTAGTGCAGCATAGCTGACACGTATTTCTAACAAACATTTTCTAAAGAATACAGAATTATTTGCCCTTTTCTATTTCTCAACTCAAAACACAGAGGCTATTTTGTAATGTATATAACATAATGGATCCCCACTGGAGAGCTGGAAGGCAAACTTTTGCAGAGACAAATCATAGATCGAGTGCAAAGAGAACTGCAAGAAGTGTTGATGTGCGGTCTTAGTTCATGTCAGTAACTAAATTCTAGCAGCAGATGGGAATCTCCTTGGAACAACTTAAAAACATACAGCCAGGTCTAAATAATCAATAAACACTTAACTCTCACCAGATAAGTGAAAAACATGAGTAGATTAGGATAACTTTTGAAAATGCCATACAGTCATTCTGAAATGACTTGGGGATATGGCCAGCTTGGGTGCAGAAGCAGCTTTTAATGTGAGGCTGGAGCCAGCATGGCTTTCCTGTGGTGTTGTGGTTTGAGCCCAGCTCAAATACATCAACATTATCTCATGTTCAGCAAGGCCAGTGTCAGTTCAAGTTACTGAATTAATAGACCCATCCCAGCCCTGTGTTCCACTCTAACATTTCCACTCCTTGTTCTAAAACCACAATGAGGAAAAACTTCAATAAATCCATCTCAGTTACAGAAGGACATACTGATTTGAGTTAGCTTCAGAATCAGTACAATCACATTCCCAAAGCATTGCATCTGAGGTAGAAAATCTTGACTCATGTTTGTTCCCATAATCATCATCATTTATCCGTAGACTGGATAAATTACCTGCTAATACAACTTCTCTAATAGCAATTTTCACACTAATTGGCTAAACTTATTCAATTACAGTATATTTCTATTATTTTGCAATGACTTTTAGATGTTAATATGTAGAATTTTTATTTATAGAGATGTATACAGTGAATGTGATGTTACATTTTACAGTGTAGCAATATTTATCTATAATTATCTTTACTTATTCAGATTTCTGCATGGAATGCAAAGTCTACTAACTGAAGAGATAAAGTCTTTCCTTTCTTCTCAGCCATTGGAAAATATTCTTTGAAGAAAATGAGTGGTGCAAGTGTCATGTTTCACCTGAACCACCTTCCTCCAAAGACCTGGGAAAATCTTAATTTCATATATTCTCCTGTTTTTACATGAAACTAAACTCCATACCTTCCTGCTGATTTGGTGTGAAAATGAAAGAGTGCAGGTCACAATAAAGAAACAGTCTCTAAAGGAGACAAGATGAATTTATAAACTGCAGCATTACCAAATGTCATTTATCATTATTCATGTTTTTCCTACATACATTAATTTGTATAATATCCCTACATAGTAAAAGTAGCCCATTTTACCAACAACATATAATATGCAAATAAAAAGCAGAAGAGTGAGTACAAAATAAGTACTTTTGATATGTTACAACTTATAATTAAATGCAGTCATAACTGCAACAGAATTTATTTTGCTAAAACAAGAGATCAATAGTAAACCTTAAACTCACTAGCAAGTTTGCTATTCAAGGTATATGTTATATGAGAAAAGCATAGAGAAAAGAATGCACAATTGCTACAGTTTCTCTTGTTTGTGTTCTTTTAGCTTTAAGATAATGATGGAACAATGAAAGTAATAATTCAGTCTGATTGAGAAATCTGTGTACCACCTAAATTGCTTTTTGTTGTTTGACAGAACCAACTATTTCAAGTGTTTGTATCAGCTACAAAGTACATATCCCCAGTTAGTGAGATCATTACAGACACCATCATTAACATAGTCACACCAATTGTGATAGTTTGTCTGCTTTCTAATGACCACGTTTACTGACTTCACCTTAGTTTAATCCAAGATGTCGTGTGTCCAAATTGCTTAGTATCTGACAATTCAGTTAATCATGTAACTTAATAGATGCCATAACTCAAGCAGTTTGTTTCCATACAAAGACACATGCATTATTTGTTTCAACTTCTTTTCAAAGTTGAAAGAGATTTCATAAAAACGAAGTAGTACAAACAGCAAGTGGTTACAAATCCAAGCACAGCATGTATGTTCTTTATTGAGCAGTTCACTCTTATGGATAGAAATAACATATAATTTTCATACAATTTTATTAAAATTCTTATCATTTATTTATCTAATTTTCATAAAAGTTCAAAGTTTTTAAAAACAAAACTTAGTCCTCCTTAAACTGCAGTGTTATTAAGTGACATGGTAAAGTGGTATCGTTAGCCTAAATAATTTTGTTCAATTACTAATATATGTTGAGAGGAAAAAGAAAAGGAAAAAAAAAAAAAAAAAAAGGAACTTAAAGACCCTTGTTTCTTTCTAATTATTTAATAATACATTATCCAGCTAGGAGTTACATTCATTATATTAAATTAAGACATCCTGCTCAATTGGAGTATTAGACTAAGAACTCAAAAGATTAGATCTCCTCAATTTTTATTTTGAACCCTTACCGTATTTAATGACAATTCTTCAAAGAGATGAGGAGAATCCAAACAAATTTTAAAAACCTCTTTATAAACAAGGAGATCAAAATTCATAACACATAAGACTTTCACTTAGGATGATTCTGAACAAAATAGCATTTGAATTAAACACTTCCAAGAAGACGAAAAATCTTGATTCAAAAAAACAGAACAAAATATATTTTTACAACACATTTCTCAAGCTTGTAAAACTTGGAAGAAAAAAATTACTCATGGAAACTGTTTAAGGAAATGAGTAAAGCACTACACAAAATGTGTTTCTAGCTGTGATGAGCTATTTTTGCATTTATACTTTTATCACTTTCTTAACCTGTTTTTCTTTAGACATTCTTACCAAATGTTACTTCTCCATTTCCACTCTTGTCAAATAACTGAAAAGCAACAATGAATATTGCATCTGGCGTACACAAAACAGATTCAAATGCCAAAAATTCTTGAAAGGAAATCAACCTACAAAGGAGAAAATACAGAAGTTATGAAGATTTTGATAGATTATACACAATATCAATGACATTTTGTGTTTGATGCTCTAAAAATTCTGGTCCAATTATTAAAATTAAATTCTAATACTCAAAAAGTAAGACTCTACACTAGAAATAAAGAGATGCTTTTTATATTTGAGCAGTTACTTAAGCTTTATGTGGCTCACTTTCTTGTACCAGAAGAGGACTGGAATTCTTCATATCTATCAACAACAAAACATAATCAATTTTCAGTACCTACTATTTACTAGCTCATAACTATAAATTTAAACAGACAGTACTTGATATATAAGAAGCCCACAAAAGTTCTATCAGTATGAAATTCAAAGGTCTGTCATTATATTAATAATTTTTATATTTCTCATGAGAAAGAAAAGCATTTAATGGAAGTATAGGAAGATACTATACAATATATATACTCTTAAAGCAACATACCCATAATAAAGTTATACTTTACTATGTATGTATTAAGAAAAAAAATTGCACCTCAGAAATTACATGAACTTTGAGGTCATATAAGCAAAGAAAGGACAGGAGAGAAAGAAACAACAAGAACGTTTGGATAGTTAAGACATGACCAAGGAAGCTAAGGATTTGAGTGTAACATTCTATCACAAGACAATGAGCTGTGTATGTGAGACATTCACCATACAGAAAAACGCAACTTGGGATGCATCAGGAGACCTGTTTTTAGTCGAGATGAGAAGCAGCAGTATCACCAGACAGGGTTCTCACGACATCTCTGGAACGCTGCATACAAACCAAAGTCCTCATTTTCAACACATACAAACTCAGACTTGAATGGATGCACAGATAATATGACAATCACAAAGAATTCCTCCAGAGAAACTCAGTTTATTGTGACAAGTAGAAAAAAAAAAAAGATGGGATCCTACATAAGAAAAGCTACAGCAAGACAAGCCTCATGTCAGAAGATAAATGATCCTGATGGCACAAAAGAACAAAACTGCACTGTGTATCCATAAAGATACATAGTGCGGGCATATACCATGGCCTTTAAAATAGTGCAAGCAAAATCCCTAGTTTTAAAAACACAACTAGATTGATGAGAATTTTCCACTCAGTTTTAGGCTCTTGAGGACAGCCATAAGTGACAGCATATCTGTTTTAACACTGAATAAATTATCAGTGGGAATAAGAATTTTCAACATCTTAAAAATTAAATAAAAATTTACTACTTCATTAGATGCCATTAAAACAAGTAGATACAAGTAGATATCTCTTTCATTAAATGTACATAATTGATCCAAATTTATAAAAGGAACTCTTTAGGAGATTTGATAGTACATTTTGTAATTTTCATAGAAAATCGTTAGCTTGTAATTATTACTTTATACATGGATTGTTTATTGTTAAACATGTATAAAATCCTCTTAGGGGGGAAAAAAATCAAGCCATTCATTAGTTTACATTGCCTTTCTCTGTCAAAGTATATGCAAAGTAGAGCTGAGATACTTTAAACAAGATCGTGTACTTTAACATACATGCATATATACAGTATACAGAAAATACAGAAATAAATACGACTTTGGAACAAATTAAAACATAGAAAATATAGAGCTACATTACTAATTTCTCACATTATCCATAAAATCAAAGATGAGAAAATGGTTCTCCAGATGCAAAGTCAACTTCATGCAAAGAATGAGCCTGTTAGATAAAGGTCTAGTATTAAAAGAAATTTAATATTCTTCAAGATAAATGGGAATAATCATATTTCCAAACACATCTCACATACAAACACAATTCTAATGTTAATTCTTAACCAGGAAGGTTTATAACAGAAAAAATCAAGTGATGATCCCTGTAGAATTCATTCTTGTAGAAGCCTGAAAGAAATCATTCTCCAGAGGGCTCCCTTTAACAGTGCCTACAGCAAAAGGAGACAGACACATCCAACTTCCTTTCTATATATTCAGCTCGCAATGTCTAAAAGCAGGAATATTTCCAGCAGTCCACCATTATCAGGGTGAAAATAACGAAAGCTAGATTAAATGGAACAAAGGAGCTCCCCATCCAAACACTGTTCAAGCATCATTCTGTGAACCTGCTGTATTAAAGAGTCCGTAACAATATCAAATCACTCATCTCTCATTTTATTGGTACCATTTTTAAAAAATTCCATTCCTATTATTTCTTCTGTACTGTCACTCTTCCAAAGCACAACAAATAAGCCACATGTTTACAATTATTCTATCCTTCCTTGTTTCCTACTACAATGTTTTACTCTTTACCCGCACAACACATTTTGGACATAACATATCCTTGCTGTGACTGTACATTAAATGAAACATTGGCTCTTTCTTCAGGAGTTCACTGAAGAACACACTTCCAAACTCTAAGAACGATATGCTGATAGGCAGAGTAGCCAGAAACAGGCAATTAAAAGGTAGAATCTGAAATGACTACTGAAATTTTACTGGTTTGGAGGAAGAAGAACTTTTTTGTATTTTAAAACTTGTCTGTCTACAATATCAGATAGGACTTATGTAACTGAGAAGGTGGTTTTGACACATACTTACATATGAGTCCATTATTAATAAAGAATATGTACTCTAACCCTAATTTAAAAAGTAGTGCCAGCAACCTGTGATACAGGAATGCTTAATAGTAGCATCAGTGAAATTCCACTGCATTTAACATATAACAGACGACTATAATTTAGACCTCACCTAGCAAGCCTGGCAGATTTTGAAAACAGATACAGGAGTGAAATTTCACAACGGGACCAAAGCTTCTCAATTACTTGCTGAGTGACCTTGGGCTGCCTTCTGATTTACGAATGTCTGTATGGAGTAAGACTGATGATACTTCCTTAGACTTTATAAATTAACTTTTAAGACCTTGGAAAGATGTAATGTATTACCGGAATTCAGCAGAAGACTACAATAATTATTAATGCTGCAGATTAAATTCCCTGTACTGATGATGCAGGATTTTGGCATATTACAGCTAGCTCTAAAAGGAGTAATATAAATGCAGAAATGAGTAAACCAGTGACAACATGGGTATAGTACTCTTCACATGAATTAAAGAGTAGAGAAATACAAATTAAAACACTTAAGAGAATACATTTCAGACAAGTATCAACAGGTACACGTTCAGTGTTTCCATACAGAAGTAGATGGAGCACACTTACCCATATCTGATTACCTCACTTCCAACATTACCCAGACTAAAAAAAGAACTAAGAAAAGCTTATATTCACAGAGAGAACAAGAACAAAAAAAAAGATGTCTCATTGTCAAGTTTTGTTGTAGCAATAAAACAAATTACTGACTTCTTACTGTAAGAAAGGTCCTTTTATATAACATTTTCTGAAGAAATGAACACCTTAAAAGACAATCAACAACTTTCAGAGAAACAAGGTACTCAACATATTAATTTAGCAGTCGCTAGTCAGACTACTATTTTAACAAATGTGTACATTTTCCATCTGTGCATTTTCAAACTGAGCACTTTCAATCTGAAACAACACAACAAACTGCTGCCATGTATTACAAGCAGTGAGACAAGTTATTTGGATTTATCAAACATATATATGTAAGTACATATTTCATTTATTATCAAAATGCTGCAACTTTATTTTTGGAAGCTATCATGTAACATTATGTCAAACAGAAGATTCCATATTTGTCACTTAGTATAAAATGTATGCAGCATATAAAATTCTGTTTGGAAAGCACAGACACTGTGCAAGTTGCTCAGGATGCTGTGCAAACTAATAAAAAGTTCTTAAAATATAGGAAAACAAAAACATTTAAGTGATTTCAAGGGTCAGGTTCAGACTCATAAAACCAAGGAAGTTAAGGGACTTTCAATTGAATATAAATTGCACCTATTTACACATTTTATATTAACTGCAACTTTCTATCTCTTGTCTATAATGCACCCACTTCTTTCTGCAGTTTTGACCTCTGATTTGTCTTGATCTTTTCACTTAAAAAATGGCCATACTTGCATACAGCAAAAGAAAATTCTTCTTTGAAGACAAATAGGTTAGAGGGCGCTACCTCACTGGAATGCACATTTAATATATAGTTTCAGAAAGAAGTCTAAAAGCAAGTACTATCACCTATAAGCAATGCCAATAAAACTTTATGTGGTGTGACCTCATCTGGATTAGGCAAACGCCTTCTTACTTCATACATCATTAGTGTCTCTCTTTCCTAATATCCAGAACTCTAATTTAAAAAAAAAAAGATCCCAGTTGTTTGATATGAATCGTGCTCCTTTTCCACGTTTAATTGTGTGTACTAGGGACTCATAGTATCTAGTCATGGATGTGAGCACACAGACAATAACTTCTGCAAAGCAGTCACACTGTGTTAAACTTATTTGCAGTATATCTTCCTCTGCATTTGCAGTAATTTCCAAATCTCCTTTAAAAGTGAACTCTACACTGTTAATCATTGTCTCTTTTTCCTCAAGTTCCACAAATGTAGCCTACTGCACTTGAAGAGAAAAACAAAACTTATCTAATTAGGCTTGAAGAATAATAAAATCAATAATTCACTTTAGAAGATGAAATTACCAAAGAAATACTCATTTATCAATGCATTACAGGCTTCTAATGGAAAACAAAATTCTCACCCATCTTTAGTTTGATCAGCCACTCCAGCCAACAGCTGTACTGTTTTAGGATTGTAACGTGGATCTGTATAAAGTCCTAGGTATTTCTGCACAAAATCTTCAGGGGTCATGTAATGCTCCCCATCTTTCTCAACGCTGGCATACTAGAGAGATAACAAGAAAACAAAGCCACACAAAAATTAATCCATTTAGATGTTAATTATCAGTGATGACCAAATCAGCATCTTTATTGAACATCACCCAAATAGTGCAGCTAAATACAACTGCTCTGAAATTAAAGGATATGGTTAATATAAGCAATTGTGTTGCAATACTAGTTGGCCATATTATCCCTGTGGAATAATGGATCCACATCAGGATCAATATCTTCTAAAAAAAGGACAATCATGTATTTTCATAAATGCTCAGGTAATTGTACGTATTTACAACTACAGCTTTACATTTGCACTATGAAAACAGCACAAAATTCCTCTCCAAGTTTCTAGTACAAGACATCTTCTAATTATCTGATCCTAATCACTCACAGTTACTGTACATACCTATCAAACTACCTGTCTTCTCCTTTCGTGAAAAATCATTTTTCAGGTTCACGTTTGTCCAGAAATGAACAGGTTTGGTGTTTCTCACTTAAATAAAAAATTCACTCACACATTAACTATCAAAAAGGTCAACTGAAATGTTTTAATTTGATTGTGCGAATTGATTTTACTAATGAATTTCAAGTCAAAAGCACACACAGGCTGAACAATTACATAATTTTAAAAAATATATTAATAATCCTAATCAAGAATAAAATAATCAAACATGTTTTTATTACTTGTACACCAAGACAACAGCAACTCATCTGTATTTTGACTACTTTACTGTCTGAAATAATGACCAGCTGTTATCAATATTAGCATAAAGTGAATTTTTCAGCATAAATTCCACAAACCTTAACTGTTCAGTTAGGCTGGATAATAGCCATGTTCAATAAAGAACATGAGAAGGTAGGAGCAGAAACAATCACAAATACATTTTACAAATCAGGCCCACTACTGAGTTACCAGAATCAAATAGTAATTAGTTATTATTGTAGATAATCAATACTGTCACCCCTCTTTTTATGCGCTTTGATCCAGAAGAACATATGGCTTATTTTCTTGCTATCCAGTCATACTTGATGACTTACATTCTCACTATCTACTGTCATCACTAAATATTAAAACAGAAACAGAAGTCCTGGCTTTCAATTCATTTGTACAAATGCAGTATACGTTCCTAGGCTCCAGCCACTGAAAGATGTCAACCTAAGAGTTCCTTGCAGAAAAGACAATGTCTACTTGTATGGAAAACTGTTAATAACAGCCTGAACCTCTGATTTGAGGCAAGTGATGGGTCAGCTGTGGGAGCACGTGTGAAGATAATTCAGCTGTGAGCTGGGTGTGAGCTTGACTCCACCTCCCCTAGATCTCATTTAAGGGCTGACCACCACTAAAGCAGCATCTCTTTCTGAAGATTGTTCCTGTGTGGAGTTTCTACAGTGAGCCTTAACATTGGTGAGCATCTTGA
The DNA here is from genome assembly GCF_054131305.1 of Coturnix japonica. Lineage (NCBI taxonomy): Eukaryota > Metazoa > Chordata > Aves > Galliformes > Phasianidae > Coturnix > Coturnix japonica. Next base: position 17,544,214 of record NC_140669.1, read on the forward strand.
CCACAAGCCTCAACATTGGTGAGTCTTTCCTATGTAACCTCTGGCTATCCATCTACTTTACCTTTGTATAATTAACAACTGTACACTGCTCCATTTCCCTGTGCTACAGTGTAATATTTACGTGAGGAAATCTGAACTTCAATCTACAGGCCTTACCTATCATTGCTTGTAACATTTCTACTATGTACTGTTTTATCTTGAGTCAGATGAGATAGGTTTTTGTGAAAGAGTAACATGGGCCCTTGCCAGGAATCCACAGGAATGATAACAGTAACAATGCCACCTATACAACACACCTGTTAAGCTGTAATATTCAGTTAGGATAAAAGAAATCACTTCTCTCTTACACTCCTTTTACCAAGTTCTGTCAGGATGCTGTTTCAGCACAGAGCATCAACATCCCCTCAGGCATCTCCCTTAGCTTCCCACAACTCCTCATCTCTACTACACCACATAGTTGTGGTAACAGATTTTTGTAAGACTACAGTAAATGTTTCATTCATCCATCATTAATGTGGATGACTTCCATGAAACAGGAACACAGAGCAATGGACAGGAATCCTGCAACTCAGCGCTGCTGCCCACATGATGATATGATGAAAGTGTGGCTTCACTGTAACAGCATGGAAAGGTTATCAGCCTCATACTGATATGACTAAAAAAGGTGTTATGAAGCACATCTTTGCAATACACAGATCATCTGGTTGAAGCTTTACAAATGAAGGACCACAGAATAAGAATGTTTTCAATGCTCATCATAAGGACGCCAGAATTCAATTGCGTGACAATTGAGGGTGCAACAAAGATAATAAAAAATCTAAAGGCTGTTGCCTTTTAAAATTCAGGCACAAACTTATCTATCATACATAATGAATTGTTAGAGTTAGGAGTACGGGGAATTCTGTCCTTTAATTATTTTAGTCTCAACATTTTTAACAGATACATTCAGCTCCATATGAGAAGGTCATGGTATTTTGAAAGAGCCTGGCCACAAGCCAATCAATGAAGGCCTGACAAAGCAGCTGGGCTATTCCCTTTTGGCACCTATTGACAAAGTCTGTCCTCAAGTGACACTTTCACCACACAACTTACATATCTTTTGCAACTAGACAAGGTAATTGTTAACTTTAATTTGCATATAAAATATGACATGCTAATTAATTTTTTCCTTTCCTCGGGCTTGAATTAGGTTTCAATTTATTAAAAAGAAAAAAATCTTACTGTATGTTTACAGAGAGCCTCAGGCACACGGTGAATTTTCATGACCTTTCTGTAAACCTCATCACAAAATACAAACACACCAAAACTCTATTTATACCACACAGTACGAGGTATCATCGCGCTTCTAGAAGCGATGCACAGTTTGAAAAACAGTTTTCAGGACATTTTTAAGGGCGGTGGGGAGAAGGTTTCCCATATGAAAACTTGAAAACATTATCATGCTTTTTTCTCCGCTTTGCTGAATAGGTTTCATTTACACTCAGCAGATGGAGAACAATTCAGCAGTTTTTCCTCAGGGTTGGCCAGATCTTGCTTAAGGAAAAAGAACGAAGGCTTGCTAATATATCTGTTAACTGTCATTCGATGTAAGACTTTGATCCTTCACTGGTCTGATTTTCTAATGTTATGGTTATCACTGAAGTCAGTGGTTATCAAACACCTAAGAGGTAATTTATTTGATGGTGTATGCACATGGCATTTTAACTGCATTCAACAGCTGGAGAATTAATTATATAGAATAGCGTGATATCTAGCTCATACAAGTAAAGCTTTACATTTTTAATGGTTTAAAATAAAATAAGTAGCAAGCTTCAGAAATTCTAAGAGAAAGGTAGAAGTCAAACATCTGGGAAGATATGCCTTAAACTCTGGCAGAGGAGGTGGCATTATCTTATTGGAGGATATGTATGAACAGGAGGAAATTTAAGTACACTCTCTAAGATTAAGGTCGACAACGAAGGGACCCAGAGCTCCCATCTTCCCTTGCAATCATTTCCAAGGGAAGCCAAATTTAGAAGGAATGCGCGCCCTTTAAATGAAGCTGACAGAACAGGCCTGCACCCTCAGGAAAGAGCACAACGTATCTGACCCATGAAGCGGGCAGCACTAACAGTATTTCATAACCGGACTCTACAGCTGATTCTTAGAAAGACTGGATTCTCTTCAGATTTTGTTAAAGTAGGCAACTAAGTTTGCTTGTTATTTATCAAAGCAAGAAAATAATATCATCTTCAATTAGAATCAATTCTGTAATTCTATAGGCTCTCTCCCCAAAAATATACAAACTCTTCCTACGCAACTGGGTGTCTGAGTAACTTGTCTTTTTTTTTAATGACAATCCTCAGGTACTCAAGGGGAGATGAGAGCTTTTGCACTTCTGATTCCTCAGGGCATCAACCTATAGACTCGTTGCTTTTTAGGCTGATAAAACAGACATTGTTGTATTGACAACTTCAAGATTAAGCTCCTCTCTACTTTTTCATGTATCACCAATGCCAAGGACTTCAAATACTTGTTTCCAGAAGTAAGTACATCTATTGACTAGAAGATTCATACTGAGTCTACTTATCCAAGTTGAATGGAGTATTTCTATATCACAATTCTTGTTGGTTTTTTTGTTTGTTTTTTGTTTTTTATTGCAATCCAACATGCAGAACTGTCTTCCTTGAAAGAGTTTATTAAAAGAGCAATGTGATGTTCCAGAAGCACATTTTTATACCATTTGTGTATTCCTTGTATTAAAAAAAAACTAAATGTCTCATCAACAATAAATGTATCTATGACAGAGTAACTTTAACTCGAAACTAATGTTTGGGCTCTTGTGGCTTGACTCCAAAATTCTAAATTTTAGCACTCAAACAACATTATGAGAATAATCTGTTCTACAGAAGCAAAGATCCCACCAAATGATGGCTGAAACGTGATGTCTCTCTTAGGCAAAAAGGTCTCTTCATCTACTTATTAGATACTAAGGTAGGACCAAAAGCTATGCCATAACAGAATTCGTTATTTATAGGATCATGAAGTCATTAAAGCTGGAAAAGACCACTAAAATCTAGACCAACTATCAACCTATCACCACCGTGCCCACTAACCCACATTTCCAAGTGCTGCATCTACTTCTTGAATAGCTCCAGGGATGGTGACTCTACTGCCTGCCTGGGCTGCCTGTTCCAATACCTCACTACTCTTTCTGACAAGGAGTTTTTCCTAATATCCAACATGAGCCTCCCCTGGCACAACTTAAGGCCATTCCCTCTGCTTCTACTGCTGTTAGCTGGGAAAAGACACTGACCACCACCTCACAACAACCTCCTTTCAGGTCACTGTAGGGAGTGACAAGACTTCTCCAGACTGAACAATCCATTCCCTCAGCTGCTCCCCATACACTTATGCTCTAGACCTTTCACTGCTTCACTGTCCTACTCTGGACATGTTCCATGGCCTTAATAGCTTTCACCCAAAAACTGAACACAGTAGTAATATTTATATATTATTTTCTTTTTTACAGAGTAAAATTACTTGAATATTGAGCAAAATATTCAACAGGAAAAAAAAGAGACACTGTGATTTTAGAAAAATCAGTAACCCAGCTATGGACCTAAAACAGCTGCTACTATTCTAGCCATCTATTTCAAACCTCAAAAGTTTTAGCATTGATTGGCTTTTCTCTTTAGGTTGACAGTCCACTGTAACTAAGAGGAGTGAATAAAACTTAACGCCATTATTCAGATAGAGTAAATTTAATTCCCTACATAAGAGGTAATACTATGAAATACATTAACCTTAACAAGAGTTATTCAAAATTCTACAAACAATGCCGACAGTCCATCCATTTGCAGGAGGATCACGGATGAACCTTACAGACAAGTCACGCAGCCATAGAAGTCAGGATCATGCAGAAGCGTATTAAAATAACCATACTTGGTTACAGTTGCAATCATTTCTGTTACAGGAATTTAGACAAGACTTCAGAAAACGCTTTAAGGCTACAGTGAGGGATGGCCAACCACTATGTGCACAGCAGCAGTGCCTGCAAGCTCACTACCCTGCGTGCAACACCAGCTTCTGTCCACGGTTTTGTCCCATGCCCGACACACAGCGCTGTGACAAACAGCTGAAAACACGAGTCTGCCAGTCAGAGAGCATTGCACAGCTCTGTTTACCTGCAAAAAGATACTTCGTAGCTCGGCAGGATCCGCTCTTTTGGTCGAAGGCACCTGCGAGTAAAAGTAAGTTAATGCTTCACCAGCTGAGCTACAACTCGGGAACAAAAACGCAATGAGTGCCGATAAGGGCGGCGGTATCGGCTGCCTTATCTAACCGATAAGACTCAAACACGACATCCCGTGTCACCCGCTGACAGCCGGCCCAGCGCGCGGGTCCCGCACCGCGCCCGTCCCTGGGGATGCGGAGCGCCGGGCCGCGACCGTTCCCTCCCTCACGCTCCGAGTAACGGCCTCGGCCCGCGCCGCCGCTCCTCGGCGGACGGAGGCAGGGCCGACCGCGCTGCCCCTTCCCCGCAGCCGCCCCCCCCCGCCTCCGGCTTCGTCCCGCGTCCCTCGGGGCCCCGCGGGCAGGCACGGCGGCCGCCCGACGACGGAGGAGTCACCTTGACCGCCATTCTGCGCCGGCGAGCGGGAGGAGGAGCCGCGCGCCTCTACCCACCCGCCGCGCCGCCGCAGCGCCGCCGCCTCAGCGCCGCGCCGTGGGAGGCAGCGCCCGGCCCCGCCCTGCCCCGCCCGGCGGGCTGCCCTCGGTATCCGCCGTACCGTGTCGGCGGCCCCGCGCCTCCAAATCCCGCAGCGCGGCAACCGGTGCCGGCCGGGTCGGGCTGCAGCGGACGCTCAGCCGGCTCCGTGTGACAGCGTCGGGGGCCGCCGCATCGGGGCGAGAGGCGCTCGTGCACGGCTCGTGCCGCTGAGCGGGGCACTGCCCTGGGGATGTGGCGGCCCAGCACAACGGGACAGCGCTGCAGCCTCAGCCCGCAGCACGGCAGGGACACGGCAGGGAGCGGCCAGGCACGCGGCAGGGACACGGCAGGGACACGGCAGGGAGCGGCCGTACGGCGCCTGGCGGCGGTGAGGGTCGGAGCGGCCGGTGTGACCGTAAGGCAGAGCGGGACCCGCCGGGCGCGGGGCAGCGCAGACCGGCACAGCAGCTCGGCGTCCGAGCTCGCAGAAGGGATTTGGAAGGAACCTGCCTGCTCTGCCAGCGCCGCCGCTGCGCTCCGCAGGGCCGGACCCTGAGGCGAAGCCACTAACGCTTTAACGAGGGCGAATCGGCCCCGGGTCCCTCATCCCGTCCCGGCACTGAGGCAGGTGTGAGGCTGAAGTAACGACACATCAGTAACCCCGCTGCAGGCTGCCCCTGGGGCGGGGCTGTGCCAATGAGCCGCTGAGCCAACGCGCGGCTCCTTAAAGGCTCCCGCCGGCACGCGGCTGCGCATGCGCACACGGGGTCCAGCCTCAGCTGGCGGTTCCCGGCCGCTTTTGGGCGGGCGGAAGCGGAAGTGTGTGCGCGTCTTCTCACTTCCGCCGAGTGGGCGCGCGGCTTGATTCGTTGTGCCCGGGTGACTCGGCCGCCGCCGCCGCTGGGAAATGGCGGGTGAGTCGTAGGCCGGGACCGGCCGGTCGGCGGCCTGACTGCAGCTGACTGCAGCCGCCGGGGTGTGGGAGCCGTCGTCCATCTTCTATTAAGGGGGGTAGTCGCCATGGGCGCGGACGGTGCTCCTCCCCGCGACCGGGCCCGAGTTTGTGCTGGGCCACGAACGGGAGCAGGGCCCTTTGCTGGCCTCGCCCTCCGCAGCACAGCAGGAGCTCGGGGCCATCTCGGGCCCTGCGGACCGGGCCGTGGGCTGGGCGGCCGCTGCCGTGGGTCAGCTCTGCAGCGGGGCTGTATTTACACGCCGTGTGCGGCTCTGTGCCCGCCGGGTCATTGAGAACACTTCTGGAGTAACCTTATTCTGAATTGCTTGAAATGGGAGGAAGAACTTCTGCTAATGCTGCTGGAATAGGGAGACAGGGTGGGTTTAACACACTTGAAAAATGCCTTGATGAATGACACGCCTTTTGTGTGCTGGATTAGACGCTGGGAAACAGGCTACCTGTAATTTCCTGCCTCATCCACTCTGGAAAGAAGGTAATAGCTACATAACAGCTTGGTAGCATTCCTGCCACAGTTCAAGATCTCCTGACATGCATTAACCCTTATTCAAACACATCTGCATTTATTTTGGAAAACACTTCATAGTGAGAAAACAGATTGGCTTGAAAAGTAAAGAGAATGACAAAGTAGGAGCTGCAGGGAGAGCAGTGCATTATGAAATGAAGTCAGCGTTATGATGTTGTTCCTTCTGTTCTTGAGAGCCTTTTTCTTAACATTGAATTACATTGAATCATTGAATTACGCTGACCCAGATTGTACATATCGAAACTCTTCCCAAAATCTTTTTCTTTAGGACTGACTCCTATGGAGAAGAAGCTGGCTGAATACAAATGTAACACAAATGAAGCAATACAGCTCAAACTAGGTAATGCCAATTTTTAAATATTATGTGTTTGGAATATTTTAATATCTATTTAATAAAGTCCTTGTAATTTAATCTAATTAGCTGATAATATGCATTTATAAATATACAGGCACAAGAATAGGAATTCATAGTGTAGTTTTATTGAGAATGGTACAGTACAGCTACAGAAACTCAGGCTTTTACCTGTGTAATAACATCAGCAATCTATTAACATACTGCTAAACTGCATTGGGATGATGCCACCTTGTTCTTCTTGAGTTATTAACTATATTCTCTTAGTTTCTTCTTCTCTAGAACTTTTGCTACTATGTAGTCCTAAGTATGCACCATTGTTCTTCTGAGGAAACACAATAAGTAAAGCTGGAAAGTGTTTTTTGGTTTGTTTTTTCCACCACTCACACAACATGTAGACAACACAAGCTATTTTCAACAAAGTCTTTAAAATCTTGTAGAAAAAGTACTACTCTATTTTTCAGAACTGTTTATTGCTTTATATAGCTAACTTGCTTAATACTATATATAGAATACAAGCGGAATTACTGACTTATATCTGAAACTTACCTGTATTGTTAATTAATAAGACAGTAGGTAATACATCTGTGTTTTTTAATCTTTCCAAACCTTCAGCATTTTGTTTCCTTGAGCAGTACAAATAGCTTTACTTATTAAGAAAGTAAAAATAATTAACATTTTAAGCACTCTTAAGAACTACTATTAACAGTTTGTTCTGCAAAACTTAGTCGACTTTTAAATGCACGGTTGGCTTGTGAGACAAAACATCATTGTAACCTAAATACTGAAGCCTTTGAGCTGCTAACCGGTGAAGCATTTCTCTTCCATTTGAACAACAGTTCAAATACTCATTTTGTGACTATTTTTATTTAATCTATATATATAACGTTTTGGTTTTCCTCTTGTGTCTTTCTAAATCCAAAGGATGAGAAGTAATAGAATATACCTGTCCGTTTACTTTTTTCTTTGTGAGAGTGTAGATGTTCTACATACAACGTTAGAAAAAATTAAAATTTAATGCCATTAAAAACAAAAAAACACGCCTTTCCCGTGAGCATAGGGGTATAAATGTGGACATGGCTGTACTCTTCTGAGTCCTAATTCGTTCCATGGTGATGTTTCAGGATTACTCTGTTTTCCCTTTTTTTCTGGTTTGTTTTTTTGTTGTTTTTAATCTTGCTACTTTGATTCAACTGGGTCGTTCTCTGAATCAAGCTGAAGAAGACGAAAACTGCCATTGAGAGGGCTGAGTTTCATCCTGTTATTAAGAAACCCTTCGTTCACTTTTCTCTTGGAATATCTCCTATTGATGGAAAATCCTTTTTACTTCATCTCCAGTTTTACTGGAGTAAAACAGCAATGAGACTGTAGTTCCATATTCTCCTTTTTTTTTTTTTTAAATTAAAAAAGAACATTTAATAGCGCTGTTAACTCCTACAGCATTGCGTGCACTTGTAACTCATTCAAAATTAGTATGTCACTGTTTTCTTGAGCTACCTACGCCTTGTTAATGGGGCTGAACAATCACTTTAATGCCTGTGCGAAGAGCTATATCCCTTCCAATTTTAGGTAGTTATTTTAACTACAAATGCAGAGGATATCTGGGAATTGAGTATTACAGTCTTCTATAAATTTTCATAGAAAATCCTACTTTAACTTCTGATTTCACTCACTAATCATAAAGTTTGTGATGGAAGAACTTCAGTTGCAGTTACTGTGCAGTAGCTGCTGTTAACTCTGTCAGCATGAATAAAATACTTGTTTGCTACGTTACTGAGTGTGAGTAGATGCTACTTGAGCAGATGTTTTCACATTACCAGCAAAGACCTCTAATACCAAGGTCTGAAGAAAAATAAAAGTTGTGTGAGAAGAATTGCTGGTTATCTTAGTAATATTGGTAGAAATACTGATATTGTGTCAGTGTAGATTTGTATGTATCCATGCCAATTTTCCAAAATTGTAATGTGAATATTAATACTCATAAACATTTTGCTGTTCATCATTCTGTGAAGACTCCCTACAATGAAGTGTTCTGAACTGCATATGAGAGAAGAATGACAAGATGAGAAGGAAGCTTTGATTACATGATTGGTCTTGCTTACTGTAAGAATATCCAGCTGGGCTGTGTCCTTAGTGTTCACCATGGAGTGAAAGTCACATTCAGGATGTACATATGAAATCATATACATCTGTGTCAATTTCCTGGTTTTGTTGTGCTTACTGATTTGATTTGTGAAAATAACATGCATCTGATTTGTACAGGATGTCTTTATTTTGTTTTTGTGCCAGACTAACAGGTTCATAACTGAAATTGTTCATAGTGAAAGAATGCATGGACATCTAGCATATAATCCCTGTATGAACAAACCAAAGCTGATGACTCGGTCATGCTCATTTTTCTTCTCAGTTCGCTTTCCTGAGGATTTGGAGGATGAGAACACAACTTTTAATCCAGAGTACAGCCATCAAGTGTTTGGTGATGAGTAAGTTAAATTATTCAGTCAAATTCATAGATCTTGAAGGGAATGTAGTTTCCTAATTGCTTGAGATTTTTTTGTTTGTTTGTTCATTTTTGTTTATTAAAAAGTAATAATGCTACCAAACAATTGTAAAGTGCCTGTATAATTAAATCATGGCTTTGAATCCTAGCCTCTGGAGTTCAGGCCCTGTAGTCATTTTACACGGTATTTTAAAGATACTAGCAGAGAACAAAATGCCTGGTTTGTATGGTCATTTCAGCTGCTATTGTGTTCAAGTCATCCTTATAAGATTTGCATGAATTAATGGTTCTTTGTTAAAACTTTCACAGTCATGAGTGCCAAAACCAAAAAGTATCTGTCAACAGTATTGACATTTATTTGTTGTTGTGTTTTTTTGTTTTTTTTTTTACTTGATTCTAATAATAAATACTGTCCTCTAGAAACATATATGTTGCTGACTTGTTATCTGAGTGTTTTATATAGTATAGCTTGCAGCAATATGTCACAAAACTTTACACTGCTGTACTACAGTTTTAGTAAGCATTGTTTATCAATTTGTATTAATAAGCATTAGTGAATTTAAGACACTGATGAACGTAAATGCAGTATTAGTTATTTCAAGTATTCTTTGAGTTATCGCCTTAAATATACAGCCACTGTCTTACTGAGTTCAGAGACATATTCTGTTTCTCCACTAGAGGAGCAAATTTACTAATAAAAATAGTGTAAGGTGTTATCTCTTTCTACATAGTATGCGCCCAGTTCGATTCTCTTTCACTGTTAAAAGGTTTAATATACCTCACTGGGAAAGAGGATGTAGATTTAAAATCTTTAGTACCATGTTTTGAGTATTTTGCAATGAAACTTACTTAGAGGTCTGACTGTGCTTTTTTCCTTCCTCAGTGAAGTTGCCTTTGGCTACAAGGGACTGAAGATTCTCTTATACTATATTGCTGGTAACCTGTCAACTCTCTTCCGCATTGAATATACATCTAAAGTTAATGAGAAGTTTGACTGTGTGGAGGTAAAGACAGAGCCAGACTTGTACTTATTGGGAATGCTTAATGGGGACAAAACTTGTAGGGTTAGTTATTGCCCTTCCAAACGTTTTATAGTAAAGACAAAGCTTCCTATTATGCTAACCTGAAAAAATTTGTATGTTATCTGTATGTTTCTCATTGTTCTTTCTTTTGATACTGCCATCAAAATCACACCAAACAAACAAAAAGTCTATTTTCATGCTAGCTGTCTCTGGGAGAGCTACTGGTTTAATTTGTATTTAAGAGACTACATTAAGAAAGAAAAATGCATTTTTTGGAGTGGATCCTGGTGCATTAAGAAAATTGAATATCATAATTGAATATCATCTGAGATTTACTTATGTATAGGGAAGGAAAAAACAATTTATTTTGACAAGAGTTTTTAATAAGGTGATTGATGAATCTTCACAATATTCTGTAGTGTAAAGTGGTTGTACATTTGCACTGACTTCAAATTACTTAGCCCAAGAAGGCTATTCAAGAGTAAACAACTTCATGATTTAAAGTTTGTATTTCAAGTTCATCAGAGCTTACTTAAATGCTTTCAAGGAAAAGGCTTTCTAAAGAAAAATTGAAATGACTGTTAAATTAGTTTTACAGGTTTTTGTTTCTGTGTTTTGAAGCTGCGTTAGGATATAGTTAGTTCAACAGGTGAAGTGCCTGGATGTGCCTGAAATACTTTCGAGGCTAGGGCAGCCTACCTTAGGAGTGAAAGGTCATTTTCTTCAATCTTTAAAAGGTTTTTAGTAATGAAGAAAAAAGGAAAGCCATTTGGTTAAGTAGTAACCATATTAAAATCAAACAGACCATCTCTCCTTCCAGCCTTTCACCAACATAATTTTAAAATCACGTCACAGTGGGAGACCACACCACAACACATTTGTATTGACATGCTACCTATTTTCTGTACAAATAAAGCCACTTTTCTTCTCTGGAAGTATAAACAAGGTAAATGAGGTCTCTCATGCCCTAAGCTCACACTGCAACTATTCCCATTGCTCAGAATCTTACCTTCTTTCAAGCTCAGCGTTGCCTCTATTGAATTATTTTTCAATTGCTTAATGCACTGAGAAAGGGACAAGAAAGGATATCTGTTTGAGCCAGATAGTTTCTAGAAATATCTGCAGGCTGAGGGTGAAGAACTTTCACTGTCCTTCCCTTGATATCACTAACAGACTGTGTCCTAATAAGCTGCTCATGTGACTATATCTGAACCACTACAGGGGAAAAAAATATGGCAGCCAATATTGTTCTGACATTTATATTTGCTGTTTAACTACCTTAAAATATTAACATACTTGCAGAGATAAAAATGAGCAGGGTGTTAATTGAAATGCATATTACTATTTACTTATCTAAATTAACTGTTTTGTTGTTTAGCTCATTTGAGTTAATCATATTAATGCATTAACTATAGATACTGTGCATGACACCATCTTTGTGCTGTAAATAGATGGTGTTCAGGAAAGGACATAAGTCTCTGCTTTGAATGAACTGGTTACAAGTGAGAATTGAGTTTTAATGCTGTTTATAGTTATTCATACTCTGGCATTTTGTATCTAAAATCCTATGCAGGCCATTTGCTCCTATAGCATTAGCTGTTCTTCCAAGGTCTCTTAGACATGAGGTAAAAGATGAAGATCCTGAAGTGTCAGCAGCCAGAGTACCAGGCATATTTATGCACCTTAGTATGTTTTCTCTAAAGATGCTTCTGTGCCACACTAGTGAGGTAGGCTCAGCAAAGTCTGATCATATTTTGAGCAGATGTGTGTTCTTGTTTGGCACTTGATTTAATGAAAACAGAATTTATCCATTGGGTGGCGTCAATTCTTTTAAATATCTGAAGAGAGGCTGCTTTCTTCTGGTATAAATCTGAATAGCACTGACCTCCGAATTGCTAGCTGCTTTCAGTTTTGCAGCTGTTGAAGTAGTTCCCTTTTCTTCTAGTTTCCATGATGGAGCGAGGGAAAGTATTTCACTAACCTCTGAACCAATCTCTGCTATCTATGTGTTATCATGCTTTGCAGCTGATCTGATATATTTGCTTTAGCACAAGTTAATGAAAGCGCAGTTTTAAAATTGGACATACTTTAACACTACAAATCATCCCATTGCTCCTCACTGGAGTTAATATTCATAATTGGTAGAGAAATTCAGCTTTCAAATATATTTCTATAATTAAGTGAAACCACTTTGAAATAGTATGAAAATATACACAAATGTGATAACTGTCTATTAGTATAATTATATTAATATTATCCAGAGCCAAATGTAAAAAAGAGATCCTGATGGCTCAACTAGTCCTACTATGAAACAAATTAAGTTTCAAGTCCTTACTGTATTTCCTATCTTCATCTCATGTGATTTCCTTATGAAGGTAATACATTGAAGATAGTACCTGCATAATCCATAAGCTCAAGTCTTGGCTGGCTTCATTCGTGTTTCTGCACTCATTATTTGCCAGTTTAACACTTCTGCAGTAGTCAACTCGATTGCATTTTCTGAACAGATTTTTTTCCGTGTAAACCTTTGCAAACTTGTAAGATACTGATAAACAAGTACCTTATGCCACCTCACCAACATCAGAGAAATTCACATAGATACTTAGAGAGGCAGCAAGTTGTGGCCATAAAGAACTGAAATACACTATCTTATGTATTTTCAGTAGGTGAAAATTTGTCTTCTGTTGCTGTAAGGTGAAGAATCCTAAAAATATGAGGAGAGATTGTTTGTTGTTTTTTTTTAATTATATTATATACTTCATCCTATATGTTCACTGTTTTTAGGTATCCACTTAATCTGTTGTTGAACTGATGCCTTGTTTTAATTGTGGATTATTTTACATATCTTCTGCAGATGTGCAAAATGAAAGTCACTAGCTGAGGTTTCCTATGACTTTATCACCAGGGCAGAATTAAGATCTGAAATCTACTTGCAGTCTGAAAAAAAGAAGAGCATTTCTGAAATGCTGTGCTCCTTACAGTTACTCAGTCTTGTTAATGTATATAACTCAGTAAAGCATTGTTAATTTTCTGTAATGCAGTTAAATTAGGAAATGTAAAGAAAATGCGTTAAGCATTGCTTGAAGATGAACAGAAAAAGGTCTTTTGTTTTGAGAACGAAATGGATGTAAAGGCTGTACACATTTTCACTGAGTTGTTATACCAAGTCTTGTAGAGCTATATCTGAATTGCTTTATAGTGCTCTCTACAAATATAAATATAAATGTTGGTAGTACCAAACCATTAAGAATAAAACTTGTTTGTGCTGAACCACATCCATCTTTCTCTATACTAAAAATGTAACTGAATGATGAAGTGCTATTCATTTGCAGGTGCATTGCTTCTACTTAAGGGAGGATGGTTGAAAGGACAGGAATTAGTAGCATGTTGTATTAGCCTTTTGTAGTGTATTTTGTTCTAAGCATCTTAATTTCCCTGTTTTGAATGCTAAGTAGCAAGGGTCTTGGTTTCAAACTAATACCCATCATGCATGTAAACGGTGTGAAAGAGCTGCTTAGTAAGTTAACACAAAGTGTTCTTGTGTCAGTCCTTGTGGAAATAGATACAATACAAACATTACAGCTGAACTCACCGCAAACTCCATTAAGTAAAAACCTGGATTCATTGTCCAAAGGAAAGTTTGAATTGAATGTAAGCTCATTTTGTTGAATGTAATGTCAGGCTTTTAGGGGTTGTATTGAGGAGCACCGTTTTGTTAAGTTGAGACCAATTCATTAAGTTTTATTGCCTGGTGAGAAGCAGTAATACATTATTGTGAGACCTCATCAAATATTCATGGTTAAAAAGAAGTAGTAAATGTATTCAATCAAGTGGTCTTTTTGGGGTCTGAAAAGGATTATGAAGTCTGCTCAGCTGATAGTCTCTAACTTTCAGTTTGATTAACTGAAAAGAGTAATTTTGAATTTACTTTTGGTGTTGGAATATTTCTTCCCTCTCTACTAAGTTAGATTTTACATGTCAGATTTATTAAACATGTTTCTAAATTGTATTTTTACTTTGCCAGCTTTGTTTTAAAAAACAATCTTTGATTAGGGTGCAGAACGTTTGTCCTCTGAGTTTCTCATTAGAGCTCACAGCTGATACTACAAGCAAGCATTTCAAGCACAGAGACATAAGAATGCAAGAGTGTGCTAGCTGTCACTTTCTTGTTTGGGATCTACCATTTTCAGTCTTTGTTCTTTTTTCACCACTCAGTTCCGTACCACCTAGTACCTCTTAAGCTGCTTGTTTGGGAACCCCAGTTGTACAAGGCCATGTGCAGCTTGGTCACAGAGGTTTGCTGGATGAAAAGCCTGAGCTACCAATTTTACGGCGTTTTTCAGAAACTAATGTTTCATCCAGCAAACCAGGAAAACAATAACATTATTCCTTGTGCTGGACTGAATTCACAGCTTCCTTCCTTGTCCTGCCATTGTGCCACTGAGTTTTTATTAGAAGAGTTGTCTGCCCTCTTCGACTTTTGCTTAGACAAATGTAACAGCCACTAAACATAAAAATGTTCAGGAACTTATTCATGTTGCAGCTACTAGCTTTTGCATATGGACAATGGCTGGACTGGCCATTCTGTATCTCTTCAGTTATCTTTATCTGCTCAGAGATATTGAACGACAGGAATATTTGTCTTTTTTATTTGAAGTTACTGATAGGCCACAGCATTCCTTTTCTTATTCAGCTCTAATAGCAAAATGATAACTTTGATGCTGTCTTTTTAATCTTCTGCTGATCCCGCCCTGTTTTGTATTCCCCAGGCAGATGATGTCGAAAGTAAAATTAGAGAAATTATTCCTCCCGGCTTTTGTACAAACACAGACGACTTTGTCTCTCTGTTGGAAAAGGAGGTCAACTTTAAGCCCTTCGGAATGCTGCTACACACATATTCTGTTCATAATGAGGAAGCTGGTGAAGACATTACATATCAGATATATAAGGTACGGAAAATAAGTGAAACTTCTTAAGCAAATTGAAGTTTATTTTGCAATGAGGGACCTTCTGTAACATTATATATATACATATATATATATATATAAATATTACTGTTTGACCAATTTACTGATTGGAAGCATGCTTTTTTTTTTTTTTTTTTTTCTTTTTTGTAGGGGGGATGTAATGAGGTTTTGCAGATTTTTTTTTTTTTTTTTTCCCTTTTGCATCTGTGATAGGTTTCACCTGACTTCTCCTGGCTTTTTCCCTAGGCTGACATGACGTGTCCAGGCTTTCGAGAATATCATGAAAGGCTTCAGACATTCTTGATGTGGTTTATTGAAACTGCTAGCTTTATTGATGTAGATGATGAAAGATGGAACTACTTTATAGTGTAAGTACAGTTCTAAAGCAACAGTGGACCTTATTACCTCCACAAAGCCTGCATTTTAATTGTGGCTGGCCAATTATTGGAGCAGTATAATGATATTTTTCCCAGGAAAGAAAAACCATTGTTTATCAGGCTTGAGTTTTCCTCCATTATACTTTGGGAAACCTTGAGAATAGAGCTGAATTAAATGCTGTTGTCCGTTAGAGCCCTGAATGTAGGCTTAAACAGTAAAATGAGCTTTGCCTGTGTTTTCTTTTACTTGCCACCTATTCATCTTTATAATAGGCAAGTGCACTGAAGTGCTGTAAAGAGGTCTGATTTATCCAAGTTGCTGCACACCAATTAAGTGAATTGTACATTCAGAACATAGCAGGTGTACCCATTGGGCCCTCACAGAGTAGCTTGCTGACACTGAAAATTCAGTTGGAGAATGGAAAAGAAAATGGACACTGCATGGGAGCGCGACTGTAATTGACCTGCTTGGCTTTCTGTTTTATCTGCAGATTTGAGAAGTATAATAAGGATGGAGCTACGCTCTTTGCGACCGTAGGCTACATGACAGTCTATAATTACTATGTGTACCCAGACAAAACCCGGCCACGTGTAAGGTAATTGGCGGTGTAACTCGTGCCTTGCCTTTTATTTCAGAAGAGGGAACTGCTGAAGTTCCCAATACTTGTTTATAATGGTGTTGATTTGTTTTAAAAAAATCCCCATTATTAGCTGGCTATGCACTGATTTATTTCATTGTTCCCTTCTTGAAGCAGAGGGAATCGCAAACAAGCTTTGAATATTTAGCAGTTCTAAGACTGTAAGAATTATGTTTTAACATTAACACTGATGCGTGTATTTTAAGAAAAACTTAGGTTTTATGCCTTTATATTACAGCGTTTGCAAAAGCATGCATTTGAACTGAAATATCAATACATTCCTTTGTCTGTAGCCAGATGCTGATCTTGCCACCGTTCCAAGGAGAAGGCCATGGTGCTCAGCTTCTTGAAACAGTTCATAGATACTATATGTCTTCTCCTACAGTACTTGATATTACAGGTATATGTTAAATTTCTAACCCATTTCACCTGTTTGTTCACATTCAGAGACTGCTAGCCCACAAACCGGCTTTCATGTTCACTTGTTAGAATTAAATGGCCTTTTGAAGGTTTAGCTTCAGCTCAGTTCAGGATTAACAGTGCCCTATTTTACAGAAGAACTGTATATAATGTAGCTCCTTAAATCCTCTACTTAGAGAACAGCACACCAGGAAAATTCAATCCCTAGCATGCACGGATTACCAGCTAATTAGCCATTTTATTGTGAGATACACAGCTGAGTTTGCCAGGAGATCAAGCTTTGTCAGATTCCTTGTTCAACTTATTCCTATTAGCCAAAACTCAGAATCTAAAATAGTATATTAACATGTATGTGAGCCCAAAGTCTACAGACAAAAATCTGCACAGGAGTTGTGCTCCTGGAGCATGTGTTACTGGCTGAATGCACCTGTCATGTTAGAGGTGTGTCCACAAATACATTAAAGTGAAAATTTAATGAAAGAATGGGAAGAGGAAGGGAGTGTATACACACCTAAAAATATAGCATTGAAAGTGCTTAAAATCATGACACCTGTCCTGTAGTTTAAAGTCCAATATAGGAAGAAATACAGTTTAAACATATGAATTGACTAATCTAAGGTCATCTAAGACCTCATCTCAAAAGAAAATAAGCATCCCATTCCTATTCCTCTACCCTCCAAAAAACTAATTAAAATGCATTACAACACTTGCTTTCTTCATGGTATCACTGCAGGATAATCCTAACACGGGGTAATCTACCTTGTAATTTCAATCCAATTCATAGAAACCTAAAGAAGCATAACTTCCTTTATGTGCAGTAGGAAGTCTTATTCATTCTGTGATTTTTATCTTTGTTTCCCATTAATACTACAAAGCTTTACGTAGCTTTTATAGCTGAGAATAAACAGTCTTAAATATAGTACTAAATAAATCACGACATGTTCCTGGCTCAGTGGCTTTAATGCAGATTTGTAGGAAGCAGCGAATTTGCATTAGGGTAACTTTTAATTTCTTTTTGGATTAAGGAGGAAGCAGGAGGAAGCTTGCAGTATTCTACATGGCTCTAAAGTTATGTAATCTCACACTTCTGCGAGATAATTTATTGTCCTTTTGATAGAAAGTAAGGCTTGGCAACCTTGATAACGAACAAAACATACATCCTCTAAAGCTGCTAAGTAAAGCCTTTCTTCTTTTCAGAATGATTAGAATTTCACTCAAAGAAACTAATGCCTAAAACAATAAAATATTTCAGACTTTCACATTTGCAATGGGTATTTGTCCCAACTGTAAGTCGTCATCCTAGTTGACACAAGTGAAATATATGTTGGTAGCGCTTACCATAAAGAAACTGCCTCATCTTTCTTCTAACTAATTTGAATGAAAAGGAACAGAATAAATGAATCTCAGTACAGCCTCTTCAACTCTTCTGCAGAATAAGTGCTGTAAGTTCTGCCATACAAGATTATTCCACTCATGTGCAAATCTTTTTAACTGATGCAATGGTCCTAAGCAATCTGCAACCCAAAAAACAAATTGCTGGTTTTGCAGTGCTGCATATACTAGGACCAAAACTTAAATGCTGTTCCTTCCTCTTAGTAACGTATCAGCTTTAGATCATTTTTAAGCCACAAATGTCAACTACATAAAATAGTCCTCATCTTGAGGGAAAGGGGAAGAAAATGAACAAAAAAGCACAGCTGGGATATAAGCTGTTCAACAATAAATTCCACAGTGCTAGCCCATAGAAAAATTAAGGTAGGGTGGAAGGTGACCCTGGTACTCACTTGTAGTAAACCTGTCCAAACTATTAAATAGTGATTAACTACATTTGCAGCACTGCAGAGTTTTCCTTCTCTGTAGTTCACAGGTGGAAACAAAGTTGCAAATAGGACTGTGTTGATGATGACTGAAGCTAGTTCTTGACTTTGTTTTTTATACAGCTACAGTTTTGATAGCAGTGCTACTGTTTCAAGCAAGACAGAAGTAACTTCAAATTGCTTTCAGCTTTTGCTTCAATCTTTTTCCACATAATTAGTTTGTCTAAGAGTAGTTCTAATGCTCTCCTCTGTTATATAATAGAGGGAACATGCAAGAAAAAAGGGTTTGTGCTTTGAATTGGATTGAACTTGTCTCTTGGAAATGTGTATAATACTGTACACAGCACACTTCAACTTATATTGTCATACATCTAAAATTTGATAGCAGCACTTACAATTAAGCACAGCTATTTATATATGATGGATGTTGTGTCTGGTTTTGTCCTACACAGCTCCTGTAATTGCTTGCCAGAATTGAAGAAACAAATAATGCTTATATTAACTATACAATCTTTTAATTTTTTTTTCTAGCTGAAGATCCATCTGAAAACTACATAAAGCTAAGAGACTTTGTTCTTGTAAAGCTCTGTCAAGACTTGCCTTGCTTTTCCCCAGGAAAGTTAATGCAAGGCTTCAGCCAAGAAATGGTAATGGAAGCTCAACAGAAGCTGAAAATAAATAAGGTATTAAATTGGAACAGTGGTAGTTGGACCTGTTCTTATCAGACTAGTATAACAGCAGTCCAAATATAGGGGTGGAGACTTGAAGTTTATGTATGGTGGGATATTTCAACATTATTTCTCTACAGTGTTTCTGGAAGGGAAGAAATTGCTTAAGATTTTAAGTAATTTTTTTTTTCCTATCCGATGCTGTTGATGTAACAGAACTTGAAATATTCCAATTTTAAGTATCAGTTTCCATCTCTTCATATATATCTACATAAATAGCCACAGTTGTTCTGAGAACACAGAACACTAAAGTAGTAACACTAACGTTCCAGAATCACCTCAATTTTCCATATACCAATTCATTTATTATCTTCCTAGTAAACAGAAACATTTAAATATTGTTTCATTCTCATACCTAGCATTTCCAGAGGACCTCGTGAAAAGCAATAAGTATGTGAAGATTATTAAAACTAGTACAGGAGCTTCTGTGTAGTAGTTAATTGCTTAACGTTACTCTAGTTCCAGTACTTTGGTTCTTTGGATTACTTTTGGACTCTGGCTTCTGGACTTTCTGCTGTTCATTTATAGCAGGTCCTTGAAGCACCTCCATAGACACTGCAACATTCTGAGAGTTTATACACTATCTGTATTGGAATAAATTAACAAACAAGAACATTTATTCATTTAACCCACTGGTAAGGAGGATGAGGCTGGTTGAGGCTTTGTCAGTATCTGACTGATACCTGATAAGCTGAGGAGTTATTCAAAGTGGAGGAATACTGTAGTACTACTGCTGAACGACCTCTTTACTCAGACATGTTCTTTATTCTCCTTTCTGTTCATTAGCAACACACAAGGCGAGTTTATGAAATCCTCCGATTGCGTGCAACAGATATGGGTGATGCAGAACAATCCAGAAGCTACCGGTTGGATGTTAAAAGAAGGCTGATTGGCCCCTATAAGGTATATGACTTATGTATCATTTAATACTTACTTATTTCAAGGCTAATTATACCTGATTTTACTCCCATTTCCATAAATGCAGTTGATGCCAATTATGTTGCCAATCAACTACTATTAGTTATGCAGCATTCAGCTGACATACACAGATGCAGAGAACATTCATTCATGGCGGTACCAAAGATCTTGTTTGACTCCTGTTACTTGTCCAATTCCAGCAGAAAGTTATCAACATTACAGTACCTAGCTACAAGTAGCATTAAATTTGGTTAGAGAAAAGGGACAGGAGAGGGGAGGAAATTAGCTTTCTTGGAAAGATTGAGAGTATCTTAAATGAACTATAAAGTTAGAGGTGAGGGTTAAGTGCTATATATTTACTCTAGAAAAGTAGGTATGGTTTAGATTCCAGTTCTGCTCATTAACTAGGACTAACAAAGCAGCTTGGTAGCAGTAATTTCGCCATGTCAATACGGTACTCCCTGTAGATGGGATGTAATTTCAACAGTGAATTTGAATCAAATACCCAACTTACTGCAGAGTTACTTTTTCATTTCCTGCTGAGTATGCTTTTGATAATCTAGTTGCTGTATGTTGCATTAACTGATCCTCTAAGATTAGGAGTGTGTGTGTGTGTGTATATAGTGTGTGAATGTATATGTATCTCCTAGTTGCTAATGACATTTCTGTATTGATTGAAAAAAAACCACAAGCCTAAGTTCATTGCTGTAACTAGCATGTTAGCTACTCCGCAATTAAGTAATCACCGAGCAACCCAAAACCTGGTTGGAAAAGTTTCACAAAGTATCAGAAGTATCTTGATTAGCTTGCAAGCCTCCCTAAAGCAGCACTTATCCTGTTATACCAAAATAGCAGAACTTTGATTGTACTCGTGTTGGACTTAGGGGGTCCGTTAGCAGAAATGAGAACTCAGCACTGCATTAAACACTTGGCTGATCTGCAGATAACACCATGTCATGCTGAGTGACAGGATCCTAATCAAAACACTTTCTATTCTCCTTTGTGAGTGTCGTGTCTCATTTACTAAATTTCACTCGCTGTCCACTACAAATAAGACCATGATTTTTCATCCAACAGGACTGTCACATGTCCTCAGTGTGTAATTCAGCTTAATATGTGGAGGAAATCTAAAATTCCATAAGCAGTTTCAGATCTAGTGTTTCTAGTAATTGTTTTTGCTTTAGTTTTTGCATGTAATACATTAAGAATAAAAAATTTACAGATATTCTACTGCTAGATATACAATATTTGCATTTTAAATTTCTAGAATATTCTGCTGATTTAAATATTCCACTTCTTCAACTATAGTCCTCTTCTAAAGAATGATCAGAACAGCCAGCACACTATCCCTGATCTTTTATTTTTAGGTTTTATGTTTCATGTTCTAAAATATGGCCGTTTTGTTTATGGTTGTTCTGTCTACTGAATGGCTTACATGCTGATTTCTAACACGTTCACCAAAAAAGTCTTGTTATGATCCTGTTTTAAACAAAAGCAAAATAGAATAAAAAAGCATGTCAGAGCTAAAGCTCAACTCTCAATATGTAGTAATTTGGAGGAGAAAGCAACCTTTTATAAAAGAATTGCCGATATTACAACATTCTTAATGCTTGTGTCATGTAAATACTGCTGGTTTATAAAGCTCTTGATAGCTTCATTTGAGTTGTATTGTGCAGGTGCAGTATAATTCTAAATTCTTAATATCTTCCACTATTAGTAGTGGTTCTGCATCTTAGAGCTACTCCTGACTGTTGCAGTAATACAGAAACAATTTGAAATGAGTTTTCAGTTTGCCACGTAATTGGTAATACAGAAACTGTGGAGCTTTAACACAAGAGATTTCCTAATTAAACAATCTTAGTGTTTTGGGGGTTTGTTTATTTTTTAAAGGACTTGGGACTTCTTAAAGACCTAGATATAGAAATGGAATAAGTTAGTAAAATACTGTACTCTTCATTGTTCGTTACATTAAAATTACTTTTTATTTAATTGCTTAGAAAAAGCAGAGAGAACTTGCCAAGATGAGAAGATGCTTAAGACCAGAGGAGCTGACAAATCAGTTGAACCAAATAGACCTAAACATGCAACACGAACAGTTAGAAGAGAGCTTCCAGCAACTCGTTTCAGATTACCGAAGAGTCCTAGAACGACTTGCGCAAGCGTGAGGATCTGACCTGTACAGGAAACCTACAGATTTCTACACAGTGTTATGAAGCACATCCTTAATTGCCACTTAACTGC
Source organism: Coturnix japonica (assembly GCF_054131305.1). Lineage (NCBI taxonomy): Eukaryota > Metazoa > Chordata > Aves > Galliformes > Phasianidae > Coturnix > Coturnix japonica. The sequence continues at coordinate 17,566,386 of NC_140669.1, forward strand.
AAAAACAAAACCTTGTGACGTTTTAATCACATTAAGGGTGAATTGTGTTTCTGTGCATTTTGAATATTTTCTATTTTTGTGTTGTAGATTTAAAATGTTGTTCTTCAAGTTCGGGAGCACTTACTGCTGAAATAAACTGTAGATTCTCAGACACAAAAACACATAAATTGTTTGAATTTTTTAACCTTTCTGTTTTGCCTCGGGTCTTAATAGGTAACTGAACAGCAAGTTAATACATGAATGTATATATTGATATTGCAGCTGTTTCTTACCTTAAGTGGCTACTGGGCTTCTTTTGAGTTATTACATACTCACAGATACTTAGAACAACTACTAATAGGTTTGTGACTTTAATTTACTCTATGACTTAGTCTTGCGTTTCGATTAAATCCAAATTCTTCAGTTTCTTCACTCAAAAGATCAAGTGAACCTTTGCACAACATACTGGTATGACATTTAAAATAGTTTGGTGTACCTAAATATTCCTTTCAGAATATATGAGTCCCCTATGTATATGTAAGGTTTTTCATTATGGATGCTGCTGGTATCAGGCTGCTGATGTGTCCCTACATCTCTTAAAAGTACAGCAACAGTGAATCCACTTTAAGAAAATACAGTAGACTATCTAAAATTGTGAATTTAATTCAGCTGATAGGGATGAACTTTGTTTCCATATAAAGTTACTGTCAATAGTACTACTCCAAGATTAACAATAGTTTCTGTCAGCAAGGCTTTCTTCTAATGATGAAGCCAGAAAATGCTGCTTGAATGAGGTGTCAGGTAGTAGGCAGCGATGAGTTTGACTCAGCAAATATATTAAATCCAAAACCTCTATGACTTATTTCACAGTGAAATTTTTATGAAAACAATGGAAAGTAGCCTTGTATAAAGTATTTCGTTTATTTTAAATTATATTACCTGAGAAGTTAAGTTCTAAGTTCATAGTTTGTTTCCTCTGCGAGAATGGAGGGTTTCATAAGTGGCTAAAACAGAACAGGAAAGGAATACTTCTTACAAACATAGTACATGTAGTAAATATATTTATGGAGAAGGGACATGACAGTGCTTTAATTTTAATGCTCAATACTCCAACAGTGCTCCCTTCTCATGTAGTCAGGAGATGCATTTTTACTCTAGTGGCCAACTCAGGTTTCACACTGGGACAGATGTTTGCAGATGCTTGGTTTGCAGAACAACAGCAAGGCATTCTGGGCCAGCAGTTATCAAATTAGATTAACATATTTCTTTGCAAGATACCTTAATTTTGAAACCATTATGTTTTGTTTCAAAATGTTCTTCTGTACATTTGACATCCTCCTAGAAGTGATTCCTATGCCCTTCTTCCATCTGCACGTATTCAAGGCCTTACTAGGGTCTAGCCAAAGCAAAGCCAAGTGGTATTCATTTCTATTCTCCCATGTTGGGTAAGGCTTTTAATGTCTTGATGTGGTCATTCTGCCCTTCTTCCTTAAAACCAGCAATGAGCTGCTCAAACTCCCTCACAACCCAACACTTACTAAGTTTCTGTTTTTTACCTGTCCTGGTTCTATCTAGGACTCAAACAACCTGGTGAATTTTGTATTTCTGTGTCACTATTCCAGTACACAGCTTGCATCTCTCTCTTCTCTTACTAATCCTCAAGGGAACACAGAATCAGCAGACTTTTGGGGGATGTAACCACAACTAAGAAGTTGTTCATAACTCTGCTCCTCTCACCTCCTACAAACCTATCGCCTTATTATCATTCCTGTTGACAGGAGGAAACTATGCATTGCCCATAAATATAACAATCAACAGAGATACAGAACGATTTTGAGCAACTCTTGCCCACACAAATAGCATTGATTGGTTCATCAGGCTTTCTATCCTAAGAGATAAATGAAGTACTACAAGATGATTATGTTTGGAAACCTGGGTCAAACTCTTTATGCATTTTTGATAAATCTTACTGACTTCAGAAATCAGGAAACAACTTCTAGCTCAACAACTAGTAATCTAAAGAAAGGCAACGAAATTCAACAATGGGAGCATTGGAACAGGCTGCCCAGGGAGATGGTGGATTCTACTCTGGAGATATTCAAGACCCAGCTGGACGCTTACCTGTGCAGCATGCTGTAGGGTGCCAGCTTTGCAGGGGGGCTGGTCTCAATGATCTCTGGAGGTCCTTTCCAACCCCTACAATACAGTGATTCTGTGAAAATCCCCATAGTTTCAGAACTGATAAAGCAAGCTACTTGAAGTTGCAAGGTTTGAAAGACAATTTAACTACTACAGTAGTGTGAATAAAGATCCATATAGCTTTACCAGTACCTTTAGGCAGTAAATGTCCATGCCTCCTATGAACAAATACACAAAGCTGTTATCTGGCAGTTTAGGTGATTCAAGACTGACCTACTGGCTCTCTCTGCAATGTCAGCAGAAGGGTAAGCAACCCATAACGTCTGTTTATATAGATCATTTCTTCAATTCCTTTTTGTCTCTCCCTAAGACTTGGTTGCTCTTTATGCTTGTCCTTTATCATATTGTATAGCTGTCAGACAATAGAAGGCTTGAAAATCTTACGTTGTATATTTTGCCATTTTACCTTTTCTTGCAGTGTCAGTTCAGACCTGATTTCATCAGTATCAAACTGTTAAAGCTAGAAACGTGTTATTTTTATAAACCTATCACCTAGAAGCTTGGAATCTCAGCTTTCAAACTGAAAAATGCTATTCTCTAATGCTACTGCTTTGTGAAACATTGCTTGCTAGGGTAATTTGAACTTGGAGCCAAGAAACAGCATGGTAAAATCTTAAAATTTGATAAGCAAGTATCTGTTGTAGATATTTCAGTCTTCTCAAGAAAAAAAAAAATGAACTAATAGTCATTGTGAACATTATTCCCTACACCATTGATCTTCGTATTAATTTTACATTGCTAGTCCTTCCTTCAATGACCACAAAGATTTCAATCAAACCACAAGTTCTATCTACTGAAACGTTTCACTTGGATGTCTCCAGAGCTGCATCTCAACACAAAGCAGAGGACAACTCACATCACCACTGGTCACCTTCAGCATTTCAGAGGATTTGCCAAACATCAACAGAGACAGCTGTGTACATCTGGTTCTGTTTGGTTACAGAACTTGAAAGCAGCAGTCAGTGACTCTTTGGGCATACCGTGTTAGGATATAGAGTATCTCTCTTTTCTCTGAGATAGTCGTCTTTGGTTTGTTAATACAGATTTCCTGATTAAATCTGTTCCTTATATTAGAAAAAGGAGATAATCCTCACCTAAACACAAATTACAGACTTCTGAATAATGACTGTTAAGGTTTCAGGTTCATCTAGAGATTATAAACATTACAGAATAGTTGTTCTCTTGGAACATAAAACAGCTTTCCTGTAATTGATCCCCTCTTGGTTTCTGATCTGCAGAAGGAATTGGGAAATCTAACTGCTAACACGTATCTACAGATATTTGGGAAGTAACCTGCTACTTAAGGACAAGCTAATTACAAAGCTGTCAGCAGTGTCTTTCTAATAGTCTCTAGTTCTCACATTTTCTTATGCCATCAACAAGTTTTAAGGCCATTACAATATGGAATTATGGCCTTACAGCAACAGACAAAAGCCAAATGTTCACTTTATTTTCTTCTCAGTGGCATTTGATCTCCCTGAATAGGAAACATTTATTGACCTGTGTAAGACAGGTGATAATAGTTTTCACCTGGACCATTCTGCTTTTGTCCTTTAGCAACACCCCACGAAAAAATGATAGAATAGAGAACTACTTCTCACCCGTGACTACTTTCCTGTGAGATGTGCTGTTCTCTGCAGGCACAGAGAAGTACACTCATTCCAGCAATGTGTAATTACATACACCAAACAGTGACAGCACGTGATTGCTTTACACTGAACTTCATGCTCATAGAACCAGTGGTTGGGTATCTGCAACTCTAAAACCTTACCAAGATGAAAAATAACACAAAATGGTGTTTGATGGAGTTCAAACTTGTGAAAGACAATACTGCATCGTATGGGAACTGCTGGGTCACGGCCTGAACCACTGACTGATCACCTGAGGAAGCACCGAGTCAGCCCCGGGAGCACAAAGTGAAGGCGATTCAGTGTGTGACTGGACGCGGTGCAGCCTGGCTGCGCCTCCCTTAGACCCCATTGAAGGGCTGACCGCCACAGAGGAAGGTTCTCTTTCTGAAGGTCCCTCCCTTTGCAGTTTTGTACTGTGAGCCCAGGACACAGGTGAGCGTTTAATTTGTTATTGTCCCTTTCCACCACGGTATTTTTGCTAACTATTAACATATAAAATACCCTCGTTGCCCGCGGGAGGCTCTGCTCCACAGCGAGCTCCGCTCTGTCTGATCTTTCTCAAACACACCACAGTTGGCTGCGCAGTGGAAATAACACGAAATGCGAGAGTTTGAGTTCCATATTCTGCAGAGACCCCCCGCAACAAGTTAAACAGCAAAACTTCAGAAAGAGCAACTCGTAACTTTCTTCACAAACGCTGTTTTACTACAGCGGGCTAAAAACAAAGTACCGGCTTCAAAGAAGCGCCCCTAACTCCGCCATTCACCAAACAACGGCGCAGCGCGTCCCGCCGCGATCACAGCACACGAGCACACGCAGGACGCGGCCGCAGGCGGGAAGGGGGCGCTCCCTGACGGCTGCCGCCCGCTCTGCCCTCACCCCAAGGGCAGCGGCAGCGCTGAGGTGCGGGGCGGCCCGTCACGTACCTGCCGTGCGCCGGGCGGGACGAGCTTCAGGCGACACGGCCCGACGGCCGCGCTGTGAGGTGTGAGAGGTGTGAGGTGTGTGAGGTGTGAGGTGTGTGAGGTGTGAGGCGGACGGGCCGCTCCGGGCCGCCTCCCGCGGCCACGTGATCTCGCCCCGCGTGGCCAAGATGGCGGCGCCCAGAGCTGTCAAGGTGCTGCGGGGCGGAGGTGAGTGCGCGCCGCCGCGGGGCGGGGGGGGGCAGTGACCGCGGGGCGGATCTGCCGGCACCAGGGCTACGGGAGGTGTTCAACACCAGGTTGGACGGGGCCCTGGGCAACCTGATCTAGTAAAGGTGTATGTTTGGTGGCCGTGCCAGGCAGGGGGGTTGGAACTACATGATCCTTGAGGTCCCTTCCAACCCGGGTCACTCTGTGACTCTGTGTGGGAGCGGGGATCTGCCTCCATTGAGGTGCCTGGCGCTGTGTGAGGGCTGACCCCGCATGACGCTCCCGCGCTTTGTGGGAGCGCGCCCAGCTGCGCTCAGCCCGCGGGTGGGCCGCAGGAGTGCTCCCCTGTAGGCTTTATGTGTGATTGAATATATATCTTGTGTACGGCTTAGTTATTGTAGTAATAGAGAGCAGGCTAATTCTCTCTTATTAATAATTAATAATTAATAATCCGTGTTAATTTTATCTTGCACGTTAAACTGTGAGCACAGCACTGCAATGCTATGCGACTGACAGAACAGCCCTTCTTTCACTATGTTGAACCTTATTTTCCATGCTGTCCAAAGAGACTTGAGCAGCCTTTGGAAAACATAAATGCCTTTTATTCCCAATTAATCCTACTACATGCATGACAGAAGAGCCACGTCAGTTGTTTTTTCATTGATGAGGGCTCACGTCCATAGGGAAATGCTGTTTTAGGATCCTTGGAGCCTGGGCTTCAGCTGAACACTGGCTTTCTGAGCCCCCTATGTGTTTTAATTTAGACACCAGTCAAATCCTCTGTGCTTATGCATGTGCCATTTGGAAACTGAATCACGTGTCAGTACATGGTAACATACAACACTGGTTATTTTTTTGTTTTAAATCTCAAATGAAGTGAAGTTTAGCATGCAGCTTCATTCTTGATTTCTTGCTTCAGCGATGGTACATCTGCAAACTTTGTTCTGGGTGTTGTGCAGCCATGTGTGACGGGAACAACTGCCTCCACCCCTCCGTGCCCCAAAACCCCATGTCTATCATTCAGTTAAAATACCCCAAGCCATTTAAATTTGTTAAGCCTTCATACTCTCCCTTCAGATGTCAAACTTTATTCACTTCCCCTGGTAGATATACGTTTCCAGAAGTTGAACAAGCAAAAATGTCATAGTTCAGACAAGACTGATTAAACTGAATCCAATTTTCCCTGAATTGGACAGCTCAGTGTAATTTAATTTGCAAATACTGAAAGACGGAAGTAATTTTAATTAGATTTCAGTCCACCAAAGGGAATCTATTCTACCTAAATTGAAGGAAAATTACTTTTTGATAGCCTCTTATGTGATATCTCTTCATACTTCTGGTGTTACGTTTCTATGAATGATGAAAGTTTTCACTATTATGGAACTGTTTCTAGATAAGCGCATTTGAAAAGCAGAGATCTTGAAAATTTCTGTGCTGGTTAAATACTTTCTTCATATATTGGAAGGAAAATTAGGCTATCATAAGAATATATATTCATTGTGTTTGAAGACGTTGAATGATTATGCTTGCAAACAGGTAAAAAGATTATTTTTTTGTTAGATGCATCAGAGAATTTACTTGAATATTTTCTGTCTTGCTAGAGGCACAACTGCAATACTGTCAACCCAAGGAGAAGCTGTACAGCTTTTTAAGTGAATGGGTAGCTTGCACAAACCTCTGGGATTCTGTAGGTTCCAGCCCTGCATTTCAGAGTGCTCTGGATTTAGCTGCCACTCTCTTTTGTACAGTGTTTATGAAGGATTTTACAGGTGATGCACGGGAACGCTAGTTGTATTTATCAACTTGTAAAAGGTAGCTAAGAAGCAGCCAGAACTGCCACAGTGATGGCATGCTAGCCTTTCACAGTTTGTACTTACAAGTAATACTGGTCGTATGATGTTTTATCAGCTTGTAAATGCTCTAATTACATATTATGACAGTTTCAGGTATTGCAATAATTGTATTTGTGATGTTCATTGGTAATAAAATCAAGATGATAACATCAAAGAACTGCATGTCTCCAAATGCAACTTGGATGGTTTCAGGCATAATAATCTTTTATTGATCTATTAATTTTAGGCAAGTAAATTATGGTAGAGTAGAAGCTCATATTTTCTGGTAATGAAGTTTCAGGACTCAGAGCCACAGGAAAATAACTGATGAGAAGACATGCCTAGTTAAACAAGTCTCTTACTGTGTTAAATACTGGTATTCCCATCTTCTTACCTTGCTTCACTATCTCTACCAATGAATGAGTATTTCTTAACAACCTGTGATGTGTACTGTTGCCAGACTTCATCAAGTTAAGTTATTGTCTTTGGTGAGGCAAAGGCATAGCTGGAGTAAGACTGTTGCACTATGGCTTCAAAGCCTCGTGCTTCCAGTCTTTTTCCGTCTTTTTGATAATGTGCTTTGAAATGGGAGTTACGTTTTTATTTTTTATTTTTTTTCAGATGTTGCTTTTCCTTTGCTGAGTGTGACCATAAACTCGGCATGTAAAAGGCTATTCTCATGATAAGAATGAACCATTAGAATTTCTTAGCACTGTTGATAGTCAAATACTAAGAGCATCTTTTCACCTGTATCTTTATCATTGTTCATCTTAGAAATGTGCAACTCAAAAATTAAGAATTTTCGGTCCTCACCTGTAGAAATTTCTAAATTATTTTTTAAAGCCATCTAATGCATTAAAGAAAAAACAATAATAAAATAAAATTGTATCACGTATAGATATCAGTCCTAGGGGAAGCATTTCCTGGTATTTCAGGCTGATAATGGGTATGTCCTATAAGTCTGAAGGTTTTTTTGGCAGATGGGAAAAGTGATTGAAAACTTTTGTCCAAGAGTTTTCAAGATCAAGTGATACTTGTCTGCACTGTGCAATATGTGAGCTGGGCAATTAGCTGGAAGCAAACATTAATTCACATTTTCCATTAATTTGTAGGCAGACTTGTGTCTCCAGAATTTAGCATTAGCATTATCAGCTGCAAATAATGCACAGTGGAAGTTCAAACCATTTGATCGCAGCACACTTTTAACATCTTCAAACGATCCAGAGGTAGTTCCATCCCTGTCTTGCAAACCATGAGGCAGACAAGGAATTATTCCCATTTCAACAGCACAACAATGAGTAACTCTGGGGGATACACTTTCATGGTTTGAGGCATGAGAGAAAAAATATTCCCCTTTCAATAAAGTGTTTAATTGTTGTCTTCTGTCAGCTGAGAGGTAATGTGTTGTTGGCAGCACGCAGAGCCTTTGTTCTGAGGGGATGTATCCTTTCTATCTGGGGGGCATTTGTGGGGCACGGTTTCTCCATTAGCTTTGTTCTCTTCATTGACATCAGCCAAGTCTGCGTTCCTAGGAAGGAGGCTCCTTAGCAGGTGTCCTCACCTCGCAGCAGGCTGGCTGCCATGCTGGAGGCTGTGTGGCTTTGACCACCTCCCCAGGATCCATTTTAGATGCCAGAAAATGTGAGGTAAGCCCAGCTATAATCCTTCTGGCAAAACTGAACTGTTATATTTTGTGTGTATACTTTTCCATTTTGCAGTCTCTCCTCTTGAAAGTTACCATTCTCTAGACAGAAAGGAGCCCCTTTCCCTCTCCATTTCCATTTCATAGCTCTATTCCTTGCCAGCTGAGTGCCCTGGTGTGGTAGTTTGCTGTGAAACTGATGCCCAGCTCTGCTGTGGGCTATGGTCCCTGAAGGAAGGGTGGTATGCTGTGTGACAGATCTTGGCTGGTCCCTGAGCTTGTTTAATGCAGTATGTAGCATCTGAAGAGTAAGGGTGAAGAACTGAAACTTGCTATATTCTGGATGTGAGTTTGTGAATGACAGTGTATTTTAGTGCATGTAGCTCCTCTAACCAAAGTGACAGGATGAGATGTTACCTGACCATACAGTGGAACAGGTTGTGCCTGCTGGATCTCAGCCCAGGTAGCCACAAGAGACAATAGGGACTGAAACTGTTCACAGCAGTTGATGGATGGAGAAACTGTAGCTACAAGGGAGTAATTTGCAAAGCATCTTATAGGTACGTGGCATCAGAAGAATTAAAGGGAGTCTGAAACCTGTGCTAACACTTGCTATTTCTAAGCTACTAGGTTAACACATCATTTCAAAGTGGACATAAATGAATGGGCTTTCTAGATTTAGGTAATATACTCCTTGCAGTCTAATTTTGCACTGAATTTCCTTAAGTAAACTAGAAGATTAATGTAAGACGTACATGAAAATGACATCTCATAGCTAGAAAGTTCTAAAATTCTGTTATGAGCGGTTTCCAGATCTGTAGGGGAAACTGAACTACTCCATTCTGACATGTTTCCCATTATTTCTTGAGTGATTTTCAATGTATACAGATGGTAAGGTTGAGGTTACAACAAAAAGCAAGTCCTTTTCAAGGTGGTTGAATCACCCTAATTCAGTGACATGGTGTTTTCATTTCTTACTCTGAAGTTTGGGTTTCTGCTGAAGACAAATCAGCTGCTTCTAGTTTTGGATTTGCAGCTAAAAGTGCAGCAGAGATCTGTGTCATGAAATCTAAGCTGTTTTTCCCTTCTGTCATGTTTGGACATACTAGATATGATGCTCTGGTTTTGACAGTTGTGAATCATGAGCAAATGTAAGTGAAAGTGTAGGAATTTTTAGCAGCGTTCACAGGCAATTCTCCTGTCCTGCTGCAAACTATAATTTCAGAGTAGAGACTGGTTGTATACACACTCTGTAAAAGGGCCTCTGTACTAAAACTGCCTGTAAGACTCCAAGTTACAGTTACCGCAATTGCCATTTGGGATCGTGTAATTTTTCCTCTTTTTCATTCCTCCTTCCCTCTTGCTCACTCCCAAACCAGCACAGTTTGATAGCACTTGGAAATTCACATATAGTGAGGCACTTTGGAACATCTTCCCCCTGCATGCCAGGTTGGGGTGGTGGCTTGCAGAGCTTCTGAACCCCGCATCCCAGTGCTGTTGGTCTAGCTATGTTTATTAGCATTAAAATGTAATTGGAACTTTTTTTTTCATAGTCATCAAATGGGAGGAGGATAAGTTACAGTTCAACTGTGGGGTTTGTTGGTTTATTTTACTTTTTGATTTTGTACCTTTTCAAGCTGTATGCTTTATTGCAGTGGTTTCTTTCCTAAGTATTTTTATGTAAGTCGGTTGTTGTTGTTGTTTTTAAGATATTCCTGTGTGCTGGATCTAACTTTCATATTACATATGTGAAAAAGGATGTGAAAGTATAAAAGGAGGGGTCTGTACTTTGTGCACTTTTAATTTAATGTTCTAGTTTTTAGCTACATGTTTCTGGAGATCCCCTGCCTGCTGCCATTACCTTGTGGTGCTGATATTTCGTGTTTAGAGAACCAATCTACCTGGATTCAGGTGTGGGCGAGCTGCTGTAGCTGATGCACCTGATCCCCTCTGCTTGGGAACCCAAGCCTGGTAGTGCCAGGATTCCCAGGGGTACTGAAAGAAAGCTGCCTTCAGATGCTGCTCCCTGCTTTTATTTTCTTTGCTGCTTTTACATAGCTGCACCTTATGCTGATGGGCAATGTACCTCACCACCAGCAAGGTCTGGTTCTGGTTTGTTGATGGCTAGAAGAATAGATTCTTTCTGAAATAGAATGGAAACAGAAGCAGCTGAGAGTACAGATAGTGAAGAGGTTGCTTTGGCATCTCTTGATTGCTATTTGGAAATGAAGCAACAAGTTGTTAAACAAAATAAAAATGTTGAAGCCTTTGTGTTACTCTGATGTGTTGGTTTCTTATTACATAGCCATTTCTGTGCTTTCAGTGCAGGATGAATTGATTTTGTTCTTCCGTGTTTCTCCTTTAATTTGTTTCATTCTGTTAGAAGACCTACATTCTGTAAACACTGCATATGATTTTAGCAGCAGTTGAAATTCCTTTATTTAGAAAATGTTTGTGGAATTATTTTTATTCTATTTTTTTATGATCACAGAATGAGTGTTAGTTGTCAATCTAATTAAATTCAATTGCATTTCCCATATGCTTTGGCTTTACTTTGCTCTTATATGCCTCTATTTTTATCAGGACTTGTAAATTTCTCTTTAGTTTTGTACTTGTTTGGTGTGTTTGTTGTTTTTTTTTTTTATCTTGAGGTTGACATGTGCCTGTCCTGCTTTAAAATATATATGAATATTTATAATCTTAAAATTCTTGTAATTTCTTAAAAACTTGTAATTTCTTCTTAATTGTCAAGACTTATTCCCTCATTGTTTTGAGTTATGTGATCTTGCTGTCTTTTTCTTTTGTAAAATTAATATATATATATGTATGAGAAGAGTTATTAAAAGTTGCTTCTTCCTATTTCAGCCTTCTTGACCAGATCGACTGAACAAGCAGGCAGAACATGTTAATTATTCTTCCTAATAAATGCAATTCTGCCTTGTTTATTTATCCTTTGCTGCTCAGATTTACCTATCTGACTATTATGCACCATTACTCATACAGAGAATTATTTTCCTGATATCCTTAGAAAGTGTGTGGAAAACCTGGCTTTCAGCTAATTCTTGTTTTTCTATTGCTGTAAGATTTGTGAACTCAATTTTTCTGAACATGAGCTATTTTCCCTGGGAGGAACTACAGTAGCGAGAGAACTTACAGAGCTCTGGCATCACAAATGTGCAGACAGAACAGATAAAGATTCTCAGATTTGTTTAGTTAAATCTAGTGGCTCACAAGCATCTGAGATAAAGATGTCTTCACTAAAAATGCAGTGATTCTGTTTCTGTGGTAGGGGAAGAGAAGGTCTGCTGCAGCACAGTGCATGTATTGTATTACAGCTCATATTTCTCAGGCTTCTTCTTCAAGGTTTGACATTTCTGGTGTTTCTGACATTTTTTAAAAAACAGTTTAAAAAATCACGTAAGATCTTTTTATGCATCAGAAAGTGTAGCCATAATCATGCATTATAATCTCATGAAGAATTATTTTCCAGTCTCCAGCAAGGGAGAAAGTTATTGGCCTTGCTTGACATCATTCATTCAAAGTTTTGGATAATTAAGGATTACCTGAGGACTGAAGTTAAAGTTGTTTTCTTGCATTGCGGCTGTATCTGGAGGTCACAGACTTCACATTTCTGTAGTTAGCATTGTCCAGGATCCTCATGCTCCAGCGAATGTGCAGCAGTTTGTGCAGTAAGGAGGGAGAGAGTGATGCTTTGCCAGCTTGCTGTTGGGTGATGAGTCTCACCCTGATGTGTGTGGGACTTCACAGTCCCCAGGCTGTGGTGGGAGCAAACAGCTTGGTGGTGCACCTTCTTGGATGAGCCGCTGAACTCAGTCTCTCTACCTACAATACAGGCATTTACCTACCTTGCAGGTGCATTGGCTGAGATTAATGAGTTGTTTGTAAAGCACTTCGAAGATGAAAAGCTCTGTAAAAATGTTAAGTATAATTATGTATGAGCTCTTGAGTGCATAATGGCTGTTTGCTTGCCAGTATTTAAAGCAATTTATAACACACTAAGTATGAAAGGCGCTGTATGAAGTCAAGCTCTAGTTTCTATTAAAGAAAAGTCACTCTTATTTTGTGATCAAGTCATACCACTTGTCTTCTGTGTTCCACAATGAACAAAAACATTTGGGAGATTTTTTTGAAAGGAGCCATTTCCAAACTTTTCAAGTCATAATCTGGTAAGGATTTCTTCTCTTTCAGTCATATCTTACCCTATCTGTATGGCCCGGGTTTTGTTTGCTGAGTTCCAGCATCTTATCCCTTCTTCCATTTTACTAGATGTTCCTTCTGTCCCTTCTTACACTTCTGTCTGAGTAGCTGTAACCACTGGGACACATTCATAATAAACTTTTTTTTTTTTTTTTTTTTTAACTTCTTTTCAGTGGGGGCATAAAGAAAGGATATTTGGAGAAGGATATAAAGGAAAACACTGAAGGTAGTGTTTACAAACTGAACCATTTGTTGGCAAAGGGCAGGATCACATGATAACCCGGTACTACAGAGGTTATTGGACAGAGGAAATTTGATGTTAGTTTTTAGATAGTTCATATTAAAAACATACTATGTAAATGGAAAACAACCTAGAAATATTTTATGACATTTTATATGAGAAACAAAGTCTGGAAAGCTTATCTCATTAAATAGCTGATTCCCTGGGGAGTTTTTCTTTTAGAGCCATTGTCCTTTCCAAATCAGTAGATGTCTTTCCCTATACGTTTTAATTTCTGAAAAAAAAAAAAAAGAAGAAAAGGTTGGAAAGCAAGTGTTGGTTGAGCTGCTGTGCCTGAGGGTAATAAAGGGCTCTTCAGAGCTCCTCAGAGGTCTTTTGGCAGCTTTACACTGTAGTATGCAGCCTGAGAAAACTTTCATGAGGGTGTTTGAAAGTCATACTGTTCACTCTCTGGTTTAGAAGATAAATAACCAGCTGTGTAAAGTCTCCAGCTTTCGCATTTTAAGGATGTTTACTTTCATGTATTTATACTTAAAATCACTGTTTAAAAGGGATGGTTCAGTTTTAGATCAAGCATATTTTGAATCATGAAGGACTACTGTGGTAATGAACTTATCTAAACTTATACAGTAGCACTTACAGCATATCAGATGTTATCAGGTTATCTGTTTCATGTTTAGCTGTACATGAAGTTAAATTAGATCCTGCGTTATGTATTTTTTAGAATTATGAAAATCAACACACTTGACATAACTCTGAAAGAAAATGACAAAGAAATGATTTTTCTCACATAAATCCAGCTGTTCAGTCTCAGATTTTCTGACTGGAGTTGGAAAAAAGCAATAGTGAGCTCCTGACTTCATTCCAGTGTGAACAGGCGTAACTGGAGCAGATGCTCACCTCTTTTGTTGACTGCACCACTGCAGTGGTAGCAAACACATCAGACTGTCTTCACTGTGTCTGTTTGCTCACTGAGTGGGATTCAGGACCCCAGATATTAATTAAATTAAATCTAGCACCAATGTGTACTGGTTGCCACATGTGCAGCTCTGCTAGTAGCCTGGGTTTTATTGCCTTCTTCAGTCTTTCCCATGCACATCATGCAATGCAGTATGTTCCTGTGTCTCATGACAGACATACAGCTAAGCAGCCTTCTGTTTCAGCTGTGTTAAGGTTATATGTGCCCCTGTCTTTTTACTTAAGGGTGAAAAAAAAAAAAAAAAGTCTTTTTTGTATCAATTTGAAAAATTTGCAAAATATTTTTTCATGCAATCAATGTCTTTACAGACTGTGCCTGGTCAGTCAGTTCTGCCTCTGGAGTTCTTTCTATCCTAACAAAGCTCTGAACAAATACATACAAAAGTGAGCTGGGTTCTAGCTGCAGCTTCCTCAATTGCAAGCAGCTGAGTCTTGTCCAAGCAAGTGGGAGACCCAGCTGTGGGCTCAGATTGCTGCCCACATTGGTCTGCATCTCCAGGGCAATACTGTTGCAAAGCTGTATCTTTAAACCACAAACCTATTAACAACAAGAGGAGAGATACAGTGAATGTTTGTCAAATCACGCAAGAGAACCTAGGAGTTCTGAGTTGAATTTGTGAATTAGTAACTGGCTGAGTGGGGTGTCCCCATGGAGACTTCTGTGGATCGCTGCCCAGCTTTGCAGACAAGGTAGCTTGTTCTGAAGAAATGCCTGTCATATTTTACTGGCAAGTTAGATTATCTTCATCTTGGGGAAGGCAAAACACTTACTGCTACTTAGCGATTTACTATCTGAGCAAATCCTTTTCAGTTTAGAAAAGGATTTGGAAACTTAATCTCTTGAAAAGACTCGCTGCTTACTTGATCTGTTCTAGAAACTGAAATAGTGGAATAGTTCAATAAAATGTACAGAGAGAGCAAACAGAGATGAAGACAGTTTAGAAATTCATTTATTTTAGTTAAGTTTGCTTGTGTGGAAAGTAGCCATCATAGGTCTTGCTTTGTCCATCATTAGGACACCTGATAGAACAGAGAGGTTTTATGTGGTAGCTGTCACTGTGAAATTGTAGCAGCAGAAGTGCATGGGAGCACAGTGAAGGTTCTGGAGGTGAGAAGCATTGTTTAAAGTACAGCTGGACTTCATAATCCAGTTCTAAGGGATTAACTAGGTGCTGTAGTTGGTGTTTAATTGTCTTTGTTCTGACAAGGCAAGTATTGCTTGTAGGTCTTCCAGGAAGTCTCTTGCAGCGGTAGCTGGGGTGTTGATGGTATGGTATGGGGTAGTTGTGAAACCCAGATGTCCATCCTTACTGCCTGGTTCTTGGGATCTGAATGTGACATTTGTTCACTGGAGGGCAAGAGGGCCAAGGAGCAGGGTTGGGACCCCTCCTGAAGACATGCTTTGGGAATTCAAAGATGATTGATGTCATCTATCGTAACTGCCTCTGCATTACATTAGACAGGTGCAGGGAGTGTGTCAGATCTGGATTTGCATGTAAACTGTCACTCTTGTAAAATGTGCTGGTATCCTTCATCTTCCCAAGACATAGGAAAGGTCATGGTTGAAAGTGAACCTATAGTCATCGCAGTGGTGATTATTGTTTAATTTACTGTAAATCAGACACCAAGCTGGTGCAAATGGATGCCTTAGCTCTTTCTCAGTTAAGGTGCCTGCTGTACTCAGCTATTTATTAGATCCCAGTTGAACATTTGTTGGTCCAGGAACATGAGATCCAAGTAGTTGAGCCTAGTTGAGCCTTGTACTTTGTTGTGTGCCAACTAGTGTATGTTAAAAGCTGAAGCTCAGGTCCTTCTGTTTGTCTGCATTCACAGACAGGAAGAGGAAAGGCAATGAAGGTGTGACTGGAAGAGCAGTGCTGCAAACTACCAAAGACAGGGGCAGGCAAAGGAACACATTGCCAGTGTGCCCAGGGTGATGCAACCCCCTTCCTCCTCACTCTGTAAAAAACTGTGCGTGTTTTTTCAGATGCTTCCTTGGATCATTTCCCTCTTGTTCCTGACAGACAATTGCAGACACATCCCAGTGTTTGTGCAGAGAATAAGGATAAGAATAAGAGTGGCACCATAGAGAACTGCAAGCCGTCCTGCCCGTGCTGGGAAGGATAGCTGGTGCCTTGGGACGGGAGGGGCCTGGACTGCAGCAGTGCTGTGTAGGAGGAGCGATGTTGTGTCTGGAGCCAGAAAACTCACTTTGAAACCACTATGTGGGAAATGCAAAACACCTTATTACCCTTTCCCTACCACAGAAGAAAGCTTTTTTGTGTCTAACACATGTGAGAGCTTATAAAAGCTCAGTGTCTGTGGGGAGACCATTGCCATCCTGATTCAGACTGGCTGCCTCCCCCAGGCTGCTAAGAGCACAAATTTGGCTCATCCAAATAGCTGTCCCTGAGGTTTGCCCATATCTGTTGGAGGAATCACCAAGGAAGCACAAGGTTTCTGTATCTCAAGCTTTCTGCTTGGCTAGGTCTGCATTTTGGCTCCCTGGAGCTTGCTCAGCCTGCCTGGCGTTGCCGCCTGCCCAGCCCTGTGGTCTACCTCACCATGCAGTAATGCTGATGAAGATCTACTGGCAACAAGTGGCCAGGTCTGTCTGTGTTGCCTTCAGCAGGAGTTTCCTGACAATGGCCTTTAGGCAGGGATGCCTTGCTGCCAGCACCACGTCAGCAGGCAGGCTGCCTGGGTGCGCAGCACGGCTGCCTGTCCCCATGCCAAGAACGAGTTCTGCTGATGCTGATCAGCTCTGTTTGTCAGCACGCAGCTCCCACTGAGCTGTGTGAGATGAGGATCATTCTTGGCACAGGGATGTCCGGCTGCACACGCCAGGGCCTGGCAGCCACCCCATCAGGAATCCAGCACCCAGCCTGTTCCCTCAGCCCTGCAGCTCTGCTGCTGGGAAGGGTTGGGTTGGGAAGAGGGAGATTCCTTTGCAAGCCATCTTTTTTTTTTTTTTTTTTTTTTTTTTTTTTTGTGGCTGTCTGGATGATTAATGAGAATAGGAAAATACTGTTGACCCATTTAAATCACGTTAAACGACATCCATTGCTCATCTGCATAATGAAATACACACTGAACATTACAGCCTAAGTATAAGAGCCAGTGAACTACAAAAATAATATTTTACTCATTTAGATTATGAAGTAAAATATAGGACATTAGTACTAATCATAGTATTAAGTTTTAAGCCATGCAAATTGTAATTGTCAGTGGAAAAGAACTATAAGTTGAAAAGGCTATTAGCATTTCAGCTTTAACAGTTAATTTGAGTAATCCTTTTTCTATTTTTTTTTATTTTTGCTAGTGTGCAGCTCAGGAAAGTCTGTATGCAAAACATTTAATAATGAGTTCAGCACTGTTTGGTATCATTATTTAATTTCAGCCATTAAAGAAGTGTTAGAAATATTAATTTGCAGTATTCAAATGTATTGACATCTTACGTTACAAAGAGTAAATTGTAATCTTCACTTGAATAAAACCAAATCCAAAAGGCAAATTGTTAGTAACAGAGGAAATAATTTTAAGCATTTAAGTATCAAAGCAAAAGCTGAAGCCTTTGAAATATGAATTTTATTAAATAGAGACATCATTTTCAGCATTTTAAACTAAATACAAATTTTAAAACACTGAATTTAGGCTGTCAGGTTTCTATGGTTACCCACCTTTCCAGTGGTTTTGTGAGATGTGTAAATAGGCCTATGAGTCACTTGTAATTATTTGTTTCTTGTTTGTTGTAGTTGTAGTTCTGTGTTCCGTTTGAATCCAGTATAGTTCACACCACATGCTTTGGTTTATGTATATTTTAGTGCATATGATTGACAGTGATTGAGCATTTCTTATGGAGTGCTTGTTTTTTTTGTCATAAGTGATGTATGTTGGTACTTCTGAAAAGGTAAACAGCTTCTTTCTGTATCGGTGTTTGTTAAACAGGGACTTTTATGATAAGAAAGAGGTCTTTGTAAATGTTAAGCAAGGAGATAAGTGAAAGGTATTTTAAAAAAAAATTAAAACAGCTCCCAGACGTTATACTCTTCCAAATTTGATCCATAATCCTATCATTATAATTCATTCAGTGGCCCAGAGTCACGTATTTATGAATAAGCTTTCAAGCTATGCATTAAAAGCACATCCTGATGACTGACAGGTTTAAAAATAAATGCTTTAACAAGGATGCTAGAAGTTATCTGCAGCAAGCTCTTGATTGGAGCATCTCCCTTGTGCAGAGCATCTTCGTGGGGAAAAATCAAAGCTTCTTTCCTCAAACACCACAGCAGTGCAGTCAGGGCGGCTGTAAGCTCCTACAACTACTTGCTTGTATATTTTGAAGTGCAGTGCACAGGATGCAGTGCCCCAACCTTGCCGTCCATTCCAGCACAGAACACGTACATCTTTTTTTCAGTACAACACTCAGTGTCCTAATAAAACTTTCATTTTCAAATGGAAACAGAGTAACGCAAGTAACTAATAAAATTCAGCAAAAGGCAAGAAACACTTATTTTTACCAAATGAGTAGTAGTGTATTTTATTAGGATGTTTCTTCCTAAATTGCTATTATTTTTTTTTTCATTTTGAGATAATACGAGCTTATCATTCAGGAATTATCTTGTATCCTTTAGAGACTGGGCAGCTGTTGTTTATTGCAAGGAGTCTTGTATTCTGCATGGAGGAAAGCCTGCTAACCATCCGTTTTCTCCGTGTACCTCAACCTATGCAGAAAATCTTGAGTTTGAGAGCAGTCCTATGTTTTCTGAGCAAATATTATGTATTTTTCAGCAGCCCTACTCATCCACTGAAAGGGTTTGTAAAAAACACTTTTTGCAGTGATTCAGACATATTTTTCCCATTTCTGACGGAAAACTAAGATATTAAGGTAGGATTTATTATTAACTTGCTGCAAGCAACATTTAGTGCTGTATGGGTGCAGCACATAAACATACCAGCTGAAATGCACTTGTTTCCCAGAGCACCGGAGCAGATTTTATACCAGTAGGATTTGGTGAATATTAACAAGATCCTATGTTGGACATGTGTGTGCTAGGGCTTTTGGAGTGGCTTATTCTTGTAATCTGAAATGGCTGCTATTTTTAAACTGTCTAACTTGTTCCAATAGCTGTTACTCCCTTACGACATCAAAGTGGGGAGTGCAATAACTAACCTGCCGAGCATAAGTAATTCCTCTGATGTTTTGCAGAACCCAAAGACAGATAGAAGGTGTCTGAGAGGTGTTTTTAACATGCAGACTTGAGCAGATATGTTTCTCATTCTGATTTACTGACTTTATGATAAATTAATTTATTCAATATTGGAATGTAGTAACAGAAGGGGAATGTTTCTCCTGCTAGTGACAGAAGTTGAAATTTACCAGACATTGTAATTTGGAACCTAAATTCCCCTGGTATTAACTGTGTGAAACTCTTAATATTGCTTTGTCCGACTTTTCAATCTGACTCATTTGCTGTGGTATTCTAGGCAGCACTTTCTGTTTATTTTCTGTTTGTGTTACACTGTTGGAGAGGGAAGATTCAGTAGAAATAGCACAGGGAGAGAAGACTGCGCAGGAGAGCTACAGTGCCCTGTTTCCAAAGTTAAGCATTCCATTCCAGTCACATTTTCAGGTAATAGACGATTAATTTCCTTTGGTATATGCATAAATATAATTCAGATACAGCTAGGTGCTACTCTGCATTTTTTAAGCCCCGTAATAAAATGAGAGTGCTGTTTAATGACATCAGAATTTTGCTCAGTCACTGCTTCGGTGTGACTGTGTGCGTGTTTGTATACACAAGAGCTCAGGGAATTGGTTGAAGGGGTTTTTGAGGATATAAAATTAATTTTTCCTTTTGGCCTTGTTTGTTAAAGTTGTATTCTGGGTTGCTGCTGATAGAAGGTGGCACCAAGCCAACTTCCTGGCGGAGCTACGGGAGGGTCACAGCTTGTCATGACCTGGGCACTATTACTTGAATGTTGTTATTATTGGGATGAAGTACCCTTAGGCTGTCATCCTTCCTGTAAATAGAAGAGGTTCTGATTCTCTGTGGCTTCCCAGTTTACCAACTTGCAGAACAGCTATTTTGTCGCCCATAGGTTTGATTGAATAATAATTTAGAAGATCTGCATTATTCAAAAGGATCTGATTCATCATCTTAGCGTGCCAGACTACAGTGGGTAATAATAAGGAAAAGCCAAACAAGAATACATTTCCATGGAGTCTGTAAATTTCCAACCAATTAAAACATTTATTTGTGTTAGTATACTGCAAACAAATTGCTGGGCTCTTCTCTCCATGAAGTAAAGGCAACACTTTTATCAGCCAGGAATGCTGCTGGTGCTGAGGACCTGACAGGCTGCAGGAGGCCTGGGGAACAGGGAGCGGGGCTTGTGGGGCAGTGAGAACAGCAACCCCTTGGTTCCCTAACCAAACAACTTCTGTCATCAGTATCTGACTGACTGTAATAATTAAATTGAACAATGCCAATCTGAATACAGATTTTGAAACATGCTGGTCCTGATTTTGGTTTGTCAGGGTACAGTCATAAGTGTGTTGCTGTCAAGGTTTTTACCAGTGTGTTGCTGTTGTAACCGAAGTCACGTCTACCCTAATGAATATTTCATTTCCCCAGTCACACTATTAAAACCAGAATGTTTTTACCATTTTGTTTCTGTTTTCTCTTCTCCAGTGCCATCACGATGGCTGCGTCCTGTTTACAAATTGCTGCTGGTCACATTTTCAGTAGTCCTAGTAGGTTTTGCTTTCCCCTAATATGGGCAATTAGGAGGAAATATTTCTCACGAGCATGGCTTTGCTCTTTTCTGTGTAATGACATAGTCCTGTAATCCAGGAAACAGTGCTGCATGGTGTCCATGTCCATGATTTCCTGATGTGGGAAAAAAGTGTGGAAAGCATCTGGAGAGGAGGAGACCCCTTTACCAGCTTGTTTCCTGTAAGCGAAATTGGAAGACCTTGTCTGTGCAAATAGATTTCAAAATAGAGTCTGCCCTTTGACTGTCTCCATAATTACACAGCTCTCTCTGTATTTTATTTGGCTGCCAGAGCAGTTAACCCCTGGAAGTAAGGGGCTGATGGTGGCGTGACCAGCACGGGTGCGCAGACATGACCATGTGAATACACTCTTGTTTAGAGAAGCCTATCGTTAAGACCTCATTACAATATACTTTTGCCAAATGTAACAACTGTTATGTGTTGAATTGTGTTGATTAAGATATGTTATATCCTTAATGTATGGAAAATGCAGAGGTATTAGTTGCAAAAGGGAGAAGAAAAAAAAAAAAAAAAGAAAAATCTTATTTTGTGGCTTTGATGTAATCAACATCTGTCAACAGAATGAATTTGCTTTTGTTTAATTTCAAGGGCTCTTGTCCTTCTACTTTGCCCAATCAGTTTCAACTTGTGCCTGAGGCATTTCCCTATGTTGTTCTTTTTTTCTTCTTTCTTTCACATTTTTTTCTATCTTAGCAAATGCACAGGTTATTGCTTGTGAAATGTGAGCAGCTCTTCTGTTACGCAGGTTACACGGAGTTGGAGAGAACCTTTAATCTTTCAGTCTGTTTTTGAAGCTTACGTTTACCTCTGCAACACTGGGATTACAAAGTCAGTGTTTTATGAAGACTGTTGTAATTACAATTACAAATAAAGGTCTATCAAGACACAATCATTAGTTCAGATTTAAAAATTTGAGCATTTTTTAACTAAAGATAAAAAGCTGTATCAAAACGTTATCTAGTTGCATAGGTTAGATTCCATGTTTTATCACCTATCTTGATTTCTAATACTTTGCTGCAAGCTTTAAAGATTCAAAAAAAATGAAAAGCAAAATGGTATGACTGATATAATAGTTAGATGTCCTGACAACCCAGATTAAAAATCTCTAGTATTTTATCCTCAAATATCAATATACTCAGAAAATCTGCATGGTTATAATTCAGGTTTTCATTTTTTTAAATTATAAACTACATTAAATCACATATTTAAAAATTAGTTACCTGCTGTTTCCAGTGTTTGTATATCCTAGGCAAAATTTGCTTTATCAAGAGCAAGCTGCTTTTATTTCCTAAATCAGTTTGATGTGAATTCTTGTAAATCTAAATGATTTTGCTACTGTGTTCCTGTAGATGTTAGGACAGGCTTTATGGTGGAGAGTATTTTGTGTGTTCTGAATTTAGTTCTTTTCCTTTTCGCATGTGCCCATGTGTTTGTTGTAGCGTTCAAGTGTCGTGAAGTTTAGCCTTTGGTAACGTTTTTGCTAATGGTTGGGAAACCTGAAGTCTTTCATAAATAAATACCAAAAAACAGCCACATTTGATGGTTCATACGGACAAACAGTTTTTTGCATGGCATCTCCCCGCCTTGTTGAAAATGTAGCAGATGGATTGCTGGAACTGTTGGAGAAGTGTTAGAGAAATGCTTAACTGTGGGTTCATTTCCAGCATCTCCCTTTAAAAATACTTCTTGACCAGAGGAAAATCACATTTAAATGACTAAAATCAACTTAATTAAGGGTCATTAATAGAGATGCACATAAAAAACTCTCTGCTCTGAGGGTGAAATGGGAGCATTTCATTATACAGTGCAGCAGATAACAATTAAAATAGACCTAGAGTAAAAGGCTAATAAATATAGGGCACGTTTGTGCTGCAAAATCAGTCACTTAAAATGCTCCCACCCATCATCACACTTGAATTCTGTATTCAGCCCCTTTGGCTGACTCATTTGAAAGGAAAAGAAAATGTGATTTCCACAAAAGATAAATCCATCTGGTAATTCATGAAAGCTCGCAGCACGTATTTATATGATTAATACAAATTAAAGTCTGAGGTGTGCAGAGGAATCCAGCAGCAGGCACACACACAGCCCGCACAGTGGGATTCACCACGGAGCCGGGGGAGCAGTTGTCTGTAATTTTCTGCGCACGGAGCATCGTCTCTGCTGATGTGATTTCAGGAACACCGATAATAATTCTCATTATTGCAGTTGATAGTAAATATATTCTGTTATTCGTGGTAAGTGACGCAACCTTGCTGCTGGGGGAGAAAAGGCAGATGCAGATGGCAGCTCTCATCCTGCCTGTGCTGCTGTGTTCCAGGCTGCCCGGCTCTCTGATGCCTGCAGTTCTGCTGGAAGCCATCTAAATCCTGCCTTTATGAACCATCTTGCAGCAATTAATGCACAGAGAAAGCTTCACAAAAAGGATGTGCTCAGGTATCGGTGCAGGAGAAGTCCATCAAAGGTTGCCAGGAGCTGCTTGGAGTGGAGGGGCCAGCAGCAGCACAGCAGTTGGGGTGACGCGGAGCACACGGCCAGTTGCTGCTGTCTCGGTGATTGATGGTGTTGCTATATCAAATTAGCTGTGAATATGGGAGCCTGAAAATAAAAGGAGTTGTGGAGACATGAGGAGGGCCTTCTTATGGAAGGAAGTGGACGGAGGCCAGATTTTCATTATGAAACAGTAATGTCGTTATATTTTAATGCCATTTTATTTTTACTTTGAAGGAGAATGTTTTCTCTTATAATTTTGTATTGTTTCAAACAAATGTTTAGTTATCCTGTGTTTGTAACTCTTGTGATGTGCTGTAGGAGACAGATCGTACTGTGGTGATATTTATTTGGTTGTCGCATTTCACCTGTTTGAGCGGTGGGTATTTTTGTGCACGTCTGGTTGATAATGAGCAGTTAGTGGGATAACAACAGACCACGGTACCTCATTATCCTGTTACTTGTGACAAGGCTCATGGTGCAGCTTTGGGGAACAGAGAGGAAAAAATTATTCCCAATAAGAAGGTATCCCTTCTGAACATGGGATGGTTGATAGATCTGAGCCCACTGATGTGGATTGGTTTGATGCATTGATTTGGAACATTCAGAGCTCTGCCGACAAATAGCTTACAGACATACACCTTTATTTTGCCAGTGAGCAATGCGCCCAGCTGGACAGATGCCCAGTGGTGTACCAGTGAAAAGGCAGCACTGGAAATGCAACCTAGGCTATTGGTGACCATGTGGACTAAAGCTGCCCACAGGCATGTGTGTGGGTTTCAGTGCCTTTAGCTATAATGGGTGCAGAGCTGTGGGGCAGTGCCATCAGCTGTGGTGAGAGTGAGGTTGTCCTGCTGCGCTTTGTAACATGCTCTCTCTGAAGACCCAGAAGTTGTCACCTCGGCAGATTCTGTGTTTTCAGCTTCCCAGAATGCGTGCAAGCTGTTCAAGGAGTTTTAGGCTCTTTGTATTAGTTTCTGCACTCTGCAGGGTTTCATTTTTCATTTGGACAAGACTTTTTCCTTGTGAAGGAAATGCTGGGGGAGTACTAAGAGATGAAGCTAGAGGTGAGATGATAACTTACAGAACATCAGTCCAAGCCAGCCCCCTATTAATGAGGCAGCTCCGCTTCCACAGAGGCACTCTGTCCCCTCAGGAAGCAGGGGGCTGTCAGTGTGGTACCCAGATTATGCTGAAAGCGGGATCTGAACCTCATCCTCCAACTCTGCCTCATTACTTAGGAACAGTTTAAAACAGCAAAAATCTTGCATTGAGTAAAATTCTCTACAGCTTTTTAGGTGTTACACAAGTTCAGATATTGTTAAGTAAGCTTAGCACTGCCCTGTGTACAGAGACACTCAGGAACGAGCCTAAAGCAAATGTTCATTCATTTTCTTCGGGCCCAAGAAGTTTATAGTTCAACTCCTCTGTGTATTGTGGGGTGATGTAAAAGGGCTACATATAAAGCCAAATGTGCATGGGAAGAGATATTATGACATCTGGACAAGATAAGTGTAGCCAGAGGAAGGAATGCACAGTAAATAGACAAGATACAGAAAAAACTCCTGGGAAAAAAAAAAAAAAAAAAAAGAAAAAAGAAAAAAAAAAAGTTAAAAATATGCAGTAGACAAATTTTTTCATTTCTGTGATGTAAAGCTGTTCAGGTAACCTCTTCTTAAACAAGAGCACTTTCTTTTCACTGAGTATTAATTATTCATACTGGTTGCTTGCCACAGAAGGTTACTTTTTTATTTATACACATATGAATAGAACTTTTTAGCAAAGGAATTAAACGCAATGTTTTATAGTGCTTAATTTGGCAGTAAATAATCCTCTCAAATTTAATGTACTTGGCTGTCTTGTTGCTAATGTCTTTTGTGATGCTTTACTATGTTTCTGTTGTCTTTCTGACAACAGCTGGACCTTCATGCCCATTTTAGTTGGCAAAATGTATCATAGCCCAAAAAGTAAGTGAGGGCAATGATTACTCAGGAACTGCCATCCCAACTTCCCATGTGAACTAGGGGAAATCTCATTCAAATACTCTAAGGCAGTTACAGATCTCAGTGGCCTCAGTTGTCCTTGACCAAGACTAAAAATCATTCCTGTTGTTCGTTCTCTTCCTGGTAAGGCAGGAGGTGGCTAAGACTGAACCCAAACTTTGTGTCTTGAGGCAAATGATGAGAACTCAAATTTGTGATGAAATTGTTGAGAATTTTTGGTTGAAAATGTCTGAAATCAGTACGGATTTCTTTTCTCTATCTCTTAATTTCTTGCAGTTTATCTGCTGTTTACCCTTTCCCCGAGCTTTGCACAATGCAGCTTCTAGCCGTGCAAGCTGCTACAAACAGTTTGGGTGTCAGTCCTGGCTGTGAGGTTGGGGGAATTTCCCCATGCTACATTTTAATGCATTAAACCAAAACAGATATAATATTTTGTAAAGCTTTTTGTTTGTTTGTTTTCAGTGCTTCTTCTGCAGTTTATGTTACATGGTGCCTTTCTTTTTTCTACAATTTGTAGCATGGTAGTAGAAGAGAAGTTAACCATTTCCAGCTTATCTGTTAACAGGTTCCATGACTGACTGCCTCAGAATTTTTTCTTCATGCAATCGTGTCTACCTGCACAGGCAATCAAGCAATCAACAACGGAGATGCTTCTTTTCTCAGGGACAAAGAAATGCCGTTTATAACGTAGTTTGGCCAGCAGTGGTTTCTCCAGCTCATCCAGTTCCCGAGGTACTGCAATTGTTATTATCTAATCTGTTTTTCAGTCAGTGTGGGAGTTGACTGCACAGCTGATCAAGTGCATTCAAAGGTTTGGATACAGTCCTATGACGCAGTCTGGTATTTGAAATCACAGCTCTAGTGAGAGAAGTTTTCAGCTCCCTACCACATTAAACAGAGTGATGTATGTAGTTATTAGAGAGTTTAAACCTGAGGCTCATTAAGTTACATTCATGTAAACATGGAATGCTATAGTCATCTGTCAGCACTTAATGCTTCTAGTCCAGGTTCTCCTTTTGGACAACTATAGACAGTCCTGCTAAAAATCATTAGGAATCATTCATGAACATCTGAGTCCTTTTCTGTATACATCTCTAGCAAGCTAATTATAAAAATGTTTATATCTACCTGAACATTTTGTTAATTGTTGAATCAGGTTCAGGATGAGAGCACACAATACCTGCTAGTAGCTGCCCTACAGCCCCTCTGTTCCTTCCAAATTAATCTTGACTCTCTCTGGATATTATTTTTCTTCCAACATATATTTTTCTCTTTATTTATTTTGGGGCCAAAAGAGGTTTTCTCATTTAATTTTAACATGTGTTCCACTTCTGCTTTCCTTTTTTTTTTTTTTCCTCTCCTTTTCTCTCCTTTTTCTTTAATTACAGCATGCAGCTCAACTATCTCTTTAATTCAAAGCATCTTTCATTCAGCCAAAAAACTGCCCTTCCTAAGCAGTGCTTTTCTGGATGAGTGTTAGTACTTTCCACGTGATTATAGATTTCTTGTGCAAAGTGCAAAATATTTCTATTTAAAAAAAAAAAAAAAAAAGGTGTTATTTAGGAAAGCAGATGGGGATGGGGATGCTGAATGTAGGGCTCTGACACCTAAGGAGCTATGGAAGCTCTGTGTGCAGGGAGAAGCATGTGGTTTTATGCTTTATATGTTTTCAATGGGTGAAAAACTACATCACTTACTTCTTTTAGGATAAAAAGGAAGAAATATAGTGTGATACTAGAAAGTATTCTTCACAGATCACTGTGCTTACACAGTCTGAAATTAGTCTAAATTTTTCAGCTCTGAAAACTTGAAGATGAAGTTATCACTTGCTACAGAGTGTTCCAGAAACCAGGTTGAGATGATGTTTGCTTTTTCCTGAGTATTTTATTGTGAAACTGTAGATGTAGATGTTTATGCATATGCTGGTTTGGATTTTTCCTTTAGCAAGTTTCACAGGTCAACAGGTTCAGGTCTCAGCAGTTAGAAAGTGTACCTTCCAAGGAGTTAGTGGAGGTGCTGTAGTGTATGCAGTGGGTAATGCAGCAAGTGCAATTTTTCCTTTTAGGTCTCATGGTATATGTTTCAACAGGATGCTGTAAAGGCTGATATGCCATTTATCTCAAATGAAATTCACATTTGAAATTCTGTTGATGTGAATTTGGTAAAGATACAGTTATACTCAGCCAGAGAAAAAGTAATGAAATACCAGTAGGAACAACAATGGCCTTCTTATTTGAAGTCCTGCTGGAGTTAATAGGTTACACCACTCTTCTTTAACCCCACACTGGGATGTTGTGTGGTCTTGTATACAGCCAAAGTGATCGTTTTGCCTCCTGCCCTGCCAGCTTGATTCTGTTTTGTGAACTGATGCAAAGCCCAGCTCTGGTGGATGAAGACCTCTCCCACCTCACTGGTGAGATCACCAGCACCTGTGGAAACCAAGTGCATTTTTCTCACTGTGATTTTATCCTATTGTGAAATTATTGTGGATTCAAAAAAATAATCAGAAATTAAACTTTACCTCTATGTGAAGACTGAGAGCTTTCTATGCAAACAGAAAAGAAAGTTTATTACAATTTCTGCGTCACAGAAATTGGGATATCCTTGCATAGTGTTGTAGATGGACAAGTTTGCACATAGTTTGAGAACCAGATTAAAAAGCGAAAACTCTAAATTAAAATAAAGTAAATCCTAGAGTTCTAAGCTTAAAACAAACGAACAAAAAAACACACAAAAAAAGAAACAACTAGTCTCCTGAAAATTAGCACAAGTTTTGTGTTAGCAAGAAACTAAGTATCTAATTGCATTGTCCAGGCCATTGCAGCGTTCAGATGCTTTTTCTGTATTATGTACCACTCTGAATAAGAAAATAAAAGGTTCTGAGTCTTTCTCTCACAGTTTTAAAACTTGAGACTGTGCTAAAAGTGGGCTGCAGTCCTCAGGATTTCAGCACAGGGAGGTTAACCGACTGCACAAGTCAGTAGTACCAGGCAATGTTAAGTTCAAAAGGGCAGTGGAAGCAATACTGAGGCAGCCTTGAGGGTTTGCCCTGATGGCTTAGGAAGGTCGATACTATGACAGAAAGGGCAAGCTGCCATGAAGCAGGAGGCAGTATCTGAGAAAATGATCCCATTGTCATGCTCAGTTTTCTGATCTTTATTTTCAATCCTTTTTCTCCAAGCACATAAAGAAGCCAGACTATGTGACGACAGGCATTGTACCAGACTGGGGAGACGACATAGAAATTAAGAATGAAGATCAGATTCAAGGGCTTCGTCAGGCTTGTCAATTGGCCCGTCATGTCCTGCTTTTGGCTGGAAAGGGCTTAAAGGTAATGATTACGTAAGTCCCCAAACAGCTTGAATGTCTTTTATGCTTTCACTTGCTTTTTTCTCCTTTTTTTTTTTTTTTTTTTTTTTTTTTGGCTGTTCTTATTGTGCATCCAACTTTAATGTAGACGCTGAAGAAAGGACTTATTAATTTCTGATTCACTTTCTGATATACCTACTTGACTATATTTTAAATCTCTGCAGTCTGAGCTGCTGGTTCAAGTGCAGTCTCTGTAATCTTCCCTCTGTTTGGATTGTGCCAAATCAAATGAGTTTTTCAGAAGGCCCATGATACTTTTTTTTTCCTGTAATTTTGTGGTCCTCACATATTCTGCTCTTTGACTTTGTGTGCGTGCAAGGCCAAGGGGCCAGGATGCTGCCTCTCTTCCCCTTCATCCTTCAACCTCTGCTGTCCCACAGGGTTGGCACAGCACAAGTTTTTGAACTGCTGTTGGAAAAAACAGCTTCCATGCTCCACACTATTTTCCAGACTGCATTGGTAATAAAGCCTCAAGGTTTCCAGTAATGTTTCTACAGTATGCTTTTTTAGATACCTCTCAAGAATAAATATGCTGGGAGGAGCCTGCTACAAGTTTTAGCAGGTGAAGGAGTGATTTTTCACCTTACCTTGATATTTCATGTAATAGCATACCAAATAGGGTAAGATAGGCCAAGTAGCCAGGAGATACAGAGATAGATGGTGGCTGTAAGTCAATGTCATTTACTTAAAAAGGGATAAATATATCAGTTTACCATGCAGTTTTCTTTCTGTTCTTCTCACACTGTCCCAGAGACTTAGTTCTGAAGCTGGGTTGGCCGGTAACAAAACTGCCTGAAGTTTTATTTTACAAATATGCATGTTTAACATTTTACATGCAGTTATTTCCTGATACAGTAAAACTTGCTTCTGTAAAGTTAGGGACACGTACACGTATCTGAAGAATCAGGACTCTACCTCAAGAGTGCAATGTGAGAATTATGAATGGGAGTAGATTTTCAGTAATACTGTTTTGTCATACATGTTTTTTATTGTGCATAAAATGCATTCATTTGGAGCACAATATGGTTTATTATGAAGTTGATACTGCAAACAGTACATAATAGCAAGAAGCTTCTACATACACGTGACAATCCTAGGAGAGAAGAAGAATGTTTGAGAGGAACAATGACCAGGAGCTGGGATGGGCTGGAAGGGAGGGAAGTGGCACTCAGAGCAGAGGTGCTGCTCAGGCCAGCTCTGCTTTGTACTACAAGCATTTCTCCAAGACTGCTCTGAATGAAATCATGTCCTAGGGCCTCACTTCAACAGCAAGGAGCGTGTTTGTGCAACCAGTTTGTACCTATCTGTTCTCATGCCAGCACTGCTCTTTAATTTAAGCTGCTTCCTGCCTTTCCTTGAGTCCATTCCCTTCATACGGTGAGGAGAGCTCCTACAGCTTTCAGGGAGCTGGACAAAGCAAACTAAGGTCTTTTATGTTGCCTCTGTAAAGGAGACTGCATTCCAGTTTTATCTGAAGAGCCCTATCTCTCCACCTGTTTCTGCTGTCCTGCTGAACCTGCCTTGCACACAACCCGCCGCACAGGCTTGTATCCACGTGTTGATCTGCCAGCAAAATGTCCCCAGTGTGACAACAGTGGCATCACAGCATTTGGATACAGAGGCACCATGGGCTGAGCATTTGTTTTTGCTGTTGCCATTTACTTCCCATTGGACTTCAAAATTGCATGTGGTGTTATATATTATAGCACTTCCTAGGTTTGAGGAAGAGATTTGGGAATAGAACAGCATGTTCTATGACATGGAATTTTTTTTTATATTGTCATATTGCCTGGTCACCTGTAAGGGCTGTGGTGCACTGTAGGTGCCTCATCAAGTAAAACAGGTACTACTAAAAGCAGAACTTTTTATAGCACCTAAGTCTCCCATGTAGGCAGCGCAACCTTGTCCACTGGACATCCAAAAGCTGCACTGAATTCCATGGGCAGGGACAGCACCCAGTGCGGTGCTCTGTGATTCCATCTGCCTGTTTGCTGCACGTGGTAAATGGGTGAGCGAAGGCAGGGGCAACAAGGAGCTGCACAGGAGCCCCAAATTGCATACTGGGTGTTGCCATCACTCTTCATCTACCCAGCCATGTTTCCATGCTGAGCAAGATGCAAGCTGAGCAAATAGACACAGTTTTATCCTCAGCACAGGACACAAGTGCACTCCGTTGTGTTCTCTGTATGTGATTGCTGTATATTTCAGCATACGGCTATGTATGCCTTCTGCACTGCAGCGTACCTGCATTCCACGTGTTAGTAAAATGTCCTCAGAAATCATAGCTGCTGTAGTGTGTGTATGAGGTATGATTTTCAAAGGCTCAAAACTCATTCAAATCAAAATCAATTTGCACAGGAACCCTCAAAGGCACTTCTTCTTAAGGAGGGAGGTTTCCCTACCAAATCTCAAATTTCAGCTCTAACCATTTCAAGACAGAGTTGATCCAAAAGAAAATCTAGAAGAACAGTATTTTAAGCATGTTTGTTTTCCATTCCACAGCTTCTCAGAATACAGCTGAATTTATGAGTTGTTTTTTAGTATGTAAAATTATGAGTAAAAGATGACTCCAGAAAGCATCAAGCATAAAAGTGAAAATTCCAAAAAATGATGGATAAGCGCGTGTAGATTCACTGTGGCCATCCAACCTGTGGCAATTTGAAGTAAAATACAAGATACGAACTCAAATATTTAGGTGTTTTACAACGTGAAGGGATACTCAGAACTATTTCATAAAATGTGCAAGTGCATAATGGTATATGGACTAGGTAGTTAAAAAGAATTAATATCATTTATTTTACAAAGAAAAGGGGAAAGTAGTATGTTTCAAAGGGCTGGAAGCATGAAAACCATTTCTGTAGCAGCTACTGAAACCAGATGCCATGGAAAATCGGTGTCTCTGAGAGGAAATGTGGAAAAAAGGACTGGAAGGAAGTAGAGCATATTTTAGGTTTTTTAAGAGCCTTTGAATGCTTGTTTCTACTGCATCCTCGGTCTAAAACCTTGTGCTCTTTAAAAAATAGTCCAGTATGTCAATAAAGTGTATCAGAGTTTCATGTCTTGTATCAGAGCAGTGAATTTGAAACACCCAAGATTTCATTGAAATGTTTGGCTGCAATCACATTCCGTAAATATGAGAAGCTAGCATTGCTTTTTTAACTGAATGTTATTTTTGATATTTCAGGTTGGCATGACAACTGAAGAAATAGATTCCATTGTTCATCATGAAATAATCAGACAGAATGCCTATCCTTCACCTCTGGGCTATGGAGGTTTTCCAAAATCTGTTTGTACTTCTGTAAACAACGTGGTATGTCATGGTATTCCTGACAGGTATTTCCCCAGTAATATATATATTTTACTACCAGGAATGAAAATGTTGAACTGAAGTTAATAAATTGTGTTTAATACTGAACGTATTTCAGCTTAACTGTATGTCACATGTAGATGTATTGCAGATGCATATCATCTTACTGCACGATGCTGATAGATGCTATAGAAGCGTATTTGAAGGAGAACAGCAGTAATGATATCCTATTTGCCCAGATATTGGGGAAAAAAAAACAAAACAAATCAGCATAGTGCCTTTAGAGTTCAGTGTGTGGTAAATAAAAATAAATAAATAAATAAACAGTACAGAGAACAATTCTGATTTTTTTTTCTCCAGTGAAATAAGTGTAGGGTAAGGAATAAATATATTTGAGTCTATGTGTTTTTTTATTATCATCATTTGCAACACATTCAGCTACTCACAAAGTAAAATACAAACCCTAGTGAGAGAAAAAGAATAAACATAATAGTGGATTTTTCAGATGTTGATATATTTTCCCGCTAGTTGTTTCTCATTATTTTATATTCAACTACACTTGTTCTCAAAGTAGTCAGAGCTGAACGTTAAAAATGGTTATTCTGTTTTCCTTTGCCTTCCTCCGTCACAAAATCTCTACCCTCTGATTTTATGTATGTGTCATTAGGTGTTTATTCTTATGTTCCCTTTGTTGGGAACTGTCTGTCACCATTATTTTTCTCCTTTCTGTTTTTGTTTCAGTCGACCTCTTCAGGATGGAGATATTATCAACATTGATGTCACGGTGAGTAATTCATATAAAAAATAGTCTTTGATCAACTTTAGAGTTCCTGGTAGCAACAGGAAGAATAGTGGATGGGAGATGGGGAGCGCACAGATGGATGTGCTGTTTACTTCTAAGGCAAGGCACAAGCAGCTGGTTTCCTTTTTTGTTTTTAACTGTGTGTTTATTCCAGCTAGACCCAGGCCTGACTTGAATTTAGGACTGGAATCAGATGCACTGAGATCAATGTTGGCCTAAGTGAAATGTCAACCCAATCCTGCTATGTGTCATGTTTCTGAGAAGGTGTAATTGTTATTGATCCACTGTGTAGTTAATGCAGAGCACCGCAGTACTGGGCAGCAGCTGAAGATAGATATGTATGAGATGAGCTAACATGAAGAAAGCCAGCATTTTTCCTTCACTCTGCCAAGATTGATCTTCCTCTTCCTGCTGATTTTGAGTGGGGCCTGTCATTATCTTACTCTGTCATTAGAGGCTACATTGGCCTGTGTATGTCAGTCTATTTGGACAGCAACTCTTTTGCTAGCAGTGTTCCCTACATTTATTAAAATCCCCGAAGGTAGTGTTGTGTTCCATTTCTGGTATAAAAGCCCTGAACCTTTTGCACAGAAACAGAAATAGTGTGATATAACCGTGACTTAATATTTCCAGAGAATGGTCAATTACAGCTACTTAAATAAACACCGGCTGGATTTTTGTGGGAGCAGGAAAATACGGAAACTGGAACTTAATTCTCATTTCATATAGGCAGCACAGTGTATTTGTGCCTTGCAGAAGCTTTTTGTCATTTCGCTGCACGTTTTTATTTTCCCAAAGTGGTGTTTATTTTTAATATGGATGCAGATGTCTTTTGAATTCTGCCTTTATTTTGCAATATGTGGCACACAAAGGAGCACCATAGGAATGAGTTTTTTTAATCATTGAAAAACTCTTGATAACTTAATACTGTTTTTCTTGGGCCCAAATTTCATACCAGTAGAAGTGAAGAAATCTCAGTTGTACTTACCTCTGAACATGAGATTCCAGCTTTTAAATCACTTTTCCTATGAACATTAAGGGTCACTGACCTTTTCCTGTGGTACACATCAGATCCAGAACTGCGTTGTTCTGGGGATTTTTTTCCTTGTCATTTCTTCCCTATCTCCATACTTTCTAATTGTAGAATTCTGACTGCCAGCTTCACACAGTGTGATCTTTCATTTTTACAGTATGTTTTGGTCCTATTTTTTTACTGTGGTGAACTGGTGTAGATTTGCTGATTTTACTAGACCAGGTCAGCTCACAGCAGCCAAGGATTTAACGTCTCATTTCTTCGTAACTCATTCAGGTCCATTGGGCAGTTTTGTTACTGTTATTTCATCTGTCAGGATAATAATAACAACTCCTTAGATTTAGACAGAAACACAACTGTTCAGATTCATATCACAGATCCTTTCCATGATATACTAACCCAGATATTTTTATATTAATGTGGGGTTTGCATCTTTTCCACCCTGCTTTACAACAGATGCACAACAATTAGTGGTCTTTTGGAAAATATATTCTTACTGTGTTCTGTTTACCCTCAAAAAACAAAATAAATCTCAAAGTTCCCTTGAATGTGAAGATTCCTACAAGGGTAGGAATTGCTAATTGTCTTTGAAAACATTTTATACCGTATGAAACTGAACTGTGCTGTGTTTGAGAACTGTTCGGTTCCAAACAATTCAAGAAAGAAATATTACTTTGCAGTGTTGCTAATTGATTTTTTAATTTATTTTTAATGAGCAAAATTGGGATGTTTCACAGGGGAACGGTGTAAAAATCAAAGTAAATACGCCACAACAAATTGTTTATAATTGCATACAGGTTCTATAAAATGATTAAATAATATTCTGGTTATTAACTATAAACACTTTGCACGACGTACAAATTATTTGAAGAAAAAAATCTATTTTTGCACAATTAAGATGGTAGAATTTCATAGGTGAAATACAAAATTTATTGGCTTCATCGTGTAGCCTTTAGAATGTATTTAAGTGTAGAAACAGAAGCATTATGCATCGGTGAACTGTCAGCACTGCACAATTTCCAGCCAGCTA
The DNA here is from genome assembly GCF_054131305.1 of Coturnix japonica. Lineage (NCBI taxonomy): Eukaryota > Metazoa > Chordata > Aves > Galliformes > Phasianidae > Coturnix > Coturnix japonica. Next base: position 17,601,072 of record NC_140669.1, read on the forward strand.
TTGGCAGGTAAAGCTTCTTACAACTCAAATCTTTCATTGACTTTTAAGGAATTAGTATGTTACAGTTGCTGTGGTTGTAGTTTATTAATGTTAAAAATACATAATTGCAGTTGATGGCCAGCTGTAAATGCAATTATTTTTAAGCTCTGCAGTGTTTTAGATCTGTACTCATTTCTCCGGGATGATGAAGTGTAATGTTTTTGTTTGGTTTTTAACGCCGTACTTGCTAGAGCTACAACTGAACTCATTTGGCTTACATACGAACTGGCTGGAGTGAAACCTCTCCAACAGGCATTAAATTGTAAAAGCACATCTAGCAGCAGCTCCAGCTGGCAGAGGGAGGTGTGCGCTGGGAGGACTGCAAAGTTGGATCCTCGCTGCCATTCACTGTCCTGTGCAGTGCTGTGTGCCGGCAGCTGCCTGCATTTTCTTTACATCTCCCCCCCAACACAAACCTGGCCCTGAGATAAACCGTCTGTAGCCAATTTATTTTTTTTTTTCCATTTGCAATTGACCAAAAGGAATGTGAGTCTGTGTCTTTCACAAATAGCCTGCAAGTGGCAAAAGTTCAGTGCTTCAGTCTTGGTGAGTCATTAGTCCCAGGAGGATAGTTGTCCACTGTTTGGGGAAAAAAATGTTTTAGAAGATCAAAACTGTGCTGCATTACAATTTGTCTTTTGGTAGGGAAATTTGGCTTGCTCCCACAGTTGTGTGCCTCCCGCTGTGCTGCAGAGCTGCAAAACCCCTTTCCACACCACGCTGCAGAACTCTGCCTGAGAGGGAAGAGCTGAGGTCTGAGTCTATGAAATGTCAAAAAAACAACCATACAGAAAGCCAGCAGGTCATTAGTACAACAGGTTGCTGCACCTTCTGCCTGTGCAGAACCTCACCATACTGGTGTGGGGGCATGGGGATAGGTCTCCCAACCACTGCTGATGGGCTGGCAGCTCTCCCCATCCCGGCCTAGGGACCCTGTTGGCCCTGAGTGACCCCATGGCCCCCTGCTAGCTTCTGGCATACTCCCATCCCATCATCCATGTGTCCTCCTGTGCTCTGCTAGGCGATCACGCACAACTTCTGCATGTGTCGTGTTTTTAATTGGCAACCCTTATGCACCTTGCAGTCTTTCGTGCTTTCTTTTTTTCCTCCCTCCGGTGTTTTGCATTTCTGGTCTCATTCTCGCACGTGCAGCCTACAGGTGACCTATCTGTTGCAAAATGTAGCTCGTTCCTAGAAAGAACAGATTTAGTTTAGATGATCTGTTTTGTTTCTGGATGCGAAACAAGAAACTGTCTTTACATTTCTGCATGTGTTTAGGTGTATTACAATGGCTACCATGGTGACACTTCTGAAACCTTTTTGGTGGGCAGTGTGGATAAATCTGGTCAAAAGTTAGTGGAGGTTGCCAGGAAATGTAGAGATGAAGCAATTGCAGCTTGCAGACCAGGGGCTCCCTTCTCTGTAATCGGAAACACAATCAGGTAAGCCTTATATTGACAAGTAAAGGGAGGGCTGGCAAGTGGGACAAAGGTTATTGGAGGTTTGGTATAAAGCTGATGACATGTTTTATGATTCAAAACCATCATTTCAGTCTGATATCAGTATGTGAACTGCCAAGCTATAATGTTGTTCCTTGGGTACGGGGGATTTTTTTATATATATATATTTTTTTTTAAGTGAGTTACACCGGGCTCAGCAAAGATAACTGAGGAAAGAATCAAAGATATTCATAAGGTAGACTTATATTAACAGATGTAGTCTGTGGTGAGGTTTTTGGTTGGTTTTTTTTTTCCATTTGTTTGTGAAACTGTACCTCGTCTGTCTAATGATGTAAGAAAGTTAGAAGCCCCTGTTTTCATTGTATAGCATTAACGAATGTTACAAAGGAGTTAGTCAACATAAATAAGTCTCTTTGTTTAAAAAGCACGAAAATATTTAACTCGAGAGCTTCTTATCTTACAAAGAGCAGCGCATACTAACGTCATAGGGAAGAAAGCTCACATTAAGAGATTTATCCCTGTTTTGCATCTGTTCTAGCCATCACTCGTGGCTCTTCTTCTAGCAGTTTAGAATAAAATTGTGCTCATTTTTTTTAGGTGCCTATAGATCATTTTAAAATGTTTGCAAAAAAAAATAATAATAATTAAAAAGACACATACTGTATACATTTCATTAAGCAATACTTCATTGGGCTGTTAATGGTCCTGGCATCCTATTGAATATGTTGCGATTACTTAAAAGCTGCAAGGCTTATTCACCTTGAAAGGATGCTGCTTTTTTTTTTCTTTGTAAATCTTCAGATACTTTAAGGAAAAAAAGCAAACGGCAAAATATCAGTCAGATGTGTTTATAGCTTTAAAAATATTGTAACAGAGTCTGAATCAAACTTTAGTAAAACCTCTTTGGGTTATATCTGAGAAGCTTTTATTGAAGACTTTGTATAAAATTGTGTTTTTGACAGTTTTAAATTATAGGCTAACTAGCCTGGAGAAAAAGGATAGTGTCTTTCTGTTCTTTCATAGGAAATGTTGAATCAGACCCCTACTGGGAAAAGAAATTTAATGCATATCTCACTATCTTACTGTCCATGAATATAATAGAAGTGAATTCAAAATGTAGTTTTATTTTTGCAAATGGGATGAGTCGATAGATGCACCTCATATTTTTGAACACCTAGGGTTCAACAAATTTACTGGTGGTGCTCTTGCATTTTAACAAAATTTATTCTTGAGTAGAAGGGGGCACAGAACACTAGATTCTTATTCAAGCATTCTATCGAGCTCTGCATTCATGGCTGTGTCTAAAGGGCATGTCAGCCTTTGATTCTCTCTGAGAGGTAATTATCCTTTTCCTGTCACGGAACAACAAATGATAGCTAACTACAGAGGCACATTTGCAGTAGTCACATTCATCAACTGCAGAAAAAAAAATTCAATTTAATTGTGCAACACAGCTGCACATAGGCTTTTTGAGCATTTCTGTTGTTCTCCCTGTCTTGCTATTCCTCCCTCCAGATCTATTTTTTAAACTTTTTTTTTTTTCTGGTTATTTTTTCCCCCTTTTTGTCTCTTCTTCCATTTTTACTCTCTGTACTTTCTTGTTAAAGTAATTTTCCTTTGTGGCTCTCATTCTTTTTTCCCCATTGAAGGCTATGAATGTAGAAAATTATCACAATTACTCATATAATTGAGCCTCTTTGTAGCAAGTGCAACTCCAGTAGCCTTTCTCCATCATGAAAATGGTTTCATTATAGGGTTTTTCATATTCTCTGACACCATCTACACAGAGGAACAGGCGTGCAGATGAGATGTACTAGGAACAGGGTAGATCAGTAAGGTCACAGTAGGAATAATTAGCTCTGCTATGGAAAGAGCATCTAGGCCTTTTACTGCTACATAAATGTACTGTCCATGGCTTTTAGTCACAAAAAAACTTACTAACAAATGGAGCTCCCGCCTACTACTTTGAAAAAAAGATTTGTATCAACACTACAATTTTCCATCATTAAGACTAATAACACAGAGCCTAGTATACATCAAGGGGAATAAAAAGAAAAATCTCACATTCAAGTGGCGGCTGGGTGCTGACCTTTGTTCCCTTTTTTTGTGTTCAACTTAACTCTTTACAAAAAGGAGCCACACGCCACACCAACATGCAGGTGAACTCCAGCTAGTGCGAGCAAAGCATGGCATTCAATTGGAAAATCTGATAAATCTCCATGCAGGATAATGCATTTCATTACAGATTCACTACATTAATTCTAGCTGTATTTAAAAAAAAAAAAAAAAGAAGAAGAAGAAGAAGAAGAAGAAAAAAGAAAAAAAATAAGAATGATTAAGAAAGAAAGAACAGAATTGAATGTGACATTGAATTTTTACTGTGCTGTTATGGAGGTCAGTTTACTTGCAGTGTAAATATAATCGGCAGTGCTCCCTCTAAAAGCAGATGAATCAAAGCCAGTAGATGTCCAATCCTACATATGAAAGAGCAGATCGTTAACTCTATTTTTCAAGATTTTGCAGTGTGGATGATTTAAATGTGCTGGTTTGTTCAGAACCCCTTTAACAGCGCCTCTGCTGAAAGACGCTGGGTGAAGCTGTGTGTTTCTGGTTACTCGGCTTTCTGTGTTTGCATCCATCTATCAAAGTCTTCTGTTTTGGGAGACTTAGAGACTGTGAACACCTGAGAACGTTTAGGCCCATTGGAATGGAGATATGTCTAGGTGCCTTTCACCCATATTTTCTGTAAAGGTGCTCAAGAATGTATCTTAGGCACCAAAAATCAGAATATTTGCTTCCTATAAATGGCTTAGAAACAATTGTATTACGGAAATCAGCTTGCATCATAACATATTTTTTGTTGTGGAAGCTCAGAAGCTGAAACAGTGTTTCATAGGCAGCAGTTCTGTGTCCCATCGCCTAGGAGTTGCAAAAACAAGGTTACATGGATTCAGGAGTTACTCCGGCAGGAAGAATGGGAATCTTTGCTAACATGTTCCTAGTGAAGATGGTGGCAAAACTCTCAGTCAGCCCCAGTGGGAACAGAATTAGGCCCTGTATTCCCATTTCCTTCTACCACTAGTGGCATTTCTCTTTCAGACGATAGAAACAAACCTGGTTTGAAGTCTATCTACTTTTTAGCCACTGAGCTTAGATATGTGGAACTGTTGTGGGTGTACGGAGCTAGAAAACACAAACGTGATATTGTTAAATGAACCAATTTCCAACTCCTAGGAAAAAATAGTAGTGAGGAAAGTATTAATAAATGGTTTAAAATGTTTAACTCCTAAGTATATGTTTTGATATTAATTTAGAACAATATAAAGCAGATTTTAAAAAAATCTGTTTCTATCAGATTATGCACATTTAAACAATAAGTGGCTCAGGCAAAATAAGTCATTTTAATGTCATCTGTGATAGATTTTCCTTGACAGCTACAGTAAATTACAATTACACTGCTTCTCTCTGCACTTGAAAGTAAGCATTGCAATAAATTATCTTTTATTTCAATCCATCATGTCTGCTTTCAGAAACAGAGAACCTCAAATAAAAGTTCAACACTATTGTAAGAAAAATACAGTAATTTGTGTTCCAGTTTGAAACTAAAATGTACCTTTCTTTCAAGAAACAATTGTTGGCTTTCAAAAATATTACTAATTATACCTCAACATTTATTGTCATTATGGGGAATCCCTGAACTTGTGAGTTCCCTCAGTCTAGGATTAGCATTTAAGTGAAAAATACTATAATATTTTCCCAGTCAAAGTTCGTTATTTTCTCAAATTAGTTAATATGGTTCTACTGAAAGTAAACATTTTTTACCATGTGCAAATCTAATTTAGGCTGATACTGATTTCAAGATTTAGGGAAAAAAAAGAAAGGAAGGAAGAAAGCAATGATGCCCATTGGTGGGCATTTTTCTAACAACATGTGTAAGAAATGCCTGATTACTTTTAACTTTAAAAAAGATATGTGCATGCATGTCCCTGAATAAGAAAGCAGTGCTCGCAGATCTGTTATCTCCCAGTGTTTTCCAAGGAGGCTCACTGCTCACTGCTGTGGGACAGACCATTCTGTGTGTAGGGTTGGTCATGCTGCTCTGCAAGGCTGCAGGTGGTGAAGTTCTGGCTCTGGGGAGAGGTGCAAGCACTGGGAGAAATGCCTGTAGCTGGGAATGGTTTCCCCATCATTCTCAGCCCAGGTTGCAGTGCAGGATGCTGGCCAGGCCCAAAGCAGGGTTTGATTTGCTTTGTTTCCTTAGTGAGGGCTTAGAGTAGCAGACCAGACCTGACTTGCAGAAAAAGGAACAGAATCCAGTAGAAAGAAAAGGCAGTGTAGGTTTGGAATATTTTAGTCCCAGAATGGGAGTCCCAGTCCTGAGAGAGTGCATGTTGTTTGCTCTGGAGCTGGGATGCCTATTTACTCCTGGATGCTCGCTGGGGCTCTGTTGGAGGCACAGGACCAGTCCTATAAGGAAGTCCTGCCAACTTGCTTTTCAGCCTCTCAGTGGGAGAGATTTGCCCCATACACCCAAAAACTTCATTCAGGGTGGGCAGAGCCCTAAGGAGAGCTCACAGAAATGTGGCCGTGCCTGTTGCTGTGCTGTTGCAGTTTGTTGGGCTGCAGCACATCTCCACACTCATCCCTCCTCTAGCAGGGGTTAGGTAGATGCCATCTGGTAGAGAAGGAGCTGATGCCCAGCTCTGCCATCCCATCAGGAGCACAATGGCAGCACACGGGGGCTCAGCCCATGAGCTGCCCTCACTGACCCTCCCCTTCAAGCTCAGCTACTGCTGTTCCATCCCGGTGCGGGCATTTTGCCACCTGCCACAGAGGAGCAGCCCTGCAGGTACTCGACTGCAGCCGCTGGGCTGTACCGCTCTGCAGCAAAACATGAAATCAAGTACTGGGCTCATTAAATGATTATGCTTTTAATCCTGACCAATTCACCTCTGCCCAAGCGTGCTACATGGCTCCAAGAATAAAATGCATAATGGTGAATGTTATCAATGGGTATTTTTAACAATGGTTGTGGTGAAGAATCCCTATGTTTCTTTTGTGCTGCCAACACAGTGTGTCCATGCTGTCTGCAGGCACTGGCAGGGCTGTACTGTGCCCTGGCTGAGGGGAGGCAGCCCCGTGCCTCAGCCCCACGCTGCCACTCTCCTTCCCCTCAGCCCTGCCTGTCTCCTGCTTTCCTGTCCCACCCGCAGCCAATGCCACTTCAGCTGTGTCTACACAGCGCAGGGCCTGTAATCCTCTGGGGCTGCCCTCCAGGGAGAGCTGGAGAGAAAGGCCATTGCTGGCATTGAGGCAGCCAGTCCAAAACACTGAGCTCCTGTCAGCTGCAAATGGCAAAGGCAGGCAGGATGCCCCGTTCTGTACCATCCTGGCTTCTTATCCAGGTCCTACAGCCCCAGACGCTGGTGGGCAGGGGGATGGCCAAGACTGGCAGTTCACTCAGTCCTCCCTGTGCGAGCAGCACACTGGTGCTGACAGAACGGCCCTAGCAGGCTGCAGCAGGGCTGGCAGCCTCCTTCATGATGGGAGCAGGGGTTTCACAGTGCCTGTGTGGGTGTGACTGTGGGCTTTCTCAGTACTCTGAAGTGAAGCTGGTAGCTGTGGAGTGCTTTGAAATTCCCCATATAGAGCTTCTGAAGCACAATGTTAAAACTGGACTGAATGTGACCAAGTTGTATAACTGTAGCTTATTTTCTCCGCAGATTTTCTGTGTGTCGTGTCAGGTTCATTGGTCACACTTCATTTTTAATTAAAGAACACCAAGTCATCTTGTAGACAAGCTCCAGTGGGAAGGCAGGGGAGCACAGATGCTTGTCAGTGCAGGTCTCATGGCTTGTGAGTTCCACATCTCCTGTCTTGATTCCAGCATCCCCTGTTTTGATCCCAGCCACCCAAGTTCTTATGTTTTTGATCTCTTGGGCAAGGGAGTGGCAGAATCCACCACTGCCGTGCACAAGAACCACTTCTTTCAGGGCAATAAGAGGGAACATTGCCTCACCAGTGCCCCAGGTGCCCTTGATCAGCAGGGCTGGGCACAGGGCACAGCCTCAAAGCGGCTGGTGGGGCCATTTGCACTCCCTGTGAAGCCCTGTGAAGGAGAAGGGGCAGCTCACAGTGTGGTGCTTGTCAGGCCTCCCATCTCTCCTAAGGGAATCGCTTCCCCCGTCTGGGAACCATTATCTGCATTGCTGTAGGCTGGGTCACCGGAGACCTTCCATTTCGTTTTGTGTATGTTTTTGAGTAGTCTGACTTTGTGATTCCTCTCTGATCTTCTTTGGCCCTCAGCAGTGTCACAGCCAGCCCCAGCCGTGACCCAGGCTGGCTGGCACAGTGGGGGGCATGGACTTCCCTCAATGCTGGGACCTCTCACAGCAGAAACCATCACGTGTTGGCTTTTTTTTCCACATCACCTATATATAACATCAAGCTCTGGACCTTGGATGCCACAAATTGAAGCCCGATTTCTAACCAGATTAGTATCCCTCTTTGCCAGAAATTAGGAATTTGAGGACAGCTAAACATGTATTTCCAGTCTTCTCCAGATAGAAATGTGATGGCATTGAGGCAGCAGGCACATTTGTTCAGCTGCCACTACAAGCAAACCTGAAATGTGAAGGGCCCACCTTAATCTTAAATGAACAAATGAAGCTTTTAGGCTTGTAGACAAAATCTTTACAGACAGAGTGCCTCCTGTCCTGCTCCTGTGCTCCTGTTTGCTCTGGTCATGCTATGGGATGGTCCTCAGGAGCAGCTCCCCTGGCACTTGCTCTCCTCCTCAGGTGTCCCAGATCTTCTTTTGGGATAGGGCTGGCTCTGCCGGCTGAGCTGTCTGGGTCAGTACTGAGGAGAGGCCTGCTGGCAGAGCCTGGCCTGCACCACAGGGCACTGCCAGGCCTCTGGGTCCCCAGCTTTGGACATCAGGGTGGGATTTTGATTTCCTGACATGGAATAGGCCTGGGGTCAGGCTCTGTTCCTGCAGACAGGACATCTGTCTCTCTAGAAGGTGCTCTTTTTGAGAGTCTGTGAAGGACCGGACAGATCTTCCCAGCAGAACTGAAGTGCTGTAATTATGATGATTTGGTTTGGGGACTGTGCTGACAGGTTCGGTAGAAATACATTGTTCGTTATAGCATGAACTGATTTTCTGGAGTTGCAGTACATTTTGGTACTGGATGTTTGCAGTATTTTGGAAGGGAACAGCTTGGTGCTTCCCTCCCCACTAGTGCAGGCCGCAGGTGCACGCAGCGGGGCTCTGCAGGCAGCAGGGACTGCACTGCACTGTGCTCTGTTCTGGTGGGCCTGTTCACTCTGAAACCTAAGGATGGTTATGCGATGGCTGCTCTCTTTCAAAACCAGCAGCGGCCCCGCGCTGGGTGCTGCTGGTGGTGATACAGACGTGGTGTGGTCAGGCCATGCTCACTAACCGTGTCCTCTTTGCCCTGCAGCACTGTGGCACAGCGGGGTGGCTTCCAGGTGTGCCCCTTCTTCGTCGGCCACGGCATCGGGTCGTACTTCCATGGGCACCCGGAGGTGTGGCACCACGGTAAGCGGCCCCCGACCTGAGCACCGTCTCCTCCCGCTGAGAGGGCTCCGGCGGCAGAGGTGCAATCCGAGCCCGGGGGGAATCTCTGCGGGTGATCCTCCTGGTCGTGTCCCGGGATCCGAGGAGCCGTCGGGGCTGGGGGGAAAAACGGCGGCGGGAGTGGGGGAGCCCCGGTGGGGGCGGAGGGCGGCGGGGCGGGCCGCGGGGACAATGAAAACGGACATTTGGATCAGGTCTTTGGTCCGGGCCGGCGTGCGCGGCACCTGTGAGCCAGAATGGGTTCTGAAAGCGAGTGCTGGGCGCTGCTACCAAAAAAAAAAAAAAAAAAAAAAAAAAAAAAAAAAAAAAGAAAAGGTGAAAAGAGACAACAACTATAAAAGCGTTTTTATTTTCTTTTCTAGCCAATGACAGTGATTTGTTAATGGAGGAGGGAATGGCGTTCACAATAGGTTAGTGAATGTATTCTATGTTTGTCTTTAAAAAAGCGCACACACAACAACCCAGTTCCGTGCCGTTTCTTTGAGTAGAGAAATGTCCCTTCAGCAACGGGGACGGCGGTGACACTGGCCCCTGGGAAACAGATTCCAATGTTATTCTACAAAATGCACTGAGGGATCAGTAGTGCGACACAGCTCCGGGCTGGCACGAATTTGGGGAGGAAAAAACTGAACGTAAATCTTATTAAGCGGCGGACCTGGCGCGTCGTTTTGGCAGTGCGGCTGCGGCCGGCGGCTGTAGCGGTGCTCAGACAGCAGAGCCCGGCCGTGCCCCGCTGCCGGCTGAGATGCTCCGGGCCGGGCCGGCGGCTCGCGGTTCGTGAGAGCCGCCCCACAACGCGAGCGCGCACAGTGCAGTGCCGGCTGCCCTTCATCCCAGCGCGGCAATTAGAGCCGAATCAGGAAACCGTTGTTTTGCTAGTTGAATTGAACATTTTAAGTCTGTTTTTGTTGGGTTTTTGTATTGTTTTGGGGTTTTGTTTTGTTTTGTTTTTTGTTTTAAATCAGATATGTTGAGCTATCTGCTACTTATAAGCGCGTTAGGTGTTCTGATTATTACCACGGAGTCTTAATGAAAGCTCGAACGAAATTCCCTGCTGCTACAAAAGCGGAGCGGGCACCTTCCCCACACTGCAGCGCTGCATCTCCCCCCGGTGCGGCCCCGGTGGGGCAGCGCGGTTCGGAGCTCGGGTGGGAGCTGTCGCCGACCCCCCCCCCCACCCGCAGCAGCGCTGCTCACTTCTGGCGTTTTTTTTCTTGTTCCAGAGCCAATAATAATGGAGGGCTCCCCCGAATTTAAGATTCTGAAGGACAAATGGACCGCAATTTCGGTAGACAATAAAAGGTGCCCGATTTTGTTGTTTCCCGAGCGGCGGAGCTGAGCACTGGCAGCTGAAACCCTCGGGTGAGTCCTACAGGCGTGCTGGGGCCGCACTGCCCCTCTGCTAACTGCTCGCTGTGCGTTGCAGATCAGCACAGTTCGAGCACACCGTCGTCATTACCTCGGAGGGAGCAGAAATCCTCTCTAAGGTGCCGGGAGAAGCCTAAGGACGCAGCGGGGAGTGGAGGGCTCGGTGTGTTTTGGGAGTCCCCTGCTCCGCAGGGACGGTGCTGAGCTCCGGGTGGTTCTGGGGGCACTGAGTGCCGTCTGAGGGGACACAGGATGGGGCCCGGGAGCTCGCTCCGGGCGCGGTGCTCCGCGCGGTACCCGGTGAGTGTTGAATAAAAGCCTCTTGCTTTCTGGCAGCGGCGGCTCAGCCTCAGCCCGCTGGGGGAAGGGTCCGGCTGGGGGTGAGAGGGGCAGAGCGCCGTGCGGGACACGCGGAGGACGCGGCCGCGCTCCGCGGTGGAGCAGCGCGGGGATCCCGTCGCAGGGCAAGTGCGGCCGCTCTGCCCTCAGCGCCCCCGATGAGCGGGACTGGAACTTCTGCCGAGACGGAAATAAAAGTTTCCGGGCGTGGCGGAGGGGGGGGGGGGGGCGCAGGCCGCGGCCCTTGCCCCGCGGTTCTGCAGCAGCAATGCCGTTCCTACCCCGGCCCGTTTCTCTCTACGCCGCACGAGAAAGGATTAAAAACGAGACGCAGAGCGCGCTATTCTGGAGACGGATAACGGCAGCTCAGCGCCGCGCACGGTGCGTAACGGGGCACTACGCGCCGGGAGCGCTTGGCACAGACGGAGGGGTTCGGCCCGGGGGGAGGGTTTGCTCTGCGCCTCTCGGAATCGGCCCGACGGAGCGGCCGTGCGGCGAGGGCGTCCCGGGCGGAGCTGCGGGGCCGCTGCTGGGGCAGGCCGGGCCGGGCGGGGCGGCCGCTGGTTCTCGCTCCCCGAACCGTTTGTTTTCACTAGAGTACGGCGAGCTGTCAGCTCTAATTGTTTCTAACAGCATCTTTTTAAGAAGCAGGACCAGCCCCCATCCCGTTCCCTATACCGCAGGGCAGCCTTTCAGCTCGATCCCCTCTTAGATTAGTTTGGGAGACCTTAAAACCTGTAAAAATAAACTACGCATCCAACACGTTTCGCAGTCGCACCGAGATTCCGCCGCGTGCTCCCAGCCCGGGAAGGCGAGGGCCACCGTGCCCGCCTCCCCCGGTGCCGACGCTGCACCGTCCCGTCCATCACGTCGGTCCCGTCCCAGTCCGTTCCCATCCCGCCTCCCCCGCAGCGCGGAGCCGCGGCCCCGGCCCGGGCGGTCACTTACATGGCCGGGGGGGTCCGCGTGGGGCCGTGCTGCTGCCCCCGGGCACCGGTCCGCAGCGAGGTGGTGGGAATGAACCTTACGCATCGCATGCGAAACAAAACAAAATAAAAAATGAGGGGGGAGGAAGTAAAAGAGGCGTTAGGAAATGGGCAATTAAAACCGACAGAGCGACTAATGAGAGGAAAAAAAAAAAAAAAAAAAAGGAGCGGAGATTAGGGCACTTTCGTGTCAGATCTGCCAGCAGAGCCGGGGCTGTGCCATGGGCCCCGCTTCCGCCCTGCCCCGCCGGCGGGCAGCCCGACCGTGTGCGCAGGGAACGGAGCGTTCCTCGGGGCTCCCTCTGCCCGGCCGCGTCTGACCGCGGGGACCCGGCCCCGCTCACTGCGTGCCCCGACGGCCCCGGAGCGCGGGGAGGTTCAGCCGGGCCGGCTCGCAGCCCCGGTGCTCGGCGCTGGGAGGCCGCGTGTTGCTATTAGCGTTCAATATACGGCTAATTATGCGTATGAAAATTAAACATCAGTGTTATGCTAATGGGGCCGCCTTCAGCTGGGAGCCGAGCACTTGAGACTAGCATTTAATCAAATGAGTCGGTAACGAATACATCTGCACGTGTGAACTTTCGCGGGATCATTTTCCTGTTACAGTCACACCGCTGAATTATGAAAGAAATAATTACCGACACTTTCTAATTATCCAACAAAGTAATTTGGGATTCATCGCGGGCTTTCTGGGGAGGATCTCCCAAGTCCCACCTCGCTCCCTGCTCACGCACGCGGAAGTTTGCGTGCTCGGCTCAATCGCGCGTCGGCCCGAGCGGGACGAGCCGCGTTCCCCCGCGCCGGGCTCCCGTCCCCCCCCGTGTTCGGAGCGGTGCCCGGGCGGGCGCGGCCCGAGGGCGGGCGGGACCCCGGCGGGGAGCGGGCACGGCGCGGCGTGCGCGGCTCTGCCCGCGGCCGGAGCGGCTCCGGAGCGCCTCGGGGCCGTCCCCGCGCTCCTCTCTGCGCCGGGGGCGATGCCTCCCGGTCCCGGCCTCGGCCGCGGCAGCTCCCGGCCGTCCGGCGGTGCCGTCGGGGCGTGCGGCCGGGAGGCGCGGCGCTGCCGGCGCGGCTCTCCGCGCTCACCGGGGTCCGGGCGAGCCCCGAGCGGCTCGGACCAATCCAAAGCGATTATGCAAGACGGGGAACCAATCAGCTCCGCCGGCTCATGAATATTCATCGGCTCGGCTGAGTCAAAGCTTTTAGGCGAGTTTGTGTAGATGAGCGGCATCACGCTCAGACTTTTCAAAGAGACAAACTCCATTTTCTTATGAATGGAAAGTGAAAACCCTGTTCCGCTTAAATTGGGTTCTTTCCCGTCCTGAGAAACACAACAGACCCCCAAAAGGCACGCTGAAGAGAGAGCACACACACAGACCCAGCGGCGAGAAATGACCATGACCACCATGCCTGAGAGTCTAAACAGCCCCGTCTCGGGGAAGGCCGTCTTTATGGAGTTCGGGCCGCCCGGCCAGCAAATGTCTCCTTCTCCCATGTCCCACGGACACTATTCCATGCACTGTTTACACTCCGCGGGCCACTCGCAGCCCGACAGCGCGTACAGCACAGCTTCGTCCTTCTCCCGACCGCTGGGCTACCCCTATGTGAACTCGGTGAGCAGCCACTCCGGCAACCCCTACATCAGTTCAGTGCAGCCCTACCCCAACAGCTCCGGCCTGGCCCAGCCCCGGCTGGAGGAGACAGGTAGGTGCCGGGGGCGGGGGGCGCGGAGCGAAGCAGATCCGCCGGGGGGGGAGCGAGGCGGCATCGCGGAGCGCCGTGTGTGTGAGCCGGGCGGGGCCGGGGCCGCGGGGAGCGGGCGCCGAGCGGAGCGGACCCAGCCCAGCTGCGCGCGGAGCGGTCCCCGTCATTATTTATTGCGTAGCGCTATAAACAATGTACGCAATTAAGGGTAATTAAACCTCGACTGCAGCCGGTAAAAATAGCAAACTTTGCTGGGATGGAGCCGGGGCCGCCACCGCCGCGCGGAGCCTTTGTTGGCGCTGCGGCGCTCCGCCGCCCCGTCGCCGTGAGCGCTGCGCCGTTACCGTCGCCGTTATTGCCGTTGTCTCGCTGTTATCACTGTTATTTACTGTGCACCGTTTGTGGTTGTAGGGGCCGAATCGGAGAAAAGCACTGTGGTAGAAGGAGGGGAAGTTCGCTTTAATGGGAAAGGGAAAAAAATCCGCAAACCCAGGACTATTTATTCCAGTTTGCAGCTGCAGGCTCTGAACAGGAGGTTCCAGCAAACCCAGTACCTGGCCCTGCCCGAGAGAGCCGAGCTCGCGGCCTCTCTGGGACTCACCCAGACTCAGGTACGGCCCCTCCGCGCCCCGCGGACCCGGGACCGGCCCGGCGGAGCCGCGCGTACCGAAGCCGCGCGAGGCGGAGCGCTCGTCCCGTCCGCGGGGCCGGTCCCGGCCGGGCTGCGGGTGGCGGGGAGGGCGAGGCCGGAGGGAGCGGGACAACGCGCGGGGGAGGCCGGGGCGCGGGGGCACCGCGGGGCGAGGGTGGCCGGGGCCCGTCGGGGCGGGCAGGGAGGGGGTGAGGGCCCGTCCGGGCCGCGCTGAGCCGTGCCGCGCTGCCGTTGCAGGTGAAGATCTGGTTCCAGAACAAGCGCTCCAAATTCAAGAAGCTGATGAAGCAGGGAGGGGCGGCACTGGAGAGCGGAGCCCTGAGCAACGGCCGGGCCCTGTCCGGCGGCTCTCCCCCGGTGCCCGCCGTGTGGAACACCTCCTCCGCCTCCGGGAAGGCGTCCTCGGGCAGCGCCGGCACCTACATCCCCAGCTACACGTCGTGGTACCCGTCGGCCCACCAAGAAGCTATGCAGCAGCCGCAGCTTATGTGAGCACGAGCACGTTTTTCCCCGCCGCGAGCTGAAAAAAAATTAAAAAATTAAAAAAAAAAAAAAAATCATCACGGACAGAAAAAAAAAGAAAAAAAGAAAGAAAAGAAAAGAAAAGAAAAAAGTAAAATAAAAGGAAAGAAAAAAAAAAAAGAAAAAAAAAGAAAAAAAAATGCAAACAAAAACAAAACCGAGAGGAGGAGGAAGGAGAAGAGGACAAAGACGCGGCAGCAGCCGGCCGAGCCCTCCCGCTCCGGGCACAGATGCGACGCGGCGCGTCCCCGCCGGCGGCAGCTGACGGAGCGCGGCCGGAGGACAATCGGGGCCGCCCCCCTGTCTGTGCGTGTGGGATTTGGGTCACGGCTGCGGCCCGGCGGTGCGGGACAGAGGCCGTACGGCGTCCCGAGCTTCTTCCCCTCTGCGTTTCCCGTCTCTTTCCCCGTCCATCTGTATATTTTTTGTCGTTGTCGAAGGGGAAGAAAGGGATCTTATTTATTGACCGAATTACCGCTGAGGAGCTCCGGGCGCGGCCGGCCGCGGAGCGAGCAGTTCCGACAAAAGCGCCCGGTGCCGTTTCCCCGTCCAAAAAAAAAACCAAGCAAAAAACAAAAACCAGAAGCGAAAGCCGCCCGGCAAGACGCTCTTTGTAACTTTTCCCATCGCTTTTCTACTTCGCTGCTGTGGAGATCCCCGGCCCCAGCGCCGCGCACCGCCCCGCGCCGAACAAAGGCCGCGCACCGCCCCCCGCCCCGGAGCGGCTCCGCGAAGCGCTGCGGGGACACGGCACGGAGGCGGCGGGGGGACCGCGCACCCCTCGCTCCGCAGTGCGGGGCCCGTCCCGGAGCGCGGGAGCTCCCGCTGTACATATTTGATTCTTAATCCTTATTGTTCTGTAAACATGTTGCACAAAATTTAGCTTTTCTTTTTTGTTTTCTTTCTCTTCTCTTTTTCTTTTTTCTTTTCCTTTTCTTTTCCTTTCCTTTTCTTTTTTTTTTTTCTTTCTTTTTTTTCTTTCTTTCTTTTTTTTTTTTTTAAACTCTGTTTTCCGTTTCGTGTGGCTGTACGACATGACGCTTTGTGTACGGAGATTTGCCATTTTCTTGTGACCCTCGGAAGATGTGATACCTGAGCTCAGCTGTGTTTCGTGTCTATATGTCAAAGTTTAGTTTTATATTGAGAATGTTAACTTATTGCTTTGTATTTGGGGAAGGAAAAGAAAAACGAAAACAAACAAACAAACAAAAAAAAAAAACACAAACGTTTGTACATAAGTTATAAAGTTTCTTTGAGACAGTAAAATTATGGTTTGGAAAAAGAGCTCCGCGTGGTCCATGTCTCGTTGGCCGGCCCGAAAGGGCTCCGTTCGCGCAACGTGGGACCGACGGGCGCCCACAGAGCGCTCCACGGGCTGCTCCGGGCTTCGGGACTGCGGGGCTTGAGCCTCGTCCCCACTCACAGAGCGCACACGCGGCGCGGCCCTGCCCGGCTCCAAGAGCCCTTCCCCGGAGCGCCGAGCACCGGGACCGGGAGCTGCGGCAGGAGCCCGTGGCCGCGCAGTGCCCGAGCCGATCCCGCGGTGCGCTCCGAGACGGTGCGGCCCAACGCCGCGGTCACGGCACAAGCGCAGAAATGGGGAGCTCTGCCCCAACGAGGCGGTCCCGAGTCTGGAGTCTATTCTCATTGTACGCGAATCTCAACTCGGGCCTCATTAATTCTGCCTCGTCTCTGACGAGGGGTTCGTCACATATCTGATTCGGAGATATTCATAATGACGATATTAATTAAACTCGGAATGATCCGAAGGTGCTTCTATTGAGACAATACCTCATTACAATGATTAAGCCCCAGTTTCTACCATTGTCCCTTTAGCGGCCATGGCCCCGCGCGCCCAGACCCGCGGATGGTGCTGCGAGTGGCGGAGAGTAATTTGGCGATGTGGGTTTTTTTTCTCTCGTCGGGGGAAAAGAAAAAGAAGAAAAAAAAGAAAAGAAAAAAAAAAAAGCGCCCCTCATTTTGGAACACTCGGGAAATAGGTTCCACACAGCTTAATGATGATCAAAATGACTCTTTGCTGCGAAAAAAGACCCCAAAGTGAGCGTACAGCTGCAAACCCAAGAGGGTCAGCATCATTTCACTGTATTCTCTTCTTGATTACAAGCCGAGCCCATCAAACACAACATAATTACAGTAATTTCAGGTTTATTTATTCTAATGCAGTTTCCCCATCTCTCTGGTAATTATGAGCAATTTTTTCGCCCAGGGAATCTTTTTGCATTAACAAAAGAGATAACGCACTGAAAGCCAAATTTGCTGCGCATTGAGAAAAGCGAAGGGGAAAAAAAAAAAGAAAAAAAAAAAAAAAAGAAGAAAAAAAAAGGCGGTAGGTGCGAGCTGCCATCCCGCAATTCGGCGCTGCAAATTGCTTGCAGGTGTATGGAGCAGCGCTGTCAATGGGAAGGGGCTTCCAAATTAGCAAATGCACAATGTTGAAGTAATGAAGACGGACTGAGCGGCGCTGCCAAACAACGGATACCTCTTTCAGATCTTCCACCCGAAAAGGAAAAAAAAAAATAAAATAATGATAATAATAATAAAAAATCCCTTCGCGTCTCCGCGAAGCCCCGCGAATGCCCGCGGTGTCAGTCCGACGGCAAAGCGCAGGGCGGCCCTGAAACCGCGAACGGTCGGAGGGTCCGAGCCCCGCACCCCTCCGCACAAGAGGGGGGAAAGCGGCCCCGAGCTCTCCCCGCGACTCCCAGGGGGAACGGCTCGGTGTCCGCCGCTCTCCTCCCCCCGCCCCCCGCGGCACCTCCCGGGCGCTCCGCGGCCCCGCAACCCCCGAGTGCGGCGGGGAGCGCAGCCCCGACCCCGCTTCGGAGTCCCGCTCGGCCCCGGCCCTTCCGCTGCGGCGCGCACTCACCTGGCCCCGGGGCGGCGGCGGCGGCTCTCCGGCTCCGGGCGCGGCGCTCCGAGGCACCGGCGGGCGGCCGAGCGCGGGTCGGGCGGCGGGGTGCGGAGGGGAGAGCCGGGCGGAGGGCTGCGGAGGGAAGAGAAGGGGGGGAAGGAGCGGCCGAGGGCCGGGATGGAGTCCTGGGAGCGCGGCGTGGGCTGAGATCCGCGGAGCGGAACGCGCTCCGGGCGCGGAGCCTTTTCGCGGCTCCGCTCTCGCAGAATATGACTGAAATTTTCTGCTATATAGCCTCTGTCTTTATAGCTGATGAAAAAAATTGCAGATTATTAGCATAAATGTTTACTCTTCATTACGCTGATGACATTGTGCACTCGAGATCTTGGTAATCTTTGGGAAAATTATGAGTAATTTTTAAAAATTTTAAAGCAGCGGCAGTTACCATGCAATTCAGGCTAATTCTGCGTAGGCTCCGAACGGATATAATTATCGAGGAGTCAAGATGTTATGCTAAAAACTATGCATTGATATTCCCATTTATTATGTACATACAACTTTGACAATGTTGATGCTTGAAATAGCAGGAAATTGTCTTGCGCAAAAATTACAGTCCATATTAGGACATGTGAAATTGCGAAGAATTATATAGTAATTGCAGGCTTTCAGATGGGAGAGCCAGAATGCTCAAACTGGTGCAAATGTGGATAAAATTACAGATCAGAGCAAAAATTAGGGAAAAAAGGGGTCTGGGATTTTTCAAGTTGGCTATAGGATTCCGGAAGTGCCTAATGCCACATGATTGCTGCGGCTTTAGGGGAGACATTCATGCCTCAAATAACTCCTTTCGCCAGAGCCGCTCTAATTGAATTTCTCGGGCTCTGCTCTTCACCGGGGCACACGAGCGCGGCGCCCACCCGCCGAGCGCCGCCGACACCAGCAGCCCCTCGACGGGGACCGACGGGGAGGGGGGTGGGAGGGCGGTGCCACGAAGAACCCCACGGACCCTTCCCGGGGCGGCGCGGAGGGACCGCACGGGGCGGTTCGTCCCGTTCTCTGCGGCCCCGCTTCCCCGCGCAGCCCGCCCCGTGCCCTCGGGCCGGAGGACGCGGGTGCGAGGAGCACCGGCGGCCCGTGAGGGCTCCGAGCCGGGTGCCGGGGGTGCTCGGGGGGCTGCTCGACAAAGGGCAAAGTGGTGGAGTGCGGAGAGGGAGAAGGGACGCGCGGAGGCAGGAACGCGGGATGCCCCACTCCCACGGAGCACTGCGTGTCTCCCGGCCCCCGACGGCGGCCGAGAACGGAACTGAGGAGCGCGGGGCAGGGAGGCGGCCCCGGCCGCTCTGCCAGTCCCACGCCGCCCTCCCACCGCGCGGTGTGACACCGCCCGTCACCGGGATGATCCCCGCCACTCGGGTCCGGGTCCCGGGGGGTCTTTCCGCCCGGGGTCTCCCCGCCGCTTCCCTCCCTGCGTGCCGCCACCCGCATCCCCGCGGGAGCGTTCCCGGACAGCGGCCCCTTTGTTTCTCCCGCTCTCCCCTCCCTCGCAGCCGTCCCTCTCCCCCTCCTTTCTCCTGCTCCTCCGCCCCCCTGAGCTCACACCCCTAAGGGCCCTCCCCGAGGCTCCCAGCAGAGCGCCGCAAGGCCGGGGACGCTCCAGCGGGCGGGGGGCGTCGCGCTGCCCGTGCGGCGAGGAACGGACTCAGAGCCGCACCGAGGGGCTGCGGGAGGAGAGCGCTGAGCGGGCGGGAGCCGGGTACGGGATGGGGCCGGAACCCCGAGCCCGTTCGTGCGGTGGCGATGGGATGTCGAGGTGGGGGCGGCTCTGCCCCACGTTAGCAGCGGGCCCGGACCGACACCCCCGACCACCCCCTTCCCCAAAGAAACGGAGAGCGGGCACCGTGGAAACAATAATTTATTTAAATAATCTCTGCTTGCTCTAAAAGAAACACGAGAGAGAGCTGAAGTTTTCCATAATAAATAACCAAAATACCCT
The DNA here is from genome assembly GCF_054131305.1 of Coturnix japonica. NCBI lineage: Eukaryota > Metazoa > Chordata > Aves > Galliformes > Phasianidae > Coturnix > Coturnix japonica. Next base: position 17,620,607 of record NC_140669.1, read on the forward strand.
TTGTTTGTTTGTTTCGCGTCACGGCTCTCAGGGGGCTCCGTCGGAGCTCGATCCCGCCCGGGGGCACCGGAGATGGACTCCCGTGCACGGCCGCGGGGGGCAACGGGACAGCGGGACGCTCCGGCTGTAAACCTACGTATAAAAATTATTTATCTTTTTTTTCTTTTTTAATCGTTTTATTATTACTGTTTCGTTCAGTCCCCAACATCAGAATGAGGTCTTCCGCAAAGGCACCTATAGACTTTAAAAAAATAAAAAGGGGAATGGCTCGCGGTCCCCTAGAAGATGCCGCCGCCGCCGCCGCCGCCGTGATGGTGCTGAGGGAGGGGGGCGGCGGGCGGCGCGGGGCCGGGCGGGTACCACGCGTAGCTGCCGAGGAAGGACGCGGCGGGGCCGGGGCTGGCGGGGCCGCCCCCCGAGCGCGGGTGCGGGGCGAAGTCCCACGCGGGCGGCGAGGCGGGGGGCGGCGGCGACGCGCTGCGGCGCGGGGGCGGCTCGGCGGGCAGCTCGCCGCTCTTCCACATCTTCTTGAACTTGGAGCGGCGGTTCTGGAACCAGATCTTGACCTGCGAGAGAGCGGCGTCAGCGCCCCCGCGGCCGCCCCGTCGGGCAGAGCGGCGCCGGGCGGGCGAGCCCTACCTGGGTCTGGGTGAGGCCGAGGGAGGCGGCCAGCTCGGCGCGCTCGGGCAGCGCCAGGTACTGCGTCTTCTGGAAGCGGCGCTGCAGGGCCGCCAGCTGGAAGCTGGAGTAGATGGTGCGCGGCTTGCGGACCTTCTTGGGCTTCCCGTTGACGATCCGCACCTCGGGCTCGCACTCCTCCTTCTCTGCTCGGCGGAAAGCGGCGCCGTGAGGAGCCGCGCCCGCTTCCCCGCCCGCCCCGACGGCGGCCCGCCTCCCCCCGGCCCCTGTCCGCGACGTACCGGAGTCGTCGGCGGCCGGCGAGGCTCCGGCGCCGTAGGGCCCGTAGGAGCCGTACGCGGCCGCGTAGCCCGGGTCGTAGCCCGGCTTGGCGGGGAAGGGGGCGGCGCCGGGCGCGTAGGGGCAGGGCCCCGTCGGGCCGTAGGGCTGCCGGTTGGCGTAGTAGCTGCTGTCGGTGGCGGTGGACACGGGCAGCGTGGGGGACTCCTGCGGCTTGTGCAGGCCGTGCTGCGCGTAGCCGCCGGCCGAGAGCTGGCCGGAGTGCATGTCCGGCGCCGGGCTCGGCAGGACGCCGGTCATCCCGCGACCCCCGCCCGCCCGGGGCGACCCCGTCCCGCGCCCTCCCCGCCGGGCGCGGCGCTCCGGGTGGCGGCGCTCAGGGTCGCTCAGTGTCTCGGCTCCATCCCGCTGCCCCGCGCTGCTCCGGGCCGGGCCGGGCGGGCACCGCGCTCCCGCCGCCGGCAGCGGGACGGGGACGGGCTGTGCTGCGCCGCGGGCCGCCGGGCGGCATTTAACTCCGGTCACGTGGGCGCGGCGCACGTCACCTGGCAACGGCCAATGGGGAGCCCGCGCGCGCCGCATCTCCGGGACCCGGCGGGGTGAGAGACGGGACGGACACGGGGGATGCTCCGGCCGCCCCGTCGGAGCTCGGAGCCCCGCACTGCACTGCCCTGCTCTGCTCTGCTCTGCCCTGCCCTGCTCTGCCCTGCCCTGCTCTGCTCTGCCCTGCTCTGCTCTGCTCTGCCCTACTCTACCGTACCGTCATGTTGCCGGCGAGCACCGACGGGGCGGTCCCAGGATACAGCATCGCAGCGATGCGGCTCCCCTGGGACTCCCTCCCTCACCCCCCGGTGGCTGACACCCTCCCCATGCCGTGCTCGGTGCTGCAGCTGCGTTCCCGGCTCCCTTACTGCGCCGCCGTCGGGCCGACAGTCCCGGCCCGGGCTCTGCCGCCCCCTGGTGCCACTCGTGGCGCTTCGCTCCGTCCGCCCGATCTCCGCCCGTGCAGCCCCGCGCGCCCCTTTCCTCGCGCTCCCGTTCTCGCTCCCGCCGCGCGCCCTAAAGGCCTCCCTCCGTTCGCGCTCCCCACACGGGGCGGGCGGCCACGCGGGGCTGCTTCTCTACGGGATCCGGCTGCGGTTCACCCGACGGGCGGAGGTGAGTGGGGACGGACCGGCGGCGGGTGGCCGGGAGCGGGGCGGGGGGACGGCGGCCGGCACGGGGGCGCGGCGGGGCGGAGAAACGCGATTTGTGCAGCTGCGGGAGCGGGGCCTGGAGGGCCCCCCCGAGCACGGCGCTACCCGCGGGGCGGCAGCTGCACGGAAGCGACCGCCGGGTGTCGCTTGTGCAGATGTCCGCGCGACCCGTCCCGTAGAGCCGCTTTCATTGTCCCTCAGTCACTTAACGCTCGCCGCCGTTGTTTGTCTCGGGAAGGACGCTGCCATCCAGGCCGTGCCGGCGCTGGGCCGTCGGGCGGCAGGAGGCAGCGAGGGGTCACGGCTCTGCAGCACGCGGCGCTCTGCCTCGGCACTGCGAGGGCTGCGGGAAAGCAACGGCACGGACCGGCCCGTGGTTACGCGCCGCTCTGCTCTCACGTGGAGCTCTGCAGGTTTGGTCTCCGCTTTGGGAACTGAAAGTTGTCCAGATGTAGTTGGAAGGGACCCATAGTGCGAGGTGCGTACCCATAGTGTGAGGTGTGAGTACCTGCTGTTGGTTCCCGACAGTCCTTCACGGTTCTGGTGCGATGGATGATGTATTGCTGGTGCTTGGGCAGCCCGGAGTTCGGCACATGGCACATAGGTGCTGCCTTTTCCGTGCAGGGAAGGGAAGCATTCAAAGCTTTAGTTGCATCAAGTTTGCATCAGCGTGCGTCTCCCATCGCCAGAGGCTGCCAAACGTGTGGGCTGGCTTCGTTGGTGTTGGTTTCTCTGGTTGGAATTATCCCCGTGTAGAAAGTAGCACTGTGGGCACTGTTAGTCAGATACACCAGACAATCTGTGTGCAACACACAAAGGTACCATTGCTCCTCAAAGTCACCTCTTCAGGTGATCCCTATGTGTTCTTTTTTTGTTTATTTTTTTTAAATTTTCTTTTTTTTTGCAGGGCAATTTTATATGACTCGCAGAACATCTGCAGCAACTCCTGCCTGGTATGTTCTGTATTTATTAATTATTACTGTTGCGGTTCTTTTCCTAAAGCAAACTTTGTCTGAGAAAAGTGAAAATGCTTAAAGCCCGCTGTTCTCAGTCTTTAAATATTGAACCTGGGATCAGCAGAGCAAGCTGTCCCATCAGTGTTGTCTCTCATGCTGGACTTGAAAGGAACCACACTCAGCATTAAAAGAGATTAGTTTTTAATCGCCTGTAATTGTTATTATCATTTGATCTGTTATGATCCACATCTCCCTGAACAATTTATTTCACTTATTTATGCATGAATGTGATGAATCTCAGGAAATGAGCCTGTTTTTTTGGTGATGTTAAACTGAAGTAATTGGACAGTACTCTCAGCTACAATGGCACATCAGTGAGTACAGGTTTCTTTCATGGCTGTATTGAATGCTTTCTGGTGAACTTAGTGTAGCACAGTGCCTGACAGTCCTGAGCACATGTCTTGGTAACAGAAGGGTCACTTCTCGTGCCATGGAGGGCTGCAGAGGGGGCTCTTGATAGCATTGTATCTGTGAAATCTGGTGTTGCTCCCAAGTGATGGTAATGGTTAACAGGTAAAAACTCCAAGTCTGAGGAATTAAGCTTATCAGCTTTCAGGAAATTGAACGAGTCTTTTCACCACCCATCTGGAAGCTTGCTACCTGCTGTGCTTAGTTTCAGAATCTAGCGTTATCATTTTCCTCTCCAAAAACTGTTTATCGTCTCATCTGTCTGTGAATCAGATGACTTCATTCCAAAAATCACAGTCTCTTCTGGGAAGGATATGACCCCTTGCCTGGCTCCCCAGGTTGCCAATTCTTTGTCCCTTGTTGTGAATAGCCTATACAAGCACGATAGCAGGCTCTGCACAATCATTTCAGAGTTGTTTGTTAGGCTGTCTTGTCTAAGTGGAGATTCACTGGCTGCTCAGCACCTTTCTTTAGCAGAAGCCTTTGCATGCTGGAGCACAGCCTGTGATTTTTTAGTAGTTCATTAGCCCAGTGTTATTTAGCACATGTGTTTGTTTCCTTGTGCCATGGTGGGGAGATGCACAGCCTCCATTGGGGTGAGTGTCTGTAATCATTATATTCATGGGTCTGCTTGCTTGTGCATATTGGGGGGAAACTTGGGAAGTCCTGTGTGTGTGGAACGTGAAGACACTGGTGCAGTGATCCCCACACACAGTTCTGGGAATGAGGCATTGCTCCTGGGCAGTCCCTCCTGCCTCTTTTATGGCTGTGAAATCCCACCTGGTGCTGCAGTGTGGTACTTCTGGCTGCTTGGACCAGCCCTCCTGTTTCCATAAATTCTTTTTCATAGCCAACAGTACCACAAGTAATAGCACTGATAAAACAGTCTGCTTTTCTCTGTAAGAAGGGATTTGGTAGAATGGCTATGAAATGGTATTTTTGGTATTATTATGCAGCAATGTTTCCCAGGCTCTTCAGTCTGGAGCAGATGGATCTGAGCCTGCTTTCTAGTGGGTTTAAGCAAATTCAGGCTCAACTCATGGGTAAATCTTTGTTTGAAGTGTTTTATGTGTGAATATTTAGATGGCAAAAATCTTTAGTAAGAGCATGCAGGAAAAACACTCTCAATGTGAATCACTAAGTAGTTTCTAACACTGCTGTAGATGACAAGTGTGAGGGAAGATGAGAGGCGTGTTTTGTGGGAGCAGCTGTAGGCTGTGTCGATCATTTGTGTCATTGTGAATCCCACTTGTCACAGGTAGTAGCAAAAAGATTTTTCTGCCTTCCTCGCAACTTATGCACATCTGCAGTCTGAGCAGAGTTTAAGCAAAGTGTTCAGCATGGAGAATAACCTAAACTGCTTTGGTTTTGTGTGATTATTTTAAGGTTCAATTTAGTGGGCAATGCTATTTGGAGCTGAGAAATGCTCTATTGACTTGGTGTGCTTGGGTGAGTTCTGAGCTGTAGTGCCAGTGGACTGTTTGAGATGTGGAGTGCAGTTTCTGCTGCAGCCCATTTCTTGAGCTGATGCCGCCTCTGACTGGCAAATAACAAGGTCTGTCCCTGCTGGAAAACATGAATATATTGCCTGGAAGAACAGAATGTCCGCTGTTCTTTAAGGGAGATCTGCTCAGCAACATACCTCCTGAGTGGATTAGGCACACCTGAGGCAAGTACTGCACTTGCATTTGGAGTGACACGCTAAATGGACTCAAACAGTGGGCAAACTGTAGAGGTCCTCATGGGAACACTTGAGCACATGCTCTGGGATTTGTCACTGTCTGTCCCAGCTTTCTTAAGCAGTTTAGGTAAAGCTGGTGAATGGCTCAAAGATGTAAACTTAAAGCACTTTTCCTCCTGTGGTGAGAAAATACCCACATACAAACCACAAAAAAAGATTGCCCTCAAAATTAAATAGATTTTATTTCTTTTGTTGTTGTTGTTTTAAAAAGTGATCAGTGATCAAGTCAGCATGGTCAGGAGTGAGTAAGTCAAGGTGGTCTTGGCTTACAGAACCGTGGTTGTCCCATGAACTGGTTGGGGGACCCTTTCCTCAAACTGTGTAGTTGAAAGTATGAAAAAAAAAGTGGGGGTTAGTGTGTGAGTTTTCCATGAGGAGCACTCAGCATCCTATTCTGCACACACCTCTATCCTGAAATTGTTTCTCATTGGAGGGAAGGGGATGAAAGGAGCACTGCTCAGATTCACAAGCGTTTCCGGCTTTTTGATTCTTGTGGCTGCTTAGCTTACTTCACTGTCAGGTGCTTTACACATGCATTTCATCCATATTTCACCTGATAGTACTTTTCCCATTGGCAGAATGCCAGTATCTAGGAATGATGTACCTATTATGAACGCTGCTATAAATCTAAGTAAATGGAACTAGAATGTTTTTCACTTTTATGCATGCTTGCCATGCAGACTATCTCAAGCTCCCTAACCATTCTTTTATTTTTCTTTCTCATTGTTGTTATTATTATTATTATTTGAATTGACTTGGAAGCATATAGCCCAGAATGAGAAAGGGCATTGACATGAGAAATCATTGAGTGCAGAGGTACAGCACAGCAACTGCTAATAAGTGATTACATGGGGTGGCAGATTGGAAGCTGGCTAAGAAAATACAATTGTCATCAGGGTTTTTTGCATTATTAAGTGACTTTGCATCTAATTCTCAGAACTGGTTGAAAAATCAATTAAAAATAGTAATGGGAACATTCAACTGTAAATTAAGTATGTGGCCACAGGATGTCTCCACTGTTCCATGCTAATACATGTGACAGGACATTCATTGCTTAGTACAAAGTTGGACACTTAAGTAACAATGTGATGCTTTTTACAATGGAGGTTTAGCATTCATTTTTATACTCCCAGTTCTTATTGATAAATCAGTTAACACCTGGTCTAATAGCTGGAGAAAGTAAAAGGGGAACGTGTTGGTTGCCTCATTTGCTTTTTGTCTGAGTTCTCCTTTAAATTCCAAAGACAGGGAAAGAACAAGTCTTGATTTTTTTGAGGCAACGTGTTCATTCCATGTGAATGCAGTTTGCTCACTCCAATCAGAAAGAGAAAGGGACTTAGAAAGGTAATTTTCTGCTTTTACAGAAGCCATTACAGTTGGTTTACACATTGACTAGGAAAGTGAGGTGCTGTGCTTTTCTAATAGCTTGTTTAGTAGCAGGTAGGCAGGTAGCTATGAACAAACTATGGTATGAAAATAGAAGCAATGGTTTGGGAACTAGTTAGTTTAAGGTTAGTCTAAGGCAACTGACTATGGGAGGAGTTTGCTTTAAGCAGAAGGAAGACATTCTGCAAAATTAATGTGTCCATGCAGGAAACACGCATAGAACAGCTACAATGATAAAATGTGCATCCTGACTTCCAAATAACAGATGTGCCCTGAAATGCTGTATGGGCCATGTGTGAAGGACCAGATGGTGGCTGATGCTGTACAAGTATAGAGCATAATGAGCTCATTGTTAGGGTCAGGACTGCATGTGAAAATGCTTCCAAGTCCAAGACCACTGTTATATGCAGGGTGTGGTAGTGATGTTTTCCTTAGGAATTCCTTATAGCTACAGCAAATATATCCATTTAGTTACTTTGGTTTTTCAGCATATCAGATTTTTGAAGTCAGCTAATATCTGAACAACAACGTTTTGGGTAGCCTGTTCTGCCTGAAAACTCATGCAGCGGCGCTTTGTATGCCTGGTACAGACATCACAAAGTATGTCCATGTTCATACTTCCTGTACATGCATTTTGGCTCTTCAGCTTGTAGAAGAACTGCTTCTTCCCTGAGAGACTTGATGGGTTCGGTTGTCCCTTCTCTGGTGCAGGAGCTGTGAATTATACTTTTGTATCTGTGGCAACTTGCCTTCTGTTACTGAACTGATTGGTGCCATACTTGCAGCATTCTGTGGTCTTGTTGACCTGGCAGCTTCCAGAGTTGGATTTGTATCCTGTTTTATGTAGCTCTGTCACCACACCTGTCTAAATAACTACAGAGTTATTTAGATAACTGCAGACAACAGATGACTGACATTCCATTTAGAAGTGATTCCCTGGGAGTTAGTGAAAGTGAGTGTGTTGTCTTAAGAGGGACTGCTCAACCAGTAAGTTCAGAGTGCAGTGCTGAGTTAGCATGCAAACTCTGCCTGTCTTTGTGAGGACATGGTGCCCAAATCTTTGTAGTTGGTACCAAAAGGGCTTGGAGAGGGACTAGTGTTTTCCAACAAGCTGTGTCTGCTTGGCATTTCACGTGGAAATTATGTGTCTTTTTGTGTCTGAAATTTTCATGACCAGTGTGAAAAGTTTTTTTTATGGAAGGCGGCATATGCTGTCAGCTACTATAGCACACACAAGATTCCTACTGGACTGGATTCATGCTGCTGCTGCTGCCACTGCTGCTCAGACAGCTGGCTCACTGACATCAGAATGCTCTCATACTTTGCACGAAATACTAAACTACAGTGGAGCTGTAAACAGTGGGGTTCCTATGTTCAAATCTGGACTCAGACCCACTCTCTCAACTCTTATGATATCTGATGTGGTCTGGCAATGAAAGCTGACCACCAAGTAGAGAAGTCTTTACAGCGCTTATGGAACCGAAAGGCCAGAGCTGCATTAAAGCATGCACAAGTTCCCTGCATGCTGGGAAAGTGGCTCATGGGAGCAGTCCATGTTTGCAAGGAACCTGTACTGCTGCTAATTGAGAACCCTGTTGTATGGATTTTAGTTATGGAAGAGTAATTGCTTTACTAAATACAAAGGGAAAGGCCAGCTTGCAAGCGAGGGATTTTTGTGCACTAATTGAACTGTGAACAGTTGCTCTTGAGCTATGTGAGACAGCATATATAAGAGGGACAGTTGCTCTATGTTTCATAGTGCATTTTATGTCCTGTTGGCTGCTGCCTTCCTTTTTGCTTCCTTTTCTAGAATGGGGACTAATTAGTGCAGTCTTTCAATGAAGGAGCCAGCTGCCCTGGGGTTATGAATTCTCTTTTCTTTGTTCCTGGAGGGAATGAAGCAGGAGATGGTGTTCCTGTCTGGGAGGCTCCAGATCACTTACCACGTCCTATACTGCATGCCTGGCTGTGTAAATGCTTAAAGCAGAAGGCAGTGTAGTAGCAAGAGGAAACAAGCTCTCAGGCCCTCTATCTACTGCACAGCTTCTTTGTCACAGCTCTTTAGCCTGTGTATGTGTCTGGGTTGAGCAGGAGCTCAGTGCTGCCGTGGCTCAGTGTAACTGCTCCCAGTTCCTTAGCACAAGACCAGTGTAAATCAGTCATATAAAATTTATTGAAATCCTGTTAATTTTAGATTTTAATTGCTGTGTCCATTTGTTCTCGTACCATTAGTTTTTAACTGAAGGGTGGGCTGCACACACATGGGAGTCATTAAAGAAACAGTTAAATACAGCTTTACTTTTTAAAAACAAATAGATCATATATATTGCTTAATTGCTTGATGCTATCTAGAAATACTTGGTTCATTCACATTCACAAATATGTGAATAGCTTTGACAGTTTTATTGGGAGGTTCTGGAAAGCTGGGCTTCTTCCTAGTGATGGCATTTGAAGGTGAAAGTAAATTTGTACTCATGAAAGCAGGGAGAAAGACATATTTAGCCATAACTGTGGTTATGCTCATGTGTATGCTCATGTATACTTATGCGTATTCCTTCTCATTTACACCACTGAAAATGGATGGTTGAAACTGAAGTAGGTATAAAGTGCAATGGTCTTCATGAAAAATCAGAAGAGTAGTTTGAACAGTTTTACCAGGCAGTGAAGACGTGGAGAACCTGCAGTAGGAATAGTGGGTGTGCTGCAGACTAACCCTGTTGTGAAGATTGCCTGAAGGCTTCGTCTGCATCCAGCATTCATGAGTACTGAGAAGAAACATCCTTCTATAAATGACTATGTGCATCAGTGCATTCTTCTCATGAGAAGAGCAATGCCTGAGCTTTCTTTTGTGTGAAACTGAAATGTCAAAATATGTCTGCCATGTTTGTATTTTCTCTCTGCTGGAGCATGGCATCTTCCCTTGCACAAACAACACTATCATGGCAATCTGACTAATGAGTAAGTACTTTCAATATGTGTCCACTTGGCTGCACTGTAGATTTATAAATGTTACCTTAAAAATCTTCTGCTCCTGGTTCTTGTTTCTGGAAACAGTACTTAACCTGAGCTTGAAAAACTTTTCATTTCTTGGGACGTTTCCAGTGTTCTGGTGTCAGTTATTTTGTAAGAACAAAACTCTGGAAAGTTTTGATGCTCAATCTGTGCCATATTCAGCCTAGTTTTTGGGCAAAAGCATTTTTTTGGTGCTAACCCAGCTCTGTAGCTAGAATGGGCTGGTGTGAGCTGGGCACAGCCATAGGACTGGCACCAGTCCTGCTGGGCAGGAGCAGGGGAGAGCTGAAGCGCAGAGCTCTGCAGAATGCTGCTAGGGCACTGGGCTTTTGGCGTGACCTGGGAAAGGATAAGTGACTCATGCAGCCCAAATGGGGGCATGAAAGGGTGGGTTAAAGCAAGCGAGAAAATGTCGTGTGAAGTATTCAGACTTTCCCTGCTCTCCACACTTTTCTTCCCCCTTGGAGTTTTCCTGCAAAATCTATTGCATTGTCTGGGATGTGGCTGATCTTGCCTCCTAAGAATACTACTACCTCTTCTGAGGTATGGGAAATCTAAACCAGGAGCTATCACCTTCACTGATATCCAGTATGATCCCTAATTGTGGCTTTCCAGGAAGAGATCTGAACCCTATCTGATTTGAAAATAAAAATTTGTTTTGATTTGATAGATGCAAACAGTTCTACTTGTTCCATATCCTTAGCATTGCATATTGTGAACTGGGAATTATATTTTAGTGGAATCCTTTTTCAGGGTAGCAGAACATAATTTACTTCATTCAAACATTGCCTGTTATGTTCCATATTGCTTCATCAAACACTACATTAGCTTTGACAATCACACACAGAAGAACAGTGTTTAGCGTTAACAAACAGCATTACTTGGCAGTCTGACCACCCAGCTTATAAAAAAGGCTTTGGCTTTCACATCAGTGGGATCTTTGTATTGCTGCCAGCATGTTTTCCACAACACTGCTTCATGGTTGTGTAAAACTTCTGAGAGGGGAAGACTTATAGAAATAACAGGCTACACTATTGTGCTGTAAGATTATACGCTGCTTATCATAGATGAAGTGCTAAGTGCTGGCTGAGTCATCAAAGAGATTGAGACTGATGTGTGTGAGGGTGGATAGCTGCATGTTTGACTTCTTCCTTGTCTTCCTTGGTGTAATATTGTGTTAGCTGTTGAGCCTGAGTACTTTCACCAATACTTTCTCTGTTAGCTACTGCCAATTTTGACCAGCACCAGTCTCAACAAAGAGCAGCAAATTTCTAAACCTAGCTATATGGGATGCATCTGCCAAATTCCTTAAATGAAATCTTAAAGCTAGTGCATGTAGATTATCTGGATTTATGCTTTCAAAATGTGATTGATTGTAATATGAGAATTTTGGCTTTTAGAGATATTATAATCAAGAAACATTCCTCTTACAAAAATTAACTGGCTTACTCCCTATTATGTGGATTAATAGCATTTTCCCCTTTTGATATTCTTATGAATATCAGTGACATTTACTTCAAATACAAAATACAAATACAGCATGTGTGTTTACTTCTGTGTAAAACAGGGGTTTGACTTAAAGCCAACAGTAAAATAATAACTGCAGCCATAAAACTTAAACAGTAACATTTCAGAAACAATTTATTCAATCAGGAAAAAAACAGGAATCTTTTACAAAATGGTGTACAGAATTCGGGAAGCTTACAGGTGAAGTCATTCAAACACTTCAGTGATACACCGAGAGCAAGTAGCACCTATGACAACATAACATTAACACCTTAATAGTACAAGGAAAGCTTCACAGCAAAAAGTAATGGCTTGCTATTTCTTGAACAGCATAAAAATAGATAGTGGAAGTATGTATACTTAGTTATGTGCTATGGAAACACTTCAGTTGTTACTAGAAAATCTCACTTTTTCTCTTCCTTTTCATTTTCCTTTCCTTCTCTTCTCTTTCTCTTTCTTTTTTTCCCTTCCTCCCTCCCGTCCCCCTTTTCTTTCTTTTTTCTTTTTCTCTTTTTTCCATTTTCTTTCCTTTTTAATTTTTTTTCTCTTTTTATTTTTTTTCTTTTTTTCTTCAGTTTTTTCCCTCTTTTTTCTTTTTCTTTTTTCCTTTTTATTTTCCTTTCAATCTTGTTCTTTTTCCACTTGGAAGAAATAAGGGAATCTGGGGATCTGCCACCAAAATGTGGGCTGCCAACTGAGAAGAAATACATGTGCAGCAGTAATCCAAAAACAGCAGCAAGGTTACAAAGACTTCTCCTCCAGGGTAAGGGAGTTTGCTGACTTTTAGACCTCTGCCTCTTAGGCCATTAGTGCCTGCCTTCAACCTTTGATCTCTCTGCAATTCTGGAAGCTCTCTTCATTTTTTTGCAACACAAGGCCAAAGCTGTGTAATTACAATGAGGCCATTATACTAATCATCCCACATATGGATGCAGTGCAGAAGAGTCAAGAGAAGTGGCTTATGTTGCAAGAATGCAACAGTCTGCATTGTACAATGTATGTTAATCAAAACAGCCATTATTAAGTGAATAGGGCCTGACTGTTTTTATTTAAACAGAGCTATTCTTTTATTTATATATTTATTTTCAGAAGGGCAGATGCACCTCAAGACAAGATAAGGGAAGAACACATTAAGCAGAGAGGAGGGGGCAGTCTGTCAAGGTAGAGTTGCTGGAGAGAAAATCCTCTGGGAGAGACTGAGGAGCAGCAGCATCATAGTAGAATAATTCTGGACACACAGGGTTGTTCTGTATTACAAGTGTAATCAAACTTGGACACTTTTGCCGCATCTCCCAGTAATAGTCTGCCTGGAAGAACCCTGGAGTTGATGTGTTTTGCATGAGGCATTAGTGGGAGACTCAACTAACTTGAAATTAATAGCATGTCAGAGAGGTGTGACTTCTTGGTCAAGCCAAGAGACGCTGGATGTATTTTTAAAGAATTCCCCTATTTAGTTTTTAGGAAACATTTCCTTTCTCCCTTGGCATTTGGACAAGTAATGCAATAGTTTCCTTAGTGTTTTTTAGTGATTGCTAAGTACAACTACCTTCTCTTCCGATCCTGTGGGCCAGACCTTGGCTGTTTAGGGTATCAGTGACCATTTATGAGCATCGCTGTACGTTTGGGAGCATAGTGTACAGACTGGAAATAGCGCAGAGTCTTTGGACTTGTTCTGGTTGGTGGAGTGCAGCCAGAGAGGGAACTCTGACCTCTTTCCCTAGGCTGTGAAAGAACTTGGAAATGGCTCTATGCCCTGGTTACTCAAAGCTGCTATCCTGTGTGTTTGCTAACATGTCACCTCCTTCCTAGCTCTAAGGAAATGCCTGGCTTTTCTCAGCTTTGATTTTATTGTATTCCACTACCTCTGATGGATCTGGAATATGAATCATAGAATAGCTTGAGTCGGAAGGAACCTCAGGGATTATCAATTCTAGCCCCCCTGTGGCAGGCAGGATTGCCAAGTGATAGATCAAGTACCAAGCTGGCCAAGGCCCTGTCCAGCCTGGCCTTGAGCACCTCCAGGTATGGGGCATCCACAACCTCTCTGGGCAGCCTGCTCCAGCATTTCACCACCCTCAGTGAAAAACTTCCTTCTAATCTAATTCTTCACTCCTTTAGTTTAAAATCATTCCTCTTCGTCCTATTGCTATCTACCCGCCTAAAAAAAAAAGATTTTCTTCCTGTTTATTATCTTTTTTTTTATATATTGGAAAGCCACAATGAGATCTCCCCACAGCCTTCTCGAGCAAGCCTAGCTCCTTCAGCCTGTCTTCATAGGAGAGGTGGTCCAGCCCTCTGATTATTTTTGAAGACCTCCCTCTGGACCCCTTCCCAAAGCTCAACATCTTTCCTATGTTGGGTGCTCCAAATCTAGATGCAATACTCCAGATGGGGCCTCATGAGCGCAGAATAGAAAGGGACAAACATGAACCTTCTTCTGATGCAGCTCACAATACTATTGGCCTACTGGGCTGCAAGCGTACACTGAAGGCTCATGTTAAGCTTTTAATCTAGCAGAGACCCTAAGTCCTATGGGTCTAGTAATGCAGTGGTTGCTTTCTTGCCTTTAGTTACCAGTTAGCTGGTTAGTGCCTACCAACCACAAATGGAGCACCAGTACTACATCCCCAGTGAGAACAGTGACTGCACTGGGTGCAGCCTTCACTCTCTTGAAAGAGTTGCTGATACCCTCCTTCTGGTCTGTCTGCAGTTCGGACAGGACCCTCAGTGCTGTGCAGAGAGCCTCCTGTGGCAGTGGGTGAAGCACTGAGTCACAGGGATGGGAGCGGTGCGTGGGAGCACGCTGGGGACGACTCCTGAACAGACTGGCTCAGGCCCACTCCTGCCTCTCAGGCTCAAACTCTGGCAGGCTCTGTCTTGTCCCACCTCACAGTGCTGGGACTTGCACAGAGCTACAAGGAGAATCCCAGTGTACCTATGTGGTAAACAAAGGCATAACTGTGGAGCTAGGGGCTAAAATCTTTCGAAAGAATCAGTGGCTGGAAGGGCTGTGCTGCAAAACGAGTTTGAGCCAGTTCAGTTCAGTGACCTTTCATCTTTATTTATTTATTTTTTTATTTTATTTATTTATTTTTTTAAGATAAAAAGCAAAGGGAACCATTAGATCATCTGCCTTGGTGACTATCTGATACTTAGCATAGTTAACAGTGTAGCAAACAAAACTGACACATTGTGTAATACACTATAATTAGAAGGAATTCAGAAACTAGCTCAAACTTTAATAAAAAGTAGGAAAGTTAGATAGGCATATGGTAATGAGGAGATACTAAAATGCTACCATTAAAATAATAAAAATAAAAATAAAAATATATAAAGGAAAACTGTTTTCCTTTGAAATTACTGCCAAAGATTTCTCTAATTAGGAACTGTGTTCTTTCCCATCATTAAAAAAGGAGCATGACAGCATAGCCAGGTTTCCTGTTAAGATTTGGTATCTCCCTGTGTTGTCAGTAGGCAGAGAATATTTACTGGAATGTTGCTATTGCTGTGTCCAGAGCCTGCTGCCTCTGACAGTCCTGATTGCTGTAGACCTTTAATAGAGCCTAGAAATTGGGAATCTATTTCAATTAATAACAGTCCACCTTTTAGGTTGAAAGCTGGGTCATTAACGCTGCCACCAATTTTACATCCCATATCTTGCTGTGTTTTATCTGAAGAGTGAAGCTATTAATTTTGTTTCTAGTTATTTAAGCACTGCCACTTATGTGGCACCTAACAGTACCTGACTGCATGGCATTAAAAAATGGAAGTGCTTTCATGCAGATCTCACAGCTCTGTGAATTTGGTTTGTCTCACTGCAGCATCTTTGTGCAGCTCTTAACTTTGGTGAGCAGGGTTTGGTCTGCATAAGTTTGCAGAGAGGAATGACTGGCCCAGGGGGATCAAACTTTTGTAGAAGCTGGCTGCCCCGTTGCAGTGATGGTAAGAACAGGGGAAAGTGTGTAGAGCTGAGCACAGTACAGATTTGGTCTGTTTGCTGGTTGCAAATGGTTCTTCATGTTCACATTGTTAGAAGGTGGTTGTACTATTTGTCAGAGCACGATATGTAAAAGCCACAAGATACACACCCTGTCTGTGCCGCTCAGATGAGGTAAAGCAGGATGGGATGCTGGCAACCAAGAGAGGGCAAAATGTTCCCTCTGCAGGAAGAAATGTGCCTGTTGCACTCATAGCTGAGGATCTGCACCTCACAAATCTGCTGTGTGGGAGGGTGCTCGCAGGGATGGAGACACTGCTTAGCAGTGCTAAGGCACTTTCCCATACCCAGAGCTGGCTGGGATCCCTGTGTTAAAAAAGGCAAACCTGGCCTAGCAACCATGAATTCATCTGGATTGCTTGATTCAGACATGAGCTGGCAGCATGACTGCATGGGGTGTGGCGAGGAGGCAAAGGTGGATGGGTGTGGGTAACTGCTCTCTGCAGTGAGCAGCATGCTGACCAGATGCTTGCTGGCACCACTGGCTCCAGGGACTGCTTAGGCAAATCCCTAAAGGAAGTAAAGTCATGTGAGGGAGCCGGGTAATCCTGCTATATTCTGTTCCTCTCCTGGATGGTTTGTCTTCACAGGCTCACACTATGGGCTGGTGGTTTCGTCAGCTGGTGCTGCAGGTCAGAGGCATTGCTACTGCTGTCCTCTTGCACCATTCTGACCTGTGTGTGTGCTGGCACAGACATGCCTAGTGAGCTGTGCCTCAGGTAGTGTGGTATGATGCTGTAGTGCAAAGACAACCTGGCTGCCCTCAAGGAGTACATTTTTGTGTGCAGTTGGCTCACATGGCCTTATGTAAACCATAAGGTGTGTCCAAGAAGCAGAGTGAAGCAATTGTGTGACCCCAGGCATAGGACTTTGAGAAATGTGTTACAGTTTTTTTCAGCAGGAGGTGGGGAACAATGAATAATGGGCATGTTTTCCCCTGCAATTTAGGTATGCAGGTTTCATCATTAAGGGCTACTTGAGAATTTCAACACAAGGCCAACACCAAATAGTACAGCTAGATATGCAGTGATGGCTGCCTCTTAAAAGAACCAATGAGGAGAGAAAAAGCCCATGTTGATGCTATTCATGAAGAGGAGGGAAAAGGGAATTAGCAGTTAGTGTCATTAGCCTCAAGAATATCTCACTGCAGGGCAACGTGCTCCCAGAAGCGTGTTATTGGAGTCCTGTGAAGCTGGGCGGGCACCAGGCAGCACCGACCATGTTAGTGCATGAAGTTGGGAACTGGCTCCTGAGTGAAGTGTCCAACTTGCTCATGGAAACCTGCCTAGGGCGTATCTGGAGCTCAACTGAGTGACAGAGTTCTGGCTTAAACATTCATTTCCAGCCCTGCACCAACATGAAAGAAAAGGCAAGATGTGCAGGTTGGGCATGCTTAAATGCAGGAAGGAAAGTTGCTCTTCAGCTGTACACTGTCTTCATCATATGCTAGATAGAACAACCTGCAAGCTATTGGCACAGTAATACACCACCTCCAGACTTGTAATGCCAGCAGCTGGTTGAACAAAGCTATATCACTCTGTCTAAGGGTGAGAGTTTTTATCCACACTCTCACTGTGCTGAATTAGAAAATGAGAAACAGAAGCAGCAGAATACTGTGTCACACAGCAGCATGGGAGCTGCAGCTCAAACGAGGCTCATGTAGCCACAGTGCTGTCTGTGAGTGACTGGCTGATGAATTCCAGGTAGTTCCAAGAAATTTGTATTTTGTCTATTTTGAAGACAGAAGCACAAAATCTCTATGTCAAGAAAGCTTGCTTCCTTTTTGTTGGATTTATTTCTTAAAAATTTTATTACTCTAACAGCTAGGGATAAGTTAGGGACCACAGTCCTGCTGTGTTTGGTGCCAAATAGATGTAGGCTGTCAGTAAATAGCTGGTGAAGAATATGGTTACTTTAACAGATTTGCAAAGCAGCATTGCATGTATAGGTTTTTGTTTTTGTTTTTTGTTGTTTTTTTTTAATGTGTCAGAGATCTCATACTAAAAAGTCAGCTTTACCTATTCTGCTTTCAAAAGATGCTTGGTACGTCTTTGGAGCAGTCTGGTTCCATTTAGGACCTATGTTCATGATAGTAACAAGATGCCCTTAAAATGCCGGAGTGTATATTAGCAAATTTTTATCCTTGGGGTTGTTATGTGGGTTTTTAAGTATGCTTTGATCTCTTGCTGAGTCTTCCCTAAAGACTGATTCTTAAGTAGCAAAGCCAATTAAAGCTTTTTACTTTATTAAAAAAAATAATAATAATAAAAAAAAAGCACTTTACACATTTGTATCTCAACCAGTGTTCACATAAACTGTAACTGTTTGCTCTCACAGTTTAAAATACAGCCTTTGTGGTATTGTCTTGTTCCACAGCTTTCGGCTGTGACTGTTGCTAATTAATTCAGTTAATCATTAAAGGAACAGTATTGCTGACTGGTGACAAGGCAGCCTTTGGACCAAAATAAAATTGCTGCACAGACTTAAGGTGGAAACTGATGTAGGAATAATAGCAATAGACCACCAACTGTGTAAGAGATGGCCTTTGTGTTTGTTTATACTTTGAGAGAGTGGTTTAGAAAAAGGAAGAAAAGATACTTCCTAGATCTCTGCATGGTATGAACTAAGTGAAAACTATTTAGCATGGTATCTAGCATAATCCATTTAAGGTAATGCATTCTTTACATATACTTGCTTAAAAATGAAAATTTAGAACACAAACACATTGTTTTGACTTTCTGTATTATACTAATTGTGTGTTCCAGTATCCAGATTCTGAATCATAACCAAAAGATGTTTTATTTATAATGATTTCAAGCATCTCTCTCTCTCTCTCTCTCTCTTTTTTTTTTTTTTTAAGTAACTAAAGAATGCATAATGCATAGCTTAATTTAGTTGAGATAGCATAGGATTCATGCCACTGAGCCACAGTGAATGCTGTAAGAAATATCCCTCATGCAGGAACTCCAGCTCAGTTGTTAAGGATCTGGGTAGACAAACTGTGAATCTTGCTGCTGAGTTAGTCAACCAGTATCACCTGAACGAAGTCATTTCCTTTTTCTGTGCCTCAGATCTCCAAAGCTCAATGTGACATATGCTTTTCTTTTCTTACACTTGACCATTTATATGTTCAGAGTGGAGCACTCCAATCTGGCATCAGCACGATTATCCTGTTCTGTAGTGCAGCTGAGAGGGTTTGGCTTAATGAGGGGAATTAGAAACCACTTTGGCATGGACACTGAGGCCATTCAGATGCAACTTACGCAATGCAACAGATGGACTTCTGTAGGCACTTATATCTGATGCCATCCAAAAGACAGTGACTGGAGGAAAGCTGGATTGGACTAGCTTGAAGGGAGCCATCATTCATTCTCATTTCCCAGGAAGCTCAGCTTTCATTCTTGGCCCTCTGTATTTGTTGCAGTTTTCACGATTAGCCAGCTCAGTACTGTGAGCTAGACTGATGTACATCGTCAGTCTTGCTTTCTGTGTCCACTCACTTGGGTCAGCTCTTTGTATGACCCTGCTTTGCGGAGGTTAAAAGTACCTCTTCCTTCACGTGTTCTCTTTAGAACCTTTCTCTCTGGCTCATTTTGTCTTGCATGTTTATACTGCCCTGATGCCAGGCTGGAATCCTTGTTCCCAACTGACCTATATCTCAAGCAAGCAGTAGAGTTTCTATGAAGCATGCTGTGGTTGAATCACAGATCTGAAGGGGTTGGAAAGGACCTCCAGAGATCATCGAGTCCAACTCCCTTGAAAGGCTGGCCCCCTACAGCAGGCTGCACAGGTAAGCATCCAAGTGGCACTTGAATATCTCCAGAGAGGGAGAATCCACAACCTTCCTGGGCAGCCTGTTCCAGTGCTCTGTCACCCTTATTGTGAAGAAGTTCCTTTGCATATTGATGTGGAACTTCCTATACCCGTGTTTACGGCTGTTTCCCCTTGTCCTGTCCCCACAGACAGCTAAAAAGAGAATGGCCATCTTTGACTCCCACACTTAAGATATTTATAAACATTAGTAAGATCACCTCTGAGTGTTCTTTCCTCAGGGCTGAACAGACCCAATTCACTCAGCCTTTCCTGATAGGGGAGATGCTCCAGGCTATTTATAATCTTTGAGGCCCTCAGCTGGACTCTCTCCACAAATCTTCATCTTTTTTTGTACTGGGGAGCCCAGAACTGGATACAGTGCTCCAGGTGAGGCCTGGCCAGGGCAGGGTAGAGAGGGAGGATCCCCTCCCTTGACCTGCTGGCCATGCTCCTTTTAATGCATCCCAGGATCTGACTGGCCTTCTTGGTCACCAGTGCACACTGCTGGCTCATCACCAAGCTGCCATCTGCCAGGATCCCCAGGTCCTTCTCTGCAGAGCTCCAAGAAGACCACAGCTGCTGTGCTTATATCAGCACAGGGTATGAACAGCAGCTGTGTGTTTTCTGTTTGATGCTGAAAAGTAAATGTGCTGAAAGAGTGGCTGAATAGTAACATGGGAATGGCCACACGATGAAAAGACTTATGTAGATGTTTTCTCCAGCAGTGGTTGGCAGAAGATATCAGGGAGGGGATGTAAACACAAAGCAAGAAAACTACATAGTGTTCTTTTTGTGTTTCCCAGCCTGAAGCAAACAGCAGCAGAAAGGGTTTGCGAGGTGAGATGTGGCACACTGGCTGATAAATTTTACCAGCCACTGGTTGACTTATACTCCAAGAATGTTTTGAAACTGTTTATATAGTTGACACAGGGTACCATGGAAGCTTAAAAGCTTACAGATGTATAATGCTCTTTACATGAAATATGTTTTTGTTTGTTTAAAGTCTGCTGCCTAATCAAAAGTAGCAGTAATGAATGAAACTGATGAAGAGACAAAGCAGTTATTTCCCATGCAGCTTCTCTTGTACAAACTGCCATTATGTCCATTGTTTACCTTTGGAAGAAAAAAGGCAAATTTTGCTCATGGTATTGCAGGCGGTATCGTGAGAAAAGATAACCCTAAGCTCCTTATGTGTTCAAAAAAATACCCCAAACTTTCTGTTGGTGCATACCAACAATTTCAGTTTGCTCCAAGAACATCCTCTGTATCCAAAGGATGCAAGGTCAAGGGGTAGCTGACACAAGGTAGTCATAGAACAGCTATTTATTGATGAGCATAAGCATTGTTAGGGATAACATGTTCTGTATTTTAGGATATGCCCTGCATTACTGATGCCTGGTATTTTCTCATCCAAAAGAATGCCAGATGCTAAAATTTCTGTTTCACAGTCATAGATGGTGGTAAGGGTCATAGTTAGGTTACTGTTAGGGTGACGCTGCAAAGGACCCACAGGATCTGCATCCTAACCGTTATGATCCCTTCATCAATATAACTCCCACAAACAGAATGTTCCCTCAGGTACTCACATTTTGGGAACAAGAATGTTTGCATTTACTTTGGATTATATTTACAAAAATTTTTCCCTCTGAAAAAACAAAATAGCAAGCCTCAATTTGATACCATGAGCTCCTAATAAGAGTTGCAGAAGAACACTCATTAAGAGATTTTTATTCATTATTTTAACTGTTTGAGCTTAAATGAGATTTTCTTTTGGCTTCCCTTTGTGATCCAGAGAAGGAAGTGGTGGTCATATTGCAAGATAAAGTCTTGACTACATCATTTGTTTGAAGAAGACAGTATAGTGCTTGCTGAGCAGTGTTATTCCCAGAAAGCAACCTCTGTTCATACCTGCTTTCTGCAGGCTGAAATACAGAACACTTGATTTGCCACAAGCTGTGCCTTGCAGCTTGACAGTTTATCAGTAGAAACCCTTCCTTAATTACTCAGCAAAGCTACTAGTTAGCAAATGCTGGCCATGTCCTCCCCTCAGGGAGGAGGAAAGTCATTTGGCAAGCTTTGCAGAGCAGTAAGATGACTGCTGCTTTCTCCTGGTATAGCAGCTTCAGGTGGAAAGGAGGAGTGGACACCTTTGTAAGGAAATCTGATGCTACTCCACAACATAATCAGGCATTAATATGTAGCTTTAACAATAGTTCTATAGGATAATCAAATTCAAAGTAGTTACTACAGCATGTCTCCCAAACTTAGCTTACCACTGGCAAATTGGTGTAAGGAATCCTTTCTGTAAATTGCTTATTCTTATCATTTTTGCTTAAGACACAGTTAAACTTCCCCATAGTTTTATTTAGTTTCTGAGTCAGACTTCTTTTTTTAAATGATGACCTTTTTAGTCCCTTAAGGATAGCAGTGACGCTATACTCCCTAGTTCCTCTCTTCTGCAGGAGCACTCGTTCCACGTCATATAGTGCAGCTGACTTGTAGTAAGGCGCCTAAGTGCAGCCCACCAGGCAGTGGCCTGTTGTCACACCTGTCCAAACACAGCTGTCCAACTACCTGCTGTAGCAGTACCTCTAAACCCTGTATCACCTGTGGGTAGTTACTGAGGAAACTGGTTGGAATACCCACCCAAGCCTGTCTTCCTTATTTTAAGGGGGAAAACAGGCTACAGGGGTTGTAAAGTCCTTGTTGGCTTGGGTTGTTGCTCTGTGCTGCTGTGAGTAAGACTTTCATCTTATGTTTCCAGATCTGGTATGCTCAGGAAGTCTGCAGTTCTAGTGCTTTGGTCTGGGTATTAGGGCTCCATCCTGTAATCATAGAATTGCAAAGATTCAGAAAGACCCCTAAGATCATTTTGTCTAACCATACATAAGCTAACAGGCTAAGAGAGTTTGCAAGGGTGCAGCACAAGATGACATGCTGTGTGTTGCGTTGTAGGAATTCAGGATAGTTTGAGAGTGCTCTGTTCTGGAGTCAGATGAAAGCATGATTTTTGTTGAAGATAATGTTGTACTTGTTTGCTGTACTAGTGTCTTCTGAAACCTGGGGAATGGGTAGCTGGTTAGCAACTTTGAATTTTATTGTTATTTTATGTGATAACTATGTGATGACTGAAGCCTTGAAACAGGATATAGTATGTGATAATGCTGAATACCTTCTATGGATGTGATTATTATCAAATTTGGGAGGGCTCTGAGCTTTCATCTTAGTAGCTTGGTGAATTGATAGACTATTAGTTTATATTTCTTTTACCTTCTGGTACCAAGAGTACGATGCTGTCTGTTTTATTTGAATGAGTCCTGAAAATGTTCTAGTATGCCTTCTGGAGACTAATGAGATGTGCCCATAGCTCTGCTTAGCTGGAACTCTTTGAGGAAAGACCAGGGTCACTGGGCCAGCTCAGTGTCATGCGTTGACTAACTAGCCAGCTTGCAGAAAAACTACTCTGTGTTTGATGAGAAATATCACAGTACTAGCACTGTTTTTGAGAAGGAGGATTCAGAATTGCTGAGCTTGTTTGGAACTCTTCTCTGCATGGCTCTCTTTTTCTTTTTTAAAAAATAAAGAATGCAATACTGACTTTGGGCTGAAGATGCTGACTTTACTCATGGCCTAAGAATGCATTTCCTGTGCTGTTTGTTCATATTGTGAACATGATCCAGAGTCCAGAAGTGACTCAGGATTCCTTTTAACAGGCACCTGACTCACATGTACTAATGAACCAGCTTCCTGGGCATGGTGGGTGCTGTTCCGTGAAATAAATGTTCTTTGGGCACAGTGCACTGCATGAGCATGTGTTCCTTGCCTTGTTCTTGTTGCGTACAACCCATTGTTTTTGGTCATCATAAATCCATATCTGAATTGCTTCGCTATAGCAAAACCTCTGGCAGCATAGACTGTTTTTTGTCACAGGATTGCTGAGCATTTTGCTAATGTATGTGGGGGAAGTCCATCATGGAGCTTTATTATAATATTTTACTTAAAAGTTTTGTGCATGGCATGTATCATTGTCCCATCAGCATGATCTTGGCTCCCTAGCTTGGCAAGTATTTAACTTGGCAATCAAGTGCCATTAAAAGAATATTGTCTTGCTTTTGTGTTCTGTCAGTTGCTCTGAGCACAAGCTTATCTTCTTTGGTCTTGAACAAACATTTGAGGCTTGTCAGCCTTACATGATAGTTGTGCAGAAGCAAGGAAAAGGAATATGGGCAGTGTATAAAGCAATGGTGTTTGGTTCTTGCAATTAGGGTGGGTAGGATTGATGATTTCTATATCATGTAGCAATTTATGCTGTACAGCTGCTGCTTTTTGCCAGGAAATTGATTTTGCAGGCCTGGTCTATTTCTTCCTTTGTCTGCAAGACCAACTGTATGGGTTGTCCTCTAATGTCCTGTGTGCTAGGGAGGTAGTGCAGTGTAGCAATGGGCTGTGAAATGAGGTGACTGCAGCAGGCTGTGCGACCTGTAAAGGCTGGTGCCATAGTACTGCTCAGTAAGATGCAGCAGTACCAGCAAGAGGAAAAGCAGGTGCTTATCTTACAGCTGGTGTGCAGTACACGTGGTGTTAGGAATGCTTCAGGAAAAGTCCTTTTATTGTGGATTTAGGAGGCATTAAAAATAACAGAAACTAAGGAAAACTTTTTTTTCTTTTTCTTCTTCTTTTTTTCTTTTTATTTTTTTTTTTCTCCAGGCAGTGTGAACTTGCACCTTATCTGCAGTGGAGTCTGAAATCCAACATCCTACTGTATTGTGTTGACCTACAGTCAAACAACTTCCTTACTGGTCTTGATAAGAGTCAAATAACCTCCTGTATTCAAAAGGCAGTACCTACAACCGGCTTCTAATTTCAAACCAGTAATTTGCTTTCCTAAGAAGGCTATCATGCTTTATCAGCTAAAATTATTGTTTTAAGACACAGCAGTAATTTGCTTCTACTGGGTGTGCAATGTCTTAGTATGAAATCTTATGTTCCAAAGTTCCAAACTGTTGATACATTTTTGAAATCTCACATACATCCTTCAAAGTCAATAAAGTTCTCGTTTGAATGGCTTCATGCAGTAATGACATTTATTTATTTATTCTGTGGCCTGAATGTTGCACAGACATCATAGCTGCTGTGATAGTCATTACCCAGTAAGTAATGAATGAAGTGAAGCAGAAATGGGTCTTGCTTGGTCAGTGGCAAAGCAAAGCAAAAAATCACTTTAATAATATGATTGGATTTTGGTGGTAGCCAATGATGTAGATGGTGTTTCCAAGGACTTAATCAAAACCCTTGGCTATGTTTTTGAAAAGTAGTGGTTAGAAGCACTGAAGCACTTTCTTCTGAAATAAGATTATATGATCTGTGTTTTTTTGTTGTTGGTTTTGTTTTTTGTTTTTTGGTGTTTTTTTTGTTTGTTTTTTTGTTTGTTTGTTTTTTTTACAGTGGAGATGCTCATTACACCTGTTTGGAGGAATATACGAACCCAGTAACTTAAAATTGACTGTCTGGATATTCTGCAGTCTTGTGGAAGTTACTTGCTCATAGTATTCCTGTAAACAATAGGGATCTGCCATTGCAGTGATGTCTCAGATATACCTTCTTACTACTTTGTTTATAAAATTGCATTTTTCCTCTTATTGTAACTGTCCAGGCTGTTAGACACAGTGTAGCAATTGCATTCCCTTTTGCTGTATACTTGAATAACAAAAGGAATCACTGTTACACATTTCAGCCTATGTGAGCCCTACCAGCTTCACAAGCCATCTTTTTGCTTATTATTGGCTATGGAGAATTACTTGTATTTGTCAGATTCTGGAGATTTATGCTTGAATGCACCTTGCAAAGCAATTAGAAGTATGTGTTGTGTGGTAGTTGTTTCATATGGGCACATAGACATAAGCTCCAGGGCATTTATTTCTAATAGCATGTATAAATTGCACCTTGGTGGATGGATGGATGCTGGAAGAGAGTTTCCTGTACTGGCAGATTGTGCTCAGGTTGTCCTGTGTCATCTAAGGAAGTTTTGGAGCTTGATATGCTGATGAGTACATATAGCTTTCTGGTTGCAAGGCTGTTCCTGAGTTCCTGCTGACCAGTGTGACCAGTGCAGGCAATACTGAGTGCTGAAGAGCTGTAGCCATGTGAACAGTTACTCTGCCATGCTAACAAATGTGTGATTAGATGGAGAGTGTGTAGATCTAACAGTGTAATTAGACATTTCCCCTCCATCTGAAACATATATTCAGTACACATGAAGTATATTATTATAGTGTATTTCTGTGCATCTATTAATGGTATGTTTTTTGTATTTCCACTTTCTACTTGCTTCTTTAATCCTGGCTGAACCAGAAGAAGAAAAGTTCTAGAAACTGAGGAAATGGGGCTTTGAAGACAGGTTTAAAAAAAAAAAAGAAAAAAAAAGTCATATTTTAGTGAAAGTGGGTAGCATTTGTGGCAGAGTAATTAGGACTAGCAGTATGGAAATGGGAAAAACTGAAAACTACTTGGAGATGCTTGGTGAACCTTTGTAGCATATATGCAGGCAGGTTTGCAGTAGAAAGGAAAAGCGTGTTCTTATTCTATCTTTCTTCCTTTCATTCCACAGTGACTCCTGAACTTATTGGCTGCCAAATTTAACCTAGAACAAGATATCTCAAATATATTTAAGTTCCCACTGAGAAATGGCAACTACGTCCTGTCTCTGGTCACCTCTGCCAGGCATCAGACAGCCGGTCAGTCAGCACACATTCTCATATCCACTGGTCAGCCAGAAAAACATCACTGCCTAGATGTCACTTGTCTGTCTTCACAGAGTAGTGAAAGTGCTAGGGGATAAGTGGGCTAAGAAGCTCAGGATATGTCTGTAGAAAAAGAGGCTTTAGGAAACATAGTTTTGAGAGTACTGTAGAGAAATTCCATAATGTATGGTAATTCCTTTTAATTCAATCTGGGGAGGGGAAGAAAGACCATTTCAATGAATAACATAATATCTAAGTTACCATATAAATCTGTAGCCATTTATTTTGTGCTTCAGGTTGCTTGGCCAAATGCTTGTTTCTTTATAGCCCTGAGTTAGTGCTTTGTGATATTCGTAGTAATGTGTGTTAGAGCTAAATGATGTGACTGTGGGCTGAAAAATGGCAGTATGCTCTCTTATTAGCTAAGGTCTGAAATGGGTACCAGCACTGAAAGCCCCTAGAACATGAGCCAGTGTTTATCCAGTGGGTAAATGTTAACTTGCTGGATATGTTTCTGTATTTTAGGATTTCAAAGCTGGGAACACTTAATTAGTTTGTTCTTCATCCATTTTGTGTCATTTTCAGGGTGATTAATGATCTTTCCCATTTGGTTTTGCTTCCCTTTTAAATCACTTTATGGCTGTCTAGCTCCGTGATAGATAGCTTTCTCATGGTAATAAAACTGGTGAAAACATTAGACACACATACACAGTCCCTTCCTCTCCCTTGGACTGGTAAAATAAGGAGATAATCAATGTAATGTCAGATGTTAGCTTTCGGGATGCTGTGGAGTATTTAAGGATGTGGTAAATTAAGGAAAGAAAGGTACTGCATTTAACGTAACTCAGGGGCTCACAGGTTTAGAGGTTGAATGGTGAATAAGACATCAATAAATGGGTTTAAAAACAAGCAATCTGCTTGTGAATTGAGCACCACAGTTGCATAATTCAAAGCTGGTTTTAGAGGCCCTTGTCTAGCATGAATATCACAGCAGTAAGAAATGTGGCTAGTGTTCTGGAGAAAATCTGGTGAAAATTGTAACCTTTCCATGTGACTGCTCTTTGTGGCATCACAGCACTTTCTTGTTTGGTTGGGTTACTCAGGTAAACATATCTTCATGGAGTGGTACACTGGTGATGGTTAGGTGGTCTTAATGAAGAGAGAGGAGAGGGGTGGAAAAAAAAGTTCTAGTAAGTCCCTAAATTCTTTCAGTAACTAAGGTTTTCCAAAGCAATGGCAGTTGTCCCCACCATTCTGGCTGAGGATCACACTCACTGCTCTGACACATCATGCAGCTTCAGTCTGTGATGTTCCTGTGGTTTGTACCAAAATGCTAGTTGTTAGAATTGGTTTAGCCTGGGTCCTATCCCCTATGGCATGGAATGGTCTGGAAGTTGTTCTCCTGTGCTGGAGAGAAGGAACAAGCCTTGAGGTTGGTGCAGAGACTGGGGGAACTCCTGACCCCTGTAGGGATGGTGCTTGTTAGTCTGTTCTCCTGTGGGACTGTGTAATGATAACACTGATGATGGTGGTGGGTGGTCCTTACTACTGCAGTCATGCTGGTGGTGAGGTGATCTGTGAAGGGATGGTATTGACAGCAGCTTCTCAGCAATGTCAGGAGGTTTTTATTATAATTTATCTTATTTTTATCTTTTTCTTATTTTATTATAATTTAGCTTATTTATGATGATGGAAGGTGCAGTTTGTTTTAATTGCATGCTGAAACATGGGGAAACTAAACATAATTAACATACTTAACTTGGGTGAGAGGTGGCATTCTCTCATTCAGTGATCTATTTCAAACAACAGAGGACTTTAAACCCAAGAATATCAATTTCTTCAGAATGTTAACACCAGTAGGAGATGCTGGTTAATGATGGGGATCACACATTTATACAGCAGAACGACTTTCCTTGGTACATGTAGCACTCTATAAAGATGGCTATAACATTCTCAGTTGGATTTTGAGGGGTGTTTGCAAAATGCCGTATAATAGAGAACTCTGGACTTACAAGTACTGCGTTTGCTTTTACTTATTCATTGTTCTGCTGGGGAAAACAAGCATGTAGTGAAACAAGGAATAATTTGTCTAGCAGAGTCTTTATTTTGTAATTTTCAGATTCACTTAGCAAAGAGATGATATCAGTGAAAACTGATGAATTGTACTAGTGACCAATTGACTGAAATGACCAGAAAATGCTCATCACCGAGTAATGAGAGGGCTACTCTAACTTTATATCCACAGTGAGGGAGTGTCTACCCTTTCCTTAAGACAAGTGAACAAATCACGTGCTGGACATACTGTACAACTTCATCTCTGTACTGCAGGAAGTTGTCCTAGAGACATAGTCTTAAAACTAAGTCAAGGTGCCCAGGCATTGAATATTGTTTTTTGGGTGGGATTAAGAGTGAGTCACAAGAAACTGTAACTTCTGGTTTAAGGTAGTGTAATTATTTATTTATTTTCAGTAATAGAAAAGTGGCTTCATGTTCACAGTTGTGCTCAAATTTGGCCACTCAACATTGCAAATGCCTTTTACTTGCATGAAATGTGTTATTGAATGAATCTGTAATTTTTATCTCCCTTTTGAATCATGATCCTCATCCCCAAATCCAGCTATGTGACCTCTTGCTACTTCACAGGTTTTAAAACACCTTGAAACATAAGGTCATAGTAATGATGAGAGGTTTAAAAAACATCAAAAAAACAAAAGCAAACAAAAAACTGAGTAAAGATATTCTACACAGCAACTAGTCCAAGCTGACAGCCCTGCTCTGTAATTACCCTAACTGGCAACAGGAACAGGCAAATATCTAAGCAAGGGGCATTGCTAGGAAGGGGTGTAAAATGTTTAACCAAGTGCAACAGAAAATCTATTCAGGCCTGGAACATTTGATATTTGCGTTAAGGCATTGGAAGACGGGCTCTGCTGTGAAATGATGTTCCCTTTGCTCTCACTTCAGTTTCTATTTACAGATTTGTCTTTTGTAAAGTACCGTTTCTTTTTGTGTACTGGAGAATGGAGTAAAAATGTAAAGATACAGAAGTCTAACAGTGGAGCAGAGCTTAACAAGATTATGTACAAACTCTTTAAAATCTGTGTCATCTTTCAAGAACTGTGTTTTCTAAATAGTGAAGAACAAACTTTCAATTTGAAATCAGAAACTGGTATTCAAGCCACTGTGAAATGAAAACAGGAAAAGCTGGTCCTAACTTTTGCTTTCTTATTAAAAGCAGACAGAAGAAGTGCTTTATTGATCTCCATTATTTTACTGGTTTAAGACCAGCAAGTATGAGTAAGGAAGCACAAACTTTCTAGACTTTACTGTGTGGGAGGCAGAGTCCAGTCAATTCATGCTCTGTGAGATGATGTCCTGGGCTGTTATTCAGGTGCTTCCCTGTGTAGGTTGAGGTGGAGGGGAAGTGGAGAGGGGAGATAAATGACAGGAACAAACAAACAAAAAGCTCAGAAAAACAAACAAAAAATCCCAAAACATCAGACCAAAAAAAACCACTGTAACCCAAAGTCTCTTTCTCAAAGGGGAAAGATGGGGGAACAAACCCAACCCCCTGTATCCTAAGCATGTTTTATTCTGTTTTAAAGGTATTTGCAAAGTGAAGTTGTGGCTGCTTCCCAATTACTTTTGACCTGGAGGATATAAATATTAGTTAAGCAAATTTAAAGAGATGCTGCTCATGTTGTAAACTGTATTGGCAGTATCTTACCCTACGTGAGAATGTAATTTTAGATGAACTGAAGGAATGATGCTCAGCCTCTTAATTAGCACAGTGTGCAAGGCAGAACATATGCACTTAAAGGTTACTGTGAGGTCTTCTGCTATAATTAGCAATGGCCAAAACAGACTTTTCATTTAATCAGCTCCCTCAGAAATGATGTTCCAAGGTTAAAGGATCACCATTTTTCAAGAGAGATGTCAATAAGGAATGAACACTACGTACAGTTTTGCAGACTGCCTTATCTCTACCATTCTTTACATCCAGTAGACTTGGGACCTTTAAGTTTGAAGAAGACTGTGTTCTTAATAAAACAAATCAACAGAAACAAAATCTTAAAGATGGGAAAAGATCTGATTATCTCTGGAGTGCTTTTAGGGCTTGATTACATTCTAGTGTTGTTTTCTTTTTAATGTAGACTTATGAAAAACTGAAGTGAAATAAATGGTAGAAGTGTAGGGGTATCCTTGTATGCAGAAATTGAAATAGTGACAGCTGAGATAAAGTGAGATGCCAGATTCATAGGTGTAAAAATTTAGGAAGAGATGAATCTAGTAGCTAATCTCCTTAATGGACTTCTTGTTTTAAAATGTTCTTCCCCCTTTGCTGGGGCGTTTGTGTCTGCTGTGATGAGAAGACTCTGGAAACTGCTGGTTAGATATTCTAGCAGTGCAGTGAAAGATCGGTGGATAACCTGAGGCTACCACATGTACAGGACATGTTTTTTCAAGCCTACAACCCAAGCACAGAAATGTGGTTAAAATTCTGTACATGAAGGTACTTACTTCTGGCTGTGAATGCAGGGCATTAGGAGGAAACAATGCTGAAGATCCTTCCACCTTTTCATAGCTTATCCATAGGCTCTGTGCAAATGAGATCTGATTGCTTTTGTTAATGAACTGAAAAGTTAAGTGACTAAGGAATTGCTTTGTGGCATGGCTTGGTTTGTGTAAAATGGACAAATGTAAACATCTGAAGTGAGACTGCATCTTCCCTCTGTGGGTTTTTGTTTGTTTTTGTAACCTGGGGTAAGGAGTATGATGGTTATCTGAGAATGGCAAACACGGTAAAGAGGGGGCACATTACCACTGTGTGTGGGGAATGCCCTTCCTATATGTCCCTAGGAAGCAGCCTTGGGATGCTGAGCAGTAGTCAATCCTGTGCTCTGGTGTCCCCAGCACTGACCAGCAGGCAGAAGCTATGCTGTGCTGCTGCCACAATACTGTATCCCTTTTTGCTTGCCACTGGTCAGGAAACTTGCATCTGTTCTTCTCTTTTTACCCCCTTCCTCTCATGTCCTCTCCTTCCATTTGCAAATGATATGACTTTGCTTAAATAAGGGAATAACAGCTGGATAGTGAGACCTTTGGGGCAGGAATTGGCCCCTCTGTGACCAGTTGTTGTCTAGTCACTGCACCAAGGACCACAGCCATCCTGATGAGGGCCAGAGGAGGCTTTGCTATAGATCTCTAGAACTGAAAAGCACTGCCTTTATGCTACTCCCGAGTTCAGTGCAGGAGCTCTAAGGCTTGCATCCTCCTGTGAATGCTGAGTACTGGCAGCCTTCCTGCAGAGCTCAAACAACAGCATTAGCACCTATGGGGCTGCTGCAAGGGGCTGACTCAGGAAAGCATGAGTACTGCAAATTATTAATCTACTGTGCGGGAAAAGCATGGTTCATTGCACTTTCACCCTGAGCATTTATATATAGACCATACCTAACTTCTCTCTGTCCAATCTGGAAGGTGTCTCAGTGATTCTCATGTTACTGGCCTTTACTCCCATCTGATTTTCAAATTAACTGTGAGATTCAGGATGTGATAGGGAAAGATCTGAAATGTTCACAATGAGCTCAGCTTTCCAACTTGCAGCAAGCTAGAAATACATATTAAGACAAAAGATGGAAATCCT
Source organism: Coturnix japonica (assembly GCF_054131305.1). NCBI lineage: Eukaryota > Metazoa > Chordata > Aves > Galliformes > Phasianidae > Coturnix > Coturnix japonica. The sequence continues at coordinate 17,651,987 of NC_140669.1, forward strand.
ACAAATCGTCAGTGAATGCCCATGTTCTCCTTTTCAGGAAATGTGCTTTGGCTTACACATCCCTCTCGATGCAGAGTTCCCCAGCAGCCTTGCAAAACAATTTGACAGTGGTTACTTTGGTAACACCACTTCTCATGGCCCAAGCAGCTTTGGGCAGCTTGTCTTAGTGTTGTGTTTGTGCTCAGCACTCTTTACAATTACAGCATGACTCCCTAATTATCCTGCTTCACAACAACTTTCCTTCTCTCCTGCTGGAGTGATTGAAAGGCTGAAGTGAGTAGAGTAGAACAAGGATTTATGTTTCTGAAGTTTGTTCAAAGTGAAGTCCTGATGACAAACTAAAATGCATTACAGAAGAAAAATATTTTGATTATCAGCTTCCTGTGGCTACATCCTCCTGTTATATGCTGGTGCACACGCATGCTCTTCCTTTAAATCTCAGATGGGAACATGACTGTGATGACAATTGAGACTATAGTGCTGAAACTGCTAGTGTGTGGATAAGTGGAAGCAAGGCAAAGTGGGCATCTAGTTTTATTTTCTCAGTTCCTCTCACTGTCTGATTGTTTTTCAAAACCTATATGGGGGTCACAGAAGTAGTACAAAATGTTTCCAAAAGTCCAGTGTTATTCTGCTGCATCCTACTGAGAGTTAAGCTGTCCTGCCCCATGTCATGGGAACTGCACTCCTTGTGAGTGCATTGTAGTGAGGCTGGCAAATACCAACCAGGATTATAAAGCTGCAGTTCTATAAGGAAAAATGCAGAGGTGTGGAAGTGTAGGCTGAGCAACCATGAGCTCAGAGGCAGTAGCAGGATGCATTATGCTCCTCTCTGTGCTGTTTTTCATTGTTTCAATTGACATTGGATTCTTTCTTCACTTAGATTTGAGACTCCAAATTGCTTTGCAGTGGAATTAAAGGACTTGCTGTGTTAATAAAAACAAACAAACAAAAAAATTCCACAGAAAAGTAGATCTTTCAACTGAAGAAAATGCTTTTGTGCATTATGGATGCATTTTTGATGTTTCACCCAATTTAAGTGATCGTAGCAGAATGCAAACTTGTGTTTCTGGATGTACTGAAGGTGCTCCATGTAGAAAGAAAATTTTTGTTAACATGTGATTGTGCTGTTTACATGGGTAATCTCTAGTGTTACAATGATAATCTGTTAGTATTTGTTGGGGGGTAGGGAGAAGTACTTTTCTTTATGTAATTAGAAAGACACAAGTCCCTGTTAGGGAAACAAAATGACTACTAAACGCTTGTTCTGTTGTTGATGGAAATGTCATGTTCAGCTGTGATGTGTCGAGAATGAATGTAAAAGATCTGCCATTCCACAAGAGCTGTCTACAGTATATCTCAATGACAGTGAAGCCAAGTTTATCTGCTGTGTGTCAGTCAATATTTGCAATTGTTTAGTTTTTTTGATGGACGTTTATATAAATAGTGGTTCATTGTCCCTTAAGTGGATGTCATCTCTTGAGAGACGTAATCTCCCAGGGGGGAAAAACAATCACAGCAAACCCATCATCACTTCATATACTGAGGGACACTTGTTTTCTTTTAGTTTCACTGTGAAACTGTGCACAATGCTGATGTTTTTTAAGTTTGTTTTTTTTTTCTCTTTTTTCTTTTTCTGCTATTTTTTCCTCTGTGAAGTTTAGGATGGTCACATTTTTTCTGCATCAAGTCCTGTATAGAAAACAAGAATATGGACATGTATTGAGTATTTCTTCCGGCGCATAGTTATTAAGAGAAATTAACAATTCTTTTCCCTCACGTAAAATTAAAATTTTAAGATCAAAGCTACACAACTAAAATGTGAAGATACTAAAAATTCAAGTGAAATTCAAGAACTTGCATGGATTTGGACTAATTCTTAACCGTAGTTCATTATTTGGATATACTATGAAAGGGCCACCAGTGCATTCAGCTCATCTGTAGCAGTTTCTCCAACTTCTAAGATCTTTTGACAAACACTTGGCATGACAGGAGCCAGCTGTGCTCTTTATAGCCTAGGCATCTGGGAATCACCAGGCTGTTCAGTATTGAAACTTGCTTACATAGCACAGCAATAGGTGGTGTATACTTGTGTGTCAGCGTTTCTTTAGAAAAGAGCAATGTTTGATTAACGTCTTAAGGTGCACTTCAGCAAATGTATCTTTGCTTTGGTAGATTACTGACAAGCCCTGTGCTTGTCAGCTGTTGTACTCTACATAAAATAACTAGTGGCTTCAGCAGTGTTCTTACCAAAATAAATGCCTTTTCTCCTCAGTGGCTTTGTAAGACAAGTTTTACTTCTGCGTCTCGTCGTCTTAATTTTAAAACAGGGTTGTATGAGGAAGCCTCTCAAAGGACAGTATATCTGCATAAATTATTTTTATTTATAGAGGAGTGGGGTAGGTCCATCAGCAGGAAGGATGCATTTCTTGTGTAAGAAACAAATAAGAAAATCAAAACAAGGAAGAGGTTTATTTTAGCTGTGCTTACTAATTAGAGGAGATTTAGAAGACTAAAGGAAGAGGACTGTTTAACTTCTGCTTGCAACTGTTTTTCTGGATCCGTGCTAGGAAAATCTTTTCCTGTGCCTTTACAATCAAGAGAGCGGGACCAGGGTAACTCTGGGGTCACTGATGTCTTTGGAAACATTAGCTTCCACCAGCAAAAAAGCTGATTGCTCCCAGTGCCCAAGTGAGGAGCTGACCTTCCATTAGTCTGAAAAAGAGAGGGAGAGGGAAGAACCAGTATGGCAGTAAGATGTTTTAAAATGTGTCCTGAAGTAATCCTTTATAATTTTGCAATGGGCAGTTTGGCTATAAGAGAATGAACTGTGTCCTGACAAACTTGTCTGCTGCCCTGTGTCATGCACCACCCAATGCTGGGGCAGCAGCCCTCAGCCTTACGCTGGCCATGCCATACTGCTGTGCCAGCCTTCTGGGGAAGCTGGGCTGGCAACTGGAGGTCTGTGGGCTGTCCCACTCAACTTTCAGGACTTTCAGAGATGCTGGAGAAATTCATATGCAGGCTGTATGAAGGAGGAAAAATGCTTGCACTCTCTTGTTTTCCAGGAAATTCAGTTCCAAGGTGGCCTGAGGAGTACGATTTTCTTTGTCTTGTGATACTTACCTCTGTTATGGCATTTCTTTTGTTGGGGGAAAAAAAACAATAACTCTACCTAATAACTGAACAGTCCTTTGGGGGGCAGAAGTAATTAACACCATTTTCCTTGTGTGTACATATCTGTGCATATGTGGAACTTCTCTTTGTTTAAAACTAGTTAGGAACCAATAATTAAACAGAATTTAAAACAAAACAAAACATGTTTGTAGCTTGATTACATACAAAATCCTCTGTAACTGTAGAAACTAGCAGAATAAATGTATAGAAATGGCTCTAGTTGGTTAAATAGTTATAGTGATATTTGAAGGAAAGGTAGCTCGCAAATAATGCTGTGCACTCAGGACTGGGGCATGCTGTGGTGGTACCATGACACTTATACTGTTGGGCTGGCCATATGGTGCTGTCAGTATAGGGACAGACACTAATGGATCCACGCCTCACAGGCTGGGGATGTACTGCCCTGGACAGGCAGCTGAGGGACAGGGGAATTAAGCTTGAGGCTACCCAGGAAGTCTGGCTGTTAGTTCCAGTGCTTATGTTCCAAAAATTCATCTCCTGTTTTGATGCTAGTGAATTCTTCTATATGCTCAAAGCCTAAACAGCTGATGCACAACAGAGTAGCTACACATGTTTCCAGTTTCCAGTGAGCCAAACAGCATCATATTTAGAATAACTCTTGAAGAGTTTTGCTTCCAGACCTTAGTAGCAGGTGGGGCGGGAAGAGGAATTGTCTGTGATGCACAGCAGCCGTGCTCTGGCATCTGGTTAGTAGTTTCAATCCACAAATGTCTGTTTTGTGAATCTGTTACTGGCTCACCTGCAAGAAACTGTATTGTCTTGAAGATTGTGCTGCAGTATCAATAGGTCTTTGCAGCTGTATATAAAGGCTCTGTGGGCCTCATTTCAGAAAGCACTCTTGTATAACAAGCAGAATGTTGATGTTTTTGAAACAGCTATGATTCAACAAAGGTCATTAAAATGTTTCATAAACTACAGTAACGATTTTTTTTTTTTTTTTTAATCTACCTATTCCATTTAGTTGAACTTCCTGTTAACAATGAGAAGTCTGCATTGTAACAATTCAGTACGTGACAGTGTAGGATGCACTGGCTGCTGGATCAGGGTCCTAGGTGAGCCAGAGACAGATCTCTCATAAGCATCTGTTATTAACAAATACACTCAATGGTGATATTTCTGCATCTCGGTAGTGCATTTTCTGTTTATTTGTTGTCCCCTTTTGCTCCCCACCTCTAATATTATAGGAGTTGTCCAAGATGAGTGATATTGAGCAATACTCTTTTCTGGTGATGCTTGGATATCTGTAGTATTTATCTGTGATGCAGCCTCGGGGATTGCTGTATCCACCACACAGGGGCTTGCAAGGAATACATTAAATAATGACAAACTGCAGTGTGCTGTGCTCAGAGAGCTAATGAGGTGCTTTGTTCTTTAGTGTCTTTGTGCCTTTCATTCACCTTTCATACACAGAAGTGTGGAGTTTTACTAACAATGTATGTATTTAAAAGGATGTGAGTTTCTGATGCAAGCATAGGTACTAACATCTGAACCATACTGATTTCACTGTGCCCTCCATTCTTGACATCAGGCTGTCTTTGGGGGAAATGGGCATTCTGAATGTAATGAATGAAATTACTGGAGGGAATTGAGGATGCCCTTAGTTAAGGGGGTGTAATGATGAATCTATGATTAGCTCAAGTAACAAAGGTGTTAAATTCTTGGTACAAGACACCTCTGAGTGCTAAGGCCACATTTCTTCAATGTGAATGTAACCATGTGGTGAATTTGCAGGAAATATGATTTTAATCTCATCCTTCATTTTTGTGCAGTAATAAAATCTCACTGTGCTACTTCAAGGGCTGGTAATTTCAGACTACAGCTCGGGGAATGAATGGGGAGAATGTGCATTTAAAAAAATGATGCTTATAATATTACCAAAATGTGAGATCAGCTTCTGGAAAGGTTGTACATTGCTATCTGTGTAGAAGGATGCTGTTCTGAGTGCCATAAAATGCACCAACACACCCAAGTTGTCCTTGCTGTTGTATAGACTTTCATTTTATGTTCATTCTTGCTCTGTCAGATCATCCTGAAATAGTAAATGAAGTGTAATAGAAAAGAATCTGCCTGGTGCTCTGCTTCTCTTCTCTTAAAAGGAGGTTTTTGTAGGGAAATATTCTATTTGGGATTTTTTTTTTTTTTAACTATAAGTACATACTGACTTGTGTATGTTGCTGTGCACTTGTGCTGAGAGATTAAGAACTAAAAACTGGCATGGTTTGTGACATTTCATAATCCACCTGATTCTTGAGATAGCTTAGTGTTGTGTCCAGCTAAGCCTGATGCATCTTTTTGCTTTTGCCAGAAGAACAACATTGCTTGTAGAGATCCAAATCTTGGGAACATTACCAAGTTAGTGACACAGCCTGCGGTTATTCTAACAATGAGCTCAAATCCAAAGCAGTAATCTCTATAATGTAAAACTTCCTTAATTCTTTTTTTGCATGTCAGAGTCAAACTGGAGTTCTACTTCTCACCAGATTGCTACAGACATTGTGCATTTATTGATTTAAAGTAGTGTATGCCCTCACCAGCCTATTCCTTCTCCACATGATGGAAGTGAAGGTGAGTGAGTACTTGTGCACTTCACACTGTAAAGGTTTGTTAAAAGAACTGCAGATTGTCTGATGCAGCTGCAGGAAATGTTTTGTTTCCTCCTACTCTGCTGTTGCAGTGACATTGACAGCAGTCTTCTTCCAGAAAGTAACTTAAATGCAGCGTTAATAAGACCAGCAGTACCAGTGCTAGGGTGTGAAGGTGGGAGAAAAGGTAAAGGATGGAGAGCATGGGGCTTTTTGGTTCTGGTAAATCTCTGCTCTGAAACAGAGCTGCAAAAGTTATTAAGATTTTAGAGAATATATCTCATGTGTTTAATGTTTACCTATACAATGAAGGTCTTTTGGAAGTTCTAATGCTTTAGGACCAATATATCAACATGATCTAGAATATACTTGTAGGCTGTGATTTTGCTTCATCTACATCACAGCCACATTAGTGCAGGTTAAATAGAAGATAAAAGGCAAGTTGAAGCTATCTAATTTGCACAACAATAGAAGTGAGAGCGATCAAAGGAAAGCACGAGTCCGGGTCACTTTGCTGGAATACTCCTGATATGGAGTTTTTTTCTAGTAGTTCTCCAGGCTCTTTAGAGCAGGGTTTGGAAGCATGCCCAAGCAAGGTGTTTTGCTGTTATGTGTTAGTGCCTTCTTGCTGCTGACACCTGAGATCTACAGAGGACTATTCCTAAATACCTGGCTGACATACTATAGAACCTTAATGTCCTCTCAACAGCAGGAGCTGAGCTTCAGCCTGTCCTGAGGTCTGTGATACAGAATGTCCCCTCAGTACCTGACTCTTATCTTTGAAGCTTTTGAAATTAACTTTTGAAATTAAGTTGGAAGCAACAGCAAACTTCCAAATTATTTATAGTGTGTATGATTAGGTTCACTAGAGAAAATAAAAAAGAATAACAGCAAAATATCCAAGACCTATAAATGCACCTTATTGAAAAGATAAGTGTGCTACAGCACCTCAGTTTTCTGCCCTGCAAAGGGGATTGCTGTTCAGCTTTGGAATACTCAGAGGGTGACACCTGAAGGAGGAGATTACTGAAGTGTTCAGATTAATTAATAGTTGCCATGGTGCTGCTGTTTCTGCTACCAGTGCTGGAAGCTGATGTAGGTTCATTTGTAAAATGAAATATTTCTATTTTTAACAAAGATTTGAGTTGTAGTTTAAGTTGATGATTTATTGAGATATTGCAGAAACTTCTTTGTGACTTGCTGTGGAGCAACCCCATTGCTGAGCTTGATTTTTGTGAGAATGACATTGAAACAAGAAGCACTGAATCTGAGTGGCTGTCTTCTGCTTGAATGTACATGCACTCAGGCACTTCTGTAGCAAAGAGAAATCAGGTCTAGCTTAAGAGTGTGTTCCTACAGGTAAGGCTAGACTAGCAGGTATTGAACAGATATTGGTAGGCACATTTGAAAGATGAAGTGTCAAATATTGCAACTCTAGAGAAGCTCAGAAATTTTGGGGACAAGAAGGAACTGTTTGCTACTTGCTCAAATGTTTCCTTACAGAAACCATGAAAATTAGTAGCTTTTGCAAGAAGGGAAGGATTAATAAGCAAAGGTGAGATGGCAGTAATGAAATCTTGAAAAACTGCTGCTTGACTTGTGGAAACTACCCACAGCACCATGAGCTGCTTAGGGCTCATGCTGCTGGTCCTAACCAGTGAGAAGGGTGGATGGCCTGATTTTGAGCCAGCTACGCTCTAAATTTGCTAAGGGTGAACTGTAGTACTGTGATCTTGCTCAGTCCAAGGAAGGAGTTTGCTCCAGGAAAAATCTTGTGTTATTTTGTCTAAGAAGTCTGATATCCAAGCAGAGAGAACCCCTTGTCTTCTTCAAGATGATGTTCTGTAGTAATTGTTTTTTATCTTTACGGTTAACATTTAGGAACTGGGGGGTTTCTTAATTTTGTTTTAGTAATTGCTCTCCTTAGATATTTATTATGTTGTTTGGAGGTGTTTACTAATCACTGAAGCGTTGCCACTTCAGGTGGGTTTGATGAGGCACACGGCCTGTTAATATCTATGAGCTGGCTGCACCAGTCTGGCAGAGGAACAAATATCTTTCCATCTCCCTCACCTTACAAACTTGCTGAGTGGGTCAGCCTGACTTTTCTTTCATTGGCTGCCTTCCCTTCAGCTTTCATTCTGCTGTGCCTTTGAAATACACAAGAGATAATACCATAATACTGATATATTATTTATTTTAAAATTATGGGAGGAGAAGTGAAATGACCTGTCCACATTCAAAAAATAAGTAAGGCATGAGATGGAAAGCTGTTTAGTCTCTTATCTGTCTTGGAGCTAGTACACCCACCACTCCTGCAGCTCTTCTCTGCATCTTACCGTTACTTTCACATTCATATTTGAAGAAAGTTTCAGGATTGTTTGCTTCCTTCTTTAGTGTATAATCTCATTTTTTTTCTGTAGTAACCACAATACTTTGGGACTCCCTAGTCCTTTTAGTTAATTACCTTTTGTCTTTATTTAGCCACGATTTAAATACCATGTGAGCTGTGTCAGAATTGTTACTTACTGTGGCTGCTTACTGCCTCTGGCTGCTTTTTTTGTGGTCTGATAGGGGTGCTTCAGAACAAAATCTGCTGGTGCAATTTCCTTTCTTGGGAGATGTTTTTTCCAGGCTTAACCTGTTAGCTTCCTCAACAGCAATATCTGGGAACTCATGCTTCTGCTTTAACCTTAAAGATGCTTCAGAAGGCATTTCTGTATCTTCTCTAACACTAGAAGGTAACAAAGGTACTTCTGTTGTGCAGATTACCACAAGTCAATCTAGAAAGTATTCCAGAGGAGGTGGAAGGGGAGATATAGAAGGCAGCTCCTGAAATGAGGCTGCAGTATTGTAAGGTCAATCAGCTTGCCGCTCCTAGATTCAAGTGCAGGGAAAGCCTTTCATCCTGGAAATTTTGCACAAGAATTTACTTTCAGCTATCAGGCTCATTAAATGATTACCTCAGCAAACAGTATGCGTTTTCTTTATTCTCCAGCAGATTTTTATAAAGGACTTTTTCTGTAAGGGATTACATTTTTGCAGTGTGCGGTTCTCTACATAAGCTTTTCACATAAGTCCTAAGCTAGCTTTATATCAAATTGATTGGCAACTCCTGTTGACTTCAGTCAGAACAGCATAGAGCCTGTCTGTGTTCCTACACTTGAGGAAAGTTCTTTCAGCTGAAGAGAGCATTGAAGAGTGGCGTGTAGTTATAAATATTACAAAGATTAAAATAATGTTAAATTGCATATGTGTATAAATACAGAACTAGATATATTCCCCATCCAGCCCCAGAGAATGAACAAATGTGTGATAAAAGTGGAGATATCTGAATTTTAAATGCAAAGAAAAATAAGAACCTGTGGTAAAGTATGCAAATATCAGAATACCTTCTGTGTGCTGGTGACACTTTCTACTCTTGTGCTTCCTTTTTGATGTGAAAAGTAAATAAAATTCTTTCACTTTCTGAGGGTGATTTCTTCACTTAATGTGCAGGTATTTACTAGGGAATACAAGAAGTATCTATGTTGTAACCTGGAGCAAGAAGTATCTAGGTTTGCTCTGATTTCCAAAGGAAATTTTTTTTGCACATTCAGGCTGGTGCTTGTGGAAGTTTGCATCTTTTTTCCATTGTGTCAGGTGAACAAAGTATTGTGTACCATCCTTATTTCAGCACCTCATTTGTCTTTGTTAATCTGGTTCAAGGTTTTGGAAACTTTGCAAGTGAACTCCTGAGACCTTGACATTTTCTATTTTATTGACCACTGTTGAACTCTGAGGATACTTACCACAATGTTTTGTGGCACTTGCAACTGTCTAAACACGTCTGGATTCTAGATCCAAGAAGAGAATGACCTTCTGATTCTGGCTGGAGAAATCAGACCAGTCAGAAACATTGAGGATAAATAAAATTGTGGAGTCATAGAGTGTTCCAGTTTCTACTTGGAAAATGCCACAAGTAACACATATTTGTAATGGAAGAGGTGAGCTCCTTTGTGTTCATAATTGACCTTGAAATAAGTGTGTGCTGGTGTTAGACCCTCCTATATCCTCTAGCTAAGAAGCAGGTGCTAAACACATAAGAATAAATACTTCATAAGTAGATCTGGCAGAAAATATATTTTGTGGCATATGCCATATTTAAACATCATGAGTGGCTGCTGAATCTGATGAATCATGGTAGAATAGCTGCCTGATCCATAAAAAAATGAAATTTCCACTGGCTGCTAGCCAGTGTTTTTCTTGAACAATTTAATGCTCCACCCTGTAGCAGGATACCCTGCCCAGCAGCAGGGTCAGGAAGTGATACATGGATTTGTTTTTTGAGTAAGAGCCCTCATGGGTATGAGAAGAAAATAATGCATCTAAATCCAACTACCCTTGTGCATCCATTGGCAGATCTGACGCATTTCTAAGAGCTGTTCCTTTTTTTTTTTTTAGTTAATCAGCATGTGCAGCCCTTTGATCCAACACACTACCACTGGGATGGAGTAGTCACAGGGAGGTGCAGTTGGTCTTGAGTTTAGCAGACTATTTCTAAGAAATCACACGAAGTCAGACACCTCCATGCTATTCATTGTTAGATAGTACCTGTTAATGTTGCTGTGGTATTTATAGAAGCATAGAATTGTCTGAGTTGAAAGGGGCCTCAAAGGTCACCTTGTCCAACTCCCCTGCAATGGGCAGGAACACCTGCAGGTTGGTCAGGTTGCTCAGAGCCCATCCAGTCAGACCTTGAATGTCTACAAGGAAGAGACTTCCATCACATATCTAGGAAACCTGTAAAAGTGCTTTACCACCCTTACAGCATATGAATTAGTTCATTTACATTTCTGTGACTATCAAAAAAGACTCAGTGCATAACTATAGTCAACTGATGGATGGCATTTGATGGTCCAACTCTGAGTCCTAAAGAAGTAAATACAAGGAAGGTTAAGGTATTTTATTACGTTTATCTAAAATTTCTGCATTGTACTGAAATAGTAAAGAGAACTAAGCCCATTTGCAATATGCAGTGCTTTTAGGGACCCTATGTTGGCTGAAGGAATGACTTCTGGAATGTTTAGATGCTGCTTTTTTCTTGGGAAGAGAATTACCCCTTTCTTGTGCCATCCCAGTGACTGTGTTTTGCATTAAAGCACTGAGGATTCTGTAATACAGAAGTTAGGATATTTTAATTGGCAATACCCTTTTCATTGCCTGGATGTGGAAAAAATACACAGTACACTTTGGAAAGATGATTCCTTATGTAGATATACAATAAAGATTTCCTTAATGTAGTAGCAGATTTAGGTGATTGTAAAAGCCTGTTTTGTATCTGTGACTCATGAACTGAGGTGCCACTGGCTGTAGAAGTGCCATGTATGTTGTTTCTCTGCACAGTCTTTGGCTATGAGTGCCAAATGGAGTTCAGGTGCCGTGCAGCCCACTGATGTTGAAGTGCCAAATGCTGTGCTCAGTGGCACAAGGCAGCACTGGTGCGATGCTCACTGCCTTGCAGCATAGCGTGCTGCTGGCACTCTGGTATGGAGCTGAATGTATCCTTGTGCAAAACTGTCACTGTCTAGAAAATCTAGTCAATGTGGTTAGGTAACGCAGTGAGTGCTAAAAAAAGGTATTGTCTTATGAATGTATCCCACAAAACCAAAATGATGTGCAGCCTTCCTTCATGTCTTAGCTTTTGGTCTACCTACACAGGAGGGCATCTCCTTCTTATTTCTAAATTGTGACTGGATCATTTGGAGATGAGCTGCTGTGTGGGATCTGGGCTCTTCAGTCTTGTCAGAAGCACTGGCAGAATTACAGGACACCTGCCCAGAAAAATTCTGCCCATGAAAATCACCCTGCATTGTCAAAGACTGATGTGTTACTTCTCTCATTTTCCAGTTGAGTCTTCTCCTTGGTGTGACCTATCTATAAGGAAGTGCTAAAGCTCAAGAAGAAAGGGGAACACGGTTCATGATTCCTCTCATTTGTGCTTAGAATATAGAAAGTGCACAACTTGTACACTGGTAGAAAATGTATTTAATACTTCCCACATTTCCCTTCCTCATCTTAGACTTTTTTTCCACATGTGTCTGACTTTAAGGGATGAGAATAGACAAAATAATACAATTGGGAATGCAAACATTTTATATTATTTCTAAATATTTAAAAATAGGTCTTTGAGCTGTTTTCTGCTGTTCAGAAGTCAGGATGGAAATCAAAGCTTGGCCCTGGAGTGGCAGAGAGATGAGTAGATTTCCCAGCTTTCCTACTGATCTGCAAATATCTGACATCGGGATGCTCCCAGTTTTGCCATTTCTAAGGAAAGAGTGATGTCATTGATTTCCTTGGCAAGTTGTTGTAAGGATAATGAGTGGAAGGAGCTATTAAGAGTCGAGTTTTTAATTTCAGATAAATATCACATTCAAATGATTTTTGTCACAAAATTAACATATTTTACTGGTAAATTTAGGAATTTTTCTTTCTTCTCTGAAACATACCTTTTTCTCTGACAGTTTTAGAAGGTATTTAATTTCAGTCACAAGAATACTTCTTTGTTTTTGTTTATTAATATGTTCCTGGTGGGTTCTAGTCAGTGCATGTTCTCCTGTGCTTATGTTTTTATTTAAGGAGTAACAATGGAGACAGCAGGTGTGGTGATTTGATTCTGGTGATTGACTGACTAGTTAAGTGCTGATGTGTATAGGAGGGGTTGGGACTGCTTTTGTGAAATTGAAAATGAAAGAAAATTATAAGGGAGTGGATTTTTGTTTAGTGATTAAGACAGCTTTCTCTATGCATTGTTAGAAAATGAATTTCCTGCATAGTAGCAATTAGATTTCTTGAATTATATTATCATTCCATTCAGTTTAATATTATAGCTGTCACTTACTTAATGAGCTTTCTGTATGCAGCTTTGGTACACTGAGCCTAGTGATTTCACACTGGGAAGATGAAGGAAATAAGTATCTACATCTGGATTTCTCTTTATGTCCAATAGACTGCACTGTAAGTTTTCAGGTCTAAATGATGGAAGTGGTATGATCTTTAAACAGTAAAGACATCCTTTCTGGTGGCTACTTTCAAGCAGCACCAGTTCTTAGCAGACATGGTTTTAGTTTAACTACTTTGTTACTACTTAAATATTTCCACATTCTCACTGATCTATACTGAGGAATCTTTATTTTTCTTCTTATATTATTGGATATAGATATGCATATTTGTTTAACTATTTAGTGTTCTGGTACACAATATAAAGCAGAACATCTAGTGTGAAGAGGCATGGATGGAATAGGAACACTAGGTTGTGAGGTAGAGTATAACAAAGTAAGTGGAAGGGGAGGTTAAGCAGCATCCTTTTACTGGTATGCTACCTATGCTTCCTCTTAGAAAAATGTTTAGCTATTGCTGCTGTAGTGGAGGTCTCAGATTTATTGCATTTGTAGTTGTTCAGCTTCCCAGGCTGTTCCATGCCATACTGAAGGGAGATGGATCAGTTTCTATGGAGCTGGAAGGAAGAGGAACTTGTGAGGGCAGAGTGCCCTCGGATTCCAACTTGAAGCTGGATGGAGCTATGTGCTGCAACATGTGGGTTTACAATGTAGCTGGGATCAGAGAACCAATACCACTTAAGCAGGAGAGGAAACACTTTCATAAAGGCTTTCTTAGTACAGAGCATGACCAGGTCAGATGAATGCCAGTGACACTTGGAAAAGTATGTGCAACTGGTCAGTTTTAATTGACCTGTTAATGGGACCTGTTCAAATCAGTGCAGCTCCTAAACTGTTGCTGAGCATGGAGACTGTCAGTGAAATGATTCCTAGCTCCGTTCTCCAGTCTCAGAAATTCCTCACAAACATGAAGGAACATCTTCAGTAATTTTGCAATGTAGTAGTTTGACAGAGGGCCATAAAAGATGTAAAGATTAAGCTGAATTGTTATTCTGTGTGAATTAAGTTACAACACCTTCATCAAAGTATACAAATTCCTCAGTGAGATTTGAAACAGGTGCATCTAGATACGTATGTATTCATATATGTTTGTAAATGAAACTGTCCATGTTACTGTTTCCACTTCAGTGGAACAACAGCACGTTGCAGGATTTTGAACATTTAGGATTTAGACTCTCTCTGAGCTGCTTCCCTTGAGGTAAGCACCTAGTATCCTTGTTTATTTATTCTTTAATTATTTTTGCTAATGTACCAACTTGTTGAAGTTAGCTAGGAATATCAGAGCATTTCAGCTCTGAGCTCCTGACAATAGGTTATTTCCCAGCCAACTCCAGTTCAGGCAGGATTCCGGTGTTTCCTGCTGTAGCACTGCCTGGTTATTTCCTTTTTGTGCTTATTAGGTCTTGCATGCTTAATAAAATTGTGTTCATTAAAGGCTCCAATATGCACATCATGTCTCTTTCTGGCATTTTTTTTGTATGATCTGTGGAGTTTCTCTTTAGTCTGTACCCAAAGCAGAATTGTGCTGGTTTCTGCGTGTGTCCAGTTGTGTGGGACTCTGCAGGAAGAGCACCCTAAATGTGGATAGGTCCCCTCCAGTACAGAGTTGTACGCAACATGGCTCAGCTGCAGTAGGAGGGATTTCAGGAAGATTAGGCACTAGTTCAGAGGCTTGGCTTGGACATTAAAAGCAACAGTGTACATGCTTGAGGAAATGCACTAGCTGGCTAAAAGGCAGCTGTTTAATCACATTATCTGCAAAATGTTTTCTGTGTGAATGGAAGGCACATGATTGCTTGAAAAGGGGTAAGTTGGGATATTTTTAATGAAGAGGGAACTGTCAAATAAATGAAAGGAATAACTGAGTAGTACAAGGCTTCACTAGCAGATAAAGTCAGACTTTACAGCTGTTGCCTAGGAGTTGGTGGAGTATATATGCTGTGTTATGTATATCTGATAGAGGGATGTCATAGTCCATACAAATGAGGACTTGTGGCCGCAAATCAAAACAAGAGGGAAATGCCCCACTGTAAGTGCAGTGCAGGAATGATTTTCCAGTCAAAAGCCATTTTGTTAAACTAGCTCGTCTGCACTCCATGTTCCACAGTAACTCCTTGTTTAGCAGCAAATGGTGAAATTATTGCCTCATTCATGGCTCCTAGGCATATATGAATAGATCCTTTCCATTTCACCTTCTTGCCTTGCAGCAAAATCACTTAGTTTCAGGCTTTTTACATAATTGTGGATTGGAATGAGTACTTAATTAAATTATAAGGACTTCTGATACTTGAGCTTCATTTGGCTGCAAGACACTTTTCAGGCACTGCTTAGCAAAACATACCTTATTTTTGTAAAAGCACGTGGTATGTCTGGATGGAACGTTCTTTGCTAACTCAATCTGCTAGTTTCTTTCAATGCTGTTTTCATTGTCTTACTAGAATTGCTAAGCTACCTTCTTGCCTTAATTTGTGTCAGTAATGAAAACCAGTGCTTTGGAACAAGGTGTAAATCAATAAATTTTTTTGTACATATTTTCTCATCATTTATTTCTGAAGGAATAAATCTTTTGGAGGGATTCTTTTTGAGCAGATGTTGATTTTTAAGTTTTATCCTTGTTAACTATTAATCCTTTTTTGCAGTTCTCTCTGTAGATAACAATAGGGTACATGGTTTTCTCCAAGGAAAGCAAACAATCTTCAAGTTTTGAAATAATGTTGTATGTTTTGCACTAGCTTATAATAAGTGAGTAATCTCTTATTCTGCTCTTTGCACATGAGGAGGAATACAAAATAAGATTAAAATAACTTATTCTGTAGGTCATTGGTTAGTGATCTTTGCATACTGCATAGTTCTTTTGACAGTAGGCCTAGTTCCTTTTTTCTTTTTTCTTTCTTTCTTTCTTTCTTTCTTTCTTTCTTTCTTTCTTTCTTTCTTTCTTTCTTTCTTTCTTTCTTTCTTTCTTTCTTTCTTTCTTTCTTTCTTTCTTTCTTTCTTTCTTTCTTTCTTTCTTTCTTTCTTTCTTTCTTTCTTTCTTTCTTTCTTTCTTTCTTTCTTTCTTTCTTTCTTTCTTTCTTTCTTTCTTTCTTTCTTTCTTTCTTTCTTTCTTTCTTTCTTTCTTTCTTTCTTTCTTTCTTTCTTTCTTTCTTTCTTTCTTTCTTTCTTTCTTTCTTTCTTTCTTTTTTTCTTTTTTTCTTTCTTTCTTTCTTTCTTTCTTTCTTTTTTTCTTTCTTTCTTTCTTTCTTTCTTTAATTAAAAATGTGATGATGAATTGGTGTTGTATGAAGGAAACCATCATGTGATGGTAAATAACGTGAAACTCATCATATTTCAGGGTCTATTCTTTTCTATGTGCTTGTGAAAATTAGCTCAAGTCTGCATTAATTATTCTAGATACTTCAAATCATTTGTATCAAGAAAGTGTAGCAGTCTTACAAAACTTGTATTTGTTCAGTTGTCTACACATGAAACTCTGCCAGTTCCTGGCAAATGTCTGAGTCAGACTTTCAAATCACAAGGTCAGCTTAAAAAAAAAAAAAAAAAAAAAAAAAGGTGTTTTTTTTTAAGAGGCACTTCATGGTCACAGTCCTCATAAAGTACTTCTTGAGAGACCTACACTGGATCACTGCATTGCTGGGTTTGTCTTAGGCTGCTAGGCTTCCCAGGACTGCTCTTCCATTTCCTGTGCTTGAGGAACAAAATCACTCTTGCCACTCTGTGTTCCTTTCTTCACCACTCTTGAACTTTCTCAGTGCTAAGATCAATTTGCTCCTATGACTTGGATTCTTTTTTTCTATTATGCTTGTGTGAGTCATGACACCAATCTGTGAAGCTTACTTTCTTGATTAGGCTGCCTCTAAGTTAGCGTATGAGATGCTGTTAGTGTGAGAGCTAAGTGCCTAGCATGCTTATTAAATGGCTGAGATACTACATCAGGACACTGGCTATGTCTCACCTGGAATTCACACCAGACAACTTCACCAGCCCAGGGTGTCAGATTTATCAGTGGGTGATTTATATCAAGCAACAGATGATTTTTGCTGTACACCTGTATAAACAACTTCAGGTAGGCTCAAGTCTGCAGTAGAACCTCTGTATGTCATGCGCCTATGCACATCCACTACTGCATGCTTTACAGGTAAGGAAGTGTGTTTTTAGGCAGCTGGTAAAGGTAGTGTAAACTGAGCTCACCTTTCTGACTTCTCACAAGAAGGGAACAGAAGCACTTGCAGGAGGAGTGATGGAGCAGTGCCTGGGGAAGCTGCCGGGCTGCCAGTGCAGAGCAGGGAGGCTGGGGTCACATACATACAGTGTACAAAACTTGGTGTGTTAACAGGTGCATCGGGGATAGTTGAGATCAGAGGGCTAAATTGCCTAGCAATGAAGCTGAGAATTCATGTTCAGCAAAATGATAGTTTTCAAACAAGGAAAAATCTCTGTGACCAACATTTCTGATGAAGCACTTTATCTGTGCTTTAGCACTCTTCTTTCTTTCTTAGATGACTCATTGCTCAGCTGAGTCATCTTTCAATTCTGCTGATTATCAGCTTTCGTCTCCCATAGGAGTGCACCCCTAAATTACTTTACCAGCCACTTGTCTTGGCAGGCCAAATAAACTTAGAGTTTCTAGAACTGCATTTTGCCTATGTCTTGTCATTTGAAATCTCATTCAAGGAGCTCACATTTTTCATAGCTGAAGCTGAAAATCAAGCTAAGAGGAAAGCTAGTAACATTTTTCTTACCCTTCCCCTGCCTACTCTATCCTTCAATTGTAGGCATAGGGCATGAGTGGAGAGGGGCAAATAATTTTCTAGTTTTGATCAGCTAATGGACTATGACATTAGAATATTTCTGCTATGTTTGTCCCTTGTCCTGGTCCACTAATCCTGTTATAAGCTTTCAGTACCACAATGGGAAAGAATAGTCAGCTAAACATGGGCCAGACATCTTGCTTGCTGAAATTTGATATAACCTTGAGATAAATAGCAGGATGTACAAGTTACTCCCATTCTCAGTAAAGGTGAGTGATAAGTGGCCTTGTTTAAAATGACTAAGTATAAAGCTCTGTTTGTTTCAAAAATAAAGTGATCAGCAATGACGTATGTCTTCTGAACTGAAATTTGAACTCAAGTTCCTCTGAAACTGTCACTTCAGTGCATCAGAGAAGTAGGTGTTATACAACAACAACAACAAACAACAACAACAGAAAAACAACAAACAACAACAACAAACCCATGCCTGGTAGATTTAAAACTCAGTGAAAAGGCTGTGAAATACTGTGAAAGAATACACAAATGCACAGCAGCAGTGCTACTGAAGTGCTGACGTACAATCGTAGGTTGGACAGGCGGGTAACTGAGAAAGGGAAACTGTATCTAGCTGAAAAGGAAGAGATTCTTACATGAAGAAGTGAGAGCTGACTCCAGAAGCATAGAGGAGAAAAAAGGTTTTAAAGCAACACTGTTTCAAGATTGTGACATTGTAGATGGACAGAAAGTGTACCCAGAGTATGCTGTTAAAGTGCTGTAACAGATTTGTATGTTAAAAATAATCAGGTGTGTGTGATTTTTAAAAAATTTTATATTTTTATTTTTTTTAATAACTAAGTTCAAGCTGCTACTAGTTAGAAGAAACAAAGGTCAAGCTCTTTAAAGTCATGCTTGACTTTCAGAGGGATTAAGTTGTTGCCCCTTGTTTGAGAATATCCCCATGGAGTGACCAGCACATAGCTATGTCTCTTCCCATTTTCTGATGCTACAGACTGGTGTGCCTGTCACAGATTGAACTGAAACTCTTCTTGTTTCTCACAGTAATGCATCTTCCTTGCAAGAGAACCTTGGTCTTGTTTTAATGTCAGAGTGAAGAATGGCCTGTGTAGCTGGGAATTCCTGCCAATGCTTAGTACTAACTTATAGGACAACAAAAAGTTGGTATCCTAACACAACAGGATGGTTTATTTTTTTTATTAAATTTTTAAAATTTCAAATCAATAGATGTTTTTCTCCTTTCCACTTCTTCCCCAGAAATCCATCCATCTTTTACTGGTTAAGGCAGACTTCAGTAGTTTTACCCATGTGAAATTAGCCATATCTCTCCCTGTTTGTACTTCAGCTAATTCAGGAAAGTGCTTTTAGTAAAGAGATCCTCGCTCAGTTGCCTCATTCAATTAAGTTTTGGTTTTTTTTTTAAAATAATTTTTTAATTTTATTTTTATTTTTTTATTTTGTGAGCTAATTACTTTCAGGTTTCTAACTTCAGGCTGCACATATTCACGGCAGTGGCAAATTGTTATGGTTTACTGATAGTATAATTTGCTTTGAAATATTGTGAGTCTGTGTTGACTGTCTCACCTTTTGATGCAGTTGAAGGTATCACAGTTCCACATACAGCATGTTATTGTCTAATAATTTTCATCTAGTTTCAGAGGGCAGAATAAGGATCCTTCTCTAACTGTTGAGTGGACTGTTTTGAGCTTTTTTTTTCCTTCTGCTTGTAATACATTCTTCCACTAGAAGACTGTTGAGCCAATTTATTTATTTATTTATTTATTTATTTTTAAAGACAGAAGTTGAATTACTCTTTTGAGAAACAGTCATCTAGGTTTTTTCAGTTGCGGTAAGTAAAAGGTAGTTTAATTATTCATCAAGACAGCCTTCTGGTGAACTCAAGGTCCTGTTTCTTGGCGTACAGAATAAAGCATAAGGTATGACAAGGGATGTATCTTTATTTTTAATTCAACCAGGGCAGTGTAGAAACAAAAGAGATATTGGAAAACAATGGAGAAATATAGTTCTTGCCCTGGTAAGTGTTATGCTCTGCTGGTTCCTGAGACACAAGCACCTTTGCATGTGTCTTTGTCTCCAGGAACTGAATGGGTCAGTAAACACTTAAGAAATGTCACTTGTTGGTGTCTCAGGCAACCTCATGGAGGAAGGCCCTGTTGTCAGTTAACAGTTCTTCTGAACCCAGGACAGTGCATGACTTTGCTATCAATGTGCTGTTCAATTAGGCTGCACACAAAACACTCAGCTAGACATGGGTAATGCCCTGCAGAGCTGGATGTCGCAGAAGCTCTGGGGCTTTCCAGGGCTCCTGGTACCTGAACATTCAGATGAGAAGTTCCTAAATGCTTACCTGCATTGTTTATGGAACTGCTGCTGAAATGTCACAACAAAAGCCTCTTAGAAAGGCACTGCTGCAATATGATGAAGATAAACCTCAAAACTCAAGTGCATAAATGTGTGCTATCTTTAAAGAAATAGATTTTAATGCCTGTGAAGTATTACACCCTCTTTGGTCAGCCTCTTCTCTCATAGTGCATGGATTTTTTTGATGTGATATATCCTGACAGCTCTTGCAGAGCCATTATAGTCTAATACAAAACCAAATGCTTTTATTACAAAGACTCATAGTACTGAAAGACTTGTGAAGGCTTTCCATTAAATATAGTTGTTGTGCACTTAAAAACATGATGTTTCTTTGAAAATAATCTAATGCACAGACATAAGCCACTGTCATAAATGTGATTACTCAGTCAAAATTTTATCCCAAGATGTCCAGTCTGCATTCTGTATAAAATGGTGGTTGCTATTTAGACCCAATATTCTCAAAACATGTTTCAAGTTTTAAAAGTTTTAAAGTATTCTCAGACACTTTAACATGCTTTATTTCTGTTTTAAAGAGACAAAAGCTGAGATTCAAACAGAATGATTTAAGATTGCAGAATATGTCACAGGTAAATCTAAGAGAAAAACAACTGCTTCAGAGCTTTGTTTCCTAGTGTTTAATGCACGTTCTCCTGCATTTCTATGTCTAGAGGTTAAAATGTAGAAAAAGCTTGTTCCATTCAGAGGTGCAGGACTACATGAGCAGAATTTAAAACTAAGGTTCATTTTCCCTGTTGTGGTATCAGGCCAAACTTCTTGATTACTTCTGCGGGGCTGGAGGGGGAGGGATGAAGAAGGAGGGATTGAGTGTTGTTGAGGTCAGTGAGAAGAGGCTTAAGCTGTTTGGATATAGTGAAAAGTTGAAACTACTAATCCTTGATTTGCAATGCTACATAAAAGCCCTGGTGAACTGGAAAAGGACTGGGGGTGGGGGGCTGGCAGGAAAGCAGCATTTCACAAAGCAGCTGTACAGTGGTGTTCCCACAGGGAAAGATTCTTGGGGGGTGGGGAAACTGCTTAATAAAATATTCTTTCACTAGCACCATAAATGTAAAATCAAGGTATTCCCATCTGTATCATCCCTACTCCATTTGCTGGTCACTGTTGTCTTTATGACATACCAGCTGCTTTGTATGTGGCACTATGAAGGGGTTATATTTATTAAAACAAAATGCCTTCCAACAGTAAAGGTCACTTTCAATTCTTCAATATAGGTCACCAGTTTTGGCAAACTTGGATGAATTTTTGTAGTAGAAAAAATGTGCTCAGATTGCTACTCAGGCAGGCTGCAGTGAGTTCACTGGAGGGCACAGAGGAGACCTGCAGACCTGGGCATGGCAGCAAAACATTAGGGAAGTGCAAGCCAGTGGGTGGTACTCCTGTGAGACACTGCAGCTAGAGCTGACCCATGGCAGAGGGAGCACTGATATGTGCTTTTACACTTGTGTCAAGAAACTGAGGTGCTTCTATTGTGTTTTACATACCTACCAGTTAGTGTGTTCAGCACAGGATGCTGCTGTGTTAGTGCTCTGCTCAGATACCTTACTTGGGTTTGCAGCTGTAAATCTCCTTGTGTGCATACACTCCTTGATGAGATTTTATGCCTGTGAGGTAAGCACTAAGCATGAGCATGGGGCTGCTACTCTCTTAATTTCCCAGTCTTTGTGTAATTAAATTATTGGCCCTGATATTGCATTAACTGTAGCAGGCAGGCAGAGCCTGGAATGCGCAAGGATCTCTGGTCAGGTCACTGCATGTGGCAGGACGTGGCTATCCCAGCAGCATGTGTCATCAGCATGTAGGAGTTGTTGGAGCTGTGTCTGCTACATGTCAGCCTGGTGACACACATTCAGCACTCCTCTTTCCCGAAGGTTTCTTAAACACTCATCAAAAAAACTGTGTGTTGCAGAAATTTCATTATCTATGCCAAGGCTATGAAACTTGTTGGGCTTCAGGGGATGGTTTCTGTTCTTTCACTTCATTTCACTGGTGCTGGAACAGGCTGCCCAGAGAGGTTGTGGTTGCCCTGTCCCTGAAGGTGTTCAAGGCCAGATTTCATGGGGCCTTGGGCAGCCTGGTCTAGTATTAAATGTGGAGGTTGGTGGCCCTGCCTGTGGCAGCGGGGTTGGCGATTCATGATCCTTGAAGTCCCTTCCAACCCAGGCCATTCTGTGATTCTGATTCTGTGATTGTGCATTTAGGTATAATGTTTTTTTAGTGCCTGATATGGAGGGTAGATTTCTGTTTTACAGAGCATATTTATAATGCGCATGACATAGCCTAGTGTGGATGGCCTTTGGCTACTAAAAAAAAACAATAACACAAAATAGACTTAGCACATTTGTTTGACTTTGGTTGTTATATACAACAGCATTTTCAGTGCCTGTAGCCTGAAGGGGCTTTCCTGCTTCACACTGACTGCTGTTTCTATTTGGAAGGAATAGAAACAACATGCATTCTAATTTCCTCTGCTGTTTTTTTATTTTTTTTTTTAAATATAATTAGCTTACTAAGCAGTAAAAGACAGACAAGGTCATTAGCGGCAATGCCATTCTTTGTCTTGACATGTTACCTACCTACTTCTGCTTCAAAGTTCTCATTAGAAATCTAGACACATTTTAAAGCTTAACAGCTATAGGAAAACATTCAAATTTGTTTCAAAACATTTCAAATTTGGTTTTTGAACAGAGTCCTTTTGAGTGTGTAGAACCTCTGGTGGCAACTGCTTCTGTGCAAGGTGCTGTTTCTCACAGACCTGTCATACTGCCCTTGCACTTGGAGATAGGGTCAGCTTTTGAAGAAACTGAGGGTGCTTGGCTCTAACTCTGACAGCGTCATTGGTTGAGGTGAATGAGTAATTAGGTAATGGCAGTATGAGAATACCTGGAAGTGAGCACCTGTGTGATTTGACCCTCTGTTTAGTCATACAGAATTTGTGCTTTACATGGGGAAAAAAAATGCACATCTGTAGCTGGGGCTTGGCTACATGTTGGTTTGACAATTGGTGCAAACAGTTGTGGTTGTTTTTTTGTTTTTTGTTCTCAACCTGCTTCCCTCCCTAGGCCCTCCAAATTCAGGGGGATTTTGTTTGCAAGTAGGCTTCTTTTGCAGGCAGAAATTGCTTGAAAAATTAGAGAGTGAGTACCAGTTAGGGCTTGTCAAATACCTCTTCTACTCTGTCAGATGTTTTGTGGGCTGAGTTGAGTGAGCTATCTACGTAACTAAATTAATTTTCACTATAAACATAGCAGTTGTGTTTATCTGGGAAACACTGTGGTTAAAAATGACTCATGTATACCTTACAGAACTATTCCACAATAAACATTTATTTTATGTATAAGATAAATCGCAAAGGCGAAGTTTTTCAGCTGTACTTCAGTGTCTGGCTAGAGCTTCAGACAGATTGTCTATTTCAAAATCAAAACAAAACCTTTTGAGGCCTCTACATTTTTAGAATGTTTCCTTCCTGATAATGACAACCTTATAACTGAGTACCTGGACTCTCTGTCCAGATCCGTTCTGTGTAAGGTGGAAATTAACAACACAAAATACATTTACTGATTTGTTTATTTATTTTAAACCAAATAATAGATGATACATTTTCATTTTTGGCCTACGTTATAAACATTTTTGTGGAAAACTGCCAATATTTATGTGATGAAACTGAGGAGTTCCATGGCACTGTTTATTACGGGACATCTCAGTCGTTACTGTAAGGTACTCTGTCTGTTAGCAATGTCCGTATGTTATAAAGGGAAGTTTCCTTTTACAGAACTTAACTGCAAGGTGTAGTACATAATTCCTCAGAAAAATACATGTTAGAGTCATTCTAAATTAGAAGCTTCATGTGTGGTGTTTTTTAGCTGATTAAAATGAGTACATTATTTTTTGTGCTTATCATGAGTCCTGAACCTGGCTGCCCTACTTGATAGAGAAGTCTAAAGTCTGTGTAGCTATATACTTATGAATGCATTTCTGGTAGGGTCTAAGGCCTTCATCTTTTTTGTGGAAGCATGAATTTTCTTGCATTGAAACCCACAGTGACTGTTATTAGTTTGCTGCTCTAATTAGTGTTATACTGATTTTACTATTAAGGGTCGTTATGTATATGAAGTGCAGCCAGACTTTTAGTAAACATTATGAGTTCTCTCTTTTCAAGTATAAATATAGTACAGACCTACCAGCAGTATTTTACTGACAGACAGATGCAAATCTTTTTTCAGGCATTATCTTTTCCTGTCCTTGTAGCTGCTGCCTCTGTTCTTTAATCTCTTTTGACAAATGAAGGTAACACTTTGGCTTCATTAGACAAGTAATTTAATCTACAAAGCTCCAGAGTTAGAACCACATAAAACTACTGAACTCCTGCTGCACCTTTCACTCTGGGCAAGGTAAAGGCTGGGATTTCTGCAAGAGCTTCAACATGATGCTTAGGAAGGCTTTTCCAGAAACCACAGTAAGAATCTAAGACTTGCAATGTGAGTGAGGAAGAGGTAGTGTGGTAGTTTGTAAGTGTGCATGCCCATGTGTCTACTTTTTTTAGCTAATGGTCAAACAAAGAACAGTGATAAGAAATATTTGGAAATCATGTATGTACATGTAACTTGCTGTTGATATTTAAGGCATGAATGCAGAAATGGTAGTAGCAATAGAATATCTGGCCATATTTCCATTAATCTTCTTGAGTTTCCTTCTGTCCTCTGGAAGCTGAGCAGGGCAGTGCAGTTGGGAAGGAGTGACAAGCCAAGGACTGGCATTGCATGGTAAGGAGAGGACTGTTCTCTACCTTGGGGATGGGCAGTTTCTGCAGCTCTGCCTTGATCGAGAGCAGTGCAGCTCTTCATTCTGTGGGCCTAGTCAAGACATCAGTGAGTCTCCTGCAAGGAAAAGGTTAGTAATGATGTACTCCTCACCTCCTGTGTGCTCCCAGATCCATACAGTGTGCAGTAGCTCCTTGTTATTCTTTCCACTTTTTGAGAAACAAGTAAGACTTCTACCTCTGTCATACCTCTCTTTTGTTAGAGCAGCTTTCATGTTTTAACTTTTTCTATTAAAAAGTAAATACTTTACTGAACTATCTGGACAAAAAGGCTTCTGAGGCTCCTTACACATCCTCTAATCTTGTGCCAGCAGAAGCAAGAAGTATTTCTTTTCTTCACAGATTGGTGAGTGCAAATTTCAGGCAGATGTGTATGGTAATGAGTTTCAGTAGGCTGGCTCCAACATTGCTGATAGTTTGGTACAATTAAGTCAGGCTTAATCTTAAAATAGGCCTAAATCCTGAATAAATATAGCATTTATGTTTCAGTGAATAATTCCTGTTTTTCAAAAACAGTAATTGAGTGCACAAATATTAAAGGTAAACCACATGGGGGCCCGTACATCAGATTTCTAATCTACTTAAGAGGATCATTTTATATGGATAGATTCAATTAAAAAGATAAATACATTCAGAATTCTCAGTGGAGAACCTGTACATAGTTTATATTTAATCTAACTCATAGGATGCAATTTAAGCATTCACTGTGGCAGTGATTTAGTTTTTTTTTACCCTCCCCCAAAATGAAATTATTGCATTAATAAGGGTTCTGGAAGATCTGGTAAATCTTGCTATGACGATTTGACATCTCTCCATAGGTGCCTGCCCTCCTTTATTCCCATGCTCTGGAAGGGCAGAAGAGGAGCATGTACTTTCCTGCCTTGCTCCTCCTGTACTCGTGCTGCTGTGCTTATGTGAGCTGCCGATGGAGGGCTGTGAAGGTGGGGTGACCGATAGCTTCAAGTGCAGCTGCTGCAGGCTTCTCCTGAACTTGTCTGTCAGTGTCCTCAGACTCTTCAGAAACGTTTGCCTGAATTGCACTCACTAAGAGATGGCACTTAAGTTAGAGCTGAGTAAAGGAGATGGTCAGAAGCTCCTAAAACATTTCTCATGCAGAATTAGACCTGTGGGTTACTTGTTTGATCTGTGCTGGTGTTCTGCCCTAAACTGGAAGCTTGTTTACAGAGTTTCTATTTATCTATAACATATTGTATGGAGTGAGACTATCATCCAGAACTGCAACTACGAATGCACCAAGGAACTATTTCACATGATTGTATCACTGCACTGTAGCTGTTTGGAGTGTTTGTTAGGACTGGATCAAAGGGTGCTATATTGCTAAACTCAGAAGCTAGATAACTGACTAAAGTTGTATAGCAAGACTATTCATCCAAGAAACTATCTTGCCTCTTATATTACGCTATTTTCTATCAGTGTGGAAAAGCATTCTGTAAATCTCATCTTAAATTTTGTGCATGGTTTATAAAGGTCATTGTGCCTAAGGCTCCTTATTTTCCACTTAATCAGCTACCACTTCCATGGCCCAGTTGCATTTCAGCAAACATCCCTTCTGTGTAATGTGACACACCCAGTGAATTTGCACAAAGTGCATTTGAAGGAAGCCCTGATCTTTTTACATCTGGGGACAATGATTCAAGTGTTTAAAATTATCTGAATGTTCTGCATATCAATTCGGCATTGTTGTAATGCCTGGGTCTTTCTAAATGTGAAATTAGTAGATTTAGGACCCAAAGCTCCCCTGGAGTGTCCCCATAGACAGATTGTGGGTCACAATAACGTGAGACAGCCTAATTACCATAGCCATTGAAAGGAATGAATGCACAGTAGGCACTGGATTATGAATGCTCAGTTCCAAGGAATCCATTCCCTAAATGCTTGCTGGGTCCCAAGCAGGAACGTGCAGTTTATCTGTTTAGTCGCAAATTTGTTCTACAACCAGTGTGACAGTATTATTAGTAAGAGTATCTGCAGAGTGGTGAGATGCATCACCAAATACACAATGTATTGATGAAGTTGCCTTTTTGTTTGTTTGTTTCTTTTTAATGATGAAACTGGCCAAAAAAAAAAAAAAAAAAGAATAACAACAAAAAAAAAAAAGATGCTGATTCTATTTTCAGTTGTCATATATATGACTCCTGTGTTCCTTTACACTTGTTTCTTTTTCCATATGACACTGCATATGTGGAGATGGTCCCAGTCAGAAGCCCAGCAAAACTTGAGAAGTTCGGATTTTACTTCATGGCTAAAGGTGGTTGTTGTTTGTTTTCCTTTTAGTAATGATAGTTGGCAAAGTACTGTCTCATCTCTAAGAAAACGGGTCTTGCTGCAAGCTGAGTGGGGGGGAGGGGAAAATCCTCCCTCCCCCCAGCCCCCCCCCCCCTTTTTTTTGTTTTTGATTTTTGGTTCTTGCTTTTAAAAATGTAGGCCTCAAGTGTAACACAGTAACGCTGTAGAGACAATGTATCGTCAGTACACGCAGATTCTAAAGATGCAAACGGGTACATAGCAGGTTTCACGAAGTGTCTGTGTGTTTGAGCCTCTAGCTTCGATTTTAAGCTTAGCTTGCTAGAGAGTAATTGAGTGCTTTCCCTGTTCCCCTGCCGAGTTTATCTGCCTGTTTTAGGCACTTAAGGATCCTTGAAAATACCTTTTGTCCTAAGAACCTGTTTGTTAAAGGAAATGGAGCTGTTGCTGATGGTATGTTTTTAACCATGAGTCTCCTAGAACTGATTTTTCAAATACAACTTCATGGGTTGTGGAAGGAGTACAGGGGATAGTTTTGTTCCATTATGTGGCGACAGCTTTTACATCTCTGTGACTCAGTAACACAATGTAGGGCTTAGCTTTAAATAATCATAAAACATGTATTTCAGATCTTAAGGAGAAATGACTTAATTCTGAGGTTGCAAAGCTACGGTCCCTGTGTCTGGTCGGCAGGGTCTGTGTACAGGGAGTGGGGCAGGAGTGCTCTGTCACAGCAGTCATTGCTTCAGGTCCTGCCTGGGGTAGGCACTGATGCCCCCAGGCTGGCAAGCAAGGGGCCTGAGGAGCAGCTGAGCTGGGTCCCCACGGGCTCTGTGAAATGAGACAAGTCTCAGCCCCAGCCCCTGGGACAAAGCTGTCATTATTTGATGGGGGTTTAATGGTGCATTATGAAATGGAAGTTGCGTAGGCCTGCAATGCTATAGTCTTTGCTTTTACTGCTGCTTGCCACAGGGTGAGTAATTGAATGTTCATTCATGTGTGAGCATCCACACTGCTGTGGGGTCACTGTCAGTGTGCTGAAGTCACCCGAGCACCCATCACAGTGCTGGCCACACAAGGAATGCTACTATCTTTGTCATTGTCCCAGAATGCCTGCCAGCACTTCCCAGTAGCTGCTGGAAAACATGAATTTATGCAAGTTATACTTTCTCTGCTAGTAAAGGTGTGTACCAAGTGGCTGCATGATTTCAGATACTGCAGCTCCAGTATTTTAAAATTTTACTTAATTTTTTTTTTTTTTTCTTAGTATGAGGGATGGGTGCAACTGGATGAGTGTTGCATATGACGAGGCTGTAGTGAGAGCAGAGGAATTAAAAGCAGAGTATTCGAAGTGAGGTCTATGGAAAAGAGGCAACTAGGGGCTTTGTGGTATATTGTGGTACCAGTAGGTACTGTGGCTGCTTTGGTTTCTCTACTCAATTTCTGATGTTTTCCTCAGGGCTATATCTGCTTCGCTCACGAGGCAAAGGTGTGTGGATGGATGAACAAGCCTGGAATTAGCAGTTATATGTAGTAGTGGGGACAAAGTAACAATGTGATAATGTAAAGTTGCTGTGCAGAGAGGGTGGTAGGTTGTGTGTGAGATGCCCTTGGGAGTTCAGAGAAACTTTGGCAGATGTTTTCATCACATCCTTGATTTCTGCAAAAAGCAGGTGTATCTGCTAAGGCTCCACTCAGAGATCAGTAGTTTCTGAGAAGAAAGAAGCTGAACCACTTCCCTGTTCTCTCAAATGCCTCTGGCTCATTGCCTCTGGATGTCATATTGGACATCTCACCACACCATTCGTGCAACGTAAGTTTCCTGCCAGTGGTATTTCTGTCCTTGTTGCCTAAGCCACTCCTCAAAGGCTATTCAGCTTGCGGAAGGGCCCGTAAATATCCTGCTAATGCCGTGGAGGGAGGAGGGAGTGACTTTACTACTACAGCATGATTTTAGATTCAAGACATGTCTCTTTCTGCAGAGCAGGAGAGTGCTGGCTGACAAAACTGAATTCATCAGCATCAAAGGTGGATGAAAGGATGGAGAAGGCTGACTTTTTTGCATCTGTATTTGGGGAGGAGGGGAAAACAAATGTTGACAACTGTTTCAGGCAGTCTTCTTGACTGAATGACGAAGCGTTTTGGTATGCAGGAAACAACTGCTTCCCATCTATAGTTTTTGGGCACTTGAAAGGAAACAAGGCAACTCCAAGCTCTCTAAACAGTGAAACAATTACAAAGGCTCAGTGTTCTCTTTCTAATAGTTTTAAACAATGTCTCTTGTATCAAATGATACAGTCCCTTGGTTTACAAGGTCCCATGTGTTAGCTGTATGTTTAGTGCATCTCTAATGTGCAGGTTTGTGTAGCTGGACTGCTGTGTCTATGCAAATTCCTGCTGACCTTAGAGGTGGTCTGGGTAAACTCAGAGGAGGTCTGCTGTCCTGTGCTTAGCAAGTCAGCGGGTCGGGTACTCTGTCTGAAACACAGAAAGGGGTCAGCCAATATCAGGTATGAAGCCATATTTATTCAGTTGGTTGGTGGACAGACAGGTGCAAGAATAATATAAGAGCTGTTTTAGTGGGTATGGTACAACTGGATAACTCCCTTTTTGTGTTATGTGAATGCTTAAACAGCAACAAAATCCACCTCATTAAATCCTCAGGCTGCCTAACTCTGCACCTAACTGTGACTGTATGACCTAGTTGCTAAACCAACAGGAACTGTATGTCCATATTGAGAGCTCCTGTGCTGCCACTGGGGGCTGGGTGGGCTTTTTCAGAGAAGCCCAGGCAGGGGCATTGGGTTTCACTCCTGTATGCATTAATTAATGGCCAGCTGGTGCTGAGCAGTCCTGCGTGCCTTTCCCACCTGTCAGCGCAGCAGCTGTGGGATCTTGACCAGAGCAGTGGGTTCCTTCCCGCTGCCCGGCTGCTGTAGCTGGGGGGTCTGGAGCAGCTGTTTCTGTGTTAAGACTGCCCTTGCCTTTTACCCACAGACAGGGCCCTCAGCAGTGGGGAGGTGGGAACTGAGAAACAGCCTGTCTTAATTGGCTTTGATTTCTTAGGCCTCCAGGCTACTGGCTCTGATCTGAACTGCTCTCCTTTCCCATATCCTCCACTCTCATGATGACTTTGCAGACCATGAAGTTGCCATCTGGTCTGGTTCCTGTCCTTTGTACCTTACAATGTTTGTGGAGAATAGCTGCAGTGCTGACAGACCTGGAGGTGCCCCCCTCGCATCTTGTGCTGGGTCAGGAGCAGAATACTGGCATTCTGGTTTTCCTGTGTGCTGCTCTCTGTTTGGAAGAAGAGGCATGTACTGGGTGCCCTGACCCAAAGGCACAGGCTGGGGTGAGGCCAGCAACATGCTGTTGGTATGTGCTAACAGTACCAAGGTGTGGGCTGAGAGGAGATGTGAGTGCTACTTGGCTTCTGCACCTGTAGCCACGCAGAGCAGTCCCTACTCAGCCCTCAAGTCTGGCCTGTTCAGGGCAACTTCTTAGGTGGCTGCAGGACTGGCTTTGTCACCCCCAGAGGCATAGGTGAGGGGAAAAAAAACAGCAATTATCAGAGTGAAAGAAGGAAAAACAAGAGCTGGAGGTCCTCTTTAGTAAGGAGTGTTTGTGTGCAGGGCGTGAAGGAGGCTTCTCAGGAGAGACAGGGCATGGTTTGGTGTAAGTGAGGTGAAAACACCTGGCAGCCCTGCTGTCTTCTCAATTTGCTGTGAAAAAGAGCAGTGTGGGAACCTCCCACTGACTGTGAGTAGGGGTGATGGCTGTAAGCCCAATCTGACTGGAGGACCATGGGAAAGGAGTGGCTGCACCTTATCTTCTGCCTTCTCCAGAGTGCCAGTAAGCGTCATGATGTTGTTTTTCGTCTGTCACACTTTAATTTATTTCACGGGTTTTCTTAGCCAAGCCCGGAGAACGTTCCTTTTTCAAGCATATTTATGCAGAGATCTGAGATTGGCATTGTGTGTTTTATGGGCTGGTGGGGGTTGGTGTGTTTAGTTTACCTTGTTTTCAGAGTTTTAAATAAATCTAAGAATAAACAGGAATGAGATCAACTCCTCTGGTGTATTAAGATCACTTTCTGGAGGGTGAAAAAAGATGTGTAACTTAAACAGTTTGTTGACCCAGCCAATATCTAAGGATTCCTGAGAAATCTTGCAGTGGTGACCAAGGAATCTGGAACTGCTACTCCGATATTTCTAGTGCTAAAATGCAGAACGAAATAGAAACAAGTATTCCAAGCTTTTGCAATACGTGCAAGGACAATTAAAAGCCTTTTCATGCTGCTGTGTGAGATATCTAGAAACAAAGTCCTTGTGTGCTGCCTTAAGAGTGGCACAATCCCACTTCTTTGTTGGACACTTCTAGACTAATTTTTTTGTCGTTTCCAATGGGTTTGTGATCATGAGTATCTTCTTGTATGTTATTGAGATTTGAAGGCTGTGACAAATAATTTCAGTATACTTTCCCTTGCTTTTCTAGCACAAAATAGTTATGTTCTCAAACAATACTGTAGCATAGCAACTTCTCATTCAAACTGAGAATTACAGGGAAAGTGGGTTGAAAATTGTGCCATAATGGATTTCTTTTCTTTGTAACCTGTAGAGCTCTCCTCTTCACATTGCGCATCAGTGAAATCTTCAGGGGTGCTGTTCTCTTGGTTTCATTTAGTGAAGTTTTTAAATTAGATCACTGGAATGCCATATCCTTCATAAGAGTACTGCACATTCTCCACATATTTTAATACAGAACTTGCCAGTATTCTCTAAGTCAGATGGGGGTGGGCTCATAATGATGAAACAAATCTTTCTTTCTGCTAATTCTTTTAACGGATCACGTGGTGGGGCTCAGAAATCAGACAAATCATGAGTTTTTTTCTGCACTGCATGTGAAATTCAAAGCTTATGAAAACACCTAATAGCTAACATAATAGAGTTGAAATATTGCCGAACTAAAGCTACGTGCATCATTCTGAAACTATGGCTTTAGTTTCATTCTTTTATATAAAATTTTCTAAGGTTAAGTAGAAAATGAAAGTAGTATTAGGCAGTAAATAAAGATGGTAAAGCTTGCTAAGTATCTGCAACTACCACCTCAAAAGCTGAGTTACCAGAAGGGTGAGAAGGAGAACAGGGCAATATGCAGAAAAGATCATGTCCTCCTATTAAGAGTAAAACTGTAGATGCAAAATTGTCTATGCATTTTAACATGCCTGTAAGCAAAGCTCTAGTATATTAAATACATCAGGAAAAAAGACTATTGCTATTTGTCTTGAAGCTTGTTCTTTGGAGTAAATTCTTTCTGTGGTTCATGATGTCCAATTATTTCTCTGCAAATGACATTTTGGAATGTTCTGTCTAAAGTCAATTTTCAGGCATCCATGGACCTTGGTGAGGGTTCTGCAGATCTCATCCTAATCATGTTTTATATTACAAAGTGAGTAAGTTCCTATATTAAGCAGCTGAGTAGGCCCTCTGTTTTCCACATATTCATTCATATGCCTAATTATATTCCAGTGATTACTTTCTTTAACATTATTGGAAGTAGAAGTACTCTATAAAGTTAGAATATGTAGATATATAGAATATCTTCAGGACTAGGGCTTAGATTTCACTAAATCGTGCACTTATCTTCCCAACTATTTTCTCATTATTATAGCTAAATAATGTGGATGAGTAGAAAACAATAGTCAAGAAATAGTTGTATAACAAGAATTGTGTAAGTTTGTGCTTTATACAGGGGGGAGGGGGGAGAGGAGGGGGAAAGAAATTTACCTGCTGGTTCAAAAACAGTGCTATCACTGGTTAAATTCTTTCCAAATTAACCTCTTTCTGATAAATTTAAAGGACCTTTATTTTCTGTCCTAGCTCATCCTGTGATTAGTAGATCAGTGGTTGTCTAGATAACAATGGACTGAAATGCTAATGGATAAATGCCTTTTTGTACAATGAAATATTTGTCTAGTTTTAAACACAGCACAGGTGTAGAGCCCTACCAGTTCATATAGAGGTTAACAAGCCTGCATGAGATTCTTTTTTTGTGGTTGATCTATTGGAACGTTATTACTCAACCAGGAGCACCAGTAGCCATCCATGCAGTTCCTAGGTATGATAATATGGAACTGCAGATAGTTTTATAGCTTTTAATGTGCATTCATATAAATAACACCTGAGGTTATATGTCTTTAATGAAGGCATGTGGAGACAAGGGAAGCACTTCAGTGTTGGCTTACTGTAGTTGTGCAGCTTTTTAAACATAAAAGATTCACATGTCTTTTCGTAAAACATCTTATAACTGCTTTTCTTGAGGTGCTTTATGAATAAGGAAGAAACAAGTGCACGCCAGTGGTCCAAATGCTCATGAAATAGCAGACAAGAAGTCAGTAACACTGAACAATGAAATAATATTGAGAATTCAAAGAACTGGTATTGCTTTGTGGTGATGTCATTGCTGAAAAATGAACAGGGGCCCAAGGAAATTAATGGGATAAAGGCTCCTGCTTTCAAAGAGAATTTTGATGGTGTCAATCAAATTGTAAGAGCAAGGCAGTTGCCATAAGCATCCTGCCTGAAAAGAGAAGGTGCATTTGGCATTATTTGTACTAAGGAGGCATACGGCCCGGCTGGCAATCTGGAGCATGATGTTCCTGGGAAGAAGAGAAGATATTAGCAACGTTCTGAAGGGCAGACATGACTTCTGGGTTCATAACATGTCTCTTCCTGAGGTCAAAACTTGATAAGACTGAGGATCAGGAAGAGATAGCAACTTTAATCTCTTTGGCTCCGGTTTGGCAATTGCTTGTGTACCAATAGTGCATAAGTGCATAGTTATGAGCATGAAAGTGTGGATTTCTGTGCTTGTGTTCATCCTGTTTGCCCAGCACATCATAAGTTTGTATGATATTAGCTGGATTTGCTGCTCTTGAGAGAATGGAAGGAGTGCATGTATGAATTTGCTGAGCTCCCTGAAATGGAGTTTTAACTGTCAGTTCTGTTATCACAGTACCAGAGGTATAAAAGTGCTCAAATCTGAGAATGTTTTGAAATAGGTTGATCAGGAGAATTACAGAAATTAAGCTGGCTTGGTAGTCACAACAAGATGGGATTTGCAATAAGATCAGTGTTGGCGAATGCATGAAAAATATGGTGCTTGCTAAGGGCCATCATATTTCTTGGAATTCTTTGAAGCAGACAGTAAGCCTGTAGGTTCAAAGATGAGTCAAGATCTTAGTTTTGCTATGATGACCTTGCTCTCATCTCAGTATTCAGCAGCAGTCACAAAGTGAATTGGAAAATGAGGAATTACGAATGGAATACCATACCAAACAGAGCACATAATTACACTACTGCTATGAATCTGTCTGTGTTGCATCTTGAAAAGTGTGTGGTGTTCTGACAGTTCTGTCTCAGAAAAGGGTAGAGTGAAATAACTGAAGCACAGAAAATGTCACAAGTGTTTGGGAAACATACTGATTACTATCTGAGATACTAATTTTAGAGGAATTTTTGTGTGAAAACAGGTGATTGAGATGGCATATAACAAAACTTTTAAAATCATGAATAAGATAACTAGGGAATATTCATTCATTTATGGTCTTGTAATGCACTGGACAGTACATTAAAAGAGAAAATGAGAGATAATGAGAGAATGGTGCAACAAAAGTTGTAAACGTCTCTCTCTCCCCTTCTCTCGCCACCTCTGCTTCTCTCAAATTGATTGTGGAGGATGTGTGTGGGCATGTTTTTCAGTCTTGATCTACTAATCGCAGGGAAAATCACATCACACCTTCGTTGAAACTTGTCTTGCAAGGTACTAAAAGCTGCTGTTGACTTACTAATAATAATGAGAAGAACAAAAGCAGAAGATTTGGCTACTTACTAACCTCAAGCTAACCAGGGCAGAGACACTCTGAGTGCTGAGAATGGAAAGCCTGATGTTTCATGTTGCTAGAATAACAGAGGCTTGATAGCAAATGTCATTGAAAACATTTATTATACTATTTCTATTAAAAATTATTAGGAAGGACTGAAATGCCTTTTGAAAGGACTCTTAAGGCTGTTCTACCATGGAGTCTTACTAGAGATGTTTATTCCCATTGAATGTATTCATGCTGTTTTGTGTCCTGCTGATATACCTCTTAGCTTATGTTGGTCTGACAGAACAGTGTTTTCAGTCTTCGAGAGTTTCTGCTCCATTACCTCAGTGTTATTATAGCATTATAATATTACTGCAAATAGAGCTCCAGCAACAATCCCATAACACCACTGGCATAGCCCAGTCTGGCTGCATTTTGGAGCTCTGGAGCTATGAGTCACAATATTTAGACTTCTGGCTTTCGCAGTGTTTGAAAATATGTCTCTTGCAAGTGCCCTGTTACAGGAATTTCATTGTGGGTCTGTGGGACGCTCAGGTGTACAGTCTGCAGGAATGCAGGTGTTCCAGAAAGGATAAGGAAGTTTTGGATAAAGTAATATGTCAGGTAATGGGGCAAAGGCTGTGGCAGTTGTCTCAGTCTCATGCTCTCTGAGGCACACCAACAACCTGCAGCTGCCTGTGTGTTCCTGTGCTCCTTGTGCAAAAGCACCTTTGGCCAGTGGAATAGGGAAAGGTTTCTGAGGGATGCACTGGTGCAGGTCTGTGCTAGGGTGGAGATACCTAACAAGTACCTTTGTGGCCTAGCTTGACATACAGGAATGCTGGCTCACCATGGCATCTATGTCTACGTATTACCATGGTTGGACTGCTTTTAGGTATCCAAATTATTTCAATGCTTTGTGTGATGTTATCCACAAAAGATGAAAGAGTTCAAGTACTTCATAATTCAAGTGTATGTTAAAATAACTCTCCCAGTGGACTGTGACATACCATTTTTTCTCCTTTGTACCTCAAATAGCAACAGGCTACACGGAGATAGGGAGCAGGACCTGCTAGATAAAGGTAGCAGATCACTTGAAGATCATGTGCATGCAGCAATAATTACAAAACGGAATGCATGTGCTTAAACAAGAATACGCAGCATTCTATATCATAAAATTGAACAGGATACCACTGAAACTAAAGTAAAACACAGATGCCTTCTGTTACAATGAAAATGAAACTGGAAATTAAATGCACCTACTAGTAGTCATGGAGAAGTTGCAGAACTGTCCTGCCACATAATGTGGTGGGACTAATTTCAAATGTATGTCCTATCTACAGTAGGTTATTTTTATCTTCATATTTCACAATGTTTTGGCTTCTATGTATGGCCAATATGTAACCTACATATCTACATTTCTTCACCGACTTAGGCATTGATTTTTGTGCTTTATTCACACCTGGTTCCGCATGCAGGTCAGTGGTTATACATGCCTATGAACTGACTGTGTCCAGTAATAGCTTATTTTCTGATATCATACAGATTGAAGAATGATACAAACTTTTCCACCTAAGATTGATATCCTGATTCTTTCCTCCCAGAGCAGCTGTCATGTTGGCATCCTGAGGTTGAAATAAACTTGGCACACAGCCTTGGGAACACAGGATCCAAGGGTTTGCAGTTAGTGCTGACAGGCACAAGCTTGTACCACAACCTGATCCCACTGCATGGTGATTGCCCTGCCATGTGCAGCTGGTCAGCAAGTACTTGTAGCATCTGTTGATTGCTATTTATGGTCTGCAGGACATGCATCTGCACATATTTAATTATATTTTTCTAGCAGCTGCACACCTGGTAGATCTGGTTGTAGTTGCCCAAATACAGACAGATAAGTTACTTTTTCCAGCAATGGTCAGTCAGCTGCAGGGCTGACAGTGAAGGTTCTGAAAACTAATGTATTGCAGCTTGTAATGGGGCAGAACAAACTGCTGGGCTCTTCAAATATTATGTGAAAATAAAGTGGTGTCCAAAAAAATCCTTCTGCTCCAAACTCTTCCTCACTGTTAAGCACAGCAGTAACCCATATTCAGCAAAAATTCCTGAAGATGAGGAGATGGAACATCGTGAGGGGGCATTACAGTGGTTGCTTACAGCATAATGTTGCCTTTCCCCTGCCCCAACCCAATTCAGCACATTACCCAAATGATGGGTAGTGCCAGTCAAGTGTGCATATCTTCTGGTACCTCAGCTCAGCAGCTGATTGCTGTGTGAAATAGAACTTGTTGGTTTTCAGATTTATTCTTACATGAGGGAGGGAGAACTGAGAAATGGGGTCTGGTAGTGGGTTCTGCTGCAGCTTCCCTCTGTGATATTGCATCACTCTTTTGTCATTAAGACTGTGAAATGGAGACTATGATACTGCTATACCTCATGACAAAGGAATGGAAATGCTATGAGATTGCCCTTTTTTTGTTCTACACAGGAAGCACATCATTGCTGTTAAATAACTGCATTTTACTTGGTTAATGACATATTTTGAGATGCAGTAAAATGGGTCAGTGTACATCTATTTGCAGTCGAGGGTCATAAGTGTGCCTTGATCTAACTGCCAGTTAGGTTGCAGAATTACTTAACAATGGACCTTGACTTTGGAGATGCTGATAGACTTTAGAAAGAGTTGGGCAATAGCGATTGATGCACGGATCTCACTGAATGTGGCCAGAAACTCACAGAAGTCAATATGATTTTATGTGAAAAAGCATATGTTTTATGTGGTATGTACAAAAATCTCACATCCACAAATAAAGCTATCTATGTGTGTTATGTGAGAAATCAGAGGAACAGCCCCAGTGAAAATGGAGAGGACCTCCCTCTGACTGTACCATCTTCCTTTTCTCAGCTGTTTGTGAGCACTTATGCATGGAATGAGCTATGCTACATTTCTGGTGTTCTCTTTGAGGCTGCTGCTGTTAGAAGTGTGTAAACAAATAGGCAGAGAACTCCCACTGCCCTGCACAGGGACAGTTAATTAGAGAGTAAGAAAATATGTGTAGTTACTACAATGTGCAGCTTAGAAATGTTCCTCTTGCTGTGTAAATCTGGGTTTGTTTAAATGAGATTGCCATTGGAAAGTTCAAAAACTGATTTTTAGAACTTGTAAATTACTTGTGGAAAAATTAAACTGGAGAGACCAAGAAAATGATGGTCTGAAAATAAGCATCAGAGGAGTTACTGTATAGGAATTATGTTTGTGCCATAACTTAGAAGAATGGGGAGAAAATATAGTGAGAAAATGGAATATGCAAAGGTTTGTTGAACACCATGCATTTGAAATCTTTTCAGTACAACACACACTTTTGCACTGTCATACTTAATGACCTTACCTTCCTCCTTGGCCCTGGTTTTAGTTGTTTGCAGCAATGGAGCCATTCACTTGATGCTAGTGAAACCAACACAGCAACTTCCATATAACCCTCCACAGAACTGATTGGACTTGCAATTTGCTTGCTCAGCCTGCCTGGTCATGGCTGTGTCATGCAATCAATTTTTTCACTGAATAAAATGAGAATTACAGAGGAACATTTTTTTTGGATGAGGACATCTGTAGTGTTTGTTCAAACATGAAATTGGTTCTGATCGACTCCTTGTGAACAAACTATTTTTTTTCTTCTTAAGTGTAACAGCTCCTGTTTAATTATTAAACAGTGATGTTAATTGGACATTATATATTGACAGTCAGTTCTTTCTCTGGATGTATGCATTTAGTAGTTGGATTAAGAACTGGCAATTTAAAAAATTCTTCTTTGATAACAGATTTTCTTGATTATTTTTTTTCTTAACTTCTTGATTTGTTGGACTAAATTGGAAAGAAAGTGAAAGTATCTGATAGTTTTTGCATGTAGTAAAAAATACACTGCAGGTAGATTGGCACTTAGGTTAAAGAATCCTTTGTTTCTGTTTAGTAATGGGAAGCTCCAGAAACAGAAGAGTGCTTTGCTCAGCAGGAAGCTCAGGAGAACTACAGTGTGTTCTGGGCTCACACAAGTTCTTCTCACACCCAAGTAAAACAGGGAAAAAGAACAACTTGATTGTCATTCAGTCAGTAGTCCAAATCCTGACAGGATTCACAAACTTGATTTTTGGGCTTTCTCTTCAACCTTTGTGTGATTTAAATTTGTATTAGTGAGCGTGTTACCAAGTGAGACTTAAGACAATCAAAGATGGAGTTTGTTATGTATTGATTTAAAAGACTAAGATTAATACAGACTAATACAGATTAATACAGCTTCTTATCAATCGTGAAAACCTGTGTGACAAACTGCCTGGGCCTTGCCACCCAGCTGGCTGCCTTCTCGGCTGGGTCTGATCCAGGACCATTGATGGCAGCAGGTGTAGTAAGTGTGGTCAGCAGCAAGGAGCTGCTTTCCACAAGTTTGTGGCTAGGGGTTTCATCACCACTGTGTTAGTATGACAAGAGAGGTAGAGACCTGGACTAGATTCCTCCAGTGACAATTCCTGGTCTTGTGTTTCGCACATGCTGTGCAGGGCTGGCCCTGTGCATCCAGCCCATTGCAGCTCTTGGAGGCTGCCAAGGTTGTGGGGAGCTGTGTTATGGGGAAGGCTGTGGGCTCTTTAGTCAGCGTCTGTGTAAGCTAGAAGAACACATGCTTTATCCTAAGCAATGGATTTTTAAATTTTTTTTTTTAATTTTTATTTTTTAACTTGTTTCTTGATGGAGTTGAAGCATGTCCCATGAAGACTTAGTTGTCTTCCCAAGTTCCTGGGGAGAATTTCCAGGAAGGTCCTATGAATACCATGTTTGTAAAACTTCCCCTTTCCTCCTCAAAGGGGCCTGTGCTGTGTATAAAAAGGTCTATGCTTAAGCTACCCTTGCATTGCTAGGTAAGGTACCCCCAGTATGTGACCAGTGAATAAGAATACAGGAGTCTGTTCACAATTACTGTGGTTTTGTGCCTCAGTTATCAGCAATTTTGAGTCAACATCTTTTATTCTCTCCCCAGCAAATCAAAATATGGTGTCGAGGTCACACTTGTCACCAGCATGCTCCGATCCCTGCTTAGTTATGTGCTAAAGGCTCCTCCTGGAATGCTTACAGAGATGTTTACACTCCAAACAGCCTGGGCTGGTCATTCTGAAACTGCTAAAGGAATGCACCTGACAGCTGGGGTGGATGGAAGAAGTATTCTCTCCTAGTAAAAAGCTTAAAGACCTGCTGTGTAACATGAGTTGTAGTGTCAGTCAAACTTCTGAATCTGGACAGGAATTTTTCTTTCAGCTAAAATGTATTTCTGTACTAAATATAAATATAATGTTAAAAGCATGATGCTAAATGCTGAAAGTCTGACTTAATGACTTTAAGTACGAAATATATCTAGTTCTAAACAATTTATCTGCGGAGGCAACATGTTCTTACTTTTGCAAACATGCAAACAGTGGCAGAATGATGTCTGTTTCAGGCTCTGAACAGAATAAGGCAGGTTGTAAAAACATAATTCCTTAAGCAGGAACTGAAGTTCATCTGATTTTATTTATATATTTTTTTTTTTAGGAACTTTTAAAGAATCTTTCTGAAAAGGTGGTAAAAGATTGAGACAATCTTCATTTAGTCACAAATGATATTCAGAACTGATTGTTATAATTCAGAAGCACAAGCATGTCAGTGTAACAACTCCAACTCTGGTTTCTGGACTACTGGAGCTTTTTGTTTATATGACATTGAGCAGTTTATCTCCTGTACTGCTGTTTGCTCATCCTAACCTCCTCATTGACACAGAGCCGTAGTGGCTGTGAGGATCTGCCATGTGAACAACCTGGCATCCTAGCTGCATAAACATTCAGCTGTTCATTGTAGATGTTGGGATGTGCCCTTTCAGTAACAGTGTGGAGGATGGAGTGGTTCTGCACTGTGTGTGCACTGCATTCGGCAGGAACCATCCAGAAGGTTGGTGCAGGCTAATAACCTTTATTGCTAGTTTCAGCTTTGGAACTGGAACAACTTTGTAGTGTGAAAGCATGAACAGTAACTGACCTTTTTAGCCTCTATCAATCTTCATCTGGAATGACATCAATGATAAAATCAAGTGTTTTTTAACGATGTAATGTGAAGGGGATGTTTGCGTATTTCGACTTTTCAAGACCAGCCAATGTGCTGTGTTAAAACTGCACAGCTGAGCACCACAAGTTCTATGTTCTTTTATGCATGTTGTGTTTTGCTAATATGAATGATAAAAGCTCAGAAATGCAAAGCATTGTTCCTTTCCTAGGGAAAGCCTAAAACTTCTTGCCAAGCTGTAGCTTTTCCATCTCACCTCTTCTATTTTCCAGATTTTTATTTATTTTTAATCCTTTGTAATTAATTGGGCAGTGGTACGTAGGAGGAAAGTATTGCTGGCACGAAGGCTTGCTCAATACATGGACACAGCAGGTGAACACTTCTGGCTGAGTACCAGCATGTCAATAATAGGCAGCCAGCTTGAACTAGGCTATGGTAAAGTATTTGTGATTAAAAGAAATGCTGCTTTGATCTGTCTATTGCCTTTCTTAGAGCAAGTTCTGCATAGCAGAGGGGCTGCTTAACTGGCTGCTGTAGCTTTGGTGCCCCTTTACCCATAGGTGGTGCAGAAGAGGAATTGCTGAGGTTTGTGGGTTATCTGTAACACACAGTGCAGGGTTTTTGGAGGAGGAGTGAAAGAAGGAAATGGACTTTTCTGTTTCAGTCTTTTTTTTTTTTTTTTTTTACCCTTCTTTCCTCACATAGAACACTTAATTAGTACAGCATGACAAGAGACCATCCAAGCTGTTTATGTGCAGTCTGTTCTTGTTCCTGCTGTGGTCGTTTGAAGCAGGCTTCAGTGTAGCCATGTGCTGCCTCTGGAGAAGAGAACTGATTTCCCTCAGCGAGGTCTGTGGGTAACGAAGCAGTGAAACGTGCCCAGGCAGCGTTGGTGGGGAGAGGGAGCAGTCAGCAGCTCCTGCCGGAACTCTTCATGTGGCGCACGGTTGGGGATAGCAGGACTTTGTGACTCCTAACAGCACGAGTTCCTGAGCACAAGTACTATTGAACGAGTAACTATAGCTCCCGTACAAGTATCGAAAGCACACGTGCTTAAATGGTCCTGAAGGGCACGCTGCTCATATCTGTGTGCAGACATCAACACTCGCTCTCAGATCTTTGCTAATGACTGTGAAATGCAGGGACTGCAGTAAGCTGCTTTGTTGGAATTAGTCTGGGACCTTCCTCCTGTGTGCCTGCAGCTAAACATGGGGCAGTTCTTCTGCCACAGCTGTGCCTGCACAGCAATGGAACGTGGGATTACAGCTGAGTGAGGAGCGAGGAGCCTGCGGGGACTGTTCCTGTTAGCAGTAACTATCTGGAGTCTCGATGAACAGCATGTTTTGTTTACACATTAGATACACATTTCTGGTGTTTTCTGCTCTTTTGCTCAAGTGTGTTTTGGTCCTGAGCCAAAGACTGGTCTATACATGCAGTTACCCTAGAGTAATTGCTCTGGAAAAAGTAGATGGATTAACTCCTAGGGAGCACAGCATTGTTCCAGCAGAAATTATTTGGGATACCAGCATGTGAGAGCCTAATTGCTCTTTTATTTTTATTTTTCCTTTATCCCTCTTTTCTGCAGTCTTTTGTGTGAAGAGCAGCTCTTCTGTTCCTGTCTCAGGTACCACTGGAAAACAAGAATTATTCTGTTGTTGGCACTTGTCGGGTGTTAAGACAGGGCCCCGAGCTGTGCTTGGGTTAACAGACCGACTCTTGTGCGTAGGGCTGTGCTAAGGAACGCTTGCAGCTCTGCTTCCGAGTTAAGGGTGAGAGCAGGAGGGAAAACATTGTTTTCAAACGAAGTGTATGGATAAGAAACGCTGTGAAGGAACGAGCGTGCCGTCTGAAGAGCCTCAAAGGAGCGCAGACCTCCCTTAAAGTACGCGGTGGGGAGCGCACGAACGCGGTGCGTCCCGTCAAGGTGCGACGCACGTGGCCGCCGCCCGCAGCTTCCGCTCCCGCACCCCGCGCTCGGGTTCCGCGCTCGCGGTACCCCCGCCCGCCCGCCGGTTTTTCCACGCTCCAAGCTCACGGCCGCAGGGCTGGGGCGCGGCGGGACGTGCTGCCCGCAAGGCGGTGCCCCGGCACCACCGACATTTTGCGCCGCCCCCGCTGCGGCGTTGCGGGGCGCTCGGCGCCGCTCGGGGGGCCGGGCTGCCCGCGGCGAGGAGGGCGGGGCGGGGCGGGATCCGGCTCGGCGCGACGGGCGAGCGGACAGAGCGGCGGCGCTGGGCGGCAGGTTGTCGTGCCGGCTGGAGCAGATGGCGGCCGCGCTCCTCCTCTACCTGGCCCTGCTGCCGGGGCTGGCCGGCGCCTTCAACCTGGACACGGAGAACGTGATCGGCCGGCGCGGGGAGCCGGGCAGCCTCTTCGGCTTCTCGCTGGCCATGCACCGGCAGCTGCAGCCGCAGGAGAAACGGCTGTAAGTGCCGCCGCGCCCCGTCCTGGGGCCTCCTTCCGGGGCCGTCCCTGGCGGCGCGGTGCGTCCGGGCTCTCACCTGGCGGTGGGGGGCTGTGGGCGGTGGGGAGGGCGGCACCTGCCGCGGAGCGCTCGGAGGCGGCGAGGCGCCGGCCCTGGGACTCGCGGGGGGCTGGGGCGGAACGGGGGCGAACGAACGGCGACCCCGGCCGGTAGCCGTCCGCGGCGGGTGGCGCCGCCGAGCGGTGGGGGCCCACGGCCGTGCTCACTGAGCCGCCGATCCTGGCCGCCGCGGGCGCGTCCGGGCGCTAGAGGGGTCTTCCTCCTCCGTCCCGCCTGGTGCGCCGCCCGTGCTGATGGTTGGTCGGGCACGGGCTGGCACAAGGGAGTGTTGGGACGGTTGGCAGGACGCGGGTGAGGGCGAGGAGATGCCTTCCCTACATCCTGAGAGCAAAGGAAAGTTTTCTGTGTGCCCTAAGGAGGGTTGGCTGGAGCTCTGTGCTTCTTAATGATTACACCTGAGCAGTCACTTGTCCCGGCAGTACTTGCTGTGCAGAGTGCATCTCCTGTTAGGCATTGTTATGAAAGAAACGTCTCTGAACATTTAGCTTTAACGTAAGGGAAGGTGAGTCTGTGGTCTGGTTAGAGAATGCAGGAGAATGATGCTGGGCAGCAGTCATATCCACGATTAAGTTCGCTGGTAAGCTTAGTTAGAAGCTGTTTGGACTGGCGTCGTTCAGACTTGCGTTCTGTGTGATTTAATAGGAATTACAATGTGTAAAGGAGCATAAATGAGAGTTTCCACCTTCTGTCTGTTACTTAAGGACTCAACTGTAAATCAAGACTGAAATACAGCTTTGTGAGTTACTTCCCAGAGGCCCTTATCTTAATTCTTGCCAGGATTACGCATACGCTGGTCTCACTTGGTTCTGCTATGAACGGGGTGTCTGAAGCTTGTTAGTTTTGCCATTGTGTTATCAAATGCTGATAGAATGAGTGTATCAGAACATAGGAGACAGAAAGCTAATTAGCAAAAGTCACAGTGTCAGAGCTGTCTGTGGTGTTTGACTGGAATGTCTCAGATTATGACCGTGAAAGTTGTGCTTTGTGTGCACAGTACTTCCTCGGGCAGTTTGGAAAGGGCAGAGCCAGATGCTGCTGGTGTTGGCACGGCGTGCTGAATCCCAGCCTTCATGGAAAGCAGGGGGCTCGGGTAGAGACAAAACCTGAGTAGAGGAGCTCTGTGTTGTGGTGATGCACAGTTCTGAGCATGTATGTGGTGGCTTTGTTTTTAAAATCTTTGCATGAGTCTTAGCATAAAGAACTGGATTGCTACCCAAGGAAGCTGCTGGAAAACCCAGGTTTGGTTCTTTTACATAGGACAGGTGTATCATGGTTACTTGAGCGTTGTCTGTCTGTTGATGTGCTGAAATGTAGCAGTCTTTCATAGGGACAGGTTTGCTAAGCTCACTTTGTTACGCTTTGTGGAACATGTGGGATTGCAGTAGAGCAAAGGTTACCATGTCAGGTTGTGTCTTTGTAAATACTCAGTTAAAAATAAGCAACGTTAATATTGGACAATTCATTTGGCATGTTCTGTGGATACCA
Organism: Coturnix japonica; assembly: GCF_054131305.1. Classification (NCBI taxonomy): domain Eukaryota; kingdom Metazoa; phylum Chordata; class Aves; order Galliformes; family Phasianidae; genus Coturnix; species Coturnix japonica. The sequence goes on from NC_140669.1 coordinate 17,696,925, forward strand.
CTTTGTAGATAGGTTGGCTGTTTGTAGGTGGAGCAGACTGTCTGCTGTCCGGGTAACTGGTGAAGGTGAGAGGTGAAGGAATGGAGGTTGTGTTGAGGTCTGGTACTGGGAGACGTGTCTGGTCCCTGCATGCTGCCCATTACTTGCAGCAGCAGGAGCTTCATGTTTGTCTGCAGGGTGCAGTGCTTCCATTCCTAGCTGCCTCTTGCTCTGTCTTAGCTCTGCTGCAGAAGCACTTTTACATGCAGTTCTCTCTTGTGACTTATAGAAGTAATTGTTTCATCCCATATTCTCCTTTGGGTGCTACCTTTAAAACTCAGTTATAGTCGGTCACTTGTTACCAAAATACACACAAACCCTATTTCATCATTGGAACTTAACTGATGCTTGGATTCTTATCTTGAAGGCAGCACTGATCCCCAAGTCCCCCACCACTCCATACAGCTTTGTGACGTTATACGCAGTTACAGCTGTTGTATGCTGGATCATTAAGTCCTTGAGAAAACAAAAGAGAAATGGTGAAATATGTGAGTTCTTTTGAAGGGGTGTTTTAGTCTGTAAAACAAGCTACAGATCCTTAGTTTTTCCACATGCCTCACGTTAAGTGATTCTTAAACGAGTTTTGTTTCTCTTCTGCCTCAGCTAGATAACTCCATGTTAAGCGTAATGAAATGCTGTGGTAAAAAAGGGAGTGGGAAATGTCTTTAAGTGTGACACATGAAGGTACAGCTGAAGTAACCTGCTTTTAAACATGGTGTTTGCTTTTGGTCACTTTTTTTTTCCTAGTTACAGAAGATTATGGCTTACATATTACCTTGGAATGGCAATTTCTGCGTTTGTCGATGTTAGATACTAATGCTGTGTTTGCTAATTAGTAATTACTTAACTCCCAGTGGCACAGGTAGGTGGCTGTTCAAGAAATGCATTTAGTGTATTTGTAAATGGTACTTCAGAGAAGGCTGGGGACTGGTAACAGCTTTTTGTTGTTCTATGTGAGTATTTTCAAGAGAGAAAAGTTTGAATTCATCAAATGAAGAGAGGAGAGAAAACTATTCATGGTAACTGAAAGTGGACTGCTAATGGCATGTGGGTGTGAAACAGCTGAATGCAGTCTTAATATGTATTAGGGAAGCATTAATGTTACTGTTAGATGGACTGAGGGCAGCCTGCCTGGATTTCTGTGTACAGTTCTGGTCCATTGTCTTCACAATGAATCAGGAGCAGAAAACGTTAATGGAGTTCTCAGGGAGTTGGGCTTCTTGCCCTGAGTGAGATTGGTCTGTTCTTAATCTGGCGGTATGACAAAGGTGTGGGAGTTGTACCACCACTACCTCTCAGAAGTGCAACAGCTGTGCCCTATGTCTGTGACTTGGGGGTAGTGTAGCTATTGGAGTTAAAGTTTCATTAGTTTGTGGTGGGGAATGCAGGGCTCTGTATGTAGATGGTGTGTTAGCTACTGCAATGCTATATGTTGTTATTATAAATACTATTAGCTACTTGTGCTAATTTACTCAGAGTTTTATGTATGTATGTATGTATACATGCTCATATTTTATATAATGAGATACATGCACACAATGGTTTAAGCTGATCTCTTGAATTAGAATACAAGTCCTAAGAACATCTACGTTTGCATATAGCTTGCAATCAGTTCTGGTATTATTTTAATAAAGACATGGAGCTGAATTAATGTAGGCTTCTTATTGCTTAAGGTAAAAAAAGGATGAGACTATGGCAATATTCAGGATCTCCTCTTCAGAAGAAGAGGCATTTTGTGCCAAGTCCGTGCTGCCCATTGGGAACTGTAAAGCGTAAAAGATTGCTTACTGGAATTTTTAGTTGTGGCAGGTTCTGCTGATACTGCATATCTCTGCTATGAGCCATTCTATCAGTATAAAACAGAGTTGCCTTTGGTCAGCAGGCTGCTGACATTGTTGTACAGCTGCTGTAGTGCATCCTCAGTGGCATTTAGCCAGTATTTCGGTGTTGTCAGAGGGCCTGTGCTCACTGCTCTAGCAGCAGAAGGGGGTTGCATTATGATCATCTGCAGTGGAAAGTATAAATTTCTGCTTGCAGAGCTGTTACCAACTAATTCAAGTTCAGGTGGGCTGAATTCATAGCAGTGTATGTTTGCATTTTCAAGACTTAAAGACCTTAACAATGCTCATCTTTAGAGCTTCTATCCACGGGAGGAAAAAAATAAAGGCAGAAAGCGGCACTGGTTGAACTGTTGTGTCAGTGTAGAATCAGCAGTGCTTTTTTTTTTTTTTTTTTTCTTTTTTTTTTTCCTTAAGCCAGATGTATTTTAGTTTGGTTTAAATTGACTACAAGCTTGGTTTTATAAATAACAGAAATAAGACTTGTTACAGTCTTTTCCTCTGATATAGTTTGTTTGAATCTGACACCAGGTGTAAGAAGTTAGCGCTGAAATCAGTAGCCAGTACAGACTTGCCCAGATGAAACCTCAAACAGAGCGAATTCAAGACAAGGAGATTGATGGAAAGAGAGCTGAGGAGCCCAGCACTTTGTTTCTGCAGGCTTGTGTGCTGCTGTCAGCTGTTGAACCAGGCTCTTAATCTCTGACTTTGAAGATGTAGAATCAGTAACAGGGATGCTGTCAGGAGGGGTGGCTGCACAGGGTTAGCTGTCCTATTGCTTCAGTAGGGCTGGCTCCTTCCTGCTGGGGCAGGGCCGTAGGGCACAGGAGCTCTAAGCCAGGCACTGCCTGCCCTGCACAGCTGCAAAGAGAGAGTGTGTTAGCCTGGAGCAACTGGTTTCCGGTTATGTCATGTTTGTGTTTGTTTGTTGGCTTCCTGTTGTCGCCAGGGTGTGCTGCAGGTGGAGGTGGAGCTGTGCCAGCACAGGGTGCGTGAGGGCCGTGTTCAGGTAGCTGTACTGATGTGTCTGCTCCCAGGCACAGGCCATGCGGTAATGGCGAGCTTCTGAGAGGACAGCTTTGGGCAGTTGTGCAAAGGCTGTGCCAGGAGGACACGCCACAGCTCAGTCCTTTTCTGTTGGCTGTGTGCACTGCAGGCTCAGCCTCGCCACAGCGGCGCTGGACATGCCAGGTGCCAATAGCACGGAGCTGAGCCTCCTGCGTGGGCACAGCCAGCCTCATCCTTGAGTCCTCCCACCCCTGGATCTGGTTTGTCAAGAGGTCACATACCTCTTGGGGAAGAGTAACCTTTTGTTTTTATTATTTTAATGGTCACCTGGAGGTGCTCAAGAATCTTACACTTAGCGTACTATGAAGCATTAGTAAAATGGTAATTCATCGCTGTGCTAACGGAAGCCTGATGCAGCTCCTAGCTTCAGGTATGTGCCTGTGCTGAGCCTGATCTGTGTATCAGTTCGTAACGTAAGAGGCATCATCTCTTTGGCTTGGGGCATTAAAATGCATGGGGTAGAGGTGATGCAGGCTTAGAAGTGCTTTGGTTTATGCTTTCTTGTTTTTGCATGTCTCCATTAAATGTGAATGGTATTTGGGGAGGCGCAAATCCCAATCTCCTTAGGCTGTGCATTTGGGAAGAGGAGAGTGCTCGATGTCAAATGCAGCCCTGCCAAGCCCTTGCAAGAACATTAAAATAGAAGTAATGGCTAAATTACCCCAAATTGCTTTAGGTTCCTCTGGTCCAAGTCTGTTGTATTTATTCTTTCTCAAGGGATTGAATATATACCAAGTAGTTCTTATTAAATAATATTGTGGTATAAATCAACCATGACAGACACAGAATGGAGCTTGAGTATGCCATATTGTTAAAAATACCAGGAGATGTTCGGGATGAGAAGTCGCTTTTGTATCCCACTTTGACATGCCCTCCTGTTTGGAAACTGTGTCAGATGGGCTGAAACGAGTACTTGTGCAGAAGCCTGAGATGGGAGGGAGCTGGGCAGTGTTTTTCTGCAGCTCCTCCTCCTTGTGTCCAAGGCTGCAGCTGCGGGTGGGCTGTCTGGCCTGTCTGGCCATGCTGCCTGCATGGCTGACGCGTGGCTGCCTCCAACTGTGGGCACCCTGAGACCTTCAGCTGGCAGGCAGCCGCTTGAGGCCAGCTGCTGGCCTCCTCCTAGTGGCTGACCAGCACAGGAAGGTTCGTGGTGTTCTTCAGACCTAAAACATAACCCACCTGCCACAGAAGGGCGTGAGACAAAGGAGACTGTTATGGGCCAAGATGCAGGGAGAAAGAATGTGCCATTCAAGCTTGAAGAATGCAATGTGCGTGACACAAGGCTTGCATTTGTGTGCTGCTGTATTTCCAAGCACCAGGGTTGGGACAGGCTTCCCAGGTCTTTTTTCAACAGGGAGGGGAACCCTGTATAGTTAAACTGAGCTGGAATCTTAACATTTAGCATTTTTATTTGGGAGTGTAGTTTCTTTCAGTTTCTGTTTCCATTTTCCGAATTTCCCACGGCCTGGACAGCAGTGGGGATGGGGGGGTAATAGCAGTGCCAGGCAGAGAGAACCCGCCAGAATCACTGTCAGAAGGTGTGCAACAAGCTCTGTAGCAGTTTCACTCTTGTACTACCTACCTTGATGGTGAGGAAGACTCCTTAAGCTGGCATGTGCTTTAAGGATAAGTATGGCAGCCCTCCTACCAGGTATGGATCTATCTTCATCCAAGTGTGAGGCTGCATATACTGCATTGTCTGCTGTTAGAGCTGGCTCACATCGGTAGTCCTAATTCATGACTTTTGTGTTGCAGTCAACTAGATAAATGTCACATGTCTTGACAGGAGATGATGAATACTCTGTGCTGTCACCTCTTTGGAAGTATTGGCTAACCCTGTCAGTCTGTACCTGGGCTATTTGATGGAGCTGGTCTGTAGCAGTACAAGATTTGCGTAGGTCTTTGTAGTGGAACTATCAAATTAAGCATTTAAATTTGACAGCTTTTAATATCTAAGCTTCTTAGGAGGCTCTTTACTGTTGACTGCCCTTTAATAAATATTCTGCACTTATATTGGCTCTTTCATCAAAAATATTGATGTAGTTTATGGTGTTGTTTACTGTTTCTTTTCTGTAACTAAAAATAGGAGACAATCGCTGTTATGGTGCTAGCTGAAACAAGTGTTTTCTGTGTGGTACACGTTGCTAATGCTGCTGATGTTAATTCATAAGTAACAGAGATAAACTTGTGCTGAAGTGAGACAGGTAGCTTGGCTTCTCATAAATGTTTTTTCTTGAAGGATAACAAGCAGATAGGAATGGTTTCATTAGTCTTGTTTGTTGCCGTCTGGATTATCTACACAGTAAAAGAGAACATTTCCCATACTGGTTTATTGGGTTGCCTGGTGTATTGCAGCAGCAAATTGTCAGTAGCCGGAATGGGCCATTCTTATTCTCTTGTGTTGAACTCTACTCAAAACCTTCTCCCCACGTACCAGAATGACTGTCAGTTTTGTGAGGAACGTAATTCCTACATTTTCATAGAAGATACCTTATTCATTTCAGAGTTTCTGTTCAAAGTCAGTGTTTGACTCTCTCAGATCTTGCCCAGGATGGTTGGCTCAGTCTATAACTGTATGAATGACACGTTTTGGGGACATGATCTGCAGAAAGGACACGATTGAGATGAGACTATCAGGCAAATGGCTATTTAAAACAAGCAAAAATTCATATTATTGAATAAGTGATCTGTACTGCGAAATGTTTGCTAGAAATCAGCACCTCATCCTGGTACAAAACAGGGTAGGTTACAGTAAAAGGAATGTTTGAAGGAACTGATATACAAAATGGTTTGAAAGCACTGAATAATTCATTTATTAACATTGTTGATTGAGATATGTGAAAGCAAGTTGTCACTTTGAAAGTAATGTCAGGAGAGTATAACCCAGCGAAGTAAACTTGAATGTAGGGAAGAAAGTATCTTTTCCATGTTTGAGTCAATTATTCAGTATTTTAAAAAGAAGTGAGCAGAACCACAGTTAATAAAGCTTTTTTTGATTGTAGTATCAAATGTATCCTTGGTGAGATGGACTTCCCTTGGCTCTAAGGTACTGAGAGCATGACGTTTTAGGGCTATTCAAGAACTATAGCTTGGAAAAAAGAGAACTGCAGCCACCTTGTTTTAGTTTAAATAGCAGTCTGGGTGTGTTCATCTGTGAAGTGAGGTGAGATTTTTATGGCTTTGAAATGACAGTAGAAGATACGAAGTACTGGTTCTAAATTGTGAATTTTTTGGAACGTTTGTTAGTATGGACTGTCTGGCTTTGGCTTTGCTGGAGCATTGGCTGATTTTCTCATTTCCTGATTCAGAACTGCATCTAAAAATATGTCATTTCCTAATATTGATTTCCTTTAAGCAGCAGTAATAGCATGTGTGAGGATGTTATGTCTGTGTTGGGCAGGGAGAAGTTGCCCAGGGTCATGGATAGCAGTGAGGCACTCACGGGATGCTCCCTGTCTCCACACGCTCTGCAGCATCAAAACAGGCTGAGGCCTCTCCATGGTCACACATATGGATTTTGCTGTTGAGTTCGAGGTTGCTGTTCAGCTGTATTCTTCACGTTTGTTTTTCCCTTTCAGAGATCTGTGGGATCCTGGAGATGCAAGGAACAGCAAATAGGAACCATCAGCATTTTGTTCAGTGAAACCACCAACTTACGCTGATGGTGTCCATAGGAATGGCGTCATTTCTGACAGCAGTTCCTTTTTAGTGAAGATGGCCAAGGAGATTTTTCAAATGGAGGTAAATGCATTTAGCTTCTGCCTAATTTGGCTGGCATTGATACCCTCCTCATAAGTAGCCCTATAAAATATGTCTCTAGCATATAAAGTAGAACAAGATTGAAAATGTTCTGGCAACAACTCATGCCTGTAACACCAGAGGTTGTTTGCTCAGCAGTACGTGCATTGGTCAAAGGTCCGAGGGAAAGGCATATTTGTTCTGGAAGTGCTTGGAGGTGGCAGCCAGTTGTTGCTGGTAGCAAGCATGTGATCCAATGTGTAATTGATTTATCTGGGTCCCTCTGTTCTCATAGTTCTTTCCACATGATGTGTGTAAGGGAATCACAAAGGCTGGTCAGCCTGTCACTGGTGCTTCTGAAACCACATGGTGGTTCGATCTGCTGTACTTGGCTGTGACCAGCAGTGCGTATGAGAACAGAGCATGGCTCAGGTGTGATTGCTTAGTGTGAAGCAAGCCCTAAGTGAGAAACACATTGCTTTCTTGGCTGTACTGTGTTTTCCCTATTTCATACACAACCAACAGCTATAGCAGCTACTAAGAACATGCGTAAGACCTATAAATTTTTCATGTAGTTGAAGAGTTGGTTTTTTCTTACTCACACTGTGTACTTGATGCCAGGTCAAATCCAGTCCCAGCTGAAGTGCTAGTTGCGCTACCTGCTGCCTGCAGGAAAACAAAGTGCTAAAGGCTCCTGAAAGAAATAATTACAGGTTTTGCACCAGTACGAACATAGGGAGTGGTGGGAGATGGAAAAAACGTGTGTGAGGGGAGGGACGTGTGCCTGCTGGGTGCATGCCAGGCTGCAGAGAACACAGGGGGGTTTCTTGGCATGGCTCGGGTGTGAGCTATGCTGCAAACAGAAAATCTTGTTCTTGGCTTTTGCAAGCTATTGGGAATCTCACAGTTTGTATGCTCCTACCCGTAGTAAAATGTAACATCCTCTGCAGGTCTGTGTAGGGAGAAGTTTGCTGTGTATCTGATTGGCGTTTCAGTGTATGTGAATAACATTAGAGAAGGCACTGTAAGAGCCCCTGTGACTGTTGGGGCATTTCCTTGGTTCTACACATCACCCTGTTGGAGTGACATTCTTCAAAGTGCTGTGAAAGTTTGTGCTTCCAGTTAACTCTGGGAGTATTGTCAGTACGTGTACCTAGGGCTGCATCTGCTTTTGTGATCAAGTTCTTGGCTTGAAGAAAAGCCTTGCAAAGCCGTTGATGCTGTTGCACGCATTTAACACAGGGCCATGATGGTTCTAAGACTGAAGGAGTGAATTCAAACCTGTGTGTTAGTATGCAGTGACTAACCATGCTCTGGCAAGAAGGTTGGCTCCATGCAGCCTCCTGTCCTGGGCTTATATGGATGAGCTGCTGTGTGTCGTTGGAATGGGGTGTCTTGTTCTGCCTTGTTTCTCCCTGTAGCTTAGAGGGAGCAGGAGAAGGTGGTAGGTCAGGAGGAGGGGGAGCAGCGAGTTTCTCGGAGCAGTTGGGCTGCTGCAGGAGATGGCTCTGGTTAGTACAGGGGTGGCTGCTCCTCCAGTAGGGGTGACAAAGTGTCTGTCCTTTGTGCTGAGCTTTTTTGAGGTCTTGTATGAAAATGATGTACTTCACCCACTGGAAGAAAAAGAGGAATGACATCTCAACCTGTTCTGTGCTGCATTAAAACTCCTGCGGGTTTTTTTATAATGGCTCTGGCATGCTCATGAACAGCATGTGCCCGTTCTGGTTGTTAGTCCAGCAAGCACTGCCTTCACACACTGCCTGCAATGCTGCTCTGCCAAGGTGCTCCTTGGAAAAAGAACTCTGAGCAGCTGCTTCTGTACTCCGATCAATTCAGTGATTGTTGTCTAAAACATGGACCTGGATTCCCTTCATTTTTTTGAGTCCAAATGGAGCTGGCATGTATTGCTCTGCAAGTAAGATGACATTTAAGGCTGTATTCTGAAATTGTGTATTACGGAAGACAGCAGTTCCTTACCTGTTTGTCAGCGGAGCCTGCTCCTGGTTACAGCAAGAGAACGCTGGACAAAATGGGAAGCTGTATTTTGAAATAGGACTTTGGAAAAATGCTTTCTGTCAGTGAAAATGAGATCTGCAAAACCCATTTCAAATCCACACAGACTGAGCTCTTGGCTGTGTGGGGAGAGCATTGGAAAGTGTTTGCTTTTCCATGTGACTTTCAGAAAGTCAATAATTAGTGGCCTTTGCAGAACAACAGGTAGCTTTGTAGTTCATTTTGCTTTGTAGCTTGTTCTGGCCCTTATGCTGCTTTTGGCTGCTTTTCCCAGCCCCTATCGTAATCTGCTTCCTGAAAAAGGCTGAGCTAATAAAATGAAAATCACACTCCTTTAAATGCCAGGCCTCCGGGCAACAGAGATTAATGGTGTACTTGGCCGTGGCTCTGCGATGGTAGTAGGAAAATGTAGCAGTGCAGTAGCAGATTAGGAGAATCATCCGTCACTTAAAATAGCTGTTCATAACAGCCTGGAAACAGCGGGTATCTGCAAAAAGCACTGTGAACAATTTCCCCACTGACATCGTTGCTGGCTGTGTTTTTCTGGGAGCGGCTGCTTTCTCAGAAGCCCTTTCCCTTGGTTGAGCTCCAGTTCCCATTACTGCCTGAGAAGGAAGGGCTCTGTGCTAGGATGTCTGTGGTGCTCCTGTCCTTGTGCTGGCTCTGGTTGTGATGGAGTTCAGCAGCAGCCTATACCGTGCTGTGCTCTGCTCTTGTAGTTGGAACAGCCTTGGTACCTCCCCAGCATTTGTCTATGGATAAGCAGTGCTGGCACAGCATGAAGACTCTCCAAACCCCAAACCCAGCATGCTGGGAGTGGGCAGGAGAGGGGAGGGGACATGGCCAGGGCAGCTGGTCTAAGGTGACCAAAGGGATGTTCTGTGTCACAGCAGTACAAGCTGGGAAAGGGGAAGGAAAAGTTCCTGTTAAGAACATGTCCATTTTCCCAAACAACTGCTGAGCTTATTGAGGTCTTGCTTCCCAAGGTGTGGCTGAACATCACTTGATAATGGGAAGCAGAGAATACTTGTTTTCTCTCTTTTTGCTCCCATATGGGCTTTGCTTGTTTTTCCTTTCTTTTCCCTTTTATTATCTCCATTTGTGAACTTTTTTCTTCCCATCATATTTTCATACTCATCAGAGGGGTGTGAGGGAGAGGCCTGGTGGAGTTCAGTTGGTTGTTGTGAAACCACCACACCTGTCCCTGCTTCTATTGCTAGAAGCCAGATCATTGCATAGCAGAGCTGGTACTGCTTGGGATTAAGAAGTCAATCCTATTAACCAACATCACTTATGTTGAGGTACATTATGGTTTGATGTTCCTATCCTAAAGTTTGGATACTTGACACACTTGTCCCCTAATGAGGAGGTTCTTCCATGATCACAGTTTGTTGAGGGAGGGCAGAAGCCTCCTGGAGACACCCTGCTCCTCTAGAGTAGCTGCCCGCTGTTTCTGCCTTGAGAGTAGAGCAAAGCTGAAGAGGTGGTGTGGGGTCTCTGAACAAGATAGTGCAGGTGGGCAAAGCTGCACAGGTGGCTGAAGGTCCATCCTTGTGGAGGGCTCTGGGCAGATGTCTGCAGGGAGACCAGCTTATTCTACTGGGAGCTGCTGGATACACAGTGTGTGTCTGGGCGCTGTGACTGGTGACTTGTTAGTATAAACGTAATCAGTTGGTGGTTGTTAGTTTTATTTCTTCATCTATAGAATGGAATGCTCTGAGGCAATGCAGGAGGAAGGGATTTGGGGAGTCTCTCTGTCTAGCCGGGAGTGGGAGAAGTTGCACCGCATTTAGCATCATCGCTTCCCAGCTTTGCCCCCCTTGTGCTGATGGAGTCTTCCTGAAAACACAGTGAAGTGCAAAGTGTGCAGTGGCACCATTGTTCCTGAGAATAGCAACATTAAATTGGACATTTGTGCTCAATGAAGGTTGCAGAATTGGAAATTACGTACACCACTGACTATTTTATTCTGCCTATTTGTGGAAATGGCTAATGGTTGGTTACCCAGGAAACGCTTCCAGTGATTTCTACTCTAGTCTGTTAAAGCACAGGGCTGGCGCTAGTAATGTGTTGCTGTTACTTTTAAGGAAAAGATGGCAAAGGCTGGTGCCTCCTTTGGGGTAGAAGATACTGTAGGGAAGAAAGGAATTCAAGGAATGAAGACGTACTGTCTGAGCTCAGTGCAGACCTCGGTATTTTTGTATTTGTATAAATCACAGTGTAGCTTACTCAATGGAAGCCTCTTTGATGAACAAGAGTTTCCTGCCAAAAATGTTTAAGATGTTCTCCCACCTCTAAACTTATCTTTCAAGTTGGTGTCTGTTCCTGAGATACTGCAATGAACTGCTGACAACTGTTCTTCTTTGAAGTATGTTGTGGAAACTGTATGTTGTCCTCAGAAAGATCCAGGCTGTGAGTGAGGAAAGGAATTCACCGTGGAGTGAGAGGAACACTTGCAGGAGCTTGGAGGTTTTGTTTCTGATGCACTTGTCTCATCTAACTGCAGCTTTCTTGTTGGAAGCAGCCAGGGAGTTCTGTGGGCAGTACTGAAGGGGTTCAGGTGGCTGTGAGCAGAACCTCTCTTAGTTACCACTGTCATTTTCATTCCCTGGATGTTCCAGTCACCGGTGAGAGCAGAGAGCACCTCAGAGCTGTACCCTGCTGCTTCATATTCTTTGGTGCTTGTTGAAATGAAAGGCTGTTTCTGGTGTATTTTGCTTTGGATTCTATAACTCTGTTGGGCTAATTTCAGTTAGGAGACGGTCTTTCTTCTTGCTGTTATCTGACTTGTGGAGTGCTTGCTGAGCACTGAGGCCCTAGGGAGAGAGCTGCCACTGCCTTCTCCCTGCTTGGAGTTCTGTGGCTGCACAAAGCACACTTTGCACATGTGGTTACCCAAAGGTCTGATCTGTCATTGGTTAAGTCAGTAAGATGCTTTGATGCCTTTTCTGAGGCTGAAGTGGCACTTAGCACAACTGAAGAGATGAAGTTTTTGTTGGCTCGGCTGTTCTGTCAGACCCATGGCAGCAAGGTGCAGTGGGTGCTGGGGCCCAACCCCTCTCTAGATGCTGGGACCCTCTCCAAGAGGTAATTAAGATAAATTAATAATTAATCTAATTCCAACCAGTAGAGCATCAGGACTGATGTATTTGCTCTGAGATTAGAATTTTAGTTTAAAATTGGTAGGCATGTGTTTTAATAATGGAGTGTAATTGTACCAAGTTTTGAAGAAGCAGAAACAAAGATGTCTGAAAGTTAGAGAAAATCGACACCTCTGCTTTCTATAATTTCTGGTTGTCAGCATTAACAACAACAAACCTTGTGTAGTCTCTTTCTGTAGGGGATTACAGAGCTGAGGGGAAAATGCAGCTATTCCTACATTAGGAGCAGCTCAGATGCCACTGCTTAACAAAAGAGTTAAGAGATGAGAGTTAAGTACACTACTGTCAAAATTAGAGAATGAAGCTGTTAGTGGCCTTTCTAAAAGCGTGGTTGTTTGGATTAAAGACTCTTGTGATAGCAGCTGTGTTTCTGAAAAAGAATCTTTGAAAAAGATGCCAGACATGTGTAGGGGGAAAAGTTCTGTAAACTGAAACCCACCCGAGCTGCCTGACCTGTTTTTATGTCTAACAGTCAAAAGCCAGTATTTTACCCGAAGTCTGCACTGTTTGGGGGGTTACCTTTGTGAGCACAAAGCATGGAAAGTTCTTGTCTATAGAAGTGGTGGTGAGATAACTGTTTCATGATACACATGTGCCTTTCTCATCTGAATATGCTTTCTTAAGATACATTGATTTTGTGTCATTACCTTAGTGACACCGAGTGAATGTTTCCTTAATAGCAGAAATGGGTATGATTTTCAATGGTCAGGCTGGTGTATGTTAGATATAAATGAAAGTGAGTCATGATTTTAACGAAAAAAACAAACCAAACCCATTCTGTGGTACAGCAGTTTGCTTTGCTCCATGGCACTGACTAGTGCCTGCAAGCACAGCAAGGCTGTACCCACTGCATTGTACCCATCTACACACTGTTTTCTCAGTCTTGGTTTTCTTCAGCAGAATTTGTTGTTTCTCATTTCTTCTGCAAACCGTGGTGCCGTTATTGCGTACTGGTTTCAGTTAGGAAGGTGAGGTGGCTGTGCTTTGCATATGTGAAACTCAAAAATATCTAACAAAAAAGATTGTTTTGACTGAGAAAATAAATATGTCTGTGGTTATTTTGTAATAATACTCATGGGATGTGGTGGCATAGGAGTGGTGCAAATGCAGAGTGAGTCTGAAAGCAGCTGTATTGACTGATGAAAATCCACCTTAAATGTATGCACATCAAACCTCTAACAACATGATGAAAGCATCTCCTGACTGCTGCCTTCCTCTTTTCCAATACTGCCTCTGCGGATCCCTTGAGGTTATTTCTGTTTCCCTGTAGATTGCTGGTTGGAGCTCCTCGGGAAAAGGCCTTTCCATCCCAGCAAGCCAACAGAACAGGAGGGCTGTACAGCTGTGACATCACATCTTCAGATACACGCTGCACACGTATTGTGTTTGATGAAGACAGTAAGTTCCTCAGCACTTTTGTTTAAGATTCTGCAGTTGTCTGATTTTTCTGATCTGATGTGGTCCTTTCCATTGACTGTATCACACAGTTGCTTCTGTGGATTGATCATAACGTATTCGCACTGGAATGTGATAGTATGTGCAGACACTGCCATCTGTAGACTATCTCATGTACTGTATGAAGCTCTTAGAGAGATGAAAAGAAGTTAACTTCTTTATTTGAATCTCCATTGTGATGCTTTGCAGCTGACCCAAAGACGGAGAGCAAAGAAGACCAGTGGATGGGTGTAACTGTCCAAAGTCAGGGGCCAGGAGGAAACGTGGTGGTAAGTCTACAGGTCTAGCTTACCATAGACCCAAAACGCCTTTGTAGATGTGCTGAATGGTCTGTGTTTCTGTGCAGCTTCCTGAAAGGTAATTTCCATTGCTGTATTATTGTAATTTTTTGGAATTAAGGACTGAAATGTCTGTTTAACAAAATAAAATTCTTGAGATTGTAGAAGTTTTAAATTATTTTTCTAACTCTGAGCTGGACTTTCTTTGTAATCTTGGACACAGGAAAGATCTTGGATATGGAACAGATGATTTATTCTCAGGTTGTCTGCTCCTCTTTTATGATACACTGTTTCTTTAAACAACCACTTACTACACAAACAAGGAAAAATAGTTTGGTACGGCTTAAAAAAGGAGCCCCCTGTCATCAGCCTGTTGCCCAGGATGATCAGCCTTACCTTAACTTTACTGAGGGCCATCAGCTGAATTGCTCCTATGTATTCATGAAGCTCTGGATGTTGCAGCTGGGATTTAAAAGCATGCTGCAGTGACAGCTTGTACTAATAATGATGATGCAAGCTATTCTTTCATACATTACTGAGAGAAAAAGCTTTTGAGGTATAGCAGATAATATTACTTTTGTAGCTTCATAGCTCTTTCTCAAATTCACCTTGCATGGTGCTGTGGGATACCAGCTACATCATAAAATGGGAGTGCAGTGATGCTTCTCCATCTGGTTATATTCTTGCAGCTTAATCTCACTTCTTCAAAGACAAGAGTAAAGCAACTTCAGGGTACATCTCTGGGTTATTTATGGCTATAGGGACAGTATTAGCTGCTCCAGTCTGACTCAGAACCCAAGGGAGGAAAAGTAGATGGAACCGGTCCTTGTTCAGTTAATTCCTCACCAGCTAGTGCCTTTTGCCTGTGATGCAGTTTATGTGCTTCTGAGATGGGCTGAAGCAGCCTGAAGATCACAGTGCAGCTGAGCAGTGCATAGGACTTCTTAGCATAGCTTGGATTAGGGCAGTGCCCTAAGGGAGTATTGGCTATGTATCTGCTGAATGTTTTAGCCTTAGGAGGAGCCATGGAAGGGGAATTTTTTGGTCAGAGGAGAAACCTGTATTGCTTGAGCTTGTCCTGCACTTCCTTCATCTGAATCTGCAAAAAACACTGCTGTCAGAGGGGTTTGACTGTTCCACCTCTTTTTTTAGTGGTTTGGTGGTTACACAGCTTATCCTGGTGGCTCATCATCATTTGTATTTGATTGGAATTCTCTGCCGAGGTGAAAAGAACAGCTTATACTCTGTGCTGCTGCTTTTCTCCATCCCAGTGATGGTTATCCTCAAAATGAAATACCCAGCATAAGAAGCAGGAACAACAACTCTTTCCTCCCTTTCCCTCACTGGAAAAGCTTTCAGTCTCCTGCCTGTGGCTCTTTTCTGAAAGAGGTGATATTGGAAAAGGTGGATGGTAGTTGAAGCAGCTCCTTGTGTCTTACACAAGCATGTAGATTATTTAACAGTTACAGCTGGGGGGGAAACACAGCTAGTTTTTGTTTTTTTTTTTTAACAATATATAGGGTTGTTGTCTGCTCTGTTTTTGAAAGAGAAGTTAGGTATCTGTGAAAGCTTTAGGGCTAAAGCCCCTGAGTTCCAAAGTGAAGAGGGATTTAACCACTCTGACTTCCTCATCAGGCAGTTGATTGCTCTGACTTGGGTCTGTAGATACTTATAGGGAACTCTGAGCTCTCCCTGCACTGAAGCATAAATCCACAAGGAGAATTTTTGTAGCATGAAGTACTGCTTATGGAGACCAGCCTTCTTTGATAACTTGCATACAAGCACACAAAAATAATTACTTACTGTCTTCTATCTTGCAGACATGTGCACATCGCTATGAGAAAAGGCAGTATGTAAACACAGTGCAGGAAACCCGGGATATCATTGGAAGGTGCTATGTGCTGAGCCAGGATCTCACTATTAAGGATGATATGGATAATGGAGTATGGAGTTTTTGTGATGGTCGCTTAAGAGGCCATGAGAAGTTTGGTTCCTGTCAGCAAGGTGTTGCTGCGACTTTTACTAGAGACTATCATTACGTTGTGTTTGGTGCCCCAGGCACTTACAATTGGAAAGGTATGACCTTCCTGCTACATCTAGACTGACCCCTTTCCTGTTTCCTCTTAGATTGTTTGCAAATGTTTCATCCTAAGGTTCTTATTTGCCTTTTTGGGGGCTGGGAGGGGGCAATAAGTCTTACAGGGTTCTTACAATTTTACCTGGTTTTCACTCCTCTATCAAAAATATTCACTGAAGGTCCTTTAAATATTTCTAAAGGATTACTTATGAATGGATAATGGAACTTGGCATGTATGTACAGCAACTTTTTCCCTTATTAGTCTTATGGTAAGATTGAGTTCTTGCTTTGACATTTTGCACTTCAACAAGTTACTAAATTAATTACAAGTTATTTGCCCAATCTTTTCCTCCGAATTTGAGCACGTTAGATAACTGCACTCAGGTTTTTTTTATCCTTCAGTATTCTCTTTATTTCTTTTCCATTCTGTAGAAAGGAGTGCTTCCCAAATTCGATACTGGAGGACTGCAGGAAAATAACTGTACAGAGCAAAGCTACCTATATTCCTATCTAAATCTGTAGATATTTACTCAAATAAAATTCCATGAATAGTTAGACTAAGAGACAGGAACTCTATATCATGTATAGGAAATAATAAAAAACTAAGGGGGAAGAACTTAAGATTTTTCTTTGTACGAAGCATCTAAGAGGCCAGCCCTGTCTTTTTTCTTATTCATTTTTCCCCTAGCGCTTAGTTATACCAACAGCTGTAAGTGCTTCCCTTCTTTAGAACACTGCTCCTTAAATCATTAAAGTTTCTCCCCTTGTACAACTGTGCCTGCTACAAGAACCACGCCAAGTCTTTGAGTTAAGCACTGGCACAAGGTGTACCCGTGTGAAGGTTTAATCTTCCACATAGCTGTCCCTGTCAACACAGTCTGACCAGGTACTCCGTTTAGGGCTTTACCTTAATGCAGAGAAGTGCTCTGATAGTCTACCAGCTGTAAGTTTTCCAGTTCATTGCATGACATCTCCATGTACTAGAGAAGTTCTGTCACACAGGCTGAGCTTAGAAATTTATGGCCTGTTAAAAGGCCGATGTGGTAGTCTATGTTTGTCCCATTTAAACAGCACTCACTCTCTCATTCACAGTCATTAGTACTAGCTGGGAACCATTTATCAATTATTTTTCTCCCTTACCATTCTCATTTGCTTTTATTTTATCATTTCACTTCTTCAGGGGTGGTTCGTGCAGAGCAAAAGAATCAGACATTTTATGATCTGGGTATCTTTGATGATGGGCCTTACGAAGTTGGTGATGAGAGCCTCCGAGATATGAATCTAGTTCCTGTTCCAGCTAACAGTTATTTAGGTAGGACAAAGTACATGTGGTAAAATCTCTTTAGGCTTCTTAAACATTTGTAATCTGGTCTGATGCAATAATATGGAATGGGAGAAGAAAGCTGTTCATGTGAGGACCCACATTTACGTGTAAGATGGTACTCTGCTGAGGTACCTAGAAGTGCTGCTAAAGGAATAAGATATTTAAGAATGATAATGAAGACCTACACGACCTCAGGGAGTGATTATAATCACTGTCTAATGGTGAGTACTGTGTTCAGGACTGTAATCCTTGGTCACAAGGTCACTGCTATGTGGTATCAAAAAGTCTACTAACATTTAAGTCCCCAAATGTAATTTTCTGGCCTGAGTGCTTTTTTTAATTTTTTTTTTTTTAATTGAAGGTTTAAAAACCACAGTGGCCTTTTTTTACAGGCTTTTGAAATAATGTAACATGAGTAACATTAATGTTCTAAGTGTGTGTGTGTGTGTGCGCCTTGCAGAGGAGAGTCTCAAGCTTTGTGCAAACACAAAAGCAGAAATATGTCTATAGGATAATGAATATTCCTGTACACTCACAAGATAAATCGGTAAAGAGATCAGGTTACTCTTCATTTTTTAGAATGCCTTTAGTGCAATGTATAAAGAACGTTTCTGCTCTACTATACTATATATCGCTATACTAATCTGGTGCTTTTGGCTTAAGTAGCAGATACAATTTGGGTAACTCAAAGCTGGAATTTTTGTGTTAATGAGAAGTTGAACAAATAGGAAAGATGTTAACATGAACGTAAGCTGAGTAAAGAGCCAACTTGGAGCTGCGTATCTATTAGAAGAAATAAACTTGAGCTAAATGTGAGTAGTGGTTATGGGGTGTAAAAAAATTCTAAGAGATTATTTCAGAAAGGCAAACTGATGGTCTTTTCATGTGGCAGAGTAGTGCTGTAGTGGTGTCTTTTGCTGTAAACAGTTTACTGTGTGTCTGTCTTACTAAACTGAACTTGTGCACTTTCATAATAAATGCAGTGTTGCATTTATCTAAATACAAATGCTGCCTTTGATTTGTCATAATCAAAACTACTTGAGGGCAAGGCTGGCATTCCCTGTCATAGCTGTTCCCTATATGTAGACAGTAAATATATGTGGTTATAGTTGCTGTGCTCAACTGTTTTGTCTTTTCTCTTCAATCTTTCACTCATATGTTTACAGGTCTTCTGTTTTTGACAGCAGTGTCTGACACTCATCCAGATCAGTTTGTATACAAAACGTTGCCTCCCAGCATACAGGTGGACAAATCAGTGGATGTAATGATGAATAGCTACTTAGGTTTGTGACCACCTGAGGTGGCAGCATCTGGTCACACAGTCTTCAGACCTTTAACATGATATTCTCCTTTCCATCCTCATTATAAATACATCGCAAGTGAAAGCATGTGACAGCAGGGATTCAGATGAAGAGTAACCTGTAAAATAAGCTGGCTTCAGAGAAGCGCTGATTTGTGATGCATTTCTCCAAACCCTCTCATCTCTCACACAAAGTGGACTCCTCTGCCTGATTTTTTTGAAACTGTCTCATTGTGAATTGCTGTAATTGAGAATTTCAGTAGTAGTGGTGAACTGTTTCAGAAGGGAGATTACTATATGCTGGCTGCAGTGTTCTTCCTTGCAGCGTGCATCATCATTCTTTGAACTTCATTGGCTATGTTGTTATATGCATTATATTGTTTTTGTTCATTTTTAATGTACTTTTAAATCTACCAACTTTTATAAAAGTACTTGGGGCAAAATTCATTTAGACGTGTCCTTTAGAGCTACATTAAATTAAAATTGCCAATTTCACCACTACTGGATAAAGTTATTCTCAAATACTGTATTACATCATTTGATGTAGAACGTTAAGCATGTACAGTACATCTTGCATGTTTGCAACAGAGCTTATTGACTTGTACATAGAAGTTTTGTAATGATTTTGCTGAAGGTGAGGTACTCAAGCTATATTCAAGTGGTAATGCTTAGTCTTTTCTAAGCTGATATGTTTTGAAAAAAATGACCTTGTATTTACTGTCTGCAGAATGGAGGGCTGGGTGAGCAGTGCAATAGTGTATTTTGTGGGGGAGATAACTTAAATGGAACATGTTGAAAGAGTGTAAACTTACAAACATGCATCCACCAGTTCAAAAAGAAACATAGAATTGCCAGTATATCATACTCTGTTTCAGAAAACTTCAATATGCCACTTTAATATAGTAGGGTAATTTACTTTTCCTGTTAACCATCCAAGCACTAAGTTCTTGTTTCTTTCTCTGTTGAAGGTTTCTCTTTGGACTCTGGTAAGGGAATAGTCTCCCAAGATGAGATGACTTTTGTGTCTGGTGCACCAAGAGCCAACCATAGCGGAGCAGTTGTTTTACTGAAAAAAGAGAAAAATCAGAGAGCGCTTTCACTGGAGCACATGTTTGAAGGAGAAGGACTGGCCTCTTCTTTTGGTTATGATGTGGCTGTTGTGGATCTCAACAGTGATGGGTATGGCCTTGGTTAACTCATGCTGCCTATATAGGATAGCAGACTGACTCAGTCCTGCTTTGGTTTTTACGTTTGAAGTGTAAAGAACAATGTTACATGTTTTGCTGGAGGAAATGGTGAGTGTGTCAGAAAGTCACGTAGAACACAGTCTATGTTCTTAATTACAGAAATGAGTTGTACTGAAATTGATAAGACTGGTGTAAACAAAGAAGAAATAATTCTAAAGGAAGGTTCAAGAAGTTTCTTGTATGTGATGCAGGGAGTGTAATTGTCTTGCAGTCTTAGTGGATTTTCTGCCAGCTGTTTTTGCATGACTAGCTGAAAGTACTTTTCAATCACCTCTGTTCAGCGGTGGGTTGACTGATGACCTTCAGACTATAGTCTTTATCAGTTACTTTTCAGAGTTCTTCAGTACAAGCACTGTGATTTTTTAATTCCTCTTCTTTAAGATGGCAAGACATTGTTGTTGGAGCCCCGCAATACTTTGATAGAAGTGGAGATATCGGTGGTGCTGTGTACATCTACATTAACCAGCGAGGAAAATGGGAAGGAGTAAAACCGGTTCGCTTAAATGGGACCACTGACTCAATGTTTGGTCTCGCAGTTGAAAATGTTGGGGACATTAACCAGGATGGATATCCAGGTGAGTGAAAATGACTAACAGGAGAATGTGTGTGATTTCTGTGCTAATGCCACACTTCGAACAGTTGTCTTTATCACAACTGAAAGCTGCAGAAAGAATAAGAATTACTTATTTGTTGCAACTTATTTTCAACAGATATTGCAGTAGGAGCTCCATATGATGGTTTTGGCAAAGTATATATTTATCATGGATCCAAGAATGGAATAAATACAAAACCAGCACAGGTAATGATAACTTTTACTGCATATAATTACTCTTGCACAACATTAAGAGACTGATGGAGCTACCTATCTTTTGCCTTTCTGTTTCTGTAGTTGGGTAGTAGATATGCACAATTTACAGGAACCTTCAAAGACTGCACTGTTGACCAAAGAAATTAGGAGTTCTGTATTTTTTTAATGTGCATTTTTCTCCCTGGGACAGTCCATTGGCACCAATGATACAAAGAGAGGTAAAAGAATTTGTAGATGCAGCAGTTTTTCGTTTTAAGAAATTGGTTCAGATAAACTGCTCACATTACTGAAGAGTTTTCACTTTGGAAATAACTATACATATTTTTTTGTCTCCTTCTGAAGATACTGTTTTCTTCATTTTTATCTTCTGTGACTTCCTCCTTTCCTTTTTTTTCATATCAGTTAGCAAGGTGAGAAGGGAACTTAATTGTACTTTCTCTAGATACTGTTAGAATATTTGCTAGAATATGTTTTTAAGTTTCAAGCACTTATACAGCCTAAATACTACAAGTAAAGATCAAATGGGCAAAATTTCTATACAAAGGAAATGATTTTAAGACTTCAGTGTTGTTTATCTGAAGATTGAGGTTTTCTTTTTTGGTCCATAGGGCAATGATGTTCACTTGAGTATTTCACTTCTGAAGCTTTTCAGTGTCTGAATTCCCTCAATCTGTTTGCTCTTTAGATTCTTGATGGTGAAAAAACAGGCACCAATTTCTTTGGTTACTCAATTGCTGGAAACATGGACCTGGATAAAAATTCCTACCCTGATATTGCTGTTGGTTCCCTTTCAGATTCTGTATCTGTGTTCAGGTATTACATTACAGGACTGTAATTATACCAAGATTTTCAGTTTTCTAAAAACAAACTGCTTAGAAATGACAAAATAGATATTTGGCCTGGGGCATATTTTTCCTGTTAGATGTGGGGAATTCTGAGAAAAAATATCCATGAATTTGTTACTTTATTTCCTGTTACTTATTCAGAAGCTACCTTCCAATTACTGTGGGCTAAGAGGTGTGAGCAGTTGCAGTGGGATGCTGATGTGCTTTGCTGCTGTTGTGTAACAGTAATCCTATTTTATTGACGATAGAACAAAATAAAGGAAAACCTCACTTCTATAGCTGAGACTCAAAAGTGCTGAGGCCGTGGCGGGTTCTATGGAACAGCACTGAAGAAGCGCTGCAGCCAGGATCCTGTTTGATTTCTGTAGCACAGGCCTTAATTAAGGATGTACCAGAATGACCTTGTGGTCCTTTACAGACCAGTTTTCTTTCAGTGTTACTGTTAAGCTGAGTTCACCAGTAATGAGCAGGAAGAGAGCTATTTCTTACCAGAGCAGTGAATCCTGTGTGAAGTTTGAGGCTTTGGTGGTGATTATCAGGTCTCAAAAAGGGAGGGGTGGAACTGCCAAACTGGTTATCCTAATTTTGGTGGTGAAAAGAAGTCTGCCCTTCAGGGAGAATTGCCTTTCCTACAGTCTTTTGATGATCCTGTCTCTAAGGTGTATGGAATCTGTGTGTGTAATTGGAATGCCTTTAAATATACTGAAACAGTGTATAACAAAAGCAGCCTGTATTGCTTGTGGAAGAAAATAAATGGATGCTTAATAGATTATCAAACGCTCTACTTAGTAAAAAAAAAGTTTTAATTATAAGGGCATTACAAAAAAACTTGTCAAAGTGAAAACTCAACCCTTGTGTTTATGAACAGCTGCCTTTTCTTACCCCCCTCCTCCCCCACCATCCAAAAAGGTAAAGAAAGAAAAAGTTGCAAGGCTAAATCATGATTGCAGTCTGCATGTAGAGGAGTCAGGATATAAGAGCATTGTTTGCCATAGCCATCCAGGCTCCACATTAAAGCTGTTCTGGACATTAATCTGAATGAACTTTAGTCCCTACAGTTGCTCACAAGGGCTGAATTACCATTGGTATGGGAACCATCACTTTGAATTTCCCGTGTGTGTATAAAATAACAACCATGACATTGCATTAGTGTGCCCTGCTCCCTCATTAGGCATTTCCTACTCACTGTTGTAGTCACTTATTCTGACTTGTTTAGCTTAGCTTTACATTGTTTTGTTTCTTACTATTATGAAAGCCAAACCCTGTGTTTCTTGGGGTCTTTGCTGCAAATCAGTGCAGGCATAGAGACATCTGGATTTGTATGAGTTGTTGCATTAATTTTAACTGAAATTCTTCTTCTTTTACCCTTTCTTTTCATTCCTTTTTTTCCTCCCCAAATAAAGATCTCGACCTGTTATAAGCATTACAAAGAGCATTACAGTACAGCCTGACAAACTTGACCTAAAGAAAAAGAACTCTGAAGACCCCAGTGAGATATGGTAATGTTTGAATTGGTAGTGTTGGGATTCTGTTGGTGTACTGACATTTCTGTTGTCAAATTCGTTCAGTCAGTTACTGTTAGGGTGATGGGGGGTATGATTTTCCGCTTAGGACTGTTAATGTTTACGTATATTAATGTTAAGGTTTCCTATCTTGAACAGCTTTCTCATAAGTAGAGATGTAAAAGCAAATTCCAGAAATCGTTTTTTCTAACTGCTCATTAAACATTTTTTACTTGCTTTGTTAATTCAGTTTAGTAAGCAGCAAATTATTGTTCCAGCTTGAAAAGCGGAGTCATAAGGCTCATAGCATAATTCAGTGGATTATTAAAACTTTTCAGTCCATTGGACCATGTCTTATTAATTTTAATTTCTCTGCACTTTTTACAGGATGGATGTGAAAGCGTGTTTTCAGTATACTGCAAACCCGCGTAATTTAAACCCAAGAATAAGTAAGTTTTATAGAGAAATAGTTTTAATCTTTGTTGTGTGTGTGTGTGCGTATATAAATTTATATATAAAACTTAAGATGGTATCATGGAAGAATAGTACTTAAAATATAATGACTCATCTCAAACCATGACAGGTTTAAAATGTGACTTGGTGCTAAGGACAGTCAGCTATGCAGGATTTGTATTTGGAGCAGCACAGTGTCTGGTGTGTTAGGAAGCTCTGTTGGTAAAAGACTCAACTGAAATTTGGTGACATAACTTCCAGTGAGCAAATGGCTGCCATACAGACAACAGCCAGTTTGCCTCTCCAACTTTTGCTTTAGGAAGTAGTTTTAAAGCCCATTTTATTATGTTGTTAATAAGCATTGCTTCTCATTGGAGACTTACCCTACAAGAAGTGTTCTGTATTTGAGTGTATAGCTTTGTGGAAATCAGCAGCTGAAGTTACAAAACTCCATGTTAATAGGAAGCTGGGAGACTGTATCATATATGTAGTTAAAATGTAAAGTATCAGTTTCCTTTATATCCTGTTTTGTTTTGCTTTGTTTTTCTCTTGCTACAATGCTGCTGTTATTACACTTCTGAAAACTTGGAAAGGTTTTGAGAGGAAATAAGAATTTTAAGCCCTAACCTCCTCTTCCTTGTGTGGTGTTTGGGTTTTTGAGTTAAGTGTAAAATCCATAGAGGTACTTGAATAGGGTGTTGTTCCCTTCAGCAGCCCAAGTGCTTCCAGCATTTGGAGGCTGCTCACATGCACACTCCTAAGGATGGGCAAATCAGCTTGGTGAGCACAGAGATGGTTAGAAGATGGACAAAATTCACGTCTGTCAAACCACGGTATTATTCCTTGCCTCAGCAGACATAGCTAGAAAGCTCAAGAATACCACTTTCAGTATTAAAATGAACAGTGTGCCTTGACCTCAAAATCCTGCTGGCTGCTTAGCTTAGGTGCTACCTGGGACAACATAGAAAGCAAGGAATCATGTCAGAGCATTTACAGTTTCTTATCTCAGCCCTCTACTGGCTCTGCAGCATCAATTACAATATTTACAGCTCTAAATATTGGTAAAATAACAGGAATTTTCTGACTAAAAGGAGGATTTTGTTTGGAAGTTTACATTGTATCCGTGTCCCCTCAGATAGGGAGAGATAAAACAGCAGATGGAGAAGATTTAGTAAATAACTGTAACAAGTTGTGAAACCTAGCACTGGGTGAAACTATTCTAGAATGTTGCTGTAAGATCATACGTGATTTTTTTTTTTTTTCTTTTTAACCATGGCAAGGTTTCTTCCTTACAGCAAACTACTTTATTTCTTCATATAGAGATCAACTATACATTTGAAGCAGAAAATGAGAGGAGACAATTAGGCCTGCCATCCAGGGTACGGTTTAAAGACTATCTGTCTGATCAGTTCACTGCAAGTACCACCCTAATGGGGCAGAACTCCAAACAGTGTGTGACAACCAAGCTTGTTCTGCAGGTAAGGCAGAGTATTTGGTTTTTATTTCATTTATAACAAAACATGCTTTTTCAGCCTTGTGGTAACTTTGTATGCAACTTAATCACATGCAATATAAGGCTTTGAAATGAAAAAACCGGAACTAAGCAGTTCTTTACTATTCTCTGCACACATGGTGCTTCCTCCCGCTGCCTTTCTTTCAACGAGTGAATAAAAGTTGCAGCCAGTGCAATGTGCTGTGGAGGTCAAGAGAGCTGAACCAATTTAGAACAATAGAGAGTCAACAAATGCCAAAAATTGAGAGCTGTTGGAAGATGCGAAAGTAGTGGTAGAATTTAACAGTGCGACTGACTAGGAAAAGGATTTCAAAGCATGGGTTTTAGATGGCTTGAATGGGCACAATAGGAAAACTTAGTATGCACTCTCTTCTCGCTTTGCTGCTATGCTGGCCCCTAAAGACAGCACTGCTCTAAAAGCTGAACAAATTATCTGTGGCACAGAAGTAACAAGCGTCTGGTGTTGCCTTTGGCCATGGGAAATTCAAGACCTTGGAATTACTTAACAGGAAGAAAGTGTCATTTTATTGTTACAGCGTGTTTCATTTGCCTGAGTTCCCATTTGTTATTCCTAGTAATTCCTAAATCAAAGAGAAATAATCAGATCAGGAAGCCAGAAAAAGAAGATACAGCAAGGCTGGGATTTGTTGTGTTCGTGCATATTTTTAGAAAATTACTTGTTTCTAAATAATGAATAGTTGTAATCCTGCAAAACGTAGCAAAGGAGATGTTGCTTTACTACTTGTTCTAAAGTGTGTATCAAAAGCTTGTCTTGGAGTTTGTTTTTCTTCACTGTGTGCTAACTATGTCATTTGAAATTTTTATCAGGAAAAAATTAAAGATAAGCTGCGCCCAATTCCTATAGCAGTCAGTGTTAATATTGCTGGCCTGGAGTCTGGCTCGTCATCCAGCAGAAAAGAGAGAGCACTTCCGGACCTTATACCGATACTAAATTCAAACGAATCTGAAACAAAGATCACAAAAGTAAGTCTTTAACAGCACATTTTCCTAGAAAACTGTGAAAGTCACCAAACGTTAAAGACTGCAGAAAACTAAATTGTGACCAAAGGACTGGCTTATGTTTTGTGCTTTGTTATGAATGTGTTCATGAAAACATTCTGAACTTACTCCTGCATTTCTTTTGTTACATTAAGGAAAATCATATGGCTGTTAGGCTTTTCCTACTCCCCCCTCCCTTTAGCATGTTTAGGAGGAAGCATACTTTTAAATAAGAATGGGAATCATTCATCTTCTGCTCTGCACTCTTATGCCATATAACAACAACAAAAAAAACATGCAGTCAGCATTCCTATTGATAGGATGCTGTAACAGCATTACAGCTCTGCATCAGTGACATATCCAGGAAAGTTATTGAGCTCCTTGTAGCTGCTTTATTCACTGCACATCAGAAATCATGTTTTAAGCTATTGTCATGTGGCATGCAGTAAAAGTGCTTTGCTTTTATTTAGGTGGAGTTCTTGAAAGAAGGATGTGGAGAAGACAACGAATGTCACAGCAATCTCAAACTTCAGTACCGGTTTTGCAGTAGAGAAGGAAACGAAGACAGATTTACCTATTTACCAATGTAAGACTCGATTTAGCAGTGACTACTAAAATTCAAATTATTGATAAGCGCTGAAAAAAAAGCCAGCTTTTAAAGACTATTCTGGGTGATAGAACTGCTGTGTTCTGCTGGCCTGGCTAACAGAGACCTGTGTAGTTGTATCTGTCAGGGTGATGATCATGGGGGAGTGGGGCTGAGCTTTAGAAGAAGAGTAATGGTACAGAATCAAATGGTGGATGTAAAGCGGCTACAACCATGGAAATTCGGTCTAAAATTTAGAAGAAGATTTCTAACTGCTGGAGAAATGATGACCAGCCTAGCACGTCCTGTTAACTGTATAGTTACAGTATACTCTTGTCGAGTACCCTGAGGAGCAATTAAAGAGAAATTGATGGAATTGTTACATCGTAACACAAAGGTAACAATTGTAACACCTTGTAACACCCCTCCTCCTTGGAGGGCCAGTGATACTAGAAAGAAAATGCATAGAAGAAAACAGAGGTGAGTATGTTAACTTACTGTGAACAGTCAGCCTTTAGCAGAGCTTGCCGCAAAAAAATATGGCCATTCCTGTATTTATGTTCTTCACAGTAATTCTTCATTAACAGAGAGAATGATGTTTGGGTAAACCATAGTAAGAAACAAACTTTGAAACACATTTGTTTCCTTGATGCACAGCTCTGTATGTTCTGTTTCTGCAGTGAAAATGGCATTCCAGTGCTCGTTTTAAAAGATCAGAAAGATATTGCCCTGGAAATAACAGTGACAAATAATCCATCTGATGCAAGAAATCCAAAGAAAGATGGAGAAGATGCATATGAAGCTAAACTAATTGCAACTTTTCCAGATAGTCTGACTTATTCTGCATTCAGGGAGATGAGAGGATATCCTGTAAGTGTTTATAAGAGAAAGGGTATTCAATTTTTAAAGTGTTTTTAGCATAAATCAAATAATAAATATGTTCTGTTTATTCAGGAAAAACAGCTCACATGCGGTGCTAACCAGAATGGCTCTCAAGCAGAGTGTGAACTTGGAAATCCATTCAAGAGAAACTCCAATGTGAGTTGCAGTTACTTTACTCAAGCTAGACAACGTGATTCCTGACTGCAGTCTTGTAAAGTTTCTGAGTTATAACCAGAAATTTGGCCTAGATCTGTCTTTTTAGCTTTAGAATTTGACGGTGTATTACTATAATACTGCATATATTAATATCTTTTCTAAATGTTCACGTTTCCTGGATGTTCTTTCTTATCTAGGTAACCTTTTATCTGATCTTAAGTACCACTAAAGTTAATGTTGATACAACAGACTTGGACATTAACCTCAAGCTGGAGACGTAAGTTTTCTTTGTGTATGTGTGTGTCTGTGCGCATTTTGTTTAGACAGATGGCCATAAACATTTTGAATGAGTGGTTTGATTCATAAAAGCAATTTAATAGTAAAGTAAGAAACTTCTAAACTTGTAAAATCAGCAGCATTGTTTCCTTTCCATTGTAGAACAAGCACTCAAGTAAATTCAACTGCAATTACAGCCAGTGCTAAAGTGGTTCTTGAATTGCTTTTATCGCTCACAGGGTAAGTGTTAATAGCAGAACAAATAGGGGTGCAGGCTGGGGGGAGAGCACCTTTGCTGCAGACTTCGTTACAACCTGATTCATTTCCTCTCTCCACCTTACCTGAACAGAGTGGCTAAGCCTTCCCAGGTGTATTTTGGAGGTGACATCGTTGGTGAGAGTGCTATGAAATCTGAAGATAATATTGGAAACCTCATAGAGTATGAATTCAGAGTGAGTAATTTAGAACAGTTTCTCCTTTTGTGTGTGTAAATTCTCAAAAATGTTTCTGGATTTAGAACTAGGTTTTCCCAAGCTGCGGGAGCAGGATTCTGGTTATCTTTCTGTGTCAAAAGTTTGTTGTAAGCTTGGAGTTTGCTCCAGTTACGTAGACAAATGATTTGTTAACTCTAAACAGTGGGTGTTTCTTATAAAGACAGACTTTTAAACAGCAGCAGCTTAATGTTCGTAAGACTAAAAATTCATACCTTGACATTTAGTTACCTTCCAGATGTGCTAGTTTTCATATACATTTTGTCTTTAAGCTGTTTACACTGTCTTTTAGTGACTTTCTAATTTCCTGTTGTCTACATGACTCCAAGTCAGTAATGGTGATAAATCCATTTGGAACAGATTGCACAACATAAAGAAGATTTATTTTCATAGGTAACCAACTTGGGCAGGCCCCTGAAAGCATTTGGTACAGCTTCCCTGGACATCCAGTGGCCAAAAGAAATCAGTAATGGCAAATGGCTGCTATATTTGATGAAAATAGACTCCAAGGGCTTGGAAAAGGTTTCCTGTCAACCACAGAATGAAATCAATTTCTTGCATGTTGCGGTATGTTATTCTATCTTCTTTTGTTCACTAATAGGTTCACCATTAAAACACTACAGCATGTGATTAAAGAGTGTAAGAGCCTACCTCCAGAAGGAATTTATCAAACAGGATTTTCACAGTCCTTCATTATGCCAACCCAGCAAGCTTTTCTAACCCCCCTGAGCCTTCATTTTCACTGTTTTTCATATAATCTCAAGGTCATTTGGGAGAAGTTGCAATCCTAGCTATTAAAACTGCACGTACTTCAATCTGTACTTATCTGTTGATCATTGCTAAACTTTCTGTGAGTAATCAGTTTATATTTCAAAAAACTCAAACCAGTATGTACTGACCATATCACCTGTACACCTATTAACGTAGTAATATTAATGCTGTATACACAGAACAAAAACAGAAACAGCATAAAAAGCTCTTTACATCTTAAAACTCATTGACATGCCAAAAGCAAGCAGGCAGTTGGCTTTTTAGTGGTTGATCTCAAATTTTCATGATTCTATTATCAGCAATGAATGTAGAAAAAAGGGGATATATAACAACATCATTAAGACAGAGTTGTGACAGAAACATTTTATTTTGAAGGAATCCCATAACTCAAGAAGAAAGCGTGAGATTGCAGAGAAGCAGATTACAGACAGCAAGACATTTTCATTATTTTCAGAAAGAAAATACATGACATTGGTAAGCATACTGCATCAGCTAGTCTTGGTGGGCACTTCCTTCTCCACTCCTAACAGGGCTTTTTTGAGTTTGGCAGCATGAAAGATGATAGGGCTTTGATTTGTTTCTATCTTAAATCCAAGCACTGATGCTTTTAGAATTTGTTAATTCATATTTACTTACTGAGGTGAGGAAATTGGGAATTTCTGTATAGTTATCTATGCTGAAATAAACACAAATTGCACTTTTATCATATTTTCCCATTGTTGTTGGTACAAACAGATTTTGGTTCTTGTGCTTAAATACGATGTTTAGAAAATTGTGAAGATGCTCTTACATGTAAAAATTTCTAACTGCAGGACTGCAAGGTGAATGCACGGTGTGTGGACATAAAATGTCCACTGAGGGGTTTTGACAGCAAGGCATCGATTTTGCTGCGTTCCAGACTGTGGAACAGTACTTTCTTGGAAGTAAGTTCTCCTGGCATTTCTGGAAGTTTAGAGTTCTTTCCCGTCATATGTCTAATAACTGTATTTTATTTTGGAACAGGAATACTCCAAAATGAACTACCTGGACATTCTTGTTAGGGCCTCAATCAGTGTTCCTGCTGCAGCTAAGAACGTCAAACTCACCAATGAAGCTGCTCAGGTAGGTTCAGCATTTAATGCCTGCCACAGATCATGTTATGTTTCCAGCTTATCTCAAAGACTAGAAAAGATAAACCATTTGAAAGCAAAAGGAGCTGATATATTGGATCTTTGGAATCAAATTTTGAATTAGTGATCCTTTTTAATTTGGTTGGCAAAACTTGCTGCTATGTCAAAATGATACCCATAGAAACCTTTTCTTCAAAAACATGTTGTAGTGAGAGAAGACGTTGTAGGAAGAAAAAAAAAAAAAGACTATAAATTACAGTTTTATGTTAAAGATGGATGCTTTTGAAGTGCTTTTTCAATCTTTACATGTTTTCTTTCCTCTAGGTGCGTGTTACAGTCTTTCCTGCAAAGCCAGTAGCCCTTTATACAGGGGTGCCTTGGTGGATCATTGCAGTGGCTATTTTTGCTGGAGTACTGATGCTTGCGCTCCTGGTATTCTTGTTATGGAAGGTAAGTTTTTACTTACTTGATTATTTTATATTTCCTGGCATTCAAGTAATAAGATAGCAAACAATTAAGTTTTTGTTCTCATGCTATTCCTAATGCTATTAAACTCAAGGGTAGATGGGAAAAAATAAAACAACAAGAGATACAAAAATAGCACATTACCTGTGTGTCCAATTTCTTTTGTATGGGCTCCTTATCTTAGAGACCTTGAAGAAGCAAATTTGTATTTAAAAGGAAAAGTTAAGAATTTGCAAAACAAACAAACAAACAAAAAACAAGTACTTTTTAAACTGCCTTTGGCATTTCTACAACTAAAGGTGGTTCCAAGTAGAATAGGGTAGTTCTTTTCTTATACTAACTGCCAAAGCCAGTAAGTAATAAGTCAGTGGGGGAGAGAAGACACTCATTTAGAAAGAGTGGGTGAAGAGGAATATCCTGTCACTTGCCTTTGGAGAAACTGGAGCAGGTGGCATTGTTGGAATCACTGCTTGCTATGGATGATTTTTCATAGTATGCTTTTTATTTCCTCCTCAAAGAAATGGATAGTCTCTGTTGCAAGTCTTCTAAGAAATTACCATTAATATTGTTGGATGGACTGTTAGGTTACAACTATTAGTCTACTACTGCACATAAAGATGCTCTCATACACATTTTGAACTCCTTTTGATGACAGAAAATCATCTTATGAAGGACAAACGCTGTACATTGTAGGCAATTACGTGGCTGGGGATGAGATACATGCTCCTGTTGAACAGGACTAAGCATTTATCCTGTGCATAAATTGGTTTGTGATCTTGCTGCTCTTCACAGACAGCTTTAGTTGCTATAGATGTGCTGTATAAGTAGCTTTTCTTCAAAAAACAATGCATTAGAATTTTATCACAAAGCCTCTAAAACAGCATTCCTTACACTGCACAGGTTATTTTGCTCCTGTACAGAGTATGTTAGTTCTCAAATCTAGTAATAGCAGCTGACTTTTCCTGTGAAAACTGTCTAAAATTTCAGGCAACCAGGCTGTGAAGAAATTATGGAAAGGTTGTTATAGTCGGTTCTGATAGGTTTAACTCTTCTGGTCCACTGAAATTGACTAAATACCTTGCTTCCTTGTAGTGTGGTTTCTTCAAAAGAAGTAAGAAAGATCATTACGATGCCACATATCACAAGGCTGAGATCCATGCTCAGCCATCTGATAAAGAGAGGCTTACTTCTGATGCGTAGTATTGATCTACTTCTGTAATTGGTAATTGATGATATTTTTTAATTTTTAGCTGTGGTGGCACATGCTGTGGGTATGGTGGCTAACGATGAAGCTTTTGCTGCATATGTTCTATTAACTTTTGGATTTCAGACTGTCAGTACTTGCTTGCTTACTCTCTTAATAAATTTTCAGATTTTAGCATATATAAACACAGGTGGTTACCTTGGTCTAAGAAGCTTCTAGTTCTCTAGAAAACATATTGATCTGTTGCAGTGGTTTTTTAACTGATGATTTAACATAAGGGTTTTTTTTTGGTTTTTTTTGGTTTTTTTGTTTTTTAAGCTTTAGAGATGGTAATTGACAATGCAGAGTTAATACTTACAGTTAAGACTACCTAGAAGATAAACTTGCTTTATTAACCTTTTACTGCATGCTTAAAAATAAATTTGCTAATAATGAAAAGAGCATTCATAAATAAAAGGTAATTGCTGTGAAAACACCTTTTTTCCTTCAGTTTCAAAAATACTTTTCTATTCTAGAAGTAACTTCTCTGCTGCAGCTACCAGGATGCATGATAACTTATGCTTCTTAAGGCAATACATGCACGTACAGATTAATTAGAGATGCTTTGAGATGAGGGGTTGGGAAGGAACTCTTACCTAAAATCTGTCAAAACTATGCGTAATGAATTTTTCCCCTCTTAAAGTGCAGATCTATTGAAGTTTTATTTTTAAACATTTTTTTAAAACAAGTCACAAATGAAACCGTACCTCTTTTATTTTTTTGCTATCAGTACGTAATCAGTTTGTCACAGGGTCTTGTACTCTTAATCTTGACTTCAGAAACCCATCAACATGTCAAATGTTTGCCAGTCATCATCACAGTACCATTGTGGCCAAAACTCACTTTATTTGGAACATTCATTTCAGTCTTCTCAAGTAGTTTAAAAAAAACAATCAAGTTTAATAGTGGTTTTGATTAAAAAGAAAGCTTTTGGGGCACAAAGTTTACTGTATTTCATAATGGGAGTTGTTCATCGCAGAATGCTACAAAATTTCAATTTATAGCTGTTTTTCACTTTGGCAAATTAAGCAATATCTGTGCTCTAGGACTGTAAATGTGTGGTTAGTTAAGGCAGTGTAGTACTGATGGCGCTTTGAAAAGACAGCCCTAGTGTAAGCTTTCCTTAGACCTGGAAGTCTTTCTGTAAGTTTAATGGTAAATCACATCAACATAGAGTAATGAAGTACATACCTGCCTTTCATTCAGGAGAAGTAAACATTCCTGAACTGTATGCACATCTCTCTTTAGCATGGAGATTTCTCAATACACAACAGAACAATTTTAGAGGAAGACTTATATGGTGTGTTTTATAATCTGTCTATAATCTATTCTGTAATCTTTTTGTATTCAGTTCTCTTACCTGTATGAAGAATACATCACCTCTGTGATTGTAGTACTTCCACAGCAACTTCAATCTAAACTCTTCTTTTTCTCCTCATCCCCAGTGTGGGTTCTTCCAGCGCTCCAGGTACGATGACAGCGTCCCCCGCTATCATGCTGTAAGAATTCGAAAAGAAGAACGAGAGATCAAAGGCGGGAAATGCAAAGATCTTGAGACAAAACAGTGGTTCACAAAATGGAATGAGAATGAAAGTTATTCTTAGGAAGAAGTTGTTTCCCTCCTCAAAGTTCAGATACAGCGTAATGCTTTTGTTAATGGTGAACTCATGGAGTTAGACCTATGAACACTATGGACATCTTCACTGTTTGTTTGTAGATAATACTACTTACATTGCAGCTTTTGTTTGCACTGTTAAAATTGCTTTGTCAGTCCTTTTTGGCACTATGTAATTTCCACTCTGCCTCTTTTTCCCCCCTTCAAATCTAGCTCAGGCTTTAGAAGACACCGTGTTGATTTGGGCTCTTTGCTGCAGAACATGCAGACCCAATCTGGCAGGCCTTCTCCTGTGCTCCTCATGTTCCTGGGAATTGCATGATTGAGATCAGTGCAGGTTCTCCAGTCTTCCCTTGATGTTCGATCCCTTACAAACACACTGGCCTTAACATATGTAGTTAAGTATCATCTGAAGACCTGCAAATCTATTTTAGCCATAAGCTTTGCTGCTGCAGTAGCTAGGGCTTACAAAAAGCATCACCTTCAGTTGTATGCACAATAGGTCGCGTTGCTCAATTTTTAAAATCAGATTATGTAAATGTTGCTCACAACAAATATACACAGGTTGTTTTTTTCTTAGTTTTTTAAAAAGAGGCTTGAATATTAGATGTACTTTTTGTATATATATATATTTTAGTCATTTTTGTATTTATTTTTGTTATCGATTGTTGTCTTTGACTGTTAGGCCAAAGACTTTCCTGAACCTTGAAACCACTGTGCTTAGGAACTTCAGAAGATGAGACCTGAGGCTTTCATTGCAGTTTAATAAATCACTGAAGGTGCCAACGCTTTCTAAAAATGTAAATATTTATTCCAGTGATGTACATGGAGTCTTTTTTTTTTTTTTTCATGGTATTTGTAACTTGATCTAATAGGAACTACCAGGTCTTGTAATATGACTTTGTACATTACTTGAGACTATTAAACAGTTCAGACACCAAGCATAGGTAGGGTTTTTAAGATGCAGTTTTATACTTCATTGGTAGTGAGAGGTTCTCTGGAAGCAGCTTTCCAGCTTCATAAGGACTTCCTGTCTGGCAAACGGTGTTGACTACTACAACTGTACGAAGCACTTGACGAGGCTGTATATGCCTAACTTAACTATGAGGATCTGACCTGATCCACTTTGAGACTACTGAACCCTCTTGAATACCTGAACATTGTTAAGAGAGCAGCCACAATGCTGTGCTTATCAGCAATCTAAGCATTGATAAAACTATATAGAGATTACTTTTTTTTTTTTTCTTTACCCTTATTCTAAAGCACTGGTACTCCTTAAAAATGAAGATCAGTTTGCAGTTTTTTCCATATAGGACAGAATTCTGCTCAAGAAGCGTGCACACTAGTTGTTTGCAGTTTAAACTATGCAAAAACCTCTTGGTACTTCTTCCTCTCAGAGGGTAAAAACCTGTTAAGAGGGCAGTTGTCAGGTGTCTGATTTCTGCTACTAACTTTTAAGACCTTTTTAGAAGCTACGCTCACCTAAAATGCTATCCTTATAGAAAGGGCAGTAATTTAGTAGGCTCTTCTTCCTCCCATTAAATCATCTCAGTACATGACCCTGATTTTGTGAACCGTGACAAATGCATTTTGCTGTTACTCAGTTTTCGAGCTTTTTTAAAAATAGCTTTTTCACTGATAGGCTGTGCAGCATAAGAGGCCACGCTAACGAGGTGCTAAGATGCTTGGCAACCAACTACTCCCAGCCTCTGTTTTTAAAGCAGATTGTGGCCCTCCCCTAAGACCATGAATGTCTCTGCAGTGTTAAAGTGAAAATTATTCTCAATAAGTCACGTCACTGGCATACTTCTATTTCAGACTTGTTTTTAATACCAGCTAACAATCATTCCATCATTAGAAATTACCTGTGGATATTTGTATAGAAGTGTGAAATAAATTTTTTAAAACTAAACATTGCTCTGATAATAGTGGTTTCTTATCATAATTAAACGAGAGAGCCACAGCAAGGCTCACTGGTACATCAGAAAGGCAGGCTAAACGTTGCAGACACCAACAGTCACACTGTGAATATTGCCATATCCCCTCAGCCCTGTGCGTGGAGGGAGGTGATGGCTCCTCCAAACTGTGTGTCATGATATGGAATACGTGCAGACAGTTTTGAAACAGGAGTTATTTAAGGAAGAGGGGTTTAAAGGTCATGGTACATTTGTTTGTTTGTTTTCCCTTAATACAATCTTTCTGTTATGTGTTTGAGTTACAAAGCAAGAAAAAGCTGACACACGGGCACCAGGGCAACAGCATGCAGGTGGAAAAGATGAAACCAGCCCAGAACCATTTTAAGCAGCTGCAACAAATTACAAACACCCAACTTACTGCCTAGGGGTACTGCTTTAAACTGCTCCTAGCTCACAGCTGATATCATTATAAGCCGGTTTTAAGAACAGCAGTAATGGAAGCCAGGAATCACAGAATCACAGAATTATCAAGGTTGGAAAAGACCTAGAAGATCATCTAGTCCGACCATCACCAATACTTCCCAGTTAAATCATATCCCCCAACACAACATCCAAACGTTTCTTGAACACTCCCGTGGTCGGTGACTCCACCACCTCCCTGGGCAGTGCATTCCAGTGCCTGACTACCCTTTCCTAGAAGTAATACTTCCTCATGTCTCAAACTGCTCCAAGACTGAGAAGCATGTGAGCTCCTGTAAGCAGCGCAGTATCATTAGCCTGTGTTTATACAGAGACGATAGAGTCGTTGGCTTGCCCCATTAGCTACTGCTGCTGGTCGGAGTAGAGCAGGGTAACATGGCAGAAACAGCAAAGCAGCTCTCGGGCTGGCGTAGGACTTTGGCCGCTTGTTCCCAGCACGGCCAAGGAGAGAACAGGCCACGTTTGGGTGTTAATTTCACGAGAAAGAACCACAAGCATCAGTACAAAAGCAAGCAGCGCAGGGGCAGACCCACCACAGCACTGCTCTGAGCGCTGCGCTGACTGCGGGGTTCAACACCCCCATGACGGAAAACGCATCAGAACGCACGTGATCACTCGTAGCTGCTTTTTTCATTGATGTCCGAGATCTTCGCTCGAGCACAGTGAGCACCTGCCCAATACACATCGGTGCCTCATACGCGCGAGCGCCCGCACGAGCGCTCCCACATCCGGCGGCACGACCCGCAGCAGGTACCGCCTCACTGCGCTTACAGCGCCGCCGCGACAGCCCGGCCTCATTTCTGCCCTATCGGAGCACATCACCTCTTAGGATCGAATCCCGGTTCTCCTCAGCGCTGCTCCGCTCCGCTCCGCACTGCACAACGTCCCTCCCCGCGCCGTGCTGTGCCGAGGTTCCCCCTCAGCCCGGCCGCCATTTCCCGCTTCTCCCCTCGCCGCCCCCCAGGCGCTCCCCGGGGCAGCAGCCCCTCCGATCTACCTTGCCGAGCCCGGGATTCTCCTGAAGCGACCGTCGCCTCCCACCGGGACGGAGATCGGCGGCCACCTCGGTAGCGCCGGGCGGGATCTCCCCTCCTCGGAGCCGCCCTCTCCTCCGCCCCGCCGCAGCTGCGTGGGGCCGGGCCGGGAGGACGGGCCTCGGGCACCTCCCCCGGCCGCGCGGCGGAGGAGGCTGCGGTGCGGGCAGGGGCCGGGGGAGCGAGTGCGGCGGGAGATGGCGGCCGGGACGGGCTGAGCCGAGCGTGGGCCGCACCGGAGGAGCCATGAGGCTGCTGCGCGCCCTGCTGCGCTGCGCCTCGCCGGGCAGCATCCCGCAGCAGGTGGACTTCTACTCGCGCTTCTCCCCCTCGCCGCTCTCCATGAAGCAGTTCCTGGATTTCGGTGAGTCTCGCCGCGGGTTCCGCTGAGGGGCCCAGGCTCCGGCCGGCCTCGCGCGGCCCATTGCCGCCCTTCGTGCGCGCGTGGGGGTCGTGCGCCTGTGGCCCCACAGCGGGCGGTGCTCGGGCAGCTCCTCGGCACGCCCCCGCCGCGGGCTGCTGCTTAACGCCGCTCTCGTGGTAGGACCGGCTTCTGCCTCCCTCATCCAGAACGGAGCCCAGATGGCTCCTTACCCAGAGACAAAACTGAGGCAAGGTTGAAACTCGGCTGGAAACTCGAGATGTGGGTGTTACAGAGGTGGTTTGGTGTTCCGCCAAACTGCAGCGCCGGGGACAGCTGGTGCCGATGACAGCTGGTATTTGCTAACGGGGCGGCCGGAAAAGCACGCTCGTGAAGCGTGCTGAAAGCCAGAGGGACGCCAGCTTTGCGGCGCGCAGGAAACGTGGAGCGCTGTCGGAGCGGGCGGCTGGAACCATTGCGATTGCTCTGCCGTCACGGGCCTGTCCCCGGCATAAACACCACGGGCTGAGTGCTGGGGAATGCGTGTGAGAGGGGGCAGGAAGCAAACGCCGAGAAACAGGCTGGGAATCTGGCCTTGAAAATGAATAAAATGGCAGCAGGGAGCTCAGGCTGATGCTCCATGCTGAAACTGCAAATGTCGTTCCCGGGGTTGAGGAGTACTTGGAATGAAAAGGGTCTGATCGCAGGGACTGCTCTGCTTCCAAGGCCGCGCAGAGGAAGGTCTGCAAGTTATACTGGACGGCCTTCAGCAGTCCTGAGTGTTGAGCTGTGCTGCAGTAGGTTCTGTAAGCAGAGCAACGTCATAACCTATATGTTAACGAATAACTAGTAAACAACCATACTGATCTTTATCTTCCTGTAAGTAAAACTTAACTGAGAACTAACTCCAGAGCCCCAGACTTCCTAAATAGGAAGATTTAAACAGATTCCTCTAAGTATCCTCTTACTTCATCTGTCCATTCAATGTTCGTACATTACAATAAAATGTATCCCGCGTTTACAATTCCGGATTTTTAAGGGAACTTCGCTGTAGTCTTTGTAGTCTCAAATCTATTGAGCACGAACGTTGCAATTCTGAGTGAGTTTTGACCTCCATTGTTTTACTGCTAGAATACCAACATGATCATTTGTGCCTTAATATCGTATTTATTTTCAAGGTGTGGTATTTACCATGTCAAAAGGGAGGCCACTTCCTTGCTATTACCACCTTGGCATAGCATAATCTTGAAAACTGTTGTGCTTTTATCTTTGACTTTAGTTTGCTTAGTGTTTTCTTAATAAATCCTAATAACAAAGGTAAAAAAGAGTACTGTGGAACACAGCATTTGTCTGTGAGACATTCCGTGGCCATTACAATCCAGTGGTGCTTTTGTGGGGAAATTTTTTGCTTTCTTTTGTAAAAATGAGAGCAATCAAAGAGAAAATCATAAAACCCACCAATACTAAGAGAAAATCTGCTTTTCTCTTTTTAGTTCCTTTGGTTCTCAATGTAGTAAATGAAGTATCCTGTAAGTGAGTTTAGGTCTTAATTTTACGTGTCATTTATATTTTGGATTGTATGTGTGTGGTGTTTTCTGTAGGAGTCTTATAAATTCTTTGCACAGGTAAGTCCTAACTGCGCAGAGAAACAAAACATTTTGCCCATTCACTGAAATCTTGCTTACCTTAAGCTGCCTCCTGATTTTGAGCCAGGACTGTGATGTGACCTCCAGAGTCAAAGCTGTTTTGCAGGATGTCATTTGCCAAGTGCAAGGGGGCAGTCTGAGATTATAGTTTCATTTTCATTCTTATACCTTCAAAAATCATGAGATTTTTACCTGAGAATAGGGAAAGGCCACTAACAGTCATGCTGGAAACACAATCTGACTAGGGTAAAGAATTAGGTTTCTGGGCAGAGCTTGTATGTAGACACCAGTGTGTAGGGCTTCCCCAGCTCTTCCCCTTATCATATTGAAGGACTGAACTGAACAAAAACTCCACTGACAGAGTTCTTAGAAGTTGTCTGTTGTGAAACACCAGAACTGAGGCAGGTACTTCACAGCAGTATGTAGCATAGTGAAGCTTAGATGCCACTGATGTGGCACTGCTAAAGTGTCAGCACTTCTTACCCTCTTTGCTTC
Organism: Coturnix japonica; assembly: GCF_054131305.1. Lineage (NCBI taxonomy): Eukaryota > Metazoa > Chordata > Aves > Galliformes > Phasianidae > Coturnix > Coturnix japonica. The sequence goes on from NC_140669.1 coordinate 17,736,109, forward strand.
CTCCCTCCTCCTTTCTGGCCTAGTAAAACAAGCATTATGGGAGTGAATTTATGCCTTTACTTAATAACTGCATATAATTGACATGTACACAGACTCTAACATATAGCTTCCCATGCTGGTTTCATTTGCTTTTCATGAATGATGTATCGTTTCAGCAGTGGTAGTTAGTGTTTGCTACACATGAAGCAAGCAAATTAATTAGATAGAAATTTTATTTAAAGTTGAATGGCACGGGCCAGCAGTTCTTGCAGTAGTTACTCTTAAATTTTCAAGGTTGTCCTTATGTCTACAGAGCTGGTAGGTTTCATTATGAATTAACAGTTTAAAATGTAAGTGTACTGCTGCCTTGAAAGAAACATTGGCATACCAGACTGTCTGAGTCAACTTTAAAACCTAACCAGAGGCCTCTTAGGCAAAAACATGAGGGTTTGTATAGCACTCCGCCATAAATGCTGACTTTGTTCTAACGTTGTCAAATATTTTTTTTGGTCCCAGGATCTGAAAATGCCTGTGAAAAGACTTCATTTATGTTTCTGCGACAAGAGCTGCCTGTAAGATTAGCAAACATAATGAAGGAAATAAGCCTGCTTCCAGACAATCTTCTCAGAACACCTTCAGTTCAGCTGGTGCAGAGTTGGTAAGAGATATTTAGTTCCTTTAAGGATGACTTTCTTCATATACTCAGCTGGAGGAGCAACTCTTTAAATGCTACAGAAAGAAGTACTTAATGTGCTCATAACATGAAATGATTTAGAATGAGTAAATATTCCAATGGGACAGAAAATACATTTGAAGACTTGGGGAAAAAACAAAACAGCAAACAATCAAACAACCTGCAGGAGCAATTAGGTAACTGACAAGGGAATTAAAAGTCATTAACCATTCCAAATGGTCATGTATGAGAATTCAGTAATAACAAAAATCCACTAGAGCAATGTTTAATAGAGAACTTACCTAAAATGAAGAAGCTAGCTGCAGAAACCAACAGAAGTGTCTACATGCACAAAGTGCTTGCAAAACAGAATAGAAACTGTCTAGAAGACAGGTTACTGCAAACTGAGACTAAGGGTGGAGAAAATAAGAAAACAATAGAAAGCTCCCAAAGCTAGAGAACAGCAGGATCAATACAAGGCTATTAAAATTAAAAAGCTGTCCTTTGAAAAGTAAAATTGCTTATAATAAGGAGTTTAAGTGTCAATTTTTGCAAGATATGGGGACATATCAAAATTATTTAGTTGCAACCAGTCTTAGAATTTTGCTAACCAGAGGGAATTAGGGAGGTATATTAGCACTGGTCTGTGTCATGTTTCTTTCATTTAAAGGTATGTCCAGAGTCTTCAGGAGATCCTTGACTTTAAAGACAAGAGCTCAGAAGATTCGGGGGCTATTCACAGGTAAGGATCTGTTGTGTATATCAATACTGATGTTATATGTAAAGACTAGCAAGAAAAGAAGTGGCTTAAAAAATTTAGCTATCTTCAGTCTCTAGGTAAGACACATTATCCCTTACCCCTGGGAAGGATGGAACACTGAAACATGAAACAAAGCACTTTTATGCCATACCATTGTGCTCTTGGGACTTTCTTTGTTACACTGAGGAAGCTACGAACACATTAAACTTAACCAAATTTTTACCAGTTCTTTGCAATGCTGTCAGTGCTGTATGGAACTTTTCATCTGTGGACTGGGTTTGATCATTACTGGCTGACTATAGCTACTATTTGACAGGTATGGGATGATTTGCATGATGATGGTTGGCACAGTTTTCTCTTCTTTTGGCATTGGTCAATAAAATAACAGTAAGTAAACAGTAAGTGTGTAAATCATCACCACTGGTGGCACCATTATCGACTGAGTGCAAGTTGCATGGAATTATTTATATACTCTAAAGACTGGGCTGTTTTCTCACTGCAGCAGGCAGAGCTGTGGTATTTCTATACACAACTGTCTTCATTTTCATGGGCAGATATTCAATTTGCCAGAGGATTAAATTCACTTGAAAGTGAACACCTAACAATGTATTAATTTTAGTTTTACAGATACCGTGATAAAAATACGCAATCGACACAATGATGTAATTCCTACCATGGCTCAAGGAGTGATAGAATACAAGGAAAGCTTTGGCATTGATCCAGTGACCTCGCAGAACGTGCAGTATTTTTTAGACCGTTTCTACATGAGTCGCATTTCAATTAGGATGCTCCTTAATCAACACTGTAAGTGCTGTTGTTGAAGGGAGGGGGACGCAGTACCTGTAATATGTCAATATTTTCCCTTCATTTTTAAATGCTTAATACTTCTTGAACACTTCTTTAAAAATATTTATTAATGAGAGTCTTTTAAATACAGTGAAGATTGGAATTTCAGATTGTCTTTCAATTTGTGTTCAGCAAAAATGAAGATATAAACTAGAATTGTAGAAATTGTGTTGGATATTAAAAAATACTCTCTTCTTTTGGCAGCCTTACTGTTTGGTGGGAAAATTAATCCAGCTCATCCAAAACACATTGGAAGCATCGATCCTAGCTGCAATGTTGTTGGAGTTATTAGAGGTAAATCCAGAGAAATTCTGAAATTCAGAGAATTCTGAAAACTTGCATGAACACTTAGCCTGAGAGCCACTCCACATCTTGGAACAAAAGTTTAAATTAAAGCCTTTGGGTTTTTGTTTCAGTTTTCTCCCAGAAAACATCTCTGTGAGAAGATACAAAATCTCACTGGCAGTGCACAGTGTTTTCAATTATGGCTTTCTTTTTCACAAACTTTAGCAGGGAAAAGAAAAATGGAGGGGGAAATGTAACTTTCTGTGTATTTCTTACAGACGGCTATGAAAGTGCCAAGAGTCTTTGTGATTTGTATTATATGAGCTCTCCAGAACTTGTCCTTGAAGAGTTGAATAGTAAGTGAATGTGGGGTGAGGCACTTTCCTGAATGTAATGATAGCTTTTTCTGAAGTAGCTGGTAAAATGTGCTCTTTTCACTTTTTAAATAGTTAATATATGGAGAACTAATATAGATTTAGATATTATATCCTCTACTGCATACCTTTTTTTTAAAAACTTGGCAGAAGGCTTCCCCTTTTCTTATCACTCACTGGTGTGTGCAGTCAGATACAACATAGTCATGTCACTTTACAAAATTACTTGAACCCCTGGTCTGTGACTTGAAAACTTTGCAACTGTACACCTGTGACCTCAGAGGTCAGCTGCTGTTCCCATAGTTCTGCTGGATGCTAAAGAGCCTTTCTAACTCTGCTTACTGGAGTGCTTCTCAAGTTAGTGCAAGTTCAGACATACCTACAAAAAGAAACAATCTAAGTTGCTTCTGCAAGTAAATGAAAAAGCCATTGTACTCTAGGCTGCCCAATCTAGTGGAAGGTGTTCTTGCACAGCAGGGTTGGAACTAGATGGCCTTCAAGGTGCCTTCCAACCCAAGACATTCTATTAAATATTCTTTTTCACGTTCTCTTAACATTACAAGTATACACGCTGAATCACTACAGGAATGAATACAAGTTGCCTAGTTTGCCATTTAAATATTTAGCATTTCTTTTCTGCAGTTAAATCACCAGGACAGCCCATGCAAGTGGTGTATGTACCGTCCCACCTCTATCACATGGTTTTCGAACTTTTCAAGGTCTGTTGAATTACCACTACACAATTCTTTTACAGAATTTGTTTGTTTAGTAAGATTGTATTTGTTTGACTTTCTGAACCAATTCTAGATAGCAGTGTGTTTTTGCAAATGCAAACTTTTAATATTTTAATGGTGGGAAAATACCCCAAAGCTGTACTATTTAGATGAATAACAACTGCATAGAAATTGAACATCTTTCTCCTTTGCCTAACAACTGAAAACCTCTTGAGTAGACAAAAAAAAAAAAAAAAAAAAAAAAAAAGATAATAAAGCAAGTGAGAATAATATTCCTAACTTTGGGGACATTTGTAACCTGTATAACGGGACTTCTGTAACTTTCTTCTAGGAGTTATTTCTGTCCTAGACTTTTCTTGGATCTTTGTGTCCTATTGCATATAGAATTCATTATAAAGATTTCTACAAATAAGATTTAAAATTAAAATGTTTATTCTAAACAGTTTTAATGACTCCAGCCTGTGTAATTCTAGTAAGTTATACAAATCTTGACACTGAATAAACCAGAATTATTCAAAAAACTACTTTAAAACTATACTTTTTGTCCCAATACTGAAATATGTGATAAAATTAACTTACTTTCTTAAGTTGATGTTTGTTTTAAAATAATAAGCAAAAAGTAAGGATAGGCTTTAAGTTCTTGTACTTGAAAATTGCAGAATGCAATGAGAGCCACCATGGAACATAATGCTGATCGATGCATTTATCCTCCAATTCACGTGCATGTCACCTTGGGAAATGAGGATTTAACTGTTAAGGTACTTACTTCTTGTTTAGTATTTCGAGGGTTATTTCATTGTTATTTTGCTCATGCCTTGCTTATATGTGACCATGACTGTAAACAAAGCAGAAAGACAACTTTCTGCAGTTGTCATGGCAGCATTTTGTAAACCAAAATGCTCCACTGAAGGTGTGAAACAACTCAAAAAAGGGAAATGAGCATTTTATATTCCATGCAGATTAAATCTGCCTGAAGTACAGTTTGCAGACTAATGTATTTTTCGTATGTAAGACATTGATTTGGATTTCAAAGATCAGCAGCAAGCACTGGCTTTTTCGTAGGCCTAACAAATATCTACTAAAAAAAACTCTTTGGACTAGCCCCTTCAGTAATGAGTTTTAATATATTGTTTTATTGCTTTAATATATTGTCTTTCATTGGATGTAGTTCTCAGTAATAAAGATACACAGAACCTGTCACTTGTTGAAATCAGTATCTACAAATACTGATTTCAGACAAAACTGAGTTATGAACAAGATAAAAGCAATGCAAAATTTAAGTAGAACTTTCAAGAGATTCTGGATACTTTAAGTGATGGTCTTTTATTCAGTTGGTTTGTGTAAGGGATGATAAGGAAGAATTCATCTGTTTGGTGCTATAGCTGAGAGATGGGAATTTAAGATAACTGTCATTTTCTAGAGACAACTTTATATTATATTTTACCTGAATTTTCTCTGCATCAATGTTTGAGAGATGCTGTCTTTTACAAAACTGCATTGAAGAACATAATGTTATGTGTTTCTTCTTGTTCCAGATGAGTGATCGTGGCGGAGGTGTTCCTATGAGGAAAATTGACAGACTATTCAACTATATGTATTCAACAGCACCGCGTCCACGTGTTGAGACATCCCGAGCTACACCTTTGGTATGTAAATCATTTATACCTTGTCATCCTGAATATGAGTAATAATCACTAAGGAAACCGTTCAGCCAAAGCCATGAAGTGCTGGTTTTATACAGCACGTACAACCATTTAGATGTTACAGCTTAATTCAAATATTTTCCTAGAAAATCTGGAAATTGTATGGAATCCTAAGTCACTGACAACTATTTGAATGTAAAGATTCTGTTCCTCTGTATCAAACATAGAGATGAGCTCCTTCAAGCAGAACAATTAGCTATACTGCTTACAAACGCAGGACTCTGAATTCTTCTAGTGATCACTGGAAGAAAGGGAAAAAAAAACCACCATAGCATCAGTTTTGAATCAAATTCTTAGTTTCATCTGTGCTATGTAGTGAGTTGTACCATTCCCCAGTAAGAATGATGGTACACAGATATGGTACGGTAGATGGAGAATCTACTTCAGCTTCATGGTCTCACATATCAACTTCACAGATGCATGAGAAATACAGTAAGAAGCTCTGAACAGCTTTCCTGAATCTGTTCTCTCTGATAGTAGCACTGAAAATGTAGCATTTGTTGTTAAGGAGTTTTAACACTTTTCTGTGCTTAGATGACTCTGCAACTCACTAGATAACAGATCTTTACACAAAACCAGGGGTAGTATTCTTAGAGAAATTCTTTACCAAATACTGTGGATTAAATACGTATATGCTTAAAATTCAGGCTGCATCCTAATGCTGCAGACAGGGCTTGATAGAACTGTAGCATAAGCTACAAATTCCCATTAGTTTCTTCTTGAACGTTTTTCTGTATACTGATGATGAAACGTACCTGACTTAAGAATATTAAACTCTTTAAGTCAGCAGTGCTGTAAGGATCTCAATACAGTTTTTTATTGAAAAAAAGCTTCTAAAATACAAGAACTGCTATCTAGCAGCTCTGTCTGACTAAGAACTAAAACAGTTTTCTCCTCATACTCACAGGTTAACAATGTTTTTTTCACTCTTTCTGGGGTGAATTCCTTGCTGTCAAACATTACTCTTAGATCCTCTGTTTAGCTTTTTAATTAAAAACAACCAAAACCAACCACTGACTGATGATGTTAATAAAAATATACTTTTTCTCCCAAATCAGGCTGGATTTGGTTATGGCTTGCCCATATCACGCCTGTATGCACAGTACTTCCAAGGAGACCTGAAACTGTATTCCTTAGAAGGTTATGGCACAGATGCAGTTATTTACATAAAGGTATGATATATCATTTCACTTTACTGTTTTAACTTTATCATTAATTCTATTAGCGGATCTCTTTGTTCTGTTATTTTTTCATTAAAAAGAAGAGTTCCTTGTGGTCTTATCTATTTACAGGCCTTATCAACAGAATCAGTTGAAAGACTCCCTGTGTATAACAAAGCAGCCTGGAAACATTATAAAGCAAACCATGAAGCGGATGACTGGTGTGTGCCAAGCAGTGAGCCAAAGGACATGACTACTTTTCGCAGTACATAGCTTTTTGCTCAGCAGCTCCTAAGATGTACGTATGTCATGTGAAGGGAATTTTAAAGACCCTAGTTTATATCAAGACGCTGAGCCACGTTTGACCTGTGAAAATCATTCTAGGGGGAATAACAAAGCTTAAATCTATTACCTTCTTTCCTGGAACTTAAGAAAAAAGTAATAAGCTGTTCATACTTTTTATGAAGGTCATTATTAATTTGTTCCACCTTCTATTAATGACTACTTTCTGTAGTTAAATCAAGGGAGCAGTACTTTCAAGTTTTATAGAGACCAGCGCAACCTGTTTCATATCTACTGAGAAATGTATTAGGTCATATGATTACAAATTTTTTTTTAATGGAACTCTTGAAAAAGCTTGCCAGAGTATTTTTCCATTATATGGTGTTAGAAGATTAATGAAACACTCATTTAAGAAATATTAAGGAGGTTTCTGCTGTACCTTTGCACCTGTATAGAGCTTTCTTTTTCTTGATCTTTAGTATGCTGAAGCCTAATTTTGCAAAGTTAGAAACGTTATCTACACACTATACATTTTTTTTAACAGCTTTAGAAGCCACACATAGGTCTTTAGGAATAATAAAAAAAATAAATCAGTTCTAGAGCTGCTACCACTGGCATAATGTATCTCAGGTAGGTGGTATCAGTAATATTTCTTTGGTGGTAATGTGAATATTTAATGTGTGATGAACTTACCTTTCCTTGATCATTGTGAATTAGTAGGTAGTGTTTGCTTGTGTACAGTAAAGGTATGTGGTCTTACATTTGCTTATATGGGGTAGGTAATATCAAACCACAGTATCAGTGTTCTAGCCCTAGTGAAAGCTCAGACTCTGGGGTATGTCAGGTTACAGTTGTACATTAAGAATATTTTTTAATAAACAGATTTTTAAAATTTACTGTTAGTAGGGAATCTCTATTACTTAGATGATAGAAACTACTTTCTCAGGAGTATTTAAAAAAATGTGGAATTATTAGCAGGTTTTGAAAATACCTTTGTAGTTGTGGTGGGCTTCTGGCTTCATTTACCTGGTAACTTGAGGTCATACCATAAATGCGAATAAGCTGAGAAGAATATGTTCATCAGTCAAAGGCAAACTGTCAAAACACACTGGGGGTGACCAAGCATTAATTATCAGGTACACAGTCCTTCAGTAAGGGATTTAGCTTCTCTTAATGGCTAGTGTTCCAGCTTTGTTGAAGTCAGACTCATCTGTGTTGTATTTTTATATAATTCCTGAGCATTTTAGGAGTGAAACAGACCATTAGAATGAAGCCTTTTCCCTCAGGTAACTCATTGCATATACTCCTGCAATTTAGTCATGCAGCGGACATGCATAATTGCTCTCAGAGTGAGCCTAAATTTTACTAGGTTACTTGCACTGTGCAGAGCACAAGGTGAGATACCACAAGTAAAGGGCATAGCTGGTACATGAGAACTTGTGATCACACTGTTCTAGCTGTAGCTGAGCCAGGCTAAAGATTATCAGCTGCTACTCCCTAGTCTCAATCTGCAAAACAATAAAATGCTTTTATACTCTTTTCAAGCTAACATGGGTCACTTTAATAGGAGGAAGTTAAAGAATGGTTACATATGTAGTTAAACTGTCAGGCTGAGGAAGGATTAAGTAATCCTAACTAGAACAGTACAGTTAATAGAACAGTACAGTTAACTGCTCCACTCAAGCCTGGGGGCACTTAGATCTCTGTTTTATTTTCTTACAAGGACATGAGTTCAAGGACAGGAGTTGTCTTCAACCCTGTAAGAGGATTAATGTGAGAAATTCTACATATTGTAAAACGGGCCTTGTACAAAAATTAGAGGGAGTGTTTGCAGCTATTACATTTGCTGAATTAAAACTTGAAGTTACAGCAACAGCTTTTAAAAACTCAGCTCTGAATTCTTCTAGCCCTTTTGCTGTTTTAAATATATAAATAACTAAATTGAACAATGTTAGTAATATCTGGGAACAAAAAAAAATATTTCTAAAGAAAAATCACTTTTTTTCCTATGAAATTGTTTAAACATTTCATATGGTATTGAAATAAAAGCCCTTTCATGCTCTCAGCTAGCTACCAATTGAATTCTGATTATTACAAAGACTTGCCCTGTAATTATACTCATCTGTTCTTAGCCAACACCCAAAGTGATTGTGGTAAAAAACATAAATGTAGCAGTGTATTACTTTACAGTGTTTAAACCTACTCATAAATTTGATCTGTTAGTTTTGATTTAAATAGAAGTTTAGAAGATGATTTTTTGTTTAACATTTTCATTGCTGTACTGCAGTCATCATTAACACAGTTTATAGTGAAGTAGTATAGTAGCTCAGCTATCAAAGTGCTGAGATTAATAGTTTTGTATGAAAATGAGCTCAGTCTTGCACTGTAAAATTAATCTTGGTTTGTGTTAATTTTTTTTTTTTTTTAAAGAATCACTACATTTATTCATTAAAAATATTTTGAAAATTACACTTTCAGTTGGGTGATTTTGTTGATAATTAAATAAGTTCTATAGAAACAGACTTCCTATTCAGCATCTGACAGATGTTAAAGTCCATGGTCTGTGATAATCTGTTCTTACATTCAGGTGCCAGATGAATTTAGCATCTATGCTATAGCCCTGAGTTAGTTGCAGCAGCCCTGTATGAAAGCAAGCCATCATTTCCACTACTGTCTTCCCTGCAAAACAAGCTCCTCGCTGGGTGCAACGTTGAGTTCAGAAGACTTAAAGAAAAGAGGTAACACACAGATATATTCCCTGCTCTGGCTGAAAGCACTTAACTGAGAAATAGACATCCTTCACTGGATTACAGAAAGCACAGTTTAAGTTGTGTAATTTTAAGAATGTGATCATTCCATGCTTCCAGTTCCCTTTATCAGTAGGGCAGCAGTCCTCCCTGGCTTAAGGTCTGTGAATTCAGAATACAAACTCAAAGCTACAAGAGACAAAGTAAATAAGTTAAATAATTACATTCTCAAGATTTCTTAACGTACACAACTGAAAACAGAGCCTTTCATTAGAAGTAATTATTATTACCAAGATTCTTCAACTTTATTTTGGAAACGTATGGTGTGCAGAAGCATTTCCACACCATCCCTTTGCTGGAGTTCCCAAGACAATTATACAAAAAACAACAACAACAACAAAGACTTGTGAAACACCAACAGTGAAGTTCATTCATTTAATTAAAATGAAAAACAGTCCATAGATTTAAAGGAGAACTTGGTCCACATACACAAATGATGTAAGTTTTGTTCTAGTCCATTCTATGGTGGAATTGATACTTTGCTTCTGGAATAACCTAGTTAAAGAAGTGCTGTTATCATATCTTTAAGACAGTATGTAAATATACAAAACACCAATTCATGTTCTAAACTATATGGCATGTCAAATCCTCCTTTAAAGAGAAATAATCTGTAGTCTACAATTGAACATATTTAAATACAATGCAGAAACCCAGTGCTTCAGTGATAGTTTTTCTATAGTTCTTCCCTTGATATTTTAAGTTTGAAAAACAGCAAAGTTTAAAATTAGCAAATATATAAATTTGGTCCGCAAAAAACTTGTAGCAAGTAGAAAAGAGAAATACATGTATTGCAAATTGATCTTATTTGTAGCATAAATCTATAAAACTATGTATTATTTAGGAAAAAATAGGTTAAAAAAGATCTTATTTATAGGTTTAAACCTTGTCCCAATATCATAAAGGTAGTGTACAGAAAAATTAATATTGTGATTAGTGTATGTAGTTTGCAAAAACTACTTCATATTTCTTGTTGTTTTCTGAGTAAATTGCAACACATGGAATTCAGAAACAATGTGCTACTACAGTGGACTTAGCGTGAACACGAATCATCCCAGAAATACACAAATTTAAAGAAAATACTCCATAAATTTGAAATACATGCTTTCTTAAATTAATTTGACATTACTGGTTTTTTTTGTTTGTTTGTTTGTTTTTTCCTAAACACCTCTCTCTATACATCTTTAGTGGCAACAGATAAACAGACTGTCAAGAACTGAATTGGTTGGCAGGAATTTTCTATCGTCCCTCTACCAGACTCAACTCTATTAAATGCCAGTTGACTAATATTGGAATGATTTTAAAAATAGCATTCTACTTTCCACAAACGTGTAGAATCTTCAATTAAGAGGGCATATGAGGTCTCAGAAGCACAAATATTACTTAAGGCAGGAAGTTAAATTACTATTAGTACAGGCAGAGTCAACTAGGAATGAAAATACTGAAAATATTTCATTTTATTGGGTTGTAATGGGGAGGGACTATAATTAATTAAAAAGTAAAAAAAAACAAGCCAAAAAACAAACCTACCATATTAAACTGTTGCACTTTCCCTTCTCCCCTCAATTGTACAACTATATACAAATCTGGTGAACTTCCTCATGATGACACAAGTATGCACTAAGGTTAAAGGCAGGGTCACTTTAGCAGCTAGATTCAAGAGTGGTTACCACTCTGGCAGTCTTGCGAACTTCCTTCTCTTTCTTCTGAACTTTTTCCTTCTGTTTTTCCAGTTTTTCTTGCGTCTTCCTAATATCCTTAATTTTTTTCTTTATTGTTGATCGGTCATTTTGACTGGAAACTCCCAAAGCCTTTGGGGGTTAAAAAAAAAAGATCACTTAGTTAATAGTTTTTCCAACAGCACTATCGACAGTACTTAAGCAAGAACAGTTTAAGGAGGTGTTTTTTTGCTTGGGTTTTTTTAATATATATATATTTTTAATATACTGCAGAAATTTATATTCAGTAACTACTCTTAAACTTCTGTTAAGTGTTTCTATTTTTTTAAATTAGGAATGCTGCTGAGCTCAGATCAGCCAGATCACTATGCTAACACTACGCTCCCTACCATGGCATTGCTTTTCTTTAGCTCACCCTTTCCATTCTTTCTGTTTACTTGTTTGTGTATTCTATTGTCTGCCTACGTTTTAGGGCAGCCAATCTCATTCACTTATAAGTACTGAGGATTTTAAGGTGTATTATAAAAAGCATAGTCAAGTGCACTTTGATTATTGATCAGCAGGTGGCAGCAAGTGATTCCAAGTTACAGGTAGCAGTATCACGCCTTTTTGGAACTCCTAATAACTTGAATTGTAAACTGAGTTACAAGCATTACCATCCCAAATTCCTCAGACAGATGTTCATTTGACAGACCAGTAACAGTATTTCTTCTCTGTCCAAGGAAATATTTGATTACAAGACACAGGACATTTAGTATTAAAAGTCTATTCTAAAAATACAGGTGCATTTAGAGGCCAAAGTTAGACACAATTTTTCCTCCCTATAACACTCAAAGCCTACAACTACTACTGATCATTAAAAATATTTCATCTTATGCTATGATAGGCAGATGAACCTCATTTTAGTTGCATATCTTGCCTGTCCAGAAGACAGATAATTTACCAAGAAATAAAAGCTTAAAGTCTTTTCTAGTATCGTAAGGGACTCATACCATGCACCTTCCAGAGGTAAAACATCTAGAAAAAGCTTGAAGGAACAATTAAATGTTTAATTTTCTTTTTTTTTCTTTTTTTTTTTTTTTTTCAGCAGAAGTAAAAAATTAAATGCAATTAACAGGTCTTCACATGCAGTTTTTGTTTTCCCATTTGAAGAACAAATACAAAACAAATTTAGATTTCTAAAATTGCAGCCTGCAGTTCTATGCGTTTTACTTGGCTGGATCCTGTTTTGATATGACCTTATGCCGAGATTGATTGTACATGTATCAAGTTCTCCTTGGGGATATTTGCTGATTTTTATTTCCTTCAGATGAAACAAGTAACAAATACCTTGTAAAAAGGCAAGGTCTTATTTATTAGGAAAAAATACTATCGGTTATTATATTCTCATCTAACTCAAGGTGTTTGAAAACCAAACCTCTGTCCCTTAAAACAAAAATCATTACAACAGGAAAACAAGACTTGGTAGTTAAAAGAACAGCTGAATAAGCAATGGAAATCATACAGTTACAAATCTATCCTGAGATATTCACATACCTTTAACTTATCACTGTCGAGTTGCATTAACTGCTGTCCATCTATGTTCATAGCTGTAAACTCTGTAATATACTGCTCCATGTTCATTCCCATTAGCCAGTGGCAAACTTGCTGTGTGGTCCATTCAGAGATAGGTCTACTGTGCCATTGATTCTGCTTTCCTGTTGTTGTGAGTTCATCATCTAATGCCTAGTCAATTGAAAAAAGCCACTGTAAGCAGTATTTTACTTATGCTGGATTTTAGTTGTCAATTGAATCTGGGTAACAAAATATATTTTTAAACATACTCTAGCTTCAAAGGGACATAAACTCTTGAGATCACAGCTAATAGTCAGTTTGCCTAGGAGTTTGTTATAAACAAATGACAGTACAACATTCAACACAAAGCAAGTGAGAAACAGAGAACAGAAATGTTTTTTTCAAAGAAATCATGTTTTCATGAAAACCATTCTCAACAAATAGCAAAGCATTTGCTAAACTCCACATATGCAAACCACCAAAACACTCTTATCAGTCAAAGTAGCCCAGTCCCAGACATAGATACTGCCCTATACAGCATCAGGAAGAATCAATCAAGTAGCACTCAGCTGTATTATTGATTGTTTTTAAGGAAATCCAGAATACAAGCAGTTCTAGCAGTCAAAAAATCTGAGAGCAATCCTAAGTACTAAATGTGGAGCACTTCTAAGGAGCAAGAATAGTTTGTTCTTTCATCTGATCCCAGCACATCACCAGTGTAAAGGGTTATCCTAGTAGAAGGCCATCTGTGAATAGCCTTTAGCATTCCACTGATATGACATGTCTCCAGCACACAGAACTTACTGAACAGCTCACAGCCTCCATTTCAAATAGGCATCTGAGGGGGAAAAAGGTACTGCTGGTAGTCCTGAAGCACTCTTTCACTTTATCGCAAAAGAAAAGCTACATAAAACAGAGCTTAATATGTCTACAGAAGGAATTCTAGTGTGATAGTTGAATGAGAGCAACATCAGCGTTACTCTCCAAAGTGATCTCTCACTAGCTCTTTATTGAGTATGGGCTGCATTTAGAATTGAAGATTGCTCTGGTAGGCAGCTTCCGTAATTTACCAAGGATGGTTGTAAAAGCACCTCAGAGCATGGCTACTTTGGACATGCAGGTCAATACACATCACACAACATTTGTAAATGTGAAACATGGAAATAAGCATCTTTCTATGAATGAATTTGAGATGTGACCCTGCGCGTTTCAGGTGAGCAGCTAACTACAGCTTCAAAATGGGAGGAATCTCACAAAATGCAGCTCACTTGGAGCACTAACTGCGTGAACCAAAATAATTCCAGCAATTACATGAACAATGGTGAAACTTAGGACCATCACATGGTCTGACACACAGCTGAAACTGGACCCGAGAGATCAAAATGGCATAATAGATGTGCAAGCACAACTTCAGAAGACTTCATAAAATTAAAAATGCTTCTGCTTTGTCTAGCCTATTAAACAAAGGGAAGTGGTTACATTAGAAGATAATGCAGGTGCACAGGAACAGACTTGCAGAGCAGAACAGTTTAGGCAGAGGTCCTAATTTCTATAGTACAAGCAGTTCAAATGATTTTATTTTTATTTTTATTTAATCTCAGAATAGCTCTAGTCTGGTCACACAGACTTAATGGCCACTAGCAGCTGGAGTACACTGGGAACAGTCAAAGTGTGTGCCAATTTCCAAGATGAATCAATGTAAGGCAAATAGGACAATCTGGAGATTTGCTTCAAAATGGAACTCCTAACTAAAGTGCTAATGCAGACATAGCAAATATGGATACATTGGCCCTCCTGATGTGCAGAAGTATGGTAATTTTCATAGAATCAAAGGGCTTTAGAGAAAGCTTTGCTTCAAGTGCTCTGTGCAGCACTCATATCAGGAGAACCAGAGCACAGTGTGCTCTGTCCAGGCTACCAAGATCAGGTTGCTTAGCACAGAAAAAGAAGATAGAAATTACAGCAGGAATTTGAAAATGCCCACTTATGTTTGATGTTTATCTTAGTATTGGGTAGTCTATCAGCAGCTAGAAATAACTTAAAATATATATATATTGCTAAAGTTTTTTTATACAAAGGTTAAAAATTCTATACGTTATATTTACTATTTTATTCCAGTTGGAACTCATTAATTTTACTAGATCTGTGCTAGCCCTTCAGCTTCAGTTATGTACTTTCAGAGTACTGCAGATTTATTCCTTTCTCCAGGTGAATGCAGTCCTCTACAGAATGCAGAGCAGCTCTTAGCACCACCTCCTCCATGCAGCATGGATTGGACCAGCTAGCAGCCTGCACCACACAAGTCCTCTGGATGGTGCTAATAATTCCAACTGTACTATCAACATATCAGGTACTAGCAAACCCTTGTGTTTCATATTAGTAAGGACACAACATCATAACAAAATTGTACCAAAAAGACAGTCTGCATTAAAACACATAAACATCATTTCCTCATGTAGGTGAGGGAGAAAAGGAAAACTTAAACAGTATAAAGAAAGATTTTCCTTACTGCACAAAAGCACAATTTTAACTTTTTTATGCATATGAGCAGGAATAAGAGATGTGTGGCAGAACAAGATTCAGAGTATTGATTTTTGAGTAATGCCTATTGGACATTAACTAACACTCACCCCCCTAAAACCGTTTACCTTCCAGACGCAGTACTGTCCCAAGCTATTTCTACATCAGTAACAGTTCCCAAAACAGCCACTGCTGCAGCTGCCACCACACACATGAACAACTTCAAATTCAGAAAGCAGAACTAGACCCACTTATGAAGAGTGGAAGCATGAGAGAACAATGTGCTCTCCTGCATTAAAAACAACAGTGATTCAGTAGGCAAGTACAGATGGACACACTGCAGGTGTGAAAGACAAAAAACACAACCCAAGAATGAACAAATGCCATTACACAATTTAAGAAGTTAAAATCTTTGAAAGAATAAGAGACGCTACCACTAGCTCAATGAAAACCAAACTGAAGTGACCTCCTGTCACCACAAAGTCACTTTCCCAAACTGCCCAGAAGAGGCCTATTCTTCAGTGTTGTTCCCTTCCCCATTTCAAAGAGGTGTTTCCATCTCTAGTCCTTTAACAATTTCAAGATTTGTCGGGCGGCAGAATGCAGAGCTGCATATTTTTGGCATTATTTTAAGACATATACACATTACCACATTACTTTCACCAAAGCATACTTCAGTATAGCTAGCAACAAACTCTCCCATTTATTAATGACTCTTTTTTTCTTTCAAACATTGTCACTATCAGTTTGGCTAGCCCTCTAGCTCATTTCTGGCTGCATTCAGATTTAACAACACCTAGTCTATAAAGCATTTAATTCATAAAGATACCTGACAGCCAAATACTGAATGAGACAATAAATGAGAATTGTTATCAAAGCGTAGATTTAAGGTTTCATCTGTACAAAAGAGATCTCCACAAACCTGCACTGAGGTGAAGGTACAGTCAAAAACGTGTGTTCATTCATCCAGAAAGTGACTTCAAATTAGTGGAACCAAATCACGTTATATTTAAAATTAAACATGGCAATTTGATCATACAGAGTTCATTCCAGTTCCTGTGACACAACAGGGATCCAAACACAACAGCCAATATGGGCTCTTCCAGTACATGTTCAACAATGGTGTAGGATTTTTTTACAGCATTCTACAACATTAAAATATGGAAAGAGCCATCCATTTTCATGTAAAAAAAATAAAATAAAAAAAAATAGATAAAATGGGGTTCTATTAAACATGCTGTAGTATGAACAACACCAACAAGACACATATACACACTTTGAAACTCACCTCATTTGAAGAGAAGGTTAAAGTGTGTGAACGACCTGACAGATTTGGTTCTGTCACTAACCCTGAAAGTTCACAACTTGGCTTGCTATGGTATGTATCATCTATGACAAGTCTACTCTGCAAATAAGTGGAAATAATGTTTTATTAACTCACTCCTTGAAACAGCAGATCATAAGATGATATTCCATTAATTTTGACTTTTGTAAATATATATATATATATATATATACTGTGACTATTATTTTTAGGTCACATGTGAAAAATATTCACTGGAACATACTTCAGACTATTTTTGTTTAATTTCTGAATTCAAAACCACCACAACAAAATAAAAACAATATCCCCAGTAAGAGAACCTTGTGTGGAGAATCAGTCATAACCTGAAGTTATGTAGAAGTATATAAGGAAATACACACAGTTACTCTGGCAGTGGGCACACCACTCTTGGGGAGAAGCAACCTAAGATTCAGGTAGTGGAACTGCTTGTGGTGGGTTTGTATTCATGTGAAAGCACTACAAATGTGCTTAGGAAGATGCTGTTCTGTCGATGAAATAAAAATCAAAGTTCTAAATGTTTATGGTCATTAAGACTTACAGTTTGTATTTGCCCACATTCAAACTACTGTCGTAGGCAGTGGAACAAACTGGCTGTCTTTGCACAGTGTACAATGACAAGAGGAGTAGCAATGAGCTTTCGACTGTTTATAGACCAAGGTTTAAGTCAGTTCATGGATACAGAATGCAAACCTCGCCTAAGGACAGAATCCACAGTCCTCCCCTGTTCTGTGTTGCTGTTCAGTATAACAGCTTCAGTTTTGGGGTGGCTACATTTGAGACACAGAATTATGTCATTTGAAAATCACTTTGATATGCAAACCAAACCTACTGTATAGATAGAAAATATCTGTGGAAGCTTTTTTTTTTTTTTTCTTTTTAAAAGAAATAGACTGTGTTAAGCTATGTTAAATCTTCACAGTTAAAACACTAAAATTTGCAAAAACATTATTAAACTCCAATCGCTAAGATGTTTTTACAAAAAAAAAATGGTTAAACACTCTAACCATAATTATGCAGTTCAGCAATATGAATAAATTACTTTCAAAAGACCAAGTTCTTCTGAAATAGAAGATTTTGACAAATATCATCCTTCTATAAGGGAATAAAATTCCAGTTTAAGAATATTACGTTGTATGTAATCAAGTTAGAAATACAACTAACTTAAGATCTATCACGTTGAAAGAATGTAAAATCTTCACAGCATTTACTGTTTACATTCAGTGATTACTCTTGGTCTCTGCTGAAAAACTGGATCTCTCTGTCTTGGCAACAGCAGAGGATATGGGTTCAAACTGAGTCATCAGCCACAAGTTATTAAATGGCCCCAGGTCACCTGGCCAGCCAGGGACTCCAGCTGAAAACTATGAAAAAAGCCAGATGCTACACCTGAAGACTTCACATTACCCTGGTAAGAAAACCCTTCTAAAGAAAACTAACATGTATTTTACAGGATATTTTCTAATTTAACCACCTCAGTTTCTAACCCAGATCCCAATTTCTACCTTATTTTTCCTTTAATGAGAAAAAAATACATCTGTTGGAAGCACATCTCATGTATTTACCTTTTTAAAATCCTTAGCACTCATTTTTACTGCCTACAAACTGTAAGCAATTATTCACCTTTATTTCTGAAGTCTCTACTCAACTACATAAACTTTGTAAGGATGCCATACCATATGTGTGTAAATAATCTGAGATGCTAGATTAAGTTGGTTTAAAATCTACTTTTCAAATGTAATTTATGCTACTATAAAATAACTTTTCTTTAGTTTCCTTTTTTGAGCACTTTCATATTTAAGTTCTTATTTTGGTTTAACCTGAACTCTGAATTTTCTAGGTTATTCTATCTTAGTTTTGGGGGTGGTAACTTGATATTTTCACTATTTTACCCTCAAGTATTGATACACATTTCCACTCTCCACCATGACCACAATCAAAACAAACCACAATTTGACTCTTCCTGCTACTCAGTGACGGAGCGTGACATTCAACATGGCTAGTAAGATGCCTAACCCTCCATCTAGATTATTTCATTAATTACATTAGTTAGTTAAGGTGATTTAAATCTAATAATGTAAATAAAATCCAATTGCATTCAATGTTAGGAGCTTCTTCAGTCTTTTACTGTAAAAAGTATTACCAGAAACAAGATAATATTCTGATAATTCTGAAATGAGGAGCTCTTCTTTTAAACTCCCTTATTCATTCCTTGCAGAAGAATTGTGAACAGTTCACAAACAAAGTTGTGCTTTGGAAAGAAAAAATAAAAATTGAAGAGGACAGGGTAACATTTGAGCCTCAACATTTAATGAGATGAGAAAAAAAAATAAATAAATAAAGAGAAGAAAACATAACCAAACTAAAAGTATCTCAGTGTCTCAGCACCAGTTGTAATGCATTTTCTCTTCTCTTCTTCCTGCCCCATTTCAGGCTTAGATTTCCTTTTTAAGACTTAGGGCCAGTTGCAAAGACTTTTCATTCCTGAAAAGAACTTGAATAGAAAAGATTCTGTAGGTAGACTTCTCAAGATTTAAGGTAGAGATATATAACTAATTTACTCCACAGCATTCTTCATTGCAATAAAAATAAAACACTGCATACAAGTTTACAGAAGATAATCTGGAAAAGTGAAGAATGCAAACACTATATACATGTTTGCACTGCATTAGAGAGCAGGAAATCAGTGGGCAGATTATGTGAAGGGATTTCTTCAAGAACTGTGTAATTTTGAAGCTTTCTGAAGCTAAACTGTCTGCAAACAGATCACAGCATTTTAGTTTCCTGTGCTCCTACTTTTCATAAGTATTAAGAATTTGATTCATCCCTTTGCAAAGCTTTGATGGCTAAGTTTGGTATTATTTTAAGAAAACAAGATCTTCCAAGATGCAATAGTTACAAGAAGTTAATGTCACAGAAATGGGAAACATTTCAAGTATAACTACAGTCCTTACACCATCAGCCTTAAAACACAAATACATAAACGAGGCAATGCCAAAGACTCAACCAGCTTTAGAGTCTTACATGACAAGAGTTCTCTTCTACCTCCTCAGTAAGAAGTACTTTCACCTGCTTATAAGTGATACCGCATGCATAAGAGCAGAAAATATTACCACCAAGAAAAGGAATATTCTTTCCTTAAATTCTACTAAGACAATTTTGTCCCTACCATTACATTGTTTTAGTAAGAAAACTCACTGCAGAGTGGCCAGGCACATTTCCTTCTCAGTCTTCAAGTCTTTTCACCAGCAGGCGTACCAGCTAAAGATTTCTTATTTATAGCACAGACTTAACAGGCTGGTTAGGAACTACAAAGATAAGTCTTTCCAAGCAGCGTTTATTGTTACAATGCAAGCTTTAGAAAAAAAACCAACCCAAGGTTGCAAAGTGAAAACAGCTTGACTTTGGAGAGGCTGTACATGATTTTAGGATCAATTAACACATAATGATCTGTTCTTTGACAGGGTCAGCTTTCTGTTTTACAAAGCAGACGTATAGCTGAAGACTACTATATGATTCCAGCTGCTGGTTTGCAACTGGCGCTAAGGAAAAGAGCAGAGCAGCAATTACATACTGGAGCACAAGACGAAAGCTACAAATAAAACAGTAGGCAAGAAACTAGCTGGAAGTTTAAAGTGATGGAAAGCCTGGAAAAACAAATAGATGAGAAAGGAAAGTGTATTAATTCAGAAGTGTGAAAAAGAAGAGAGAAGACCTAATTTGGTAAGCTTTATGCATTTTAGATTGTTAACTAAAGTACATATAGAAGCATATTAAGAGGTGCTTAAGCATATTTTGAGTGCTTATAGTAGAAATGCAGCAGGGAGATTTTTACTGTGCTCTGAATAGTAACTTGTATCAAGCAGGAAGGAGTAATTAAGAGGCGAAAAACAGGTTCTTCTGAGGCAGCAAAAGCTAAGTCACTGAATGTTTATCTACAAAGAAAGTATCTTGATAACTTTGCTACAGCCTATTAAGGTATTCTCTTCAATGTGGCTCTTGCAATCCTGATATCTTTGACTTATTTATGGGAATGCCTTAGCTTCAATAGAAGCAAATAACAAAGGAAAGTATAAGCACACAAGTCACACGCACACGTTCAGTAACAGTACTCTGCATAGGATAGCTCTACTTACAGGATTAAGGGGTTCCTACTCTGATTAAGTTTTTATAGTAATGTTTGTTTCTAAACCCACTGTTTGTATTTTTTGCAAACTCATATACTGTGTATGTGCAAAGCTTAAACACATGACAGCCACTCTAAATTCACACTAAGAAATCAGACAGTAGTTTAAAAACTGTTTTATGATAGGATTTTAGCACACTTAACATCTGCAGACATGGAAAGCCAACTTGTTATCTAACAGTTATGCAAAACATCAGCAAACTCCACAAACTACAGCCCAGCATGTTTTTCTCTCTAATAGCATTTAGGGAGAGCAGAAAGTGAAATAATTTTTTAGAAAATCAGAGTGAAAAAGTGTGAAACTTAAGAACAAACTTAGTTTGTAAAGTTACTTAAATAACTACAATTTTGAATCTGACAGAATCCAAAGGAAAGAAGAATAAAGGTAACTTGTTAAGACTATCAGTAACAGTCTTACACTGACAATAGTTTTTAGACAGCACACACATTGTTTGTGGGCATTTCTTTCATGTAATTTTAATCCCACTACAGCCAATGGGTAAACAAAGCTACAAAATTGGGACACTACTGAAGGTTCCACTAAACTTTTTATTTTTCACAGCCATTTCTTTCAAATAATTTAAACAGTAAAGATGGGATTTTCATGGTTATAGACTGAACCATGTAATCTCACTGTTAAAGTCTGGTTAAAGTGCTTTAACTTATTAGAATAACACCAGTTACTCAGAAGCAATTTTCTAGAAGAGAGGGTTCTACAGAAACTTCTCTCAGCTTTAAATACTTCTTTCAAATGGGATACTCGCACAGACTCAAGCTTTTGCAGTCAAGTTTATAAGAGGTGATGCCATAAATGTCTGCTATCAAGATTCCACATACTAAGCACCACACATTTTTACTTTGTCAAGATACAATGCTTAAATATTCAAAGCACAAATTAGTCATCTTTACCTTGCTTCTGTTCTTGTCTTGACCATGTTCACAACTGTCCTGTCCACTCTGAGTAAAGTGCAGACTACTGCTAGAAACCTGAGGCTCTTTGTGACTGTCTCCAAACCACGAGAAAGGCATGCAAGTCGGAACAGGAGAATCCGAATCTGATGCAGACAGATTGTTGCCAGAATCATCCAACAGTTCTCGAGAACCTCTAAAATAAGTTGTTTTTAAATAAAGCAAAAATGAAAACCCATAAGAAACAAGCAAACAAAAACATTTGCACCTCTTTCACAGCACAGCTGATTCTAAGAATGAAAACTGAGACTCGCTGTGAATATCCATGCAAACTAATTTGGGTTATTGGTTAATTTAAGATCTATTTCAATATTTCACAGTTCCAAATATGCGATAATCCTCTCAACATTCTTTTCCATCCTAAGTAAAATACAGATACAGTATTTGAGAAAGAGTGTAACATGTCTTATGAGCCACTTTACAATGTATCCTTGCTTTACTATTTCCTCTATGCTACCCATTTTACTTTAAGCACTTTAGAACTTTTAGTTCCACTTTTTATTATGTCACAAGGTTAGAAGCTCATCTGCATATTCCTATAATAATCTACAGAATTTTGTCACTGCTCTATTTGAACATACTTGAAGGTCAAACATCAATGATGATTTCAAAGAAATTTCTTTGTTAAAAATATTAGGAGTGCAGAATGTGTAACTGAAACAAAAAGAACAAATACCTGCTATCCAGAGAAACTCTTACACTTTCTTTCTCTTGTTTCTTGCCCTTGCCCCCAGACTTCCGTAAACCACTGAAATGAGAAACACAATTTTCATGTAGTGTTTACATTTACACAATGCAAAACTTTTTTCAGTCAGTTTCAACAGTTATAAAAAGCCACATTACTATTGTTACACAGAGCATGGTTTTGTAATTATGCATGCAATTAAGTACTGTCATTTATATTTAAGAACCAGGACCGAATTCTGGCAATTCCTTTCAAAAATCACCAATATAACCAAGATAAATATAGAAAATGCCCAGAGAAACTTAACAATCAGTGAATTGACAAAGAGAAAGAACATAATTTTATTGCTAGATAAACATGCATAAGTCAGCACTACACAATTTTCTCAACAGTTTGCTTTCAGAGAATATGACACTATCCAAAAGCAATACTGAAAGCCATTCATTTCCAAACTAACACAAACTAATCTTACCCAAAATCTGGAAATCGCCTTTTGGACTTCCCTGATGATGTTCCTTCATTTGTTTCAACTGTTTTGTCTTCATTTTTTTTCTCTTCTGCTTTGCATAGAGGGATGAAAAATAAAAACATTGTTCTAAAAATACACTAAGTTTCAAATATTCATGCTGAAAATTATTCTAAATAAATAAGATCCTAAAACCTAAGTAACACAGTGTTTACAATATTTAGTTGTCCTTCTGCACTTCTCTCCCTCATCCTTAGTCAGTAAGCCAGTCCAGGCTGGCTATTTGGAAGTAGTACTACAAGTAACTAGTAGTCAGTTCCTTTTCTTACCAAGAAGTTTATTGCTCGATAATAATTTATATCTAAAACCATAACGATCCCAAAGTATTAAAGTAACAATAAAATCTTAGGTCTTACCCTTGGGCTCTTTTCCTTTCCCTTTTACTTCTCTTTGTTTAACATTCTTGGTATGCCCTTGAGGAGAATTTGGAGCCATCTCTCCAGGAGGAGGTGAATGAGCAGCGGTTGTGCTGTTTTCACTATTTGGTTTGTGTACTGGAGAAGAGTGTGTGGAAGCAGAAGGACTTGACTCTAAAGGACTTTCTGTGTTTTGGGCCTGTTCAGGCTTTTCAATCTTTTGCTCTATGTCATCCAAATGAGGGAGAGTTAATTTTTCATTTATTTCTGAGATCTTCATTAGACACAGAGTGGAAACTTCTCTGTCAAGAATAGCATCTTCTGTATCCTCATCCTTCAAGAAATTTAAAAGTCACTTATAAGTATGATGCATAATCATTTAATTATTTCATTTTTCATTCAATCTTTAACCATCATTTAAGGATACTCTATGTTATGCACAAACTTGCTCAGTTCAGAAAATTACAAACGGGTACAATTTTAGCCTGATGACTCTCAAATATCATCTAAATGACATAAAGCTGGTTTTATAGGCTCTTACAAGCTTTTGATTCCAAGTCATCTTTATCTAGACAATTTAGAAAGATTCCAGTACATCTTGCCTATTCCAATTCAGCATAATCACTTTTAAAACCCTTTCAAACCAAGTAGCTCTACCTCTGTGACAGGTTCTCTCACATACCAGTTATGTACCTTTGTATCTTCAACTATTTTCTCCCCTTCACAACCTGCACCTAAAATCCCATTTCTTATTTTCAAGTTAAAAGCTCTGCAAGACTCTATAAGGTCATGAACGGTTTGGGTTTTTTTTTGTTTTTTTTTTTTTTTTTTTGTGTTTGTTTGTTATTTTTTTCCTTTCCCCTTCTTTTTTATTTGCTCCATTAAAGAAGACTAACAGCTGATGCTCAGAATCTACTTCAATTAGAATTTCACTGGCTGTGACACCCAGTTATGATACTAGCCAAAATGATAGGTTTGCCATGGAAAAGGGCCATCTTCAGGGAGAACACAGATACAGACCATGTGATTATCTTACTTAAAAGAAAATTAGAACAGAATAACACTACAAGCAAACTTAACTGGCTTTCTGTACTGTTACCAGATGGATGAGTAGAAATAAAAATACAGATAAGAGACCTTAAGAGCTATCAGTATTACACTGCTATATCATAACACCAAATTACATCCTTGAACTAAGTTTATAACTTCTAACTTTCAGCTTTCTCAAATAGAATGAGAATGCTGCTATATATTCTTATTAAAACACAAAGTCAATAAAATCAAATACAGATTTCAGGAACTTTGGTTTTGCAATTTCATAAATTCAACCAAGATGTCTGAAAAAGGGAAGGCTGAAAGTTAAGGAGACACACAAAAAGGGCCACACCACCAAGGGAAGTTTTTAAGAGAAGTCCTAAATTTATACAATAAGAATGTTTCACAACATACCACTTGTACTGTCAGAATTTTTCAGTATAAACACCATACAGTAAACCTGAATACTTCTTTGCTAACTTCAAATTAACTGTGCTACAATGAACTTGCTAGAGATCACATATGTGAACTAGGATAAGGCTTTCCCACTTGATACAGAGCATAAAAATCTCAAGCTTTGGCACAGTCTGAATGAAGCTTGGACATAGCTTCAAATTGAGTATACAAGTAATACTAAATATACATTCAGGCTTTTGAATGCCTAGTTTTCTACTCGCATACCTGTAGATTCACAGTCTGTTGTCCAGCCCCAAGAGATTCCTTCAGCTTTGATCGAGAAGGTGGCTGGCGTTTCACTTTCAAAGCAAGCTGAGCTTTTGCTTTGTGGGCACTGGTGTCTAATCTGGGAGTATCCCCAACAAAAGCATCAAAATCTGCAACAAATACATTGTCCTTTAAAAGAGTATTAGCATGCAAATTCTCCAATCCACAGTTCAGAGAAATACTCAGAAGCTAATTAGCAGATGGAATAATTCTGATTTATTAATATATGACAATACGGTTTTTATAATGCTACAATATTTTATCATTGTGATTAAAAATAACTGACTCATTTGAATTTCAACCCAATTTCTTCATTTTTTAACTTCAAATAAAATCAATCAGGACATAATTGTATTTATGGCTTCAATAGTTTTTTTTTATTCTAAAACTGATGAGAATTTGTGCCCCAAATATACCTTCCTTTGAGATAAAGACCCTTTAAAAAGGACAGAAGCATCAACTAAATCTTGTTAAAATATACGTCTCATTTGAAACACTGCCTGATATTTGACAACATTCTAGGAATAAAATTACTACAAAGCTTAAATCATGAACTATGGTTTATATCAAAACCTGATACAGTCAACAGAACTGGTCTTAAACATTTACTGATATGTCAACATTTTAGCCTTGTTAATATTATTGGCTTCACTACTAGAGAAGAGAATATGAGGAAAAGTAAAGTCTTCTTCCCCTCTCTTTCCCAATATTCTGCATAGCATTTAGGAAATCCTGAAAATGTTGGAGGACCACTTATCCAGCAAGATTTTGTATTTTTTTAAATAAAGAAATTGCCAAAAAACATATTAATGCCCCCTAACTTCTGTTAAGTGCAAATCAAAGATCCAGCACCTACTTACCAGAAATTAACATCTCTGAAGAATTTAGTCTTCCTTGTACTGATTCTGTTTCTTTTTCATTCTCTTCTCTCATCTTTGACTGCTCATTATGCTGGCTTGCATTCTGACAACCATCTTCCAATAAACTCCCACTTCCAAACATATATGGCATTTTCTCATATACTATTAGTTTATTTTCAAGCTCTGAAATCTGCAAGAATTAAAGTGTTGAAGTGAGACACAAATCCTCAAGAATGCAGATGTTTGTTTTTAAATATAACACTGTGTTACCTTTTCCTGATACATCTTCAGCTGTTCTGCATATTTCTGGTCTCTCTCTTCAAGTACTCTTGAATGTTCCTCCTCTTTTTTCATAAACTCTATTTCTCTGTTGAAAGAAATTCATACATATAAATGAAACTATAGTTTGTAGAAATGTAGAAAAATACAGAAAATAAATATGCCCAGTTGCACTTACTAAAAATCTTTCTGTTAGTAAGTAAATTGAAAAAGCAATCTGTAATGTGTCAGATTCACTAATCTCATACTGTCATAAAGCAATGCGTATATTTGTGTATATAATATTTGTTTTCTTCACAGAATAAATCACTTGTGACACTAATTCACTCTGGGCTGAAAAAGAGACTCTTTACTTTAAAAAATGGCACGCATGTTGCACATGAAATATATGCCGAACTCTAATAATTGGATCTTACTTCCACAAACATACACGTGTGCCGTGTACTACAGCATTTTCCTTCCAAAAGGTATGGTAGATTTTTTTTAATTTTTTTTTTTTTTTTTAGAAGTAAATAACATTTTAATTTTCTACTTGGTTCCTCCTAAAGAAGTTGCATTGATAGGTTATACAAAAATGAATAATGATTACCAGAAGGGAACAGAAATAAAAGCTACTTTTTCCTGCAAGGTAGACTCAAAAGCAGCAGCAAAACTCTTGAAAATCCTTTTCAGAAGCTGACTGAAGGTATGGAAGAACTGAGCATGTACAGCCCACTGCCAAGTGACAGAAAGCATATTACGCAAATCACCCTTTCACATATTTGTGTTAGTTTTTCCTCACGATGTACAAAATATACAAGAAAAGGAGACCTACTTACTTTTGTTGGTAATCTTTGAGCAATTTCTTAGCTTTGTTGTACTTCTTTTCAAGGGCGTCACATTGTTCTTGAGTTTCTTTAAGGTGCTCATTTACTGTTTTGCACAAACTCTGTGCTTCTAACCAGTAGGTCTCCAACTTCTTAATTTTCTCTTTGCTTTCCTCTAAGTTTTGCTGAAGTTGGGCTTTATTTATTTTCCATTCATTTTTTTCTGCTTCAACAACTTCTAACTGAAAAGATTAAGAATTTATAAAGTAACGTGAACTAAAAGATGAAATAAAAAGTACATGTTTAGTAGAGAACATCTAATAACAACTTATCAGTAATATCAAAACAAGACACAGAAGTTTTAAAGACATCGTATTAGCTCCTCCAAACCTTGCTAATCCGAGTAAGTTCTAGAACTCAACTCTCTGGTGTCCTTTACTACTTCCTCGTTAGTATTGCTTCTTTTTAAAAGAGTTAAAGTTAGTAAAATATTTACTGTTGCTTATGTTGACTTGTTAAATAACTCACTATCTCTGTGACTCTGAGTACTAAATATCACTGATTTCTTACTCTTTGTAGAAATCGATGTGGCATTCTCAATGGTGGGAGTTACAATTTCCCCTCCAAAACGCTCTTTTTGGCAGTGAATGTTCTTGTATATATTTGAAACAGTATAAAGACAAGCTCCCTGTGCTACTACTTTGTTACTAACATCATGATTAATATAGCTAATGAGAACAGTAGATCTTCCCTGCCACTTTAATAAGACAAGGTCATCTTAACAAAGTATTATATATCCTTGGATTGATAACTAATAAGAAAAGTAAGCAATCTCTCAACAAAGGAAATAAATAAGTCCCTTTCAGCTTAACAGCAGTCATGTTATAGAACTGAATATCAACCCGTGTAAAGTTCTCTAGGTTTGTCCACCTTCTTTGACCTAAGGAAACTGCTGCTTGTGAAATCAGTTAAGATCACCTCCTGATGGAATAGAGATGTTGAAAGGACGAAACATTAACTGAATTAGAAAAATGAAGCAAAAAGTACCAATGTTTTCAAGAGCTTTTTAGCAAAACAGTGGCCTAAACATCAGGAATACTGCAAGAAGGAATACCATCAGAAAGCTAAATCAGAATTGTCATAGGAACACAGAGAAGTTTCAGCTTCTGTGACCTAGAGCTCTAAACTTCTGCAAAGTGCAGGAAAAACTCCAGTAAAAACTGTGATTCTGATTGTTGCGATCTGAAGCTTTATCTTGCCATCTCCTGCATCCCTCTTTCAATGGCACAGTGTGACTCATCCTAGAGCACACAATTCTTGTCAAGAAAACATTGAAGGGTAATGGAATAAAAGCAGCTGCTCACCTACAGCAAATACTTCTAGAAAAAGACCATGTACATATCTGCATCAGTGGAAAAAGTGGCAAAAAGTACAAGAAACTCTCAGATAACTCAGAAGTGTTGAACCAATCCTCACTGGGAAAAAAAAACCAAACAAAAAAACCCGGAAAAACCTCTCTCCTTGAAGGTGGTCAGAAATGTAGGAGAGGTTAAGATGGGAACGAACGTAACAGAAATAACTTCCTGGTAACAGAAAGTCAGGCATTAACCACTGTCTACAAATGCCAAATCCATACTCAAAAAACAGGTTCTCTGCACTGAAAATATTCTCACACTTTGTTGCAATCTTCCTTCGTAGAATACCCACCTAAATTCAGTTTGATGGAAGCAGTAATAATGAAGCATTCATTTTAAAATGGCACTTTTCTCAGACCCTATTTGAGGATGCTCTTCAGCTTAGAAATACCGGTCTTGTTTAACACAATACAAAGAGCCTGAGGCTCTTGTTGTCCTTTGCATTCAGCTTATTCTCAGTAAAATTTGCTGCTAGAAATTTTAAGTAAAAAGCAAACAAAACAATCCAACCCAGTCACAATTCTTTGAAAACTTACCTTCTCCTTCAGTTGATTCACTTCAGCCACTGTTACTGCATGTTTTAACTGCAGCTGAAACAAACAAATAGAAACTTTGCAGAAGCACACAGGAAATGATGCTTGAAATGCAAGTTTTAAGTATTTGTCTAAACTCCCTTGCATGAAGTCAGTTTATTTCTTTGTCAACTACAGAAGAAGTTATCATGAACTTAAAAAAAAGAAGATAAACTACATGATCACCTATGGTATAGAAAAAATGTTGAGTTTTTTAACATTCAGGTAAGTGTGGAGGTTAAGATAATATTTTGATGAGCTAGGAAAATGAGAAGGCAACAGTGCAGTTATAACAAGAACTTGTACATAGAATCAAGTAAAAATGTAAGAGGGTTTTTTTTCTGACAATTGTCAGTTGTTTCTTATATTTTGCTTTCCATCTATTACCCTGGGGAATCTTTTTACTTTTCAGTAAGGCGTAATATACTGAATATTAAAATAAATATATCCATAACTTAAAATCAGTAACTGAAATTATGTTAAGAACAGTGTGGTAATGATTCTAGCTGGGAATTCAATAGCACCCCATGTAAATATGACACTGTTAAAGATGCCATACGTAGAAGCTATGCCTCTAGCAGAGAAAATGTAAATGCTCTCTATTTGAATTTTCAAAGTACTGACCACTTTCTCAACATCAGAATTATCCTGAGAGCAAACTTGAGAAGGTCTGCAAATATTGATCTTTTATAAAATAGCATATACAAATAACCTCTGAAAGTGCCAAGCGGAGACCAAACAGCTTCTTTGCAGTGTTTTTTTCTTCTTCTGAGTGAGTCACAAATACTTAAAGCTACCAAAAAAAGCCCCAGAGGCCCCTAAATGCCAAACACTGCCCCACTTAAATCCCAGACTACAATCCACAGCCCTGAATAAGGCCAATAAGCTCTTTAATAAACCCACTGGGAGAAAGGAAACCAATTTTTCAATTGTGCCAAGTAGGGAATCAAATGATGGAACCTCCTACTGGTTCATAAGTTCTTTACTTCCAGCCTTTTCCCTTCTCAACAAAAAACAACCAAAAAAACCCTACTTCTACTTACACAGACCCACAGACTTCATCAACTGCAGCAACCCTCAGGATGTGGGAGGTCTATGTTTAAAGGGACATTTGTAAGATAAACTTACTGCTGCCAGTGGAAAATAAACTTGAAACTACAATGATGGGGATATGAAGATCATACAATAGATATGAAGATCATACAATATTCAGATTCTCCTTAGTAAATCATGAAGAATATTAAAAAAAACACATCCTGCCCCTACTATACCTCTTGAAATTTAAGAAGAGATTGTGCTGAATCCATATCCAGGGGTAAACTGATATCTTCGTTTTCAGGAAGATCAAAAACTTCCACAGATTTTTCATGTAAATGCGATTCATATGTATCATCATCATCATCATACTCATCATCCTGAAGAAAATAAAATAGAAAAACATGACACCCATACACACAATAACATACACAGTTTATAATGCAAAGACAGGCATATTCTAGGAAGAGTCAGAGGAGGATGATAAAGATGATTAAAGGGCCTGAGAGCAACTCTCATATGAGGAAAGGCTGAGAAACCTGGGCCTGTTCAGTCCAATAAGCACACAGCATCCAAGCTTCCCCCCAAGCAAGGGCTGATGGGCAGAAATCAGAACACAGAAAGTTCCACAGCAACACAAGGAATAACATCTTTACTGTCAGAGCAATGGAGCACTGGAACAGGCTGTCTAGAGAAGTTGTGGAATCTCCTTCTGTGGAGATGCGCAGGATCCATCTGGATGCCTACCTGTGCAACCTATGATTCTATGACCTGCTGCAGGGAACCAGCTTTAGAAGGGGGTTGGACTTGATGACCTCCAGAGGTCCCCGTTTCAACACCTATGTTTCTGTGATTAATGCAAAAAACTGCAATACTTCTTGACTAGTTACTATTCCTTTTAAGTTTCTTCTATCTGTGATAACTTTTAAAGGAGATCTGCAAATATTTTCATTAAAATTCCTCACAAGAGATTTAAGTGAGCCATGGACAACAAAATTCACAGCTCACTTATAAAAATATCTTTTGGATCATTGGTGAATATAGCAAGTAGTTATAACTGCATACTTTGATAAAGGTTATGTATTAATTTTCTATTTTCTCTGTTAATCAGCTTTCCTGTTTTATCTTTTTCTTCTTCAATTTGATTCAATTTGATTCACAAAAACATTCAACCCATTTGCAGAAGTAGTCATATACTTTAAAATATATGTGTGTGTATGATGTTTTACCTGCTCTGTATCATCATGAACATAATGCTGCTCATACAGACATCTCTCCTGCTCTAAGGTCTCACTAATGAGGCGGGCTACTTCACTCTGAGTCCCTGGCTTCTCTCTGCCAATCAGAAACCTACAAAAGGAAAAAAAAATTACCTTGCAGCAAAACCTTAAGAGATATTTACGTGGTTAGTTTGTTATACTATTGCCCTCAGCAACTTTTCCATCAAATTTTCAAGCTATAGTTTTATATTCTCCATTAATGAAAAGCTACAATTAAACAGAAGGTGTTACCTGATAGAAAACAACACATACCTCACTGTGCCCTTGGTGTTTTTGAGTACAGTGGCTGCAAAGAACTGAGTAACTCCCACTAGACTTATACCATCAACTTCCACAATCTGGTCGTTTACTTGAATTCTGCAAAAATAAATACTTTAGCTATCAGTTCAACAAAAATATTTGACTAGATAGATTACCGACATGATAAATATCACTTAAAACTCCCTAGTATCTATAAAAAGAAACTTAAGAGTCCCAAGCATTCCATTGCTTAAAGCTAATTTCCTGAACCTCAATTACTATGCTGATCAGCAATTAAAAATTATATACAGTGTTTGCCTTGACATTTTTATACTATTCACACACTGACTGGTGTTCTGGATTGCCATCTTGATTTTGTAGCACATGTGGACATTTTCTAAGATTTTCTCAGACATTCTGTAAGAGAACCAAAGCTCATTTTGATAAATGTCCTATGTCAAGCAAAATAACTGCATTTTAAAAATTTAACATACCATAATTTATTCACATTCATTCACTTGAAGTCAGTTTTTGTAGCTTTATTCACAGCATATCAGATGAAAATGACTGGGATCAGTCAGAAATGTGCAAAAACTGTAATCAATTCAGTGGAAAACTCACCGTCCATCTCTCTGAGCAGCCCCACCATCTGTTATTGTTTTTACAAAAATGCCCAGTTTTTCCAGCCCCTGATCAGCACCAACTCCCATTCCAATAATACTGATGCCCAGACCGCTGTCACCTAAGGAATTAAATATTTTAATATTAGCCACATAATAAATGATATAACACTAAGCAGTAGTGAGGGGTTTTGAAGTGTTTCAGGTCATTCCATGCAAAAGATAAAAATACGTACGCATTTTATAAATATAAATATATATTTAATGCATAAATATATTATGCATTAATTTTTTTTCAAGTCCAGATACTGCTGAAAGCTTTTTTGTTTTGTAGTTATGACTTCCTATTAGATTATAGGATATGCATATATCCTAGTGCGGACCAGCCACTCATTAATGTATGAATGTAAGCCTACATTCAAAAATTCAAGAACCAGTTGCAGCAGAAATACAGGTTACAGTTGCTTTATCTTTTCTTTCCATTGTATCTCTAATATGGAGGTCTGATGCACACCTTTTTCAATTTCCACAGGAAATACTTCCATTTTTTCCACCCTTTTCTCAAGTTCATATTCAGCCGAGGCTGCCACAGGGTCAACTTCTTCATTACGTCTATCATAATCTTCATTTGAGTAAGTACTGAAAACCTAAGAAGGGTGAGAAAAAACAACAACTAGCTTAGTACTTTCTCAGCCCATTCCAAACATGATGTAATTGAAAGAAAAATCAGTAAGGAAACTGAAGTGGTATTTCTAGAGATCCCATTTTCTAAACAATCATCAATGTAATGAATACTGCTGCAATGTACTTTCCAGTTACATAAAAATAACATCTCAGAAGTTTCAAAACAATCACTTAAACACTTTCTGCTTTGTAAATCATCATCTTTTTGCTATAGAGTTAATTGTTAGGACTACATTCTCCTGAATCCTTTGTTTCTCCCTTCCCCCAAACCATCTGCCAATTACAGAGCATCCACCAGATGTAGATTTCTGATTTTCCAGAGAATCATGTGGTTTCCCAGGAAAAGGAAATGCCTTGTTACATACATTACTATTTTTAGTAGTCACTCCAGCTGAATTTCTGAATTGTTAAAAGATAAACACAAATGAATAATGAGTATTAAGACAAATCAAGGAAAGGAGAATGAGCTACATGTAACATGCTTAATTTCACTTGTCAGCATGTTCATTAATCATATTCAAAATCATAAGATAGAGATAAGTCATATTCCCCCTGTTCAGCTATCTGAAAAACAAGGATTATCTGCTCAAGATTTTGCAGGCACTGAGTGTTATCCTCAATATCCCTGCAAGACAAAACCAGTTACAGACTGCAGCTACAGTCTCCCTAATTATGAATGTGTAGTGCTGATGCAAAGGAAGTTTACACTGGCCTACCAAGGCTTTACAACTTCTGCAGTTTCACACTAGATAGGTACCTAAAATCATGTAAATATGACAGAATTAACTGTAATTACATATTATGAACATTTTGCCAGTGAATTTATATCCACTAGTATATGGTGTTAGCTCTACATGGCAGAATATCCAGACATAGAAAAACAGATTACTGAAAAGTGACTGATAATAACACAGAAATTCACACAGACACCCTTCCTGGTGCACCTCCAGACTAAAGCTGGAGAAGTGTTCTCAAATTGCTGCGTGATACAAAACACAGCCATAGATTTAATGTAGCAGTTCAGCAAGCAAGAGTAGATGTAGTAGTACCACTTGGTAGACAAAAGAAAAAACTCATTCTCAGAAGTCTTGTTTCCTGGAAGGCTCTCTTACTAAGGGAAACGAGTCTTGAAAAGCTCTTCCTAGGTCTTGTATACAGGTAAATAAACAAGCAGACTCCTCCAGACTATTATCCAGACACTAGAGGGCAACAACTGGCAACAGATAGGCAATGGCTACACTGATGGTCTCCCCTATTCTGTAAAACTTACAGAAAAAAAGCAATACAAACACAGAAAGCCATTCAAGAAGCCCTATTTTACCACTACCAGAAAGAAGCTGATAGACTTCTTTGAATTAGTTCACTCCTAGCTCCCCAGATCAGTAAACAGTAGAAGCAATTGGGCTTCATGGAGCAGTTTTCCCTTTGGAGTGAGACCTGTCTACTCTGGTTTCTTCCTCACCCCTCCCACAAAATAAATATATAAATAAATAAATAAAAATAAAAAAAACCACCAGTGTTTCCAAAGATTATGGTAGTAAGAGAGATTCTAAACTAATCATAAAAAATGAATAGTAAAAACAAAAATGAAGATGACAGTAATCTGCATTCACCAGCAAAGGGAGGACCACCTCCTACAGCAACAGCCACCAGGTGCTGGAGATTCAGGGGGAATAAAGTTACACCACCTGAAAAGACCCAACGACATACAGTACAAGATTTAGGCTGCCCATCTGGAAGTTCAAAAAACCATGAAATGTTTTTCTAACTCAAAAGTAATAGCTTTGTACTTAAGAGTCTCATGGAATTTGCCCAAGTTGATGCAAAGATGATGGGTTGTAAGAATTCGTCACCTGAGGGGAACAAATCATAGAATTTGAAAATAGGTTTGAGTGATATTTACCATTGTTATACTTAGTGTAATAATTGCACAAACATGCAAATGCAGATGAAGACTATTAATACTTCCCCACAGCAGCTTCTTGAGAAAAACCTATCTGAAATTAATTGTGACTAAACTATTAAGAGAGAAAAATCATACTTTCCTCTTAAAATGACATATGGGAACTGTGTATGACCATAACATGACATACATTCTAGAATTCATAATCCCACAATTAAGAAAGAGCTGTTTTAGAAAAGTAATGAAATCTATCTTCAGATAAATCATTTTGAGGGAAAATTCAATTTACAAATAGAATGAATTTACAAAGAGAAGAAAAGCAAAACCAGTGACATACATCTGGAAGACAAATGCTTAAATAACAAAAAGAAAAGCAAGAGCACACTAAAAAACCCATAGTCAAGGGCAAAAGGCAGACATTTTTACTGTGTACGTGAGGAATCATAACACAGGATTTATCTTTTACCAGACAAAATGCTTAAGTTGTTGACAGTAACATAAAAAATGCAGAACTGTTTGGTGTTCTCTGCCAAGCAGCAGAAGCAATATCAAACACAGTTAAAATGTGGATAATAAATAACATAAATTACAAGTTACAGAGTTTAGAAGATTGATGAGAAAGCTAAACTCAGTTCATCCCTGCTCTGTGTCTGGCAGGGGTTAGTCACTGAATCAAACACATTAGGAACAAAAGAAATTCTAAGCTTACTATCTAAAAGGCACTGTGAAGCAGAGATAGTAAAATTATAAGTGGGAAAGAAGAGATCAACTAGACAAAAACAAACAAGCAAGCAAACAAACAAAAAACCCACAACGGTATTTCTTCTAAATTTTTTTTTCTGTTAAAAGTCAGGATGATGATAATTGTGTCAAATGTACTCTGGGCTATTAATAAGCATTACAAAAAAGCACCTCAAAACTCTACTGAAAACACGTATTTAACATGAAGTGTAGATAACTTTTGTTTACCTTCCTTAGCGCTGTTGGACTGTATAAATATTTAACTTCCAACATACCTTCAAATAGCA
The DNA here is from genome assembly GCF_054131305.1 of Coturnix japonica. Lineage (NCBI taxonomy): Eukaryota > Metazoa > Chordata > Aves > Galliformes > Phasianidae > Coturnix > Coturnix japonica. The sequence continues at coordinate 17,772,006 of NC_140669.1, forward strand.
TGGCAATTCCCAGGAACAAGTTCATTTGCAGAAAGAAGGAGCGGCACTGAGGACTCTGACATTAAGCTATCTGACTAAGCTGATATGAAACATTAGTACTAAAGAACAAAACATAGGAGCTATGTAAAATTCAGTAAAGATCTTAGCAGAAGTTAATCAAATGATTCTGATCTACCTTTTACAACATTACAAGCTATAACAATAATCATAGGTTGGTAAGATAGTTGTTTGTACCACATACTGCCCCAGGCTGCTTTGATGATGTTACCCAGTTCCAGCTGGCAGCAACAGCAGCACCTACTTACTGACAGCTACCTGCAGACTGAATGAACTTCCATTTCTCAAGGTTGACAGAATGGGTTGGAAGGGACCTCTGGAGGTCACACTGGCCAACCTTCCAGCTCTAGCATAGCCAACTGCTCTTGGGCTCAACTCATTTCTAACAGAGATGCTTAAGCAAACACAAGTTATTGTCTCAACACCGTAGAAAATCAAGTGAATTTGAAAGACTTTTATCTTATTATATCTCCAAAAGGTTAACTGGTTAACCTACCATTGATGCCTTCTGGACCCAGTAAAGCTAATGAATAGTGAGGAAAAAAAAAAGAAAAAAAAAAAGAAAAAAACTCCACTGATCTGAAGGACAATTTCTTTTACATTCAAGTCCTCTTCGCAATGAATAAAAATAATTTGAATCCAAATAAATTCTCACAAAGTGCTGAATTTTTAAGGACTACTTTAATTAAGGTGCAAAGATAGGTACCTGGAAATTTTCAAATACATGCTTGGTCCTTAAAGAACAAATATATATATATGTATATACATATACACATATAAAATTTCATTTATTTATTTATTTTGAGACAAAACAAATTGCATTCATTACACCAGGAAAATGAATCACTTTTGGAATGCAAAACTCAATCTCTGGCTAAAAGATACTGCTGTCACAGAAAACAGCATTATCGCAGAAAACAATGGTCATCTCACAATTCAAAGTCTTAGAAGTACTTAAAAAACCCTCCTTATAAACTACACTCATTTTAGCAGAATGGTATTTTTTTTTAAGGGAAAACTCTTGAGGAAGTTTTGCTTGCACAAGTCTCTACTGTCAAGTCATAGAACAAAGCCCAAAGACATCCACACCTATATTCATTTCTAGTAGAAAGATTTGTTTCTGCACAATCAAAAAACATAATGTTACAAACACAATTAAACAGTAAAATCAACAACTGCCTTGAAGGGTTCCCAACTTGTTAGAATGGAAACAATTTCAACATCACTTTTAAATTCTAATGCAATATTTGTGGAGAAGCATAACCTATGAAAGCAGTTAAAGTAACATTTAATGAGTTGGGAGAAAGGCACTGCAGTGTTACTGACACCTGCACCTCGAAACCTTGCCAAGCAAAGACTCAAGCAGTTGGTTCGTATGTCCTCTGAAATACAATTCTTACGTTGATCATTCAAGTTTATTGACACTCAGTAAAGCCACACAATCAAAATTCAAGTTATGGTTTCAGGAAGATTGCCTAACCATGAACAGTTTCAGCTTTTTCAATGGATGGCCTTGGGATGCCTAGCAAGACGTTAAGTACCCAGGCAAACATGAATAATCATTTGAAACAGTAGCACTGAAGCTGGCCAAAGTATACCTACACTTACCAGTTTACTCTTACAATCTCCTTCTCCATTTGGAGTAGACATCACATTACCACTGTATTATTCCCTCTGTTTCTAAAAGCTACAAGGTTACCTTTTTTTTTTTTTTTTTGGCCATTATTTAAGTGATTGGCAACAATCTGATTTAAATTGCTTTAAAAAATATATAAGTAACATTATAAACAAATAACAAAGTTCAAGTTTGACTCCGAACAGTTGGTAACTGCTATATGTTACATGGTTACACTGTTATATGTTATACTGTTATATTGTAACTGTTATAAACATTCCATCCAATGTAGCATTTTCTATTAGCCAACAGGTGGACTGGAGGGCTGTGTACAATTACCAGTTTGATCCTGTAGCTTTGCTAACTTAATTTAACAAAGTAAACACACCAAACCAGCACCACCGCCAAGCATAAAGGTGTAAGTCTTGCTCCAGATCCACAACATCATTTCCCAGACAGCATTATCCAACCTAGTTAGCATTTACATCCCTTGCCTGTACCGCCCCCTCGGTCCCACTGAATGCCCAGGCTGGCATATCTGCCCTACATCACCTCCCCCTCAGATCTCCTGAGGTCATTTACCAAACTGTTTTGTCTCACTCTCTTCCTCCTTCCAGTCTTATGTTCCTGCTGTCCCATCCCACACCTAGCACTGCTCTCTTCCAAAGATGCTTGAAACGCCAAATGAATTTGTGTTCTATTTAGAATGATACAACAGGTATGATTTTTTCAATTTCTCAAGAAGTAAACTATGAACAAGTTTCAGCTCTGCCTGCCTGTGCTTTCACATCAGTCTAGGTTGAGTATTCTCAGTTGCTAATAACAGCAATCATTACAAAGATGCTGAATCTTTCAGCAGCTTAAATGTTGAGCTAATGAACTTGTCTCCTACAAGTCTGCTTATCTCTGCCTGCACTCTGCATAACCACCTCACCTCCCCTGCAACTCCTCCATCCTCCTGTGTAACCACCTCACATTTGTCCAGACTTCATCTCCAGTGAAACCCACAAGTGACTCCACCTCAGCCATTCCTCCCTTCTCTTCCCCACTGCTACCCTGCAAGCAAGACTCAGCATGCACTGCACTGCCAGCTACCAAAGCCAGAAAGAATGTCAAATAAAGCTGCAGCCTTGCCACCAATGAGGACATTAATCTGCAACACTCTTTAGAGATACTGATTTTCTCAAGATCAGGCAATATTTTAAGAATACTTCAAAAATCTTTCTCCCTTCCATCAAACCCAGATGAAACTGCTAGAAAGTTAAAAGGTGGAGGCACTGAAAAAAACAGTGAGGATGGACCAGTGATGACGCTCATAATCTCACGTCCTCATATTTGTCTGCTTTCGTAGCATCAACAAGTATATCCAATTGGACAGCTAGTGTGCCATTTAACTGCATTCAGTGAATAATTTGGTCAAAAATATTCCTGTATATAAATAGAAAGAGACAAGCTGCTCCAACAGTGAGGCAGGGTAGAAAAAGGATTTATTTGCTTTTTATGCTCAAATTTGGATTTTTTCTGTACAGTCCCATACCTCGGCACCAAACTTTCTTCCAAAGACTCCTGAAATGCCAGATCTGCCATTGTAAAGCATACATATCAAATATCTCCTGAAATCTAAACAGAAGAACTCTTCTGATTAAAAAAAATAAAATAACAAAGAAAGGTATACTTCTTTATTGAAAGATGAACAAATGTGATAGAAACAAAAGGTCTCAATAAGGACCACAAATCACAGAATCATAGGTGTTGGAAGGGACCTCCAGAGATCATCAACTCCAACCCACCTGCTTTGGTTCCCTACACCAGGTCACACAAGTAGGTGTACAGGCAGGCATAAGAGATACTGGATATAGAATTTTCTTAAACAAGATAAATCTACATGCAGAATTGAATGCATTTATGCTTCAGAAATATGCTCTGACTTCCAAGAAGACTGAAATTTTAATACAGGATTAAAAGTTACCTTTCAAAAAATAAGTAAACTTACCCCCCAAAGCCCAACAAAAACAAAAAACAAAGAATAAAAAACCCCACAGTATTTTCACAGGTAACTTCTTCCAGTTCATATCCATGCTTTTGGTTTCTTAACCTCTTATCCTGCTGTCTGTCAGAGGGAAATGCTGCAATCTCAGATGCAAGCAAACCACAGCCAAACCATGCTCAAAACCAGAGGTATGTTTTGAGGAAACTGACTGAACAGAACTGTGGAGAATACAGTAAATTTGAGATAAAAACATTAAATAAAGTTGTAGGACAAGACTGTTCAGACATAAGTGCTGGAACACCAATGAAAGGAAGAAACAGAGCTTCAAAACACTTAAAAATCTGTAAATTTTTTTGTCCTTAAGAAGATCTTTAACAAAGCCTGATGGGAATACACTGCCTCTGCCAAGAAAAAGCAGATGACTTCCCACATGCCAGACAATTCTGTTTGTCTACTCTCAAGTTCAATTTCTATTTTCCTAAATCAACCTACTTCCGTGTGATATACCGACCTCTTAATGCCACACAAGCATCCTAGTGAACTGCTTCAGTGGCTGACAAACAGTTGACCATTTGTGCAGTCATCAGTTATTCTCCCATTATAATGACAACTGAAGACAGTCCAGAGCCTGGGCATTTTCCACCAGTTAATGGATTTTGCATTCTTTTTCATGTGTATAATCCAGAAGCGTAGAAGCTACAGTTCAAAAACCAGGGGATGTATGATGTTGAAGCACTACTCCACATCATTTTGTTAAAACAATGATTGGGAGAACACACGCTGATTTGGAAAAAATTATGCATCCCTAAGAATGTTAGCATTTACAGATAGGCTGCTACACATTAAATCTAGCTCAAGCCTGTCTTCATTTACTGCTTCATTAACTTCCACAGTAAGCAGTTCTGTAGTAAAAAGATCGAACAGTGTGCCAGGCTGAACAAGACTAGCGTTTGTATCCCAGCTACACATAGAACAGCTCTATTTTGATGTGTGAGACAAATGGCAATATTATGGAGGGTTTGCAGATTCCCTCAAGAGCAGCTGATACTTGGCTGGTTAGAACCACACAGAAATTATAAGACTGCTTTTAATTTCTTCTCATAAGAAAAAAACAACTATGTTTTGCTCAACTGCAGCAAATATAAAAGCCTTTATGAAGTTTGTTTTTGTTTTGAATTTACTTTAATCCATGTTCTTCACTTAACCTTGAAGTAAAGTATTATTCACAGAGCTGGGGACAAACACTAGCATGCAACATGAAGTGGTTAATGTTGCAAATCAAACAGACCCACAGAAGTGAATAGTAGCTGTATTAGCTTTTTGGGTTATCAGAGCTACAGAATTTCTAAGGATCATCAATCAATACAGAACTTAGTCACAGTGCTATTCAAGGTTTTGGGGACAAAGTTTGACACAGTCAGAGGTAAAGAGAGCTGAAGAAGCCAATTTGGAAATGAGTGTTTGTTTTTACCAACGGAAAGTTTCAGGATTACAAGTGTCAAACTGCAACCTGTCATTACATCTGTGTTAATTAAAGCCTTTCAAGGTGATCACATAATTGAGAGCAAGTTTAATCTCTTCATTACAAAAGCATACTGTAGTATAAAGGGATGACAGCGCAGTTACCTGACGTTATTTGCACAGTTTGTAATGCTGATCACTTGTGTGGTTTATTCAGAAAACTTCAAGACAAACAGAGTACCCTTGTGGATATCTTGGACAGTTGAGTGTACTTCACATTCCTTATTGGCTTCAGATGTGGCAACAAGGGGCTAAAAATAGCCCACGTACCACAACACAAACCCAAACTGGCAGTACAGTTCTGCTAGTAACTGCACAGCATCGCTCTCTTCACAACTGCAGGAAAAACAAACTGCCAAGCTGCAATGCTCCTTTAGGGCTGCAGAGAATATGCAGCAGCACTCAGGCCACCTGTGGCAAGTAAGAAATCTTCCCCAACATTTATCAACAGCTCCTATAGAACTGAAGCTTTTATTTTCAAAGTCTCATCTGCACCCATTTTCACAGGCACAGAGCAACTCCAAATAACATTGTATTTATATAAGCATTCCATTGTTCCTGAAATTATCAGTTCAAAATTACATGTTCTTAAGCCCCACTACAGCTGTCAACAATTGCAGAGCTCCAGCATGGGTCAGACACAGGGCTAACAGTATTAGCTTCATTCCACATCCCTTGGGAGCTCCCGTCTCTTTCTTTTACTCAAAAGCCCTGTCAATTTCACAGCTGAGGAGAAACTTCTCAATACACATATAACTCAAGCTCTCTCCGCTACCTACACCATAGCCCATGTTTGCTTTGAGACTATCAAATGAAATGGCCAGAACTCCATTATTGCAGAGACTCAATGATTTGAAAACACACTTTTTCTTCCCCAAACATCTTTTGCATATTTTGAATTTTCCACCTCAAATGCCTGCCAAAGAGCAGCTGTAAAACACAGAATTGGCTGCTTCATAGCTGCTACACAGCTACACCAGGAAGAGCAGCAGGATGGGCCAGACCACAGCACAGAAGGAAAAAGGCCAAGCCAACTCCAGCCTGGCCCAGTGCAGGAGGGTCTAGGAAGGGGAGAAACACAGCCTTCTCCTCCAAGGCTGCAGATGGCTGGAATGACATTCACATTTCAGTCATGCTTACTTGTCTAAATAAAGCTGAAGGAAGTTAGCTGGACACAGTTCTCACTATGGCACTACTCGGAGCTGTGGCTGGGGGCCAGATATCATCTTTTTTTTTCTTTTTTCTTTTTTACCACTTGGGATTTGTCTCTTTCAATTTAAGATGCACTAAAATCTATCCATAAAGCCAAATGAGAAATCTATTGTACAAAAAGAGATCTGAAAAGAAATTTCACTGCTCATACTGCTATTAAGTACCATTTATTCTGTCAATCCCTAAGTCAGGCATTATGGCAATAACTATGTTATCTTAACAGAAAAAATACTAACAGTTGTTACTAAATCCATCTCTTGGCTGCGCAATTGATAACCTGGCTCTGGCTGCTTTCAGAGAAGCAGCTGCAGTCAAAGGGCACCAGTTACCAAAACCCGAGATTTGCCTACAGGAGAGCTCTCATCACAGCTGGCAGAGATTCCTATTGATGCTTTGAACTAAACCTCACACTGACGTAACAGAGAATGCAAGAAAAGTCTGTTGCAACCACTGCTTCTGTAGGACTTCTGCAGTGACAGACCCAGCCTACAGCAGGACAGCATGCACCAGCAAACCAAGGAGCTTTTCCAGCAGATGACTTGCTGCACTCCCCTCAGACACTGATACACAGAAACACACAGGGGATGGATTGATGCCCTCTGGATTTCCAGCAGCCTTCACCCCACTCCTTACGCAGCTCTCAGTAGCAGCACTGCCTCCCCTTCAGAGCTCTAGGTCACCACTGAGACAGCCATCAGCAGCAAGAAAGCCATATAAAGCCATCCTGCCTACAGAAGGACTATAAAAAACCACAAGTAACAAAACCTGAATGTTGCCATACACAAAACCTCTTCTGGGATACAGCACTGGTCTATATCAAACTGGGAGCTTCATGTTGCAGGAAGTACAGGAGCTGGAATTTTTACATCATTCTCATCAGTACACAGAAAGCATAAAAACTGTATTATTGAAGATGGTGTTTTTTCTTCTACCATTACATGAATGAAAAAAGTGCGGTTGAGAAAGCCTGAGCAGCTTCCCATTCCATCTTGTTTCTTATCTCCCAGTCCTCTCAAATTTCAGGTGGGATGAGAATAACCACAGTCAGCAACAGGACTGCAGGTACACAGGATTTGCATTACGGAATGACTTCATTCATTCTGTGGCTGTTTTTAGTGACTGAAGAACAGAGTCCTACATCTTCTCAATTTGATAGCACTGTAACTCGCGGTACTTCTCATTATTACATCAGCCTTGTCACTCTGACATCCTCAACTTAGTAACTCCAAAATTTTCCTCACACTAATACTCCTAGAGAACATTCACTCCACCAATATAAATATTACAGGCATGACTTGTATTCTAATAAATACTCCACTATGTAGATAATACTACAAAAAAGTCTATAATCTTAAATAACAGGAAGAAGTAATTTGATATTTTCCCACACCAAAGTCAAAAAACATTTGAAATTGTACCAGAAGATTATTTTATAAACTGTTGTACAAAAAGTAAAACTGAAACAGTCCTTTCCAGTGCAACAGCACAGTTTTAAACAAATGACATCAAGTCTCAAGGGCTGCGTCTGAATTTGTTTCCAAAAGTGAGTGTTCCTAAAAATATCCACTAAGCAAGTGAAATCTCATGTGTTTCACTATGCTATCTCATGAAGCTGCTGTGATTTAGAAATCACTTGCGACAACTTCTCTCTATTTCAGAAAACCAAGCGGTTTAGAGTAAAAGCCACAAAGTTACATTACTGAAAGGGCTTTTTACAGGTTCAGAAACAAGACACAGAACACTTTCAAAATATATTTCCTGGGTATTTTGGATTGCAAAATGAGAACAAAACAAACCTACAAAGAAAATTCAAATGTATGTACCTTGATAGGAGCTGTCGAGAACTTGACTTTTCGGTCTGGTGCAGGATCTTCCTCTTCAGAAAGTCCAGGAAACTCCTCATACTCACTGTCATACATATATTCTTCCTCTTCCTCCAAAATTTCATTGTCTTCAGGGTCTTGGCTCTCTGTATCCCTATAATCATCAAAAGCTGCATTTTCTATTCCAAAAGCACAGAAACTGTCCCTCTGCTTTTCTACTACTTGCTCTTCTTCAGTATCCCCCTCTTGCTGTAGAACATCCTGAACTGGAACATCTTTCACAGACATCCCATCTCTCGCTTCGTCCTGATTGGTTCCATTTCTTTCTGTAAACTCTTCTACTACCTCGAAGGAACAGCTGCTCCTTTTCCCTTCTTGTATTTTATATTTGAGTGGTTGGTCCTCAGTGACAACATGACCCTTCTCTAAACCGTCTTTTCCATGCCCTGAGGTTTCATCTTGCACAGACAGCTCCACACAAGTTTCCTCAACGGGGGAAACCTGGGAAAGAACGGTCTCTGTTCTCCACTTTGCCTCCTGACTGGATATACTGCTCGTATCCTGTAGGCTTCTTTCCAATACCGCTTTCTCTCTCTTGTCTTTTTCAAATACTTCACTCAGCCCTTCTCTGTCAATCACAGGCACTTTGGTGGATGCAGTCTTCTCTGGACTTCTTTGAATGGCAGTAGATGAATCTGAACTGCAGTGGCTTCTCAAAGAGCCCTGACTCAGGCCATCATTTTTGGAAATTTCTTTGGAATCTTCAGTATCGCTGTCACCCAGAAAGCTTTCCAGTCTCCTAGAAATGGGCCCAGCATTCAAGAAGGAGGTTTTGGAGCCATTATTGGGATGCTGCTGCTTCAGCTCACTACCTTGATTTTCAGCTTTATCCAGTGCAACTGAAGGACTCGCATCTGTATTAAAATTGAAGTGGTCTACCACACTGCTACAATCAGAAGCTGAACCATGTCTCCTCTTATCTTCACTTCTTTCATATTTGCTGGGAGAATATCTGTCCACGGAGCTTCGTTGTTTTATATTTCTCTCAAACAGCTTCCTGGTCTCTGAAAACTTCTCTGCCAGGGCAACTTTGTCCAAGTCTGCCTCATCATTGCTACGGATGATCTTATCAGCAGTAGAAGGCACAGAGGCCGAATCCACAGGACTGCTGCTGGGGCCAGTATTTGTATTAAGGAGATTGTTCTTTTGGATAGTGAGGAAAGATGTGCTACCTGGAGAAGGTCCATGTTCTGCTGCTGTGGCCCGGCTGATTAATTTGGTCTCAGCAGGTGGACTACTTTCACAAGAAGGTGTGGAAGTGGAGCCTCCCATTTGCAGAAACATACTTTTGATCTTGTGAACTCTATTGCCATAAGTGGCAGCCCTACCTCGACTGTGTGGATCATTTCCCCCTCCATTGGAAGAAGTGCTCAACTTCTGCTGCAAGCCTGTTTTATTGGAAGTGTTTTCAGGACTGTTCACTCCATCAAAAGAGCACTTGATAGCATGGAAGTCAGACTTGTAGGCATTTCGGTGTGGAGAAGCACTTCTTAAAGTCCTTTCCCCTTTGCCTTCAGTTTTCATCATTGTCAGAGAGCAGGCTCCCTCAGCTCTCGAGGAGAGGGAAAGAAAAGTCGCAGGCACTAAGCTGCCACCCTCCAACGCCGGGCAGAGCGGATCCTGCAGAAGAGCTGCCTTCTCCCCCTCAACCGGCCTCCTCTCTCACACTCAGACGGGCTGCGCCAGCGCATACACGGAGAGAAAGAAATCACAGCGCGTATGTGGCCACATCGGATATTATCCCCTCTGCGGATCACAGTATCCAGAAAGTCATCTGCAAAGGGACACGGAGTTTTAATTAACTCGGGACCGCGCCGGCGTGTGACACGAATCCCGAACTCGGGTTCCTGGTCGGGAGAGGCGGCGCGATCCCGGATAAAGCCCATTGTGTCCGCCGGGACGCGCGGCCACGGCTGCCGGCAGCCGCCCGCCCGGGCATTAGCCCCGAGGGCTCTGCGGGGCAGCAGCCGTCTCCCGCCCGGCATCCCTCTGCCCGGGCCGCGGGGGTACAGCGCGGGGGGGTTAAGGCCGCCGGCCCTTCCTGCAGCCCGAGGAGGCCGAGCCGAAGTGATGCGAGGCGACGCAGAGGGGCCCGGGTGCCCGCGGGCCGCCCGGAAGCGAGGGAGCCGCGAGTTTCGGCGGCGAGTCGGGGCTCCCCCCACCACCACGCCAGCGCCTCCGCACCTCGGGGGCCGCCCCGGCACCTCGCCCCAAACTTTCCGAGCCGGCCTACCTGGGGGCGGGGGGTCCCGCCGGCTCCTTCCCTTTAGCGCTCCTGGCCGCCCAGCGGCCGCGCGCACCACGCCATCATTACCCGCCGCCGCCGCCCCGCGATCCCCACGCCGCCTTCCGCCCGCCCCGGCGGCCCCGCTCCAAACCGCCCGCCCGCCCCGCGCCGCCTCTCACGCCGCGCAACGCCCTCCTCGGCTCCGCTCCGCTCCTCGGGCCCGCACGCCCGCACGCCGCCTCGCTCCGCTCGCACACAAAGAGAGAGAGCGGCGGGCGCGTCCTCGTTCCTCTCTGTGTGAAGGAAGAGAGGGGCTGGGGGGGCCGAGGGCAGCGCCGGGATATACCACGCCGCGCGGGTTGCGGGTGATACCATGTCGGTGGGACCGGCGGCCGTTAGCGCGGGGCGGGGCGGCCCGGAGCCGCGAAGGCGTCGAGGCGAGGGGTGGCGGGGAGCAGCCCGGGCCCGGCCCGCCGCACCCTCACCGAAGAACGCAGCCCAGGCGCCGTCCGGGCCGCCCCCGGGGAAGGGCTGCGCGGGATTTTCAAAGCGGTGCGGTGGGGCCGCTCCCGGCTGACGGCGTCCCGGCGCGGAAAGCCGGAAGTAAGGGGAACGCCGCATCCAAAGGCTTTTCTCTTTTCTTTGTCAAATCCACGCTGTTTTAGCAGAAAAACCCCTAACGAACACGTGGCGCTGGGCTCCCACCCCCGCCCCGCTGCTGCTCCGCGCACACGGAACTCCCCGGTGCCCAGCGAGAGCCCGGCGGACAGCGGCGTGTCCGGCTCAGCTCTGCGGGGCCGCCCGGAGCCACGGAGCGCCTCTGCCAACGGGACTGCGCCTGCCCAGCTGCGTTAGTCCAAATTACAGCACGGGCGGTGAGCCATCCCGCGGGGTGTGCAGTTCGAGTTACTGGCCAGAAGCTGCTTCCACGTAGCGTATGTGCAAATCACACACAGCAATCAAGAGAGTTCCAAAAGAAACCAGCAGGATGTCCGGAATCAGGAGCTGACACCAAATATTAAAGAAGAAATTCAACAAGATTATGTTTATTTGTCCTGTGGGGATCTCCAAAATTTGATGTTCCATTTTTTTCATTCTATATTCAAAGAACTGTGAGTTTCCAGCAGAGCAAAGGCTTGAGAAGAGCCCAAGTGCCATTTCATCTGGCAGTTACCAGACCAGTGGTGAAATTTAGACATTCTTACAGACATCCACAGGGGCTTTTTATAGCGCTTCATTTTTTCTAAAACAAAGGGGGTATGAAATTCTTGAGACTTTCTTCTGTGTTTTCAAACATAGTTGGGATAACAGCGTTCACCAAGACTTGCCTCTAGCAGCCTAAGGTACACACAGAGGCACTGCTGTAAGTAACTCTCTACAATAAACTGTTTCAGTCCAAGAGCAACAAATGCTTCTTGTGTTGAGAATATGTAGTTGTTACCTAGAACAAAGTAGCAGCGACCTCCCTCCCACATGTCCTGAGACAGTTCTCCGTGGTGCTCCCAGGCTGTGCTGAAGCTGCAAGGCTTCCGCACCATTTCCAAAGCACAGACCTGTAAGAGAACACAAAGGAAACCTCTTCACACAAAACAAAGTAAATATAGGGTTGGCCTGCAGTTTGAACAGTGGGCAAAGACCATTTTGTGCACCGCTTCGGGAGCCTGCCAGCACGTAGGAGGCAGTTCAAAGGAAAACAAAGGCAGAGCTCAGGAATGACATAATAACAGAGCCCAGCTCCAACCTGCACCCAGGAAAGTGAGAGGCCTTTACACAGGGTGCCTGAATGAGGCTGCAGCAGGAAGACACTCCTGTTTTGGATTCCCCCATGCTTCAGGAAGGTGGGACTGCAGAGCATAAACATAAATTTAAGTGCATCAAAGATATCTTTATAAGGAAAAAAAAGAAAAAATAAGTGTCTTATTCTACCTAGGATAACATGTATGTTATTTGTGCTAGCCATGCTGGCTAGAAGGGACAACATTATCAGGACAGACTGGTTTCTAGTTAGGAAAGACCGAACTGTACTCTAGGTGAACTGGTATGAAGGAAATAATGGAACTATTTACAGAAACAATGACTAACAAGATCAGAAGAATTCAAGATAAGTACATCTGGAATTTGAGAAAGAAATCTGGGAAGGTGACGTAGTTGGGGATTTCACCACAGCTAAAACTGCAATAAAACCCAGCAAGAGCATCTGAGAGTTTCAGTCTGTGGAGGTAAAACATTGGTGAGTAAGCACATGGTTTGCACTGAGCATTTTGTCATTGGAACACATTCAGGAAGGACCTTGGCTGCTCAAAATCTTGGGGAAAAGGAATCAGTGTTGTGGTTTATGAACTCATGAAGCCAATGGAAACAGACAAAAAAGAAATGATTTCCAAGTTGCTCAAACTGCACTGAGGTGATGTTTGTTTCAGTGTTTACTCCGATTCCAAAGACATATAGATGGAAAAGGAATCCAGTGGTCATTAGAGAGTGATGATGCCTTCTGAATGGAAGAATGTTCTTGTGACTACTCCCATCCTGGAGCTGAAGAAACCTGCATGAGACAAAACCTTGCCTTCAGCAGTCACTGTAAAACTTGGTTCTCTGAACTTTTACTCTTTAAGAGCTGTCTGCTTTATCCTCTTTTTAGTTTTGTCATGTGATTTAAACTGCAGACTCACCAAATATGCATTTGAGCTGTGTAACACGAGTTTTATCAGCAGTTTTAAATAGAACAAGTATTTATTCTGTATGTTTGCAAAACAAACAGGTATAGAAGGATTAATTCAGCACTCAGAGTTTCACCAGTATTTTTATTTTTACAGCTGTTTTTGAAAGAAAATATTTTTCCATCATAATTAGCATGATCTGGAAGCATTTCAGTCCTACTCAGTATAAGCTGAACAGTAATTCTAAGCTTGAATGAGAACACCTTCTAAAGGCCTGAAGGACAATTTTGCAGTGGTTGTCACTCAAAGTAAGAAAGCAATCTGCAGTCTTAGGGGATTAAGGATGTTAAATACAAAACTAAAATCATAAATTGGTAAAGCCTTCACAAACCCATTACTTTGTATCTCTTCTTCACAAAAATAAAACACAATCAAAGTCCAAAATGACATTTAAGGGTCAATACCATCTGATTCAATGACAGGAGAAGCAAAGAAAGAAATTCAGAGCAGATAAGGGAGACAAGTGATCTGATGAAGGCAGTGCAGCAATGACTACAGACAGCTATGGGATGAAATCTGCAAGAAAGACACTCAGGGTATAAATATGATCTGATCCAAAAAGGGCATTTCCAGTTAAGGGGATGGGTCAGCCATGCTGCTGTACAGTACCATGTGAAGTAAGGATGTAATGATATACCAGAAGAAAGCAAAGAGCAAAAAACAGACCACCATAGTACAAGAATAACAGTATGTGATGGTAAACTAGACCAGATTTTGGAATAGGATTCCCCTAGCAGCTTGCATTTTCTGTAGAACATTACAGTTGCACAGCAGGACCCCAAAGATTACAAGTGTTGTGGATGAAGAAATGCTTAAAAGACAGGAGCTAATTAAGTTTCACTCAGTTCCATTCAGATTGTGCTGGATAACGTAGTAATTACTCTGCTGTGTGCCAACAGCACAACAGAGAAAGCCTGAAACATCACTGTGTTTGTCTTTGCTATTGGATGTGATGATATACACATTCAGTATTTATTTTCATTTCTAAAACTGCAGCCCCAGTGTTTGAGGTAAGTTACTGCCTGTTCCTCATTTTGCTTCTCCTTCCTCCAGCTGAAATGGAGCTGAAATGGCAAACATCAGTGCTGTAATCTGGATGGTTTATTCTTGGTTTCTACTGCTCTTGTCACCTCTGAGCCTTCCCCATTCTCCCACATCTTTGTTTTCAGCAGTCACTTGAGCCAAATTATAAAGAAAAAGCCTTTAGGAATAACTGCTTACTGAAGAATGGCATATTTTATAGGTCTGAAAGAAAAAGAAGAAAAAATGGGCCCATAATAAGATTTTAACTTTTTAGATTTGCGAGGACCTAAAAAAAAAAACGTTGTTACAAGCAAACTTCATTTAGAAAGCTATTACGGTGATTTCTGAGTATTGACACTATGAGCTAAGTGTCAGTACTCAGCATTCAAGTCGTCAGCTTTCATGGCTGTCATTTGTGCATCATAGCAGGGCTGACCTCACTCATTCCCAAAAGCGTCTGTTGTGCAAAGCTCCAGGGAGGGGCAATTCTGTTCAATAATACACATCAGTGCCTATCTAATGTATTAATTTTCATAAATCAGTACCTCACTTGCCGCTTGCTGACTAAGATCTGGGCCCTTCAGGGACAGGCTTGTCAGCAGAAGGGTAAATCCAGTTAATAACTAGTTCTGTCTTCCTTCTACAGCCCACCCACTGTGTTGTTTCTCAGAAATCCTATGAATTAATACCCTGAATAATATTCTGGCCACAGAACCACAAACGGTAAATGAAGGTTGATGGAACAGCACTGAAACCTGCATTGAGCGCTACTGGCCTGCCAGCACATTACTGATTACTGCAAGCATACTTTACTTTACATCACAGCTCTAAAGCACACTGCAGAAAACATTGGAAGAATCTCTTGAATCCCAAGTCTACAGAACTCAGAAGTAAGGAAGAAGCACAATCTTACAGACAAGTAAGTTGTTTCCTTGAGTTATTTATAATTTAAAATAAATAAGCCAGTAGTTTGAAATTCTGTCAGTACAAGAACTTCTTGACATTTCCTAGCCTTAGAATAGTTAAAAAAAAGAACAATAACAACTAACCATCAACTAAGAATGTCACAAAAGCAGGAGAAAAGTATGAAGTGAATTCAGGTTCAAAAACTCACTTAATTTCTTTAGTAGGTAAGGCTGAGTTATGTGAGCAATAATTGTGTAAAATAACATGAAAATGGAAGGTGGAGATAAAAACAGAAGGTATAATTTAGGTACATATTATAGACAACAAAGCAAAAACAGAATAATTTAGATCTGCTACCTACCAGGACAATTTTTCAGCATGACGCAAGGAACCATCAAGAAAACATGCCATTTGCAAGCTCTCTTGAGAGAGAAAAGAGGAATCAGTTGCCCACTGCAAGATGCATCTGCAGTTATGCTAGATGAGTAAGCAAATGGCATTCTAAGAAAAAAAAAAGAAAGAGAAGAATTTTATGCAAACGCTAAATTCACATCAGCATCTTCAGATAAATTATCAGTGAATCTGTAGAATAGCTTTAAGTGTATGTATATGTGTGTGCATGTGTGTATAAACAACAGTGGTTAGGGCTAATTTTGGGAAGTTCAAATAAAAACATTCAGTTTTTCCTTTGATAAAAAAGTCCTCATTTGAAAGTTTTCAAGAGGACAAAATAACTGTAAAGAAAATGCTTTACGTTAAGACAGATCTTTACTTTTTTTTAAAAGAAAAAAATGTGAGAAAACCTATTCCACTTAAACAGGCTTTTTGTTGCATTTCTAATTTAGCTTTTAAATCCAATCATGCATTGTCCAGATGTACCAAGAAATAACTATCCAACGACCGAAGTCTTTCCTACCATAACCCCTAAGGTAAGTGGCAAAAAGAAACACACACCCTCCAAACCCAAGCAAATAAGGAATCTCTCAGAAGCAATCACCAAACTTTGCACTCCTGCTATGAACTATGACCGAAAAAATACATTGTGGGAGAGCAATTTCCTCTTCAGTGCCTGGTGAATAGCAGGCACCACTTCTTTCTGAACTGAAGAGAGATGTGCCAGCCACCTGTTCTGAGGTATTATCTAATTTGAAAATTTCTGTCAGATGTTTGTATTCAAGTGTCACTCAGAATGGTTCAAAGAATTTCATTATCTGCTGGTAGATTATCACTGTATCAATGGTACTACTAAGGGACTCATCTTGACAGTTGATTGATTGATTCAATTAGACATATTTTAGATGTATATCAGTACCCTGTGGAAAGATAAACAAAGTGCCCATTCCTTTTATTGGTAGGTGGAAGTTCCTAGTTTAAGGGGAGCTGAAACCAGCCTGGCTGATTTCCTAGATTTCACAGCTGGAGCTACTTCAGAATTACATTCCTAGGCTTTCTGACTGCAAAGCTGCTGGCTTATTTTGTGCTTATTTTTGGAGCAGAAGAATGAGAAGCTATTCACGATGGCTTTTTAATTTAGGAAATACCATTAACAAGTAGCTGCTAAACTAAAGGACTTTCAAATAAATGCACTCTGGAAACAAACTTAAAAGATTGCTCCTGTAACATTACTTACTTTCTAAATATGCAGGCCACATTCTTATAGTAAAAGTCAATGTAGACATAACCATATAAGGGATGAAAAATTTGTTTCTGTATCTTTATTTAAGAAGAAATACAGTACTGCCAGTGGCCATAAAACAGCTTATCTCTTTGAAAGATTCTGTTCTGGCTTTCAATGCCCCCTTACATCACTACCCTCAATATTTCCACTATCATTTTAGAAAAGGAAAGCATCTCAGGGATTAATCCAAAGTACACTCAAATCACCAAAAAAATCACTTTTCTCTTGAAGTAAGTGTGCTTTTGGTGAGGCTTGGGTCTGTTTAACAGCATCTGCATGCTCACTTGACACATCTTTGCCTCCAAGCTAGTGCTGGATAAGGGGTTAATCATCACCGATGCAATCGGGAACAATGAGCTGGAGAGGCAGCAGCAATACTCTGGCACTCAGAGGGCAAGTCCCAAACCTAACAGCAAGGGAAAAAAAACTGGGTGGCTGTCAAGCATGCTGAATCACAGGAAATTAAAGAGAGCTTCAGTTTTGTTATAGACTTTCCCCACACTGGAATTTAAGCCTCTAATCATGGAGTTACATCAAGGCTGAGCCTGGAAAGTAATACTTTAATATGGTCATAACAACTACAGTTAAGGTTACAGAAAAGCTGATTACAGCAACTTGTTTTAAACATGAAAATAAAACCACAGAGCTGCTCACATGGATGTCTTATGGGGTGAACATATGAGTACAGAAAATATCATAAGATATAACAGGAAGGACAGTAGAATCAACGAGAATCAATTGTACCTCAAGGCACAGCCTAGCTCTGATGTTTTTCTTATACCTCTAGCACTCAGTATGTATTCACACCCCAAACACCGGACAGCTGGCCCTGTGGTGAAGCACACTAGCAAAGTAAGCTAAGTCCTGGTGTGCTGCTCATTTGTCCTATTTCCAGGTCAAAGAACAACCTGATGTGCCTTTGCAAAGGCTGCTTTAATGATAGGGATGTGCACTGGAGGATTTTGGCAGTGAATCTTTCCAAGGAGTCTTTCCCCAGTACTTGGGTTGACATACCATATTACTGAGCTTATTTAAGCAGCTGCCAATTCCTTAATATCAGAAATAGAAAAATATTCCTCATTCCAAAGCCTGTAAGGTTTTCCCCCAAAATTACTTCTGAGATATAAACCAGGCAACATTCATCTTTGCAGTAATAACAGCTCAATAACTTGTCTACTCATGCTTTAATTCTTTGAGAAATAATTACAGAATCACAGGATGACCTGGGTTGGAAGGGACCTCAAGGATCATGAAGCTCCAACCCCCCTGCCAGGCAGGGCAGCCAGAAACTTTTTTTTTCTTACTATTTTCAACATTTATTTTCTGTTCTGAAAGGCTTTTGAATACTGCCTAAAGTTCAAACTTTAAATTAATGAAAAGTATGTTGGGAGATGTATGAATCGTTTCACATTCATTAGTTTGATTTTATATATATATATTTTTTTCCTGTGTTGTGAGAGCCTTGCATGCAAGGATTTAAGTCCCGGTTGTCAGGAAAGATACAAAAATCAGTTCCATTAAACTAGCATAATCCTTAAAAACTATTCCAAAAGCAGTATCTTTGAAGCCTGTGGAAAAGAAGTTGCATTGAAATAAATAGCAATATGCCATACTCTACTAACAAATGAAGCTGCTTTTACTTAACATTCAATTCACATTAGACTTTACAGATGTTCAAAATGTGAGTATGTTAACTCTGCTAGAATTAGACTCTCCACATTTGGCCTAACCATGTAACTGGGCTCCTCTGTGAGCCATACAGACTTTGTTAAAAACTTTAAAAAAGACATAAAGACTTTTTTAGTTTGACAACTAAAAAAATTGCACAGGGATTCTTTAAGTCACTGCCTCTTCAAAATAAGATAGTGTGATTCAAAACTCCTTCAAATCAGTGTGAATTTACTTAGTCACATATTCGTGGTGATGAAATTCATGAGAAGAAACTATAATCAACCACAGCTGTGGCCCTTGCTGCATTTCCCACATCTTGTAGCCTGTTCACTAACCTTGACATTCTGTAAGCTGCTTCTGGTGTTTTTAACACCATCAGGATACAAACAGTCAGACCATTCTTCTCACTTAAAAATTAATTGAATTAGAGACACAAAATAAGAAAATCTCAAATCAGAACCAGATGATTATTTTTAATTTATTTTTTAATTTTTTATTTTTTTTAAATTTTTTTTTTTGGTGGTTAACTGTTAAGGAAAACTTCAATCAGTGAAAAACTACCAGCTTCCCACAGTAGTTATTTCTGCCTCTGATAGTGTCATACAGGGGAGAAACAGTTATGGAAAATATCCCTGCAAACGAGCACCTAGATACAGATTTGGTTTAAGTCAATATGTACATCTGGGTTGTCTTTGTTGGGTTTACAGAGTCCCTGGTCTAAAGAGCAGACTTTCACACAGATACTAAGCCTGAATATCTACTCAAACACTATTTTACCCAGTAGGTGCAGACATCGAAGTGGTCTCATTACATCTCAATGAAAACTGTCATTCCATAGACAACATTTCAATTTCTATGTGTCCAATAGCTTCATTTTTTATCTTCATCAGAACCTGTGTTTTACACAGTTTTGGAGGTTTCTTTCTGTTAGGCAGTCATTTCATTAGCCTGTCTAGACCACAATGTGAGGTCATCATCATACCATCTGTTAAACTTGTTTGTCTTAGTGTTTTCACAACTCAGTTCAGCTCAAATGTAACTAGAACATCCTTATAAATGAGGGCAAATCAGACTAAATAGTATATCCCAAGCAAACTACAGGCAACAGATCTACTACTGCAGGAAACAGTACTATTTAACGGCATACTGTTTAATATATCTTTATTACAGATATATTTAGAATCAATGCTGATCTTATAATATTTTCATTTTCTTCCCTGAATATCAAATCAACATATTATGGATGAAATGAAAAATGATCTCCCTGTTTCTGTACTACTTCTGTACTAAATTTTGCAGCCTTAATACTTTAAAAGACAGATTACTTTGCACAAAGTATTGGATATACAGTCACCTCTCTTTGATCTGATTAGTTCCAAGATAGTCTTATCCCACATACATTAGAAATAAGATAATCTAGATAGAAATTTAAGAACGCTGGCACCCTAATTCTTGACCTTCCAAGTTAAGTTGAAACAACAACAAAAAAACAACTAAAATTTGAAGTGCTCTGCAATAAGGAGACCAATAGGTATTTCCTGTTTATGACCTTATCCAGGTTCTCCCTTCTGCAGGTACATTTAAAATATTTATTCACCCACCACTGGCAGATAATTCAGCAACAGCAGTGAAAGCTTCTTCCTCACTTGTTACTCCTGCTCTTTTCCAGAATGACAATTTACAAAATGAGTTCATTTCCCATTCTCATTTGGGCTTTTCAAAAAATCCTTTCTCTTAAGAATTTGATCTAATATCACAAAGCATGAGAGAAGATGATTTTTGAATAATGCAATGGAATATACTCATTAGCCTCTAAGAAGTACTTCAGAGGTTGCACTGAGACTACTGCAGTATTTTCAAGGCTAGAAATAACAGCAAATTCAGTTTTTTAAGAGGAATTTCCTGGGCCTACAGGTGAGAAGTCTTTATTATATATGAAGATGTATTTTGCACTACTCTTTACAGAGAACAAAGAAATCACTGCTTGTATGGGAAATCACAGCTTGAACCTCTGATTAATTAGCTGAGGCAAGTGTTGAGTCAGCTGTGGGAGCACAGGTGAGAGTAATCTAGCTGTGCTTCTGGAAGGGGTGGACTTCAACTCCACCTCCTCTGAGACCTCATTTAAGGGCTGACCACCACTGAGGCAGCATCTCTTGGAGATTGCTCTCCAGTGGAGACTGCTTCAGCTATCCAGTCAAGGCATTGATATTGGTGAGTTTTCTTTACTAATAACCTTTAACTATTTATCACTGTCTTGGTCAACTTCTTTATATTAGTCACCCTTATACTGCTGTTTTCTCTATTCTCTGTAACATTTGTAACCACCAATGACACAAGAACCTGTCTTACATTTTGTGGAGTACTCATTCCTCTTGCATTTGCATAGAGTGATGCAGAAATAGTCCTTGCAGTGGCATACCTATTGCTATGTGCCCACTTTTCTCTTAGACTATTCCCCAGGCATCTGCTCTTGGCTGTCATCAGCAATGCTATACTGGTCATCTGCTACTGGCTATAGTTGGAGTCAGGATCCTGGGATGATCTCACTAAGTTATTCTGGTGCTTCATCATTCCCTGGGTTTTTGAAATTTTTTTTTTTTTTCAAAAATAAAATATACTCTGAGTTAGCAAAACAAGATGGGATGAGAGGGAATGAGTTGAGTTACAACTCAGCTCTATACTGACTTTGAGTGAAAACTTAAGTTTTTGAGACCTACAACTAGAAGTGAATGAGGGAGCAAGTACAGAGATAGACCAATACACTGGAGCCAAAATATTTATAAATGGATAGCCTTAGCTATCCAAAGTGAAACCATGGGCATACACTCCAACAGGAAATAATATGTTCAGAACATAGACTGTTCAGGTAGATGTTAAGGTGAGAAAAAGGAGTAAAGTCAGATGAAAGTCAACATGTTTGAGTGACATGGAATTATTTAATTTATAGTGCTGGTACAAATGAGGAGAAATGCTTGTAATCTGAGAACAGATTACAAGCTAGATTTTGATGTTCTTACTGACTTTGAATTGTAACTTGCATTTACCAGTCCACAACCTCAGTGAGATGATGTGAGAGGGAAGGCACTGCTTGGTGCATGTTGTAAAGGCATCAGTTCTGAAGGCCAGTATGAACCGATACCATTTTTTAGGAGGCTAAGATTTTCAGCTGGCAGGAAATGAATGAAATGAGGGGGAAAAAACTGATTTTATGCCAGTGTCTGGGATCTCTGTTCTGCCAATTGACTGTCATCCACTACTAGCAGATGTGCTATAAAAAGAGATGAAATTTATTGTTAACATGTTGCTTGACAGCCAAAGCCAATTACAGAATGAAGAATTGAGCCTTTTTAATAAAAGAATTTGCATATGGAAATTACATGTATTTCCATATAGTGATAAGTATTTTCAAGCTGCTTAAAAGAAGGCTTGACTACACTCATTTTATGTTAGTATGCATTAGCATAACTTCCTACTTCATGCACACCATAGAATTTTTCAGTATAACGTTCGAGTCTGGTAGGTTACTTCTCACTGGCCATATACGTTATGCTTCACAAATGTTTTCCAAGAAAGAATACCTCATATTAAAAGTACATAATTATTGTTGGGAAGAAGTTTATTTATCTTTTTATTACACTACAAAAAGTGCTGGCATTTCTTGATTGAAAAATGTCTAAAATCTTGTTTGAAAATCAGGCCTCGAAAACAGACTGAAATGAGTACTGAGCATGGTGAAAAGAAGACTGAAGGAAGGCATAATAATAACTACTTTCAAGAATTCAAGGAAATCATTACACTAATTTCTTATCCTTCTCTTAGTGGGTAAGGTAACATGCTTAAAGCAGTAAGGGAGACTTGGATTGTATGCTATGGAAAGCCTTCCAATAGACAGATATTGTGGAGCACATGAATAGATTGTCAAGGAAAATGGTGGCAACTTAATTGCTGTTTGTTTTTTTTTTTTTAAATTATTTATTTATTTTAAAGGATTTGCAATATAAGCAGCTTTAAAGGGAGTTTTAGGAAAAACCAAACCTATTCAGGGACAGGAGATCAAACACGACTTCTCTTGGCCTCTCCATTATTAATTTCCTGGAACCCTTTGAAGAGCCCTAATAGTTCCCCACCAGAGTAACTGTAAACTGCTAACTGCGAACAAAACAGAGGGTAAACTTTTGCCATTTTGTTGTATCCTCCCAGGCAAAACACTCCTATGTCTGATCTACCCAGGCAGGTGAGCCAAAGTCAGGGCAGATGCAGTACAATTTTTTTTCCCCAAACAAGTCTAAGATACTCTAAATTCGTTGCTAAAAATCACTGTTTGAATCTGATCATCTCACTTTCCAGTTACTGCCAAATTCTGTACTCCAGCTTCACAAAGGCAGGTTTGCTACACTTGATACATTCAGAAAGCAGCTGTGGCCCTCCACGATTGTGGACCCTGATTGCTTCAGCCAACAAAATAACCATAAACCCCAAGGCAGAAATTATCTCTATTCTGTGTTCACTTCTCATGCTGAGGCTCTGAACTACACTTATAATTAACAAAACAAGAGTGGAATAATAATATTAGATAGCAGTGCAGGATTTTTGTTGTTTTTTATTGTTGTTTTGGGGTGAAACCGATGTTAACAAAGATGTAAGTTCCACAAAATGTTTTCAGATAATAACTATTCAATGTTTGCTCATTGTTTCAACTTACTTGGCTCAGTAAATGAGAAATTCACTGCAGATTGATGAAAGAATAATAAGAAATGAAAAGGAAAATATTTGTTAGATAACCTCTGCCTTTAGGCAGGTTCTTGTGATGCACTTCCAAGCAGAACTAATTTCTAACAAGGGTTTCTATTTGTTAATAACTCCTAAGACTGGCTGGGGAGTGGTACAAGAGGAGAGGAGTAGGCATGAACAAAAGCAGCTTTTATTTTCACAGAGAAAATTTTGGATGTTTTTCAACTTTTACTTAAAACCTTTTTTGTCTGTAAGGGATTTTTTTTCTTTTTTCTTTTTTAAATAATGAAAACTCAGCTTTCAAAAGCTGAGAGATGCATTTTAGAAAAGAAGTAAAATACTAGTGTGAGCAAACTGCTATTGAAGAACAGCTTTGATAGCAAATATTGGACCCTGCATTTCAGAACCATCTCTGAGGAAATTTTTTCCATTTTCAACACTCATTGCTACTTCTTTTAACTTTGCCTGCCAGCATGGACTAGAATCACAGCACAGCACCTGTGCTGTTCCCAAAGTGCCCAGCCCCTGGTGTGCTGAAAAATGGCAGCACTGCACTGAAATGGCAGCCATATATGAATTTTAGAGTATTTTTGAATTTCCAAAATGTAATTGTGCTATTGCTCCCTAGTGTAAGTATTGTAACAGTAAAATAATGTTCCAAAAGAGAGTCCAGAAAAAGCTAATCTGCCAAATAGAACTCTGAGATTGTTTTTTCCAAGATAACATCATTCTTTGTAGGTCTGCAAGACCTATGCTTATCTCTTGCAGTGTACCACTCAACTCTCTCCCCTGCTATCCCTACATGGCAGCCTCTCCTATGGAAAAAATTATAACTTTACTACATCTCACTAATTTTGCTGGATATACCCACAGCTTCAAAATGAATTGCTGGCTGACTGTAATAGTCTGTTCCAGCTAATTCATTCTGTTTTGCATGAAAAACACTGGGAAGATCACTAACACTGTGAAGCCTTCATGTAGTAGGTAGATATCTATGTTCATGTCACAGATTTAATATTAAGTGGAAGGCAAATGAAAAGCAAGGAAATGGGTGGATATGTAGGTTAAAACAAACAGATTAGTCACAAATTGACTGCAGTTGATAGTTTGTCTTACTGCTCCATTCACATTGACTTTTAGGGTGCCCATGAGTGCAATATTTGTCCCAATTTGAGAAAGCTGAGCTTCCAAACTTCTGTATATGTGGATAGTAACAAGCTGCCATTACTTTATGAATTTGAAAAAGTGAATAATTCCTGAAAGGTGGGAGGTGGAAACAAAGCATTGCATTATTCAGGCTGCCCTTAATAGACACTGTTTACTAGGTTGAAGAAAAAGGTGAAAAAATACTTAGTTTAAATGACAAACAAGCATTCAAATTAAGACGTGTGAACTTAATTGATGAAAAGGTTCAGTGAATGCCTCAGGAAGAAAATGAACCAAAATGCCTGGTTGCTCGGGGTTTAGACCTAAGTACTGAAAGTTTCTGGGGTGACTTACACCCTTTCTAACTTGAGGAAACTTATTTTGCTTTGTGGGATATGATTAGGTTACTAAACAAGAGTAAATCACATAACATAAAAGAAGCATTTTGTTGCAGTCGTTGGAAATGTAAGCATTTGTGGGTTTTGTTTTGTTTTCCTGGCAAGTCAGCATAATGCTCAGACAAGGGGGGTACCTTCCTCCCCCCACTCCAAAACCAAAGCAAGTTGTTACAGCATACTCCTTATGTGGCAATGGATTTTAGAATCAATTATTTGTGTCAATAATTAAAAGAATTTAAGATGGCTACAGTTTAACATAGATTTGAGCAGGCCTTTGTGGCTAACAAACAATGTGAGTATTGAACACGCATAGAACAAGTATGCACACCCAATTACAGAAGAACTAACTTTGAATAGGAACTTCCAAACATAAAATGCATTAGCAAAATAATACCGTTTTATAACCAATTTCTGACCGTGACACAAATTTTCATAATGAAAAGAAAATGAGGGGGGAAGAAAGTACAAGACTCAGAAGAGTGAGTCAGAATCTGATCTGGAGCTGGCAAATATTCAGAATGTTATAATTGATTTTGGTATAACTGAGATTAGAAAATCTCCCACGTTGAGCAATAAATTGGTCCAGGAGATGAGAAATATAATTCCAACTCATTTTGTGATGGCTATGTGATAACACTGGTGAGCTGTGCAAAAAGCTTGGTAAGCATTATGCAGTGCACAGCCATAAAAATAAATTCTTAGAGCAGCTGACATTTGATGAAGGAGATTGAATTCAACAAAGTATCTTTACATCTGAGTAGGAGGCAAAAGGCACAATCTTTTCTTCAAACAGCTCCAGGATGCTAAATAACACTGATGGGATGCAAAGATGCTGAGCATGGAAGAAAGATTTCTGTGTTCTTTTTATGGAATGTGAAGTGCAACCAAGCCAATCATTTCATTTTGTATGATCTTAAGTTAATGTGTTGATTTCTTTTGAGACGCCCACTGGCAGTGAAAAATGCACAGTGGATGTCTGAGTTGGGTAGTAGGAGGAGTGATGCTTATTAACATTTAAATAGAAGTATCTGAGCAGTAAAATGGATATGCTAAGTAAATGGGTGTGCCAGGGGAACATTCTACAAAGCGGAATAAGAAGACAAAGGATCACCTGATGAAGATGATGAGAGTCAGATTCCAAAAACAATTAGAGCTTATAGAAGCAAGTGTCACCCATTATTTTGGGTAAAAGATGCAGCACCAGAAATTTATATGATGGAACAGCAATTGTAGCTGTCAAAAAAAAAAAAAAAAAAAAGGAAAATAAAACAAATTCAGGAAGGAGGAATTCCAACAAAGTTTAAAAAAAAAAAAAAGCTCAAGAGTATCAACGAAATAGAAACATGGAAATTTCGAATATGCTTTCAGTTGTTTCACCAAGGCCTGCAGACTTGGACTAGCTGAAGTGTCTGGAATCTGCACAGGTTTTGTAGCTACCATGTCCCTGAGGAGGGAAACTGAGAGAAGAGCACGTAAAGAGATGAATATCTGAAAATCCTATGCTTGCTGCTTTTGTGAGTAAGGAATAGCATGTACAGCTCCTGTTTGGATCCCTTTCTGCAGAAAGAGTTGTGAGAAGGGTGATGACACTGGAGTCCTCTGAGACCCAGATGCAACAGCTGGGCAGCCACTGTAGGGTGCATCAGCATGGATGGGAACAGGTGCACCAGTAAATTTGGAACTGATTACCTTCCTACCATATAAAAACTACCTAGAAGTCCAGCATCATATAGATTATAGCAAGGACATGTGAAAGTAAAAGTCTTCACTTCCAAAGGGGTATTTTCCCCTTTAAGCCAGGTACAGCAGATGCTTATAGACATAGCAACAGGGTAAAATGAACCTGTGGCACCTCAGGGAAAGGCTTAAACCAAAAGGAAAAGGAAGGAAACACTTCCAATGAAGAGAGAAGAGACAACTTTTCTAGCAGATATGGAAGATTGCCAAGTGGAGATCTGCCACAACAGGCATTGGAAGTTCTCAAATGAAAATGCCTGGGAAGCATTGCAATTACTGTGCCTTGGTTCACCTCACATGCTGCACAGTTCAAAAAGCTAAATGTCTATCACGTGTTTCTTGAATAGCATGACAACACAGAGTTCCAGAACTGTTTCTAATAAGAAGGCTCAGAAATAGACTCATAAGTATTAGCAACTTGTAAGCTCTGCTTGATTACAAACAGAGCAAACAAAACAACAAAAACCTCTGACGCTTACAACATCACATGAGTTTTAGTTCATAAAAATACTGCATAAGGTCTTCACAATTCAGAAATTAAGTCTCTAACTTTTTATAGGTCAGTATTTTAGGAGCTTTACTTTAGTACTCTGGTGGCATTTAACTGTGTTAACATTTCTCTTTTCCAATTTTTAGACTTACTTGTAAATAATGAACTTACAGCAATGCCAGAAGGTTAACTGTTAAAGAATCAACAACTGATAACAGTAGTATAAGGGTACACAACAAGTAATTCTACAAACTACAACTTCAAATGTAGAAAGCAACACTCAATTAAAACACCCTATAAAGAGGTCTTCCTGAGAACTCCTTTACCAAAACCTGTCCATAGAATTGCTCAGAAAATGAGTGACTTTCTTTTCCTTTTTAATTTATTTCTCAGTATTATATATAATACATACAAGGGATGCTCTGAAAGTAATGCCTCTGATTTCCTTATGTTGGCACACAATGTCAGAGGTGAATGTATGGCAGTAAAGGCTGAACCTGGCTGAGAATACTCCATTACAGTTGTTGCCATGTGACAGATGGCAGCAGAGGGGTACTCTGACAAAATGGCATCCAACATGGAAGTGTGTATGAATTATTATGTTATTAATATTCATAAATGGGTAAAAAAATCCCGGTTCCTGACAAATATTTGGTCAGAAGATCACTGTTCTCATATACAACCTACGAGCTAATTTCTACATAGCCTCTACTTTTAAAGGCAGATGAAAGAAGAACACATTATCTGTGGTTTGTGATTGGAAGAATGCTAACTATTCTGTCACTTCATTACAGCTATAGATGTCAGACACTGAGGTGCTTATAGGTTATTTCCAACTTAAGGAGTACAGTGAGTGATTTAAAGTACTGTTATACTTAAAACTACAAGCAGTTTGACTATGATCTGCATCACAGAAAAATGCCATTCTTCAGTTTTCCATTTGCAGAAAGATCTAATTATACTTGCGAGGCTCAGACATTTTCAGAAGCCAAAAACATTCCCAGCTATGTTCCTGGATTCTTGGCTGTGCTGCAGCTGTTTACACAGCTCCACTGTTGCATACCCAGAAGCCAACATAGCTAAACATGGAGAAACTATCTGGTGACCAATACTGGTGCAGGGCTGACTTTCTAAATGAGTCAGCCTTGCTTTTACTCTATAGGCCTCTATAGATTCTGAGATATGGAGTGTCAGAACTGCTTTAGAGACACTACAGAACCCTGCAACATCAACATGACTGCTTTGAGAAGGCTTAAAGGAAACTGCTCAGAAAGGTCTCAAAACTCCTTCTGGGTCAGCAATACAGGTATTTATTTCTACCTGCTGCATACTGGTGCTGCTGAGAAAGAATCATAACAATAAGGTCACAGTACACCTTTTTAAGCAAACACCTCAGCACTGTCAGTAGTCATCAGGCTGAGCTATACAGAGACACTTTAAAAATGCCTAGGATACAGAATAATCATTTCCCCCTATTTGTATCACTTGTTGTCTACTTTGTGAAACAGTTGATAATGAAAATTAAATGTTACCGTTTAAATACAGATAACTATCTTTTCCCTTTATAGCATAACATAAAATATGTCTGGAAGATGTGTTTATTCTTGTAGGAATCAAGTAATCTCCACCTGGAAAAAGTGTAAAATGGAATACATTTTTACAGTTCACACGGCACATGTGGCATCAGTGCCTGGATGGCTTGCTTCATGTCACACCCAAGCATGGTACAGCAACACGTTAGTTTTATACGTCAATTGGATTCTGAAAGAAATCCAGGTTAATTCCTTAGAATAAATGAAACTTTTATTCCTGTGGTTTGCAGTTCTAGAAACAAAATCTCTGTTTTCAGTTGTCTCTGGTTCAGCAGCGTAGGGATTGATGTGGTTTTGTGGTTTCCTTAATTGTAGCAGGAACTAACCAAAATACCCACTTGGTCCTCTTGCTGTGTCATTCTCTCCATTACTTTTGTTGAGTCATTGCTGCACATTACAATATGAAAAGGAGAACTCCTAGACACTTTTTCATTGTTGTTCCTACTTTTGTTATATTTAACTTATTTTTTACAGCAGACTTCAAGCTTTCACTGTATATTCAAATGTCATCATTGAGTCTTAACACATCATAGAATTATAAAAGTGTTGAAGATTAATCTTTGTGCAGTTTGACAGATAAAAGCAGTAGCACTCCTGGCATAGAAGGGTATTCTAGGAAAGCTCCATTGAGATCAAGAGCAAAATTTCCAGTAACACAGGAAAGAGACCACAAAGGAAACTTTAAGATTCCCAGTTGTGCTCAATCCAAAGTTAATGTAACTCTACTTACAGATGCATCAAACCAGCTGTGAAACCCTCTGGCAAAGTAGGTGGTCCAAACTGGAGAAAATTAGCCTTCTCTAGTTTTCTGTTGTTCTTTGAACTCAACTAGCAAAGGCTTAAAAAAGTTGATCTGAAGGCTTGGTATTCCTGATGACCCTTTGCAAGCACATAAACAATACTCATACTTCCAAAGGTTAAAATATTTCTTCATCCAGCAGATTTTCTTCTTGTAAGTGCAAGTTTCATGTGAATGTTATATTTCATGTAAATGCTGAAGTGAAATTAAATTGATTGCCAAGTCAAACACTTAAAAGTTATAAGTAGTCAGAATTAGAGCTGTCTATGCAACATTAATGCATTTAATTTTAGTATTACCAGGATTATAATGTAATTTATAATTGCAGGATCATATATTTTCCTCTTAATTTACTTGGATTGGATTAAGTCAGAAAAAAAATTTGCAAACACTAACGTGCGCTAAATATTTACTAAATCCATGAGTCAGCTGTGCAAAAAGAGCCAGGATTAGACATAATAAAATCTTAGAAGATTATGAATTTTACTTAGGGAGAGATTGCTGTTTCCTTAAGGATCAGAATGTAGTCTTAGACACACATACATAATTTCTTATTATTATTCTGGGATAAGGAACAACCATTAATACCCCTTTCTGTGCCCTTCTCAGGGATGTTAGGGCTGAAATACCATCTCCTTTTGATCCTTCTACCTTCTAATATGAATCTAATAGACATAGCTTTCCAGATACCGATAGTATGACCTAAGTTTGATTCAATGTGTATTTTGTAATAGCAGTAGTACCCATTTGTCCCTGGTACCATCTCCAAAATTCACTATAAGATTGTTCTACTGTCATACTCAGACCTTCTTTGTGGGACCTACAGTCCTGCCAAATGCTGACTGCACTGCTGCCCCTTTGTCTGCCACCAAGGGAGGTAGTAGAGACATAACTTTGAGAACTAAGATTTCATCAGAAACAAACTGGGGCAGCAGCTGTTTGGCTGTGGAGAAGCCCTTCTTGGCCAAAGCTAGACCCTGCTCTACCCTCCCAAGAGCAGTAATTTTTTTTTGAGTGACAGATGTTTAATGAGTTTGCAGTAATAGAACATTTGTATGAAAACAAATATCCCCTTTATAGTCTAGTCAGTGCATAACAGCTCAGGCAGAGTACTAGGCTAGAGCTGCTGCACATTTTTGAGCACCTCACCAGCCTGGACCAGAGGCTGAACAAAATGCATCTCCCTGCACCTGCTGCTCCACACCAACCTGCTGTGACTCCCAACAGGAGTGCTTAGCATTCATTTCTGTATATGTCACCAGGTGTGTTGAGCTTCCTGGCTTTTTTGAAATGGCATTCAACACAAACTGTAATTTGTGTTTTTGCTCCTAAGAAAGTTTCTATGCCCCCTTCAAAAGATGAAACAAACAGTACCTTTCAGCATCCAGAATTTTCTTCCAGTAACATACGAGAAATATTTTTCTTCCTTAAGCTGAATTCAATACTGAATTCCAGCCTTGAAATATCAACTACTTCTCACCTGAGTTAATTTGTATTTAAAGTATTACTTTGCCTTTTCAGCCTCTTAAAGTTTTCATTAGGATGTTTACCTACTTCTCCAATTTATGTCTGCTCATTTGTATTTCTCTGTATAAAATACTGAGGTAGCTTTAGTAAATGAGCAACAAATGAAATTAATTTCATAATGCACTACCTCTTTTATGAAGTTAATAAAAGTTCTTATATTGTTGTCCAATACAAAATCTGACTGACTCAAGTGGGAAACATTTTCCACTTGCCTTTTTTTTCATATACCCATACTCTTTACTTACTATTTAAAACTAGATCCTTCACAACTTTATCAGGTTCATAAACTTTTATTTGTAAAATTAAGGGACTATATTGGATTTTTAAAAATTCTTTCATGTGGCTATCTCCACCCTGAAAATGTACAAAACCCGGCTTTTAAAAATTTATTTAACATTTGTCCTTTCATCCACTTAAACAACTTTTTTTTTTAAAAGCTCATTTCAGCCCCACCTCTGTTTTCAGCTGCTTCTCAGCAATGCCTATTTCTTGTAATTGCCTGTTTCCATCCACCCAGGTGCACCTCCATATGCCTGCCTGGCTCAGACATGAGCGGGTAATTGGCCATGCAGGTGTCGTTGTTCAGAGTTACCCACTGTTCCCACTTAGCAGTCTTGTATAAAGGTCAAACAAATCAGTTCAAAAGGAAAAAATATTTCAGAAGCAGCCATTATAGAAGTATATTTGGGTTACAATGCTTTGACAGAACTGTTCAAGTACCAGTTTTGAACAACCATGTGTAGGTTCTGTGACCCGACTGTTCCTTCAAGTGCTGAAGCATTCCAAGTACTCTGTAGCACTCCATCCATATGAACAAATTTCATATCATTCCAGTTGCGAATGTTTCTGTCAGCTGGTATACAGATGTTTCAGACAGGCCAATATGAAGCAAAATAACTGCAACTAAAATTTTCACATCAATGTGACAAGCAATTTGCAATAGAAATCTACTGCCTGCTCTAGACG
Organism: Coturnix japonica; assembly: GCF_054131305.1. Lineage (NCBI taxonomy): Eukaryota > Metazoa > Chordata > Aves > Galliformes > Phasianidae > Coturnix > Coturnix japonica. The sequence continues at coordinate 17,803,895 of NC_140669.1, forward strand.
ATTAGGCCACACGAAAACATTATTTGCGCAATCTTTTGTTCTGAACTTCATATCTTAATTCCTAAAGACAAATATATATATATATATGTTTTATTCCAAGTTAAGCAAAACTGGGAAGTAGCATACATACACATCCCTGTTCTTTGCTGCTTTCTCTGTTGTTTTTCTTTTCTTTGAAAAACTAGCAGGAGAGGAGCTGAAGAACTATCAAGTCAGGGTGGAAACGTAAACAAATCAGAAGAGCAATTTATTGCTTTACTTTGCATGAGTACAATGCCCCATACACATGCAGGGAAGGGAAGACTGCCTTTCAAGTTTTACATAAGGGTCTGACATGTCAACACATGCCAAGACAGCTGTATAGTGCATGCAGCATAAGGGTAAACAGCAAATAAAAAAAGCAGGTAAACTTGCTTGTTTGGTATGTGTGCGAATAGCATAAACACCACACCGCTCACATTAGGCATGCTTAAACTCTGCTTATTTGCATTTGTTTTCATCTAGATCACTCTACACAGATGCGACTGCAAACAGTATATTTAATAACACCTAAACAGTATAACTCAACCCATCTGTAGACAAACACCTAAAAAGGCACTTATCAAACAACACACTGCTGTTTCCTAGAATTATTCCTCCAATTGAATATATCTGCAGAAGTCCAAAGACTAGCAAAATGCTAGAAAGGTTGAATAATGCCCTCCCTTCTGAATCATATACCACTGGCTTTGGTCTGAATGAACGCATGGAAATGAGCACCATTAATGAAAATCTGTGAGAAGTTTGGGGCTTGCCCCTCTTGAACGCAAATGTGAAAACTTCAGCAGAAGGGCTAAAGAGGGCTGCTGTCAGCCCTTCTCAGAAACAGGGCCAGTCAGTCAGCCAGCTACCACTACTGCTCAGCATCATCACAGGGCTGGCTGGGGTCACCACAGGAATGGCGCTGCTCTGGAGTATTTACATGCATGCATTTTAAGGTAGTGGCAGGCTTAGGCAAATAGAAAAATGTTTGTTCTAACTTACATTAGTATTCATTAGATAATCAAAAAAATCTTTGTTATCTTATATTATACTATATTATCTTAAAAGATTTATGATTTTTTTTAAGGAAAGTCTTAATTCCAGATTGTTTTCAATTAGTGGGGATAAGTTTTTTCATCCGGCTTTAGACTGAGCCTCATAGATGTAATTTACTAACACATATATCTGGCAGGACTTGGCAAGTGGCATACCTGTGAGCTCTTCACCTATGCTGAGGTGGTACTTGTACTTCTGGTACTTGCTCTGTGTCACTGGACACACTGGAATGTTTTTCATTGAAGAAAGTAGGACAACTATGAGGGTTGTCTTTTTTTCCCCCTTCAACTAGAAGGAACAAATTAAGTGCTGGCTTGTAAACCATATCCCTTTGACCTCCTTCCATGACTGTGTTTCTGACCTTGACAGGCACTTTATCATTGCACTGCAATAAAGAATGAGATATATGTAACACAGTGGGTAAATGGTGCCCAGCCACCTCACAGTGATTTTTTCAGTGTTCTGCTCATGTCTCCTCTGCAGGAGATGAACAATTAACCCAGTGCCTACGTCATTAGTGGGGGCAGGGGGGGAAAGTGTTCTCATTAATTTAAAAATGAGAGGAAAACGTTGAGCCCATTATCCTGGAAGGTGCATACTATAGAAATTGTCTTAGTCAATGCAGTTCTCAGTTTCAATGTTTTATGTATAAAATATGTGTGCCTGCCTGAAGCACTGTGATTGAAACTGAAGGAGGAATTTAATCACTCTAGTCTTCTGTTCTAGTGACACTGAGACTGGATGAGAGGGTTTCTCTCTGCAGCCCTACTGATGCCCAGTAGTTCAGACAGTTTTCAGAAGAAAATGAGAAGCTTCCTACAGAGATATTTGAGGACTGTGGGACGTGGCTTCTCACTGCATTTTAAGAGATACCTGTTATTTGATGAAAATTCAGGCATTTTCTGTCATGTGCTGTGCCTGAGTCCAGTAACAGGACAGGACACATAAGCAGTCTTGAGTGATCCAGAATGCTCATGATTTCTAATATTAACAGCCCTTGTTACTGGCCTAGAGACTTGTTTTAATCATGAGACTGATGCTTATCACACTGTATGATACAAAGGGCTGTGGCTTCCTCAGGAAATGGAGGTAGGCAAGGAGATAAGCAATATGCCCTGAGTCATCACCTGCCTGTCTTTCAGAAGGACAACAAGGGCATGGTTCAAGCTGCACTGACATCACTGGTAGCATATGGATTCACGACTTAACTCCATCACTGATACATTGCAGAAGACAGGCAATTAGATATGCTTTGAAGAGGTGTTCTAAGGTTAGTTCTATCAGTAGTATTTTTTTTTTCTGATATGTTTATTTGTATATCAGAATTTATGATCAATGTATTCATACGTGGTGTGGAATAATATTTTGTTCCAGTTTTTTTGCAAAGTTGCTGCTGGTTAATGGATGATGAGTTTTTTTGCAAGTTGAACACTAATGGTACTTCTGTCTTGAATAAAGAATTAGACTGGGATGTTGTAAGTGAAGGTACTTAGCCTAGAAAGACATTGAAGCAAACACCTTTTTAATCTTCACTGTACACAATTTTTCAGAAAAAAATTGCTGTTAGAAAACTCAGAAGTAAGCATTTTACAAAATGATTAAAAGCAAACTCCACTTCTCAACATCCAGTTTATAATTCCTCTGTGATTCATAGGTCCTATTCATATTACTAGTTTGATTTCCTTACTAGCTATTCTGACTCAACTTTTTTTTTTTATTTTCCAGTCTTCCTGTTCTCACCTTAATTTGTAAATCTGTGGTGCACTTCCTTATAGTAGTCTCCAGGGAGATGAAACAAAAAGTAGAAGTAGAAGCCCAAATCCTGTTCTGTTGCCTACAGTAATTCACGTATAATATAAACAGTGGTCACCCCTATAAAAGATTTCAGAAGAAAGGCACACATCTCTGTTAACAACTGACACATTGGAGGGCAGGAATTTGGCAATACACTGGCATGTGCTATTTTTGTCGTATATTATATTTGTCTTGTAAGTTACTCAGGGGAGATAACAATAAATGTAGCAGGAAGACATGTTTCCTGACATGGAACTTGACGCAGTGAGGCCAGACAGTTCCAAATACAGAAGAAATGGATTTGTCTTCTCAGATGCCCCCTCGAGACTAAATAATTCTCCTGGTTTTCATGTGTGACCTCTGAAACCATTTGGTTTTATGGAATTCTATTATTATCTGTGATTAAAGTTCATGCATTGTAGTTAAATACATGCAACTGTAGTTAAATGCATTGTAGTTAAATACATGCAACATGTAAAGAAACATGTTATTCTTAGACAAATCAGCCAATTTTGAATTGTGGATTTAAAACAGAAGGCACAGAATTAGGAACTGTATGTTTTGATTCATCAGTGTATGAGGGGGTTTGAAAAATTCTTGTTTCTGTAAACAATGAGATACAAAACCTGCTTGCAGGTTTTGCAGTCAATCTCCAGCCAGAAAGGATTCCTGTCAAGTGAAATATTAACCAAAAGGAATGTAGTTTTCATAGGGCAGCGAGCTCTTGGCTTCAAGCAAACTTTAATGCAGAGTTAAAGTGACCATTTAATAACATATATGCATCCAGAGGATTGGATGGCTGTCAGACCAAAACAGGATTATCCTATCTTTCAGCTATAGTTTACTTGTTTGTAACTGGCCTGGTTCTGCAGTGTCGAAAGATAGTTTCCAGCTGTACAGTAGCCAAATGCCTATGGCTTTGCTTGTGCTGTTGCAGCAGGCAGGTGTTTATATTATGCAAACTATCACAGCAGTTGATAGCTTTATCATTAATCTGAGTATTTCAAGATAGAAAGAGCTCAAGGAATATTCCCTTCAGTTCTATTTTCCTGGGGAGTGGGATTTCTTCTACAAGTTAGGTTCTTCATAAGTAGGCTCAGATTTATATTGGGTCCACAACAGTAAAGGCAGCCCGTGGAGAGTGATAGGTATACGGTCCCAAGTCCCATTCCTTCAAAGCATGTGCTGGATCTGCTAGCATGTGCCAAGTTCAAGCTACATCCATTGAACCAACCCATCAGATACTTGTTACTACAGGAAATGCTTTTTAGGCCTCAGGAGGCATTTGTGTTAGAATGCCAAAAAAACAGCAGAACGACTCATTCCTCCCAACAAGTGAGAAAAGCTAGGCCTCTGAACTACAATCCAAACCTTTATGTTCAAGCAAAACTTGGTGTTTCCCTGATTTATTTTTTTGTTCACATGAAGGTCCATATACTAAATATAATTTTCTGTCCTTGGGCTGTGATAAACTCTGATGTGCTTTACAGGTGTTCCTATGTACAAATGGAGGAGGCTCATGTGCTGAAAGTCACAACTGTGGATAATGAAAACAAACAAACAAACAACGTTTCGTTCGTTTATCTACAGAGTACGTTTCTTTCTTTTAGCACCCTTTCTTCCCCTCAGTACAGCTCAAGTATAGCTGTACAGCACTACCACAAATTGAAGCGTTCCTTATCCAATCAAATCCATTCTTGGATGTAATCTGGAACTTAAAACCAAACAGTCTTCAAATGAAGTCCTACAAACAAACAAATGAGTTCCTCTCCAGGGAGTCCTGCGGTAGTTCCAGATCCTCCTCAGAAGAAAAAGGAAATCAAATCAAACAAGCAAGTGGGGATATCTCAGGCCTCTGGCACAGCCAGCAGACCCAACTTCCTGTAAAAGTTTTCTTGGCTTGAGGAAAGGCATTGAGATTTGTGTTCTTATTGCTTTTCTAATTTGCCTTTTCTGGAGGCAATAAGCTAAAATCCAACAGCACTGAGGCTCCTTTTTGGAACACACACTTGAGCCCAGTGTCACTCTGAACTTTTCTACTGTAATATTCCCTCTCCTTGTCAGCTTGAAACAAAACAATATCCTCCTGAACATATTGTTTCATTAATACATCAGTGGTGTGGTTTTTATATTTTGTTTTTTTTGTTTGTTTGTTTGTTTGTTTTTTATTTTTTTTAATTTTATCTTAATAAGTATACTTCTAAAAAGGTATAGCTATAGAATCACTAAGGACCCTTTGTCTGTCTTTCATTCCAGTAGACCAGCACTATACTGATAGAAGTTGATATACAGAAGCATTTTCCTTGTTGCAATATCCCTTGTCAGGAGGAGACAGCTTGTGTTTTCCCTGAAATAATGGAACTTCCAGAACCCTTGTAAAAGCACACTGAATCCTTCATCAGAAAATAACAATTCCACTTAAAGATTCTTGTCTTTGCATACAAGTGAATCTAATAGAGGAGACAAACTTCTAGGAATGGTGTAGAGGAGAACATGGTGCTTTAAAGCTCTTTGGACATATGAGTTTTTGGCTTTGGAACAGCTAAACTTCAGCACTTTTCATAGTTGACCACAGAGTAGATTGATTTGCTGCTTTTTGTGGTAGGTTTCTGTCCACTCATAGGCTTCTGCAGATTTGTTAAGACTAACATCTTCTTGACTAGGAAGTTAAGCAGAGGGAGATGGGAGGAGGTAGGCATTACATCCCAAATCCTATCCACTTGCAGAGCTGAAATGTCTTTCAAGCCTAAATGATTCTGATTGAGTATCTGAATAATCAATCTTTTTTTTTTTTCTTTTCCCTTCCAGATAAAGGCTGTTCCTGCCTAACTAGTTCCTCTTTGATGTTGGTGTAAAAATACACACAGACACACCCCAAAAAACAACACAGTGGAGGTGACTGATGGATAAATTAACTAATTGGACTTCAGTTTGCTTAGATATAGGACATAACCCAGAACTTGTAAATGGGAGCACTAAATATATGTGCAATAAACAAAAATGAGAATCTAAATTTCAAAGAGATTCCATCACCTCCAAATTCATGGAAATGCATCCTGTTGTTTTGTTTTCAGGATGAACTGTTTATCTTCTATCATGTTTTTTTTTGTGTGTGATCTGAATGGAAACACATTCTGGCATCTGTTCTATGCCAATAGTTATTCTTGCTATGAACATGCTTACATTTTATTGCATCGGGCTATTTGCCACTTTATGTAAGCTACACCAGCTGCTCTTTCTGTTGCACAACAGATAACTGTATGCAGCATTCTGTTTTCCCCCAAAGCATAATGCTTTGTGAAATCCGGATAGCTAAGTCTCTAGGAAGTAATTGTAAGTTATATTTGAACTTTGATAACTGAGAACAGAAACAGCCTTGAAGAATATACCGAAAAGCTGCTACTCTAAGGGAAGATTGTGGTTGTGGGCAGCTTTTTTATAATTATAATTATTTTTACAGTGAGTGATCTATATTATTACTTTCTTTTTCTACTACATTTTCCTAACATTTGCTGGTTTCCTTAAAATTTGACCCATAGCAAACCATGATGAGAAATATTAATAATAAGCTTAAACACAGAGCAAATTTCTATGTTGTTTTTTATGGCGCAGAAATACATTGAAATCAGTTCAAATCTACTTGATAATAAATCCCCTGAATCCTCTTTACTGCATTTCTGTGGCAGGTTTCATGCTCTGTTTTCTTGGAAATCTTCTGACAGGAAAAAAAGCATCATGCAAATAAAAATTCCAAATGGTACTCACAGTGGGACAATACAACATAATTTTTCATGATATCTTGGGTGACATAGGTCAGATCATGCTGTCAAAGAACTAAGATGTGTTCCTTTCCAAAGGTGGAAACTTTTTCTCATTTATATTAAAAAATATAATAATTGCCTGCGGTTAGGATTCAGCATGGCTGCAATGTCATATTAAAAATTTACTAATTTATTATTTATTTTATTTATTTTATTAAAAATACTGCTTAATCAGTAGTTGATCTTTGCTGTTTTTGACTAGATATTTTTTAGCATGGTCATGGGTATAAGTCTGTGTAGGAAATGATACTGCTGCAGCAGGAAAAAGTCAAAGTATAATTGGTCTGATGGTGTGCAGAGAAGTAACAGGGATTGCTGGTAAGTATAGTAAAAGCTCAACAGGGTTAGAGAATCCTGCCAAATCTCCATTCCAACTGCAGGGAGCTCCTGCGGCTGCCAGTGAGTAAGGAAAACAGATGGTTGTTGCTTTTGAAGCCACTAAAGCATTAATTTCTCTGCCTTTTGTGTATTTTTTTTCTCTTTCCCCTCAAGTTTCCAACTCCTGCAGTAGCTCTGTGAGCAACCAGGCATTGGTAGACTGGTTGGAAGGCAGCCACGCAGGCGAGTGAGTTTCAGCTGAAGATGATGGCTGCTTTGTTTTGTTTTTCCTTTTCCCCAAACTGCCTCTACAGTTTGGCAAAGGGAGGTCAGGATTTGAAATAGTGGGACTGCAGAATCTGCCAGAATCTATTAGATGGAAAGAGGCAGACATATAATAAATGGGAGATGGAGCAGTGCCAGCAGGAGTGTGGACATTGGGGTTTGGATGCAATTAGCATGGCTGGCCAAACATACCCTAGCATGGACACTCACAGTCTCATGTTGATTAGTCTTCTGTGCTTATTTTCTGTGGGGTATAGCTCTTACCTGTAGGGTGGGGGCCTTGATTTTTCCTCAAAATCAGCTATGATGTGGATCCTGGTATTCACATAGCATGCGTCAGCTAGAAGTGGGTGCACAGAATGCTCTAAATCAGATCTCTGAAGCTAGAACAGAAGAGTATGGATGGAAAAGAAATTACTGTTAATTTTGTTTCCGTTGGATTTCAGCTACTCCTGAAGGACTATGGGACTTTTTTTCCCCTTAACTTTCTGGAATTTCTGTTATGTTTGTGTGCTGGTAAGAAGAACAAAACACCAGTTTGAAGGATGACAGAAATTTGTAGGATGTTTAATTTTACTTTTTAAACAAGCTTACTATGGGAACTTGAAAAAAGATTCAGGCTTGGACCAAGTTAGCAATTCAGTGACATATGTGTGCATGTTGACTTGTGGAGTAATATTGGCACATGACTGATTTGCCACCCATGTGAGGAGAAAAAATCTGCCATTGTGCAAGTTTTTCTGACTGTTGATCTCAATCAATGAGTGATTCATGCTCTTGACAGATGTTTCTGATTTAGGCCAATGAAAGCTTATGGGAGCTTTTTCTGATGCTTTGAGGGAAGAATGCCAAGCCAATCAAACAAGCAAATTTGGAGTTTGGCTTCAAAACTGAGTGGCAAAGCCGGATGATTTCCTCTTGCAAAAGTTGTGTGTCATCATTATTCTATGACAATCTAGAAATTTGATAAGTACTGACTTGCTATTTTTGCCATCTCCTGCATTTAATCGTTTAGTCACCGTCACTATCTACCGAGTAAGATACTAAAGGCATTTATTCAAAAGGCCTCTCTGGCTCATCCAAAATAGCACACAATTCCCAAACCAGCAAGATAAGATGCATACAGCTGCCTTAGCTACGTGAGTAATTGTAGCAAATATTTCTAGACACAGACACTAAACAAACTCAGGATGACTGTGCTAGCTGCTATTTGCCTTTCTAGAATTCTTGTTATTGTCATTAACATCATCAAAACAAAGTAATGTGGCTCACTAACACAGGCCAAACACAGCTGAAAAGACACAGGTCAGTTAACATAATGTAACAATAAGATCAAACCCATGGGGTTTGTCATCAGAAACTAGACCCTGATTTTTGTCAGCAACATTGCTGTCACACCTGCATACCCACTGAGAATTTTCATCAAATTTCACATGCCCAATGCTCAAGTCCAGTCTTTGTCAGATTTTTAGATAGGCAAAAGCATAATGTCTGATTTGTTTAACTCCTTCCTCATAAAACAGTAACATTTCATGAAGATGCAAATCTTTTCAATTTCAAAAAATGTATTGAGGAACCAACATTCTTGTTACAATCCTCAAAAATAATTTGACAGCAAACATTTGGCATAGAGCTAGTGGGAGTCCAAAGGGACATGGTGCGTCTCTTCACCACACTGCATGACAGTGCTCCCAGCTTATGGGATGGGAAAGCAGCCTGCCCCGTTTCTTCCACGCTGCAGCTGCATCAGCTGCATCTAGCCTCGATCTTACCAATTCAAGCTTTCAGAAACATCTTTTAAGAAGTGTATGGGAAATCACAGCTTGAACCTCTGATTAATCAGCTGAGGTAAGTGTTGGGTCAGCTGTGGGAGCGCAGGTGAGAGTAATTCAGCTGTGCTCTCAGAAGGGGTAGAGCTCAACTCCACCTCCTCTAAGACCTCATTTAAGGGCTGACCACCACTGAGGCAGAATCTCTTGGAGACTGCTCCCCAGTGGAGGCTGCCTCAGCTTTCCAGTCAAGGTATTGACATTGGTGAGTTTTCCTTTGTTAATAACTTTTGAATATCTACCATCATTGTTGTTAGCGTCTTTATATTAGCCACCCTTACAAAGAAGCTAAGTGTAAAATGTAGAAAGTATTTTATAAATTTCACCAATTCATCCATGAACAATGCTCTGGGTGTATGACTATGTGGAGCTCATGCTTTAAGACTGAAAAACAAATTAAGAGACCAGATTAATGAAGAGATTGTGGAGAACAGTAGCTGCTATGAAGTCACCAATCTCCAACAGAAGCATCTAAATCTTTGAGAAAGACAGGTCTTTTTCATTTATTCCTGATGATGTGGTTTTTCGTTATTCTTCCATATGCTTTCTGGTTTATGAGCCTCATGTGAGAGAAATAAATTTAGCATAAAATAGACATAGTGCATTAAATCACAGAAAGAAAAAAGGAAATCACGTTAGTAAGTCCAATTGAAGTTGTATTTATGACTCAGTGTTAAGGCATTTTAAAGCTATATATCTGTATTTTTTATTAGCTCTGCAGATCACAGTCCATCAAAGTACCACTATGCGTATACCAAGACAAGTAGAACACCTTTAGGCAGTGATAAAGTCTATTTAGAATTGAAACTATCATTCTGTAAAATACAAAGTATTTCTCAAGGAAGGTTGTAATATAGATGTAGATGTTTAATTTGTAGCTTACATGTAAGGATGGTCTGTGATTGAAGCGCAATGTTATTTCTTTGCTAGTAGCTCCAGTCCCCCACACTCCTTTGCAACCTTTGAACCTTCAGCATCCTGAATGATCAAATGCAGGATGCAGAACATAAATGAACATTTAAAAATGAGTGGCAAGGGTTTTCTTGGCTCATTAACATTAATGCCATTGCCTCGTGGAATTTGAAATAAGAGAGGCGTTGCTTTGTTACTCTTGGCTCTCAACAGCCTTGAAACTTTATTTTTTATGTTCTGTAGACACTAGCTTTATTCCCTTGTGTGGAGAACTGACATTCTCTCCAAGCCCTCTGCTTACACTACTGTGGAGTGGTATATGCCATAAGAGATACTGGACCTCCTGAAGTGTCTCTGGACCTTTCTCATGCTGCTGATGGTTATTTGATCTCTTACAGCCTCTTTTTTTAGAGATAAACTCATGATTCAGATCTATTTTGTGCAAGCACATTTGCAAATGTGCTCGTTTTGGTTTTTTGGCAGAATGAGACATGGCAGCAACAAGGTTGCATGTGGTTGCAGTACTTGGTGTTGTTTCTGTGCAAGAATATTACCATTTGTTTGTGTGACTACTCCTTTAACTTCCTCATGTGTCCAAGTGTGATTTTTATATGAATTGATATCTTACAGAGGGTGAAAAATTCTGTCAAGAAGTGCTGACCCTGCAAAGCACTATTAACTGGCTGGACAGTGAGACATTTAAAAAAAAAAAAAATTGGGAACACTGGAATGGGGTGAAGAGCCTTCCTCCCTCTCCCCCCAGCCCAGTAGTTTCCCGCTAGTGTCTTTTACTCAGCACCTGAGGAATGCAAAAATCTTGTGGTGATGGGCTTAGGGTGTGAGGGGAATTCATTTTGCCAGTCTGAGAACATGGGGTAAATTGTCTGACGCCAACATAAAATGGAGGGTGGAGGAGTTGATTGTTTTTTCACTGGTTTGACTTTGGGCTGGGAGGATTTCTCACAGCTGGGGGATTTGGTAATCTCCCAGCTGCAGGCTTTGAACAGAAAATGCACACCACTGTCAGAGAGAAGTTCCTCAGGTCTAATGTGGGATTATGGTGATAACTGCATGCTTTAATGAAATCTCATAGCTGGGATTTGAGAAGGAGCTGCTCAGAGCACGCCAGTATAAGCACTGGCCTTAATGATGAGATGTGCAGCTCTCAGTGCTGCTCAGAACAGGAGGCAGAAGGCCAGCAAGCAGGCAAAGCTTCTAAGCACTGTAGAGATTTTACAGTTTGGAGATGTTTATAACTAGATTGTTATAAATACTGACACGGTAAAGTCATCTAGATCTATCTCACAAGCTGTACTGCATATGGTAGTGAGGCATGCTGTGTAAATATGGAAACCTATTTCACTGCTGGGGGGGGGGAAGAAAAATAAAATGCTTAAGGTGATGGTCAAATTAACAGTGAGTGTAAAGGAGGAAAACTTATTTGAAAATATTTCTAGTGGTAGTGAGTGGAAATTTGCAGTAGTTACTTTGAGGGAAATGAGAAACATTCAGTCACCTCCCATGGTTTCTTTGCTTTCATTTCCCATTCGGAGCTAGAAGTGGAGGAGATAAATACATCTCATGGATTTCCCCTATCACTCAAATTATGGTCTAACATAACCTCTACTCAGAAAGTACAAAAAGATTTTGTTTGTTTTGGTCACAAAGAAAGCCTTTGAACTGTGACGACTTCAGGGAGAAATGTTTTCAAATGATGCCAAGAAATGGCCTGCACTGTCTGACCTCTTTCCTGCACTGCAGCCCACCTCTAGGCTGGACTTGGCTACCAAAGCAGAGACATGTTTACCTCCGAGTGTTGCCAAACTGAAATGATTTCAAGATAATGTGCTAAAATTCAAGAATGTACTGATTTTTTTCCCAGTGAAAAACATCCCAGATCTCAACCAAGTGTTGTTTGGAAATGTTTCTTCTGAAATGTTGGAAACGCCTTGTTACTATAATAGGAAGCTACTAGTGCGCTTCCAATGTAACCCTCTTCAATTTTAGTGTATGTTTATTATTAAAAACAAGCTGCTGAGACTCAGAGTCATGTCAGCAATCCTCCCTTCCTTGACACCCTGAAAGGTCTTCTTATGTAGTGTAAATCTAACTAATAGAAATTCATTCTTCCAGAGGAACATATAGATGAAGGACTGGAGTCATCATACGTAGGACTGCATGAGATTTTCAGCAAAATATCTACTGGTTGCTATGTTTTTGGATAAACTCCAACAAGTAACAGAAAGAGGAATGACCCTTGTACCCTTTAATAAATCTCACTTCACTCATTCAGTGCAGCATATATTTAAAGAATGAACATAGACATAATTAGAATATAAAAATCAACACTAAAACTATTTTTTTTTCCCTGTAGCATTCATTAAAGAGCTTCTTGATTACTTCTGTACTACTGCATCTTATTTCTACACAACACTGGTTGCTGTGCAAAATGTATAGTTAGAAGAGTAACATGATTAGGATGGTATTTTACAGACATGTAGTTAGAAAGATTATCACAGTGTTAAATGACAATCAAAAATGAAATACTGACCCACACACTGGGCTCACAGCAGAAAACCTCGAAGAGAGAAATTCTTTTTCTCCAGTGGCAGTCAGCCCTTAAATGGGGGGTCTAGGAGAGGTGCAGCCAGGCTCCACCCTGTTCAGTCATGCAGCTGAATTGTCTTCACCTGTGCTCCCAGGGCTGACTCAGTGCTTGCCTCAGGTGATCATCAGTGGTTCAGGCTGTGATTCAACAGTTACCATACAGTTGCTTTCTATGATTCCAATAAATATCATGAACATATAATCAGTAGTAATCATAGTCATATAATTCTGGGTTTTTTTGGTCAATGTCCTTTTCATGCTTATAATCTTATTTTTTGGAGTGCACAGCCCTTACAGAAAGTGAATGGTCCTGAGTTTTATTGCCTAGGCTACAGTAATCATGTCTTACTGATCTCCCTTTACTTACATTACAAAAACCGTTGTCACTATACAAATATAGCCGTACATGGTTTCTTACATGTAATTATTGGAAAGATCCATTCTTAGGCAGCAGCCAAGCTTGCAACGAAGGGACTGTTTTGATTGCCACATTTTAGAATCTGGCTCAGCTGCTTAAATCTACAACTGGTAGCACAGCTGTTGCAGACTCCTGTGGTAGATGCACAAAGCAACCACAAGGATGGTACTCTCAGAAAAAACAGATGAAAGACTTCTAAAGAACATACTTCACACTGAAATTATCTATCTTGTTGCCTAGTACCCAAGAGTTGTTTAAACTGATGCTGCAAAGGAGCCTAGCAATTGCTTGTAGCTGATGTGGAATTCCTGGTCAGTCAGGATAAGGGCCACCTTTCGCTTCATTATGGTTTTGAAATTCTATATAATTATATGAATTTGTCTTTGAAGTACAGATTTACGCTTTCTCTAAATTTTGTTTGAAACCTTAGTGATAGGGAATTCTTGACAGACACTAGGACATCATTCATCCCATTAAGGGTCATTCAGAGAACCTTACAAAGTGAAAAACAAACCTTTTTTTCTAGAGGGTGTTCTTTGTTCTTAGAGGATAAATCTCTCATTTAAACCCCATACAAAAATGCACTGGAAACTTTTCTTAGAAGATTCATGGTATATATTTGTCATCTAAAACTTTTTGTTTGTCTTACCTTGTTTTTATATTGTTTCTATTTTGCAATGCTGACAGATAATAATACCTTGCAGAGATTTGTAACAACTTTCACAAAATCCCTGAAGCAATGTTTACAGAGATTATGCTTTGCCTTAGGTGAAATCATGTTGATGAGGGTTTGTAACAGAATATTAAGGGAACTATTAAGTGATGCATATCATACAGGCTGTGTTGTCTGTCTAGCTGGTGAACAATGAAGAAAGAGGAGGAGGAATGTGTGGATGAGGATGATTACTTTGCCTAGTAGCCAAACTGACAGTGATTTCAGAATAAACACTTCTAATTTTCTCTGAGGGGCCTCCCTGCATTTGCACTTGTGGTTCATGTAGAAAGAACATCTTGAATTAAAAATGCTGAGAATTGTAATGGAGTTCCTAGTTTTTCCATATGTTTTTGTGTGGACTGTACTTTTCCAGAAAGCATTCTAACAGGCACGGGGTTCTCAAAACTGGCAGAATTGCTGCTAGAAGTGAAGCTCCAGATGAGCTACTGACTTCATTTTTGCAGATTTCTGAGTTTCAAGAAAATTAAGCAATGGATAAATGGGTCACATCCTTGCCTGGCCTTAGGGCCAGCTGCCACTCTGCATACATGAATGCACATGAGTCATCTCAATGCCTAGGGGAGGAGGTAGCTCCATCAGTGAGGGTAACATGACAGCTTGCTGGAAATTAGAACAGAGACAGGGGCTCTGAAGAAGTTTTTGAGCCAAACAGGTGGCAGAAAGTAAGGGGCAACCACACATTTTAAATTAAAAGAAGAAAATACACTCTAGGGGCTGCAAGGCCCCCAAATATTCTGCTGGGTGCAGGAAGGCTCCTGTGAGATACAACACTTTGGCTACCTGGCAGCCATCTCTTGGCTGGCTGCCTCTGTAACTAGAAGTGCTACTTATTTAGGTTGCCATGGGGATAATATATGCTTCACTGGATGTCCACCTGCTGCAAGTGTATGTCAGCAGTCAGATCCTGAGGAGCCTTTGCAGGTTCAGTGGGTTTTGGTTATTGTTGTTGTTAGTCATTGTGATAAACTTCTGAAAGATAGACTCTATTTTCTTGCCAGCATATACAAAATGAGCTGCGTCTTGCTTCTTCTGATAAGAAGGAATTTAAGAATGCAGGTTCTCAACTACACTATGCACAGTTCTCAGATCTTTTTTCGTAGAATAATATAATGGTTTGGATTGTAAAGGACCTTAAAGATGATTTAGTTTCAAGTCCACTGCAATAGGCAGGGACAGCTTCTACTAGACCAGGTGCCCAGTGCCCTGACTGCCTCTAAGGATGGGATATCCAAAGATTCTCCAGGCAGCCTTTTCCAGTGCTTCATCACCCTTTACTGTGAAGAATTTCTTCCTAATCTAAATTACTCTCTTTCAGTTTAAAGATATTACTCCTTGTCTTATCACTATGCTACCTGACCTTCCTCTCTAGCTTTCTTATAGAACCCCTTTAAGTATTGAAAGGCCACTGTAAGGTCTTCCTGGAGCCTTCTCATCTACTGACTGAGCAGGCCCAGCTCCCTCAGACTTTCCTCATAGGAGAGCTACTTCTAGAAACTTTTTTTTACTAGATGGATTAATTGGCCCAGGAAACACATTAGCATGCTATCTGTTCAGAGTAGCAGTGACCACTAGCAGCTCTAGGAAGTCTAGAAAGCAACAGAACTTCCACTTTCTATGTGCGTATTATTTGTATAGGGGAAAAAGAATGAAAATTTGGGAAAGGAAAAAAGTTACTTTCCTGCATTATAAAAGTCTCTTCAGGTCTCACCTACAGGATGTCTGTATGGTAGACCCCATTACTGCAGAGAAGATCCTGTTCTTTCAAGCAACTAATGTAGGTGCTAAATAGGAAGGCAAATAAAAGAATTTGTCGAGAGCCTAGATTTTGTTTATAGTATTTCATCATCTGTGTTTGCTTCCAATCTGCTATTGCAGTTGTGGTCTTTGTACTTGCCTTATATGAACCGTTGTAAGAATCTTCTCTGTACTTCTCCTTTTTTCTTCATTTTTTTCACTTTGCTTTCTTTTATTCTCCCTGCTTGCTCTTAATAGTGACTGACCACTCAGCTTTTGAAATATTCCTGATATTCTTATTCTCATTTTCACTATGTGCACTCTCTGAAGTCAAAAAGCCAAGGCTCATGTGGCAGGTGGGCAAGTGCTTCATTTGCAAATATATTCATTTGCGTGTGAATGTGCTCATTTGCACACAAATGCTTTCATTCATACCAATAAAACGATACTTTCCCTGTGCACCATTTATGCAAACAAAAACTAGATTCATAAAAGCATCCAGAAAAGTAGGGGAGTGTCAGGTCTTTTGTCATTTTGAGTTTGGTAGTAAGGCTCACTTTAGATACAACGTTCACTTCTCATAAGAAATTCACCTCTGATAATATTACCAAAATCCTATTTTCAAGTACCATAGATTTTAAAACTAATTACTGCACAAGGTAAGGGTTTTCTTTCCATGAAGTACTATTTAGTGTGGATCCAAAGTAGTTCTGATGCAAACTACAACCATTGAGAACTACCATAAATTAATGAAACAATAACCAGATATTCAGAAGGTCAAACACTGTTTCCTCCTAAAAATATTTAATACAGATCAGAAACTCTGAAGGCCTTCCATCATGTTTACCAAGGTAGATTATGGAAATATATGTACCAATAAGCTTTTCTGAAAAAATACTTGTGTCTGCATGCAATAACCCATTCTTTAAACCTCTAGTGGTTCAAAACGTATGATGTTTTTAGAGTTGTCAGTACAGTACAAACGACCATAAATATGTTACAGCTGGTTCTCTCACAGAAGAAGACTGTAATAGAATTCAGTAAAAGCTCGAGTCTCAAACTTAAAAGCCCTCATGAGGGAAGATTAGCAACCAAAAGTTGAGCATCAGGAGGGTGACCATCTGGCAGCTTAAATATAGATTAGCAATCAACTATTACATCCGATAATGACAGAGCTTACAACGCATCTGGCAGAGAGCTATGTCACAAGATTGTACTAAAATCCAGTTAGCTTCCATAATTTTCAGAAGTTAAATATTTGGAGTGGTCTAAAGTAGAAGCAGGCATGCAAAAAAGTAAGATTCTGCCTAATGCTTTGCACCTTCTCCGAAGCACTTGGTAGCAGCATAGTGGAGCTCTAACACTTCTATAAATCTAGCACATTAGCCAGATAATTTAAAGTCATTACAGTCAATATGTGTTTCAAAAACTCAAGGAGAGAATAGGATGGGGTTATTCCTGGCCAGTGTTTGGAAAGATGAAAAAGAAATAACAGGAAGATGTTTCACAGCTTTTTCAGAACCACAACTCAAAGGAATCATTATAAAGTGAAGAAGTAAAGGCCAGTGTCGCCGCCTTGCACAGAAGGATCTAAAAAGTTTTTGTATTTTCTATCTCTGATTTCATTACTCCTAATAACTCGTTTCCTGATGGAAGGTAAAGAGACACCTGAAATACAGATTTGAGTCCTTTTAGTTAAACCTTTATCCCTTTGTCATAGTAGTTTTTTTCTTCTGTAGTTCCATTCATCTGCTCTACTGGAACTTTCAGTCGCACGGTGTTAAAATATGGCTGTTCTAAGCTAATATGCATTAACTTTTTAAAACCTGTTATATACATAACCTATTGTATTAATATAAAACGTTAAGGCCATTTTTTCATTTCCTGGGAATGGCCCATTACATTGTGAGCAATCTACTCTTGCTTTTTTAGAAAAGACTTTGAACTCAACACAAAAGGAAAATATAATCATGTACAACTATAAAGACTGCTTTTTTCCCTTTTGTGCAGTGTAACAGAGGTGGATAAGTAGCATGGTAATGAAGAGATGGACCGTCTTTATTAGCACACTCGGTGAAAGGGTTCTTTTCAGAACTTCAACTTTTCTTATCTTCTTAGTTTTCATGACGTCTATTCGGACTCTTTCCTTTTCTTGACTTTCTTTTAAATATGTCTAACAGACTGGCAAAGCCAAGCCAGTTCATCCTTCTTTCCAAAGAACACTAGACACAAAGTCTAGCAGTTTAGATGCTTCCATAAAAGTTTTTCATATATTTAGAGAAGTACTGCTGCTTGCATTTTTAGAAACTAGTCATATGCATATCTTATAGTCATTCCTCAGTTTCTCTATAAACAAACACAACTAAACCTTTGCTACGATGTTTTAACACTGTAGTTAAAGGAAGCTAATGAGATAGGAAGTTTCTTTGAGTAACAAAATAGAACTAGAAATACTACTTAACCCCCTGCCAAGAAATTGGTTAATATAGTAGATTTGTAGAAGACTGTTTGATGATCCCTTGCCCTCTTCCACAATGTGATCTACAACCCTTTTTTATGTTTCTGTGTTCCTACTCCTCACTCCCTATTTTCTGGTGTTCCTCCTATCCCTTCTAGCTTCAGCATTCTTTGTTATATAGGCAGTTCACTTCTAATCTGGCCCAAGTTAAGAAATATCAATAGACTAAAATGAAATTGCCATATGATTGCAAAAAAATAAAAAAATAAAAAAAAATCCCACCAGGCAGTAGAATAAATGAAAACTACCTTTCCTACTGCTGTTCTGATGAAGGGGCAAGTATTTAACCATCACCATGTTGTGCTCTTAGCAAGATTTGTTTGATATTGAAAAATATTTTTCCAAGACAGAATTACAAAGTAGATATTTTTTTTTCCAAGACTTATGACTTTTTAAAAAGCTTTCTTCTTTATTTAAAGTGCTCCTTAGATACAAGCACTACAAGTAGTTAAAATAGCCTTTTCCCCATAAATCTGAAAAAAAAAAAAAAGGAGGAAAATATCAGTTTTCTTTCAAGTATACCATATATTGATTTTCTTTGGACATTTGAATTCAGGGACACACATCTAGAGGTTCTCTATAGTTCCTCTGGAGTCTTCAGCTATATCTGACCTGTCTGAGAAGTAAAAAAAACTATTCTACGCTTGATAGTAGTTGGGAAATAACAAGCTGTAACTTGTACACAAATAACACATGTTCATAACAGTGTAACAAGTCCTGGCATGTGGTTATTTCAATCTGCCTGCAAGATGCATGACATCTTTTGTTAGCTGTTAGTGCCTACTGCACTCCTACTAATTAAGTGTAGGAAGTACATTGCTGCAATTGAAGGGATTTACTTTTTGATACAAGTTCTTACCTGGTATGAGACTTCTCAAATTATTGTGAAAAATTTTGAAATAATTTTATTATATTTTTAAGACCATCTTCATGTCATTTCAAAATGAATATGTATATTTGGTTTGCTTTTTCCAGGTTCCAGATTATCAGTTTCTCATTGAGATGCAAGTGTACTGATGAAGAATTATCCAGAAGGTAAAGCAAAACCTTGTAAATTCTCTGCAGAGAATCCCTTTTGCTCTTAAAGAGTTTTTACTTATTGGCCACAGCCTGTGCCAAACAGGTATCAACCTTTTTTGTTAATATTTCACTTGGTAGGAGGTAAGGCAAAAAAGCAGCTATCATCAGTTCTGCACAGGCTGTAGTCTTCTCCAAGGGTTCAGTCAGAAGAAAATGTTTTCAGCCTTACTGTACATATTACATCTTTTCTGTGTCAGGTGGTAGGAATTTCCTTCTACAGAAATGAATTTGAAACTGGCAGTTGAGCAAGAAGTGTTGCAACCATCAGAATGTGGATATATTACAGTGCATACAAAAACTGTCTTGTTTTTGTCTTTTGATCTGCTGAACTGAGCCTGTCCTATCTAAAATTGTATATGTTGATACATTGCGCATTACATCAATTCAGTTACATTTAGAAACAGTAACTCGGTCAGTACTTGCTGCTCAGGCCTTGGTAGCTCATTGGGTCAACAATATCGGTTTCTGCTGCAGTCAGCCAGCTTCATATTCATTTGCCTTTTGCCTTATAGTAAGCTTCGCTAACCCAATAAGACAGCTCCACGTACCTTATACTTGTCTAATCAAGACCCACGACAAGTATACTGAAGGTTCAGAAAGTAAGGTGCTTGAAAGCAAAGCACATGGGTATGTGCTCAGAAGCTTCTGGGAATATGCAATTAGCATGCTACAAAATCTTTAGTATAACCACACCCATTGTAACAGTGTGATACATGTTCTAGCAACTGTAGAGATAAAACAGGACCTTTTACAAAATCACTTCAGTCAGCATACTTCACAGTGTTTGTCTTTGAAATCTCATACACATCCGATTACGTGTCAGAGGAAAATTGATCTCCCTACTGAAGCACAGTGTGTATGAACTCTATGTTTCAATTTTTATAGCTAAGAAAACAAATCTTTTCCGTGTCTTCCATGCAATAAAAGCACTCAATTTTTCAACAATGAGACAAGGCTGAGCTGACATGGTTCCTAGTTCTTGCCTATGACTGGCTGCACAGGTCCTTTCTGGCTAGCTTGAGAAGATGATGAGGATACAGCAATTAACCCTTAAACACATTGCTACACAGACTGATGGAAGCTGCCACAATATATTGTTCATTACTTATACAGATGGTTCACTACCAGTCTGACTCAGGCACCAGCACAATGTCAATGCTTTTTGAAGGCATCTGGCCTCAGTGCTCAGGTCCTAGACCAACAGGTGAGAGATCCCAGGACAGTAGGTTCTCATCTGCCAATGAGCACACCTTGCATACTGCTCAGATGCTGTGCAGCTGATTTGTTTTGCTAAAGTGCTCATGTGCAAACACACTTCAGATTTTCCTTCTCTCTGAAACATCCCATTTACATTTCGAGCACCTATTCACAAAAATACAGGATAGTAAGAAAAGGGATCAAATACAAAGCAATTCATGCAGATTTCCAAATGAGAAGGGCTGAAAAGCCTGTAGCTGTGTTCCTTTATGAAGATCAGAAAATAGATTAAACAGAACTACAAAAAGTAGGTAGACAGATTTTCTACTTTCAATTACTACTCACAATTTAAGAACAGAGTAGAGATGAAACAGAAGCACCACATATTTAAAGGCTAAGTTTAAAACTCATGAAATGTATTTTAGATGCAATATATAGATAAATTGAAACTATCACTAGAAGGAGATATCTGCAAGACCAAACTGAACTGAACAAAGGAATGTAAAGGATAATAAGAACAGCCACAAGTACCAAACCGTCAATGCAAATATTAACTGGCTGGGCCATAAATCAAAACCCACCTATAATAAAATATTTTTTCATTGTTCTCTAAGGTTTCTCCATATTTTCTTAGATCTACCAAGTATTTGCCAGTTTTAGAGGCTGAATGATAGGCTGGACAAAGCAATGATTTGATGAACACTGACAAATGCAACATTTCTGTTCCAGAAGAGTCACTAAACAGGCTGATTCCTGCATTCATGCTACTTTAGCATTTCCCCCGAAACTACTGACAAAAGTTATTCCTTTTGGCAAATTTGTTTACTTATCGTGCAGCTTTCAAGATGTTACAAGGAGATGGGCTGACAACATGCACTTCCCTTCAGCCACGACTCTCACAGTCTACAAACAGAAATGGCTACTATCCAGGCTGTTTTTTTCTTTGTAACACTCTGATACAGAGTGCTACATGCCCTTCCAATAATTCCTGAAGGAAGGACCCCATTCTGGCGGGCTGATTAATGCATATGGAGTTCACGGGCAAGAGAAGAATCAGACTAAATCGTACAGATAGCTGACCTGATGAATTCATGCACTCTGCCTCATGTTTCTTTAGCTGAGAAAAACACCAAGACTTTTCTCATAATGATTTGTTTAATTTTCTTTATCTCAGTTACAGTTGTAGGTATCCATTTAGGGAAATGAGGTTAAATTTGGCTTAGCTTCTGAAAATTTGAGTTTGAATTTATGCTTTAAAGTGCAGCTGCAGTGCTGCTGTGAAATATGCTGCTATAACTGTACATCCACAAAGACAGAAAAAAAGCATTTTAGATTTTAGTGAAAGATAAAGCTGCTGGCTGAAAGATGACAGGCTGCAAGAGCAGTGTTGTTTTTTTTTTTTAATCATGCTAAGCACTTGCTGTAAAGTCGTCTGTTCTCAGCATTTAAATAAATATAGAAATATTTCATTTGAAATATAAGCTTAAGTAAGCCTTGGATTTAATCATTATAATGACAGGATTTTGCAACTAATTTGGCTTTTCATTTTCAGCTGAATGTAATTCTATTTTATGAACATACATTTTTTGCAGATTCCCACAGACACTTGTGATATATTCATTTATACCTACTTGCTTCTTTCTGTGGAGACTCTATACACATTTTTGTAACGCTGAACAGTGGCAACAGATTTTAAAAAAGCAACAGGAAAAGTGAATGTGATCTATTATTATTCCCTTTCTTAAACCTTGTTCTAATTGTCAAGTTACTTTAGTCTATGTATAAGTAAAGTCTGGATGAATGCACTAGACTTAATGCTTTTTTAACACGAAGTCTACTGCAGATGACATTACATTTTATATATATATAAAATGTATATATAAATGAGTATATAATATATATAATAATATAAATATATATTATTATTTTTTTAAACATTCCAGTCCTTAGACCACAAAATAACATGAATCAGTGTGCTCAGATTAAAGTTTTAGTTCCCCAGAGATCTGGAGAACCAGAAATCCAGCTCTTACTGATGCTGATACAGTTGCATTTTCTACATCACAGATGAAAACCAAAACAGACAGGAGTATAACTGAAGGTTAATAGTACAGTTTTTGCTTACTTCAGTGATGACTTTTAGCTGATCTCGGTTGAAATGAAGGAAATGCAATAATTTACTAAGCACAAAAATAGTTTGGTCATAAAAATAGTTTTTGTTCCTGCTTCTTTTTGTAAACATGAAAAACATCTGGATTTCAAAACAGATAAGTGTGTTAATTTGATATTCTATATACCTACTTGTATGTAAGTAGTGTTCTGTGAGTGGGAAGATAAGTTAAACTTCACATACTTAGTATTTGGAGCTCTTCCTATCTTTTAGGAACCCACAGAACTGGAAGTTTTCCATAACTTTAAAAGCAAGTCTGAGGTCAAGACAATATCAGTTTTACAATTAACGTATCCAGATTCCAACAGCTCTATATCATCACTGTTTACTTTAACATTTTATACTTGTGGAGAGCATGTACTATTCTTGCATTCTTTATTGTTGTTGTTCACTTTGAAATCAAGTTTATTAAGGCTGGAGGTGAGGGAAAAGCCTAGAAGAAGGATTAAAGGAAAAATAATAGGGAAAGAAAAGGGAAATAGATATAGGCCATACTGATAGCATGAAACTACTGGTGACCCTCAACTTGTGCACATACTGTAAGTGAACGACAAAGTAGAGCAATCAGTACAAAATACCTCTACAACACTATAATTAAGATATTAAACCCTAAAGTCAATATCTGATCCAACTTCCAAGCCTAAGTTGTTAATTCATAGTGAAATAGTTTCTAGTACTCTAAAGGAACCATTTGAAAGACTTTGAATGATTATCAGAAACAGATGCCTACCTCAACTGTCTGAAAACTTGTGCTGAAATGAAATGAATAGAAAGTGAATACAGACAGAACCAGAATCTGTCCTTTCAGACACTGTACACAGAGCAAATTTCACAACTTACAAGAAACTTCATGTCTTGGCATGTTTGGACTCTTCTCAATGAATCGTGGAACTGCAGATTTGGAAAAAACCTCCAGAAGCAATTTAGCCCATCCTCCTTCCCAGTAGTGGGTTCAGTTTCATCTCTGTCAATACTGACAGGCACTTACCTTATTTCTTCCTAAAAGACTTTGATTACAAACAACCCACAATCTTACCAGGCAATCTTTTCCACTCTAGCAGTACGTATACTATCAGAGTTTCTACCTCTCAAGGTCCAGTTTTAAGCTTTGTTTATTATTTCATGCCTTGTGCAAAGTAAATGGGGAAAACACACAATACAGTGCTCCTCTTTACAATGTCTTTTTATATCTTTGAAGACTGTTATCACATTGCCCCCAGTCCTCTCACATTGAAACCTTCCCAAAATACAGTGCCCAAAATCAGACTGGTACTTTAGCTATGGCCTACACAGCATAAGAGAAAGCAGAAGTATTATTCCTTGTGCCCTGCAGCTTACTCTCCTGTTTATGTCTTGCAGTTATGTAGCCTTTCTGTTATTTTCCTCCACCCTCCCCGCTATTAAAAGCTTTTCTTTTCTGTTTTGCTACAGTACTCAAATGTAGACTTTCACTAATGTGTGCTAGATGTTGTATGCTCCCAGGACAAATGTCAGTTATTCTTATAATATGCCAAAAACAAGTTCTGACTCCAATTTTAACTTTCTACATACTGATTGTTAGCAGAATCACACATGTTGCCAAAGACTCCAGCTGCCTTTTTTTAGTCATTTTCCAAGTAATACATACACTCAAAACATTCTGATTTGGCAGCCTGAGCCTGAATGCTAATGTGTAGAGCAAACTATTATGTATTTATTATAAATAACTGAGTCCACACATGTATGCACATAGGCTTCCACACAGACGCACATACAAACAAGTTATGTTTTATTCCATCCTGCTGGAAAGTAGAATATATTAGATTGTAGAGAACAGCAGAGTAGACACAAAAGGGCTGGAGCTTGGCTGGTCTGCCTTATACAGCCTGCTCAGGGTCCATTTTCCATTTGTTTTGGAGGAATCTCCTCAGTGCGTTTTAAGCAGCTGGAAGTCAACACTACATATCTTGTTCAGCTAGAAACAAATCTGAATTTTTAAGTCTTTGAACTTTAACCTCTTAGTCAAATGGTTCTAAAAATACTTGACAGTGCCATTTGTATGTGGGTCCACATGTTTCTCTTTGTCTGACTGGAACTGCTTTATACAATGTTTTTATATCACGTTCCCTTAAAAACCTTACTTGACCTGTAACTCAGAAGAAAGAAGTACTGCTTCATTTAAAAATATCATAAACTTGCTACCGATTTTTAAATTGCAAAGTGGTGTTTATAACTTAAACTGTTAAGTTCTGTGAGTGCTGTCAATAGATTTAAACAAACCCTTTTCACCTGAGTATGAAGTGGACAGATGTGACTCAAAGGTCAGTCCCAGCCTCAAAGAGAAGAATATCACAGGCAGATGAGTCCCACATTTGATGGAAGAACTTTCCAAATTAACAGAATCTTAAAAATGTCCGTACAATATAGATAGATACTGATATCTATACTCTTGAAATCAATGGGACTCCAGGAGGAAAAGCCATCCTTGTTTGGTGCAGTATAGATGAAACAATCTATCTAAAACATAACCTTCTATTAGGTGCTACAAAAATAGACATTACTTATCTTCAAGTATTTTCTAAAAACATCTATAAGCAAACTTTCTGAAAGACTAGCATTCACTGTGATCAGCTGTCACATCTTTAACATTTGATGCATTCTTGAGTATTTCTGGAAGCAGAGAATAGAGTAGAAGTATGGTTTAAACTGTTAGTAGTCACCTGGAGCTATACAATGGGAGTACATTACTTTAAAGGAATCCAGATAATCTCTTATGAAAACATTCTTCCAGGATGCAAATAAGACTTAAAGAGGGTTTAGAAATCTATTAGGCTTGTCTGCTGGGAAACTTGGCTGCTCATCAGTCTCTGTACTTCTGATTCTGAGTAATGCTTTCACTTCTGATTGTGTGAAAAAAATAACCCTGTATATTTCCATGAGATCAGTACAGATGCATTCTTATAGTTCAGTGCAGATTGTCTGACATTCTGCTGAAGATGTAGTTGCTGAATCATCACTGCCTGTTCATTGTGACTAAATCCCTATTACCTTTTGAAAAACATGACTCATTTTGAAGGACACAAAAGGTATTTATTATTGTTACAGCTTCTTGGCCTACATGGTTATCTCGTGCCTGAGACTCTGCAAACTGTTTCTGTTGGAAAAGAAGTTAATGATAAGAGCAGGGATCTCGGAAGAGAATGTATGAAGATCTGATTTTGAGCTTATAGGAGAATCTGAACAACAACGCTGATGGCTTTTGCGTGTAACATCACTAGGTTTCAGTTCTAAATTATGGATTTTTTTTCTAGCAATCATTCTGCTACTTCTATTTCAGGCTGTATTTCATGTTTTCCTACTCTTTTGGTCCTGTTTCTTATGTTTCTCTTGTTTAACTTGACAAATGTATGCTACTTATTCTGTTGCAGATTGGACGAAATGAGCCCAGTGCCTTTAAGTATCACCTGGACCACCAGCTCAAAATTAACATCACAAAAATTCAGTAGCCATCTTCTGTTTCAGATGTTCTGCCTTATCACTCTGTCCAGACCAGAAACCTTGCTGTAACATCAGGTTCGTTTTGTCCTATATGTAGATTTCAGATTTATCTGACAAGGCTATGAATAGTCTCTTCTCTGAGCACTGACTACCTACCTGCATAAAACTTCACAAGGTATACTTTTGAAAACGTCAGTTCTGGACAACAGAAGAAAATGTAGAAAGGAGAAAAACCATGCTTGGGACTCCTCAAGTTATGTGACTGAAGAGGGTTTGTGTAAGGCCAAAAAATAGACAGCAATATCTGCAAACCAAAAAGGTTACGCAGATCTAACTAGTCAAGCCCTTTGCTTTATGCCCATTCTGACTTCTGCATTGGCTTAGGTGTTTTGTCATACTGCTTGCTGATGAGTACATTCACAAGGAGTTAAGATATTCCTTTGATATTCTTAGATAAGAAACCAAGTTCATGTTGTGGATCCCTTGAATGAACACCTGAAAGTCCCGAAAGACATCTTCCTGGCAGCTTTCCCTTGCTTCCCTTTCTATCACTCACAGATTTTTCCTTCCATGTTTCTGCTTACATCACTATCTACCTCTTCTCCTTCTTCTTTTATCCTTTTGCTTAGATCTACCTGAGTTGGAAACAAACACTTGAAATCCAACTGTAGTCCAGTCTATCTCCTTTCCAAGCTTCCACTAAGCTATAATTACCATTCTAGTCTCTGGCTCTATCAGTGAATAATCTATAAAGCATCCAAAGCATCTCTCAATCTTTTCTTCTTACACTGCTTCACACAACTGCCACAAGCATATGCATTCTTCAACACTCTGCCTCACTTGCTGTGTGTGCGCCTTTGTTTCACTTACAAGGAGGCAGAAAGTTGCTCCAAAGATGACCAAGTTTAGATAACTATGCTTTTGTTTCCCAGCAGGTTGGGAGTCCAGGACTTGACTGTGGGAATCCCAAAGCAGAAAAATACACAGTACTGGTATTTTAAGATGAGACAGTTTGGCCAGACAGTGGCCGTTTCCTCTTTTTTTTTTTTTTTTTTTTCTGGCCATGACTCAGACTAAGCCAGAATTGCAGAACGTTTGATGGAAATTACAAACCCAATGGCTATAGGCCAGTTAAATTCATATCACAGACAGAGAGAACACCCCACTTGTCTAAAGCAGATCTATTCTTTGCAAAGCCTTTCTGTGTTTTGTATGATAATAAAAATAAAATAATAATAATAAAAAAAGCTTTTCTAAATGACCCCAAATCCACAATTTCCCAGCATAGATGAGATTCTGCTGGACAGTAGCAATATTTTTGGGCAACATGGTATCGATGCTAACACAATGTTGTTGATTGCTCTCTCCTTTCCCCCTTGACAGCCCCAGTTTAGCAGCCTGTAATTCTAGCACAGGTAAACCCCATTCTCAGTGAGATTTTCACCTGAGGATTTCATAACAGTGGTTTGGCAAGGCACATTCATAGCAAACAAGTGCCGGCCATTCCTCCTCTCTACTGCAGAGTAATTGTGTTACAGTGAAAAGCTTTTAACTACGAATCTGACTGAATTGCTCAACCCCCCCAGGAGACATTCCTGAAACATGAATTTCAGTCTGGCATGCTGAACACACTGTTCCTGCAGCTGCTGCAACTGCTGACCAGAGCCGCTGTAGTAAGCGAGCACTTTAAGGCAGCAGTAGCAAGGTGAGCCTGAGAGGGTGTGGGAGAGAACAATGCTGCTAAGTGGCACAGGTCAAAACCTTCAGCATAGGTTTAAGAAGTGCTATAAGGTACATCAATCCTATACACAAAAGCACCATTTGCTGACTACAGTTTCCTAACTGCATCACTGTTCTGCTAATCAGGAAAACAGAATAAGAAGGACACTTTCTAACTTTTCAGGTTAATTTAAAATATTTAAAAAAAAAAAAAATCAATTAAGTTCCACCCTGCCCTATAATATTTACAATGATGATCAATTTGGCATCAAAGATTGCCTATCTGAACCTCATAGCTTCAATGAGCAGGACATCCTCCACATGTGGGCCAAAAAGTAGCATTTTATATAGTAGGGAATCAGGCTATGTGAGGTGTTGCTTCTTACAATTGCCAGGGCTGAGAGTACTTATTCATAAACTACTTAGAGCATGAAATTGTTTGTCAACATATCAAGAGCTCCGTAATAATAATAAAAAAATCTCTCTAAAGCTTAACACATAAAAGACAATTGGCTTTAGAAATTAGATTTTTTTTTTTTTTTTTAAAGAAACAAACTCCCCAAACCTCTTACTGAATAGACATGATAAATTGAAAAAGTGTATTTCTCCATCTCCCTCCTACTCTTTTCAAATAGGCTCAGGATATCAAGTACCCAGGTTCCAGGCTGTATCAGGAAATCTGCCAGATCTCATGTTTCTGCTGCTTTCAAGCCAAGCAGGAGAGCCACCCACTTTTCCTCAAGACTGCTAATGACCAGAGGTACAGGCTGAGGGACACAAGCACACCCTGCCAGAAGGGATTGCTGCTCACCAGAAATGTGACTTTGGAAAATAAGTCTCTGAAAAGCCTGCAAACAAAGGGGAAGACAACAGCCTGAGGAGAACACTAGGCTTATAATTCTCATACTTTCATTTGCAGTTTACAGACATGAAAGTTCTTTGTCCTCTTGGCAGGCCTCTTACCACACTCATCCACAAATCAGCCCTTTGCTTTTATACTTTGCTTTTATTGAGGCCTTTTTTGCCTATAGGCACATTTAGTTTATAAAGGTAGCTGATCCTAGTAGTAACCATCAAGTTACATACCCATACAATGTCATGGACAAAAAGTAGTAAAGAGTTATTCTCACACACATGTAAAAAAACAAGAAATGGGAAAAGTTACAGTGATAAACTGTACAGTCCATACAAATGTGATTAATATATAATAGGGGAAAGGCCTGTGTAAGGTTAATTACTGTGCTTCAGGAACATGCATTATTCCAAAAGAAAACAGAATAGCTGAATGCCAGTGGGTGAGAGCTAATCAAAATACATGTAGGTCAGCACTAATGCTGTGAGATTGTTCCCAGAACCCAGGGTAGATCAGGTGTCTCATTCTGCTGTTCTGCTGTCCAGTCTCTTAAACAGCTACTTATAAAAATTAGTTAAATCTCTTTTTAATCAATAGTTGCTTTTTTTTTTTTTTTTTTTTTGTGAAGCACAGAATGAGACCTCTGTGATGTTTCAAGTGATGGGTTACTAAATTAAGCACAGATAAAAGCCTGTATTTCTGGAATAGTGGTAATACTTATGAGACTGCCCTAAACTTCTAAGCCTCCCCCCCCCCCAAACACCCTCAGTTTTATGGCCAAAAAGAAATGTAACTGCAAAGCTTGTTTTTTAACTTTTTTTCAATTGTTTCTTATGTTGTTCTCCAAATGAAACTACTTAGGAAAAATCTTGTGCCTTATCACACAGCTATCAAACAGTTCTACTGATTTTTGTGGTGGAGATGAACCTGCTTCACATTGGCTTTATTTTATGTTATGTTTTTAATGTTTGTTTTATATATATATAAAACAAACATTTATATATACACATATATTTTATGTTTGTTTATATATATATATATATATATATAAACCATACTGCAGATCAGTAAAATAAAGCAGGCCAAGTAAATCTGGACAGTTAAAGTGGTGGTTAAGGGGGAAGCAGATATCAGGTAAATTATATTTCCAAGTCATGAATAACTGAAGTGCTGTTTCTGTGTTGCTTGGATACAGTTTCTGTTTAGTTGGCAATAGAATTCACTGAAAATATTTTAACTTCTAGTCCTGACAGCTACAAGCATGTGTTCACATGTAATCTTATAAACTCAAATAGTGTTAAATGCATACCCAATATACCTCTTCATAAGTGAGCAATGAATAGTAAATGCCAAGTTGCAGAGTCAGCACTGAACAATGCATCCATGTTCAACTAATTGCCAGAAGTTCCCACTGGTTGGCCCATTTCTTCCTCTGTTAACACTACTCTGCCATACAGAGAAAACACAGCCAATTTGTTCATCAGGCTGGCAGTCAGTTGGGTGGTACTAATGGCATCACAAGGCTGGTGCTGACTTGAGACCAGTTTTAAACCTGTGTTCAGCCACTCCAGCTTACCAAAAAAGCAAATTCTCCTTCCAGCCATACAAATAAGGGCAACATGCAGAAACCCGGTAGATGAGTAATGTTCACCAAGTATTACAAGGTCTGCACTGAAGGAAATATGAAACCCTGTGACCCTTACTCAGAATAGTCAACCTGCATCTGTTCTGGAGCCCTGCGTGGTAAGAATGCCTCCACTTTGTGCTGTAAACACATCTGGAGGAAAGGCATGGGATAGAGATTACTTCAATCTTGTTCATTTTGAGCTGCAAAATTGTCATGGAACGATAACTATTCTTAATTCTACCAAGGAGAATCAAGAGATGAAGACAATGTTGGATTCAGAACATTGAATCAGAAGGGATTGAGCTAAAGCAGCTTGGTACACAAACAGTTTGTTTATAGTGCCAGCTGAACTAACTTAGTAATTCAGAGTATTTGCAAGAACTCAACATCCAAATGGCACAAGTAGATCCATTGACAGCACACAGGCAAAAACTTTATCAGAAGGGATTGAATGACATATCATGTATCACATGTTGGTAGTACTCAAATATCCCTGGCATATTAAAAATTCTGAGACCATTTCACAATTCAAAGAGTTGCATTCAGCACAGCAGAACTGTGTGAGATCATATTTTGAAAAGCAAAGGGGGGCTAACCATTATGTTTAAAATTCGTCGTAGCTTATCTTCAAATATTACATTTGCACTTTCATCTGTAAACAGAAACAGTGATATTGACTTAAATAGTGAACATATGACTTAGATAAACAATTGTAAAAAACATTCTCAAGCCTTCTTGCACTATAAATCAAATTGCACAATTTTGCATAATGAAATTATGACCTTATAAGCCATGATAAATTCAGAATATTTACTTAAAAATATTTAGCCAGCTCAGAAGCTCAGAAACAGCAATCACTACTACAGGGAACAGCGAATTAATCAGTGGCTGATCAAGTCTTCTACAGGTAAACTTGGTACACAGGGAACCAGTATTAAAGATACATTAAAAACAACAATGAAGATCACCACCAATTGCTCCTTTCAGAAAGTGAGTTATTCCAAATCAAAGTCAGTACTCCTGAAGCCATGTTTTTATACCCACATTACAGGATGCATGAAATCTCACATACATTTCTCATCCTTAAATATCAGTATATTTCTTCTACTACTCTGAATACACAAGTAGTTTTATAAAGAAAATTGTTAAAGGGCAAGAATGCAGTATAGAGAATACTAAGGATTCAACATGATTATTCTGTTTTAGTAGTTGTTTTGCTGTTTCTTAGTCTGCTGGTCTACAATTTTGTTGTTGTTGGCTTCCTTAGAACTAACAGTCATGAAGTGATAATCATTATGTGCCACCTTTACAGAAAGGAGGCTTTTGGCTGTAGCTGGAAATCACTGCTTTGTCTGTTGAGCAGTTTTGTTTTTGTTTTTTAGGAAATTATTTTGGTTTCTAATAGCATGCCAGTAATCACTGACAAGTAGTTAATTTACTGCCTCAAGTACCCTTTAGGTTTGGCTCTTATAAATTGGAAAATAGTGACAAACTTCTCACTGCTATTTTTCAGACCCAAGTTAAGAGTGATAATACAATACCATCTGAAAATGATTTACAGAAGGAAGAAGGAAAAATCCATGATGACATGAAGACTACAGCAAATGTACACTTGATTGTCCTGTTCCACTGAAATCCAAGGTAATCTACAAGACTGATGTTATAAATGTATAAGAATTTTCAGAAAAGAACATTAAATGTAAATTGGTTTGTCTTATTTTAAAAAATGGTGTCAGATCTTTCTTGACACTGTTTAAAATAATAACGTAACCATGCTTAGCTTTGAATAATCTACGAGTGTTCTCCATTTTTCTTGTTTTCCTCTTATTTTTAGAATTGTAGTCTCATATTGAAAGACTTTCTAATCCTACTGCTGGAGGTGGGAGGGAAGGTTGTTATTTATTTTTTTTATCTGGTAATTAGCAACTCATTTTCTTGCTGACAGCCAAGCCTCCCTTACCTCCAAGAAATTATTGTTCAGTGACTTGTGAGCCAATAGCTGTATTCATCTTCAAGAGAAGTCTGATTTAATTTTACCTAATTTCTCCATTCTAAGGAGATTTACTATTTTTATTAGAAACTGAAAAGAAAGAAAGAAAGAAAGAAAGAAAGAAAGAAAGAAAGAAAGAAAGAAAGAAAGAAAGAAAGAAAGAAAGAAAGAAAGAAAGAAAGAAAGAAAGAAAGAAAGAAAGAAAGAAAGAAAAAAAAGAAAGAAAAAAAAGAGCTATTTTCAGATACCTTGTTTTGAAGAGGATTTCTGGAATTCTCAAAATAAGCTTTCCAACACATTTCCCAGTCAGATGGTCTTTTCATTTCTGTTTTGATACATTGCTGTGCAGTTCACTTAAAAGTATTTATTCATCTGTCTAAAGCCAAATTTAATTATATTCATAGAGTGAAGAATAAAGGCATGGGCCATGCACACTGGTGAATTCAATTCACTTTGCAAATTGTTTTTATGGTAATGTTAGAGAAGGTAGTACATACTTTGCAGTAGTAGGGACAGAGAGAACAGTTCTGTTCATTGCAGTCGAATATTAAACAGCAAAAACATTCAGAAAAAGAATATAATATTTCTACAAAGCAGCACTAGGGTCACTGTCACTTAGCTGATAAGGTCACTTGGATGATAAGGTCACTTGGCTACACTCCTGAACTCATTCACATTCAGATCCCTTTTTATTTGAGTTACGAAGAATCTGAAAAGCTGTTAAGACAGCACAGAAACCCTACTTTGTGCATGGTGAAGAAATGAGAGGTTTCACTTAAAACTGAAATTAAAACAATAAGAATTCCTAAAACAAAAGGCAATAGCTTAAATTTCTAAACCAAGACACAGTAAAGATTTAAAGAAACCAGAATGAAAGTATTAGAAGACACACAAATCTCATAAGCTTCTTGCACTACCAAATGAATCATGAAAACAGTACTTCCAAATCCCTTTTGTATAGCATTTTATAATTGAGGTGTCTGCTAAGGCGTAACATATTCTTCTGCCAGAAAACAAGCAGAATTTTCATAAGTTGTGCTTTCAAAATAATTGAAAATGTAGAGCACATTAGAAAATAACAACAGTTAAACTGATTTCATGTTTTAGCAGTTGCAAGTGCAAAAACCCCATGCAACTGTACAGTTTGTATCTAGGACATTAACTACCTTCAAGAGATTTTCAGTAGTACAAAAGTGCTAGCAATTTCTGTACCTACAAAGTAAATGTGTTCATATGTCTTGTATTCAGCAGCTTTAGGGTGCTGATTTACAGATTCTATTTCACTTTTTCCAAAGCCTTTAAATAACATCCTATGAATAAACTTACTTGACCAAAATTAAGGATTCTGTACTTGTGCTTGCTAGGAATATATAACAGGTATGTGAATGTAAATAACTCCAGGATGGAAGGCTGACTGCTTGCTGGAGACTTTTCTTTTTAATACCGAGTCTACTGTGTTAGCACACAGCTTGTAAAGGTGGAAGTTTCTCAGTAAATGAATGACAGATACTGTCTTTTATAATCACCACCTTGTAAGTAATTAAGGTTGCTACTCCAGACCCAAGACTGGAATTCATATGTGCTTGAAGCATTAATTCCAGAACTCCAGCATGCCTCCAAAACAAGCCGCTATTATAATATCTGTGGAGATGTACATCTTGATCTAGATATTAAACACCTTCTGCTTAAAAACCCAATAAAATTAAGCTAATACTTGAAAATGCATGAGTGAGAAATGAGTGCAGCACTGTTGTGCTTTTGTACAGGTTTCATCCTGCATCATAGTGTGCCTCTTTTCCTTCTTCTTCAGCACCCTTTAAGAAACATGCAGCATTTTAAAGAGATCAGGCCAGAAATCCAGAGATAGGACTCTATTTCCATAGTACTCACAAAAGGCAGCTGTAGGGCAAACATGAAATGCCAACTTATCACAATTGATGCCTCTTTTCCTACTGAAAAGGCTCTTTCCATATTCTCATACAGTAAACTCTAAGGAAAAGCACATAAAAGAATTTTCTTTTTACAGTATTCCTTTGGCATGGCTAAGAAGTATTTAAAGTACAGCAGATGTGTTTCTGCTATACAATGAAAATGAAATCTTTCATAACATCTTTTTAAATATTTTTATTTCAATCCACACATTGCTGTAATTGGATTGTGGTATGTTATCCGTAGTCTTTTCTCCCAGAGAAAAAGTAGCCCTATGTGAATTTCAAGCACTGAAACATTATACAAGATTATAATTAGATGACATGCTATTTCTTGGCTTAGAGAGAGCAAAACCAAAAATGCCTCCGAAAAAAAATGGAAGTTGTTACAAATCACATATTTCCCTAGTTTGTCTGCTAAGAAATAACTCCAGTGTTTTTGGTGGATTTGCATAATACATTCTCAATAGAAGGATACTATAACCTCATCTCTTTGAGAAAGGATAGCCTAGAAAAAAATTCATTCCTCTGCCAAGGTGAAATGAGAAAGGTTAGTGAGAGGCAGCATGCGCTTATGCAATGTACATCCCTCACTTCTGAGAAACCTTACCTTAAAACTTAAAGCATTTTACAAGAGCTGCTCCAAAAGTAGTGCCTCCTATTTTATTACATTGGCCTGTGAAGGCAGAAGCAGATTTTAGTGGTGTGGCAGTAAAAGCTGAAACTTCCTGCCAATATTCTGATTGCAGCAGAGTAGTGCTCTGACAAAATGGTGACTGACATGGGGAAAAAAAAAGAGTAGTACCTATACTTCTACCCACACTGGATTCACCCTAGAAGACCTTCAACACTGCATCAAAGGCACCAAAATTTTAAAAAAGCCTCCAAATTTTTAATGACATTGTTCAGGAACCATGGCCTGTTAGTCAGCCTTTGCCAAACTAGTAAGTATTAGAGGATCTAACTAAGGAAATGCAGCTTTAGTCAACAAAAACAGAACAAGAAAGCTAAAAATAAAAGGCTCAGAAAATGTTAGAATGGAAAAAGCCCCTGACTTTTCAGAGTTAAGTTGCAGATATGGAAGGATAATACAGGCTGTCAGTAACTGGGTAATTTTATCAATTCTCTTTCCCTCTACTGGAACAATTCCAAATACCTCATAGTTGATGAGACATTAGGCCAACGAGAAGGTGCTTCCTCACTGTGTTTCTTAGCTACTCCTGGAAACCTTACTTCTGCTTAATGTCTAAGACTACTTTGTCCCCACTACTTCCCCATTAGTAAATTCATTTCCCTTTATCTGCATGGAATTTTCTAAATGCGATTCCGCCTTATTGTCCTTGAGAAATTCAGATCTTGTACAAACTTGGATTCAGTGAACTTCTGACCCAGAAATCTCTCTTCTTTCCAGTCTAGTGCTCACCTCTTACTCTTTTTGTGCTAGTCACTCATTTGCTTTCTGTCTTAGCGCTTTTGTTTGTCTACTCTTACCATCCTTCCCCTATGAAAGCAGCAAAGAAAAATAGGCACTTCAAGATGATTTAAAAGCTGCTGTCAAGCATGAATGTTGCTTATTTCAGGAGACAAGGCAGAATCTGAAAAGGGGAGTCCCATCAGGAAAAACCGAGAACACTGAAGACAACAGAAAACTCCTGTAAAGATTTGCTCTGTGTTATCCACTTCAAGCTTTCAGATTTTTGTAGTTTTTCTTTAGAGCCAATATAAATTACATGTGGAAAAATACTTCAAAATATTTATTATATTTATGCTTGCTCTGTGTCATCATTTTTCATCTATCCAGGTTCTTTGCACACAGGTAGCATCTCATGATTGCTGTTTGACCGCAGAGCTGCTATAGCTGTTACTCAGCTCAACATCACGCTTCTTAACTATCAATTGCCAACTCAGCCCACAGCCATGGTCATTTCTTTCCCCACTTACCAACTGGCTCACTTTTGTTTCTTAGACAGAATAAATTATTAGGGCTCACTATGATTTATTCAGCCCATTCTTTAGCCACTTGCTCTAACTTACTTGCCACAGGATTTATTGTAAGGCACATTCAGAAAACTCTGAAAATATAACTATAAACATTACATAAATCTGAGGAACACTTTTACCACACAAATGAGTGTATTTGTCTTTTATTTGCCTAATTCCATAATTTGTTTTCATGGGTGTGTGTTGGTGCCCCCATCTGGATCTCAGAAAAACAGAAGTAGTCCACAGCACTGCAAACCAAATGTTGCAGTAACAATGTTTACTGTAAAGAACAGTACAACTGCATGGAAGTGACTCAAAATATAACATATACATGTTTACTGTCACGTCCAGAGACAAAGTTCTTGACCTATAACAGGTTACACTGTACAAGTAAATACAAAGCACTGAATGCTTTCATTAGTCATGTGATGCTAATTACACTCCTGTCCTTAGAGTTGTGTGAAATACTGGTGTAAATGAAAAAGCTTAGTGATTACTTGAAAAGTACAGCCTCAGACTTGCAGAACATCCTTAACACTCACTGAAAGAATTAATGAAATCGCTACTCACACAAAAAATCACTGGCAAGTATTATCTGAGCTCACTTTACCAAACTGGACCCATACTCATTTATCTTCTTGACTGAAAGAAATCGTGGAAAACCAGAACTTACAGAACACACTAAAGATTTACTTACAGACACAATGGATCATGCCATTATTTCACATAAAGGCTAGTTAAATGCTCCCATTTTGTAGAACTCTTCAATAAGGCTTGTTAGGAGAGTTTATTTCGTGATGCTGAAAACATTTTACACATTTCAGTTTCACAAGCAAGGAATCAATAGGACATGGAAGACTGCTTGCTTCTGTCTAAAAAACCCAGCAGGCATTGAGAGAAATACAGCTAGAGAGGGAAGATTGTATAAATCCCCTGTGAAACACAGGATAGGAGCTTCATTTGCTAAGCATTTCAGTACTGCATCCCTTCTTCCCTTGAAAAGCTCTTAATTCTAAGGAGAGGTGTGGCAGATTTTCTGCGTGGCTGCTCAGCTAAATAAAAGTCTCTATTGCTGGGACTGTCTAAAAATTATCATAGAAGAGCCCACAGAGACTGTAGTCAACAGATTTCATATCATGTCTTATGAATAATACAGAAATAAACAGATAAACCTGAATGTTGCATCAAATAATGCTTAAGTACTTAAGCATTAATTTAAAATAATAGTTGCGAAAATAATGAATTATTTTTAATTTGTGGAACTGATTGCTAGGAGAAATAAGGAATAGATTTCAGGCAAAATAGATTTCCTACAGTTATCAAGTAAGGTTAAATTTAAATCTAATTTATTTAGCCTGGAGAGAAAAATATTATGAAAAATAAAGGAGCTAAGGATCTTCTACACATTAGAAATTTTTTGAGCTATCATCCATGAGAAGACAGTAATGCATTTCACTTCCCAATGCTTACTTTGCTCCTAGGAATTCTCAGGCTCTCTCTCAAATTCCACCCAGTAAAATGATAAAAACTAGTTACTCATAGCAATCCATAATAGCTTAATGACTCTAATAGCAGCTGCAGTTAATTTAGGGGCAGGCCATGAGTTAGTGCTCTCCTTGATCAGGAGCGTACTCATGTCTGTCTAGCCAAGAGCATGGATGTTAACTTGTGAAGAAGGAACTCAGACCAAGCACTTATAATTGCATTCATTGCAAAGTATTTTCCTGATATACTTATCGTAAAATTCCTTATATTGTCCTAAGCTGTGCATACAAAGTTCTGGATAAAGCCACTGTGTTGATGTTTGTCCATCTAAACACTAATAAATTAAAGGAACATTTTTGACAAGTATTGCATTTTCAAAACACTGTTCTTCACCAGTTAATTAAGCATCACTGATTTAGCAATCTTTTATTTAAGAAGTAAGGTATCCACAAACTTGAACATATACCATAAGCCCAGCTTCCTCTTCCAGCTTTAAAGGAATTAGAAAACAGTTCTGGCCCCTCTAAAGACAACTGCAAACTGCCAGTCAGCTTTGAAGAGCCATGAATATGTTCTTCACCATTTCACTTAAACATCACCTTAGCTCTGTTTTCTCCACCTTGAACCCGTGTTTGAGCTACGCCTGCAG
This sequence comes from Coturnix japonica, assembly GCF_054131305.1. Classification (NCBI taxonomy): domain Eukaryota; kingdom Metazoa; phylum Chordata; class Aves; order Galliformes; family Phasianidae; genus Coturnix; species Coturnix japonica. Next base: position 17,842,102 of record NC_140669.1, read on the forward strand.
CACAAGACCCTATTTTCTTCCTGGTATCTCACATATGTTTTCTTGCCACCACACTGAGACCTTTTCTGAAATACCACAATAGAGCTACCATGAGATGCATGGGAGCAGGGTTTACTGAATGATAGGTGAAGGGGAAAGGTGCCACGATATTTATGAAGAAGAAAACTGAATTGCTGTCCTAAGTCAGCGAGGAGAACAGATGCAAGAAAGACAATGAATAGTACAGGAAACTCACTAGGAAAGGAAGTCCTTACTTGAAGAAGGGAAAAACAAAAACAAAAACTAAAAGCCTTTGATTTGTCTTTCTATGGTTTGTTGAAGGACTGGCACAGGAAAAAAGAAACAGTACATTGACTGTTGACTTGACAGTTTTAATATATGTGACAATTTTGACTTTGTACATCACATGTTATGTAGCCATCATAGGATACAAATACCTGAAGAAATCATATGTAGGTATCTTAGTTATTACCCCACTAAATGCAAATTACTTCTTTGAAGTCAGTATGTGTAACATTTTAACAAACGAGAATACATCTTCATTCTCACAACCTTAGTTATACAGAACTACTGGATTATAAATCTGTGTGTAGTTCTGTTAGCTACAGTCTTACATTTACATCCAGGACCTATTTGATACATGAAGCTTAAACACTGTTTGATGTAGAATTTACTTGCTTACTCTAGGCTTATTCCAATTAACTCAGCTTCTGTATAGAAACATAAAACATGTTTACAATTAACTTGGTTATCCAACTTGAGATTCCTCTTGAGAAACCAATACTTGACTATTTCAAAACTTGTAGAGCCAGCCTTCTCTTACCATTTCCTGGATGTATTTTAAAAACACAAGAGAATAGCCAATACCTTGTGCTATCTATCAGATTCAGTCTAATCAGACTGAATTAGAAGAGCCCTGAAGCTGAGCATTACTCTGTCTGACATCAGAATCAGAAGAGTAGCAGAAATCCTGCTAATTCCCATAGTTTCTCTTTTAAACATAGAGGGAAACTCAACAGCAGATAACCAGCTCTAAATTATCCCCCCTCCCCCCCCCCCCCCCCCCCCCCCCCCCCAGGTGCTTACCTGACCCAAGGAACTCAGCTCCCTGAATAACACCAGAAGGAAGAATCTCTGGTTTTCTGCATGGTCCCTTGTAAAATGTGGAAAGTTAAGAAGTTAAAAAGCCATTTCATCTTTCAGATGGCAAATTTCCATTTCTCAGCTGCAATCTGCTTCAGAAGCAGCTGCCATCCCAAATATTTGGCTACATAATCACGCCTAAAAAATCAGATTGCATGAAGTCCCATTAGCCTTCTGTTTCATCAGGAGAAATTATATCTGAAACATTATTGTGGAGTCCCATTATTGTAAAAAGAAGAATCTATTTCTGAAAAATGTATTTTCATACTGCCTGTCATTTTAATGATGTACAGTTCTTCATGTTTTCTGAAGTGAAACTTTGCACAACATACAGGGAGATACAGGTGAGACCGAGCATGAGTGTATTTTTGGACATTAACAACATCAGGCCTCAGATATTTTTTTTGGAGAAAATTCCTTTTTTCTATGAATGCATAGCGTAGATATGTAATGAAGAATGGGCACTATGAAGCACTCAGGGGAGTTACAGGCCTTAAACTAATGAACCATGCTTCATCTTTTAGCATATGCTCTTACAGGTGAATGGGCACTTGACCTCATCAACATCAGGCCAGTACTCTCAGATATGTTTCCTAGGCTAGTTATGGTCTGAGTTTTTCAAAGTCACAGGATTTTCTTCACTGTTTGACTTGTCATTATATATATATATATGTATACACGCACACAATATATATATATATGTATATATGTGTATATATACATATACACACTGTTTATTCGGTACTTTCTGTTTCAGAACAGGTACTGAGCTGGGGAGCTGGGGTCAGGTTTCAGTAGTCAGGAGGTCTTAATGTTTCTGTGCAGTATGGAAATGGTTTGATCAATAAAGGCTGATGCTTGAATCACTCAAATATTTATTCCCTGTTTCATAAGTTTCTGTCATGTCTTAATCAGAAAGCCACACAATTATTCACAGTCCAAGTGCCAGAGGTATATTTGGACTGTTCTGTTCTAATTGCTCTCCAACTGAGACACTTCCAAATGGAGTATAGATACACTCAAAATTCCTTGCTAACTCTGAGCCTGTCTAGCTTGCACAATCCATGAAATACTAAAGCCTTCCATGACGATTATTCCACAAAATGGTAGTTAGCTGAGCAGTGTCTGCCCGCTACATAGTGCCTTCCCACTTAGGTAGACAGCTGAGCAGTACCTTCTTTCTGTCTACATGTTTCTATGATACACCGTGTTCCTTGAATCCAAAGCATTGGCAACTGCAGGGGGCTATCCCGGGGCAAGAAGGTTGCTTGGTCAAAGGTTCATGAGCACCATTACAGATTTTACTGGTTGTATCCTAGAAGAATATTCCAAAGGACTTGTCTTGCTATGCTCACACTATTTTCATCCAGCCATATGCTTACCTAGGAAATATCACTCCTTGATGATTTTTATGGAGGCCTAGCCTGTCCTCTAGTGGTTGGGTTGTTAAACATTATCCATGTATGAAAGAACTTTAAAAAGGTGGCTTGAAGGAACACTAAACAGATGCAACACCTGTCATGAGCTTGCTGACTGAGCTAAGATGTTGCTATGTACAAAACTACTGGTGCTGGTATGTGTAATGCTGTTTGTGTCAGTGAAACATTACCCAGGAGAAAAGATAAAAGGCCTTTAGCTAGGAGTGATTGCTGGGCTCTTTCAAAGGCCTGATGTCATTTAGGAGGACTGAGCATCTACTGCAGCCTAAGCTGGGTGGAAAGGGAAAAGGGCATTAAGGCCTGCCTTGTGTGATTGTTCTGGAAGGAAAACTGTAATTATGTGGAATAACATGATTAATATTTTATAATGGAAGTACAAAAAGAGTGAGATTTATTGATTCACCTGTAATGTACACAATAAGCTATAAATCATTAATTTGAGAACAAAGAGTTTTTTATATTTGAAGATCTTGTTCTGTTGGTTCCCAAAGACATGCTGAAAAATGAAAGTATCAGTTTCCCACCAATAGATTGATTGCTCAGATGCAAGAATTTCTCACATTGTCCCCAGGGATTACAGCAAAGTAAGAGCTGCAGCTTTATCTCAGTGACTGGCAGTCTTCTCTATCCATCTGGCATGCATGCACCTTAATTATTTTAAGACAAAACTGGCTTTTGTGGTATTCTCTGAGCTCTGCCAATTTCTTGCTGCATCCTTTCAGCACAAGGGATTTCTAGGTATGATTCCATAGTTTATTTATTCTTTTTCATCATTTTGTTCAGTTCCCTGCCAGTAAAATTTGTTCCTGTTGAAGTGCTGAAGGAGCTGTGGCAGAAATGAGACCATTCAAGGCAGATGTGAAATGTAAAGTAGTGCATGTATGCAAGGAAATGACACTTAGTCCAGCAGAACAGAGGGCAGAGAAGATGCCCATGGAGAACTGTAGAAATTGCTAACATCAGCATCTGAATTAATCATTTGTGTCCCCGCTGTACAACAGAGAGGAGTTATAAACCTGCAGGAAGGCACTTTTTGAGTGTTACTTTGCTCTCATCTGCACATAACCCCAAACATCCTTCTGAGATTCGTGTGACTTCCTATCTTTCTCCCACGCTACTCAAGGCAGGTTGTGTTGACTGTGAACTCCAGACTAAGGTTATACACAAATTACATGGGAAGATACAACTTATATCCTGAAATATTTTGCAGAAAATATTTCATGTAGAGCTTTGCAAAACCTGGCAGCCAGGGAGACCTGCCGCTCTGCATTTCTTCCTCCATTCATTGTTCTTTAAGTCATATATGCACACCATCCTCAAAATGACTGCATGTTGGAGGCCACAGGAACACAACAGAAGGGAGTGAATGGTTCTCACTGGATACCACACTCATCTCTCTTCTGCTGTGTGCCAAATTTCTTCTAGCTGTTAAATCCTATTCGGACCATATGCATCCTGCTCCTTTTTCACCCGCAATAAACCAGAGCCTTCATTTCCTCGGCAAATGACAAGATGAATACTGCAGGCTGGAATAAGGATTCAAGAGAAAAAAACCCTATGCGTGGACAGCTCCTTCTTTCCAGCTAGTGTAGGTTTACCACTGGGGAGAAGTCTGGAGAGCATCCGAAGTATGCTCGAGCTGCTCATTTTAACTAAACGCCTTATATTTTCCCACCAACCCTGTCAAGGACGTCCCTGGCGAGGCAAGGGCGGGTGCTGGTAAATCGGGCTCGAGCTTGCCTACCGGGGAGCTCATAGAGGCTCCTCCTTTCACACCTGGCCTTCCTGTCCAGCCCCGGCCCTAGGGTCCCGCCGGGGTCCGCTGCCCGGCCCACTACCTGCCGCGCTGATGCGGCGGGGCCCTGGGCGAGCCCATCGTGCGGAGGAAGGGAGGGAGGGAGCGAGCGAGCTTGGGAGCGGCGGAGGACGGACCGAGCGACCGGCAGGGAGGGGGGAGCCGCCGCCAGCCGAGTGTACGGCGACCTGATCCCTGTCCAACATGGTCGCCGCTCACACCTCCCATTCTGCGTCCTCTGGCGAGTGGATCGCGTGCCTGGATAAAAGGTATCGGGCGCGTTCACAGAAGCGGCTGCAGGGGGATGCTGCGTGCGTGTAACCTGCCCCTGCGTGCATGTATGTATGTATGTATGTGCGCGTTTGTGCGTGACGGTCCTCCCTGCTCCCATCAGGAGCTGCCTTACATAAGGAACGGGCAGGTGGAAAGCAAAATGCCCGGAGGAAGCAGAGCAGGGTGAGGGGGAAGGCAGAATGAAGGGCTCGGGACACACCTGGCAGCCGAAGGGACGGGCAGCCCCCGGGGAGCCTCTCTGCACCGCTGCTTGGAAAATGGTGCACGTGGTTGGGGAGAACGAGCGCCAGGGAGGGGAAGGGGCACCGGGAACTAGGGCTGCCGGACGGAGATGCTCCGTGCGCGCCATGGCGGGCCCGCTGTACTTGCTCACGGCTCCGCACAGCGCCTCACCGCACAGCCCCAGGTGTGAAGAAGCAGAGTGTAGGACCACCGAAGTGCTGGGGCTTATCACGTTTCTCAGGATACTCCTGAGGTACATACAAATATATGCCGATTCAAGTTGTAAAATGAAATTCAGGGGCTCGTGCCTAATAAAAAGTGTAGCCTTGGGTTGTGAGAGATATTTCTAGGAAGCATAAAGGCATTTCATTTAGGAATCTCTGACAATTTGATCATGTTGAAGGCCTTTTTCAACCTAAATGATTCCGTGATTTGCTATAAACATGTATGTAAAATGGATTTACTGACCTTTGTTACAATGGTAATCTCATTGAAACTGTTAAGATGAAACTTTTTCTTCCTTCTCTGTGAGTTGACATGATCTAGTAGCACCTGTCAAGTGGAAAGAATCAGATCCAATTATTTATTATGATCCATCTTTTCCAGAAGGCAACTGGATACAGGAGAAACCCAGAGTCGGAGAGAGTGCAGGATTTCTCCTAGGCCCTGTTGTGCTTTGTTTTATAATCATAAAAAAAAAATGCATATGCACACTTTCTTCTGGTTTTTCCATTTAAAAAAATACTGTTAAAATTATGTTGGAAAAGTATCGTAGGAATCTAAGCACTACTATTAGATAAAGCACTTTTATTCATATAATAGGTTGTCTATCAGCTTACTCATTTGAATTATACAATTTCTTAATGTTAAAAGCCTTTTTAAAAATCTTGAAGGTTCTCAAAACTAGGTGTGGATTCTGCAAATAGAGGATCATTTAAGGAGTCAATTCTCTGCAGAAGACCACATTTTTATTTAATATTTAGGTTATGTTTTAGTTAATTTATACAACTGTGTTTCAAAAATTGAGTATTTTAGAATTTTGAGAGTAAATACAGTTAAGATGTCATGTTTAAAATGTCATGTAATGTGGATTATCCAACCTCATTCTTAAAAAAAAAAAAAAAAGAGAGAGAGAATTAAGCTGTAAATGGAAGTAGCAAAATGCACAATGAATGGTTCTAACATAGTAATATTTTTGTGTGCAGTATTTTGTATGCATTCTTTATGTTCTTCCTAAAGTCACATACTGAACTTGACTTATCATCTAAAATGTGAGCACACACATAACAAATCAAGAACCTCCAAAATATCTTAGGCAGAATGTTATTACTGTGTTAGGGTATTGTATATAGGCAAGGAACTCTGGTGCTTCAACTACTCAACTCCCATATGTTATTATTGACATAAAAGCAAAAGATCAGCACTCAAACATCAAATGCAACACATAGGATGAAACCACAAGGGCAGACATAGGGAAATACCAGAACAGAAAAGGTCAGAAAATGCTGCTTCATCTCTTTTTGCAGGAGGAAGAGATGATTTGCAGTGAGAAAGCATGCATTTCACTTGTTCCTGGAAATGTAAATAATATTTTCAGGAATCCAGTCCTACCTTTGAAGTAAAAGTTGCCTTGTCACTGATTTCCAAGGGAGCAGAAGCACATCTACTGACTCCAAATTCTTCTCTATGTCCAAACTGTACACACACAAAAGGTGGTTATTGATTCATGCAAGTGCTTATATTTAGCTTAGTAACAACACCTAACCTACTCTCAAGGTTTCTTTCACACCAAAGACTACCTAACCAGTACAATTCAATGTCAACATGCAATTACTGAATGTTAAATAAAGTATTTGTTACATAGCTCTTATTTCTCTAAGTCTGATCAGTGTTTAGAATTCAAATGGGTTTTAATTTGATTCAGATACAAACTTTTTTATGATGCACAGCATTCACAAGTCAGAGATTCCAGGATCTCATGACTACCTGCAACATCCTGTTTTCATCTTAAATACAATCTTTAGTGTCTTAGCAGACTGGAGGAGCAGATCACAGAGCATAGCATGCAGCATGACTATCATGTTATGAATGTTATGATCTTTGCTCAGCTGCTTATAAATTATTTAAATAAGAATAGGTGTTTCAAAGATATGTTATACCTACTGAGGTTTTGTGTCCTTGCCAGCCTGGTAGACATTAGGTGCATGTGGATTTACATTCAACAAAACTATGATAATGCATACAGAATAATAGCCAAGATTTGTACCTTAAACCAAGCTCCCATAGATTTGAATGTAGGTTCAGACTGAAACTATGTAACAGGAACAGATTTAAATTTGAGTAGTTCATCATAATGTATCTTTGAGCTGTAAGTTACGTGCCTAACAGTCAGTATTTTCTCCTACTTGTATTTTCTCCTACATGTGCAGATGAACTACAATAATAAACTAACATTCTGAAAGAATTCTAAAAGAAATAAGGATGATGATTGTGTTGAAGATGACAACCTGTACCTGTTATTGTCTCAAACAACCGGATATCAGGCAACACAGTGAATATTTTAGACTTTATTTACAATGCTTTAATTTAGTTCTAAAATATATTTTTAGTAAGACTGATAAAAAGTACTGTTTGTATGCACTCTATGTTGCATACATCTTAAATACACACATTTAGGTTGCAAGAATTTCATAATTAAATAATGAACCCATGGAAACACCACCACAATTGTTCTCAGTTTAGGACAAAATCATGGACATACACTGCAGTTTCTGTTGCTTGTGTACGCTGCATTTTCTCCATGTATATACCCTGTGGCTGAGTTAGAGAATGCTTAGTTCATACCTGCCTTTCACTGTATCTGTAGCAAGCACCATGATACAGAAACTAAGAGACAGAATAATCTAGATGCAGCTTAAGTGCTTGCTGGCACTCATGCAAAGGTGCAATCTTTTGAGAATGATAAATAACAACAAATTAATATCTTTGCATTACACAACTCATTTTCTAGTCCAGTACAAAGGTGCAGCCTTTGATAAATAATAAAAAAAATGCTTTTTATTTCCATACCTCCTCAGAAAGACTAAAATGGCCATTAAGATAGTCTACCATAAGCTTGTTGCTCTCTACGTTCTATTGAATATATGAATTCAGAATAGCTCAAAGTGAGAGCAAAAGTCGTATTCTGAGCAAAGCCCAGTTGTTTCATTCTCCACCATCAAAGGTTTACATGTCCACAGTATCAGCTTTTAATTCTCATGTTAAGATATACTAAGTTACATGCTTGTTTTATGTGTGTATGTGTATTAAAACACAGAAGAAACAGTAGCCCAAGCATTAATACATACAAACACTACTGCAGCCCACCAGAACAGAATAGGTCCACTGAGACATATGATATCAACATTGTTAGTTGGTAGTCTTTTGGAGTAGTACAGTAATTAGACAAAAAAATACAGTGAGAGAAATCATTATAACATACAACAAAGACACGATGACAGAACGACCAGCACAGTAAAAAGATGCAATAAAGGAAGAATAGTGTAATGCAGACTAAAATGAACAAAGGTGCCTTGAGTGTAGTGTAGCTAGAGTTTGAATTAAAATGTGTTGTTGTTTGTGCGTATTGTGTCCCAGAGTTTGTCTTCATATTAAAGTGCTTTTAATTATGAAGCTGCAGTACTGGTTAGTATAATTTTGCTATTTGCTATTCTTCTGCTTATACAGATCTAAAAATTGATTTGTTGGAAGGATGCATAATTTCTGGAGTAGGAAGGAAAGTGGTATTGTTAATTGCTCTGTCTTTGTAATAGTTATTCAGTGCTTTGGCCAAGCAGAATTGAAGATACAAGTGATTAAGTGAGTGATACAACACTATGAAATAAATGTGCAGGTAAAAGAGAAACCCCTGTCTTTGCACTGTTTAGCTGTCACTGAGGAAGATAAAAGAAATTCAGTCTGACAGAAGCTGATAGGCAGTCAGTCTGCATTTAATAAAGTAGTTGATCAATGCCTACATAGGTCAGTATTATCTATGTCATTTTTTGGGCTTTGCATAACAGAGCATCAGAAATTTATTCTGATTTGTTGGAAACCAAATTTTGCTTGTGTTGTGTTTTGTTTATTTGTTTATTTGTTAATTTAGGTTTTGTCTCTGGAAGGATTTGTTTGTGTACGAATCCTAATGAAGAGGGTTTAACTAAAACTTGGCTTCCTGTGTTACAGAGGAAATTTGGTTTCGGTAATATTACAAAGAACTGTTAATAGCCTTCTACTCCATGGAAGTAAACCCTCGTGCGGACATCGCTTGTTGTTAAAAAGTGTCTTTGTTGGTAAGACTGAGGTCTTAATTATAAGAATCCTAAAGTATTTTGATAGCTTGTGGGTATCCCTTCCTTAAACTTCTCTTTCTTAATGAGAAATTAAAAGTCACAGAGCCCTACAGCATTATGCAGAGGATGGGGGTGCTGTAGTGTGGAGAAGCGATTGACACTACAGTATTTTATTATTGCTGTTCTGTTTCCTCACTAAGTAAAACTATTTTGTTGAAACCAGTCTTGTTGCAGATTAAAAGCTCTTAAAATAAATGAGTTTGAATATTACTGCTGCACTGCAATCTGAAGCTTTTACACCTGCAAGATTACTTGTCCTGCTAAAGACTAAGGGTTCCCTCAGCTTAGGACACCTAGTGTAAGGTAAATCCTCATTTCTAAGTGCTGAATCTTTCCAAGGAATTCTGATCATATTCAAGGTGACCACTGAATGGAGGATGTGCAGGTGTGCTCTGGACAGAAAGAGGTATCCTAATTTTGAAGGAATAAGTTCAGTTGCTATCCAGGCGGAAGTAACAGCTACAAATGCAAGGCACTGTGGCCCAACTGCTTGCTGTACTTAGACACTAGGTACAAGTTACTTTATCTTGAGTCTCAAGTACAGAATTTTGTTTCTCACTGTTATGCTGGTGTTGAAAACCCTGAGAAGCATGGCTCAGCCACCTATGAGAATCAAGGGAAGCGAGCTCTACTCTCATCTTATTTGGAACTAGATGGAAACCCTGTCTGTTCAGCAACTCCCAGAAGGAAAAAACTACTTGTTGTATGGTGTATGACAACCTCCTCCAATCTCGTCTTTCTCATGGAACCAAAAGTGGAAGCAATTCTTGCACTCATATTTCAGGGCATGGAATGATGAAGTTTATAAAACCTGGTGTCTATATTGAAATTCTGTTTGACTTTTTCCTGTCAGTGGCATCAAGCAATTAAAAATCATTAAACATCAAGATCCTATGCTCAGTTCTATGGTGAACTTGATCAGTCTTCTAAGTCCAGTTGTATGAAGGAAGCAGTCACAAGGGGTTTTCTAGGAAAAGAGGATATATTGAGAATGATTTCCTTTTCTTTCCTTGCTCTGCTTTGCTATTCGTTTTGAGAGTCCAGAAAGGAATACAGTGTTGCAAGTGCTGCTGTAGTTTGGGTTGGGATCTCATAAAAGTGGATTTAAATTCTGTTTGCAGGTTGCACCTTCTTCTTAAAAGGGTTTTGACAAGAGAATTAATCTTATTAGTACCTGTCAGCTAGTACAGTTTAAAGAAAAAAAGAATTAAAAAAAAAAGAATAAAAGATACAGGTGAAAATCTTCTCGGAGAGATTTAAAAAGGAGCTGTTGTAGTTTGTTGTAGTCTGCAGTGGTAAGAGGATGTCGCTGTGATGTAGAAGTAACTGTATACACCAGAGAGTTATTATTCAGATCTGTATTTAATAAGGGTAGGTTGGAGTATAAATGAGGATAGACATTTAATCACTGCTAGACTTAATTTAATAAGAGAGGAAAGAGCTAGAGACTTAATGCAAAGAGGATCTGGGATTCTTCCATGAGTCAAAGATTTGGATTCCTAAAGTCTTTGATTCCAAAAAAAGTCACTAAAAAATTCCTGCTCGTAGGAGTGCTTGGACTGTAACTGTAACAATAAGATGGTGAAAGTAATGTTTATGTTAACTTAGGCTTTGCTCATTGTGTGTGTGTTACTTGATTGTATCAGAAGAGTGTACAATCAATACAATCTCATAAGAATGTTCTGTGATTCCTTCTGTGCATGCTAAAATTATGAAATATCCTTTCTGATGCTTTCTGTTGGTTGTTGGCTGACCTGAATAACTGTGGTGTATATTCACGCTTAAAATGTATGGTACGGAGCAATTCACTTCAGGTTTCAAGTTCAAGTATGAAGTATCTTCTTGAACACTGATGCTCCATGTGCTTCTTTGTTGGAGAGAATTCCACAATTCTGTTTTGAATCATTTTTAACATTTCTTTTTAAAGAAGGTTCCTGTCTTAGGTTTCTTTTTTTTTTCTTTTTTTTTTTTTCTCCTATCCAAGAACTTGTTTGTGTCATGGGTATTCATTTTATGATGAACTATTCCTTTATTCAGTTCAGACACTTGCTTCTATTCAGTTCATTACAATATACCAATCTTGTTCATAATTAAACTTTTCTCAATTTTGAATTCTGAGCCTCTAATTTTTTTTCAAGATTCATCTGTCTGTGATGCCCTTTTTTAGGGGAATATTAACATTCATTATTAGTAAAGACTTAATATTCTTGTGTTTTTAATTTGTCCAACGTTATAAGACAAACTGTGAAAGACAAAGTTGTTCTTAAAATTGTCTTTTTGGTTTGCAGATGAAAAAAGAAAGCAGAGCACATAAGTTAGTTTGTACCCAATAAAACACAGAAGAGAGGGGTTGATATGGGAGCTCTGGTCATAACTAAAGATTTTATTTTATCCAGATAGAAAATGTGTATTTTTGGAACCAGTTCCAGAGTTGTCTTATGTGTTTGTGCTTCTTTGTATCTGTGTTCCCTTACAAACATAAAACCACATATACTCCTAAACTCATTAGAATTTAGACTGTACCATCATATGGACTTTATAGATACTGCTATGGCATGATTTTAGTGCTCAATGGGACTTCTGTGTGGAGACCATAACAATCATGCTTAAGTTGATAACAGAAGGTGGGATGTTTTGGAAGGGCTTTGTGTACCTGTAAAATAGTTTTTAGTTGATTTATGTTATTGTGTGACTTTTAATGTTAATATTTGTGAATTTAGTATGTGTGGATGGATGTGTTTCTCTGATAAAGCCATTGAGAACAGTTTCCTTTTGTTGTTTTGCAGACCTTTGGAACGTTCCAGTGAAGATGTAGATATAATATTCACACGACTGAAAGAAGTGAAGGCCTTTGAGAAATTTCATCCAAACCTTCTCCAGCAGATATGTCTGTGTGGATATTATGAAAATCTGGAAAAGGGTATCACATGTAAGAAAGCTCCACTAATGACCTATTTTAAGTAGATAAAGTTGAGGTTTAGGTAGAGATTGTTTCTAGGAGATGGTTGAGGGAGAACAATCAGTGGAATGGCTGTAAAAATGTTTACAGTCTTGGTGATGGGAGAAGGCAGGATTAAGTGCTGCTTGCTCTACAAATAAAATATGTGGTGAATCTATGGTAACAAGACAGGCATAATTGGATTTAGGACTCTGCCACCATTTCGCTGGAAGATTAGAAGCAGTCATTGCACTTAAGCTTCCTTCTTCCTCTGTAAATGTACCATTGATCTCTTTAGTATAGGTTCTTTGCAATGTCAGGAGCTTTTATATCACTGAGGCATACCACTAATTGTGTATGGTTTCCAATCACAACACATTTGCAGAACTATGTAGTGCTGTAGGGTGCAAAAGCTCTGTGCTTGCTCTGGCAATCAAAGTGTCAGATGAAGCTGGAGAGCTGTTCTCAGTCTGTGGAGCTAAAATGGAAATAAGTGATGGCCCTGTCATGGGAACATGCGAGTTCCCAGACTGATACTAGGGGTGTAGCTAGTAGAGAACTTTTGTAAGTGATGTTTGGTAAATGCTGAGACCCCTCAGATAAATCTGACATTCTTTGTGTAGGCAGCACTGAGGTTTTTGTAGTGTATTAGGAATTTTAATGCTCTGTAGTCACACTGATGGAATACCTGAGTACTGAAGTCCTGCAGCTGTTTCTCAGCCAGAACTGTTACTGAGGGTAGTTCAATGCAGAATAGCACTCGGAGATTCTAAATTTCAAGGGTACATTTTTCAGAAAGTCTTTTTGTTATTATGCTTCATTTATTAACTAGATAACAGTAAAAAAAAGAAGTGGGAAAGAACAAAGCAGTTCTGTGTGATTTCACTGGTTCAGCAGTCTCTTGATCAGTTTAGTAAAATTTCTGGTGTCATTTACTATACTTTCTGGTGTCATTGGAAACACTACTGGATGAATAAATAGTCTGATATAGCAAATATTTTACTGCCAGAAGTGACTATAGCAGTACTGTAATATAAGGGGAAATATTCGATAATGTCACTGAACTTAAGAAGATATATCTTACTTACAATATTTCTTATTTTCAGTATTCCGTCAGGGCGATATTGGGTCCAACTGGTATGCTGTTCTGACAGGCTCACTGGATGTGAAGGTTTCTGATACAAGCAACCACCAGGTAAAACAAGTTGTTCATTAAAACAATACAATTGGTAGTACAAAAGCTTAGGAGTTATATTAAGGTAGGTAACAATGAGATGTATTGCACAGATTTTTTTTTTTCTTTTTTTTTTCTCAGTGATACTTTTCTCTATGGAGGTAAGTTGTGCTATTGACTTCAAGAAAGATGGAATGGAATGCTCTAAAAAGTAAATTTGAAACAGGAGTCACAGTATTTTCTCATAACTAAAGATCTGTGAATTGTTAATTGATTCCCAAGAAACATTGTAATTCACTTCTTGTTCTAGAAGTTCAGAACACAACCACCAACAGGGCAGCCTGGTAACAGCACACTGTGGTCTCTCCTGAAAGAAGGGGAAGATGTGATAGTAACAATGGAGTACCAGAACTGCTGCCAAGTTAAACCTGGAGAAAAGGCAGTGCAAAGAAATATAAGAGCAAGTAAAACACCAACAAATTGCAGGTGATTACTCCAATATCTTGACAATCCTATTTTTACAGAATTTGGATTTTTGAATAGTTACAAATAAAAAGATGAGAATAATATTAAAAAATCAATTGCCCAAATTAAAACTATATCCCAGAATGTGTGTGAGAAACTATAGATGGGGTTTAGACCTTTATACTGGGGAAGATTTTTTGCTGATGGTAGTTTGGTGGAAACTGAAGCTCCTACTCAGCTGTGTGCAGCATTAGAATGCAAATCAGGGCACTGGGTGAACACTGGGTTCAACTTCCTTCAGTAAAATGATAGATTAAAATAACTTCTTTTATACTGTTATTTTTAGTAACCTCTTCATTATACTACCTAGAGACTAGTAGAGAGTAATTAGCCCAATTTAAGCAATTCTCTACATGACCTGGTTGTCACTGATACTGTCACAATTCAGGCTTTATGAAATGCTTTTCTGTGCAAGTCAGAAGCAATAATGAATATTTTCTGGTGGTCGCCCAAAGATGGCACTGCACTGTTGTTAAGACCCAACAGTAATACTCTTCACTGAATGAGAAATAAGTATATCCCCATGAGTATTCTGAATGTAAAAGTTAAGAATCTGAAGTGTTGATTTGTTGCATTGGATGGAAGGTTGAGCAGTTCAGCCTCTTAAGAAATGTAAATATTTTTTCTGCTCATTCAGGTTCACTGCATTTTCCTGCCAACAGGGAACTACAGAAATACTGTTCATGTAGTTCTAGTTATGGAAATTATATTCTGCAGTAATTTCTAAACCATTTATTTCCTTCTCACAGGAACAATGAACTGAATTCTACTACTGTCTAGTTGCCATAGGATACAGCCTCACTGCTTGAAGAAGCAGCTTATGCGTTTACCATTCTAGTGCTGGAGAGGATTTGTGGGTGGGAACCTCTAAATAATGAGCCCAATATTTTCTCTGTCTTGGCTCCCATTTTTTCTTTATGCCACATCCTTTCTGTTCTTTGCTCTTCTGCTCCTTGTCCTGACTTCAGCTCCTGCATGTCCTATTCTGGCAATACCTTAGTTCCCTGGTTGGGATAGTGCTAGTCCTTCTTGAGCTTGAAATGCTTACTAAGGCTCATTCTTACAGTGCTTACTGAAAACCCAGATGATGGAGGAAATACACTGTAGCTCCACAGACTAAGCACTGACAGACTGAGTTGCTAGCATTGTCCTTCTAGCTAGAAATGGACGACCAATGCTCAAATGCCTGTTTATCTGTCATGGATTACACTTTCTAATAGCAATTCCAAGGAGCCAAAGCTACCTTTGCTGAGTTGTGGTAGTGATTAATTGCTATGCTTTTTACTCTTGCGCCATAAATAGCACTAATGCTTCTGGGAAATAATTCCTAATATTTGAAGGGAATTCATTTGTTACTGACACCATTGCTCACTTTGTTTCTTCAACCTGCAGTGCACATAGTTATACAGGCTGTTGCTACTAAGAGAAAGTGTTCTTGGGAAGCAGCTGCCTGTGATAAGTGCTGCTTGCTTCTTTGTGTAACCATGAAATTAGCAATTTTGGTACTGCAAGACAATTTCATCCTGTTTTCAGAATATACAGTAGAGCTAATAATCAGCTCTCCCAACAAGTTGCATCTTTTGTTCCACACCTGTTAAAGATCAGCTAACTTTAACCATTTGTCAGTACTAGAAATGATTCCTCACCAGTCACACACAGGTAATGAGCCATGTGTATTAATTCTGGAGCTCCAAGTAGACTCACTGACAGAGTCTTGGCTAGGAAATAGGATGTTTTAGCTTTCCTCACAGGTTCTGTTCTGTTCTATTCTACTTAATACATGCTGTTTTCTTGTGGTTTTTTTGTTTGTTTGTTTGTTTTTTAAAAAAAAGAAAAAGAAAAAAGAAAATGAAAAAAGAAAAAAGCTGTAGACCTGGGTCTACAAGTTTGGCTCTTTTGAGTTCTGCTATTTTGGAATTTATTGGGTGTTGGAAGTTCTCTTTAATCTGGATGCCTATAAGACGTAGAAGCTTCATTCTGCTATTTTCCAGGACATGGAAATGTTGTTCTCCTGAGCCCAGAAAACCAAGCTCTATGCTTTTCCTGTGGTGCTTTTTTTCCCCTTTAACAATGCTCTGACCCAGAAACAAGGTCTTATTTTTTATTTGTTAGTATTTCCTTCAGTGGATATCTTGCTCCTAACAAAATGTCCTTGTTCAAGGCTAGCCTTCATTCCCTATTTAGTCTATATCTTGCTCTGCCTCTTAAACCTTTATCGTCCTTAGTTGCTTGCTACTAAATTTCCTTTGTATCCTCTTCAACTTCTTGGAGCATTTTTACTTTAGTTTTCTGCATGTAATAGTTACTGTTGCAGTGATCAATCTGAGCTTTCATATTTATGATGTGGAACTGTAGAAATGCTGGATTGTATTTCCAAGGAAGTTATTCTTACTAGTTAGTTTAGTTAGAATCTAATTAGCTATTAGATTCTAATAGTTAGAACAGAATCTAATTAGCTATTATCTATTAGAATCTAATAAAGTGTTTATTTGCGACCTGTAACCTTTAATGCTTAAGTTGTGCAAGACGTTAGAGTAGATGAGGTTTTTGCAGCTTGAATTATCCTTTAATTGTATGATGATGAGTATAGTGTTAATATAAATATGACAATGATACTTCTGATTAGGAATGAAATACTGGTTCCTCTTTTAACTGGTATTTGTTTACCAAGGCAGCTTGTCTTCTGGTAAGCCTGAAAATAAATGTGCTATATAGATGCTGCTATGTTCTACTTCTTAATGAAGCTATGTTTGGAGATTAGTTGCTTTCTTCTGTTGAAAGCACAGTAAGTTATTGTGCATTGTATGCTTACTAGGAGTATCTTGATGGCTTTTATTCTTACAAAGGCATGTAGTTGTGTATCTTGCACTGGAAGATGGATCTAAACATGTGAATGTGTCAAGTCTTCAGTGAAGCTAGTGAAGTATAACTTCATACAAGTTCTTGGTGTATATAAGCTCATTCAGACCCATTATATTTGCAGAAAATGTTAGTAATGCTGCTAAGGAGAAATTTGAAAGATCACATAAACAGTATTAATGCTTACATTGCCTAGGATTTTCTAATATAATAGGAGGCGTTTTTCTATTTACTGATTAAAGTATTAGAATAAACATTTAGGATCTCATAGATTAACTTTGGAGAAACTTTTTGACTGCTTGCAGAGCTGTGTTATGTCACAAGAGGGCAGTGTTAGAATATATAACGAACAGTACAGGCAGCATTAAGCATTGAAATGGCTGTTTTGAAAATCATATTGAACTATTTATTGAACACCTTAAAGAATTTGACTGTTTCAGATTTCTCACTTACTGTTATTTCTGTTCTGCTGAGGCAGTAAAATATGCTAGCTGCTGATGATTGTGGCAGTAATTTCATTTGTCACTGAAATGGGAAGATACTGTTATAATAGTAATCTGACAAAATCACCCACCCAGTAGATCCTGAGTGGTGGTTGGTCTGCTTTCTGTACAAACTATTTTTGAACTTTCTGGCTGTTGAATGGTCAAGAAGTGACAGAAGAGAAGGATGTGGGTTTGGTTTGTTTTTCAAGGTACTGTCAAATACCAGGTGTAGAGGTAAGTGTAATGAGCTGCTTGGTCTTAATTTATTTTACTTGTAACAAATAACCTGATAGGTACTATACTTAAAAGTTTCATAAAGATTTAGTAAGCACCCTTCAAAATAAATAGAATCGGCAGCCTGCTTCTGATTAGGGATGCTGCCCTCAGTTGTGAACAGATTCTGAGCATAATTCTTGGCACTGTTATCTACCAAAGTAAATAGCAGTCTAATTACCTTTTAGAAATATTTCTAGTTTAGTGTTGTCTTAAAGATGCTGTTAACTGTCTTATCTTTGCTTAGGTTTTGATGTCTACTTTGAAAACGAACAGGTTATGAAGGGTGACTGTGACTAAAATCTCAGAATAAAACTGCAAACTAATGCATGACAAAAGGATCAGTATGACAGCTCTCCCAGATTCCTCAGTGTTTTTTTTTTCACTGGATCAGATTCAGAGACTTCTAGCCTAAATGATTAAGATTTATATACTTGTCCGATACCAGAAGAAATTTCTTCTGGGAAGAAATAAAAAGAAGGATGAAGATCAAACAGCATTTTTTTTTTTTTTAATGACAAGATTTTAGATTTAAAAAACAGACCAAACTGTTAAACACAGGGAACTGGCTTCACAAGTGATTACCCTTTTTTAGTAAAGCTTTGAAGGAGGAGCTATGAGTGCTTGAATAGTACAGCATTGTCAGCTGTAGGGAAATGTAAAGGACTGAGGATCAAAAGCCAAACAAGTTAGTGGTGTTGCTGGGAAAAAATGACCATGAAGAAAGAGATATAGAGATATAAGTGTCTGTGTAAGAAAGGGAAGAATTTCTTGGTTGTCTGAAGCTGAGGATAAAGGAGGTATGTGATAAGATTAAGTGAAAATGAGGGAAGGGATTTCATGATGACAGTCCTTGCAATACTGTATTCTGAATGCAAACATAAAATTGCCATTATGAATTTCAGGGATCACCTACAAGAAGCTAAGACATAGGATTTTACTGCAGTCTGTAGAGTAGTGTAAATATTCTGGAGCAGACTTAACTTATTAGTTTAAGCATGAGAATTGCTCTACCTTCTGTAACAGATATTGGGTGGACAAACAGACTTAAGTGAGAAGTTGGTTATTTTAGTCTGTACTGAGCTCCACAGCATTGTAGTTATCGTGATTTAATTTCCTATATTGTCTGTACATACTCTTTTGATTCTGTCTGCCAAATACCCTAGAAAAAAGTCTGAGATGTTGCAGATACATTTATAGGATTAGATGGGAATGTATGGAAATAATTAATGTTATTATAGTACAGTTAATCTGCAGATACTTTAATTAGGAACTAGAGGAGAACTTGTTCCCAGTCTTCCTAGGAGTTAACAATTCATTTGAGCAGATCACTTTGCTGTTCATAAAGAGCATAGCCTAAAATGTGTTGTCAAACTGCAGTTCTACTGTGGAAGGATATTGCTGTGTTATCATTAAAAGTAGTGGATAATAATGTTTCATAAATTGATTCATAAATTTTCCTTTATGAATCAAGACTGAGACACATTCCATTGGAGGCTGTGGAGCAAAGATCACTTCATAGATAATTTAATCTACTTTCGCTTATATCCTTTGGTTGCTCTGTTATGAAAGGAAATTTTTGGCTGAAGACAGGTTTGATATTTGACTATGGGAAATAAGCAAATTTCCAAAATGCTGGCTTTTGCAGATTTCCTGTTAGGTGTAGAGATGGTATAGAATCCTGGAGGGACACAGGTGCAGAAGTGAGGTAGAAGTAAAAAGTAAAGGAAAATGATGAAATTAAAAAACATAAACAAAAAAAGCTTCAACAGTAAAATGAAAAATGCAAGTCACAGCTTGAAACAGTGATTGAGCCACCTGGTAGGAAGGCAGAGCAAACCCAGGGGAGCTCAGGTGCATGCAATGTACCTGAGTGATTGGAAGGGGTGCACCCAGGATCCACCCCTTCCCAGACCTCATTTAAGGTTTGGCTGCGGAGGCAAGGGTATCTTGCTGGAGATTCCTGTGTACCCGTGTCCTTATTAAGGTAATTTCTTTATTTCTGTGCCCACACTGGCTACATTTGAGTAAATTCTTGCTTACTGTAGTCTGGGATCTTTCTGCCCTGCTGTCATTGCTGTCCTTTCAATCTCTTTACAACCAGATCCATTAATTTCCTTTTAAATGCAAAATATTATCAATACTAACATTCATTAAAAATACTTTAATGCTACAGCAAAAAAATGCTCACCCTATCTCTCTGTTCCTAACATCAGTCAAGTTTTTTTTTCCCATTTTCTTTGTTTCTGCCTTATACCATGACTTTGCCCAGAGTGCAAAATTTTTGGATGCTGGGTTCGAAAATAGAGAGTCACAAGTGAGGGAAAGAGCACTCAGGGAGCCATGTTATGATGAGGGAGGGAGGAGTGCTAATTCTTAGCTGTAGGATGCTTGGACAAAATCTTTAATGTTTTAGATTGATTTTAGGTGAGATGGGGAGGTGGCTGACATCAACTCTTTTGCTGTGTATCTTATCTGCTGTGATGGTGAAACTGAATGTATGGTCAGCCTGTGGTTTAAATGGCACCATTTTTAGTGTGTTCAGAGGACAGAGAGCAGTGGAAACAATCTCATCTTTTAAAGTCTTTAATACTGCATTTTAAGTAAGTGTGTGAATTTTAGCTGGCTACCAGCAACTAGAACCTCCTGCTGCTTCTGGGATTGCAGAGGGGAACAGCAAACTGAGTTTTATGCTGCCAGCAATCCTCCTGCAGTCTACACCAAACAGCAGGAGTTTCTTGAGTGTGAGGTTAACAGGTATAATAGGAAATGCACACCTGATTCCCCAGGAGGCTGGAGATGTATAAATCGAGGGCAGAGAGAAGACAGGTCTCTGAAGCCTTGAAGAGGGCTTGCTCCTTAGTTGGTTGAAGAACTGCATCACTGTAGAAAGAGATTGGGGGGGGGGGGGGTGCGAAGAAAAAAATTTCACTTGATGGAAGCCTGAACTTTTCTTTAATGAAGATGGGCAGGACTGTTCCACCTCCTTCACCTAATGCCTCTCAATGTTAATTTATTTCTAAGCCTTAACAGCTGCCTAATCAGAAGTTCTCTTAGAAAGTGGTTCCTTAATCAGTGTTTCTCCTTTTCATTTTTTTTCCTATTTTATATGGAGGCAGGGAAAAGGAAGAAGAGAGTGAGGAAAAGTTTAGAGGTGTAAATGTGACTGAAAATCTACCTAGTAGAAATGGATTGGTAATTCTACACTGAACAGATTATCTTTCATCTGAGCTTTCTCAATGAATTTGAGCATAATTTTAGTGCATGTCCTGTACTATAGGCTACTTATAGGGGCACCCATTTCTTATGTATTCATCACAAATATTTTCTTCTAACAGTGCCTGATTGTATTTGCCTTCCATGGAAGTGTGTTTCTGATGGTTGGTAAATTCTTCCTGGATCTTCTCTAAAACAGACTTGATTTTGTTTTCTTGAACAGATAATTTTATGTGATAATATCTGTGCAAAAGCAATTTGATGTGGTTCAGGGAACTGAACTAATATGGACATTTGTCTTTATAATGCAACTATAAAGCTACAAACTTGATCTTAATAACATTTGCCATTACCACTTATTAGATACTTGAAAGGAAAACAATGCAATTTTTAAACATAGAAAATGATGCTGAACTATGCTTATGTATCTCTTCTGACTTGTCCAAGATAAAGGAGTAGATGGGAGGACAACATTTTCTGTTTCACTTTCTGGAGCCATTATGTGAATCATACAGTTTGAATTAATGTACGTTTTTAATGATGTATCAAATAAAATCAGCATATTTCTGCTTATGTATTTGTGTAAAAGCATGTATAATGTCTTTAAAAAAAAAACCTGCAGCTTGTGTCTTAAAATTTTTAATACTGCTTGTATTTTTGTTTCTAAAATACTGAAAACAGCCATTTATGGTCCAGCTTAGAAAAAAATGTATGTGCCCATCTATAGTGTGATGCTCAGGAACATAGCCGCTTGTAAGCATAGGACAGCGCATGTATCTGAAGGTCTTTATTCAGCCATGTGTTTAGTTTCTAGCAGTCTAATGTTTTTCCTGAAGGGTCTCTTGGTTTGTACTAGAATGTTCACATAGGAGTTCCTGGCCAGTAGATATGAATTAAACATCTTTTCATCACATGAATGATATAGACCTCATGTAGACCTTCTGAAGTGGCCTTTACTGTATGCTTAGGATCATCCCAATTACTCTAGACTTAATCCAAGATGTTTTCAAGCTTAATAGTTTGCTTGAAATGCCTGAGTTACGTTAAATTAATTTTTTTAGTCAACAGACAAATCATTATGAATGGAAGAGCTTATTTCAATAGAAAATATTAAGAAAATATACGTCAGATTTTTGTTTTGATGAAGGTAAACTATATAGGGCAGAAAATTTTGTTCTGGGATTGCCTTATTGATGCTAGTTACCTTCTGATCACCTCTGATGTTTCTAAAGGATTTAGTCATTGCAGCAGCGTTTAAACAGAATTTAAAGGTAGCTAAACAGAGATCATGACTTTCTTCCAGAGGTGAAGGTGATTGTTTGCAGCTAGATATTTCTCATCCAATTGGTGGTGGTAGAAAACAGAAGTTCTACTAGCTTCTGCACTGAAGCTTTGTGTGCTACTAATCAGTGTATTGTGAACTTTTTCAGTTTGTTTGGTACTCTTAGTTTTTAAAAAAAAAAATTGCTAAGAAATGTTAATATAGTGCTGTTAGCAAATGTGATGTTAATTTTCCAGGATTTAAGAGTCTTTAATATGTCCTTTTCTTTTTAATTCAAAGGATGCTGTAACAATATGCACCCTGGGAATAGGAACTGCTTTTGGAGAGTCCATTCTTGATAACACTCCTCGCCATGCCACCATTGTTACCAGAGAATATAGCGAGCTCCTTCGAATTGAGCAGAAAGACTTCAAAGCACTCTGGGAGGTAAATTCAGATTTATTTGCAGTTTATGTAGAACAGGGTTTTAATATTTTAAGTTTTCATGAGATGCAAGCATACTTGTAGCCTAAGCATAGGAGTAATGCTTTAAAATCAGCTTGGACAAAAAGGAAAATATTTTAAATGTTTTTGACTATGTGATTGCACGCTACTGTATTGCTTTCTTATGGGCTTCGAAATTCATTTCTTATTTCATTTCTCCTAATTAAGTAACTTTGGAGTTTCTGGTAGAATTTGAATTTGTGCTGCAGGTGTTGCTGTCTTATGCTCAAACTTGCTGTTGTTGCCTGCATTTGCAAAGAGTGTACCCACACAATACACAGGTTTTAATATATCCTGCTTTACTCTGGTCTAATCAGCAGCCATAAGGAGTTTAAAATAGGCAAGTGGGTAAAATTACTTAGTCACTGATTACATCTGGGCTTCCTTAAAAACTTTTCCTTCTAGAGAACATAGAGCTGAATTTCTTTATTCTTTACTCTGTGTGTACTTCAGTGTTTCTGCTGAGAAAACTGCATTAATGCATTGCTCTGATAAGTTAATAGATTTGAATTTGTTTGGTTGTTGTAAACATTATGCTTAACTGAAAAAGTATTCTGGGGATTGCAAGGTATGTCATTGGCTTGGCCTGTGCTGTACTGCACTTGTTGCCATTTGAAATAGGCAATACTGCACAAGTTTAGGTTAAACTGTTCTAGAACATAAATGCCTACATCATTTACCC
Organism: Coturnix japonica; assembly: GCF_054131305.1. Taxonomy (NCBI): domain Eukaryota; kingdom Metazoa; phylum Chordata; class Aves; order Galliformes; family Phasianidae; genus Coturnix; species Coturnix japonica. The sequence continues at coordinate 17,865,303 of NC_140669.1, forward strand.
TTTGATCACTAATATAATGTTTCTAATAATTTTACTTATTTGATGAGTTTCTTGGTGATGCTCTTGAACAGGTCACATGTTGAAAGCATTGGGAGCTATTGTGGGGAGCGGCAGCGAAATTAAATTTCAAATTTTATGAAATTTTAGAACGTGTCACAGAGACTGCAGGTGTCACTCAGAGACCACAGTAAAGCTTTAAGGTGCTACTTGGCTTTTTGTTTGCAGTGAAATGTTTCATGTTTGGGGTGGTTTATTTTAGGGAGGCTGGTGCTTTGCTTTGAGTGAGAATGCAAAACAGCACCCACAATAACTCTACTGGTTAGTCGGAGGTAGAGAACAGGGTAATTCACTTTTTTGTTTGTTTTCAAGGTGGTATTTATTATGCTGTTGATTACTAATCCCAAAGCCTACCTAAAGTGTAGTTTGGGTATGTTGAACAGTGTATTCAAAACAGACAAAATTATTTGAGGAAATTCCTCTTAAAAATATTAGCAGACAAAGCAGTAGCAATAGTATGGTCTTATCCTTTTATAGAATTTCTAAAGCAAATGCTTTTTTCTCTAGGGAAACTTCTATGTTATGTATTTTTGTGTTCTGTGTTGTTTAATATGACTTATCCTGAGACGTGTGTATCTTTGATTTATTTCCCCATACAGGTTTAATAATTGGTGATACCACTCTGTTAACTTAAAATGTAATTTGATCAAAACCTACACGCAGTGAGGAATGAACTGCAGATTTATTATCAGTGGTACAATGGGAAAAATGGGACAAGGCAATGTCAGTAACGTTACAGTACAGATGAAGTAGAAACTGAAATTTTGTGCATATGCGTTTCAGCTCTTGTGCTATGAAAATTTAACTGCAGGAAAAAAAAATAGTTTCCCCAGAACCAAGATTATGTAGTACTGCAGTTTAAGAACAGCCTAAGTAAACAGTAGGTCTGTAATTCTTACATTGCTGCAACTTTTATGAATGTAGGATTTCTATGATTAATCAAGTAGTGCAAAAATTGTGATTAAGGGGTGGTTGTTTCCCGTGTTTATGTACCACAAGACTTCCTTTTGGTTAAAAGAACAAATGAAAATTATTTGCTGGTAAATGGTAACTGCATGTGAGTCATGAGGGGGCAATAAAAATATATATGTATTATTAGGATATGAATATAAGCTTGGAAAATGATCAAGTGTATACTGATAGACAGTTATTGTGCAGCTGACCAGAAATGATAGGACTAGGAACTATGAGCTACCTTACTTCATAAAAATTTCTTAAGGCTGAAGTGCGTTGATGAGAATCTTACTTGCAATAGATTGGTTTTACTTTTGCTATCACAAATCTAGGCAGCTCCTTGGAAGAGAAATTTACATTCATACTGCTTATGAGGCTTTTGGTATAAGTTCTAAAGCTAGATTGTAAGAGGGAGAGAGATCTATTTTAAAAGTTGAGAAACTTTCAATATCTCTACAACACAGTTTTATGAATTTACATACTTTTCTGCTTTTTACTTAAATAGAAAAGTGATCTTTTTCTGTATTAGCTGTATTGCTTTAAGAAACTGTACTTATTCATGTGTTTAACAGAGCAGATGTGGCTTATTAACATATTTAATGTACAAAATATGCAGCAGAATATAGTGATCTCTTACTTTGAGTGCAATTACAATTGGGTTTATATCTGAAAGATTGCTATTTTTAAGTGACTTTATCACTTTCCTTTTGTCAGTTTTATAGACTTAAATGCTCTTGTGGAAAACATAAGATATTCTTTATCAAAAGCATAATTAGCTGCCTTTTGTGATACAGAGCCAAATACTCAGCTCTTTACAGAAAGATCTTCTGCAATCTCCTTCTTTAACAGTCAGGGAAAGTCAGTGTAAACAAATAATATTGTCTGAGTAACAGCAATTACTATTTAAAATGGCCTAGTGTTCTCTCTAGTGGCTATATCCATTTAAGTAGCATCCTGTTCAGAAACATCTGTTGAAGTTCTGAGCTTACTCATCCTTGGAGACTTATTTTTCTGTCCACAGCTGCTAGAACAGATTGGGGTTTATGAAATCTGTGGTTAGGTTTTCACACAGCCAAACAGTCTTGAGGAAAGGACTGCTAGGAGGCTGTGGGAATCACGGGTGTCAGAACTTGGTGTGTGACCTGTCCCTGGCGTTCATTTTTGAGGTTCTGTAGCAACTGCTACAAACACGGTAGACATCAATGGTCCTATGGTGATAAGAATGCACCTTCCCTCTTTACATCACTGAGTGCAGTATTAGCTACCTTGCCCCAAACCACAAGGGTGGTTACATCCAAAAATAAACATAAATGCAGAAGATTGTACACAAGCAGCTCTTGTCAAGTGCACCCTGGCGGGTCAGTGGCTTGCTCCACCCCCTTCTAGCTTTAATGTTTCCAACAGAGTGGGAGCAAAATGATTGCATTTGAACAGTGTTATTGTTGCGGAAGTTCTCTGTAGTTCATCCTCAAGCTTTGTCCTTCCATGCAATTGCAAAGTGATTCAAGCCCAGACAGGAAGGGAGTGAATCTGCTGAGAGGTAACTTATTTTTAGAGGTCTTTCCTACCACAGTAAATTACTCAGGCTTCCTTGAATAACATACAAATAACCAATTTCCTTTTGTGTGGAGTAAGATTCAGTTAGAAGTTACTGACTGTGCTCTGAGAAACACTTGAGTAAATGAAGAGCAACTACTACCTTGGTATGCAGTGACTTTGGAGAGAGGGAGTCTTGGCCCCTGTAAGGTCAGAATGGGTATTTTAATTATTCTTTTCTTTCTAACCATCAACCCTTAAACATCTTGTTGTCTGGTTAACAGTAGTGTAATTTGCTTCCTCCTTTTGTCTGTCTCATAGTTCAGTCGCCCTCAACAGGCTTCAGTGGTCTGAAAAAACAGCTTTGGAAGAAAACATTTTTTTATCTTTTGTTCTGAGCATTTATAATGTTAGTATTTAATGAGCTAATTTAAAACAGATTGCCTGTCAAAACAGGAAAAAAAAATCAAAATAGCTTGGAATGCTGTTTAGGAAACAACTGGTCACTTCATACATGTGATTTAAATGCAGCGTACAGTGAGACTTCTGAGTAAGGTTTATTTTCACCAGAACTGAGGCAGTAGCTCTCAGTGCTTTTCCACACAGTATCAGTTTGTCGTTTGAAATTGTATCTAATTATTAAAGTGGGAATTATGAAGGCACTATGAAAACACATTAATGGAAATAAACATTGATGAACTTTTAAAAAAATCCATTTGTCTGTGCAATAAGTGCATTATTTATCACTGTATGTTACTGAGTCAAATGCAAGGCAATACAGTGGGCAGCATTTCAGAGAGGCAGCCTTTTCCTTGCCCTAGGCTATTGGAATATATGTCACAGGGTTAGAGGAGGGAGTTCTTCCTTCTCTCTCTGGTAGACTTCTAATTATTGCACATTTTTAAAGAATACTAGGTATCTCATGTACTTGTCAGTACTTCCTAATGCACCTATCACAACTTCAGTGTTCCATATCAGAAATTTCCATATCATCAAGTGAGATATTTGTCAGGATGTGAGAAATTAGGTGCTGGTAAAAAGGGGTGATGGGAGTGAATCAAATGATTGGATTAAGGCCTAGCTAAAGAAACTCTTTGATTTTGCTTTATTACTGTCAGTATGTTGTCTAGTAATCAGTTGCAAAAGTCTTTGCAACAATTTATTGATTTCCTGTAGGTAAGTATAACAGGGACATAAAACTGTAGTTAATAAAATGAAGCCAGTTTAACTTTACAGAATGGGTGACTGTGTGATTTTAAAATAGTGAAGTGCTTGGAAGAAGGTAGTTGTGGAATGACTGGCTTTCTCTGTCTGCTTCATGTCACGCTCCATTGACTGCTCAAATTCTACCTTGATTATTCATCTCTCTAATGAAGTTTTATTTGAGAAATATGAAAGAGATCAGATTGTAGTAGCTTATCTTTGGACTGTAGCTGTAATACTTAGTTCATCAAGCTCCCAAATAACCATCTTGTTGGAACAAGGAGGAACTTTTCCAGAGTATTTGGTAGGGAATGCAACATGGAATTAAGATGTGAAAGGACTCAGGTGTGTGGGATGCATTGTCTTGTGCTGTCTGCAAATCTTCAGCTGCTGAGGGATTCAAATTTATATGCAAAGAAAAGGACTAGTGTGTTAGACATTAAATATGAAGTGATGATAGGCAATCAGATATTTTTCCTAGACTAACACATGGAAGGGGGGAGGAATAAGAAAAATTCTTCCTCCTGGCTTTAGAATATGACAGCGAACACAGAATTGGCAAGATATGAGCAAACATTTGTAAGTAACTAACATTCCACCTTCATACCTTCTGTGTTAATGCTGGTAAAAACACAGAGTGAGTAGTAGGGAAAGATTCCAAAATCGTCGGTTCACAAAGACAACTTGTGAAACTGCACTTCTAGTTTTACTGGTGCAAACTGAGTATGTTTCAAATGAAGACAGTACAATTGCTTTGGTAAACATGAAGCTAAGTGGGAGCAGAACACTGCCTTGAATACTGCTGTTTTGTTTCCTTTCCTTACTTTTGCAATGAACTCCTGGGATCTTCCCTTTTGTTTTCCTTTGTCAAACATTTATAATATTAAAACATTATTTTCTGGAAGAGCAGATATGATTATGGAATGGTATTCTATCCTCAGTAGCTTTACAACCAAAGTAATGTTTGCATATAAAATAGCAACTTTAGTACATTAATTCATGTATTTAAAAAAAAAAAAAAAAAAAAAGCAGTTCTTTGTGGTCACTTCTCATGACCCTATCCTAAAAGGTAGCCTTCTGGTTGATGGTGCATGGTTTCTGCAAAAGATGAAGGGGATTCAGTCTGAAGTTTGCAAATTTTACTTTCCTTGTCCTTTGTCTAAGGTGACAGACTTGAGCATTCAGGATACTCCTTAAGCAGTGGAAAAGTCTGAAAAATAACAAGTTGCTTGGAAAGACCTAAGCCTTCCTCATGTTTCTCTGCAACAAGCCTTCTTGGTTCTTGCTCTTGAATGTCATCTGTTTCCACCTCCGTGTCCTCCTTTATTCCTATTTCTTTTTCAGTTGCAACATTTTGTGTCTGTGTCATTATTTCTCCATTCGGAGACAAAAAGCTTTGTAGTTCAGTGTTTTCTTAGCCCTAACTAGTGTGGCATTTCTCATGGATACAATTGTCTCCGTAATAATGTCCATCAGCTTGAAGCCCATGATGCCAGTTACTGTGCAAATATATAGTTACTCTTGCTTGCATCCCTTGTGAATGTTTATCTTTATTAACACTTCAAAAGATTCTTAAATCATATTGCAGAGAGCTTGACTTTCTAGAGATTCCTCACTGGGAAAAGAGCAAATAGACTAACATGCTTGCTGGATTTCTCTTCCTGCTAAGTAATTCATTTATTGGTTTCTCTTCTTTCTATTTTATTTCTAACCATAATAAAATGTGGACTCATCCAGTTTTCAAGAAAAGAATTTTGATAAATTCCCAAAATACTTAAATATCAGAAGGGCAAGCTGGAATGTAGACATTTAAGCTCTGCAGATGCTTTTGAGGCAGCATTTTTTTTCTTTCTCTTGGAAGCATTACTGCCAAACTTGCATTTTCTATAACCAGCTTTTATATTAGCAAAGCAACTGCTTTTCATCCTCTGCAGATTGTATTATTGAATGTGGTATCTCTAAGCTTGATATGCTAAACAGGGAGAAGTTGTATATTGCAACACACAGCTGGAAGCCTATGAATATTAGGGAGCAAACTTAGGTACTTCCATTAGTCCATTTTTTACTATGTAACCCCACCTTTCAGAAGAACTGTATTTGAATCTTATAAGATAGCTCTTAGTTCTTCCATTGTTTTTTGATCAAACATAAGTCTTTAATGATTGAGTATCTTGTTCTCATCAGACACAGGAAAAAATGAGTAATATGAGTATGTAGCTGTGGGTATATAATCTGTCTCTATCTTGCGTGTTTATATTAGTGCATTAAATTCTCATTTATCGTGACAAATTGCCTTGAGCTTTCAACTGCTCTTGGTGGCAAGGCCCTTTATTGCCTTTAGAGTGGATACAAAGGTGATCAACTGTACATGGGTTTGCTCATATTTCTTAACTTTTGAGTTTGACATTGTTCCTTTACACAACCATGAGGGTGATGTGGATGAAGTTGGTCTTGTAGACTGATGTTTTCTGATTTTCTAGTCAGCCTTATCTCAGTTCTTCATTTCTTTACTTCCTCACACAGAAAATAAATCTATTGTCTATCCTGAGGCTATTTGGTTCCTGCAGGTTCTTGAGAAAGCAGAAATCCCTTGGCAGCTTTTTAGCAAAGAATTCTAGTTGTGTATGTTGCTTTACAGTGGTGGATATGGTTATGTCTTCCTCTAAGGCGTTTCTTTAGAATGCATGCTGCATTTGAGTAGGTGCTTTCAGCTTGTACTATACAGGGAGTAAGGAAAATAATGTAATGCCAATTATTAGATCAATGAATGTGTTTTAACATTGATGTTTCTAAAATCCATTTGCTTAACTGTGCTGGCATTTATTTAAAAAAGTCAATAAGATTTGTAGTGGTGGAAGATCTTCTGTGAATTAGCACATAATTAAAGCAAGGCAGTTATATTTTAGATTTATTTTTTTCCTGACAGATTAGTTCATAAAATATCTTGTGAAATAGTTTCTATCCACTTATATAGCAAGAACAGTACAACCTGCGAGACCCACTTATTACTCATTATATTATACACTTATTATATTCCCCTTTTCTTAAGGTTGCTTTCTCTTGAGTGAGCATTCAATACCTTAAACTCAAAACAAGCTAAAATACTAAAAAATATTAGTTTTAAGGCTTAATAAATAGACTAAAAAAGAAACAAACTTTTTCTTATCTTAGAATAGTCCTAATAGATGTCTTTTCCTGGATGCAATCAGAGCTGTAAGTTTCAACATTTACCCTTTCATGTAGGCTGTATCCTCACCTCTTTTCATGCATGGTGAAATACTACCTTACTGTAGTCAATGAGCATTATGGGACTTCAGCCCAGGTAATTTCTAATTTCTTCTCCTTCTGTAGGATGCAGCGCAGGCTGAATAAATCCTATTTATTTTTTAACCTTCTTTGATCATTTTTATTCAGTGACATCTGCTGTCTTGTGAGTTTGGTGTCATTGAAATGATTTGGTGGCTTGGTGGTTCGGGGTGTGGAACAAACAGGTCAACTCAATAGTTGTACTGAGGTAAGTTGTATCAAACTGTTACAAACTCTTGGCATCTTTCACTTAAAAGTGAAAATATAAAGCACTATTGACTGGATGTGGAATATCTCCTTTGGCAGAAAACAGCAACTAAAGGAGCCAGCCTTTGATTTGTGCTGGCATGTCCAGTACTGGGTGAGGGGAAAGAGGAAACAAACAGAAATGCCTGCTCTCTAATTAATCCTTGTTTCAGTCTATACACTGGAACTCAAGCAATAAGAGTTCATAGGGTTAGTGTGTGTTGCTGTAATTTCATTGTTTTTTTTCCTCAAGCTACAAAATTTCTAGAAATGTATCCAGTAGCAGTGGAAAAGTATCAGGTCCGAAATGAGCTCCGATGGGGCTGCACGTCTGCTTAAATGCAGACCTGTTATGGCTGTTTTGTGCTGCTTCTGAATTCAGAGGTTTATGAGAATATGTAAATTGGTACCATGCTGTCAGTGATGTGGTGCTGAAAGCTCTGTTCCTTTTTCCTTCATCTTCTCATGATTACGTAATGCCACTAATGTGTATTTTCCCTGAACTCTTTTTAAAATAGTTTTGTGTTGCATTTCAGAAGCAAATATTTAATGTGAAACTTGCAAATGAAAGCTTACCTCCAATTATCTTCTGATTTTTATTCGTTCATTGTAGATTACATTAGTAAAATTCTCATCTTTTTACACATGGTACTTGGCTCTAAACCAGGCTTGTATGCCATGTGTTTGAAGGTGATAAATAATCAACATTTAAAATTAAACCTTGTCATCTTGCATTTAGTACCCATTGATATAATTAAACTTGCTTACATTTTAACCTCTGACCATTTCCTAACTAATTTCTACTTAATTTTGCATTCCACCTCTCTCATGACCTTTGAAAAATACTTTTCTTGACAACCGGCACAAAATAATTTATTGTGGTATTAACCACTTGATTTTCCAAAAACACTCAGACAATCTTTATTCTGTAGGTTTCCCTAGAGCCCTATTAAGATGTTCACAAGTACTGGTTAGTAGAAAATGGGCAGAATATTGCTGTTTTGTTCTAGCACCATAAAATTACACCATGTAATACTATTTTTGTATGATCCAGTCTTTGAGAAACTGACTCATTCAGAGAAGTCATGCTGATCTGAAAGGGGTGAGTTGTAAGGGAACTTGCTTGAGTTACTTCGTCTTTCATGCTTAATTCTCTCCAGGGATGATGTTGGAGACTCTCAGTACAGTTATGGGAAGATTAAAAGCTTGGTACAGGCTTGTTTTCTCCCATCTTCCCTTCTGCCGATACCTTCCAAGCCTCTGTAAAAGCATGAAACATTTTCCAAAGGTTTCCCCCCCTTCTTCTCTTTTACTGTCATTTTGCAGGCAGTTTTCTGGTATGCTTCCCTTCTATACATTTACCATTTATCAGTGTGGTCTCTATTTCTGCACTTGTCGCTGTTTATCCTGCTAGCATTTTATGTCAATTTAGTTGATCTCTGGAGAGGAGTTCATTGAGTATTTCTTCCTAGGTTTGTGTGATGGTTGGATAATCAGAGATCAATAAGCAATTAGGAAATAATTCTTGCATCATTGGTGAGAATTACACCATAACTGTGTCTATTTCTTAGTATGCTGGTACTGCAGTGCTAGAAGGAGTGAAATGGAGCAAAAGTGTGGGAATTTAAGCAGATAAGTCTGAATATGTGGATTTGGTTGTGAGGAAGGTACCATTTTATATAATGCTCCTCTTTGAAGGAGAGCTATGTGCAATCTGAGCAAGTAAAAACTGGTGCTTTTACCTATGCTGGTGCTGTGATAATGGTCAAAAGATCATATATTTTGAGGTTGCAACAGAAGTTCACAACAAAACTGATTTAGCAGATTGTCTGATGTGTTTACATACATCTGCCATATGGAATTTCCTTGAGTGTTACTTCCATCTGATCTCATAAACAAAATGTACTCTGCTATTTTATTCTGAGACAGGCTTTTCCTGTTTTAACTGCCTTCCAAACTTTCTGAAGTTTTTTTAAATTATTATTTATATTTATTCAGAAAGTGATGCATGCTACCAAACAGCCCACAAGAACTGACCTTTCAGTGAGCAGTTGTCAACCCTGTTCTTTCACATTATATAAAGCTGCAAGGAACAGGAAATCCTGGAAATGCATGCTCCAAGCCATAGGAATGGTAGTAACGCACATGTTATTAACATAGGAATTCTAGGAGGAATGGATGTTATGTAGGCAGCCATACTGTTAATGCAAGTAGAAAACTATATGCTATCTTTATATTGTGTTTAAGTGAGCGCTTTTGAATGGTTTTCTTTGTGCAAGCAGAATTTGCTGTATGAGATGCAGATTTAACTCCCCGGAGTCAAATTGATCACCATGATAAAAACATATTAGAATGTGTGATGCCGTATAAAGGAAAATCTCTTAATCTACTTTTTAATTGTCAGTTTGTAATGAGGGCATGTACTGCCTTCCTGATCACGAATGTGCTGCTTGTCAGCGCTTCCATAGTAGCAGCACTCTCCTGACTCTTACTTCTCCAACAGTGTTCATCTCTTTGTGGTTAGCATCAGTCACAGACTGCTCCATAAGGGGAAAGGAAAATTATTCTTGTTAGATGCTCTGTGTGGTGAGAGAAAAGTAGCACACATCAAGTATTTGGACTCTTAAAACAAGGTGGTGAGCTTCCACTAAGTTGTATGTACTTGTAACAGGATGTAGAAAGGCACAATGTTCTTAAGTCAAACCTGTCCAGTTCCTGTAATTTCATTGCAATAAGGGACAGCAGAATTGGTCACACCTGTGGCAAAAGGCTCCACATCCTCTGGCTTCTGTCTCTTGCTGTTGTCTATGTATTTTAGAAACCGAGTTTAACAGTGTAGCAAACTGCATAAATAAAACCTGTCAGGCTTTTTCCTTGTCAGCTTTAAAGAGCAGCAACAGATGTGTTCCCTCTTTTGAAGCTAGAATATAGTTATGTAATAAGATCTTGATTTGCATTTTTATTTTCCATTTTATTATATCCATTCACTGTTTTTATCTCTCTTCCAGGTACATATTATTTTGTTCTGCATATTCTCTAAAGTTTTGTCCATTCACATGTAAAGTATCCATTCTGAGTGATTTGTGAATGGCCACTTATAGAGACATATGCCACAGCTAAGTGCGTTGAGTGCTACAGACAATGTTATTCTGATTTCCCTTCTCAGTTTTAAGACCTTATTCTCTTATTCTCTGGTTTTTGTATGTACTGCTTTCATGTATATGAGATAATTTGTCTTCAGTACTTAAAATCTTATGTTTGCACACAGTTGTCATATCTATGTATTGGCATCACTATACAAGAAAATTTTATATGTAACTATTCATATTTTTTTCTGGAATTCCATCATAGTACTATAAATTATCCGAAATCCAGAATTTTCTGAACCTGTCTTTCATTTCTACCTGGACCATACTAAACTTGATATTTGCTAGCAGTATTTTCTGCTGGAAGTTGATAATTGTTGCAATAACTGCTGCTCGTTTATGTTAAGTGAGGTGGTTGTTGTAGTTAAACTTTTATAAGTATCTACATAGAAATGGGAATTATAGTGGTAAGTAATGTGCCATGTACTTTGAACTATGTTCAGGATTGTTCCCATCAACACTCACTCAGTAGTTCTACTTAAATGTCTCACTTGAATTTTTCCAAATTGACTTTTTCCTAAGCAATCCTTATTCCTCAGAGACCTATGCATCACTTTAATATTTTGACTACTGTTTCTACCACTTCTTCCTCTAGTGCTTTTATAATGTTATGAATTTGTTTTCTTTCTGAGACTTAGTATACAAAAAACCGGAAAAAAGCCCCCTGCCTTCAAGTACTTCTTTAGACTCCTCTTTTTTGTGTTGCCTTGTTTCATTACATTTGGTTTGCAGTCATGTAACTGGTTTTTAATTTGCATGACAATATTTCCACTCAAGGCTATAGCTTTCTAGCTATACTGATGTCCAGGTATGTGACAGTTACTGCAGCTCTTTCTTTTACTGCTTCAGTGGTTTGAAAACTAAAAAGTAAAGCTTGTGATTGTTGCTGTTGATGTGAGGAGTGAGCTTTTTAATCCAGTGGAATTCATGTTTTTTCCCTTGCTTATGGAAAATATTTTCCAAGGATTTCTGATTTTGTACAAGTTGTAACAACAAAATGTAATGGTATGTTGGTGGGAAGGTTCAACCTCTACTGCCATACCACCACTATCTGCCCCTGTCCTTGTAGACTAAACTAATAAAGTAGGAGGCATTGCTTTTGGAGCAGCCCTTAAGGAGCTGTGGGTGTCAGGAGGTGTTCAAGATCAGGTTGGACTAGGCCCTGGGCAACCTGAGCTGGTGCCTGATTTAGTGGCTGATGAGAGCCCAGCTGGGATTTGGAACTAGATTATATTTAAGATCCCTTAATAAAGTATATATTTTCCCTTCCAACCCAAGCCATTCCATGATTCTGTATTTCCCCTTACCAATGGTTAGAAGAGGCAAACTCAGACTGGGTTAGATATGGCGAAGGGCTGCTATGGTAAGAGGAGATGGAGAGTCTATTTTATATCTCAAGACTAAAAGAACATATCTTGTCTGTTGATGTGAAAACTGATAAGAAATGAGGTTGGCTTTTATATATTTATAAAACCATCATTCAGGCGAAAAAGCTGTTGAACAGTGCTGTTCAGGGGCACGTTGGCATTAATGCAGCTTGGCTATGTATTAGGAGCATCTCTCTGACCATTAAGAATGAGGCTCTGAAACAGCCTTCTAGTGGGATTATAGGGGCAAAGAAAGTCCCTGAATGGGTCTATTTATAGTGGAGTCGAGTGTTTTTAGGCTCACTATGTACTTGGAATAGTGGTGCTGATGCTGTGCTTATACAACACATTTCAGTATTTTGGCTAATATGCTTTGCTTATTTTCCCTAGTTTAGGAAAGGCATGGATGAGTCTTAGAAGCTGTAGCCAAGGTAGCTGTGCTCCTGTGGTAAACTTAAAAGTATACATAAAATGCAGAAAGCACTTTAAAATGGATATTACTATATTTTGCCACAGCAGAATTTAATATTAGATCAAAAATAGCCCCTCTTTGTTTTAGGATTTATTGTAAAGCAGTAAACTAATTCTATTTCCCCCTTTCCTGGTTTTCTGTTTAGGGTAAGGTGCTCCATGTACTGTTTGTTTAAAATGGATGCTGATAATAAACAGAGGATAAGCCTTTGAGTAGGTGGAATTTATGTGCTATTTAATTATTACCAATGTTTGAGTGGTACGTATTTCTTGGTTAATATTCAGCCATGGCATTTGATTTTTAGAGGATTACTTATCCTCTATGATCAGGAAGAGTAGCAGTTAAGAGCAGCAGTGATGTGAGTCATTTTGACAGTGAGCAAACTTGTCAGGATGTTCACATTTTCAAGACTAGATGGTCTAAGACATCCATTTTTTCCTAAATATTTTTCAAAGTCCTAATGAAAATTTAAATAGCTGTGTCTTGAATTGAAAAGATCATGAATTAACAATTGCTTTTTACTCCTAAAATACTTCTTGTTTACTGGAAAGTCACAATAATAATAATAATGTTCAGTGAAGTTCTTTGTAACACTTTTAATAGCTAAATTTGACAGTCCCATAGTGTAAAATGTCAGTTGCACAGAGAAAAGAGAGAATTCATAATGAAAACATACACTGTAAGGCAGTGAGATCTTTTTTTTTTTTTTTTTTAAGCTGAATGAATTAATGTGAAGCTCCTTTAAGCCCCAGCCTTTTTTTTTCTTTCCCTCTGTAAATTCTGTTTGTATTAATTTCACATTGACCAGATTGGTATAAATGAGTTTTACTGTGTGCATATGATACCTTTGTGTTAGAATGTGAAAAGTCCATGGTTTTTGGCTGAATTGTTTGTGTATTACAGCTGCTTCTTGCCTAGAACCATCTGCATAGGAGAATTTTCTTTTAACAGTAAATAATGCAAAGATTATAGCAGACTTACTGGAACCAATCTTCTATATTTCTGACTACTGTTCTTGCTAAAGATATAAAAACAGAGGCTCAGTGGATCAAAATGTGGTATTTGTGTGAATACCTTCTTTGCAGTTCTTCTGGAGAGAAAAGAAAAATCTGTGCTGTGTTCACTGGCTCTTTAATTCGAATTGCCAATGATAATGCAGAGCCTACTGCTAAAGAAAGGTAGGATGCAGAGGCAGAAACATTAGAGCTAATCTGCTGCAGAAGGACTAGATAAATCAGCACGGCTCTCATACATCACTAAGAGAGAAGCTGATTGCAACTTGACCATGTGCCTAAGTGGTCACATCAGCAGCAAGAACACAGCATGGATAAAAAAACTAAAATGTACCCTTAGGGCTACTTGCTGTGTGGGACCCATAATAACACATCAATGTAAGTTTAAGATTTCTTTATTTTTTGTTTTCTTCTGTAATTATTGATGTTTACAAAATTACATTTATTTTGCATAGATTTGGAGTGAAGTATAATGCTGAACAGCTAATAGTTGGATAATGTTTGTCTGTGAATAATAATGGGCTTTATTGCTGTCTGATCGTAGCTCTTTTTTAAGGATGTTTTAATATTTAATCTTAACGGTCACATCTCAGAAAATGAATAAGCTTTTGGGTGAGATGATAGCGAGATCTCTTCTTCATCTGTTGTCTTACATTTCTAAAGGGTTTGATAGGCAGAGTGCCACAAATATGTATTACTTTTCCTGGGAGATTTTTTTGCATTGGTTTTTCTATTTCTGTTAAGAAAAGTACTTATAAGGAGTGATTTCTGTGATCCTTTTTGTATTCCTGAATTATGCACAGATGGTAATTTTCAGACAGTTTTAAAAATCTGTGCAATTGTTTAATTTAATGTCACTTGAGCATCTGCAGAAGGGAAGGCAGGGATAACATGGAAACTGAATAAGCATTGATTGCTAGTCTGAAAATTAAATTGTAAAAGTTTTAGCGGTAAATCTGATTTCAATTTTGTTTTTTTTTTTTTTACTAAATTAAATTATCATATTTAAATTCAGACTATAATATAGCAAACAAATGTGTGAAAGTATCCTGGTTAGCCCATATTTCTAGCTCTGTCATACTGTACAGATACTGTTGATTGTTGCTGACAGGAATCTCTTAACTGTAGAAATTGGAGCAGTGTGTTTAATACATGGAAAAACAGATTATTGTTATTAAGGTGATGCTTTGTTCAAAGAAAAAACATGTTTGATTAAAAACTGCTGTGGTGGAATCTTATGCTTTGTCTCCTGACTTTGGGGAAAGGGAAAGGAAAATCCAAAATAGCTTTTGCTGTGCCCTTTTGAAAATAGGGAAAGTTTGGAAGCACTTCACAGTACTAAACAGCAAAAAAGAATCCAAAACCAAACCAAAACAAAACAAAAAAACCAAAAAAAACCCAAAAAACCACTTTAAAGGTTTTCTTAGGATGTATCAGTGAAAAGATACAGAAGAATACCTGTTTATTTTGTATTTTGCAGTTGTAAACAAATATAATAACAGGAGGCTTAGAAACAGATGTAGCTTGCATTTAATATATTAATGAGTTGTTTCTGTGGCAATTCTAAACTGTAGGTTTAGTTGTATGCTTTTTTTCCCCACTTCGTAGAGCTGAAATACTCAGAAAGTGGACCAGTTTCAGGTCTTGAGGTGAAGGTACTTTCCTTTTGACTAATGCCTATGCAAAGTAAATGTTTATCTATTTATAGTTGTAAGCTAATGAGACGAACAAGGAGGTGAGATTGGAAAAAGGTTATGGTGAGGCTTTATTAAAAAAGAAAAGCCATTCCTCTCAGCAAAACATATAAACAACCTGACCAACTGGCAGATGAAATATGGTCCAAGTGGGGTGTTGATTTCTGCCCAGAAAATGCATATGCATGATCACACAGGCTCTCAGTTGTACTCGTTCCCTGAAGCTGCTGAGTTTCTATTGGGAATCCATAAACTGAACATTCTCACTGGAAAAATAAGAGTAAAGCTGTATGGAAACAGCTTTCTTTATGGTGGATTGGAAGTTTCTTGGACACTGTTTCATGTGTTCTCATGTACCCAGTGTAGCATTAAGATGTAAACTCAGTGACAGATTCCTGTATTTTTCACATATGGCAACAGTGTAATCATTCTGTTCCTGTTATTATAATCTTCTTGTGAATCAAAAGCCTTTTTTTTTTTTTTTAATTTTTTTTTTTTTTAACTGAGTTCATTGTAACAGCAGCAGGTTACTCTGGTTTATAAAGATAATGAAGCAAGCATGTAGTCTTCCTCCATTTGTACCTGGACAAAATCTTTAAAGATACATTCTGGAGTCATAGTGAACAGTTCAAAAGTGCTACATAATCTGTAGTTGTGTTCATAGTGTGATCTTACACAGAAGTAAATTTTTACATTGTTTTTTACATTGTTTCTATGAGGTTTACTGTGTAGCTGCCTTTAGATCATGTGCTAAATGAATTGCACTGTATATGACAAAACTGGACTTGGGTCATTGTTTTCTTTTCAGCTGATGAGATAAGTCTGAGTGCATTTTGGAGGCTGAATTTGGCTCTGTGTATAGTTTGTGTTAGTCAAGAGAAGGCACGTGCTTTCACTCTAAGTGAAACTCCTGAGTTTATCTATTTATTATGCTGTATTTCACCATTACCTTTTAGATCTTTCACTGGACTCTAATCTGGTCTTCATTTCCACTTTCTTTTTTAGTCAATAAATTAATGCTAATTATATTTTCTTGTGCTTAAGGGGAAAGTATGCTAATGGATATCATTCCCTGCACTTTCAGAGCAGCAGGGGATTCACTGATGCTGACTTCAGGATATTGAATTTGCTTAGACCTATGATGTTCAGGTAACAATATACACAATATTCTTGTTCATGTTGAGTATGGTGGAAAAGCTTCTGTTTACCAATGTGACCAATGCAGTGCCTAATCCTTAAAGCTTTGTGCATCCTATGGTGGTCTCAGGAAAAATACCTGAGTATAATCATAGGAATTCAAACTGTTTTGATTAAATAATATTTATTTTAGTTTTCTGTCCATAAAACAATACAACTTCCTTTTGAAACTGAAAGTCTGGCTTCTTCTGTCTCAGTGCTGATCTCTGAAGAAAACTATATTGTCCCAGGGAGAGGTCATTCAAGTTCTATGACACCAAAGGAGAGCATGCACTCCTTTTTTGCACAACTTTTTTTGTTGTGTTCCTGTCCCAAATCTTTCCAGTAGTGCTGTCAGGGCTAAGGTGTGACCTGGCTGTCCTTCTTCATCCTTGTCCTTTTTGGGCTGTAGTCACCTCTGTGGAGAGATTCTGTTTCCCAACTAGCCTAAGAACCTTAGGAACTGCAGTTCTTTGAAGAATGCCAGAGAAGCTCCTGTCTTATTTTATCCATGCAGGCCTAAGAGCTCACTGATTTCTTCCACAAGTTCAGTAATCACAAATCCATTCACTGGACTGTTCGAATACTCCTTAACACCACCGACTTCCTGTGTATTAACTCACAATCTGTGGTATATAAATTAACTGCAGATCAACTCACTCTTTTACGCCTGTTACTGCCTGAAGTACACCTGGGAAACTATGTTGGACAATTTTGCTCTCAGACAGCATTGAACATCCTGTGAAGGGAACATAAATGATAACTGTCTCAACAAACTGAATTATGGTCCAATATCATTTTCTTCTGTGAAAACAGTGAATCTCTGGAAGAAGCAAGATAATTTTTTTATGTAATTTGACTGAAGTGTAAGCAGGTATCCGTTTCCGTTGACAGGAAAACTGAATTATTTTACACCCTGATTATATCCTTCAGCCCAATCTTGAATCCTGTTTTGAAAATCACTGAATATTTCTGAACTATTATGGAAAAAAATCATACATGGAAAGGAGTTATCTTGATATTTCTCCTCACTTTCACATTGTCTTCCCAGCCTTGCTAAATGCTGCATTTGAAGTATTTCTTCTAGAACATTGTGCACTGCATGATGCCAAACTGATGGAACATGTAGCAGTGATCTCAAACAGGTTTACTCCTAAGGACAGCCACTCAGCTGATTTTTCAGTCTTGTTTAATGGAGACTTATAATGAAAATGTTTGAAGAGGGGATCCTGCAGACTGGTATCTAACACTCTTATTCAGTGAAAATTCTCATGAGGGTGACGGTAACTTGTTAAGTTTTATGAAGCTTTCAGCAATTTCTGTTACCTCTCTGTTATTATCCTGGAAAGTAAATAGTTACATATTGGGTAACCATATGGATGATATGTTGGTGTATTTTAAGAAGATTGCTCAGATGGCTCAGAGCCCATAGTGACAATGCCAGGATTTTTATGTGCTGAAAATCTAAACAAATATCTAAAAGATGGGGGGGAGGGAGGGGCAACCACAGAAAAGAAGAGGAAGCAATAAAATGTTTGCCATCAGCATTGACGATAGGGATCAAGGCTGTGGGAGAAGTATCCTGTGGCTTCTTGTCCTACAGGTGGGCTGTCTTCCAGTTAGCTTCTTGCATGAGCTGTGGGTGCACATGGGCAACTGTTCTTTATTTCCAGCCACAGTTTGAGGCTGCTGGTGCTTTCTTGCCTGCTCCTGCCTCTATTTTGTGTTCCCTCACTGACTGTAGCTAAACTTTGCAGGAGAAAGGAAAGAGGTTGAACTTTTCACTTGAGGTGAAACACCATTTCTCAATTTAACAACTTAGCCTGACAACTTGGTATAATAAGAGGGCATTGAATAATCTAGCATTCATTTCTTTGGAGAAATGATGGATGGTGGAAGACGGGAGACAGAAAGGGAGGCATGGGGGAAAAATACAAGGAAGATTCTTGGGATACTGTGTAATTCTGTAAGGACAATATCTGTCACCATTTTTGTTCAGTACTTCAACATTGCTTATACATATTAGCAGTCTGTCAAGTGAGGAAGGACCCTGTGAACCCACTCCCCTCACTGCACTGTAAACGTAAGCTTGTTGAAGGAAAGGAAGTGTTTGAAACACTGACACTTTCATCTTTTAGTCAGGATTTATCATGATCTGAAAATCACGTAATTCTCATAGCAAAGTTTTAGATGTTTTAAAGCCTGGCAGTTTTTTCATCCAGCAAGCAGATTTGAGAAACACCCAGGCAACGAGCCTTCTCTCAGACTAGACAGAGTGGGCTGCTTTATATCAGGAGCTGCATTTCCTAGTTTGCTTCCTCTGCCAGAAATCCTTTTGCCAGAAACTGTCATTTGAGCTTTTATCTGTTTTTGTGGGAAGGAACTTAACCATCCTAGTTACATTGCCATCACTACAAGAATAGTTCTTCAGGCTGCAAAAGGCTATGGAAAAGTGATCACTGCACACAAATGCATAATTTTCCCAGGCCATAACTGAACAACAATAGACTTGCCAGCTCTATTTCATAGAGGGAGATACTTCAGTACAGATCTATGCTTTTAATCTAAAGCAACCTGTGGACAATTCTGAACAAACAGGTTGGCAAATATGATATTCTTATGCCTATTACAACTTTTGCTTTACTTTTAGGTATGCTATTAGCTGTCACAACTGTTTTCTGTTGCTGGATCTTTTTGAGGGACTTTTTGAGTACAAGTTGTTTTTGTTTTTTTTTTTTTCAGGAACAACAAAAAGAAATAATCATGTAGCAACACAGTTTTTCAATGAGTTTTGTTATGAGCATCAAAATTCTGCATTCTTTAATCTCAGTAGGTATACACAAACCACATTGGCTTCAGTGGAAAAGCTCTTGTATGTATTTGAGTGGAGAATTTGACCAGGAGTGGTTTGCAATGTATAAATCATGCTGGAAGCATCGATATACATTAGGCAGCTTATCTTTTATACTGTGTGATAACTGTGTTGATGATTGCTGAGCTTTTCATAGGTAGGCTATATGTTAGTAGGGAATATTTGAATGTCACTGTGGAGCTCAGGTTCTGAGCAATGTGCAGTGCTTGAGAGTCAGAGAGAGAGATATGTTTCATTTGCTGCTTCTCACATCAAGAATTGCTACTGTGGTAAATGGCAACATTCCAGATTGCATCTCAGTCACATGGATTATTCCCTGGAGCAATGCTTTACTGGAAAAGGGAATGTAGAGTGTTTGGATTTTAAGTTTTTATTGTTATTATTATTATTATTTGCAGTTTTGGTGTTCTCACCCAAGAACAGTCAATGCTTCATGCAAGTGTAGCTGCTGAAAGTCTGTTGTGTGTTTGCTCTCTGTGAGGCTGTGCCAGAGATCAAAGTAACAAATTGTGTATAATCTTTTCTTCTTCCTCCCCTCCCCCCAGCTCTGAGATTTGTAATGTGCTAATAACTGCATCACAGTGATGACTGAAATATTTACTGTATTTGATGCACATGTACTGTGGTTGATTCTGAATGAGCCTAGCACCTATCTAGATGATCCTGTAATGTCTAGGGAGCAGTGGTGATAGTAGTGGAATGGGGTGTTGCAAAATGAGAAGGTTCAGCAGGAGTGAAGCAGACATTTCCTGAAGAAGATAAAGCACTGGAAGACAAACAGAAAGCTGCTAAAGCTATATGGCTCTCTCTTCAAATACATGGAGAGCAAGTGGTCAAATGTAGCAGCCTATGTGTATTCTTTGTTGTTTTGAGGGTGTCTGTTCCCATTGAGCAGTCTTGAGGGCACTGATGCTTTTCAGCCACCTAATTCACTGTATTTTTTACTCACATATGCATATAATCCAAATAATTTAAGCACAAAAATCCTGTGCAGAAAGGATTTTATGAAAAGCCTTGGATGTTAATGCTCCAGAGGAGACTCGGTATCTCCTGGGATTAATGAGTAGGTGGGAGGAGCTCATTGCCTCAGGCAGAGCCTGGGGCCTTTAATTCCAGCTGGTCATTAATCCCTGTATAATGCCCTATGCTGATGCCACAGTTCCTGTTATAACACAGAAATAGAACTGACTGACCTATGGATTTTGATGGGTTATTTTTCCAATGATTGCTTATACTTCTAAATTATCATCTCTATGGTGTTGAACAGAGTTCTTTGTATCTTTCCAGAGATGATGCATTGTACATTACTCACGTGGAAGCCTGAAGTGGTGTTATTAGAATTCCATTATGCCCTCATCTTTAAATAAACACTGAAGTAGTCTTCAGAAAGAAAAATTGATATCAATACTCTCTAAAGAGTGTTAGCATGTGCTTTCATATCTAGAGTAAATGGAAATCGAACATAAAGTTCTTTTATTCTCTGGTTGCCAAGTAAGGTGAAGTGCAATTTAAGTAGCATTTGGTTTGTTTAGGGAAAAAAAAACAAAACAACACACACGCACAAACAACAACAAAAAACCCAACCAAACTCCTGAAGCATTAATGAAGTTAATTCCATACCCAAATACATATAATGATAATGGACAGACTAGTTATAGGCTATTTAGAAGCAACTGACATTGTGTGCCTTTTATGTATTTTCTTGTATACTCAACAATATACAATAAACGTATTGCTGTGCGGATCTCAAAGTGCAGGGGAAAAAAGTTCAAGACCAAAACAGCCTCCAGCTTAGCAGGTCATGTGAACACACATGACTCTAAGCAGGCATGGTGTTCAGCTAGGAAACAGCAGCTGTAAGAAATGCCAGAATGCTAGAATTGTGCCTCTGTTTAATTTTTCTTTAAGATACTTCTTTGCAAGAAGAAAGTTATTAATCTGACCTTTACATAGGTTCCTTCTTTATCAGGGATCCCAAAGCATTTTACAATTACTGAGTTTTGGTGTTGACGTGTGTATCAGAAGGAAAGTTAATTGCGTAATGCTTGTACAGAGCTTTGAAAATGTAGAAATGCCACTACAGCTGGGTCCGACTACTCCATTCTCTGAAAAACCATGCAGGAGTATTGCAGAGCAGCTCAGGTCAGTAAGTGTGGGCTACTTTGCTGAATATATAGGTGAGTTAATAAAGTTAGACTGTAGGCAACAATGGTAGATGGCTTTAAAAGGAGAATAAGCTGAGCTTTCTGTAATTAGTGCTTGCGGTGAAGATGCGGATTGTATTAGTGAAATGTTAAATTCCTGTACCACGTTGGTTCCAAGAAATAGGGTATGAGTTGTATGGGGCTGATTTAGAATAAATAAATAACCACTTCCTAAAGAGATCTGTCTGGGCTCACTATTTAGCCAGCTGGGCCTTGTTTAGTATATAAATTCAAACTTGCTTGCAGCAAAGCATGTTGAGGCATAGAAAAGGAGGAAGTTTAGGATAGATTGTCTCTTGGTATATATTAAATGTGTCTGAAATGTGTAGCATATATTCATAGGAGAAGTTGTATTTAAACCTCAGAATATGTATTGTGAAAAAGATAACATGGTATGTAATATATATTACTTTGTTAACTCTTGTGCTCATTTCATGTGCTGAGCCTAGTCTTACATTTTACGAAGACTAGTTGGAATTCAGTTGTGATTGCTTGTTCTAATATTTATATCACCTTTCTGTGAAAAGCAGCATTTTGAAAACAATTGAGTTTCGGTCATCTGTGTAATTTCTTTTCCTTGCTTTAGCTTTCTTTGCTGTTACAGTTCAGCATGCTGCTGTGCAGGAGGAGGAGATATGGAGGAAGAAGGAAGCAGCAGCCCTCTTTGCTCTGCTCACTGCCCATTTTCCCACTTTCCACTAGCTGTTTTCTGTACTGTTTCAGGGCTGTTAGAGGAAAAAAGTAGGGGGTGAGAAAGGAAGAGAAGGGGAGGACAAATTGAGACTAGGAGGAAACCTTTGCTCTCTGGATCACTGTAAGGCAAACATACATCCATTCACCCCTTTGAGAATCACTGTTATGTAAATTAGACAATTTTAGGGCATGATGAGGATTTCCACTTTCATAAACAGAGGTTAGCTAATAACCTCTTGATTTCATTTCTTGGTGAACTAAGAATTTGTGAAGACATGAGAAGATAAAACTGAAAAACTGAAAAGTAGTCCATGGGTGGAAACTGCATTTGTGTGGTGGATAGGAAGCTGAGATGATCCTGGTGTTCCTCAAGGGTATGGGTGAGGCTTTACTAAGTGCTTTGCATTGGCCAAACCGGAGGAGGGTGGTTCTGCCAGGCTACATGTGCAAGGTTCTGCAAACTTCCTATGGAAATAGGGAACTATACCTTTATCCCAGGATCCTGAAAACAGTTTGCTTCATCTTTTCTTAGCAAGTTCAATGCTTGTTAGCTTCTGTCATCCTCAGATTTGTGTTTCAAAGGTTGTCTTATGGATGGAAATGTCTGAAACTGACAGGAGAGCATATTGGAAATCTGTGCAGACCTGATTTGGAGTTTAATTTGTGTTGGACATAGAGAGCTGAAGTACTAGTGTATAGAGGAACATCTGGAAACCCCTGAGTTAGACCCTTCCAAAGATAACAGTGACTTCCTGCTCCATGTCTGAAGTGTTTCAGAGAGACACCAGCAGTACTGATGTGCTGTTTCTAAATAGATGTATTACTGCAGTTTGAGGCTGACTTATTATTTGAATAGATCTAGTCTGTTTCCTTTTTCTTTGAAATGATCTTTTCCTGAATATTTTTAAACTTCCTTCCTGAAGTTTGCTTTTTTCCAGTTTCCAAAATTAGATCAAGTCACGTTTCCTCGTGTAGCTTCTGGTGTGAGGAGGCACTGAGGTTACGCAGCCCCTAGTCTGAAGGTCCCTGTTCCAGTAGGTGTTCAGTGCTGTCATGTGCTCTATTCCAAACCAGTTGGACAATGGCAAACTTCAAAAGTTAATGCATGTATTGGCTACTCTCCTATGCCCCTCTGCTTGTGCATTCCACTTCTTGCTTGATGTTGCTGAATCTTATTTGTTTAAGGTACCATTTAATCCATAACTTGTGTGCTGCATTCTTGTTTGACCTGATAGCTGTTAAACCAAAGAAGTTATTTTAAAAAATGGGCTTGTCAAATAGAGTGCATCTTGTCTCTTCAAAGACCTCTGAGATTTTTTGATTAAAATGTAACTGCAGCATTAAAATGGATGCCCTGTGTCTTTTCATAAATGGATGACTAGTGAACTTGTGGACTGTCTAGCTTTTAATTGGCAAATTATTCACTGAGTGTTTCATGGGGAATTGTAGGAGAGGGTGAGGAGTTAGTTGATTTTCAGATAAATTCATTACTGCTTTTATTTCTGGTGATAGCTTGAAGTTGATTAAATCCCCAGATAGTTCCACAGACTCAGTTTAAAATTTCTCATGCAAAATGTGAAAGAGGGCATGCTTAAAAACATGTAGTAAAACCCTGGGCTTGAGGTGGGCAGCCCCACATCAAAATGGAGTGTTAGGCTTCTGGTCATCTCAGCCATGGCTGTGCTCACGACTAGTCTTTTCCTCTATTTGCCTGCTTCTTTCTTCATGAGCTCCAGCAAATGACTGGCTGATAAAATTTGCTCTCAAAAGGGCTTGGGGTCCAAATGCCTGCCAGTTTTTTGTTTTGTTTTGTTTTTTTTTACTCTGACAGATAATAAGTATGGCCAAATCTTTAGATACACTTATGTTCTCTACTGAAGACTCTAGAAAAGTCAGTGCAGACAGGAAAAAGAGTGAATAGACATGCTGTAAACTTAACCTAATGCACTACTGGAACTCTTCAATTCTATATCTCTCTATGGGAAAAGAGCATGGCATCAGGGTATTAGGACAAGGAAAGAAGCATAGTTTGAGTTGATTGAATTTTATTTTGAGTTTAAGTGTTGTGATAGTGCTTAATAGGCTATCTCATTTGGTGCACATGATTTTGGTTTTGCTGTTTTTGTTTATCTCAGTAATGTAATCTAACGTTACAGGGCATAGTTATGTTTATGATTCTAAGGTCTCTGGAAATAGATCTGCATGAGTATGTCTGTCCCTTTGTTGTTTTGGGGCTCCTGCTAAGGTGTTGGACTGATATTCTTTTCTCAGTAGTCTGCCATCCACTTATTTATAGAACCAGAATGACTCATAACTAAACAGCAAAGCCGAAAGAGCTCTTATTATTTCAAAGTTACGTTTCAAACCAGAAATGTTGATAAAAGTATGATTTGCAGATAGCCTAAAGGGCTTAGGTGCTCCTTATCCTGTGAACAGCCCAAAGGGTAGCAGTGATGTCTCATCAGGGATTCTTTAACCTTCTTTGTTATTTGGAAGACAATCAATTGGAAGAGTCTGACCAAACTGGGTATTCAGCTTTGTACAGATGGAGACAGTGAGGTGGGATGTGCAAGTTCAGGGCAGTTAGGAGAATTAACTACTATTTTAGTTTTCTTTTGGTGGTAAAATTGACATTTTAATAAGTAAGATTATACAATTAGATTGTGAATCACCATTGTGCTAGATGAATAAATGTTTCTTTTCTAGTGTTAATTAAATTGCTTCAGTAAGGTGCTCTAAATGCAGTATGGAGGAGTAATATAGGCAATATGTACGTGTGTGTAGGTCATCATTTGCATTGAAACATTACAGAGATTTTGTAAGATTCATAAATATATGTTAACACTGGGTAGTCAAACCAACTGATCTGTTCCTATTTTAGTGTTTTGCATTGCTTTGATTTCTTCAGCGAATGCCTAACTGGAGATGGTACTGTGCAGAAAAAATGTGGTTATTTTCTTGGTTTACTAAGGGGCTGATTGCAGTGTTGTCTCAATCTGCCTCATCCGTTTTTAGCTATTCTTTTTCTGTCTGCAGCAATTTCCAAAATTTATTCATTCATCCTCTCACATCTTTGCAGACCCGGCCATTAAGTTGGCATGCTGGGCACAGGAACAGGAACCAACAGCTGGCAAACTGTTGGTCGCTGTTGTATTTAATGCTTTCCATTGTAGAATGTATGGGAATGTGTGGAGTTGGATGTAATCTCCATTTGCAGAATCTTCAGGAAAGGAATTTCAAGAAATAAGATTTACAAACACAGTAACATCACGCATGGCCACACAGTCCCATCAGTGCCCGCTACAGTGTTTTAAAGCTGGGTGTGTACATAATCATATGCCAGTGTATGTCCAAATTTTCAAGATGATTTAAAATGGTTGCCTGAACTACTTGAAGTGTAAACTAGATATAGTTATACCTGAGTGCGTAAGCTTAGCATTTGTGATCTTTGACACAAACCTAACTATGTTAGGGGAAGAACTTTTCAGAAAATAGTTTGATATAAAGTAAAACTATGTTGTTGTATATTTTGTGTGTGTTTGTGGTCTTAACTGTGATAACTGATCATTTATGTGGCTAACGTAACAGTCCTCAATTTTATCATGCTGCTTTGGCTTTTCAAAATCAATTATTTCTGTCACCTCTTAAGAGGTAACAGAAGAGCCAGGAAGCACTTTCCAGCAATGTGACAGATATATTTTTAAACCTAGCACAGGGTCGTCAGAGGTTTTGGATCTTGGCTGACCTCATCACTGGATAGGAATGCCCCAGCCACGGCAGTCCGGCTGTCATCATCACTATAGGTCTGCTCCCTGTGGAAATTTCTAGGATTGATCCTATGACCCAGTAATGAGACATGCAATAGTACCTCACTTGCTTAAACAATTTGAATTGCAACAATAGCAATAGCTGAGTGAAAATTGATTTAGAAAGAAACGCATGTGGTAGATTAAATTATTGGCCTAAACTAAATACCTGAACTGTAGGTATGTTATATTGAACTCAGGCAGAGTGGAGCCCTGGCAGGAATATATGGTCTCCACTGCTGGACAGAAATTATTTCAGTCATAAAGAAATTGTAATTAAAATTCCTGCTGATGTCTCAGTGATATCCTTGACCTTCCTTCTGAAACCTAGTTTTTTACCATATTATTTACCATAGCAGAGTTTCCTTTGCTTCTCTCTAGTTTGCTCAGTGGGAAGATGTTTTCCAGTTAGCCAGGAGAGTCTTGTCAATTGCAAGTTGCCTCTGTGCACAGGGTCAGATTCCTGTGCCACCTTAGCTGTGTTCATCCTCATGGAGATAGTGCTGACTTGCCAGTCTGGACCTGCCCTCAGCAGCCAGCATAATGATACACATTAGGGCAGCTCTTTTCAGAAGCTGTCTTTGAGATTAATGGAAACAGAACTGGCCTAGTGCTTGCCATGCTGGAAAAGCCATCCTGTTTGGAAAAAGCATTTTAATTCTGAATAAAACATTGGGCTGGCTTTTAGCTCATGAATAGCACTTTATTCCACTTCAATAAATATCAGAAACGACAAGTAACCACATCATGTCATGACCTTATGTAAGTGTGTGGCGGAGTTCCAAGTTAATTTCCACAAATGCACAGTGCAGGTTGCTGTGGGTGTTTGAGTCTGAGTTAGGCAGTACTCTGCAGATGGGGCCCATAAAATAACCTGGAAGATACCCAAGATCTGTGGACTAGTCCTTGCTTGGCAGATACAGCCAGTACCTCAAGCACTTCATTCCCAGGCTCCTTAACATGTTTGAATGTTAGTAGAAAACTAAAGGGAGTTTTGTACAAAGATTTGGAAAGCAACATTGCTTTGTTAACAGGGAAATTTCAGGAGACTACAGATCACTGAAAGACTCATGTCCTCTCATCCTACTTGTCTGCCTGCATGCAATGATAATTCTGCCCTGTGTTTGAACAGCCTTAATCAAACATGAAATGCCTTCTGCAGCTTTGAAAGCTTCTAGTGCTACTGTGAGATCACTCCCTGCTCAGTTCCACCCAGCAGCTGCATGCCCTTGTCATCTGCTGTCATTGCAAAAATGAACTTTGGGTTCCTTTGTATTATATCTCAATAGGGGACTCTTTTTATTTAATGAACCTTTTTTATTTTGGTGGCTTGATAAAGATGAGAATTCATGTGGAAACCCCAACCTGTCATGTGAGATTAAGAGTCAGTGCTTAGGTAACTTTCTGAATGCTTAAATATCTTTAAATTCTCTCTTTTGTGTCATTAAATGTCAGTGTTGTATAGCTTCTGATACGTCTAAGTCACTGCTATAAAAGAGGGTGGTTAAGTCATTCTGGTGTTTTGACAAACTTTGTAGCCAAAGTTTGTTTGTAAGTTAGGTAGAGAAGGCTATTTTGTTTCAGATGCTTTGCATAGGCTATCACTCCAAATATTAATGTTAAGTGTGAACTCCTGGCAGATTTCTCTTGATGTTTTTTAGTTGGTACAGAGAAAATCAGATTGAGGTTCTGTCATTTAGGTGTTGGGTGGAAGGCTTGCTCTCTTTCAGTGTTGTGCTTCCATACACCAATCAAATACCATGTACTGTACTATGCTCTCTCAGGAAATCTGCTAACCTTTCATATAATATGTAATAGATTTTGTAGCTGGTGCTGAGGAGCCATTTTCCATGCAGGAGGATTTTCAGCTGTTTTTTTTTTTTTTCTGCTGCCTTGGTAAGATTTGCAGTGATTCTTTCTACAGTGCCAGATGCTGTACATAAAACAGGAAATTATATAGTGTTCTCTTGATGAGCAGGAGAGAAGAATCTAGTTTCAAACCCATCCAGGAGAGGTTGCTAGAAATGCTGAGTTTAAAAAGGCAGATCAAGTGTGGGAGATGAGAAGGCAAGGCAAAACTTGCCAGAATGTGACGACAAACTCTGAAGCTCAATAGAAGCACAGTTGATGTACTGACATTAAAGGGAATGTACTGAATATATAATCATTCTGGATATATGCATAGGGTTTTGCATTGTATGATAGTTAAATGAGTAGCTCTTTGTACACACGTTTACTGACATTGATGGGAATCACAGTAGAAATCTAATGATCTATATTTAAAGAGAGATCAGCACAACTACTTTCTATAGTGTGTATCTTTCTATTCCTGAAGGTATGCAGTGTCAGAACAATATTATTTTGGCTGGCACATCTGTAGTATCCTTAATCTACGTATCTTGAGGCATTTTACAAATACTAAGCACTTCATTGAGCAGCATTTCACTGGGCTGTGTGTTCAGCAGGGTGATGATGAACAGACACAGACTTGGAATTAAAGAGCCCCTTGTGAATAGCCCTAGTACCTGGTTGGTTGTGCTTGGCCTGTAGGCTCCTTTACTTGACCTACTACTTTATTTCTTATCAGGTACTGGGTTAGCAGCTGTTAGGTGAGTGTGTCATCTAGTCAGTAAGTGTCCCTTACTGTCCTTTCTGCTGATGCAGTGCCAGCAAACTGAATTCTGCCACTGTCCGTGAAGTAGGTGACATGGCCTGGACTGTGTTGTAAGATTGTCATCTCAAAATGGGGCTCTGGATGTTATAGGTGAAGAGGTCTGGCTGTCCTGCTGCAAGGCATGAAAGAAGAACCATAAAGGAGTGCATCAAACATGGGACAGATTCTCATTAGTGAGCAAAGTCTAACTTGTGACACAGAGAATTGTGGTTCTACATGGATACATTTTTATCTTTCAGTGACTTTAAAAACACTGATAAATTCAGAGATTATTTGGCTCAGCCTTGCTGAAGACTTTTCTTCCAGGTAGAGCCACTTGAGAAGGGGTGGGGTTTTTTTTTGTTTTTTGGGGTTTTTTTTTGGTTTTTTTTTTTTTTTTGTATGCATTTGTTCTACTCTTCTTTGTACTGTTTGGAGTGATGATGATAGATCTAATTAAAATGTAGTTCTGCAAGTTAGAGAAAAGGCAGTAAAGAAAATGATGCTGAATCCAGGGTTTTGCCACATGAACCTTGCATCTTCTGGTAGCCTGAAACAGCTTTTCTGATCATCATCATCATCTTTCTGCTACTTAAACATTCTTGATACATCAGCATAATCACATCTCTTGCTTTAAGTGACCTGGTATATGAGCATTATTTGAGTTTTCTATCCCTTTTAGAAAAATGTAAAACTGGCATGTAATTGGAGTAACATTGATGTTAAAGGTGCTTAGCTTCTGTCTTAAGGCAGAGTGAAGAAACAGGCAGTGTTGATGATGCTTGACAACTTTACATTGGCTCTTCTTTGCTTGCTTCTTTATTGAAGTGGTATTTTTGGAAACTTGTAGCAAATATTAAGTTCGCAAGAAGGATTAGCCCGATCTGAAACTAGCACTACCAGTCCTCACTGGGGAGTGCAGTCATTCAGTAGTAGGTCTGCAAGCCTACTTACAGTACTCTTTCTAATAATGTCAGTTCTATAATACCTGCTACATTTTCTAAACTTAAGTGATAATGATGATATGAAAGCTGTGATTTTGCCATGAGAAATCACCACAAGGTGTTTTCAAGGTAGGTGACAAGAGTATGTAAAAGTCATTTCATTAAGCTTTTTGTTTACTGCTTTTAGGGAATTAAGGCAGATCTGAAGTTTTGGATGTTAAAACAAATTCTGAAATAGATTATTTAGCATAAAGACTGTGATGGGGATCTTCTAAGTTCTGTGCTCATTCATGTGTCAGCTGGTAAGGCAGTGCAGAGCTTGTGACTAAAAAAGGGCCCAGATCTGAAGCACAGGCTGTCTGTATGTGTCCCTTCTCAGAGAGAAAATTTCTTAGTCCAGGGATGATCAGCAAATCTCCTTAAGGTTGCATTGTGGTCAAATGTAGTACTTCTCAGCTGTCTGTCCTTAGTAGTTTTAGATCAAGTATGGGTCATTTGTCTTACTGCAGCTAGTGAAACTGCTAATTTTTTGTCATCTGATTGTCTATTCCAACACCACTGTATGTAATGGACTTTAACTCCTCAGGAATTATACAGATATAAGCTCATATAGAGAAAGTAGAGGTCATCTTAACTATGTCATCTTACCGATAAGCTATCAAAATTTTCACAGAAATAATAAGTTCACAAAATTGAATGGACAGAATAATGCTAATAAAATTATACTGTCTGATGTGCCCTAAATATGTCAGACATGTGTAGAACCTTCTTATTTATAAACCTAAATTCTTTTCAGTATTATCTTAACTGCTATTTTGTAATTACACTTCTGGCTTGGAGGATGTTTCTTTTTCATATGTAAGACATTTGATTCCTCTGGTACCTAATAATGCTCAGGAAGTATAGACTCTTGCCTTGTGCATCTGTAGCTTGATTTTTACAGCTCTTTCTACCATGAGGACTGTTTTTGAGTGGTGACTAGATACACAGTATCAAAGGGGCAATAAAAAGCTTTTTCTGTATTGCTTTACAATAGAGAAAAAGCCCTAGAAGAATAGACAGGGAGTGTAGGTCATTGCAAATTAGGTAGCCCTCCAATTAAGAAGTGTTGAACTCTAATATTGCCAGTGACTTCTCTTGTCTTCTAGAAATACTGAAAGTCTCATCTCAGTATACCAATACACTTGCTTCAAGAATTAATGACTTCTTGCTGCTGGGAAAAGGGGGAAGTGTATCAGATTACTTCTCAGTGAAACCTACTGCACTTCTGTCAGGAGTGCAGTTGAATGCCTGTGTATGTATTTTATCACTGCAGCACAGAGCCACCTGTTTAAAATGCTTGACACTTTTGATACTTGTATCCCACAAAACTACAAGGTTGCAACTTCAGTACATTGCTGCATAGTCATAATTGAAAACACTTAAGGGAATTGAAAATAATAGAAACTGAAGTTGAGAAATGAGTTTGGAATCTAAAAATAATTACAGCCAATGAAAATAATGGAAGGTTTTCTGCAAGTGGAGTTACTGAACAAGTTTTTTGTTTCAATTTTGGACTCCTTCCTGTTACTGATCCTGCAAGTTCCATGATGTGTCTAGATAACAGACAATGTATGTGGTGCCTAGTCTGGGGTAATACGTATGGTCATTAGCCAGAGTCTGTACAGGCTGCTCAGCTGACTACCACCCAGTGAAATAGATGAGAGAGTGCAAGCAAACTAATTTTCTCTTTTCTGTGTAAAAGCAGCATGCTTATTTTCTAGCACTGCTGTTTGTTTTGTGGAAATCTTACCCCTTGTAGTGTTGTAGTGTATTTCTTCTATTGGGGCTGGAACAAGAATAGCCAGGGTTCATGAGAATTGGGTATTGTGTTATATTTATTATATTATTATTTGGTCATCTTTTAAACAAAATATGATTCCATAAAAAAGGATTGAGTTACAAACACATGTAAGAATTAAAGAACTGAATGAAGGACTAGAAAAATGTTTTACTTCAGTGATGATGACCCACTCTACCTTGGCTGTTTTAAACCTATCCGTTTAAGTGGGATAGGTTGAGATTTCATTATGCTACTGAAATTATTTTAGCTGTCAAGGTGGGAATAAACGAGAAGTGGCTGCTTGCTGAAGTGGCATGGCTATATAGAAGTTCAGAAAACCAGTTTGCTTCCCAGCGAGTTTGCTGCCAAGTATATCCTTTTCATAACCAAGCGTAAGTGTCAGAGTATCCTTTTAAAAGCCAAGTCTTCCAGAATGGCGAACTAAATGCTACAAATGTTTCATGGAGAACATCTTTTAGTCAGTTCAATAGAAGTGCCCTTTCCCCAGAGACCAGTCCTTGTGATGACTCATCTGTTCAGTGAAATATGGAGAATCCCTTCAGAGAGCTAGCCTCAATTTTCTGTGGTTATCTTCAGATTTTCTGTTGTTTCTGAAACAAGTGTCTAATTATTTTCAGACAAGTTTTATGTTTGTTCCCACAACTTCTGAATCTTCTCCTTTTTAATTAAATGAGTTCTCTTTTGTCTGTGCTGCACTTTGCTCCTACTCATTACTCATTCACACTCCTACTTACTTTTTCTTTTTATCATTTGGCTTCCACTATTTCCCCTTATTTCCTACCCCTATGCACTTCTGTTTCTCATTGTCACCTCTTGTCATGAGATTTGATAATGTTTCTAATTGTGAGTGATTTTCTGTGTGCGAAGGGAGGTTATTCTCTCCTTCTGTTCTGCCCTGGTGAGATCAAATCTGGAGTCTTGTGTCCAGTTTTGGGCTTCTTGCTTAAAGAAAGGCAGGAAACTTTTAGATAAAAAGCCTAGTTGAGGGGCACAAAGATAATTAGGGCCCTGGAGTGTCTCCCTTATGAGGAAATGCTGAGAGACCCTAGGACTGTTTAGCCTGGAAAAGACTGAGAAAGGATCTAATCAATGCATATAAAATGGCAGGTGTCAAGTGGATGGGGTCAGGTGGTACCCATTGACAGGACAAGGGGCAATAGGCACTAACTGGAACACAGGAAGTTCCATACCAGCATAAGGAAAAGCTTCTTCATTTTGAAGGTGATAAAACCCTGGAATAAACTGCCCAGAGAGGTTGTGGAGTCCCCTTAGAATCAAACAATCATGGAATGGTTTGGGTTGGAAGAGACCCAAAGGATCATCAGGTTCCAGCCCCTCTGCCACCAATGTACAGATCTGGTACTCTCCAATGGAGATACTCAAAACCCACCTGAATGCTTTCCTGTGTAACCTGCTGTAAGGAACGTGCTTCAGCAGGGGTGTTGGACTTGGTCTCCAGAGATCCCTTCCAACCCCAATGATTGTGATTTTTTTTTTATTTTTATTTTTTTTATTTTTTTCTGGAATATTCTTGTTTCCAATAGAAAAAAAGTAGGCTATGTTCAGTCATATTCTGTGAATTATAATTATGTAGGTTGCCTTCAGATTTCCCCCCTAATTATTTAGTATTATACATGTTTTGATTTCACAGCAGTGTTGCTGGGAGATCTGCACAAGCTGCTTTTAAAGCAACTCACACTGTAATCAAAATAATATTTTTTAAAGCATTGAAGTAAGACTAATGTTATAAAGAAAATTTCCTTGTATGTTTATTTATTTGCATTTACAAAATATCCTCACTATTGTTAGGCACAATTGCAGTGGAAACAGGCACTTTGGAAGTTGATGTGTGCTTGTTTCTATGAGAAGCAAAGGCAGAACATTATGTTGATCCCACTGAACTCATTAAGAGGTTTATTTTTGTTCAAGAGGAATTAGTACTTAAACGAGGGTTTCTTTCCAGATTAAATTAAAAACAAATTTCTGGACCAGAATGCTTCTGTGCTTGGAGGTTGTGGATATGAAAGCAGAACTAAAAAATCAGCTCATCATTTTGCTTTTTCTTATTGTTTCAAATCTCCTTGTGAAATCTGTGAGAGTAGAGAAGAAAGTGTACTGTTGATGTGCAATGGATAAAGCCACTGCTGAACAGTGTTAGTTCCATGCCATATAAGTGTTATTTAAGTAGTACTTAAGACCTATTTTTAAACTTAAGTACTACGTAGTCCTTGTGCTGACCTTACAGAATTTCACTAGAGGAGTGTGACTTCAGCCTGCTGTTGGAGTCTCACCTGCCCTGGAAGATTTGCAGTTTTCCTTTCTCAGTGGTACATAGCCACATACTCTTCTTCAGATACAGCCTTTATTGTAGCATTCTTGTAAAGATGCCCTGGTGATGCATTGGAACTTCATAATTTGGAAAATGGGGATCTCAGGCTGGAGCAATAATTTGGCTTAGAGGCTAATTCTGACTTTTCTAGCACAGAAATTTCCTATGCAGGTTACAGTTTGTGATCAGATGCAAGGTATGCACGTTACTGCAATTAAATGGTACTTATTTTTAAAGGTTGGCTGCAGTGGTAGGAAAACTTACACTAAAATAGTGCCTTTCTCATTGTAGCTCAGCACTTTGTTTTCAACTGTTTTCTGTTGGCTTTGCTAATAAAGATGCAGATTTACAATTGTTAACTTTGCAGAACAGTTTCAAGAGGAGTGAGATTACATTCTGCATCATTCAGAAAATTCCAGCTAAGGTGTGATTTGCTCCATCTCTCCTGCCAGTGATAATGAGAAAGGAAGAAAGGAGAGCACAGCTTGATTTTTCTGATCTTGTATTGAGTCTGAAGCACTACCACTGACAAATATCGTCATCTGATTTTTAAGTGAGCAAATAACACAAATGGAATTGTTTTAAAAAAAAAGTAAAAACAGAATTGCATGATGCTCTTTTTCAGGTGCTTTTGAAAACATGAACTTTATGTTGAAGGCAGTTGAATTGTTACACAGATTTTTTATTTATTTATTTATTTTCCTGTGAGCGCTTAAGTTCCATAGTTACACAAATGCAGTAAAAGAAAATGTGTAACTCAGATGGTCTGTTTGTTCTTCTTTAGATATTTCCTTTGTCCTCTTTTACATACTTGCTATCTTTCCCACCCCTCCCAGGCAAGTCCTATCTCCACCCAATTGCATTTCCTGAGTAGATTCCTCTAGGAGACGGAATCAGAGGGCTGCATGATGTCATTTCTGTCTTTAAATTAGATGGAGCAGAATAGTCTGTGTAATTTGTTTAATCATTGCTCATGCTCTAATTTCCTTGGATTTGATTTTTTGCAGTGCAGTCTTATCTTTGGATTTCTATCTGGTAGCCAAGTCTGCTATTTGGCATGATTTCAGTGAGCTGGGTACATTTTTCTTTTCAGCTAAAACTCGAGGGGATTCTGTGATCAAGCAAATTCTGCGTACAGAGCTTTTCAAGCACAATAAATTGATTTAAGCAGGAATGTAACAAAAATATATGTCTCCAAAGTAAAGAGATCAAATAAAGTCTAGAGCACTGTTGATTAGAGCCATATAGAAATACTCAGAAGATAGTAAGCAGGCAAACAGATAGAAAAGATGCAGATTCATCTGCTCTTACATAAACCATGCTAATTCTGGGATCAGTATTCAGCAATTTAAGTACAGGCATTTCCAGTATTTGTTTTATCTCAATATAACTAAATGGTACTTCAGTTCTGCTATTTCAAGTCTTGTGTATTAATTGCTTGAGTACACTGATGTACATAGACGAGTCTTTGTTCAGTGAATCATGTGGTAGGCTCTTCTTTTCCTATTTTTCCTCTATACAGCAAGATATATTATCTCTGTTGTGGCATTGTATGGGATTTTTTTTGTGTGTGTGCGTGTTTGTTTTTTTTCTCTCTGATTTGTCTTTACCTTTTCCTTTAGAAATATTTCAGCTCTGTTCCATTGCCTATAAATTGGGTGATATCTTGGGGAAAACGAATGCTAGAATTTAGCGATATTCAGAATTCATGGTATTCTCCATTCTAATATGGAGAGTTAGCCAGTTTCCACATGAAATTCTCTTTTGTATTGAGATAAAAACACCCCTCTGTGTCCTGTTGTGCGGTATATGTGCTTAATGACCTGAAACTGATTTTAAGTGCAAAGATGCACAGTGAGGTGCATGAGAACTGTGCAGCATTACTCATGAGGCACTCTTAGTGTGCAGAAGGAGAAGGATGGTGACTGTCTACCCCTGCTAGAGGTGAGGCAGACTCATTTGCTGTAACTTCCCTACTGGGCAGCAGATATGAGGATGCCAGTAAGGGGAGGCAAGGCTCAGTGAGGAAGTCAAGGCTACAGCCCTGAGCAGAAGGGAGCCTTGTGTTCTGCAATCTCTCTCAGCCCAAATGGACCTCAGTTGGATCTGGGGCCAGAGCTATTCTTACATGTGGCCCAGACTTGGAGCACATTGTGAAAGAATCCAGTTGTTTCTTGTTTGAGAAGCCACTAAAGCCATGTCACACTGTTCAGACTGTTTTCTACTTCTACGCAAACATTTTTCCTTTGTTCTGATTACCTGAGATTTAATCTGTCTATTGGTTCAGGTGAGTTACTTCATTTAAGAGTGATGTTTAGAGGGGGAAGTAACAGGTCTAAAGACAAAGATCTATACTTTGAGATTCCAATCTGTGCTTGATTTTGGAGAAGAAAAGGGGAGCTAGAGATCCTTTGTACTCTTCCTCATCTCTTATTGTTTTGGAGGAAAGAGAAGAGACAGGGCACCATGTTGAGCTCACAAGGGAGTTTATTTATTTCCAATATGATATAACTGGCACACCCAACTCAGAGGAAGAACAGAACTGTACTGAGAGCATCAATGATCAATTATTTATTATTAAAAGAAAATAGAGAAGCTGGCCTACGGTGAATAGCTACAGCTCATATCCCCTAGGAGGAACAGTAACAGGAGTTCTGGCAGATAGCAGGGAGAATTGCAGAACTCAGGTAGCAGTCAAAGGAACAAGATCTAAAAGAATAACTACATGAGGTTTTGAAGAACGTGTGGAAAGGTCACCTTGATATTTGAACTAAGATTTCTAGAACTGAAATGAATTACAATGTATTTTGTATCACTGCCAAGTCTCCAAGTAATGCATACTCTGCCTTATTTTCTGTGCTGCTGGTGGTAGGCAGAGTTAGAGGCAGCAGGAGTGCACCTTATAACACAAGGTCTTGAGGATATATTGATCCAGCAGCTTCAGAGGAGGATTTACCACCCAGTGTTAAATGACCACAGGACAGGTCAATGCATAATGGCATTGTGTTTTGAGGCTGAGATTGGGGATGTTATGGATGAAAGAAGATCATGTGTGTTGTGGGCTGCATAACCTTCTTCAGTGTTAGAAGACCATTACTTCCAGTTACATGTATGTTCACCTGGGCATGGAGAACCTTTGGAAGCTGGTCTTGGCTCCCTAGTGCTTTACAAGTGAAGTGCTTACTGAACAGGCCATTAGTTACTCCTTCCTGACCAGAGGACTACTGGGCTTAGGAGCATGTCTAGAGTGGAGTTTGCCTGGGTGGGCATAAATCTGTCAGCTGGTCCTGTTAATATTGATGCTTTGCTGTGCAACACCCATGGAAGACAACAGAGACACCTCAATTTTCTTTGCCTCTTCCTGGCTTGTTTTGGAATGTCTGTATTAGATAGATCTCTTATTCTGGTCTTTCTTTCCCTATAAACAGAGACTGGGTCTTCAGTACTTGCAGTAGAGGAGGCTAACTGCTAAGATGATTTGTACACCTTGTGTGCAATAGAAGAATGTGTAAGGGGTTCATACAGAGTTTGCACTGTGGAATTATAGTAGTGGCCTTTATAAACAAAAGTTTATAAACAAAAGAACCAAAGTTCTTTTGTGGTATAGAAGTCATGAAAACATCTGAGTCTCATCACCAGCTAACCAAGAGGTGCCTTTAAAAACTGTTAACGTGAAAATTCCCAGTGACAGAAGTGTGCTACTTGCTTTCCTCCCATCCCCTACTGCTCAATGTGAGTGCTCTTTCTGTGCTTTAGGCTATAGCCGTGACTGGAAAGGTCATGTTAATTTTTACTACTATATGGATGTGGGACAGTCACTAACTGGAAAAAATATATATTTATGTCTTTATTACTTGTGCTGTCAGATTAGATGCAAGAAGTGTCTGATTTTTAAGCTATTGCGTGATAGTTTGTAAATTGGTAGAAATATGAAGACTGAGTGAATAGGTCACTGAGTGTAGTTCTAAAACCTGCTGTCATGTTAGATTTGCAGAACTTGATGACTTCTGGTAATAAACAAGCTCATGTTATAGCTGTTCTTGTTTTTCACAGTGAAACCCTTCTAGAGTTCACTTCAGCAGTGGAATACATTTTCAGAAGCCTTTTGTAAATATTTAGTCTGTTAATCTTCAGGATAATTTTAAATATCATCTACCTGAAAAATTTCACTGATTGCATTTTCTTTTCGTTTACAGACATTATGCACTCAGTACTGTGTTCTCCTGATTGTTTCAGCTTTGAGAGAGCTCAGCCTGATCCTGTGTATTTTTATGCAGTTATTTTCATCTCTGCATGTTTATATCCCTCAGTGGAGAGCATTTACCATACTTCTTGATGGGTGTCTTCTGACATTTAACTCTGCTGATAAGCTGGCAAAATTTTAGGTGCAAACTGTACCTCCCTCCCCCCACCAAGATGTCTTTTGGATTCCACGTGTAGGCAGTCCTGTCAGCCTCCTCTCAAGACACCTGGGTATGGAAGGTAGTTTAATTTGTGTTGAAATCACAGAATCACAGAATTGTAGGGGTTGGAAGGAAATCCACTGCAGGAGTCTGAACAGCTGAGTGTTTTGAGGACATGTCCTGAACTGGTCTCTTTTCTGGTATGCTGGCTGGCTTAGTTCACAGACAGCACTCTGCTGTGCTTGCTCCTTCAGTCTCTTCAGAAGACTTACCCAGGACACGCTACGGCCTTGGTATGGAAGATGGCAAAAGTAGAGGTCCTTGGAAGCATATGCTTATGTTCTCTGTGGGCTTTGCCATCCTGAGTGTCAGGTGGTTCTCAGTGTTGTTAGGGGTCTCAATAATCAAGAAATCTTCATGTGTTCCTAAAGCTTACACTATGAATGTAAGTAATGCAGCAAATAATACAGCAGAGTGCAAGACTGCGTTTGTCTTCCCTGCCTCTTTGGTGAAAATCAGACCTCCACCCAGAGACAGATTCTGTTGGTTTTTTAAATCTTTTATTATTATTATTATTTTCTCTGAAAGGTGCGTTATGTTCCAAAAACTGCAAAGTGACAGCATCTTAAAATATCCTTGGATGCTCTGCTTCATGGCAATTAACTGTGTGGTTTTTTTCCAACTCATGTTGTACAGGGCAGTTACATAAGATGAAATTTTCTTTTAAGCAGTAATAATGTATATTTGGTGCTTGATACCAGAAGATTTTATCCTTTCAATGTGTTATATGCAATTCGGGCTTATTCCACCTGTAAGACTTGTGCAGGTAAGCTAGACTTCAAAATTTCATGGAAATTGTGTTCTGTGTTTCATTTCACAAGGAGTACAAGCAGGAGAAATATCAGAATTAATAGAAGAAAACTGCGCTGCAGTGTATGATGACTGTGAATTTGGTACAGGGAATACGTACATTTGAAAAGTGAAAAGGGAGAATTACTACTGTCCTACTATTCAAGGTTCTTATGAAGGTGCATTAAATGTGGACTAATTATGTCTTTCTGGAAAAATGCTATCATGGATAAGACAAAACAAAGAACAGAACATCATCTGAATGAAAGAACAGGAAAAGTTTTGTAAACAAATTGATTTTATTTTGTTCCTAATGAAAGATTTCAGCTTTCCATTTCTAAACAAGATTCCAAGATAGAATTCAGTAGAAAAACGGAACAAAATGTTTATCTACTCTGTGAATAAAATGTGATTTCAGCTCCTTTTAACATGTTCTTCTTTCTTTCATTTTGTCAACCAAAATGAGCTTTTCCCTGATTTTACATGTATGGATTACTTACTGAACTGAGAATATAATTACTTCTTGTGTTCTTCCTCTTGCTTGGGTTTCAGGCGTAGGACTGGAAGCAAAGATAGAGAAGTGATTGGCTTGGGAAAGAAAATAGGGGTTTTATCCTCAAGTTAAATAGTATGTATTTTGTGTGACTGACCTGGAATAAAACATAAAACTCATAGGAATTTTTCTTTGAGTTTTCAGATGGATTATGGATGAGATTTAAATAATATGTTACTAAGCTTTAGGATGTAATCGCACATCTAAAAATAGGATTGGATTATTAAGATTACATTAATCTTTGTAGCTTTTGTTATTATTTAGAGTGCAAGACATTCATTCTTCAATACTAGAACAGATGAGATTTTCATATGCATCTTTAGGAAAAAACATTGTTAAAAGAATAATTCAAGCATCTGTTAAACTCTAGCAGACAACATTTAGAAAGTGAATACATACATCCCAACAGCTCCATAATACAAACAATGAATCTTTTTCATTAAAATTGGTCTATCTGGAAAGCTTTCTAACTGTTATGTGCGCTTACTTGAAACCTACATATATTTCCACTGTCTGTTCATGTTCAGCTCACTACACACCCTATGGTCCATGTGTTATGTTTTGTTTATGCTGATCAGCAGCATCCCTGTTGCACAATCTTGCTTTGTGGCTGTTCCAAAAATGGGAATTATAATTATTTACCCTTAACTATGACTGTAGCATAGCATGATCGAAAACAAGAATGCATCAGTTATTTGTTGAATGATTTGTATGTGACAAATGGAAGTTGTTTTTTTTTTTTTTTTTCCCCTTGGTGTTATACTTGTGAATTTCTTAAGCTCCAGACAGAGCTTTGAACATTATTCATCTTGTCACTGACATTTGCTGAAGAAAAATATCAGTTACTGACATCAATCACCATTATGTAGTTTACAGTTGCACACAGGGCATTATTTTTACAGTTACAGAATTTTATTTGACAGTACGGTTTGTGTGAATGTATGCATAAAATTGGTGCTGCATTTGTGTGTTGCATAACTTTGCAGTTTTGAAAACCAAACTTTTGCTTCCCTAATGTGTTAGAGGTAAATATTTGGAGTCTTAGCAGTAAACCCTGTTTCGAATCTGCTACCAAAGTTATGGTGGTACAAGTCCTATCCTTATTTCACAGATTTTTTCCATCCTTACAATAAAGTAGCTTTCTAGCTTAAGTTTAGCAGAGCAGCGTAATTACAAACAAGCTTTAAAGCAGTCTGCATGGGAAATCACACAACTAAGGACAATATTAATTTATTAGAACCCTCCAAGCTGTGCTTTGGGGAAATCAAGAAGGGAACTGTCTTAGCACAGCTTTTGATAAGATAAAGGCAATGTGCTCAAATCAAGAACGCTAGCCTTGTAGCACTAAAAGTGAAGACATGTCTGACTGTCTCAGTCACAGACTGCTTGTGGGCATGTGAAACACAAAGCAACAGGCATGCAGATATATATACTTACAGCATCCATCTGTACGCATACATCTGTACTGACTTATGCATCTGTAACTGACTGCATTTGCCATTGCTGTCTTCCAGAAATACCGACAG
Organism: Coturnix japonica; assembly: GCF_054131305.1. Lineage (NCBI taxonomy): Eukaryota > Metazoa > Chordata > Aves > Galliformes > Phasianidae > Coturnix > Coturnix japonica. The sequence continues at coordinate 17,906,148 of NC_140669.1, forward strand.
TATATGTCTGGACTTCTTACTCCTCCTTATGGTGTTATGGAAACTGGCTCCAACAATGACAGTAAGTATGAGAAAATAGAAATCAAATGTTATGGAAATTAGAGGGAAGAAGAAAAAGGTCAACAAACATCCTCTGTTCTGTGATGTGAGAATTTAAATGTTAAATTCAGCTCAGTATTGCAGATATTTCTGTTCCGCATAGGAGGAAATAGTTTGGAACTTTCTTGATTGCAATATTAAGTGTGTAAAACTGCATATGGAACTGTGCACAAATCTGTGCACTGATTATATTATGTCAGATGGCATTTAACCAGTTGTAGATGATCCATAAATTCTATGGAATGCAACTATGAGTCCTGCCAGTAAAATAAATTTTACTGACTAGTTAACTTATTGTTTTCTAGTCATAGTATGCTACATGACTTATTTGGTAACATGGGTTGGAATTTGGACATATAGCCTGCAGCAAGACATGCTGCTGTCTGACATTAGTTATATAGGAAATTAAGTTTTGGTATGGTTTTGCTTCATGAGAATCTGTCAGACTGTGGGATAATGGTTTAAACATGAATCCAAGGGCAGCCTTTGGAATGTACCACTTCTGTATTTCAAGGTACTCACACTGAATTGCCAGAGGATTATTTAGGTGCCAACCAAAGTGATATCTGGTAGCTTACACTTGCATCAGTAAATTTTGGGCAATATGTTTTGTGGTCAGTATATTGCACATTATATAGTGTAGCATAACTGTCCTAGATAGTACAAACAAAGTGCTGTGTGTGGCTTCCAGATATGAAAATACAGATTACATTAAATGAAAAAATACAACTAATTCCTGTATATATACTAAGTTGTGAGCAAGTACAATTTCTAGCAAACTAGCGTATTCAGAAGCTATTTGACTTTTTCTTGTTTCTAATGGAAGAATTTTGATTGAATAAATGTTTTGCACTTAAATCATAGATGAATATATATGTTATCAAAGCTTAAAAAATGTCATATTCCTTATTTGCAATAAATATTTCATTTGTTACATAAAGTATATGCAGTATTTATTTATTGTATTATTTCCTTCAGGAATGCCAGATAAGGACAGTATGTCAAGTGGTGCTCTTTGCCAAGTTTCTAAAAATTGTAATAAGGTAAACCACTCATATTTTTACCTTTGGATTTTGATGGGAGGCTTTTGGTAATGACTTTGAATTGAAAAGACCAAGGTAAAAATGTAAAGTATGTGGCTGATGCATGTGTTGGAATATACAACTTATAAGGATGTTTTAGATTGTATTATAAAACTGGAGAAAGCAAAGGGAACATCTACAGAAGTTTGTATCACATTCTGATTATCATCTCCCTGTAAAGAAAGTAGGTGGTGAAAGCAAGTATAAAAGCCATCTTGTTGATAAGACCAGAACATAGCCAGCCAATCATAAAATTCATAGTTATGTTCTAATGCTATACTGAGTCTTAACTGCTGCGTGGACATAGTTCTAGCCCTTTGCACAGGGTCAGTCTTCTACTGTGTTGTGAGTGCATATGTTCTTCCCAGTTCCCCTTTGTAAGCAGTTCTGTGCCTTTGGTCTCACCAGGTCAGGACACCCATGAAAGAACTTATGAATACTACTGTGTTGGCATTCTGTAATTATAGGAGTGTGAAGAAATAGCATTGGACATTGCTGTGAAGATTCTAAATTTTAGAGTTTATTTTATAGAGGGAGCAGGGAATTTATAGTAATATGCATTTTCTTTGGATACCTCCTTTCTGGATAAAAGAGTTTAATTGGATGCATTTGTATGATGTCTTTAAAAGGTAAAATGATTTTTTTAATATAAAAAACATCTCTTGACAGTAGATAAAAACAATATTTTAGTGTGTTTTCTTAACATGGAAATAACTACTTCCACCTCTCTGTCTGTCTGTCTGTTCTGCTTCCTTGAGGGTACTGACCTTTCTTAATTGTCACATTTAGCCTTTAATATATGTATAAATGAAACAGCATGCAGTTCCTTTTGCTTGTCTTACCCACTAACGCTGTATCACTTCCTGACACAACCTTACCCATTGTGAAAATAAATATTCTTCCGTGCTTTAAGTAATAATTCATAGATACAAAAGTATCTTTTACCTTGTAAGCATCTTACAAAGAGTTGCAAGTTCTCCTCCATGACACTGGCATTTCAAGGCTGCATGCAAGAGCTGAGAGCCCTCAAAAAAAGCATCCAAACTGAAAGATGTGGTATTTTCTGAAGAAGGTAGAGCTAACAAGTTAAATACATCCTGGTGTTTCCTAGGTGATATTCCCCCAGTAATGGGCAGTAATACTTGGCTAAGGAGCATATGTGTTTTCAGGTGCAAAGTATTCTAGAAACCAAGCAAAGTATTGTGATTATCACTGCTGCTGATAGGTGTGCTTTTCTAGCAGAAGTGGACTCTTTGTGTACAAAGTAACATTCAGTTGTGTTGGAGACAGAATGTGACTGGGGCACCTTAAACCATTCAGTGACTTTTACAGGATTAAGGTCCTTCGCTTCTCCTCCAAGACACATAAAACAGCCATCCTTCTTCCTCCTACGCTCTGTAGACATTTCAGTGGAGAGAATCTGAGAGTAAATATGTGACAGATGCTTGTCACCTTGTTTTATCCTGGAGGAGCTCAGACAGTCCCATGACAAATGTAACAGTACCTACACAGCATAGAAATAGTTCGTGAATCCTACTTCTGTGGTTTTGCCATATGTCCACAGTTATCTCTAATTCTGTTAAATGGAAGGTAAGTACAACAGAAGCAAATAGGTATTTTATTTACTGCATGCAAGCTTCTCTCCTGCAATTTAGAACAGTACAACTGTTACAGTACTACACATGTAGATCATGTTCTGCTGTCAGTTTTGAATGATCAGAGAAATACTATGATTGCAGGGCCAAATTCTCAGAAGTGTTGCCAGCTATTTGAAATACAAAGCAACAAGCAACTGGAACACAGTCTGTGTTCATATGTTTTATATATCTTGTATATTTCACCATGATATATGGCTGCAGAAATTGCCAGTGCATCAGGGACGGGCATTCAGTCAGGGAAACGGTAGTGTTTGCAGAATATCTTTGAATTACTTTATCTTATTATTGCTGGAATGATGCCTGTAGGACTGGCAGCCACGGTGTGGCCTGTAAGCTACTCCATAATGGCCTGACAAAGACTGAGCAAGGGACTTCCTGAAATTCAGAGACAGTTTGTCAAAGTCTTTCATGTGGCAAGAAGATACTACGCACTTAGAGGGATAGAACATAATTTCTGCTTATTATGATACATTTATATCTGTTTGCCTGCTTTAGTTTTGCAGGGAAATTAATAACTATAAATAATTTAATTCAAATAAAATCAGATATATTCCATTTGATACAGAAAATCCATGTTTTTTTCTTTTTCAGCTTGTACTGAGCCATTTCCAAGGACTATAATAGTTTATTTTACATGTTTGCTAATTATTTGGTTTTCATCTTCATAGCTTAATTTTTTTTTTCTCTCATCACATCTCCTGTTTTTTGATGAGTAACACAAGATTTCTCTTTTAATGTATGCCTTGAAATTTTCTCACCATATGGGGACGTTTGCTTTTCCTAGTTCATTAAAATCTATTAGAAAGAAATCTGTTTGGAGAAGGCAGCGAATAGATTTTCTTACACCAAACAAAAATTAGTTTGCATTTAGGATTACATTATTGAGCATCACTTAATACAATGTAGCAGTTAAATTGATCATAAAATACAAAGAATATGTTACAGTCTTAAGTTATGTTTTTGAGAAATGGAAACAAATTCAAATTTAAGCCATCCTACATATGGAAAAATAATGCAGCATCCGTCTTTTTAGCTAGTCATTCTGATATCGGTGCAATGGTCTCAGTAGCTCCAGTTTTTAAACCTTATGATGGAATAGATCAGGATGTAACTTGATCTGCTAGGTGATTATAACTGTAAAGCCAAAATGACAAAATCAATAATAATTTCAAATACATTTTTGGAAAAGATACAGAAGAGTACTTAAAAGACAGGGGAGGTCGGGCTCCAGTGTGCAGACAGAATAGGTAGTGGTTCTGTCTCCATATATTACCAGCAGAGCTGGCAGCAGGGTTGCATGGTGCTTCCCACTACAGATCTTGTTTTTACAATTTGTCCAGTTTCTCACTGCTTAGGCTGAATTTTACATGCTGAGAGTTTGCTCTGGCTGATTTTTAAGTGGAAATATATCAAACCTCTCTGACATTGAGGTTGGGGGGAAAATGCATACCACAGGTTAAATAGCTTTTCCCAGTGATACTCTGGCAATCCTGTCCTTTCAACTAGGAGTTTGACATTTAAGGATTGTTCTGTCTGGAAGGAGTACTACTGGTGACTCTAAAAAACAAGCCATCTTATTATGCCTTGAAAATCAGATTAATTAGGGGCATATGAAAGTTAACCATTCATTTTTGTGTGTAGGCTGTGTGCACTGCACTCAGAATTCCCAAACTGTGCCTCTGGTGCTGTTTGGGCATTACTGTGTCCATGCTGAACAGGATGTTTTTTCTTGCAGTAGCTGGTTCCAGTCGCTAAAGTAACATACTGAGTTACGGCCAGAGACTATAACCAAGAATGATCTTTGTCTCTCCTGTGCTTTTACACCTCTACTGGTGCCCAGCTGGGGAAGGAGAAGAGAAATAGCCCATCCATTCTTTTCTGGAGACATGAGATATGTGATGATTTTAAAGTAGAAAACAGCATGCTGCAGAACAGAGCTGTACAGCCACAAGAATGTATGTGTGTAAGAAGAGAGGGCAGTAAAACTGGGAGCATGAATCTTCACTCTACTGTGGTGCTTGGTTCTGGGTTTATTTTTCTGCTGTCAGACAATGTCTAAAACTCCTTTGTATACTGAACCCAAGAGATGATGGGAACAACCCACAAAAAGAATAGAACTCTGTGATGAACAATAATTATTCTGTTTATTCAAGTCGTTGATAGAAAGTTCCAACCGTGCTAATACTCCCAGTTGGAGTTTTATGTTCTTTTCTGTAACACGCAGTTCTTTTCTCCATAGTGCAGTTTGCTAAAAGAGTCCCCAAATCCTCAAGAAACAACACCAAAACCAAACAAAAAAGCCCAACAACAACAAAAAAGCCTGCTTGAAAGGAAGGCTGAAAACTCAAGTGCTTGAAAGCAGAGCTTCAAGAGTGAAAGCTGACTGAGCAGTGTTAATGAAGTCCTCTTTATCCGTGTTTGTTATGGTGCAGGCTTAATTTCTTCATGTTTATTATGGCACAGATTTTGATTACCTACTTATATACATTTTTCCTGTGGTACATTCAATTAAAACAACATCTTGCCTCAAAAAGTCATGCTAATTTTCTTTTTATGCAACTTAATTTCTATGACTGCTTTGAATAAACAAATAACCTTCAGAAATTTGTATCCCTTGTGCTAGAGTCTACATCCTTAAAGAAGGTAAGTGCTGCTTCATATCCCGAAGAAGTCATACTAAACATATAAGATGTAAGGAGTTTAATTGTATGAGTTAGCGCAGCTTAGTCTTGATCTCAAGTAAGAGTATATATATATATATATATATATATATACATATATATATAATTTTTTTTTCTTCTGAATTATCTTGTTTTCTTGCCATTATATTCCCTGTGTTGTCTTTAGGTTTGTGATGTGATAAAGAGTTGCAAGAGCTCCCTCTAGTGCATGAATATTCAGAAAACACACAAACCAAATTTGTTAAATATACAGGCTAGAAAGTCTCCTTTGTATTTTTGATGTAATTGCTTGAAATCCTTTAGTCTGGAAGCTTGTTGAAAGTGATTTGTTTGAAGATATTTTGTAAAGCAAGACTTCTTTCTGTAGGATGTGCTGGAACTCATCTGAAACTTCCCTTTTTATCTCCTTTCCTAATTAATTTTGGCATCAAAAAAGCATAGATCAGTTTTCTTTCAATAAGACTTAGATACCATGCTGACTGGTATGCATTTAAATAATTGGAATGATTGTGAAAAAATGATTTACTGTTTTATCAACTCTAACTGCACTTTATAAAAGCATATTTAAGAAATCTTTCAGCTGATAGAGAAGGACGTGATCTAAGTGTTAATTCCAAAAATACTAACATTTTCAGTGTTACCAAGCAAGTGAATATTTGCTTATTTCAGTTTTCAAGCACTTAACTGTATCTCTGGGCATTCTGAAGTACATTGTTTGTGAAGATGTTACAGTTCACGGGCCGTGAAGAGCCCATGCAAGATATAAGTAATAATCATGTTCACCCACCAAATTAGCTACTCTAGCAAAAAGCACAATCATTTCCCTGTAGTTCAATTTTCTTTTCCCCAATGACTGAGAAGAAAGCTTATCTTTTAACGTATTCAGTAGACTATCAAATGTGAATTTCAGTAAACAATTAGCAGAATACTAGAGGAAGTGTTTCAGACACTCATGAAATTTGGAGCCTACAGGTCTGAATTAAAGAATGAGAAAGCAGAAAAGACAGCGGTGTTTATTGGTGGAATGACAAGATATTCATTTGGAAGTGGTAACCTCTCTAAGATTTTCCTAAAACCTATTGTGGAGGAGTTGATTTCTGTGTGGATGTTTTGTATAACTGTCCAGTGATAAACATGCATTAATCCCTAACTTGGTTTGGGTTCCATGTCCGAGTCCACTGTTTAATAAATTTTAGCACAGAATTAACAACAACAAAAAAGTCCCTTTCCTTTTCTGTTTTAAAGTGGTTGCATAAAAGCACTCTGTGTAACTATTTCTAAGTAATGTCTTCATGTAGTCCTAACTACTGGTTACTTTTATGTGAAGGTAATATGCTTAGAGGTCTATTCTTAATTTTGCATTGAGTAGAGGTGCTTAGGGTTCAATCATCATCGCAGCCTGTAACAATTTGGCTAGTGCAGAGGCTGTGCATATAGTTCCTGGCAATGAGTTACATGGTGACAGCATATGGCAGGAGATATAACAAAGACGGAAGTGTGATATGAGTGGGAGACTGTGACAAATACATTTTTCATATGTTAGTGATGAACTTCATCATGAAAAATGTGGAGGTCTATATGTCATCACAGCTTTTAAATGTAAACAAAATTGCAGGTTTACAAAAGTAAGTTTTGTGCAAGATAAATTTCTGCAGAGCCATCAGGGAAGTTTTTGGGCCTTGCTGTCTCTGGTTCTAGCCATGTGGAGATGATGTACGACTGTAGGCTTTCCTTCCAGACACCAGTGTGAATAGCAATACCCCAAAGAAATACTTGCACAACTTCACCTTCTTTTATCCAGTTCAGCTGTCTGATGATCTGTAAAAAAAAATCTGTGATCCGTGATTTCATTGTGTCTCCTGAATTCTGGAGACCGTAACAGCAGTTTCTATTGGAAGCTACTTATTCTAATCATAAAACCAAACTTCAGTCTGACCAAAAGAGAGCAAGTCATTGTCCTAAAATTGAATTTGCACTTGTGATCAGTGATTCTCCTTTGTTCTTTTATAATACCAGTAGGAATAATACTATAGGGGGAAAAATAACCACAAAAACAGAATCCTTGGTTCAAATTGTTGCATAGTTACCACTGTACATGTTAAAATAACTTAGTTGCACTTAACGTACTTGATCAGGTTCAAGGATCCCTGTTACTTGAAGCTCTTCCATGAATCTGAAGTGGGAGGAAGAAGTCTGGAAATCAACAGAAAAATGAAAAACTAAGTGATACGTATTTCTTTATTAATTTTGTTGTTTAAAAGGAATCTACCTCACAGTTTCAATTTGTTGGATTAGGAATGCTGAGGAAGAGCAGTAAGCAAGTACTCAGCTGCTCTCTGAGTAACCTCCCCAGAACTAGATTGCGAAGGTGCTTGGGGGGAGGTGTGGGGGAAAGCAATTTGGATATAGAGATGTTTCCCCACTGTGGGAATAAAGTGCATTTTCCCATTGTTGCCTAATTGAGCGGGTGTTGTCATAGTTTAGATAAACACAACTAATAAAAGAAAAATAAAAAATTCCAAGAAGATGTTAGAAATTGTAGAGTGCTCATTATTGTTAGGCAGCTGTGGAAAGTTATTTGGATATGAAAATCAGTCTTCCAGTTGTGTGCAGCAGCATAGTGTTATTGCTTTAACTGCCAGTGCTGGCGAGGGCAGTCTGACAATATGTACTGTGGAGTCATATTTGATGACTCTTACTCTTTGCCTGAGTCTTTTGTGTGATTCTGTCCCAGCCTGTAAAAAACATGCACATATGCTTCATTTATCTCTTGCAGTTGAAAGGCAGAAAGAGAGGGTAATTACACTGGAAAAAATAAAAAGGATGGTCCTTTTCAAGGTTCATGTCTTCAGGCAAGTCAAGCGTATACAAGTAGCATTTGGCACTTATATTTGAAACAGCAAAATGAATTTTTTGAATCTTATAATTATTTTTTCAAGTTTGGCAGAAAAATTAGATCAAGGATCTTAAAATTAGATTCCATTTAGTTACTTATTTCATCTCTGAGAGCACTTTGACTTCTTGTCCTACAAATGCATGCAGGAAATTGGAATTCCACAAAGTTGAATATAGTTCTGAGGTAATCAATGTGTCTGACTTAGCAACCTCCTTTTTTTTTTTTTTTTTTTTTTTTAAGCTATGTGCAGATGACAAAAATTTGAGAGGTTAATAAATAGTGTGGAAAAGCAGGCTGTCCAGTGACTTTTGTTTTTCTCTTAGTGTTGCCTAGATGTGAGCCAGGAACCTCCTGTACTGACAACACCGCCAGAGCCATGGAGCTCAATTACAGCCATTTGGAATGAGAAAAGCTGAGGCAAAAATGTCAGATAGCTATAAAAGAGCTGAAAATGTAATAGGACTGGTATTTCCAGTGATGTTAGGGGCAAGTGCTGTTTAGGTATTTAAAGATTTATGATTTTCATTATTTATTCTTTTTGTAAATTTCCTTCTGGAAGAAAGCTTGGCGCAAGAGTGTGAATGTTTGATCTCTGTGTGCTTTATCATCAGTGATGCAGCTGTCTTAAAATTAAAGATCACAGTTAGTGAGGAAATACAAATACACATTGCTGAGTTGGCTAGCAGAGAAATGAAAAGAATACATAATTTAGATTCTGAAGTAAAAGCATGCTTCCATTACGAGTTATTACATTGCTACTAATTAGGGTTACCCAGTCACATTTGTTTACGTCTTAGGAAATAAGCACATGTAAACAATTTGTATAATAACCTTAAATATAAACTCGATGGAGAAGGAGATAGTAACTTAGTGGGGAAGCATTATGGTTAAGTCTTTGTAAACTTCTCAGTACTGCTTTGTTCACTCTCACTGTTTAAGGTCACTGACTTCAAATGCCTGAATCTGAGGGGGTCTTAAAGGAGCATCTTCTCTCACGCCATGCTCTTCCCTTGCAGTGTTTTGCACAGTGGCCCCACAGGTGTTAGCAGTGTCCTCAGGTAAAGAAGCAAAAATGGGTGACTGGGCAATAAGCCATGGTGGGAGCAGGCCTTATGGTAAGAGAGCAGAACTGTCAGAAGAACATTAACCTTTTTTTCCTGAGCTTTAATTTTCTGCTCTTGCAGCTGAAATTTAACTTCTTGACCAGAGATGTAACACAACAGTCTTGATTCAGGCTGCTGTGAACAATCAGGTCTTTAATATCTAACCTCTGCACAAAGCATTGCTGGGCTTGTCAGCTGTAAGAATCCTTCCAGCACAAACCTGGTACCTCTGCAGCCCTCCTCAGCTGCTGGAGGGACAGAGGAATAGCAGACTGGATAACTTTTCATCAGGCCTGCTTGCAGTGCTGTTGCAGTTCACTGCAAAGCCACCCATGAATCTGCATGATTTCAGTCTCAAGTGCCTAAACATGGATTTGTATGATGTATTCCTGTTACAGCTGTAATACCCTTGCAGAAACAGGCAAATAGTTGTTCCTCTCTCTCCCCCTCCCTCCTCTTGGGTTGTCTTAATTGCGTTCAGAGACAGCCTAGATTATGGACTGTGGTCTGATAACTGCTGGGTTCTGGCACCTGTTCCAAATGAGTCTAGGAAATGAGCCCAGTAAAAGCCTTTTGTCACTAGCTGCACAGAGTTCCTCATCTTGCCTGGCAAAACTCGAGGAGTCCACAAGATAAAGCAGATTCACCCTTCCTCTTTTTTTTCTGTCTTCTTTCTTTTTCCCCATTTTTCTGTCTCCTCCTCCCCCCTTCCAGTTCAGTTCACACTCACCAAATGGTAGTGCACTTCTGCAGATTATTGAGGAATGTTGCAAAAAACATTTTGACAAATCTGTAAAAGAAATTTTTGTCACATTTCTTCAGCTGTAAATGCATAGCCAGTGCTCCACAGTGGTTCTGAGCCTCTCTGTGTAGCAGAGAGGCTTTTCCATCTTCCTGGGATAGTGTAGTCCAAGGTGGGAAGTGAAGGAGAAGGTAACCAGGAGGCTGCCTGAATGTTATTCCATCTGTTCAGTTTCTTCAGTGTTACAGTCAGTGTTCTTGAAAGACTGCCTTTTTTGTTTGGCTTTTGCGCTGTGAAGTTTGGAGTAGAGAGCATGGACTGCTGCCTGGAAAGTGCGACGTGACCTTGCGGCACTACAGATACATGGCAATTTGCAACAATATTTATTAGCCTTTACTGTCCAGAAATTCTTCTGGGGAGGATGTACTACCCTTTCCCCAAGATAGTCCAAGAGACAGACTCTAATGGAGAAACTGAATATTTCTACATTTTTTCAGAAATGTTTGGTATTTTAGACAAACAAGTCAGCTGTGAGTACTCCGTGTGATCAGTGTCTCCAGGCTGGTTTGAATTACAGTAATTAAACTTCTCTGCAGCTGTAAGCATTAACTCTTCATCTTCATGCTGTGATTTACTTAACCTAATGCAGAAGTTGTTAGCTTTTATACAGCCTACAGAGGTCCTCTCTAAAGAGTCAATTAAACCAAAGAAGATTTGGAGATTATGCTTAAAAAGGAGGTGTGGTAGTTGAGAGATGGCAGGGACAGAATTTTGGTTGAAAGAAGCAATATTTTTAGTACTGATGTGAAAATTAACGCCAACGTTAAGGAGAAATAGGAGAAAGGAGATAAATTATGAAATACATACAAAAGGTCCCTTTCCATTTCACAAGGACAGGGTTGATTCTGTGATATCCCTAAAAGCCAGACATCACAGAATTTACAGAACTTGGGCTACATACTGAGAGAGGTAAAAAGGGGTCATTTCTTTCAGAAACATGCTGTGGTGAATTGAATGTAAAGAGATGTGGCTAGCTAAAGAAAATGTCAGGTAGAGTAATTTTACCTCTCTGTATCAGTCCTGAATTAATTATTCCAGTGTTGTGTGAGCATTTCTGGAGCTGTTTTTTTTCCTTTGTTTTCCTTTTCTTCTTCTTCTTCTTCTCCTTTTTTTTTTTTTTTTTTTTTTTTTTTTTTCCCTTATATTTCTACATTGCAGTAGAGATCCACTTAGCAACAGAAGTTGTTCACATTATGTGTATGAGTATCTGAGCCCAAATGGTTATTGGGGAAAATAGCCTGAAATTCCAAACAATATAAACAGATGTGAATGGGTTGATTTAAATGGCAGCAAGCTGGGCAAGTTGCAAGGTCTCTAGGAAGGTGAGTGGAGGTAAGGAGCAAATCTATAAAAATGAAATCTTTGTTACTCAGTGCTAATTATGTTTTGTTCAGATTAGCAGGATTTGCTACTGTTGTTCTTTTACTGTTTTCCTGAGGAATGCCAACTGTTCACACAGATGTGCATTTACTCATTTGTATTTTATTTACTGATTATTCCAATTGTATTATGGAATTAATATGAAAAACAAGGCATTTAATCCATATTTTTCAGATCTAATAATTTGATTCCAAGTACCTTTGTGTGTTTTTAATCAATATAATTATGTCCAATGAAGTATCAGAACAACACTGAATTAGCTGGCTGCACGTGCATCACTTATGAGACTTGCTTTATGCTGGTTAAATCTGTGGGATCACAGGTACGTTTTATTGTGAAAGAGAAGCTCCTACCCTTTATAGTCAGTATTTGCTCCCTGAATTTATGATATTGGACTTCTCCCTTTGCTGATCTTCATGTCTCTTGATATTAGAAGGGGGATTATGAGTTGTCCTCAGAAGATGCATGTTGTCTCCTGTGATTTAGTTCTGAACTGTGAGGGCTGATGTGTCCCAGGCAGGAGAAGGAGCTGTCTGATGTCAAAACCACTAGGAAGACAGGTGTTAGCTTGAGGAGATAAAATCCAGTATTAAGATGAAAGCACCCAGGAAACTGCACAGTGTTTGATATAGATGGGGCAAGATAGTTAACAGGTTCAGCACATCAGCACTTTAGACTTTGACAAGGTTTTTGAAGCCAGGGAGAAAGATAAGTTTTGAGGAAGATAAGAAGGTTTTTTTGTGAATATTTGCCAAGAGCAGAACGCTTGTCTTTTTCACTGAAGCACAAATACGTAAATTAAACAGAAGGGTTTGAATGGTTTTTATGTTTATGACAGGTGACTGTAAGCTGTTGAAGCAAAGTAATACTTGGCTGAAAGTAAAATGTTTGTGCTTTTAAAAAATGTGTTCTGGTCTAGCCTTCACTGTGGGATTTCTTTCTTCTGTTTACTTTCATATGCTACGGAAACAGCAATTTACTTGTGTTATAAAATAGATCTTTTCCATCTACAGAGAATATATGTAGATCATTAAAAGTTATGCGATTTCCTTCCATGAAGTAGTGAAGTAGATGATTTTGGATTGGATATTGTTAGATTATTACTTCTCTGTTTCATTTTTATAAATAATTATTTCTGAAAAGGATGACAGGAAGAATGGGAAGTAGAGCAGTTGGAATCTGACTCAGCTGTGCTTCCCTCCTTCAATGTTTCTTCATTTCATGTACATTCACACAATGTACTGTCCTGAACTGAGAGACGAAGGAACGTGGAATCACCAGAAGAAACACAAAACAGGTTTAAATTAACATCCCTCCTCTGCTTGCCAGTGATGTTATCTTGATGCTGACCTCTCCGAGGAATTCAAGATGTAGATCTCAAGCCCCATAGGCCCCATGTCACTTTGACTTCCTTTCTCTCTTAAAAATCATTATAAAACACTCAGGATGAAATTGTAGTCACTTCCAGCATTTCGTGGCAGCATTCAATAGTGTTTTCAGTTACTTATTCTCATTACTTGTCAGGGATGTGAATAGATACTTCCATCCCCATTTTACAGATGGAAAAGTTGAAATACTTGGAGGCAGAACAACTATGACCACATGATAAACAAACTGGTATCAGTCAGATGGCAGTAGGGCTCTTTGTCTACACTGTAGAGTTTTAACAGGGTCACAATTTCACCTCTTAATTAACAATCTATCCAGTTTTTGGCACCTCTGTGCTTGGTATGAAATTACTGCACCTAAAACTTCACCAACATATTTCTCAGAGGGCAGTTCTGGTGACTGGGCCTGCTGAAAGCACGGGTGAGTCCATATAGTCACTTTTGTCTACACGCATGGATCCTGAGAGCTTTGGAGCCTGCGTGTGCAGAACTTAGAAAAGAATCTGGAAACAAGTGAAATAAATCCTCCAGAGCTCATCAGCCTTTAGCTTCTTTTTGGTTTGCTTTTGAGTTATGTGCCTAAAGAATGTACTAGTGACAAGAATTAACTTCTAGTCTGTCTAGTATTTATTCTAATTTTTTATCTTCAGCACTATAGTTTGTCTTTCAATATGTATTTAAAGTAAACATGCTGTTAAAGCCATAGATACTAAGAAAGCAGTAATTTTCAAATGATAAAAAAAAAATTATTTATTCTTCTGTAGATTAATAAAATGCAGCAGCAGAGCAACCTGTAACAATACTGGATTGATATTCCTTATGACAACTGTAGCCACACCTCTACCAGAATATCAGGAATGCTCACAGTGTTGTTAACATTTCCTGATGTTTTATTCAATGTGTGCAGTGCAGTTATAACAGCTGTTTCATTGTAGTAGGGAAGTAGAAAAATGACAGGAAAATAAGACATCATTAGGCATGTTCTGGCTTTTTTTTTTTGGGTGCACTGGTCATAGTCTGTTTCAATATTCTTTTTCTCTTTGACATTTTCAGTGAAGTATCTTTTTTTTTTTTTTGTAATGGCTGAATCGTGTGTTAAGAGGATAGACATTTACAGTTTGTCAAAGAAACATTGTAGAAGTTCTAAATAATGCAATTTCAATTTAACTTTCTAAAATACATTTACTACACTAATAGTGTTTGAGTATTTAAAGGGACACATTTTCCTGTTTATTCTAATACCCTTAGATTGCTAAAGAAAAGCAGTTTTGTAATGTGTTTTAAAATGCGACTTAATCTTTACATTGCATTACATTTAAACAGTGTAGATTATAAAGTTAATATTACTCTGAATATTTTGAGGGTAGACCATTTACTGACAGTATTCAAAGCGTTTTACAAAGGTAGAGATTATTAGCATTCCTTTCTCCAAAGAGGGAAAAGTGAGACACAGGGCAATTATGTGATTTGCTCAAGGTCATGCAGTCAATTAATTCTAAAAATGAATAAAACTGAGCTTGACTAATAGTCTTGACAATTTAAACTAGTCTGTTTTGCTTGGTTTAGATAGCTTGTACTTAGCTAAATCTCTGGGTTTATAGGTTAGAGTTGCTGTAGTTTTTTTAAGCTCATATGATGAGAAACAACTTTCCTGTTTCTAAGGAGGTTCTGTGCTTTTAAAAACATCTTTGTGCCTCTCTTTTCCTCCACCCATACTTTGTTTTGCTTCCCACTTTTACTGCTTATAGATTTTTCTAGTGAAATTATGATTATCTTTTGTGAGCATGGATAACTTGAAGATGCTTCAGTAATATCACTTCAGAGTATTTAGGAACTAGCTGCAAGTCAGTTGAATCCTCACATTGTTGGGTAAACATAAATGAAGGGGAGAAACAAGTGCTTTTTCCATGTAATTTGTCCTTTGCTAAGTCAAATACAGCAAAGCATTGCTAAGTCAGTCACAGAGGTAGCAGGAAGTTGGTCGTTGTCAGGTTTGGATTTTTCCAGTCCTGAGACTGGAGGAAGCCCTTTGTCCTTCGACTATCAATACTGTTCTGTGGAGAGTAGGCAGTGGAGAGCACAGATTGGTTCTCCAGCCGCTACATAACATTGTGTAAAGATACTAAAGTGGCCAAATTGTTTCCAGCCTGGTGGTAGCGTCTGTGTTTCTTTTTCCGCTTCTGTATATCAGGGCAGGGTGAGGTCTCCCTGGAGCTGTGACTACAGTCTGGTGAGGCTGGGGCTCAGTCCTGGTGCTCTGTCTCACAGTTCTGCAAGGCTGAGGAGGAGCTGTCAGAAACGCCTGGAGCTGGGCACATGTGCCAAGGCTTATTACTGAACAGTGTATTAGCAGGTTATACGTAGGTCTGCTCCCAAGATTCAGCATAGGCTAACTGACCCCAGGAATTCCTACAGTGTTAGTTATATATTCTTTAACACTTAGACAAAAGTGCTTTTCAAACATCCTTTTTATGGCTGAATCTTCGTCCAGCTGCTTCTCTGATATTTTTCAGGAAGCTGCATTCAACACATGGATTGTTTTACCAAACAAGTATTAGCAGACATTGATGCAGTCTGCACAGATGCACTATTTGTGCAGATAAGAGAGCTGGCTTAGAATGCTCTATCCAAGATTACTTTCCAGCTGGAAATACACTCTCAGTGCTATGTTACTGTATGCTCAGTTGTATACCTGTTATGACTACGGACTGTTTACTCTCTCCTGGTAGCAATACTGGTTTGTTTTGGGAAAAGAGCTGTATTTGGACTTCTTATCTACACCCTAGGTATGAAGTAGCTCACATAGATGATGTTACAAAATAAGCAGCTTTTTGAAAAGGATTATATAGACTTGAGAAAGACTGTAAAGAATAAAAGGGGAAAGTGTTGCACAGGAGGGCTGTGGGGACTTCCCTTTGCATTCAGCTCTGTCATACTGACTGTCTGTACTTTCACTGTTGCCATAGGAACAGTTTTTGTTTAATTTTATTTCTTCATTAGTAAATCAGGAATGGCTTTGTTATCCTTTCAGGACACTCATACAGGGACAGTCAAGCACCATACTAAATTATAGGCACCAGAGGAGAGTTGGAACCAGTAAGATCTAAAGATGCTCTGCTTCCTGAAGTAAGCCTAAAGAGAACCAAATGCTGTGGGCCTGACTTGAAGTCAGTTACTTCTGCATGATTTCTTTGGGTTTGAATTAGACTCTAAATCACCAAGAGCATTAATTTCCAGTGGTGTAAAACAGGCAAATCTCTTAGTGATGCTGCTGTGGTTGCTGCCACCTTTCAACTTGTGTGGCTTTTGTCCTTTGTTTTTTTCTGGAACCCGTGCCAGCCAGCAATAAAACAGATGTCACTTGCAGTTCTTGTCAATGCCCCAGCTGGAAATAAAGAATCAACGGTCCTGCACAGGTTTATCTGATCACCCTAGTAACCTCATGCACCCTATTTAACTCCAGTAAATGATTCTGTGAAATACAGAAACTTGTTCTCGGCTTAAAGACAATCTCTAATGAGGCCATGGGAAAGAAACATGATTGACTGACTTCTATATCCTTTATTCTTTGTTTTTTGCAATACACATTTCCTACCCTAACATTTGAGAGTAGTAAGATCCATGTTGCTGCAAATCTACAGTATTAATTTGTGTAAAGTCTCAGAAAAAACATCTCTTCACAGATATTTAAAGTGAATGGAAAAAGGTATTTTTATATGAGATGTCCTTGGATTTCATTCAGCAGATATGAGCAACAAATACAGATATCGTGTTAGATCTCTATTATCATTATTCATTGTATTATTTATTTGTTTACATGTGGTTTGCTCCTTGATGAAGGAAGCACAGAAATAAAGGTAACTCATGCCTTGTAGTTTACAATCTAAGGCTCATTTCTCCAGAGCTTAAATGCGTGCATGAAGTTATACCTATGAATAGTGCTCTTTAGATCTGTGATATTGCACTCATGCATAAATATTTGAATCTTCAAAGGACTATAGTCTAAGATTTTTACTTTCTCTGCTTCACCCCAATTTAAAGAGAATTTTATGATTGGTTTCATGAATGGTCTGCTTGAATGTGAATCCTTAAATTTACAGAGATTGTCTGTCAGTGTTAAACTGAAAACCATTTTTTCACAGCAAAGTCTCCGAGGGCACTAATTGGAGAAGGGCATGAAGTAGCTAAAACTTGCCACTATTGTGGCCAAGAGATGGACAGTAATTGGTTAAACTGCTGTAACTGTCTTGCAAATTAGAGGTCTTTGTCTGATAACTTTTCCCCTGATTCAGAAGTCCTGGAAAATGTGATCAAGTAGACACATGTAGGTGCTTCACTCACATTATTTCTTCAAAGGTACAAGGATGTGTGAAGAAGGTAATTAAACATGCTGTACTCCGCTGTTTTATGGGGAAGGCTCCCTCATTATTTCTTAGTGCTTTCTAATTATCCCTTAATAGAGGATCCAAAATTATAAAGACTTGTAAAACTTGGACTTAAACCAAGTTGTGATAAATATTATAAGATATGATCCTTTGCAAAATCCAATTTTTCTGATGGGAAGTTTGTATAGGAGCATTGTATCCGCTATTAACTAACTGATATTAAGTTTTTATGTGTTTTCAGTATGACTTGCCTTTCTATTCCAAACCCAGTCCAAACCAAATGGTTTCATTTATTGTATTTCATCCCGTGGTTGGTGCAAACAAAGCTCTGTGCAGTATCTTTGAGAAGCTGCAGCTTGGGCAGCAAAGCGGTTCCTCAGTGGCTGCCTTGCTTGGGGGCTGTGCTGCTGATCATCTCTTTCAGCATTACCTTGTGGCCGAAGACACATAAAACTGTCCTTTAAAACTGCATAGTGCCACAGAGTGTAAAAGGTTCTTAGGAAATCATCTAGTACATCTGTGAGCCACATGTACTGTCACTGCCACAGCTTGCAGGCACCCTGTATATTGTCTCAAGCCTCTAGAGATGGAGGAACCATACCTCCCTGCCAGTGTGTGCCAGTGTCTCTGTCTGTACTGTTAGAAAATCTTCAATGGTGTCTAATCTGAATTCTTTCTCACAGCAATTTAAACTCCATTTTCTGATCTCTATGTGATGGTCTAGGTCAATTCCTTTTTCTTTTCAAAGGCCTTTTAAATCTGAAGAGTTGGTGGTTTGTTTTTTTTAATCACATTCTAAGACTTGTCTTTTCTGTAGCTGAACAATTTTGTTTATGTTGTGCTTTCTCATTATTCTTGTTGCTGTCCTCTGAATTCAGTTGGTTTAGTTGCTTTTGAAGTTACTTATCCAGACAAGACAGAGTGCTTTAGCTTAGGTCTTATCTGGATTGACTAAAGCAGAACTGCATTATGAATCTAATCAACCACTGCATCTTCATACTGTATTTGTCACTTTCAGAGTAGTGTGGCATTGGTTAATCAGTTCTGTTTAATGCCTGTTATCAATCTTGTTTTTCTTTGAAATCACTGCAGAGACACTTGTTCCCCACTCTGTCTTTCTATAGCAGGTCATTCCTACTTCAGAAAGTCAGTGCTATCTGTGTTGCATAATAACATGATATATTTTCAGGCCAGTATCAAAGCTGTAACGAATTTATAAACTTGTTCTCCAGTGAGTGTGCAGTCCATTCCACCCTGAAGTTCCCTGCAAAATCAATCAGTGTGCATTCGGCTTCATCCCACACTAATAGTATCAGATATATTACATGTTTTTGAGAACCCTTCTCAAAACAGACCTTTAGTATGACTTCCTGCTGGGAAGTGCTTCACTGGGAATTGCTTTTAAAACATAGTTTTCCAACTGGCATTGCACCTATTTTGTAAGAATTTAATCTGCCCTATGTAGAAGAGATCATATGAGCCAACACCAGAAGTTTTGCGAAAGTAATAGAGCTAGAAATCTACTGGTTCTGTCCAATCCATTACCATTGCTACCCAGCTGTGGATAGAAATTAAATCAGTTTGGTATGACTTGTTCTTGATAAGCATTGATCGCATGTTTTTCAGCTCCCCCATTCTTTCCCAGCTGTTTACAAATGGACTTCTTTTCTGGGAAGACAAGTTAGGCTGACATGTCTATAATGACTCAGTTCTTCCAGTTTTCTATCTTCTGCTGCTTAGTCCTCAAGAACTCTCAGAGATGAGTTCTGATAGTTCTGAGATGGCTGCAGCTATCATTGATTTGTCAAATTCTTCAGATTTCCTGCATGACATTCTCCAAAGCCAGTCAATTTGAAAATACCTAATTGACATCTATTTTCTCATCCATTTGTTTCATTTTTTTCAGGCTGACGTTTTACTCCCTTATCTTTGCTACCAGGGATTTTAGCCATCTCTCTGCTACTTATCTCTTTAATGAAGACTGACAAAACAAACAAACACATTTTGTAACTCCTTAAGCCTTTGTAATTTACACTTTCTCCTCCACAACCCCCTCATCATCCACTGTGGGCATTTTTTCTCCCCAGCCCATTGTTTCTATTTTGGTGTTTTTATTTCCTTCTGTAAGGTGCTGACGCTGGATCATTTTATGAAATCACCTCCATCCAAGACACTTAATATGTTTTCAGTTGGTCTTTCTGAGTTAGTCGGAGTCTAGTGCAGGAGAAAGTCTTCCTGTTGCAGATTCTTGAGTTGTGACTTAGCTTTTAAGTTGTTTTTTTTTTTCTTTTTTTTTTTCCCTTTCTTTCTTTCTTTTTTTTTTTTCTTTCCCTGTTGAGTGCTTTTACCTAGAATTTGATTTCTTCTAAAGGTTCTCTCATTCTGTTTCAGTTAGAATAGGAGGTTTGTTAAAAGATCACCATTAATCTTTGATTTTTTTCAATGACTGGTTTTATGCTTTTTTGTTGTAACTTAATGGAAACTCTCTACAGAGTAAAAAAAAAAAAAAGTGTATTCCTTTTCAGTAGTCTATAGCTATAAATGAGTCTTGTATTTTGTATGTTACATATTTTATCTCTCTTTTGAAGTATATTCCTATCAGGAATTAAAATCTGGAAAGTAGATTTGAGTATGTTGTACTTTGTTGCTTAAAAAATATCTTTGAAGTACACAGAATTTAAAAATAATTTTCACTTGATTTCAGTGCCATTTTAACCAACTTCTTAAGCATGTATTTCCTTCAGTCTCATTGAATTTAAACAGAGTATGAAATCATTTTAAAGTAGAACAGAAACAAAAATTATTAATGCTCAGAATGGTGTCTCTGAAGTTGTCATTCTTATCTACACAATTGAAACCTTTATTTGATGGTTTTGCTTTTATCAGAGTCAAATTACAAAAGATTAGTGCTTATTTTGGCATGTTTTAACCCTAAATATAGACTGAATGAAGCTCAGGTTCAGGAACCAACAAATACCAAGGGATGCTGCAACCATTTCTAGTGGCAGAAATGTTTATAAATTAACTGAATCTTTGAAGCAATATTTAGATTTATTATTGAGAAAAATCAGAAGTCCTAATTTGCTTATGTTGATCTGTCTTTTCATGGTCGTCTTGTAAGGCGTGACTAGAAAGGAAAACCATTTGCATAATTTTCTGTCTACAGGCCTCTTCATTACATGCATCTTATCTCTATTGATTTCTGTCACATGCTTCCCTCATCTTACCCTTCCCAGATGACCAGTGCACTCCTAGCTCTAGTGCTATCTGATTTCCACAAGGCCTTTGTTACAGTATTAAAATCCTATGGGAGTTAGTGAACAGCTTATGGACACCAGTTCCTGGCAGTTCAGCAGTGCTTAGCTTGTGTTCTGCCTGGCTTTGGGCCAGCCATCCCACCTTTGCTGCAGAGGTGCAAGGTGTGCTGGCTGCCTCAGTGGATGCCTCAACAGTTCCTCTGTGCTGCAGTGCAATCCTGCCTTGGCCTCTGTGCTTGATGCAGTCTGATGTTGGTGAGCCCAGGGCACCCAATTCAGCCCTTGTGTTGTGTCACACTAGAAATGTGTTTGGTCCTGTTCACTACTATTTGCAACATAGCTAAACATTTTCCCATCAAGTCTGAGGTGGCTGTTGGAGTTCAGTTTTGTTTTTTTCTCCATTTCTAGTGTCATTTCAACCTCTGCTTTCCTTTGCCATCTATCCTGTGACATGCTTCCTCTCCCCCCCTCTTTCACGTTCTCATCTTCTCCCTTCTAGGGGCCTGCCCTTTCACATCTCCTCTTGCAGATCCAGGTCACCTGATTTGCTCTTATTTTTTCTTCCCTAGCTCTGTTGTGAAAGCTGCTACCCAGGCCTCTGTGAGTGGCCTGTGAGCTCTTGCATTTCAGAGGGCTCTGGTAAGCAGCTGTGAAAGTGTTGCTGACAATGTGTGACAGTTTAGGAAAGACACAGTGGGAGCAAAGCTTTTTCTACCTTCCTGTTCATGTATTATGCCAGGAGAAGAAAGCTAAATAGAAATAGGTGCTAAAGGAGATAAGAGATTCTGTGGTGGGGGGACTGGTGGTAGAGACAGTCACCTGCAGAGAAATGCTGTTGTGTCCACAGGGGACTGAGAGCAGCAAGTGGAGGAGCTATCCATGCCTTCACAGCCTCAGCTCAGATGTGGTGTTTGACCACTGAAACATTCATTGGCACTTTGGAAAGCTTAGAGTTTGTTTATTCATCTTTACTCATATATTTGGTTTTACAGATTTTTTGATTCATTTTGCGTTGTTGTTTTTTTTTTTTTAAGCTTTTATTTTACCTTTACTGCTCAACCTTTAAAATATATTTAATTTTATTTTATTTTTCAGACACCTCTTATTGACTCTCACATCCCACATCGTCCCTCTAAAACCATTACACAGGTAATAGGACACAGGTGTGCTGTAAAGACAGGCTGCTAGATAAATGGAATCAGCTGACCTCATGCCTTTCTTAATGTGCTAAGTATGAGAGACTTAATAATTTACTCAATATATTGCATTGCTCTGCATAACTAAGCATCTGTAAGAGGACTTTTAATTTAGGAGGAAGAGAACTTGTATTTTGTTTTGCAGAGGGCAGTACAATGACTGTGGAAAGTTTTAAATGTGTGTGTGTTGGTCCCTTTTTTTCTCCATGATCACCAAGGTTCCTTCAGAAAAGATCCTCAGAGCTGGAAAGATTTTGCGGAATACAATTCTGTCCCGAGCCCCTCACATGATAAGAGATCGTAAATATCATCTGAAGACTTACAGGTGTGTGAGCCTGTTTTTATGCCTGCCATCCTCTGATTTATTATTTAAGCCTTACCGTACTCTCGGGTCTCAAAAGGTCTAAAATTATCCAGTGATGCTATTTGAGCCTGTATGTTATGAGTCTTTAATGAGCCTGGTAAATCCATTCTGAAGTAATTTGACTGGAAATTGAGTCCACAGTTCTGAACAGATCATTCACTTAAAAAAAACGCTCCCAAAGTTAATGGCATAGTTAGCTGGGAGATTCTGTGCAAAATGTAGATTCTGTTTACTTTGTATGTCGGTGGGATGTAATATGAAAGCTTAATTAGATTGTTACTGTCCTGATTGCTCCAACGAAGCTGCTAAGTGTGAAACCTGAAAATTCACCTAGTGAGAATTGTTCCTTATGTAGATTTTCTGTCCTATTCAGCCACCTTCTTCAGTGTTATCGTCAGGCTTTCTTTTCTTCCTGCTGGTGGCAGCACCGTCCCGTTGAAGTGGAACAGCAATAGCACTTTCAGACAGCAATCTGACTTCAGGGAGTCAGGCTCTATCTACTGTTGGCTTAGGAAATAATCAATTCGTTTTAGCATCTAAGGTTTGAATCAAATACCTTATGCATTATTTGGTGAATATTTAAATAAAAATTGGTTTAAAACCTCTGAGCATGTATTTTTCTAAATAGCAAATCAATATGTTGCTGATTTGCTTTTAAAGTAAGGGCATTGATTTTCCCGATTATTGTCCAAAGTGTATCTAATATTATATGAGGTATTTGGAGCTTGTGTGGTGATCTGTCATGATGTGGCATTGGCTCATTGTTTTAGAACAACAAAAGAGCAAGCATGATATTTGAAGACCAATGCTGGTCCAAACAGCTGCAGCATTTTATCTTGTACAAAAATGGGGAAAACTCCTACACTGTTATCCCTGGGCTTTTTAAATATGGAATTTCAAACATTAGATTGTATCCAGGTGATACAATCAGGTGTACCAGGTACAAGTGTATCAAAATGGGGTGTTAATTGCAAGAGTGTTATTTAAGCTAAATTACAATAGTTTCAGTAATATCTTCTTAGTTGGTCTCAAAAAGTGAGAAACGAACTGTGGAACCAGGCCATTCTATGTGTCATCAGTTACAGATTTGCTCATTTTTGATCACTTTGCACATTTACTTCTGTTCTGCTGTGTTCGGATGTGTTAAGACAGAGAATTTTACATGGTGACCACCCTTCCCCCTTCCTCCCCACCCCCCCATTTTTTTTTTTTCCTTCTCCCCCCGACTCCACTTTGGGTACTCTGCAGAATTTGAGACCTGCTGTTGTTCACCTCCAGGTCAGTCAGGAGCTGCAAAATGACCAGAACCTGGCATGAAAGAGCCTCATGTGCACTGTAGACCTGCAAACCAGTGCCCTCAAGTACAGTCTAGCTAGAGAGAGCTTGGTTACAAACGGAGGAAAATGCACATAATGCTCACTCTCCCTATAAAGGCTGTTCTCATAGTCAGAGCTATTATAATGTTAAATTTTTTCATGCAGAATGCTGAAAAATTTGAGGCTTTCACATGACAGATTTTCTCTGAAATTTGGGTTGAAGGTTGCTGCATCAATGCTGTGGGTTTTGACCAGCTGTTACAGGTTCACTCTGATCCTCTGAATGTTGCATTTCCCTAAGCATTTGCTGTTCTTTGAAGCAGTTTCTCTCAAAACATAGGTGCCTTCACTGGTATTTCAGACATATAGGCAGAGACCATGTAATTGTCTTCTACAATGATATCTGACTAAAACAGAGTTTGAGATATCACTGCTGTTAGCAGATACTGTTTGTGATCTCTCTATAAGCAACCTTTTCATTCCTTTCTGTTCATTTGTGCTTCAGGCAATGCTGTGTGGGGACAGAACTTGTTGACTGGATGATGCAGCAAAGCACTTGTGTCCACTCACGAAGTCAGGCTGTTGGCATGTGGCAAGTATTGCTGGAAGAAGGCGTTCTTAACCATGGTAAGTTAAAGACATTCAGAGCCTTGACTAAAATTTGATGAGTGTGTCCCATCAGTGTCTCTGTGGATTTCTTTGGTGAAAAATAAAAGGATTGTGAGCCCAAATGAAAAACTACAAATAAACCTTTTCAGAAGCTTGATTTGTACACAATATACAGATGATAATAATGGAATCTTGCTACCAGCATACCTTTATCATTTATGAAAATACTGAAAAGTCAGTGAAATTTCAATGTAAGTCTAGTTAGACTTATTATTACACTGATTTGTGATTATATTCCAGAAGTTGGATATCATCTGAGCCAAAACTAAGATATATGTTGCCGTACATAAAATTGATCTTCACTTCCAAATGCTGCAAAATTTTTACTTGAATGTAAGCTTTTCTGTTCGCTCATATCCATAATTTTTGGATGATTTTCAGTGGTTTTTGAATGGTTCCCAAATTCAGCACTCCAGATATCCCAGTGCAGAGATCTGGGGTTTTATGTTAGTTTTCTGATTGCATTTTATGTTGCCTCATGGGTTCCACTTGGCAAGATTTACTAGGTAACAGAATGTTATAGCCCTCCAAAATGCAGCTTTCTAAAGCAGTATTCATATCTAAAGCTGTGCATGTACAGTTTTATGAAGTTCAGAACAGCCACACTATTACAGTATGCTTCCAGTCATTGTCTGTTGTGCTTTCCACATCCCAGGAAGAACTTTCCTTTCTGAGAAGACAGATTATTTCCACCATTTCCTTTCATAAAAGGCTGTAGCTTACATTCCTGCCAAATACTGTTTTGAATTCCTAGGACCAAGCTGCTCCAACTACATCACACTATCCAGCTCAATACACCATTATGAGTTGCTTGGAAGACCAGGGATTTGTCTTTTGCTGTGTCACAGCCTCTCTTCAGCAGTCTTCCAAGAGAAGACTTAACATTACACTCTCCACTAAGATACAAGTCAATGGTCTTCACTCTGGTATTACATGTTGTTGACACATTACCAGAACATGATTTTAGCTGCTTCTTGGTTTGTTACTTTTCTGCTCTGTCTGAAACAGCCGGGGTAAGGTGTTCATGCTGGAGTACAACTCTTAATATATTCTGTTGTTTCCAGTGGACCAGGAGCACCACTTTCAGGACAAATACTTATTTTATCGATTTTTGGATGATGAGCGTGAAGATGCCCCTTTGCCAACAGAGGAAGAGAAAAAGGAGTGTGATGAGGAGCTACAGGACACTATGCTGCTTCTGTCTCAGATCGGGCCGGATGCACATATGAGGATGATTCTCAGAAAACCGTAAGCAAATTAGTAAATTAATGGTTCAAATGTGTCCTCCTTGTTACATTGGAAGGCTACGTATATTACCAGGCATCCTTTAGCTAGTTATTTCAGTGCAAGTTTACTCAGCCTCTTACATTTGTTAGTCAACACTAAGTAACTTCCAGTACTTATTCATAAATTGGAACATATACCTGAAATAGTAATCAAAAGCTATGAATGTTATCATACCTTGTAGAAAATGCAGCGCATGAGTTTTTATTTCATTTCTGAGTATCACTAGCAGTAAGGTACAGGTTCCATTAACACTTTCAGTGCTGGTATGCCGTTCAGTTAACTGCACCACTTTCAGTTGTTACCAGTGCTTGGATGGTAAGTTTGTTAGCACAGCAGATGCCTTTCAATTAGTCATCAGTGGGAGACCTTAATTAATTTCATCTTTGGTAGAACTTTATTGAATTGAGAGAATCTGGACATTGCCTGTTATACTTTGCTAGCAAGGTATGAAATATAGCTCTTTGGGTTTGTTTATCTATTTTCATTGTGGTTTTTTTTTCTGTTTGTTTTGTTTTTGTTTTCTGTTTTTTGATTTTTTAATGTAAATATTTCCTATACCTAGGCCAAAGAGGATGTCTGTCTAACCTTTTCATAGCTATCAGATTATATCTTCTCAGTCATCATTTGGCTAACCACCCTTTCAGCAGTACATTCTGGGTTTTTTTTCCCACAGGCAGCTTTATAGTGACTTCAAAGCAAGCAATATAATCTCTGTTTGACCTTCCATTACAAGCAATCTCTTTATTATGCAGGTAGTGTTTAGGAGCTACTGAAGACATACTTTACTGCTAATTAAGTGCGCTGAGAATAATGATTTATTTAAGGTCATTCTCACTAATGATTTACTTGTAAGGGTCAGATCAAGGAAGGTAAGTACATAGAGCTAAATCCTACTCCTTTTGAGGCCAACGGCAAAGTTTGTCTTTGTTACAGGAGTGCCTTGGGCCATGGCTACTGTGTGAGAGAAGTTTTAGGCTAAAAATATCTAGAATCCAATACAACTGCTTATTCTTGTTCTGGTTCTATCTGTATCCTTTCTCTGCTCTATTCTTGTCTCAGTGTTGTCTATTTAGATCATAAGCTTATTTGCGCAGTGGCTCAGCATTCCCTGGGAATACAGGTTAGGTGGCACTTATCCGAAACCTTGATGAAGGTGCTGAATTTCAAAAAGTTCAACCAGATGTTTGTGCTCACAGAAGTTGTTTAACACTACTGTGCCAGAATAGCTTCTCTTTCCTCCATTTGGTAGAAGTCTAGTCCAGGACAATCCCTGTCACACAAAACACACAGGTAAACCAGACTGGGAGCATGGTATATATGTAAACTATTATAGTATCAACAAAGTGAAGTATTTTCTTCTCACAAAAATGTCCTGTGTGCTTTCCAGTGAGGAGTAGAAGGCAGCAATGAGTAGTAGTTTCATCAGGAGACTATGAGCAGCATCCTGTACGCTATGACCTTGCATCTCTGCACCGTCTCCTTTGCCTCTGGCAGTCTGCAGGCTAGATCTTAGAGAACTGCCCCCTTAGTTTGTGTGCTTTCAGCCACCTACTACATTCTCTTTGCATTGTGACTTTCTGATCACCCAGTGTAAGTTTACGCTGGCAAGATCAGTGCTGATTATTGTCCACACTCCTTGCAGAGCTGAAAGGTTGATGTGATGCTGTGAAAAGTATCGCTTTCCCCCCTGTGTTGTTACTTGCACAGCATCACCTGAAAGAATATTCATAGGAGATTTTTCATGCAATATAGTGAGGGGAATTGGGTTTTCCCAAGACTGACATTCTCTGACATTTTTCCCTATTTCTGTCCCTGGAAGTGCTTATTTTGCTGCACTTTGCTCACGGGAACAAGTTTGTACTCTCAGGCTCCATATTAACTACTCTTCTGGTATTCAGTTTACATATGTTATGACCCTGCTAGTTGAGAATCATCTGTGCTGAGGTGCATCAAAGCTGCTGAAATCTCTGTGAATCCTCAAAGTCCTGCTAATTTTGACTAGGTGCCATTACAGCTGCCAGAAGTTCAAGGAGTGGTCAGGCCCTGAGAGATGCTAGCTGCAGCTGACCTGAGCAGGGCCACAGTTTTTAAACCAACACAGCTGCCTTTTATAGCACTCACCATTTCCAGAGAGGTTGCAGAACTTTGATAATTACCCTGAAAGAAATAAGACAATATTCTTTGATGAGAAGATAGCTTTGAGAATTTGATTGTATAATGAAGCTGTTGCTTTGAAAGGTACTTTCTATTGTTCAAAATCTGAAAATCTCCAGTAAAAAGTGTCACTTGTTTTGACAGCTGACTTAAAAAATTCTCTGTTTATTACATTAACTGCAGCATTTTAACTGTCAGACTGTGAAAGAATGTTCTATAGTTTAAAAAACAGAATAGAGCTCAGGGAAATTTTTTTGGCAGGCTCTTGTTGCACTTGAGGGATTTTTTTTCCCCTTTTTTTTTTGAAACACATACAGTGTGAATGTGAAAACAGCTTTTTGTGAAGCAGCAAACACTGCTCTCTGTTCCCCTGAGGAAGGAGCAGACCTTGTGCAAGTCATTGTAGAATTAACACAGCTCTTCCTCACAAGCTTTTCAATCCTCCACTGTGAAAATACATGCTAACAATGTATTTTTAGTTGATTTTAATAACATTCAGGCGTTGCTAACCTCATGGTTACTCCTAATTAAATAGCATACTGTCATACAAAACTGAACGTGGCAATAACAGAAGTCTTTAAGGAGAAGGTGTTGTTCATAAGAAAATGATATTTAGCTAAGATGGATTATATGCTGTGTTTTAATACAATAGTCTACAGTAAATTAACAGTGTGGCAGAAACTGTAATTCTCTGTCATACATTCTTGGTGACTTCACTCAGCAAATTGTATTCTGAAGTACAAAGATTGTGATTCCACATTTGATGAGTAAGCAGTCACTTGTGGAGTAAAGCTGAAGAAGATGCTAGGGAGATCTGAACTTAATAACGAACAACACAGACAGATATATAATAACAACATAATTACTGCTAGTAATATGTAGTTTTTTGAAGATGTTCTTAAAAATAAACAAGATTTGTTCTTCTGTCTTGAAGAATTTTTATTTAGATATCATTCTACACAGCTGTCAGTATTAACCATACTGAATTATTCCGTAACAACTGTATGATGTTCCATAGTCCTTGATGGGGTTTTCTGACAATGGCATTTAATAAACTAAATGTTATTTGTGGTGGGGGTAATGCAATCTTTCCACATGTCAGTTCAGTGATATTTACAGGTATCATTTGTGACAAGTGGTATTTATGGGCTTATTTATATTAGTCAAAATGTACCAATTCAAGTACAAAGATTATGTAATTTGCTTCTATTCTAGAGTAAGTGAATGTGCATTCACTTCCATGTTCAGATGCAGGTAGTGGACAAAATTATTCTTGTCTCCTACATAGACTTCGTAGTACTTGCAGGCAAAACTTGTACTCTGGAAATATATGCTTATTTGACACATGATATTATGGGGCCTCTGATCTTTTCTATTGTTCTTATAATCTGTAAATTTTCTGCTTAATGGTGTAACAAGAAATAGTCAATGACATTTTTTGTGTGTACACAGTTTATCAATCACAAAGTGCTATGTTGTTGTCACACAGAAGCTCAGTATCTCTGACCTTGATAAATTCTCCAAACACTGAACTGTTTTTATTGATCACTTAATACCACCTGAGTTCTCCTGTCCATTAACGTGTAGCCTTGTTCTCTATCTATGCCGTTTATTATCCTGTCTATAACCAGCTATTGCAGTTAAAATATGTCCCCTGCTGAAACTAGGCCTTTACACAGCAGGATCTTACAAATCAACATCAGTGGGTCACCACACAGGTTTTACAGAGGCAGTGATGCCTAATATCTCTCCATGTGACATCTGCAGAAGCAGACGTAAAGAGTGGGTACATCCAGGATAGATTGTCAGCCTCCCCAATGGGCTAACGCAGGACACAAATAGATATACTGAAAGAAGAGTGTAGCCTTTTGTCTTGATAGATATCTGATGTAGTTAGATATCATTCATTCATATGCTAATCTCATGCAGGAATTTGTAAATGCAACACACCATCTTTTCTGTTTTTCAAGACATGCTGGTTTTGCAGGGATGCAATAAAATTCACGTTGTTGCTTTCTGTGGAAAGAACTTTTTATTAAAATCTTCAGTTTCTTACATTCCAAGGAGAAGTAGAAGGTGCAAACTTATCTTTCTTTATTTTATACTTAATTAAGCTGTTACTGCCCCGCATAAATCACTAGGAGCGTCAGCCTTGTAATTTCAAGCCAGATTTAGAAATAGAAAATAATAATTTGAGCCACTAGAGGGCATAGCTGTACCAGCTCTGATTCTGTTTCTCCCATAACCTATTTCTTTCTGTATGAAGAAAGGATAACGTGAATTTCATCCAAGACATTTTCTAATAAATTGGTCTTTCATCTGGTAATTATAAGTGCGTGTCACTAGCAAATGAAGAATAGATGAAAACTACAGCTTGCTTGGCAGAGAAGAGGTCAGTTTTCCTTATATTTCCTATGACTTGTCAGTATTTCTTTCATCCAAAAGAAGTCCCTGTCAAACTTCTTTTGTCAAAAAACGAAATACAGCTGCAAAGTGGCATGACTGCTGGAAGCTCTCTACTTTTCACATGATTTAGACAGACTATTGAACCAAGCAATTTTTACCCAGGAAAAAAAAGCTGTAGACACTTATATCCTGGATGTGAAATCCATCCTGGTCCTCTGGACTTTCCTGTGATACTTTGTGAGAAAGATGGGGTTTTTTTTGTTTTTTGTTTTTTGTTTTTTGTTTCAGATCCTTTAGGACTATCCAGTGCTCCACCTCTCCTATTAATTCTTTGCAGTCCTCAGAGCATTTGTTCTTTTTTTAGCAATCAGTGAATCTGGTAATGTAAGGCTCTGCAGAAATGCAGTTACTTAAATCACACTGAGAGCCCCATTCCTTGTTGTCCTATAGGAGGAATATTCCTTTGTTGATGCATGCTTTTTATTCATGGCAGCATCTTGTGGTGTTTTCAGTGAAAGAAGGTGGAAATACTGCGCGGTCCTTACTTACCTATGTGGCTGAACAACAGCACTCAACGTTAACTCTGGAGCAGTCATTTGATGTCCTCTGGGATGCACTGCTCACTTTTGGAATGCGTGCAGCAGAAATTCAGGCATTCCTTTACAAAGCACCATGACTGTCCATTTGCTACAACTAGTGCCATGAGAAAAGACATACAGGTCTCAGGCTTGGGAGTCCTTTTGAAAGGAGCAGATCTTTAAATATCATTTCTGAACATTTTACAGACAGAACACTTGGTTTCATCAGAAAAGCTGCGTAATCATGTCTCTGTAAGGTGGTTACCATGGCTGCTGCTTGGTGTCAGTCAGGGGTTTCTTAGGGCTTCTGTTCTCTTTGAGTTTCAGTCCTCCATCCAGAACCATCACCTGTCCCTACAACACTGGTGAATGAAGTAAAGGTGCTCAGGGACTGTATTGTTTTCTATAGCCACTTGTGTATACCATGTTTTAACAGAAGTGGATGACAGGTCCTGGTGAGGAGGAGGCTGCAGTCAGGGTCACTGGCAGTGCTTCAGTGCTCAGCGGCAGTGAGCTTCAACATCCCTGCTGCTGCAGGAAATGAACGTATGTTTCAGAGCCTTGGTACAAATGGTAAAGCTGTTGCTCTTTAGACTTAGTAGAAGGATGCTAGGTTGTACAACAGAGGCTGGGCACACACTGCTGTAGAGCAGAGTGCTGGAGGTGGCTCTGGGCTCAGAATGGCCTATACGTACTCCTGCGTAGCCTATTTTTTCAGTGTTACTCTAAACCAGTTTGGGTAGTAGTATCAAACTATGCTTATTTTTTTCTTAGTTTAAACCAGCCATGCGTAGCAAAAAATCTGCCTCTTGTGAAGATGTAAAAATGTCTAAACAAGATCCTGTTCTTATCTTGGCTTGATGTGATACTTATTCTTTTTCTCTGCTTCTGCAAAATGCATGGTTTATTTAAGTCATATCCAGCATACAATTATTTATTGCCTAAAAACATAACTGACATATTCAATAGACTCTACAGCAGCATTATGGGTTATTTTGTACTTATTTTGGGAGTTTATTGATTTAGATGTGCTTTTATCCTCTCTCTATAGGCCTGGCCAGAGAAGTATGGATGATTTAGAAATTATATATGAAGAACTTCTTCACATTAAAGCCTTATCTCATCTTTCTACCACAGTAAGTGATTTTAAACATATTGTTTATTGCCTGTAGGAACTTTGAATTTTGGAAATAGGAGCTTCTACCACCCTCCCAGTTATATTTTTTTTCCATGCAATGATGGTATTCCCACCTGCAAATACCACAGATCAAAACTACCTTTGGATATTAGTTAAAATTATCTTTGTGTGTTTCTGCACAGCGCAGAGCTGTCACGGGTGCCTCTGCCTGGGTCTGTACATGAGTTCAAATTGAGATGGATGGTATCTGACTTCACACCTGGGTTTGTGATGCTACTGAATTTCAGCAGAATAGATGTCTCATTTCTGAACTTCAAGAAGTCTTGTCTTTAACTGGTTAGGAGAAGGAATTGCCTGGTACAGAATGGTATTCTTTGAGGTGCTGGCTGTTGGAGTTCGGTTCTAGATTGAAGGAAACCTTATCACATGCATTCCCTCTGAGTGGGCAACAACAATACAGTGAAGCAAGAGTAAATTACATGCAGAAAATACCCGGATGGGAGAATACAACTGTTGAAAGTCTCACTGGCAGTCATTCACTGTGCAGGCAACTGAAACAAGCTGAACAACACTTGGTAGCAGCAAGCGTTGAGTGCTTTCAGAGAAAGGAAGCCTTTCAAAAAGTAGATTTATTTTTGATAGTTGTTTCTTTGGAAGTTCTTGATGATTGTCATAATTTTCTGTTAACTTTGACAGATGGAGGTAATTATAGAACTGTGTAAAAATACAACATATGAGCAATGTTTATGAATTTGGAAATGGTGATTTTTTGGTCTCATGGATTAAAGCAGAGGGTGGAAATCACTTCTAGCTTGGAGGAATTCTTTAGAGGCAACACTGCTCCCATGAACAGGAATATTAATGATCAATCAACTTGAAAGCAAACTGAATGCTTATTCATTTTAAGCCAGGCATAATTCCTAAAACAATAACTTCTCTAGGTAAGCTATGGGCAGCGGGAAGTAAAATGGATGAAACTCAATTTGAGTGAACTGATCCCTGCTGGAGAAGCCTGTGAACATGTATGAATCAAAAACAATTATATAACACAGTGTTAAAAACAAATCAAATTCTTGGCTTCATAATGAGAATTCATTCACTGCAGAGACAAGTGTCTGAAACAACTGAGAAGACATCTGGGGATGTATATGGGATGTGAAAGCTCTCTACAATGTACAGAACAGTGCCAACGGCGCATACTTCCTGACCTTATTAAAGCTTCTTTGCCTTTGAGCTCAGGATATAAAAGAGCTGTTAGCTTAATTGTTATAGAAATAACAGGCCTGCAGGTGTGTTAATTTGTCGGTGTGTTAATTTGTCAGTGTTCTAATATGGATTGTCCAAACAGCTCACTCTATCCTAATTCTTACATAGTGCAAACAAGGAGTGCTCTGCACAGTCTGTCAGGAAGGAGCTCTGGGAGAGAGTGTGGTATAGAATGTTTATGCTTGGCAGCCAAGCAAGGGTTTGGTGCATGCCTTTAGACATCAGACCCCGAATCTGTCTACTCACTTAAAGAGATACAGCCACCATCTGATTATCTGCACCGTGTCCAGAATTGGAGGGTTCCTACCCATATTTTTCTTAATGGCCTAAGGATTATCCATTTTAAATACAGATGTTCTCAGATTAAACGTAGGGGAGAACAGTGTGAAAACACTGCTCCTTAAACAGATGTCAGAGCCAGCTTTTGATTTGTATTTGACACTTTGAAGTTACCAAATAGTCCCTCTGAAACAGCTTATTGCCAGCTGATATTCTCTGAAAATAAGAATCCCTCTGCCTGGTAATTGGCCTCAAAGTCAGTGGAGAATTGTGGTTGTATAGGGAGTGACATTAAGCACACAGAAACTCTCAGGATAATGTGAGCTTTGCAGCGCTGCTGTTACTTTGTGAAAATAGTGCCAGTGGTGTTTACAGAGAGAAAAAGCAGTTTCAAACAGCAGCTTTTTCACCAGAAATAACTTCTCTGTTAACCAGAGTAAATCACATCAGAGTAATAAAAACCCAAAGAAGAACAGCTGGATGTCAAGTGCAGTGTTGCATTCTGCAGATCTTGGAGGAGGTGGTGAGCTGGACATTTTGTCCATTTGGGCCAGGGAGGGGTCTCAGCAGGTTCCAGGTGGCTTTGCCTCACTGCTTGACACAGCAGAAGTGGCCAAATTAAACCCATAAGGGGAAGGTATTGATTTCTCAGGGAAGAACAGGTGTACTGCAGAGCCCCATGGAGTAACTAGAAATTGCTAGAGATTTTTTAAAATAGATTAGCTATCAGTGCTTAAATTTTTCTATCATGTTAATTGTTAAGATGGTTTCATTTGTATTTATATGAAGAAAGATGTGGATAACAATCTGAAGGGTGCCCTTTCCTGAGTCATTTGCAGTGGGTAAACACAGAGCTTGTGAAATGAAGCCAATCAGTTGGGAACAGGAGCCTGAGAGAAGCAGGCCACCATCTGACTGCATGACTGTATAAGTGCTGAATGACACAGAGGAAAGAAAAAGAGTGGTTGGATTATACTATATATAACAAGGAAGGATAAAATGTATCTGAAAGCTATAATTTCTCTCTATTTTAAGGTAAAGCGAGAATTAGCAGGTGTCCTCATTTTTGAGTCGCATCCCAAAGCTGGAACAGTCTGTAAGTAAAAAGTCCTGTCAGATCTTCTTTCTTATATGTAGCACAAGCATTTGCATTCTTGATGTTTAAATGACAAGAGAATAAACTTAAATGCACTCCTCAAGCTTGACTGGCAACTAGTGTTCAAAACCTGGGTGTTAGGTGCTAATTTACTCTGCTGCCCATTTCAGGGGCAGTAGCAAAATTAAGTCTGTATTCGTGGTTGGATGTATACAACACCTGTGATTTGGATGAGTTCGTATCTGGAATTTTGGTTTGATCCAATCTTTATTTAATAAAGAGTAATTTGATATTTATTTCATATTAAGAAGCCATCTTACTGCACAAAATAAAGGACTTAAAATTTATGTTATTTATACTAAAATGTTTTACCAAATGAATGTCAAATTCACAGCTGCTATATAATGGGGCTAGAACACTGTGCTTCTAGTGGGATCCAAGTCTGTGTGCTGACTTGAAATTGATAGTCTGATATATTATGGTAGAGTAGTTGTTGCAATTGTAGTACAAAATAAAAATAAATTTCACATCAGTGCAACAAAATAATTACTATATGGATGTGGGTATTTTTTTTTTCATAAAACCTGAAGGCAGTAGCTTTTTAAATCACTGTATGATCTTTTTCAAGGTAATCTTGAACATGACTGCGATAATTACCTTGAATTTTATTGAATGCAGAATCTGGTCCATTTATGCTTTGAATAACTGTACTTTCACTGTACAATTTTTCTCTCTTTTGTAGTATTTAATCAGGGAGAAGAAGGTACTTCTTGGTACATTATCCTAAAGGGATCAGTAAACGTAGTCATTTATGGCAAGGTACTTCTTTCAGAATTATTTTATTTAATTCTTATTATTGAAATTGTAAGAATAAGCTATGAAGGAATGCACTTTAATTTAGAGGAGAATTACTTATCTGAGGATACAAATTGAATGCAGTTCTGTTAAGAAATGATCCAGTGGTTTCACTGATCATGCTTCCAGTTGATTGCTATATGATTTTGGCATATGTTACCTGCATTCTGAGTATAATTCAACATAGCCACATCAGTATCCTTAGGACAGTGTCATTTGCTGGAATTTGAGGAATTTTTATCTCATGGGAGTTTTTGTCCTCTAACTTTTACCACCATCTCCTCTTACCTTTGTACCACTGACTCTTATCACAGATGTCGGGTATGTCTGACAAGAGCTGCCCTGTGGCTAGGAGTTCTCAGGCTGAACGTGACACTGCCAAATCTGTGTCACCTCTTCATTTTGATTAAGTTTCAGTCTGAAAAGCATCTCTACTGAACATCCTGTTTATGAGAGAGGTTTTTCAAGGACTTTGGCATTCAGCAATCCCTCGAGTCTTTAAAAATCTGTCTTTCTCTACTGATTTGTCATTCCATTAATGAGAGTCTGTACCAAGTGTTTCACCAAAATCTTGCACAGGGACTCCTGAATTTAACAGAGGAGGAGCCAGATTGTCTGATACTGTGAATGGAAGTAAATGGATTTGTGCTATGTGAAGATACAATGTTATGTGCTGCAAATTTTATCTTCTTTTTCAGTGCCTCCTTAAACAAAGCAAAGAACATCTTTCTGTCTTGAGAAGGGCTAAAAGAGTCCTTCACGCTGAATGTAATTTCAGAGAACAAGCCAATTCTTTTCTATTCTTGTCTTTCTTTAGTAATAGTAATAGCTGGTTATCAAGTATTGTTTCCTAGTCATTATTTTGGCTGTTGATTCCCTGCCAAATACATTTGTTTTGGTATTTGATTGTGAAGTCCGGTGTTTGTATAAGGTTTTTCAATAGAATCTACAATAATAATGGGGTTCTGCATGTAAATGTTTTGCTCTGTGCAGGGTGTGGTATGTACTCTGCATGAAGGAGATGATTTCGGCAAGCTAGCACTTGTGAATGATGCTCCCAGAGCAGCATCTATTGTTCTACGTGAAGACAACTGCCACTTTTTGAGAGTAGACAAAGAGGACTTCAATAGAATCCTTAGGGTGAGTGTGAGAAGGTCCGCTCCGGCAGTGTGATGTCAGAACTTGCAAATCTTTCCCAATTTTATCTTATTTGCATGGATATATTCATATCATTAACCATGTTTGAAGTGTTCTCTAATTACAAAACAGATATGAGACAATCCAGAAGATTAAGTAAAGAATAATAGTTGTTCCTACCTTAGCTATGAAAACAGAAGCAATTGGATTCTTTGTCTCTCATGCACCTGTATTTTAGAATTTGCTTAGTGCTCAGTTTGTCCTTGATTCCGAAGTGATCTCCCATGCAAATAGTGAATAAAACAAGATCTTATTCCCCAGATAGGTCAGTGGCATGTGCCTCAAACTCTATAGGTTCAAGGCAGAATCAAGAGGCAATTGTACTAACTTACAGGTAAATGCACCGATGCCTTTACCATAGGTCTCTAAAAAGATATTCCCAGCTTATTTTTACAGTTATTAAAGTCAGAGCAAATATATTCCAGAATTCAGCTGTAATTCTGTTACTGAAATCTGCAACAAAATACAAGCTGTTTTATGATCATTTGTAGTATAGAAATAAAATGTGGTGTCATCCCATATTGGAATTAAAGCATGCCTAGAAATTCAGCAATTAAATCAGCCTAGACAGGAGTAACTGTGCTAGAAAAATGATGGGCTAGAAAAGTGACGGTGTTTCAGTCGTGCACTTTTTCAGAGTAATTAATCAGCCAAATTGGTTCAATTGCTTTCTTAATATTAACTTGTCTTGCAGGATGTGGAAGCAAATACTGTAAGACTCAAAGAACATGACCAGGATGTCTTGGTGTTGGAGAAGATCCCAGCAGGAAACAGAGTTTCTAATCAAGGAAGTTCACAGCCCCAGCACAAGTATGTCACCATTCACTAGCGTGGATTTCAGACAATGATTCACTTTTTCTTACGTGTTATTAACCAAACTACAGCCTATTCTCCCTCTCAGTGGAAGAGTGCAGAATATATAAAATTTTCTTCCATTTTTTTTTAATCGTAAGCTGATCACATGTCCCATGGTGCATAATGTATCTATTTCCAGCCATGCACCAATTCTATGATTTACACAATAATTCTGTAAGGATCTCACTGTAAATACTTATCTCATATAATAGCTTCTAAATAGACTGCACATGGAGAATGCTGAAACCCTATTAAGCAGAGCTTCTGTGTAAAACGCATGAGGAAATACATTGTTTTACTGTTAAGTGCAGATGTTTTCATTCTGGATTATAAGTGTTTTATGCATACTATTTATATACAAATAATGACTTTAAGCAATGAAAATCGCACAGCTTATCTTACAGAATAGATCTGTACCATAATAACAATATTCCATATAGTTTCTTTACTTTCATACCAAAAGGGGAAAAGTACACTTGTGTTTAGATGCTACTGTGATAAGAATGGACTGAGGCTATTATAATTCTAAATGTTGGTTAAACCCCCACAGGCTTAGTAAATGCCTGATGTACAAGTGGATGGACAATTTCCTGTCTTTAGAAAAAAATTTCATTTTCTTTAGAAGAGAAATTCGAATTTTCACCAAAAAAAAAAAAAAAAATGTAGCTAATTTCCTGGGGGATGTTTTGGATACAGATTTTACCTGAATTGGGATTTCACTTCAGTATTTTATGTGCAAAATTGAATATAAAGTTCTGTAAAGATTTGTGAACAGTTAAATAAACCAGTCTTTATATTTCACACATTTCACATATTTCAGAAACTACCATTTCATCCTTCAGTTGATCAATTAGAAAAAAGATCAAAGAAATCATATACTCTTAGGGCTGATTTTTCCTGTCTAAACTAGGGAAGTTGACTGCAGTCAGTGGGTTTGCACCTGCAGCTGATATACCCAGTAACTTGATCGTAGGCTTAAATCCATCTTCTTTGATCATGTACATTTTTATACTTTTAAAAGAGACGATTTTATTTAAACAATTTAAATACAGCTTTCTTTGCAAACTCTTTGCACCAGCATTTCTTCTCTTACTTAACGTTTTCTTGTTCAGTGTTCGATAAAAATAGGGACAGTTATAATGCCAGGTTATTTTACAACTTACACTTTGGGAATATTCACAGGTAATGTTCAGAATTTGCTTCTATAAATATTTTATGCACTTGGTCGGCTTCTGGGCCCAATCAGTGTACCAGAAAGGTAACTTTAGCTGATAACTATTACAATGGACACAAGCAATGTGAGAGAGGAAGTAACTTTGAGAGTTCGCCGTCTGCTTTTCAGCAGTCAGATTACTTTGTTAGTCTTGTGTTGGCAACGTCTTTTTGCTTAAAATCTTTCAAAGTGAGTTAAATGGACTTGAAGATGATTTTTCCTTTTTTTTTCTTTTCCTTTTTTTTCTCTTTTCCTTTTTTTTTCTTTTCCTTTTTTTTCTTTTCCTTTTTTTTTCTTTTCCTTTTTTTTCTTTTCCTTTTTTTTCTTTTCCTTTTTTTTTTCTTTTCCTTTTTTTTCTTTTCCTTTTTTTTTCTTTTCCTTTTTTTTTCTTTTCCTTTTTTTTTCTTTTCCTTTTTTTTTCTTTTCCTTTTTTTTTCTTTTCCTTTTTTTTTCTTTCCTTTTTTTTTTTTTAAATGGCTGCTCTTATGCTTGAGAGTTCAAATCAAAGTTACTGGTGTATTCAGATTTCCAGAATGTATTACTGGAGTGTGTTTGTTGAATGCTCAATACTTTGGAAAATCACTGGGCCTCAGAGAGAAGTTTAACAGGGACCACTTTTTTGAAGGCTTGCGGTTTTGGCTTCAGGTGGTTAGTTCACATTTCTGATGATGTCTCTAAAGATGAACCGTCCCGTGGGCTTTGTTCACTGAAGTGGTACATAGCACTCAAACTGGAGAAATGTTCTACAATCCAGAATTGTACCCCCATACATCCAGTCAAACAAGGAACTCATTTTCTCCATCTTAATCTTGGTGAAAACTTCAATTTGTGAGCAAATCCTCTGAGCTGCAGTTCAGATTCTGATGCCTCCTCTCCTTAGGAGATGTAGCTCCCAGAGCCATGGTATCATACAGTGACAATTTTGCTTCAAAGCTCTGAAGTTCTCACTACCAAGATCTAACTTCTCTCTTTATGGGTGATCACACTCACACAGGATAAATCCAGCAGCCCTGCAAGTCACTTCAGTGTTCATTTTCGCTTTCATATTCAGAGTACAGCAACCTGTGATTTCTCTGCTTCACTCACTTAGATACTTGGTTAGTATCTCTGTGAGAATGTGTGCTGGCTTAACAAGTGTTTGTGTTCTTGGGACATCAATACCATTCTTCCAAAGGGGTTGGCAGGTAAAAGAACTGTGACGGTCAGCGCTCAAAGTGAGGAGGAGCTCCCAGGAGCTCAGCTCCACCACTTATTTCTCAGCAGGAGCAGAGTATCTTCACTTCTCAGGGTTTTTTCTTTCTTTCTTTCTTTTTTTTTTCTTTTTTTTTTTTTTTTTTTTTTTAAGTTTCATACTTTATCATTTGGATACCAAAAAAGTGGGGAAAAAGGAGATGCAAAGATTGAAAGAGTGGAGGGAAAGATTATTAATAATAATAATAATAAATCTGATCTGCAAGGAGAGTCACCAAAAGATGGCAGGACAAGTGAAGCAATATCCTGTGGCATCCTGCTGGTTCTTAAAATGTTGCCTTTATTCCTGCATTGGACGGGGTAACCCAACTGCTGCACTACTCTACTCGCCTCTTTCAGTTTAATCCTGGAAATGTACAGTAGTAAGTTTATCCTCTTGCAAAAGCTTACTTACCTCAGCATTTAAGGTGTTACACAAATCTGACGGTTCAGCATGGTATTTCATTATCTGCTTTCATCTTCTCATACCAGTCCCTATCAATGATACTGGAGAAAATTGTTTGCTTGCTCTGACAGTGATATAAACCAGTTCTCATTTCATGCCCATGGTAAGTCTGTTAAGACCCTCTAATGACTACGAATTGCTGTCATTACTGAGATATTCATTCACTGTGGAGCAGCATTTCTGATTGCACTTCCCTGGGTTTGTACCAGTTTAGTTCTGTTGATTGCAGCATAACTGTGGTGATGTTACAACAGAGGACTTGTGCAGGAAGGCGGCTGTCTGTCATCTAGTACTCCCTGGGTAGGGTAGAGAGTGTTATTGCGTGCATTACACAGAGGGCAACAAAGTAGGTGTGTTGTTTCATCCTAAGGCACTCAGAAATTCTGGTCAGAGCAAGTTTTTGCAATTTGCACTCTTTATTTTCTTGCTTAGGGTACAAATGTTACTTGATTTGGTGTTTTGCCTATGAGACACTAACCACTCCTTTCCTTCCCTCAGATATATTGTGATGTCAGGAACTCCAGAGAAAATTTTAGAGCACTTTCTAGAAACTATGCGCCTTGAAGCAACTTTAAATGAAGCAACAGGTGCGTGACAAAAACTGTATTGTTATTGCTGCATGCAGTCTTACTCGACGTAAGCTGTAATGTGATGATTTGAAAAGCAGCTACTAGAAGGTTTTCCTTGAATAAAAACTATCCAAGTTTTTATTGGATAGTTGTGTTTTTTTTTAGTGAAAAACCTCAAGAAAGTGTAGGAAATCCAGGATTGAAGGCAACAATTCATTCTTTCTGCTCTATTGTATTTATACTTTCGGTTCTGAGGAGAAAAGCAGAATCTCAGAAGATGCCAGTCCACTAAACAGAACTTTAAATAAGCACAGCTATAATGCCAGAAAAGAGCATGCGTTGCCACCAGAACGTAATGGTACTCAAACTTATTACTTTGGTTGTCACCTGATACTGTGCACTGGCTTGATCCCTCTAGCCATTTTGTTGTGTACTAGGATAAGTTTTCCCACACTTTTATATCCTTACCACATTACATTTAAATTACTTGTGATACTGTCCCACGTGCAGGGAAAGGAGATTTTTTTTTATGTAAAGAAGAAGAACTCAGCACATCATGGGATGAGTCCCAAGAATGCACATTGCTGCAGCTGCACATAATAGACTGGTTTTTATTAACGTAAAGAGAACAGTGAATTTACATCTAAGGATAGAAATATTAAGTACTCTAATTCAGGAGAAAAAAAGAGATTTAGGCACAGAAATAATCCTTATTATGATAAAGTGATGCAGAGGCTTTAATGTTAAGCTACAGGATATTGCATTAGCAAGTTTTTGGCGTAATGGATATCTAAGAGGCATATATTCAAAGCTGTTAATCCTCAGCTAGTTCATTGCTGACCACAGAGAATTGGAGAAACATTTACAGTGAGCTGTAAATAGTGGAAGAATTGAAAGATTACAGAAATCCATCTACACTGTATGTTTTAATCATTTTAAGAATAAAAATGATACTTCTCATAGGTACCTAATTATCAGGATTACAAGCAAAATGTTCTTCTTTAAACCTGCAAGTGTATCATAGCAATTTCACTGTTCATACCACGCCTGTATTTTATACATTTTTCTTAACTAAATTGTTTTTCAAGTCCTTCCAAACTTTGATTCTTATAATCCAATGTCAAGATTATGCACATATTCTTGCAGGACAAAAACATCACAATTCACAAGCCCAGCTATTTTTAGGTTATAGGAGTTCAGACAGCTAGAGAATCTCAGTTTTAATTTAAGAACAGTTAAAATTTGCATTGTCCTGCCTAATATGCAAGAAAAAGTCCCACCGTTCTGGAGGTGCTTTGTCAACTGAGAGAGATTTACAGTGAGGCAATGGCAAACATCAGGCTGCAGTTATCTCACCGTATTCGCTGACATCACTTGCTTACAGCATTTTTAAGTGTTTCTATTACCTGAAAATTTGTACTGTAGAAGTGGTTCCTCCAGATCTCTACAGTCGTTGAGGAGGAATATACCCAAATGGTTTTGTATAGACTATTCTAGTTTGTTTTCCTTTTGCTGTGCCAAACTTTCTTTTGACATGGGTAAAAACTCTTAATTTAAATGCAATTAAATCCAATCAGAAGAGTAAGAGGTTAGTATTTCAGCACATATTGGTTCATACATGTTTTCATACTTAATGTCTATGGAGTGGAAAATGACATCTTCGTTATCTACCAAGGACTAATAAGATTTTTTCACTTAAAGAAGCCTTATCCTTGTGTTCCCCAAAATGCTCGATTTACTGTTTTCTTTCTTTTCACAGATTCTGCTTTAAATGATTTCATTATGATGCACTGTGTTTTTATGCCAAATAGTCAGCTCTGCCCAGCCTTGATGGCACAATATCCTTTTGTGATGGATAAGTTATTTTCCTTTTGCAGTTATCCATACCACTGATGGGACAAGAGCTTTTCTCATTCAAGAATTAATTTGCACTTCATGGAGGCTATGCCTTGTTGGTAGGTTCTCAGTGTCTGACTGACAGCTTGTCTTATAGCTCAATAACTTCAAAATGGGTAGCATATAGTCATGATGAGATGCGGGCCTGGAGCATAGTGATTGTGTCTTTCCTGGGATTATTGTTATACCAAGGAAAAGAAACCCACTTTCCCTTCACCAGATAGCTGTTCAAGGCCAGGCTGGTTGGCCAGCTTGGTCTAGTGGAAGGTGTCCCTTCCAGCCCAAGAAATTCTATGATTCTATAATTGAAATTACACACAATCAGCCCTCCTTTATCCTTCCTCTTCCTGTCTTTCTTGATTTTTGCAGAACTACCACATTAAGATTTCAACTAAAATTACTATGGTTTGGTGATTTCTGTTGTCCACTTTATAAGTTACAAGCCACAAACTGTCTCAGGCAAAAGAGTGCCTAAACTATTAGAAGGATGAGTAAGTGGTTCCTAGGTATTTTCATAATATGGTTATGAACAATAATTTATATTAGTTTATAGGAAGATTTAACAAACTACAAAAAAAATCTGAATTGAATATATGAATACTTAGGAGAAAAAATAAAAATAGCATCAGGAGCTGAAGGTCATTTTCATACTATCTGTGTCTCTTGTAGAAGGCATCTGTAAAATTTCTGTTGATGAGCTACTGGCAAGTCATGTCATTCAGCTGCTGGAGACTGAAAAGTTTTCCTTCTGGGTCGTGACTTGAAGGAATCAAGTAATGGCGAACATTAAATTAAACATAAAATGTTTTCTGTTTTATAGATTTTTGACAAGACATTTAACTTCAATGTGCTATTTATATTTTTGGAATGAGATTGGTGTGTAAGGATGCACTTCTTGAAGCTCAGCAGGGCAAGTGACATCTGGGAAAGATGTCGTCCTGAAACCACAAAATAGAGCATTGTGTCCTTGTCTGGCAAGCTAGAGAATTCATTTGTGTTACTACTAGCAAGAACAGTAATTGCTTTGAAAACCTTTGGACCCACAAAACTGGTCTATAGAAAATTGTTCATACACCTGCAACAAACATTTTCCAAAACTCCATATTTTTAGGTAGTAAAAATATTACGAAATGCTGTTCCTGACAGCTTTGAGAGCAGGTTAAAGAAAAAA
Organism: Coturnix japonica; assembly: GCF_054131305.1. Classification (NCBI taxonomy): domain Eukaryota; kingdom Metazoa; phylum Chordata; class Aves; order Galliformes; family Phasianidae; genus Coturnix; species Coturnix japonica. The sequence goes on from NC_140669.1 coordinate 17,950,080, forward strand.
AAGGCAGCAGTTTTGATTTTTTATTTTTTTCACATTTGTCTGGGTTGTCTTTCAGTCCATTTGAGACTCAGGATTGTCTGTCCTTCATTATAACTGTATACCTCTGATATGCAATAACTAGGAATATGAGATGCATAAGCAAAATGCATCTCATTGTTTATAGGGGGAAGGCTTTTCTGAAGATAGACGTTTGCTTATTGTGAAACCTATTCCAGAGGGGCTAAGACCAGTATGCAATTTAGTGAGTCGTGGCAGGAGTCGTGCTAATTCCTTTTCAGGTAGGAGGAAGAGGAGGGCTGAAAGTAGCTGGTGTCCCACTGCTTTAGTGTCAGCTTTTCCTAGTGCTGAATTGTTGTTTATTTTGGTCCATTCTGAATATGGAGAATCAAACTGTGCTCTGTTGATTGTACTATTGACATTTATTGTTAGAGTTGAAAGGTTGCTAACAAAGCTCATCTTTTTTGAGCAAAATCACAGTGCAAAAATGTTTTCTGGCACAGTGAGACTAAAGAGAGGTTAGTTATGCTTGGTGAGGAAATTAAAATGGTAAAAGAGAAATAAGAAAAGTGATTCAGCCAGAGACACTGTTTTTGCAACAACTCCCAATTCTGAATCAATGAAAGACTATTTTCTTACACCCACATTGGCTACTATTTTAGCTGGCAGCATGCAGGTATGAGTAGAGCAAAAGCACTGTAGTGCTTTCAAGCATAGAACAGGGTATACATTTTGGGTTTTTTCCTCCCTCTTCATCAGTGTTTGGTCATCTGTATGTTCTTCAAGACTGAAAGGAATGAATGGGTGCACCATTTTATTTAATTAACAGTATAGGTTGCTCAGAACTCAGTGTCTGTGCTGTGCTGCCCCTTGGTAGAGTTCATTTTTAATCACTAACGTATATAGGTGCCTCAATATTAAAGAATCACATACATCTTTATTAACTGGAAAACCAAGAAAATGCTCCCCCGGTCCTGGATTGCATAAAAAGCATGCGTCCTGTCAGATCAAGACTCCTTCCCTCTCTACTTCACAGGGATGGAAGTAGAAAATTGTCAGAGCTACAGCTTGTCAAAAGGAAGGAGGATAAGTCTCAAAGTAAAACTTGATATATAGCAACCCTTCTAAAAGTACATTTCATAAATGTGTTCAGGGTAGTGCTCTTGGGGTAGTACAAGCCTGTAAGCACCTGTGTAAGTTTTCATCTTTTAAGGGCCATTGTCTAAATACTTGCAAATACTCTTTTACTCTTTGCAGGCAGTAGTCCTTCAGTATGTTTCCTTATGAACGTTTAGTGATTTTCATTTACCACCGTGCCAGCAAAATAGCTTCTGTTCCACTGTAGTATGTAGTAACTGGTGCTGATTTTGCAGAGCATCCAGTCTAGCTAAATGTTCCCACACAGGGAGGAGCAGACTTGAGAACTGATTCCATTTCCTAGTGTGTTAAACATATGTGTATATATATATATATATATATATATATATATATATATATATATATAATATATATAATATTTATTTATTTATTTATATTTATATAACTATGTTGGTGTTGATAAATATTTTACAACCATCTGACACTTCAAGAAAGCATGATATTTTACTTCTGATTGTAATCTGCATTGAATCTGTGTCCTGTAGGTCCCATAAAAATGGGAGAACCCTTCACTGACTTTTCCTGTGACAACGTTAATAAAAGAGCAATTAATATAAATGAGCAGTGAAAATACAGAAAAATTACCAGTGCCTGTGGTGAGTCAGTTAATAAGAAAGTAAAAAATACATGAAATAATTGCAGTGTTTGAAAAGTTGAAATGGTTTGAGAGAAATGACTCAGTGAAATTGTAAACTTGCTCCCTGAGACATTAGAGCACACAGTTTACAATATATTATTTACTTATGACCTTTCAGCTTACTTACTCCCATAAATACACTGACATGTTCAGTTCCCTAGTCATCTGAAGCCTTCCTGAATGAAATTAAAATGCAAAAAAAAAAAACGTTTGTCAGTCAAGTGGGTGCCCCAGTGACCCCTGTATCGTGTTGAATCTCTGCAGGAATTTGGGGCTGGAAGATCATGTGGAAAGTGTGAGTTAATAGATACTTTTTCCCACAGAGTTTCATTAGTATAATATTCGTTAATATTTGTTAGAGAAAAACAAGAGATCTTGTTGTAATTATAAATGAGAAACTTAAAATATATATTAGATCACTTTTATTTCCAATTAATATTTAAGTTTTGTAATTCATATTTTAAGATCTATTGTTTGAGCAATGGAAATTGCAGCTTGGAAGGATGCTGGACCTCACTATTTCTGTAATGCTGACACTTGAGCATGAAAAAGATCAATTAAGTGTTTCCCACACTTTCTTACTGTTCCTTACAAAATAACTGTCACAAAGTGTTATTCCCTAAATACCCCGTAATCATTAGAATAGGAACTTCCAATTTCCTCATGTGTAAAGAGAAGCTACTACAAAATTTGTTTGCACGATGTCTGTGGTCAGTTTAGACTGTGAACTTGGTTCTCCTACCGCAGTAGGGTTGAGGTTCACTCTGCTTTACAGTAGCTTTTGTAAATAAAAGATGTGGCGCTGGTCGTTCATTTCAGAATCATGCTGGAACTGTGTATAAATACAAAGTGATAATTTTCTGCCACAGTCTTCAGAACAGAACAGGGAGGAGCATCCTTCCTCAGTCTCAACCTTTAGTCCTGCTCTGTTATCCCAAATGTCGTTTCTGTTCTGCTCCTCTACAGCAACTTTCCCTGTGGGTTCATTGTTCATTCCTGAGCTCTTCGGTGACCTCACTGTCTTTTTACGTTTTAGTATGAATATTAAATGTTCACAAATCTTTATGCTAGCAACAGTCAGATATCAAAAGTATGCAGTAGAAAGATACATTTGAATTCCCTGAAAATGGGTTGTTGGAAGTCACTTGTTTGTAAATTCATACTGGTTCTGATAGTTTCAATCACTGATCGTTTTCCTTGACACCATGGCACTTATCATGCCCAGCCTTCCCAGGGTACAGAGCAAGAGAAAATGGATTATGCTCTCAACAATAAAAGGAGAGTCATTCGACTGGTTCTGCAGTGGGCTGCTTTATATGGGGACTTGCTACAAGAGGATGAAGCAGCAATGGCCTTTTTAGAGGTAGGAGAGGCACAGGAAAGTATAAACCTAGCAAGATAAGTTGAAAGCCTGTTCAGAATCTGTTGAACTCTGTTACAAATTAAAGAGAAGTGGATCACTTCAGTGTGCAAACTTGTAACTATGTTTAATTGGTTTTAGCTGCAAACAGTATGCACAGAACGGCACTGTTTGAGCCATTGTCAGGCTCTGGATCTCTGAAATTATCTGATGAAGTTCCACATCCTATTAAAAGTTCTGCATGGGTCAACTGTTGAATAAGACTACGTTAAGTTGCTTTTTTTTGGTGAGCATTATCTAAGAACATTTACTAGCTACAGTGAGTTTTGTTTAATGTTCAAATATTTCTACAGAGATTTATTTTGAACAAAACCAGACTGATCTGGAACACGAAGGCAAATCTATTGGACACCACCATAAGGATGATAGTTTAATTAGCACAGAGAAGCAATTAATCAGCAACAGTGTTCAAGAAAGGGAGAAGTATAATGTGGCTGGAGATAAGTCTTCCCAAATATGGATCTGAATCAAAATAATTCTCTGAATAAAGATATTGAAAGCAAGATCAATGGCAGGAAGATAGTAAAGGGGAAGACAAGGTCACAGAGGCCAACTGTGGAAAAGATTTTAAGTAGAAAAAGGTTCCAGGTGCTCTGTATCATGGAGAATGTGTGTGGCACAGTGATTCCAAGCTTCATCTAAGGAGAGATCTCTGAGCACCTCAGAAAAAAAGTGGAGTACGAAGTATAGAAGCCAGAATGGAAAAACCCAGGATAGTGCTGGAAGAGAGGAATTCAGAGCTGTGACTGAAAATAGTGCATGAAGAGAGACTGAAGATTAGATGGGAGATAGGCTTACACTAGTAAGAACTGGCAAGGTTGTTGGGTAATTTTATGTTTTGGTTTTTAACACAAAGGAAAAAAATTGCTTTCATTATCAATAATAGTGACAAGGGAAGAAAAAAAGAAAAAAAAAAACAAACAGAAAAGTAACAAAACACCAGTTGTTGTGCCACGTTAATTGTGAGTCCTCTTCCTCTTCTCCTTGATCATCTGAAAATGCAGTATTTGCACAAGCAGTCAGTGGTTGCACGGTAATACAAGTAAACACTTATGTCTTCCACCTCTCGTCAGGCTTCCCTTCTGCATGTATAGCTCTTGCTTTAAATCAGCTGGAGATAAACAAGTAGATGTAATAGAGGGTTGGGCCCAGCATGTGTTCATCTATGTAGATTAGCATTCTTTATAATCATTAAACTATCAGATGTCATCTCATAATCCTCTATCCTTAGTACTGCTCATTTACCCCTATAGTTATTTAAAGAGTATTCTATGTCATTTACAGGAATTTTATGTATCTGTGTCAGATGATACTAGGATGATTGCAGCACTAAAGGAGCAACTTCCAGAGCTAGAGAAAATTGTAAAGCAAGTGTAAGCAAAAATTATGCTTCCTTCCTTCTTGTTCTTTGCTCTTTTTCCCAGTAAATAGATGAAGAAAATTATTTCTTACGTCTTTTAAAAGTGTGTTTTGTGAATGGCACTCAGTCACTGCAGACAAACTAAATGTTTTCATGCAGATGAATGCCTGTGACCCTGTCTTTCCATGTAATTCTTGCATACACCAAACTACCTCATAAAAGGGTTGACAGAAGAAATAGGAAATCATGTATATACCATTGAAAGTAAACTGTGTGCATGCATGAAATTCATGTAGTATTTTCTGTGCCTGTGTTGTGGTATAGTTTACCTGTAGTACCGTATAGTCATCTTTTCAATATACAAACATGAAGGTGTTGATACTGTAGTTTGACAGGTGGCCTGTGTTCTTTAGGTGGCTTTGTGCAAAAAATCTTTTAGGTGATATCTGATGGTATATGCTGTGTTTTAAATTTTATAGAGCTGAAGAGCCTAAAGGACCACAAAAGAAGGTAAGATAATTTACTTATATGTTTTCTAAATAAGAGCTTTAGGATGGCAGAATTATAAGCATCTTCACTTTAGTAATTTGGGATTTATTAAAGCAAGACATTCAGAAATAAATTTTAACTTTGTGTCAAGTTCTTATTGCTACCCCCTTTTCCTGTCATTGATCTTTATAAAGTTCAGATCTACCCCGTAATGTTTATTCTTGTCATAATGCAAATCCCTGTGATTAATTTTCAGCACAAAGTTCTTCTGCAGCTGTTTAATACAAGTGATGACAGAGCACAGAAACGCCAGCCTATCAGGGGCAGTGATGAGGGTGAGTTCCTTCTCTGAAGAGTTTTCTTGAGCCACTGGGATCTGTAGTAAGGTTGTCTCTCTGAAAGCAAAGAATCTGAAAATGAACAGGAGTACCATCAGTTTGGAAGCCTGGCCTGAAGCAAGTTTTCCATTTTCTGAACCAGCGTTCTCCATCATTGCCTTGAAGTACTCCTGATCTTTTCCCATCTGTGTACTATAAAGCACCGTGCTTCCCCAGAGGAAGAACATAGCAACCTTTAAAACAGAATGGACAAAACAGGCAAGAACCACTGCAGACAGTGTCCATGCAGGTAGTGTCAGTGCAATAAATATTTGGTGCTGGAGGTCATGTTTGAGTCCCTTTCTCTTCTGTAGTTAATATGTTCAGCTGTTTCACCAGAAATGCTCCTTTGTGAGATGTGAGTGGAGCAGATAATCATGCCCTGGAGCTCTGCCGTGTGGCACACAGCCTGGAAAACAGAATCTACTCTTTTTCCCTATCGGTATTGTTTGACTCTCTGGAGAGATCAAGGTAAAATTTACAGCAGCGTGTTAGACTTTTCAGTTGTTCTGGCTTTTCATGCTGTCATTCACTTCAGGAAGGAAAAGGCACTTCCATGTAACAACATCCTCAGATCTGTTCATTTTAAACCAAAACGTACACTATTTAAAACTATTATATCTGGGGATTTCTTTGCAACTGCCTGGGCCAGTCCCTCGATGGTTCTGGTACACCTTCATCACAAAAAATACCTTCTGCTTCAGAGCATTTGAACTTAAGGGATAGCTCTTGCTACTGCACAATGGTAAAAAGAAGGGAACAAAATGCAAAGTCATTTATCTGAAAAAGCCAGTGGCATTTCAAAGTATATATGTGAACAGCAGAAATCCTGCCATGCATCCAGTTCCTGTTGTTCACCTCAGTGTTTCTTCTGGGTCTACAAAGAGCAGAACAGTTGCTACAACCCCAACATACTGTCTGTATGGCAGAAATTAACTGCTGCTTTTATGACTACCGTTCTCATTGGTAGTGCTGGCAGCAAACAGCCTTGAAAACATGTAGGCAGCCATAACCCCTGAGACAGCTCAGCTGAGGGAATGTTTTGCTGACTTCCTCTGTCTTAAATTCATGTCACTGCATGCTGCCTTGCTTTTTTCAGCCTTATGTTCTATTGTATCAATTCCTAGGCAGCCAGAGCTCAAGTACAAGCATGTGAGCCCATGTGTGCTGTACCTTCAAGTTTTAGGGAATTTTTCTTCATTGTCCACAATATTCCTGAGTCAGCAATTACTTACTCGCCTGTGAAAAAATGACTACAGTACAGCTTTAGTTCTGATTGTGACCTGAACTTTATTTTCAAACCTATTTTGTGAAATGAAACACATTTTCCTGTAATTAAGAGAGTTTGCAGCCAGTTTTTCTGACTTGTGAAAGCACTTGATTTTGTTGTTTTTTTTTTAAAAAAAAATACAATATCTGGGAAGTAATAAAGTACTGAATGAAACTGGCATCCATAAATAACACAGCAGTACTAAAATGGTAGTAGCTGATGTTTTACTAAAAGCTCTGTGAAGTCAGGGATTTCTAGGCTATAAACTGTAGAATGTGTGAAGAATGGGGAATTATCAAAACAGTAATGATTTATTTTTGCTTTTGTTCTTTCATTTGTGAGCAGTGGTTACTGAAGTGAAAGCAGTTTGCACAATAACATCTCTGTGATTGTTACATCTGACATACATAGCAGAATGTTTTTTTCTCTAGTTCTTTTTAAGGTGTACTGCATAGACCAAACCTACACCACTATCCGCGTGCCGGTGTCTTCGTCTGTGAAGGAAGTGATCAGCGCAGTTGCAGACAAGCTGGGTTCTGGAGAAGGCCTTATCATAGTAAAGATGAGCTCAGGGGGAGGTACTGTATTTCCATTATGTTAGATATTTCTCATAGTGAAAGAGAAGGTCAGGAGGGATTGAAAAGCAGAACTAATTCAGTCATGTCTTTATTACCATATGTACATTCAGCTAGTGCAAGCTATGTCAGAGGCAAGTCCTTTCCGCACTGCAGGCACAGACTGGAGCTCACGTGGCATACAGGGAAAATGAGCAGCTTGTGTATCTGCGTGTTACAGAGTAGAGCTACCCCAAGTTCCTTTCCATGTAGGACTTTCAGTTTTTTTAACAGTAGAAATATGAGGTAAACATGGATAATGTCAGTTTAGATGTAGGAATCAGAAGCAAAAAATGCTTCAGTACTGACGTTCCCATATTAGTCCCACTGAGCATCTTGGTGCCAGGCCCGCTAACCTGGTGTTGGCAAAGGGTCAGGAGTCAGCCCCCTGCTGTAGAAATGGGAGAGTGACCTCAGGGTGGGTCCTGGTGGAACATTAGCCTTGCTGAAGTGCTCTGGTTGAGTGTGATTGTGAGGACACACGGTGCTAATGAGAGCTGTTTCAGAAGGCATTTTTGCAGACAGTGATGCCTGCCAAAAACATTCACTTCCTGAGGACTGACACCAGGCAGCTCTTGTTTTTGCAGTTGCAGCAATTTTTTATTGTCAGATTTGCTGACAGCCAAATCTCTCTCTCCGACAGAGAATTTTGTAAGTTACCTCATTATCTTTTCTTTACCTGCGATTCTTTTAGAACTGCTGTAATGAGATTTGAAGACAGTTACATTTCATCACCTTCTTATCCAGTTATCTTCCAAGGAAATTTCTAGCAAGAACGGCTCTCCACATGCTTAAAGCTTGGAAAAGAATGAAGACGTAATGACAGCTAGATCTTTGCAAGTAGATCCTAGAGATGGCAGTGCAGGCTTCTTAAATTGCCCGTGCCGACTGGGGCTTAGATTCCAGTTCTCAATGCCAGTTCTGAATGAGACTGACTTGGGCTGAGCTTGTTGTGATTCTGCTACAAAGGGGATCTTATTGCCATCAATTTCTGTCCTGAACATCAGTTGATTGTGTAAAATTTGTTCCCAGAATGCTGATTTGTGTACCTATTGAGTCAGTCCTGCTGTCAATACTACAAATATTTAATGAAATCTTCTGTTTCATGTTTACAGAAAAAGTTGTGCTCAAGCCTCATGATGTTTCTGTGTTTACAACTCTCAGTGTTAATGGACGGCTCTTCGCTTGCCCGCGTGACCAGTTTGATTCACTGGTATGTGTTTATGCTCTAAAAGTTCAGCTGCTCAGTTAATTGAATGCTTGTTTTTTTTTGTTTTTGTTTGTTTGTTTGTTTTATTTTGTTTTGTTTTTTGTATTATCAGTGCTTTAGGTAGAAACTAGTCAAAATACACAAAATAAAGGGCTTGTAATAGTTCCTTGAGACAAGCCCTGAAATGAAAATGGAGCTATGTCACCATTTCCTAAGCTACAGCAGAAATCCACTTGATCCACCTGACAGAACTTGATTTCAGTATTCTCTGTGTAATGCTGAGCATGTAGGAAAAGCTAAATATTAACACAAAGACAAACAGTAATTCCTGATTACAGAATTACCTCTTTGTGACCATAAGTATATATTACAGAAGACAGATGTAGGCAATTGCAGTGTTATGGAGGTTTGGTTCCAATAGTAAATTCCTTTAAATCTTTTCTTTCTGAGCCCCAGTAAATGCTATGTTGAGATCTCAGATTCTAACCAGAATCACAGAACATATTCCTCCTAGAAGGTTTTTTTTTTTTTTTTTTTCCTTAAGTAAAATTGCTTGTAAGTACCAGTTTATACAGTTGTTCTAACAGTCTCCATGGGGTCTGCTTTTATAGGGTTTGATTTGACTGTACTTTTTGTTCCTTTCATTTCATTAAAAACAAATGTCATTGCCAAGTCATGTCAGCATGAACTCTGTTACTCCTACCCTTGTTTCAGCCTCCTGTATGCTTTTAACAAGCCACTTACTATGTATGCCTGATTTCTTTTATAGTTATGGTAAAATCTGTGCTTTGCTGCTGTGTTGAACTTAGTAACCAGGGAATGAACACACAGCATACTGTAGTTCCAAGCAGGGATATGTCTTGTTCAGTTTATTAAACTCTGGTGCTCCCTTAAGGTTAATTAATCCTACTAAATAGATGTCAGTATGCGGCATGCTACTCTAAAGTGAGGTTGCTTTAGTACAAGGTTGAGTACTTTTATATGGCTTTACACGTCTGTATGGACATACCTTTGGCTGCAAATTGTCATGGCTTTCTGTGCCTTTTCTCCTCTGCTGCCTATCTACCTTGGATCTAAGCTTCAATAAGTACATCAACTGAAAAAGGAAAATCCAGACAAGTGTAGCCCTATAGTGTGCAGTATAGGCATGCAAGTAACAATGAACTAGGGGAAGGCTGAGGTACCAAAGAGCTTTTTTGGCTTCAACCTTCAGTAGTGGCTGCTCTACACACAGCCCTTGAGCAGATCATTCAGAAGGTCAGAACTGGAGGAGTGATGCCCCTCTTGCTGTAAGCGAAGACTGGGTTCATGACCACCTGAGGAACCTGAATATCCCTTATTCTATGAGTCTGGATGAAGTGCATCCCGGAGTACTGAGGGAATTGACTGGAATAGTCATGGTGGTCAGGTGAAGTCACTGGAAAAAAGGCAGTGTTACAACCATTTTTAAGAAAGGTAGAAAAGATGTCCAGGGAACTACCAACCTGTTAGCCCTTACCTCAGTGCTGGGGAAGATCATGGAGTCGATCCTCCAGGATGCTAAGGCACATGGAAGAGAGGGAGATGGTAACCAGCATGGTTTCAACAAGAGCAGGTCCTGCCTGACCAACCATGTCACTTTTTATGATGGGATAGCTGTGTCAGTGGACAGGGGAAGAACCACTGATGTGGGCTCTGAACAAGCTGATCTAGCCGTAGGTGTCCCTGCAGGGGAGTTAGTTGGACCAGACTGCCTTTAAGGTCTCTTCTAACTCAAACAGCATTAAGTGCTCCAAATGCTACAATGAGTTCTGAGCAGCTACAGAGTTGCAATGTGCTAGTTTTTGCCGGTTGGAAGGACTTCAATAGGAATTAGAGGTGAGCGCTCAACACCTCGTAAGAAGCTCTCAGCGCTGCACAACAGAATTAATCTCCTTATCAACTGCATTTTTTCAAAGAGGTATAAACAACTTCAAAAATCTTATGACCTTCCTCCCTCCCACTTTAATCCTTTCACATTCCAGTTTCTTGCTGCTGCCCATGTGGGTACATTTATTCATATTGCACTTGACAATTCTCATGTGAATATTGTTCTGGGTCAGACAAATTTGCAAGTATGCAGTGAGTTTCCAGTTAAGTGCTTCTTTCCTAGCTTTGGAAAATATGTGTTTGTTATGGTAACAGCTATGTTGTATTTGTCTCCAAATAGGGGAAAAAAGCCCTAAGTCTTTTTCCTCAAATTTCCACACAATAGAATTTTGTACAGATTGCTGTGTATTTTTCATTCATACAACTCTCTTCAACTATTGTGCTTGCACAAATCCCAGGCTGAGGAATCTGCAGGTTGTTATAAGGTTGATGGCTGCCCAGACTTTTTTTGTTTAATATATAATATTATACTTAAATACTTCATTTAAAAACAAAATGTAGATGGAGCTTAAAAAGGTAAAGGTAAAAAAGGTCTGTAGGTTTATTTTTAATTATATGTATATTCAAATACCATCATATTTTGTATAAGATGGTATTTGATATACAAGCTTTCCCTAGCAAGAACTCAAACTGTGTATTGTATTAATCCAGCCAGTCCTTTTTCTACAGGTAATAGAATATTCTCTTATACAAGGCAGTTGATTTAATAAGCTCAATTTTAGTGTTAGAGTATGTAAATATGGCCTGTTAATCCTCCAGACTCTATTCAGTTGCTACTCAGAAAGGAGCCTGTTGACAATTCCCTGCTCTGCAGTTAACTAACAAAGACCTTATTAGATATCGAGAAACTTATGAGTGAACTCTACTGCCCTCTCCTGGAAACAAAACAATTAAAGCGGGGGTTTCCAAGAAGAGTTACTGATGTTTTCCTGAAGGATATTTCAGAGTGTGTTTGAACTTGCAGGAGGATTGTTTGTTAGTGTTTAGCCAGGGCTGGCTCAAATGTGTTGACCTCAATATATATAGCAGGTTAATTCAAATGTGCCTTCGTTTCAAGCCATGTTTTAAATCTCTTCAGTGTAGGATCTACTTATATGCAACACTTTAGATCACATTTCTTTTACTGGATGGTATGGAATTGTCTTTCAGAAATACTTCATATTTGAATGGTATAAAGAATTCTTTCTTATAAGACTGTGTGCATATCATTTTCATTAGCATAATGAGGAGTTTTGCAGTCACAAATGGTTAATAGTGCATCACCGTACTGACAAAGAGAAAGGATGAGGCATGTTTTATAAATGAGCAGAAGATCACTGCAGTCACTGCTGATTTCTGAAATATGGTGGGTGTAATGATTCTCGTTGTTATAGTCAGTAATTTACAAAAGTTTCTGGCTTGTGCTTTGTGATGCAGTTGTTTGTACATGTGAAAGCAGAAATTGGTATCAAAAGCTTTGTGGACAGACCTAAACAAATAAACAGGCTTAAGGAACACAACATGCATTATTTCTGGCTTCAAATTTTAAAACAATGCTAAGAATAACATACTGACAGCAGTCTTTCCTATTTCCTTATGGTACCTCTGAAGAGGTTGTAGAATTTCCCTCAGCATCCTTTGCATAGTGGATACTGATATTTGCATAGGACTTCTCTTTTCCTAATGCCAGCCTGTGGGAGACAGCAAATTTCAGCTTTGCTATTAGAAGCAGAAATTGTCACTCTGGAAAAGCAAACAAACAGACAGAATCATTCTGGAAGAAAAGCTCCAATTGTGTAATTTAGCAGTTCTAAAATATTTTTTTCCATTTGTAGGCACCGTTACCAGAACAAGAGGGACCATCAGCTGGTACAGTTGGAACGTTTGAACTGATGAGCTCCAAAGACCTGGCACATCAGATGACAATTTATGACTGGGAGCTCTTCAACTGTGTGCATGAGGTAGAAAGATCCACCTATTAAGCAGATTAGAATCTGTTAGGAAATGTTTAGTTGATGTTTTGCATAGTAGGTATGTTCAGTACTTGCAAATCTCTGCTCTTGATTTTCAAAAATACTGCAGTAAGGCTGCCTACAAGTTTTGAAAGCACGAGACATTCTTTCTATCATTTTATCTTTGCATCTTGTCTGTAAAAGCTGTCACAAACATGTGCTGTTTAGGAACATTTTATTCAAGATATTAAGCTATTTATGCATAATCTATCGTTACACTTTTAGTCTGCCTCAGCTATTGATGGTTGGATTTGCAACCACAGTTCTTGTCATAAGTACAATAAATGTAAACAGCAGAGCAAGTTTCAGGCTTGTGTAGGAAGTAGACACTTAGCTGGTTATTGTCCTTCTCTTCTTTCTGCTGTCCAGAGTATAAAATCTCTAGGGAAAAAAAAAAAAAAAAACCCACAAAAACCAATCCAAAACCAATGCCAAACATTTTTCTTCTTCCTAGCTGGAACTGATCTATCACACTTTTGGAAGGCACAATTTTAAAAAGACCACAGCAAATCTGGATTTATTTTTAAGAAGATTTAATGAAATTCAGTTCTGGGTGGTCACTGAGATCTGTCTTTGCTCTCAACTCAGCAAGCGCGTGCAGATATTGAAGAAATATATTAAGATAGCTGCCCAGTAAGTATACAATCATCTATGAGCTGGAAATGGGGCTGAATATAGCAGATTGGTTGTTGCTGTCCTTTTGTTTGTTTTTGTTCCTGTGAAGCCACACATTTATAGGTTACAATGTTTTTACTCGGTGATTCTGTCCATTCCCTTACAGTGCAATACAGAAGCTTGTTAATACATGTTTCTGTCTTACTCTTCATTGATCCTTGATTGCTGAAAATCTCTGGACTTTTAGGGCTATACTTTCGCACTGAGTTTGTGAGTAAATATGTACTTCAGCTCCCTCAGATACTCTGCCATTTACCCTTGCACACATTAGAAGAACTAGCACGTGAATTAACAAATTTTAACAAAAGATGTGGTATTGAGATGATGAGGCTTGCATTTCCTTCAGTTTGCTTGTGACAAATTCCTAATAGTTTTGTTTAAAAGTGCAACAACATGAACATTCTCTATCTCTTAGCACCTGCTGAATTTGAGGTTGGATAGCAGGCAATTTTTGCTCTCTTCTTTCATTCATATAAGAACTGAAGCTCCTCGGAGCCTTGGTGTTAGAGTTAGGCCTCAGCTCCTTGCCATCCATGGAAGCCAGGAATGAGGATTTGAGGGGTAGATGATTTGGAGGAAGCAGGGCATATCCCTGCCCTGCATAGCTGCAGATGGTGATCACTTCTTCCTTCCTTTCCATTCTGCGTTATGTTTATTATGCTTCTCACCTGTCACTCCTTGTCTGAACTAGCAGTTCACTGAGGCATGCAGTGAGGAGCTGCCATTCTTAGTGTCTGTCTCAGACTTTGGGTGATTTGATTAGAGACTTTATGCAGTGTTGCAGAACAAAGCAGTCCTTATTTGCTGCTAAACCATGAAATTTAACATATGTTGCACTCCTCAGTGAAGTTGTGTGAAGGAATTACTAGCACAGCTGTGATGTCTCTGTCTTCCCAGTTTGTGATTCCACATGGCTTAAATCAGTGTTCTCATCAAAACTATTCCTCAATATTCTGCTCTGCTGTGGCCTGGGCCCTTTTCCCAAGTGCTGCTTCCTTCCTGGGAGCTGCTTCAGTCCCTCTGGCTGCTCGGGGTTCCATCAGGCTGAAGATTTTCAAAATCTGGTAGTGCACATGCAGGATCGCATTTCTATGCAGAACAGTGAACAGCATTCACCTCTTTCATTTCTAAAAATAAGTGTGCTGCATATTCCATGATCTCACAGCCGGGAGAGGGCAGTGGCAGCCGTGCACAGCACAGGGAGCTGGGGCCTTTGCTGAGCTTAGAGGCGTGTAGCGGGGAAATGTTGAAATATGGGAAACTGAGATACAATAGTCATTTCCATAAACACTTGAAATCAAGTACCTGAAAAATACAGCTAAATATCTCCTTAATAAGCCACCCTAGCCAGTGGGTTCCTCAGCGTCATGATTTTAGCGCTGTGCTATTTACAACAGCTTGACAACCTCCTGTTTACTTCCATGTTTCTGGTATCACTACAATGCTAAAAATAAATAGCTAAAAGTGGCTTGCTCTGCTGAGTCCTCTTTGTCTCCTGGATGCAGAGAAAGCCAAAGCACAAGATCTGCCGAAGCACAGACAGAGCAGGCAGGTCTGATTGCAGGGCGAGAAAGGCACCGGGAAGTTCTGCCAGGCTCCTGCCCCTGGTGTGGGGTTGCTGTACTAACAAGTGCTGTAGCACGCCTAAAACAAACACTGCATCTGGGTATGAAGGAAGAGAAAGCCAAGGAACTTAATCAGCAGTTGGGGGCCCAGGCCTCCAGGCAAGACATGTAAGGAAGTTCTGCTTGTGAAGACCCTTGAGACCTTTACCCTACCTGGAACTATGAGGCTCATTAGAAAAGTGCTTGGTGCAGCTTAGTGCTGCACAATTCACCTTGCATGGCTGGTGGTGACCAGATGCCTTGCATGTACCAGTTTTCATAGGTAGCAGTTGTTGAGAGCCTGGTTTAGATTCTGTGACAGGGAGCCCAGATGCCATTGCAGAAGAAACATAGCTCTATATCTGCCTGCAGCGCACCCTATGCTGTGTGCTGCCTGGTGCCGAGCCCTGGCTCCCAGTGCTGTGCACACATGCTGTCAGTTCCAGAAGGTGTTGTTGCCTTTGCATCTGCTGGGAAAGGATGTGCAGGTTACCAGGTTCATCTCTTTCCTCCATGCGCTGTAGAATCAAACTCTGAAACAATGAGAAACAAACCATATTTCCTGTAGTGAGTTCTTTCCACAGTAATTTCATCTTCATCTAGGAAGTACTTGCACAAAGTTTTATGGATAACCACAGACACTGTATACATTTCCTCTTTGCAGATACACCCTCAGGCTATTTAGAAACCTTCCTGTGCATCACTATACTCAGACACTTTCTCCTAGTTTTTAAGAATTGTTCTTTCCATCCACATGCATGTGTTATAAGCCCAAGGAACCCCTAAGAAATTTTTGAACAGTATGTGTGTATACAGAGATAATAAGATGAATCTGCTCATGAAAGTACTGAGAGGTTTTAACCATGTTTGTGTTGAAGACAAGAGTGCATGTTTACATATGTGTTGACAATTTGTACTAATTCAAGATGTTTCCAACACAGTCCTTTCTGGGAGGCTGAGGGACTTCAGCTCCAGACACACCATGGTGCTTTGGAGAATCCACTTACTGACATTTTGCAGGCAGAATATATGCACTGCTGCCAGTGCTGCCGCGCTGCACTGGTTCTTATTACAGTGTTCCTCTATTTGGAATGAAGCTATTCAACGTAGAGTCCGCAGAGTTTACAGAACATTTGATACACAGAATCTTAAACCTAGATTGATTCTAGCAGGGACTTATTCAAGTGAAATGGCATCGCTTAGCAGGATATTTGGCAAACTTTTCCTTTTTAAATTGAAAGATAAATTCAGATTACATATTACAGACAGATTTGCAGCTGCCTGCATTTGAGCACTGCTGATATGTACTACTAATTATTTTTACTATGCCAGAATTTATTCTCAGTGTCTCAAACTTCAGATAGATCTCCTTTTCTGGATTTAGTTGTGCTTAGGGAAGAGCTTATCACTGCAAACCTATCCTGGTTGCTTTTCATCCTTATTTCCCCTCATATCCACTAACAAGGCACTCCCTAACCTACTCTAGTCACAATAATGTGGAGTAGTTTTAGCATTTCAGCTTATCTTCATTAATCTTGCTTGGCTGCCCCTAATCTGACATGGGAGAATTTGTATGAGCAGCTCTGCCAGAAGATCTGAGGGTGCAGCAGTCTCCAACAGGCAGATTGTCAGGTGGGGAGAGTTTTATTCATATGCTTAGTGGTCACACAGGGCAGACACAAGTGTGGCCCAGATCTAAAGGAGTCACATCCTCAATATGTCGTCTGGTGAAACAGAGGGACAGAAAGAATAGAGTTGATGTGCCATTTACAGAATCAGACAGTAGCATATGATGATTATACTGATTTTATGTATAGCAGAAGTTGCCTCAGAAGAGCTAAGTGTCAGCAGTTAATTAAAATTCTCAAATCATCTGAGAAATGTAGTTTAAATCGTGTGGAAGCTTTCTTGGAAAACTGCAAAAGAGGCAGAGATTGAGATTCCAAAATCAGATTTTGGGCATTAGCTATGGAAAACTGTGAGTTATTTCAAGTTATTTGCAGGAACCTTGCAAGACACAGATTTGTGTGGGTTTATTTTCTGTCTTCCCTCCCATGCAGTGCAGTCACAGTCAAGGGGCTGCATGAGCTGCTCCTGTCAGAGCTTGACTATGCCTATTCCTGCATATGGTGTACTGAATCTTCCATTATAGTTACATTTTCCATCTTTTCTGACTGGTAACAACAACTCTCCATTGTATTAGGCATAAGGGATGACCTAGAACCCCTGCTGCCCCAGACCTCATTAATAATGCTGGTAGCAAATAGTACTTTGCCTGAAGCATCCTAAAATGTTCCAGAATATATGAGTACTTCTTAGAAGCCGTACACAGCAAGAAATCATTGACACACAGGCATCTCTAGACAGCTGATCTTCTCTTTAAAAAGACTCAGTGCCCTTGTAAACTGCAAGGAAGATCTTCTAGGGACAGCCTCCAGCATTCATAGCTGTTTTCAGAAGCTGTCAACAAGTTCTTCTCAAATGGGATTGTAAAGCAGTTGCTTCCACTGGTATTTCTGGGGTCTGAGTTGAGCCCAGATCCAGTACTGTCCTTCTGGATGGAAAGAAACTTCAAAGACTCCTTTAATGTCCTTACAGATGCTGGCACACAGTGAAGTAGGAGCAGGAGGTTGTTTTAGGAGAGAAAGGAAAGGAGTCTCACAGTGTGGTGAATTTATCCCACAGCAGAGTAGTGGTGTGTTGCTGGTCAGGGCTGCAAGGGTCCTGTCAGATTTATGTTGGGTGCCTGGGCTCAGCTCCCTTCATGTTGTCTTGTGTACTTCTGTTCCCACTGATGTTTCCAACTTAAAACTTTGTGTTTCAGCTGTAAAGAATACAAAAATCTGAATTCCTTTTTCGCTATTATTATGGGACTGAGTAATGTTGCTGTGAGCCGCCTTTCACTGACATGGGAGGTAAGTCTGAACTGCAGCCCAATTCCAAGAAGTTTGACTGGTATTTCTGCTTTTAGTTAGCAAAAATTTCTTAGGCCTTTATTATTGGAAATACTAGGTCTAATAATTCAGGTCCTGAGCAGCAGCCTTTAGCTTAGGCTGATAATTCTTATTGGTAAGGCAGTATACCTGTAGATGTGCTCAGTGCTCATAAGCAGTTAACAAGTGTGACAGCACCAGCTTTATTAACTAAATTGCCCAACAGGATAAGCAATGCAGCCTCTTACATCAGCCCATCCCCTCAGTGACTTTACTAGCCATTTGTTGAGATCACTTGCACGCTGTTCTCTAAAATCCATCCTCTATTTGTACATATTATTTTCTGATCTCTATATGGACTCTGTTATCCTAATAACATATGGGTTCTGTTTTGCTCTCTGGTATGTCCCCTTTATTACTGTCAGTTTAGCCTTCCCTCTCAGAGCTTCCACTTGTTTCTGTGGCTTTGTTCTTTTCTTTGTGATCATGCAGAAAGGGCACAGTGTCCAGCAGGATGAGGCAGTAAACATGTATAAACACTAGGAACATTCTGGTTGTCAAAAGTAGTGCAGATTTGAATGTGCATGTATTTCCTTCATTAGAAATGGAAATAGTTGGTATGATCCAACTGAGACTAGAATTTGAACACCCGAACTCCTCTTTCAGACCACTTCTTTAGGCTTATATGTCTGAGAGAGCAGCAGCCCAATCTGCAGTAGTATGTGTTACAAGTGGTGTACGATCAGCGCTGCAATCAAAGATCTGCAGATCACTTTCACAAAGTGATGACCTTTCATTTATGGGTAGAGAGAGGAATAGTTGGGAGAGATAAGGCAGTACAGACACTGTATGAAGACAAAAAAGGTACCTGGAGTTACCTCAGCAATCTGCAGTGGATGCAGGTTCTGAGCTGTGGGGGTCGCGTCATCTGTTAGTGTTAGTGAACCTGAGATCAGGAAATGTTATCACACTGGTTGTGTGGGGCAGTCAGTCAGTTTGCCAGGAGAATCTCTGCAGCTTGATTTTTAAACCTTAAATGTGTATAGATTATGCTAAAAACCAAACATCTAAAGCCCTGATTTTTGCAGTATTGTCACGCATTTACATCAGTTGCACGCACAAATTAGATATTTGCAGGTGCAAATGTCCAATTATACCACTTATTTCACAAATACCTAATCTGCATGCATATGCAAACTAGGCAGACAGTTGTTCACACACATCATTAAAAATTAAGCCCTTGCTGTGGCACACTGTAAATATCTTGGTAGGGCACACACTCCAAATGCAGAAAGTATTGAAAAAAATCATCCCTGCACTATAAAGTCTCTTAATTTTTAATGTTGCTCCCTGCCAATATTGGTTTATCAAAACAAGAAAGCTGATATCGTCTGAGTGTGCATAAAAAGTTGCTCTGAATAATTTATAACACATTTTATTGTCTTCATAGAAAAATATCATTTAATATGTTAAAAACAGTATGAGAGGGAAAAATATTTACTAACACCCATTTCATCCTATTTGCTGTGCAACCAACTGGCCATATTTACAAGCATAGGTATTGTGGGTTAAAAACTGTTCATTAACTTATAGGCTAGAAAGCACTAGAGGCCACTGGGCACATCAAGAATGCTGTTGTATTGACCAGAAAGCCTTCTGGAAGTGCCTGGGGATGGACTTGAATGTTGTGAGGGCAGTTCCTTGTAGGTGTGAATACTGAAGCTGAGCCACCCCTTCACAGGCCGTGTTTAATTTATATTTTGAGATAGACTGTAGTGGGGGACGTCCTGGAGCCACTCACTTAACTTTCACTTCCGTTCTGAATTCAGTGATTGCAATGTAAACCAATCAAAAATCTGAATCTAAACATCCCATGGGAGTACACTGAAGTTGGGATTTAGATCAGGATGCAGGTTTCCATGGCTGGTCCCGACTCTATTTATAATCTGGTTGCTAGGAGACATGTTGTATTTTAGATTAGCACATTGTTAGAAATATCTGGCAAAAAGAGCACTTTCCTGACTTAGGGCATTGTAGAAGGAACTAGCATTTACAGTAAAATTGCCATACAAATTGGATTTAATTAAGTTGTGTTATTTTTGTTTTTATTAACAGAAACTTCCAAGCAAGTTCAAGAAGATCTATGCAGAATTTGAAAGCTTAATGGTGAATAGCAATAGATCCCTTATTCTGTGCACAATCTGAGCTAATTCAGTTTCTGAGTAACTGATTTGAATTCCTTGATTCAGAACATTTTATGTGCCCTTGTTTGACTTTAAGAAGTTTATGATCCCATTTTAGAGCTGCTAAAACAAGTATGTATGACTAATAAATTATACTCTTAGGAGCATACTCTGAGATAACGTATGTATCACTCAAAGTTAATCTGGGAAACTCAGAAAAGCTTTATTGCATGTTTTCCGATAGCACATATGGGAAATTATATTTTACAACCTGAATTTTTCCAGGCAATACGTTTAATGTTACAGCATCTGCAGTATTGCCTCTGCAGCTGCAACGAAGGAGGTAAAACGTTTGGTCCTTTTATAAACAATTTTTTTGTAATCACCTCTTACCTTGCTATTTGGCATAAGAAATGATTGTCTCTGGCGTGTAAATTGAATGGGAAATTGATAAAAGGCTTAGCTTGCAGATGCACTTTTAAAGCCACAAGAGAAAGTGATGATTTTAATAAATGCCATGGCATCTAAATGAATGCATACAGTGTCTTAATACATGTAATAATACATATTACTAATTATTTGATTTTTTTCTTAAGGATCCATCAAGAAACCATAGGGCCTACAGACTAACTGTAGCTAAATTGGATCCTCCAATAATTCCTTTCATGCCTCTACTTATAAAAGGTAAGCTTGTATGCTACCAGAATTATTAACTTGAAAGCTATTTGTCAAATATTTGAAGAGCCAGAGTAAAAGGCAGCAAAGAAAAGCAAAAATCAATCTCAGTGTGGGGTATGATCTTTTTCCATTATAGAAAGTGTGACACAGAGTCAGGAAAAACTGCTTTGGTGCATCTGAATATTATACCTCAATTTTACTAGCTTCAGAAATGCTGTAAATGAAAGCCTAAATGTTTTACTTTTATAGCTGCTTTGATTGTTGTAAGGAATAGATAAAATGTTCTGTTGATTTGTATGCCACGATTCAGTTATGGACTTTAATGTGTCTTTTATTCCCATACAGACATGACGTTTACTCATGAGGGAAATAAGACGCTCACTGACAACCTAGTAAACTTCGAGAAGATGGTATGTATTACATTTTTGAAATGATGGTTGTGGGTTGAAAATTAAAGAAAAAAAGCCTTCTTATTCATCTCCTGAAGACTGAATTTCACACCAATGACTTCTAGGGCCAGAGAAAGGGAATGCAGCACCTAGCGCTGGCAACAAGAGTGCATTGTGCTCACAGCCTGCACCCTCTGCCTTTCTGGAAAACCTCATGGAGGTAGAAAAGAAACTGCCCAGTGAGCCATGCACAGCCAGAATGTTTCCTAGGAGAGGCAGCAGCAGTGATAGGAAGCAGAGCTGTTAGAGATGGCTTTTAACAGCCAGTTTGAGACCATACTGTGATTTAACTGCTGTTCCTTCAAACAAGACTGAACTGCCTCAGGCTGGGGCAGTTTTGCATTGCTCCTCAGAGAGTGAAAGGACCTTTAATACAGAACATGCACATCTTATTTCCACTTTAACAAGTGGAAAGAGTGTTCTATGACTTGCTTGCTTTCATATTGGAAACAAATCAGTGACAATAGGTTTGATTATTATTTCTTTTTAATTTTTTTATTTAATTCTGCACCCAAGCTCTCATCATTTCATCCCATAGGAGAGATCTTGACTGAAACTCAAGTTTCTCAGTAGTGAGAAGAAATTTTCTTGGCTACTAAGGCCACATTCTCAGTTAATGTGATTAATGACACTCAGATGGGAGTTCCCAGGGTTATCCATGCTCAACTATAAGCAACCACACTGCAAAACCAAACCTTGACTTTCTGTGTCTGCAGTTAAGCTCCATTCAGCAGTGCTAAAACATATATACTGTGGTACCCATGCCTACTTGTTCTAAGTACTACAGTAACCACATCCACTGCACTCCAGAGGAGCATCTTGAGCTGTGATCTTTTTCTGAAGGGGAAAAAAAATGAGAACTTTGAGCTCTTTAGAAAGCTTCATGGAAAAGTGATTATCAGTGAGTAAATTCTTCTCATAAGATATAACTCTCTGGTTCCAGAACAGTCCTAGAGTGGAAATACCATTCTACTTAGCTGAGACTCTCATGTGTGTAAATGGTTGTACTAATGCCTGCGTAAGGGCCTGACCTCACTTTTCAGTAATGAAATATGTAATTGCATATGCAGACTCTGTTAACAATTCTTTCCTGAGGCCCTGAGCTTTTCTGCCTGGGGAAAATGAATTTTTCCTAGACTGCCTATTCTTGTTAGACAGATAAATACAACTAAGTGCAGATGATAAGTATTTGTGGTAATACAAAGGGATCTCAAATTTGACTGGAGCACTGCCAAACTATGGAGATAATAACTGTATTGTTAAAACCATCTAAGTCATTGGTTCTCTACCTTGTTTGGCCTAATTGCATGTCCCAGGGCAAAGAGTAAAACTTGTAAGCTTAAACTGACCTATATGAAGGCTGCTGCAGATCTGCCCTTTTCACCCATATCTGCACATACCTTTATCTTCAGAGTAGAACCAGAAACAAACCAGAACATGTTTTCCTAGTAACACCCAAATGTTTGATACAAAATTTTATACAGAACGAATATAGTATTATCTGTTTTGATCAGTAATCTGAGCTTCAACTATTTCACTTAGGAGAGGAAACTGAAGTTCAGTTATTTTATTTTTTATGCTATTGATAAGAATCAAAACATCTCATGTTCCTCCACATAAGAGGGCGAGGAATGTTCTCCTTGCTCAGACCTCTAAGCCTTTCTTTAGTTAGTACTCTATCTAAAGGCTCTTTCTTCTTTTTCTCCTGGCCTTATTACAGGTGTATATTTTGTGTTTTTAATGCTCCTTACTGGCTACTCTGCATGTGCCTACTGCTTCTCCCTACACTTAGCTCTTCAAAACAGCATGTATTTGGATTCCACTGATGTAACTCATTCAAACCCTAATGTGAGCCTGGCAGTTTTCAGATTTTTGTGTGTGCCATCAGGTCCAGAAAACAAACAAACAAACAAAAAAAAACACCTATGGTAAAACTACTGCCTATTTATGTTAAGCTTACAACAGTCATATCCACAAACTGCCACAATTGCCAGATATTAACTAGTGAAAACAAGACAAGACCACTCAGCCATATAACTCTCAGATAAAGTGTGCTCTCTTTAACAAGCATAAACTCAGAGTAGTTATGTGATATTATTCTGCTCATTTCCAGAGAAAAGTAGAAACCAGATTTCATCACAGGAATCATGACCTGCTATTTGTCGTTTCTGCATGTTTGTTGTAGTGCGTGGTATTCTGCTCCAAATGGAGATATCTCTAAATATTCCTAGGAACTATTCTATTACTGAGCCATCTAAAACATCTTCATTCTTTGCAAAACAGTTTCCCTTGATCTTAACTCTGATGCTTGCTTAAATTTTGAATAAAAATGTCCAGGTAGTTCTCACTGGTGGTGCCATTTTCTGCTGTAGGAGATGGGTCCCTCCATCTCTCATGTAAGCAGTGATGAAACTGAGAACAGCCGCTGGCATTGTATCTGCATTCTCACCACAGAGCTCTGATCCCAACAGCTGATGTGTTGCTGACAACTTTATTCCTGTAACTAGCAGCCAAAAGTAGAAGTTTGATCTGGTGGCATCCTTTAGCTGAAACTGAAGCTTCCTTTAAATCTTTTATGTTTCCTGATGTTCCTGCCGTTGTTTATATTAAACGATGCATCTTGAAACATGCAGGAGCTGTCAGGCAGTGTCTGAGCCAGGAGTTCTATGAGTGCCAGAAAGTGCGAGGCCTGATTTCCTCAGAGTTTTTGTACCATGATTGTTTGAGCTCTGCTCGGAGCCTTCCTCGTGGCTGGGACTTGTGTGCTTTCTTCATGGCTGGGGAATTCTGCATGAATAGGCTTTTGTCATAACATAGGAACTTATGGCCTTTTCCCTAAAGGAGACGGAAGAGGCCCTTTACATGGTCCTTCTCCACAGCTGTGTGTTTTCACAGAAAATTGGTAGGAACTTCCTTACGATGGACATGTTGGGCTTTTTCTCAAATTTGACAAAATTATTCAGAAAAGGGGAAAACATTGATGTTAAACATGTAAGCCTAATTTGTTTGTTTGTTTTCAGAAAGTCAGATTAGAAGAGAAAGGAACCAAGTCTAATTTTTTTTTTTTTTGCTGTACTTCTTTGTGAATAACTCTTCAGAGGTGCAGTGGCAATACTGCGGTATTACAGTGTTGAGGGGACATTGCTCCAAAGAGCATCACCAAGTTTTACCTGCTGCTATCTTTGTGACTACCTGCTCTTTCTTCCTGTTCCCTGTGTGCTGATCCCCACGGAAGTCTCTAATGTGGGGGAGGCTGTGATGAACAGACGATAAGGAAGGTAAACCAGGGAAGAGAATGCCACGTGTGATAGAGGCACAGTTATGTGCAAACAGGGAAGTTTGTAAGCTGACCCAGGTAGTCTGTATGTGATGTGGGCAAAAGCAGTATTTAATGTGTCAAAAATATGTATGCTCTTGGTATTTGCTATGTTTTTTGCCATGCCACTTTGTTTCATGAAGCAAGGAAGCAGGGAGATGGAAGAAATGAGAATTTGCCCCTAAAATCCAGCCTGAAACCCAATACTTACACTTCTGTAAGTAAGCAGACAGAATAAATTACTGCTATTAGTAGTGCAAGTGTTTTGTAAAAGGTTTGTCTTCAGTACCAAAAAAGACATTGTTTTAGAGCAGTATTGAAGTTCTTCTTTTCTTTTTCACTGTAAAAAGCTGATAGAGAGACAAGTATTGCTTAGATGTGCCTTCTATGTTGTCTTTGACCTTGTATGGTAAAAACTACCTGCATCTTTTCTCCATTAATAACTTGGTAGTAGCTGTTAGTTTTAAGTGGTGCCCTGTAAGATCTAAATCTGTACAAACTAAAAGGCTAGTTTTCATAGAGGACTGAGGAATGAATAGGCTTGTAAAATTTCTGAATGTTGCAGTTGTAGTTTGGCAGGTTGAGGGTATTCTGAGATCTGCAAGCAAGTGAAAGTATGACAAAAGATTGTACATAGCAAACAGTTTATGACCTGGAATACACATTTGTCTTTTAGCTCCATTAATGACCTTCTTTTCACATGAAAAAGAACCCCCCGCCCCCCCCCCCCCCCAAAAAAGCTGTCAGTAGTATCAGTTCTTTTAAACTGTATAATATCAATAAAAGAGAGAAAACATGCAACCTGCAAGGCACTAATGTGTACATGGTAATATATTACATATAAGTCACACTGCTTTTATAACTATTTATATTTACAAACAAAACAAAACAAAAAGAAAAACAACAACACAAACAAACAAAGCAAAAACAACCATAACACTTTTCTTAAGATTATGTCTTTCCAAGGAAAGAATGGAGAGGAAGATGAGGAAGTTAATGTGCGTGATTCTTCTCAAGGGCAGGCAATACTTCATACAGTTTATTTTCTTCTTGACTACACACTGTTTTCCACACCTTGGCTGTACAATCCTGCACTCTCACTGCCACTACTGAATTTTGCATTCATAGAGAGAGGGAAGATGAAGTTATTGAGGAACTTTACTGATGCCATTTCTCAAATCATCAGACAGCCTGAACTTTCCCTAGCACAATCTCCACATAGAATGACTGTGCAGCATCTCAGAAATGGCACCTGTAGAGGGAGCAGAAGTCACAAAAGAGATCTGAAACCGCTGACCTGCCATGACAGCAAAAGGCAGTGCCATGATGCTGGTCACTGATTCCTCTTTTTGTCAAAGTTCTTCACCCTTCAGGTGTGAAATGAGGATTAGAGAATCTGTGCATATTGGTTTTCGGGTTTTGTGGAGATGAACAAAAGGGAATTCTCACTCTGATCCTTATGCAAAAAAGGGCAAACATTCTTTCATTTTTTGGAACATAAAGATTATGCAAAAAGTATGTGACTAAAGCCCTTACTAGTTCTATGGCATATATGAATATGTATAACATTTAAAAACCTCAGTTTGGAATGGATTAGAAGATAATGTGCTGGCCTGCTGCCACTACTTCAGACTGCATAAAACTTGAAAGGATATTGTTGTTGTATATATAGCATGCTGGTAGCTGGTAGTTGCAGTTGCTTGTTATATTATGCAGTTGATTTATTTCAGAAAGATCCATATTTAGTCTTGTATGGCTTTTTGATAATAGTCTTTCTTAGCACAGTGAGTAAACACAAGTTCATTTTTGCAGCCAGTGACTAGAGGTAATCCTCTGAAGAGAAAAAAAAGAGCTGGCAATTAAACTTCTATTTGGCCATTTTCTCCCTGTTTCCAGTTTTCTTGCATCAGAAGAAGAGAATCCAACTTATCTGCATGATTCAGAAAGGGAAATGCACATCATGTGCTGTTTTTCTGTCCAATTTACACCTTCCAAAGAGGAACTAGTTTGGGTTTATATTGGATAGTGAAACAGCTCTTGCAAAAAGCAATGTGAAAGGAGATCTTGGAGGATATATAATGCTCCAGAATCTCCCTGTTTGGTTGCAGAGTTCTGGCCACAGTTCCTCTGTTTTTTCTGCAATAACACCCACTTTTTCATTCCCTTGTGTTTCATCATTTCCAGGATAGTTCTGAATGCACAGATTGAATAAGATTATCCCCGGGAACAACTCCTTAAAATTAAAACTTTCAGCCAACTGAAGGAGACCGGGCAGTTCAAAACTTAACCAGAAGTCAGAAGAGTTCATTGTCATTTCTGTTTTCCTTGCCAGACCATATTGTGGATGTTTCTCACATAAAGGAAACAAAGAGTAAAATTTTTTCACAGAACAGTCTTTTTGATAAATGTAAGTTTTGAAAGGAGAAACTTAATGATAAGCTAACAAAAAACTGAGCACACAGCCTAGCTCCAAAGCCCATTATTAACTGAGGCTTCAAAACCTAAAACTTTCCCAGTATTAACTAATAGGGTATCTATAGACAACCCAACCAGAAAGCACATCAAGCAACACCAGAAATCTTCATGAGGATTAATTATACTTAGAAAAGCTCCCATTTATGTTAGATGCTCTTGATACTTTATCAGGTTGGCTGGTCCAATCCAACTTCATGATCTTTCCTTTAAGCAGTTACTTTGGATAAGTGGTTTTTGAAATAATACGTGTCAAAATAACAGCAACACATAAGACTCAGAGCAAAATATGAAAGCACAGAGTTATGAAACATTCATGTTTTCATGTTCATGTTGTTTTGATTTTTTTTTGATTGGGTTAGACTTGAAGAACCAACACAGTAATATGCAGTACGTTCCGTCTCAATCCAGTATTATAAAGGGTGCTTATCCTTGAGTATTTAAGAGGATCCATCAAAGTGAATGGGGCTTATTCACACGCTTAATGCTAACCACATATGGGAATGTTTGCAAGATAAGTAAGTGCCTTAGAAAATCTGTTTAGTAATAATGGCTTGAAGAAGTATGAAAATTAACATACTATGAAAGTGACTCTTACTTGAAATCTACTTATTTTCCACACATGAATCCATATGACTTTAGAAGCAATGTAAGCAGGCTCATATCCAGATTCCCATGATCTTTCATAAATGTGTGTTAAAAAGTATTTTTTGCATCAGTTTCAGAGTGCCAGCATTTCATCTGATTACAAAATGCATAATTACAAAATGCATAATTACAAAATGCATAATAATATGCAGTATGTATCAGTAAGCATTTCTAATGGTGACCACCAGCCACACATTTTGGATCTTGACAATGCATTAAAATGTCAAAGATAATTCATCTGGTATGTGTGGAAGGAATGTTTTACTTATGTGTTTCTCATTCTTGGAATGATACTGATATTTATTTGACCACTTTCACCTAAGATAATAATTTTGCATCAGTTCTGAGAATCATACAGGTTTAACTGTTTGCTAGTAACAAATATATCATTTTGTTGCGTAAGAACTTGTGAATCTCACACAATTTCAAGTAGGTATGAAGCAGCTTTGTGAGAGTGGGCTATGTTAAAGCATGAAACTATGTTGTAATTATTGGACCATGTGCTGGAGCAAACACTAGACTCTGGTGGTTAGCTTTTCCCCATTCTGCTAAACTTTATTTAAGCAAAAGATATTAAAATAAAGATTCAAAAAAGAACAACAACAACAACAACAACAAAAACAAAAACAAACAAAAAAAAAAACAAAAAAAAACCCACCCCAAACAACAGTGAATGAATAGAAGTTTCTAGCTAAGGAAATTCAGTGCTGAAGTTTCAATTTATTTAAGATTGTGAAGAATAATTCTAGCCAGTACTGGTGGATGGTGCCGTTACTTACAAAAGTCAGTTAAAATCTTGCAGTCCAGAATTAAAGCTTAAGTGTTTTGCTTTATGACTTAGCATCATTTCTTCTTAAAAACTATTGTAAAATAGCATCTGATTTATCAGAGCAAAATATATTGAGTCACAGTTTCTTACTTGAGTGAGTGAAATGATCATACTGAAAAGCAAGCACAGCCAAAGAGGACTGAAGTGAATTCTGCTTTTTTTGTGAATTGCCAATAGGAGTATCCATGTATCCATCAGAAATTAATTTGCTTCTCAGTTGGATCAGATTACACTTGTGCAAGCTAACACTAATGTGTTTGCTTGATGAAACCTGCCCAGGACCACAATGCTATCCATGTCCGTTCCTACCTGTGAGCTCAGCATGCTTGAGAATTGGTGAAAGTAGCTCTCATCTGGTCATTTTTTAGTGTCATTTCCATGGAGGACTCCATTTCAAACTCAAACAGATATGATACATGAAAGCTGTTTAACTGCTGATTGTGTTCTAGAAATGTCTTTGCTGCTAGGAGCTGATGGTCTGAAAATGAAAAAGTGCACATACTCCAAGCCATTGTAGATGATATTCAATTTGCTTTTTAACATGGAAATATTGTATAAAATAAATGCATATTGAAGGAGCTGATTTTCATCCTTAGTTAAAGCATTTTGCAGCATCCAGATAAGGGAAAGGGCTTTCTGAGCTCATGTAAATTACAGTCATGCTTATTTAAAGCCTGCATAAATGCAAATCACACCCTACATATAAGAATATCAACCTTAAAATTATATTTTCATTCACAAGACTTATTTTATTGGCATATGTCTTCACGCACAGGCACAGTTAGGTGCTTCGTTTTAATGATGATGAAATACGGTGCTTGTATGCTGATTGCATCCCATCTTTTCTTTCCAGCGCATGATTGCCAACACTGTCAGGACGGTGAAGTTCTGCCGAAGTCAATCTTTCAGTAAGTGTATTACAACATCTGCACAGTCAGCATTGCCACCAGCAGTTACAATTTGTGTTTAACAGAATCTAAAGTACCTGGTTTCCAATGAATCTTCCTTGTTTCACAGGGCGAACTCTCTTTCTGAAAGTTCCAATAAGCTCATTCTCCTCCATCTCTTTTCAAAGAGTGCAAAGGAGCTGAGTTCTGTGAGGTCTCTACAAAGCCCTCAAATTAGAATAGGTTGAAATAAGCCACTGGGCTCAGAAAGAGTTGAAGTGAGGTCAGCAGATGAAAGCACATAAACAAATGCAGGACAGTTGC
Source organism: Coturnix japonica (assembly GCF_054131305.1). NCBI lineage: Eukaryota > Metazoa > Chordata > Aves > Galliformes > Phasianidae > Coturnix > Coturnix japonica. Next base: position 17,979,509 of record NC_140669.1, read on the forward strand.
TTGCATAAGCCCTGCTTTTGTAGGAAACCAGGCCAGAAAGATGACATTATGGGTGTCATAACTGCCTAAGGTGATGAATTTAAAACTTGTTTGTCAGTATAATTATCTGAACCTGTATGGAGCCAGGTAAGATGATGGCGCTGCATGATAGCCAGACTTGCTCTGCAGGCCTTGTCCCATCTTGGACTCAATGGCACTGTGTTTCTCAATGCTTCATTTGCTTTGCCACACAGCAGTCCTCCTCTTTCTCAAATAACAGAATAGATACTCTAAAAAATACATTTTTATTCTTTTTGTCTGCATCAAAACATAACTCTTGAATATCAAGGAAGCTTTATTTCCAGCCCAAGTTTTTTTTTCTGGCTGTATGTCTTTTAATTTCCATTTATTAGGCACTAGTGAGATCTCCACATGTAAGTTATTGAGAAATTGAAATGGATTTTCACTATACTTGATACTACAAAATGTCAGTAGTTAGTTGTGCTATACCTAAGTCCTGTGCTTGGCATGTATTTATTTATTGGATGCTTCAGTATCTTTCTGTTGGAGAAGTTTGTTAAGTTACCTACCACACATTTCATTAAATTATAAACTGTCCACTGTGAGGCTGAAGATACTCGAATTGGGAGTTAGTGGTATTTCATAATTGTTATAGGAGTACTTACAATGCAGTTATACTAAGTACTGTAAATAGGTGGTAAACTTTGAGTCTTGAATGGGACAGCACTACAGTGTTATGGAGATTTAATGATGAGATAGAAATGGGAATATTTCATGAAAGGAGCCTTAAATCTATTATATATTTTTTGAGCACTGTGAACACTGCTGGTTCAAAAGCAAATAAGAAGCTTTAAATCATGCTAGTTAGTTATTGAAGTTATAGCTGTTGACAGGTAAGGTGATGTATAAAACCATAACCAAGAGCCATCAGTTCAAGTAGATGTAGCCACAGATAGCTGGGAGGAAAAGTTAATTTGTAGGGGCAGTAACCAGAAAGACTATCAGATATGAAGGAAAGGTTTCAAAGAGAGAGATTTCTAAATATTTTCTTTGCAACTCACCAGGATCTGGTGCTTCCTGTGACAGCTTATAATGAGTTATGCATTCTGTTCAGGCATTTGTTCATTTAAGTGTATCAATCCTACATCATTTCTCTTTCACTAGATCCTGACGCAGCCCTAGCTAATAAGAACCATCAGGATGTTCGGAGCTATGTGAGGCAATTAAATGTGATTGACAACCAGAGAACTTTATCACAGATGTCTCACCGACTAGAGCCACGTCGGGCATAAACATTTGAAGCAATGATGAGAAATGATCTTTTATCCTGTCAAGGTCACTTGTTAAGAACTTCACTTTCTCTGCGACTGCACTGCCACTACAAAAATAAGCAAAAACATATTGTAAGGTCTTAGGCAACGCACAATGTACTGCCTGTCAGAGAACTTTGACTGAGAAAGAATTTATGCACTGTAGCTGTAAGGGTGGCCATGTTGTGTACTATTAATTCATTTTAAAGTGTGGTAAATGATTTTTGTATGGATTTTAAAAAAGGGGAAGAAGAAAAATGGTGTAAAATTCACACACACACACAAAAGAAAAAAAAATAAAAGGCTTCTAACACTTCTAAGGGAGACACTGTTTTGCTCTCTAACTAAAAATATATGTTTTATAATTTCTTGCCTAGGTCAGGAAAAAACTGACATGACAGTTTTGCTTCCCCAGCTACTGCTGACCTCAATATGAGATGTAGGTAAGCATCTGATAATAGAGCAGAGGTTTGGGAGAATTGTCCAAGGTACAGTTCCATTCAGGGAATACTTAAAAAATTCCCTTTGAAATACAGCAGATACTAAGAAAAAATTCTAATATTATTCGTACTGCCTACTTCAAGCAGTGTGGCCACTTCAGAAAACTGACAGGACTGAATATATTTTGAATGATAACTAGATTAATCTGTGTTTACATTTTACTTCTTTTTTTAAACTATCAGGTTTTTACAAAATTCCACTTTGAATTAGTAATGCTGTCAAAACCTTCAATAGCATAAAGGTAGCAAAAGACTGGTTCAAAATGAGCACAATATGCACAAACAGATTTCCTGATAATAGTTTCCTGGACATCAGACCTTCAGCTATGATTAATACTGGCTGGCTAACAAGTATTTTCTGGTCTTAAGCATTTACAAATATCTAAATTTTCAGCCAATTGTTTTGCACTTTCAACAGTCTGTAAATAAATATTAATTCATTACATTCTAGAATATTTATTTATGTAATAACCACTGTACAAAAATAATTGTTTTATTTATTTTATTGAGCATGTTCTCAAGTGCAGCATTTGTCTTTATGTGCATCTCATATGTAGGAATTGTGTGACGTGTTTTCTGTAAATAACATGCAGTACCTTATTAAACGTAATTGCCAGAAAGGTTTTGTCACTGGCCTTATTTGCACTTTCAGCTTCATTCCTGCATAAGTCCTAGTGCTGTTTGTTGGCAGGTGCAGTAAATTCATTTGTATTCTGCTGGGCCTTCAGGCTAAGAAGGGCCCTGACACTCCTATGTAAAGATAGAAACCACTTATAGTGGAAACATTTAAATGAAGAAGTGATGAATTCTTATTTTTAGTTAACTCAGAAGTTTGTCCTCACTCACAAATGTGAACGCTCTGACCTACTGACCTCGGACAAGATTTTACCTTGAGTAACACCTTGGCTGCTGCCCTCCACAGGACCCAGAACCACAAGGTGATCTGTTTGGGGCCGTTGGTGATCAGGAGTACCTGAATGCTCCCTGGGATGGCTGTGCTGTTGCTGAGCAAGCATGTGTGGGGCCTGGCAGGTGCCAAGAAAATGATAATGTTTGCATGGCCAAAGTCCTTCCTATTGTATTCACACCAGCTCTGCTCAGGGAAGCTGAATTTTATAAAACCAATTAAGCCTGATATTAGAAGCTGCAGGTATTTTCTCATGATTAAGTTTCAGAGATTCCCTTATTGATACAGACTACCTCTCAGACACAGGGTATACTTTTCTTGGAGTTGAGCAGGATGCTGTGCTGTCAGTGTACATAGAAAGATTGTATTTTTTTAATCTCTAAAAATAATTCCAACTTTTTAGTTAAATCAAAGTCTGCAAAAGCTGAGGATCACCAGGGAAACACTGATATGCTAGACTACTAGCTGTTCTGTACCTGCATTCTGCAAAGGAAAGAATTACGCAGTTAAGAAATATTCTGCAGCATGATGACATAATTTATTTTAACTTTGCTGTCTGACTAGAAGTTCAAGATGATTCAGAGGAAAACCAGCTAAAACCATAGAGACGAGTTTCTGTCTTGTTATTTCAAGTGATAAATATTTCTTATTTTCCTTTGTACTGTTCTATGAGTATACTTCTTATAGTTCTTTCAGATACAGACTCTTCCCAGAAGCAAAGCATGCATTAGAATAAACTTCAGGGATAGAATTAATTCATAAGATGTTTTTATCTTTACAATAAATTCATAACATTTCTAAGTTCATGATTATATTTGTTCCAGATTTATTCCTATTGTTTGGACTTTCATTTATTACTGTGTTAACTGGTTTATAAAGCTGCCAAGTTTCAACTTGGCTCTGCACAAGGGCTGATTCTTCATCCATTTAATGTGCTTTTATCCCCTTTATTTATTCTTTTATTCCTTAGAGCCTCTAACTGCCTCACTTATTTGTTGCCAGTCTCTATCACGTAGATACATCCCAGTGATTCAGAGATTTTATGGCACCTCAGTGTCAACAAACAAATGCAGTTTACCTATCTCAATGAAACTGGTGTCTGGCATTTTTAAATTTTCCAATAAGGGCTGCTGTATAAATAACAGCTCGCTATCTGTGCATCTCACTCATTCGAGTGGCTCAGATAGTTGCTATGGCACTGATCACAGCCGACATACCTAGAGATTAAATGAATTAAGCTACCTTCTGGCTCTAGGATCTGTATGGGGCTCCTCTCATTCCTGCTGTTGACTTTACAACTGGAAAGCAGCTGTTGATCCATTGCTCTTGCTGTCTGAAGCCTCAGTGTCGCAATAGCATGAAGAATGAAAAGGAACTCCGGAAACATTGAAATGTATTAATAACTCTATTGCCTTCACTCTGCACCTGCAGCCACGAGTCACAACTCCATGCGTTGGAGCGCTCTGCTGGGTCCACGCTGGGTGAGTTGTAGCATTCTTTTTGGCCTGATTTTGGCATGTGCCAACTCACACAGCATAGGAGTGTCCAGGCATGATCTGGTGGGGCTGTTCTCATTGAAAATGGGAGACATTTGGCCTGTCTGAATTTTCCCCTTGCAGCCCATAAGGAACCTGGAGATTTCACACCGCACCCCATACTGCTTGAGCAGGTACTTATATCAGCACTTCAGACTGCACAAATGTAAAGCTGTTCAGAAAAAGGATTATAACTTAGGGTCTCAAGAGCCAAAGAGGACTTAAAGCCAGCTCATGGCCCCAAGCTCCTGTCCCCATTTTCTTTGCTAGCAAAGTCACAGTGGTGCTTTAGAGATGGGAGGCAATCTGAGGCAGCATCCATGATCCTACTGCTGGGGACACGTAAGGTTGCAGACCCCAGAGTCTGTATGGTAAAACCTTGGGCATTTTGGAAAACATCTAACATCATCCCACAACTGATACAGCTTTTTGCAGTAAGTATGGAGCATAAAAATCTCTACTAAGAGCTACAGAATCAAAAGGGTTACAAGATTGTGCTCTCCCCTTCACAGCACATTTTCCTGTTGTAGCTTTGTTAGGATTTATTGTTTTTCTCCATGCCTAGCCCTGGTGCTGGTCAACACTATGTAAAGCCATGGAACAAAAGCTAAGTCCAGGGAGGCCAAACCCAGAGTACCAGAAGGCTATTGCTGTTCAGTAAAGGCAGGATCCAGACACTTTGTTCTAACCTGATCAGCTGTAAAGACAAGTTGCTGCCAGACAAAAGAGTTCAGACGTGTTTGTAGGACTCATGGAGGATTTTGTGTTTTTTCCTCCTAAGGAAAGTGCTGTGAAGGCACATGGCCTCAGCAGACCAAGTACAAAGAAACAGGGACAAAATAAACCCCTCTTTTCAAAGACATAGTGGCAAAACAACCTTTTAAGTGCAAGAAGTTTAAATATAATTTAAAAATCTTACAAAGTGAGTCAGAAAGAAATCAAAAGGTTTAAGCTGCAGGGATTCCAAAAGAGATGATGAATATTGCTTCCAAAAAAAAAAAAAAAAAAAAAAAAAAGTTAACAAAATGTAACGGCAGAAAATTATAAGTCTAAATTGTTAACGTAGCTTCTTAGTAAGGTCAACTGCATAATATACAGCACCTTAACCTCTTCCAGCAATTTTTAAACACCATGCAGCTTAAATAGACTACTTCTGAATTCAGCAGTATTTCTTCTGGGAGCTCTGAATGCAAATCAAGAGGTAATAGTGTAAGAAAATTAAAAGATGTGCTATTCCCATTTCATTTTTTGTACTGATAACAAGGAAAGCAGCATAGAGAGTGATATGGCGAAGTGAAGCTCTAACTTGAATAGCCTTTCTTTCACTGTTAATCTGAAATGCATTACACCGTGCCTTTTCAAATAATCATAATGTTCTTTACTTTATCCTGCATTAAAGTTTAGCAGGCACAAGCAGTAGCTGTCACGAGAGGTCAGTGTATTAGCAATAAAAGAAAATAATGACCAGATTAAAAGTTGTCATTGAAATCACTAAGCCAGAAACTTCTCTGGTTGCCTGAGTTCAGCCAGAGCTCAAACACACAGCACAGCCCTATGTCCTGCCAGGCCACAGCTTCCTCTTCTGCCCTGAGCCAGGCTGAGGGAGACCAGGGGAGGCCCAGGGAAATACTGGGCATGGCAGGGGCATTCCTGACCAGCTCAGGCTGCACTACTGCAGGGCAAGGGACTCCCTGACACTGTTAGTAGCTAAAACCTGATTTCCAGGTTCTCCCCATGGTGAGAAGCCATAGTCCAGCTTTGCCATCCCACAGCAGGAAAGACACACTCTCATTTAATCTGCTCTGAGCCCTGTATTAGCAAGAAAATAGTCCTCTCTAACTAAGGAAATACCTTGCAAGATCTATGATGAATGTAATCCATCTGTGGTCTTCAGGTCTTGATGGCTTATGGCTCAAGTGATGAAGGGACTATTTGTAAAAAGGTAAAGTCTTACAATTAAATGAGTGAAATAAAGCGAGCATGTACAGCTACAAAATCCACAATACATGCTTAACTGCTGGGGGATATTTCACAAAAGGGTGGATTTGAATAGGCTTGGCACTCAAAGGTAATCTTTGAATTCAAAAAAACTCAGAAATTGATATGAAAATACATAAAGAACACATAATTACTGACGCAAATTGGAATATTTTTCTTGGAAACTCCATGTTACAAAAATGTGACACATAGGGGTACTGGTAGAGACTGACCTTTATTTCCTGGCCTTAATCCATTTGGGTCAGAGTGACAAAAAGCTTAGCCTTTATCACATAGCAGGGGTCAGTGAGTTGTGCTCCATTTTTTTCCTCTTTCTGCTTTCAAATGCAAATAAAGCACATTACCAATGAAAATAATGATTGTAAATGAATACTTCAATTAGAAGAAATTTACATTAAGATACCTACGTTAGTGGTGACAGTAGATTCTCCACTATTCTACCAGACAATAATCCATTTCTTAATCAACTTCTGTCAATAATCATAAGCTTCCTGCTCTCCATGGTTTCCTCATTATAACACCACCTCTTGTGTTTTTAAATAGTTCTTTCTTCAGATGCTGTACGAGCCAGCAAGTGAATCTGCTCACTGCATTCGCTGACTCTTTGTGGTTTTTCACAGGTATACATTATTTCTGCGCAGGAGTACTCTCGGCAGCATTGTGGCTCTTCTCAGATAACAGAGAGCCAATGTTGCCTCCGGTTTTCTTTAGATGTTCTCATTCTCTGTAGGACTGACCCTTGAGGGCTGCAGTACTGGCAGGCTGCTGCTGAGCGTCTGTTTGAAATCCAGCATTTCCTTCCATTTGTAGTTCCTGCCCTAATGTTTCTCCTGTTCTAGCTGTCTAGCATGCAACTCTTTTGTGATGCTCCCAAGTGGCTAGCAGTGCTTCCAGAAACTAGTTAGAGATCTGCACGGATTTTTTTCCCTTCCTGTCACAACTTGCTGTTGTTCATAGTGTGCTGGTGTTTGTGGGGGCTGGTCACATTTCTTGGAAATATTGGCAAAGGGACCAAGATGGGATAGCTGAACAGATCTATCTAGAAGTTGTGCTTTTCTGAGGCACCCTAATGTTATAGACATTTTCTAGACTTACTTCACATCTAAACACAAACAGAAAAAGATGTGATCTGCAATATGTGGATATGTTTCTAATTAATATACTCTGGATTAAACAAGCAGCAAAAAATGTAAGCTTGTAGCAATATGTAACTACAAAAGAGCTAATGCTTTCTGTCAGTAGTGGCCAAAAAGCTTTCAAGCTTTTCAAGCTTGAGGGACATGGCTTAGTGGGCATGCTGGTGATGGGTTGATGGTTGGTTTAGACAACCTTAATAGTCTTTTCCAACTTTAATGATCCCACGGTTCTATTCCTGCATCCACTGACTTTACATTTCCAGAAAGGTAAATCAGTGTACTAAATAGCTGGATATTAATAAGTGTTAACAAAGAAGACTGATCAGCTGTTGAACCTTCTGTGTTGCCATCTTCCTTGGGCGGTCCTTCCTGGTGGAACAGTCCTGGCCTCTGCACAGGCTGACTGTGACCAAGTGGTGGAAAACATCATGTGGAAATCAAGGCTCTGCTGCTCCCATGAAGCTTGTTCCAGAATGAGCTGTAAAACACAAACAGGCACAGCAGCAATGAATTCAGGATAGCTTTAAAACAATGGAAATTGTGTTAAACTGCATTGTAGTTTAGAGGGGGAAAAAGTGCAGAAATTAGAGCAACAAATTAAATCTACTGGACCACAAAATTTAATAATAAGAATGAGTACAAGCTATATATGTAATTAAAAAATATGTAATGAAATGGGAACTGAGCAAAATCCTACTGGCTGGATAACAGCCAAGTAAGGTGATTAGCTGAAAATGGTAGTGGCAGTAAAAGCTGAATCAATTGGTCTCACAAAACAATCAGGAAATGTATTTCTTGATAATACTTTGCCATCTCATTTCTATCTCATTGTTAATGATACTGGCATATTTGTGGAAATTCCATGTGCTCTCATACTGCACACATGCCGGCCCAAAAGACACACAGAGTATGGGCTGCAACTTGCCCCTTCTGAAAACCACTGCACACAGAGCACACAATGTTGGGCTCATGGAAGTCAGTCCTGAAGCATTAGTGATACCCAGCACATACAGGCCTCCATAGCCACAGGGATGCCTGTATTGCATGTGTGCAATCATACAAATGTTATTTTTAATTTAAAATTAGTATTCTATCATTGCATATGTATAGTTGCATGTCAAATGTACAACATGGGTGCTTTCACATGTACCTTACTTTTTTCTCTGACACAAAAGCCAGATGAAAGAACAGCTGCAAAACAAAGCAGCAGCCAGTTGGGACTGCAAGGTGTGTGCTGGCTTCTGCAGGCTCTGCCATTCTCTGTGCTACAGGATGACCAGGCTGCTGAGACATATGGGAGGCACAGTGCTTGTTATGTGGGCATGGGGAATGTCTGTGGGCAAACTGCCATTGTGCCATTTGCTGCAGGAAGAAGACATGCCTTCAAGCCCAAGCTAAAGGCAATCCCTTCCATTTTCCACTACTGGAGCTCCTGGAGCTCTCTGTTTCCATCTTAGAGAAGGACTCCTGTGGGCACCACACAAACTACCCTTTGATCATGGAAAAGAGCTGTGGAGTGTGTTTGGCACCAGAGATGTGGCAGGGTACCCAGAGCAGGCAAGCTGCTGGTGTGCCTGTTCCTGGCACAAACCTGATGGTACCAATTACAGACATTTCATGCCACCACTTCACTTCCACCAAGGCTTAGGCTGGTAGGATCAATCCCAGCACATGATTGTGCTACCTCTGCAGTGTGCACAGCTTTGCAGGCAGTGCATCTCAGCCAGGCATGAACCCACATTTTCAGGCCAACATTTTTGAGCTCAAAGCTCATTAAGCCGCTGCAGCTTGAGAAGCACACATAGCACTTCAGAGAAATCTCAGAACTGGGAACTGAGGAGCACTGAGCACTGAGCTGAACTCTGAACTAGTCTTGAAGGAGATCTGAAAAATATGGAGCAGGTGTCCTCCTCTAAATGATCCGTGTCTCGAGTTTCAAGTGCCTCAAGCTGGCAGAACTCCCTGCCACTACTCGAAGAGCACTTCCACACTGTCTCCTTCCGATTGCCCTCCACCTGCGCGCTGGCACAGGGCTGTGTGACTGCACACTGACCCACATGCAGGCACTGAGCTGGGAAAAGCCACGCTCTTTGTCCAAAGATCTTCTCAGCCCACTTCAGTAGGCACCTAGCAGCACTCTGCTGGGCAGGGCAGTGGTGGGCGTGGGGCTGGTGGGGCAGAGGAGGCAGCTTTTGGCAGCCAGGGCGACTCAACCTGCCTAGATGCATGCATGAAGCTCAATTTTCCATGCTGCGAGGCAGGAGACGTCTCTGCACGCCCAGTGTGGCAACGGGTTGTGAAGAGGTATTTGACATGAAACTAAAATTTAGTCAAAAGTTGCTAGAGCTGCCCTTCTCTAACATGATTGTCATTGCTTTACAATAACTTTTGTTTACTGTTAAACATCTTCTTTTCCTATGTTCTGCACACACACTGAAGAAGACTGAGGTTAGTATAACAGTTTCAATTTTCTGCCTCACAAAGAAGAAAAAGTAGCCTGCCACAAGCTGGCCCGCTGCTTTAGAGGTGTTAAACCCACACAAGAAATGTGACTGCCCAGATTTCTGTTCCTTTCTAGTCCATTTTTCAGTTCTTATGATACTGGAAAGAAGCTTGAAAATATCTGAACACCTGTTAACCAGAAAGCACAGAGAATACAAACCCAAAATACACACTTAAGACCTAGTTATTGCCATGAAAACAAGTTTTGTGGTAGTTTACCACGTAAGCCTGACAGTAACCATCAGGCGCAGCAGAGGTGCAGGCTCCTGCTTGTGTGATCCACTGCCTTCTAGTAGAGGAAGTGCCATTGGGTTCATTTGCACGGCCCTTGGCATAGACTCTGCACTCCTACTCCTGGAGCAGGAAATATTTGCCACCACTGTGGCTAATGGTCTATCTCATACTCTGCTGCAGTAATTGATTTATTTCTACAGACAGGGCCTAAAGGTAGACTTGATATATCCTAATTCTGCATGGCCCCATGGACAAAATACCTGAAGCAGGAGACCTCTGAGTGCAAGCACACTGCTGTCTGAAGCAGATGCCTATGGATCGAGCTATTTAACATTTAAATAGATTTTGAAGCCATCTGACTAACAGGCAGTTGTCTCAGACAGGAAGGATAAACACCTTAGTCACAGCCTTGATGAGACTGAGTGGCACCCCTCCTCCTCCAGAGGGTGAGCTTCCTGCCATTTTCTGTTGGTACCTGTGCTTTTCTTTACAAAGCTGCACCTTTGGCTTTGCCTGGAGACTGGCCCACGCTCACAGCCATCCCTGGGTACTGCACAGGCATAGCTCAGACAGAAAGTGCCTGAGATGGGTGCCCAGGCAAAGCCAGGTTGAGTCCTACTGCTTTTAACTTTTGGCAGCCTCCCCTTGCTTGTGGCAGAATAACATGCCTGGGGGAAAACCCTCTAATGTTCATGGAATCACTGTACTTGATTCACCAGCATGGAGTTCTTCCATGATTCACCTCGATACCACACATCTCAGTGATGTACAGTTAATGTGCGTGATTCAGAGCGATGCTACCCACCTCTTCGTGATTCACTGTGCAGCACAGCTGATTTTTATATGCCGTATTGACACATGGATGTAACAATGGATGGGGGATACCACAAGTGATACCAAGGGTCGGAGGTCTTCCAGAAGTATGGGCACCACTGGAAGAGCTGGGAGTGCAGCACAGGGCAGTGATGGGCAGTACAGCCTGCGTGATGCCAATACCAAAGCCTTAGCATCACATCCGTGCGATGTGTTTACCTCAGCAGAAAGATCCTGCTTGCCCCTGAGTCTTCTGAGTCACTTCCTCTAAACATGACAGCTAATTTTCAAGTTGCAAAAGCTCTTCCGTAACAGCAGCATATGGCAGTGCCAGCGGAACGTTTGGATGAGGGCTGTGTGCCTTGTGAGGATGTAGTGTGTGCAGTGAGGAGAGAGGTGCTGCCATTTTGCTGCCAGACCTGAGGTTGATCCCAAGTGCTGGGGTCGTGCTGTCAGTGCTGTCCCCTTCTCCACCAGACCTTCTCACTATGAACTACCATCACCTCAGCATTTTGGCTGTAATTCATAACTATACAGCTTTATATCCCCTTCTATAAAGTTCGTTGGCATCACCTCCCACTGCTCTCATCCCCTGAGTGTTGATGGAGAGGCCAGGTGGGGCTGTTTTTGTGCGTGTGTGGGGAGCACGGCCAGACGCCGGCACGAGGGGCACGAATCCCCCCCGGTGTCCTAACGCGTCAGAGGTCTGGGGGGCTTCTCGCCCCTCGTGCAGGCTCTCGCAGCGGCTCCCCGCGCCCTCCGGCGGCGGGTTGGCTCCCCACGGCTCGGGGTGGTGCCGCGGGCGGGCGGTGCGGGGGCGGCGGCGGCGGCTCCCCGGCATGAACCGGAAGCGCGGGGGACGGAGAGGGGAGACGCGCTAGCGCCGGTCGCAGCCTCCAGCAGCGGCGAGCGGGCCGCGGCTTCGGGGTCGGCCGCCAGCCCGGAGTCCTCGGGAAAGGTGAGGAGGGATGGGAGGAATGCCGGGACGAGTTGGGAAGTGCTCGGGGAGCGCTGCGCAGGGCCGCGTGTCCCGACATGTCGCGGACAGAGGGAGGGAAGGGGGGAGAGACGCGGTTCCTTCGCGTTTCGCGTGCCCGCCGCGTCGTTGTGCGCTGTGGTCGTAAGATCCCTCGGGTTGGACCTTAAGGTGCGACGTGCTTCTCTTCCCCTCTTCTTTTCTTTTTTCTTTTCCCTTCTGTCCCACTCCGCACTCCCGTAGCGCTGCCAACCTTTCCCTCCGTCCTCTCCCGCACTTCGCGGTGCCTGCCCAAGTTGGCCGCTGTCCGCGCACACGTGAGCGGCGCTCCGCCGTGCGGCCGCTTTGCCTCGAGGTCCCGCGCCGTGCGCCGCTTCCCCCTGCCGGGTCCGCGGGCGGAGGGGCTGAGAAGCGCCGGATCCGCGGGGTCACCGCCCGAGAACGTCGCAGCTTTCTGCCCAGCAGAAAGGCGTGCAGTTCAGCGTTGTCAGGACTTTGCCCTTGAAGCCCTTGGAAGCCCGCCTGCGTTACCTGCCGGGAGTGAGCCCGGCGTGCGGGTGGCACGGTGCGAACGATGGCGGTGCCGGGTTAGCCGCGGGGACGGCACCGGGCCGGAGCTCCAGCCTGTGCCCTGCAGCCTTGTGCGGTGCTGGCGACGGCCCCGCACACCCCGCGCAGGTGCGGCCGTGCTGCTGCCATCGGTGCGGGGTGGCAGGGAGAGCCCTTAGGGTTGTGCAGAGTGTGACGGTCTCTGCTGCTCGTGGGGCTCCGGGTGAGGATAGAGCAGTTTGTTTTCTGAAGTACTCAACTTATTTCAGCTCAATCTCTCTCTCTCTCTCTCTCTTTTTCTCAGTAGTGCCAGAGTCTGTATAAATTCAAATGAAATTAGAAACGTTATTAATGGACGTTGGGCAAAATTCCTGTCCTCTGACACAGGGCATGCGCGGGTGCTGCTATGCTGCTACTCATGTAACCAAGGCACTGTCCGGACTGCTGACACCTGCACTGCTGCTTCTGGGTCTGGTCAGGGGAGGCTGGGAAGTGCAGGGGCTGTGGTGTTACTATAACTTTGGGTTTGGATACATTTAGTTTGGAGGCGTGCATGGAGTTTGTTTGCATCTGAGCCATTAGCATTTCTCAACGTTATTAAAGGGTCTCTCACAGAAAAACTTTCTGCAGTACCTCCTATAGCACAGTGATTGTACCGCTCCTTCTCTGCTTTCTGTTCACACTAAGTGGCAGGAAACCGTGCTGCAGGACATTTTTGTTTTTGCATTTGTGTGGCTTTCTGTTTTTTCTTTTTCTTTTTTGTTAAACTCCAAACCAGCTGCAGCTGGAGTAGCCCAGGTTGGTGTCTGTGTGGCCTGCAGGCCCTGGTGGATACAAAGGATGATTGAGATCTAAAAATGGGTGGTCAAAGATCCTGGAAGCAAAAGGGCTGTTTTGCCAAATAAGGAAACTTGGCACATTCTACTGTGTATTTTAAGATAGCACAAGTGTAGTGTGCTACTACTTTATTGGCAATTTGTTGGCAGGATGCCTTCTCGAAAGAAGCACTAAATTCGGCTTTGAGGAGCCATACACTGAGGAGAGGGACTGAATTACAGAGGGGTTTTCTTGCATAGATATAAAGGTGGTGGTTGCATTTTGGTTTGTGGATTTTTTTTTTTATTATTATTTTATTTTATTTTATTTTGGTGTCTTTTGGAGCAGTCAAATATCTGAAGCTTCTAGGTGCATGTGCAAGTCGTGAGATGCAGTTTAAAGTGCAGACATGTGCTGAGCTGCAGTCACAGTGCAGCTGGTGTTGGACTCTCCCTTCCCGCTGCTTGTGCCTCACAGGCCATGAAGGGGAAGCTGTCAGTGCCAGGGAGCAGCAGTGATGAACAGCAGGGCCCTGGCTCTTGCACGAGGAATGAGGCAGCATGCTGCTCCCAGCTATCCCCCTGCTGCTCAGCCCCTTCTGGGGCGCAGGAGGGAGTATTGGTGGCTGTTTTTTTCCTATTTCGGTACTCTGAGATGTAGACAGCACTCCCCCAAAATGCTTACAGCCAAAAACCAGCCCTGGGCCTGGAAGACAGTGGCAGGGCTGTTCTCCTGGCTTGGAAGTGTATGGTCTGCAAACACACTGCGCCTGGGTGGAGTGATGCACTTGCTTTGGATACACATAAGAATCTGGAGTTTAAGGAAATACCAGATATTTCTCTTAACCAGTGGTGTAAACTCAGATTGTTAAGCATCTTTTCGAACAGGATGACAAGTTAATAACTGTGTGTGTAATTGTCACATGCAGCTGTTGCTCTAAACAGTTGTTTTCTCTAAGATAACAATGGGATTGATCAGTCTAATTGAGGATTAACTGCCACGCATCCAGAATCATGGGGTAATATTGAAATGGGTTTGTTCTTTCATCTGGAAGAAAACTATGCCTACCTTAGTCTGTCATTATTTACAGATCTCTAAATGAAGAATGTCCAGCTATGACTCTTCCACTTTCTCTAGAAAAAAACATATTGGAGGACCTAATAGAAACCCACAAATTGCTCTTTCAATTGAGTTACTTTATTGTATGCTGGTGACTGTAGCATTAGCAGCTGACTGTTGTAGATAAATCTGAAAAGGTGCTAAAACAGTAGCTTCTGGAATGCCTGTGTGCTGGGCACCACATTTTCATTGCAGAAAGGTTTGGGAATTGGTGGGCATTTAAGCAGCAGGGAGGATGCACAAGTGGGTACTCACTTGTATTTGACAAACGTCTGGTGTGGATGTTGTTGCATATTAGTAAATGCTGAGGTCTGTTCTTCAGTGAAGTCAGAAAAACAGCTTGTTCTAACTTTAAGAAGTCAAATCATTTAATTAAATTGATAGGGTTTTTTGTTTGGTTGTTTTTTTGTTTGTTTTTGGATGGAGAGTAATTTAAAATAATTGACAGCTTTTCAGAGTTATCACATTCCTATGGTAAAGGCCAGAAATGTTTGTTTCCTTTGATGCATTTTTCCCTTCATGTGGCGTTCTGCTCCTTCTGCCACCTCCATTACTACCACCTGCTGTCAGCTGATCGCACTATGGTCCCACTGTGGTGCGTAAGCTTTTGCCTGTGAGTGGTATTACCCTTCTGCTGTCAGTAGGGAGGTTGTTCTCTTCACCATTGTTACCTACCTGCATAAGTGTGTTCAGAGCCATGCCGTAAGTTGCTCAAACTGGTGATTTCATCTGTTTATTTGCCTGCAAGGTGCTATATATTCTGAGGCACATGTACACAGTATTGGTGGGGGGGATGGCTGAATTAGAAATGACAAATGTGCTTTTGTTTCTGAAGAGCAGGTAATTAAGCAGCGCTGACAAAGAAGCAAAAAGTCAGAGCTGCCTTCATTATGCTCCCCATTTGCAGGAGTGACCATTTTCCTTCCCCTTGAGCTTTTCTTCAGAGAAAGCATGTGCTTGGGCAGTGCAGAAGATCACCCTGATCTTCCATAGGAATGCAGGAGATGAAAGGAAATCCGATGACAACACAGCAGGTTTAAAACAAGAACAGAAGGTCAGCAGAAGGGTCCGGGCACTTGTACCAGCAGAGGAGCGGACAGATATTGGAAGAGCAGCCTTAATTTCCTGCTGTAGGGATTTCTGCAGCCAGCACCAGGCCTCTTGCGGGCTCCTTGTCACAGCCCAGCAGCTGCTGCCTCCAGCCTTGTTGGTAGTGAGGAGATTTACAGCACACCAGCCAGTTCTAGAAAAGACCGTATGCTCTTCTGTATAACATGGAAAAAAATCAGAGTATCTTCATGGCTTGTTTGGACAGTGCAACAAATTTATGGTCAAATGATACTCCAAATTGATAATCAACTTATGCACACGTTTTGGAGAACAGGGAGGGGAAAACTGTGTCTTTGTGTTGCAGAAGGGCTGTTGGTTGTGTGGCAGGCAGAAGTAGGTACATGAAACGTGCAGCTCCCAGCCCCAGACAGTGCATGAAGCCTGGTGCCATCCCCAGGAGCCTCTGGCATGCAGGGCTTTCTGGTGCAAAGTAGATTGATGGGTGTAACTGCAGATGTGGTTTTCACCAGCAAAACCAAACCTCTGTTTGTTTGATCTATTCAGCCCTATCTCTCCTTCTTCCAATGCTGTATGCTCACTCTTCTTGCTTGCCTGTGCAGTAACACGATGATGATTCAGGCAGGTTTGTGGAAGCGGTGAAGATTTCTCTTGCAGTCTCACAGTTCTTGTTCTGTAGTATCCTGCCTGCTCTACTCTTTTCTGGAGACCTTAGAGCTTGCCGATCCGTGACCAGTGAAAAAGGAACCTAAAATTAGATGCTATCCACTCACTTAGATGTTAGTGTTGCTTGAAGTCTACAGCAGGCACGTGGCTTACTTATTGCTTTGAGATCTATGAGAAGGACGTTCTGTTCTCCTGGCAGCCAAAATGGATCGTCTCTCAAAACCGCCGAAGCCGGTCTTGGCACATGCTGCACGATTTCGCATATTGTAGCTTACATAAATTACCGTGAGCTCGCGCTGCGCTGTAACATGTGCACAGAACTGACTCACTTGGAAGGAGACACTTGTTGTGGTCAGGCTTTTGGGTGTCCCAGCACAGAGCTCGTACCTGGCCGGCAGTGTGCACACTGTGTGCCGTGTGTGTGTGTGCTCAGTGTGCTGCTGTGTGAGCTAGGAGCTGAAAACACAGCTCCGTTTGCTAGTGAGCTCAGTGCTGGCAACACGGGGACACGTGCACTTTCTGCTCATCTCCTTCCAAGGTGCTCAGGAGGAGTATTTTTAGTCCCTTCTGTCTCCCAGCTGTTCCTAGTAGCTTGTGCAAATAATGTAAACATTTGCACAGCCTGTTGGGTTGCGAGCTCATAGGCTTTTCCTTCTTATGATCAGTAGATTTTTGCTGCAGCGTCCTTATTGCAACAGGTTCTTGGTTTGGGGTGTCCGATCATAGGTAAGAAGGTCCATAAATCTGTGGTGAGTGTGTATTGATTGCAGCTTTTGTCTTGCAGGTTTTGCTGTGGTATATTTTGTCATTATGAGATGTCGTCTTCCAGTGCTTCATTTGTGCAAATTAGATTTGATGACTTGCAGTTTTTTGAAAACTGCGGCGGGGGGAGTTTTGGGAGCGTCTATCGAGCCCGATGGATTTCTCAGGACAAGGAGGTGGCTGTGAAGAAGCTGCTCAAAATAGAAAAGGAGGTAAGAGTTTACTTCTGATTTCTTTGCTGTGTAAACAAGGACCTAAGTGCCTTTTGTTTTCTGTTCTCCAGTTAATTGAAGCAATCTATCCTGTTTTTTTTTATGTTTCATTATGTAACTGGGTGTTGTTACAGCAAATACCTGCCAAGGGGGCTCTGTCTGTATTTGTCTCTGATTTAAAGCATTCTTATTTTTTTTTTGCCACCCTCCTCTGCCTTCCTGGTGGTGCAGCTCCTCTCTGTTCTGACCCAGAGGAGGAGGAAAACTCCTGCACCCGTAATCCCAGTAATTCCCATTTGATGACACTGGCTGTGTTGTTAGGTGTCGTTGTCTAGTGTTCCTTGTCTCTGCCTGCGTTGGTTTTCTCCTCCTTATGTGTGGTCACAAGCACTGTGGCTGGTGTCTGTACATTCACTATAGGCGCCACATGTGCTGCGAGGCGCTGCTTCTGCCCTGCCACTGCAGGAGCTCCGCTGTAGCTCTGTGGGCTCCAAGCTGCCCACAGTTGCATTTGTCTCACAATGTGGTTTAAGGCTAACCAGCATGTCAGTCACCTTCTCCAGTGGCTTCCTGTGGGCCTGGGAAGACAGACTGGTCCTGTAGCCATTCTGTGGGAAAAGGCAGAATGACTGCTTACTGCAGCTTAGCCATCCATAAGAGGTTTACCTGGAAATCCTCTTGACCCTTGGCTCTGCACAGCCCCAGCAGAGATGCGGTGCCTGCTGTCCTCGCAGAACCCCAGTCTGTGTGCAGGTCACCATTGGGGCAACAGACGGCACCAGATACTGTATAATCTTACATTTATACAGGATATCATTTTATACAGTACCATCAGAGCATTTAAGAAAGAGTGTTACAAGTGGAAGGACAGCAAAGTGGCAGTAAGGGTGATGTGCTCAGGAAATAACCAGATACCTGAATTCACCTACTGTTGCAGTAACTGTGTTAGCTTAGTGATGTGATAAGCGTGTTTGATCATGATTAAGCAAGTTACTGTCTAAAATTGTGTGGAAGGATCTCAATTTTTTTCTTGTTGATGAAGGTAAAGGGTGTATGCGTTCTGTCCAGTGTCAGTTTGCACTGTTCTTTGTGTACATTTTGACACTGACAGATACTAAAAATCAAAAGATAAGCACAGTCAGTGCTAGGTAGTGTCAGTAACGTGCTGCTTCAAAGTCAACCAACTGGTGGATCTCAGTAACGATCAGTGAAGCATCTTGAATACTGCTTGAAAACAGGATTGCTGCAACTTATGATGTCATAGACTATAGCGGAATGGGAGATAATGAAGAAAGTAGGACAGTCACTTATCTGTCACTTGTGTATTACTTGATACAGCTGGGCTATTCGAGTAACATTTTCTGTAAACATCCAAATGGAAAGTTCAACTTGTAATGAGGGATACAGGTTGGGAAAAGGAAACTGTAGACTGGAAAGAATTTAGTATCCTTTGAGGATTTGTTTAGATATTAATGAAGGCCTGCACCTTTTTCATGGTGCTGTTACAAGTATAGTTAATGCCCTTGCATTTATGGATGAGGATCAAGTCTTGTTTTTCAGAACTGGTTTTTGTCTGGGTAAATGGCACTGGGAAGAGGACATTAAGCAGTAGGTGCAGTCTTGGCTATGCTGTTTCTCCAAGAATGCTGACAAACTGGAGAGACAGCTCTGGAAAATTGCAACACACAGAGTGGAAAGTGTAGGGGTGCAAGGGTGTGTGGGGGACATGACAGTTAGGAGTGTTGACAGCAGATGGCAAGTGCCTTCAAGTACAAAATCTGTGCATTTTCCTTCAGACTGGTCACCATTTGCAACTTAAACAAGAGGCTGAGCTGTAGTTGGAAGCAGCTGGTGTGAGCACCTTCACTTGGAAGTTCTCTGGAGGGGCAGCATGCAGGCAACTGGTGATATCTTAAATATATTTAGGAGGCTTTGTGGGATTCAGTCTGTCAAAAATCTTAGAGAATTAAATTAAAAAAACCCAAGAGCTTGCTTACGACAATTGCATTTTCATGTGAAGAGAATGCTGGGCTCTTTTAATCTAGTGTAGAAAGCTATTATAAGAACTAAAGGTTGAAGAACTAAAGCCAGACAAATTAGAATGGGAAATAAAGCACAAATTATAAGGAGTAAGGATGAGTAATGCTTGGAGCAGACTACAGAGAGAAGGAACAGAGCTGGAGAATCCTTCCCATCTTTTCATGCCTTTACATTGAGATGAGGCATCTGTTTGGACAACTGCTTGTGTCAGGTTGTTGAGCTCAGCAGAAGAGAGCTCGGTGAGGTGTCCTGCCTTGTGAAAAGCTGGAGGTCAGTCCTGGTGGTCTGAAAGTCTTTTCTGACCTTAATGGCTGTCCGTCTGTTTACATATGTAGCATGCAGTGTTTGTCTGTAGTATGTTTATCTGTAGTTATGACAATATTGAATGTCTGTGACTTCATTGTGCTGAAAGTCATGGTGAGGCAATGACTCTTGTGATAGCAGTAGGAAAATAACTTGTTCTAACTGTATGTAGATGTTTGGAAAGCTTGCATTTAGTCCAGAAAATTAATTGTTGCCCTTTCTGACTTCTTTGAAAGGAAATGTCCTTTGTAACTCTGTGACCGATGGTTTTTTATTTCTCTTAACTGCTGCCAATAATCCATAACAACTGAATAAAGAGAAAACACAGCAGAGTTGGGAAAAGCTTGCTCAGAGGAATTTCATGCTTCCCGAGTCCGAGGGGCACAAGCCAACTCAATAGAGCTGTGGTGTCATTCTGCAAATATGTTGTATGTGT
This sequence comes from Coturnix japonica, assembly GCF_054131305.1. NCBI lineage: Eukaryota > Metazoa > Chordata > Aves > Galliformes > Phasianidae > Coturnix > Coturnix japonica. Next base: position 17,999,391 of record NC_140669.1, read on the forward strand.
GCTTCATTTTATTAAACAAACCCATCTAAAACAGTAAATGTCTTGAAGGATTTGTGTTAACCAAATGGCAAGTTCCAAAATGTAAAACAAAGTTGTTGGTTTTTTTTTTTTTTTTTTTTTTTTTTTTTTTTTTTTTCCCAGTATGTAGCAGCATCTCACATTAAAACACGTTCTCAGAAAAGCTGATAAATACTTGAAAGAGTGTAGCTCAGTCTTCTCTTCAAAAGCCTTTAAAATGAGGAAAGTCCTCTGTAAGGCATTGCCTTTTTATGTACAGTAAAATCGGAGTGCCTGGGAAGCGGTGCATGTTCCTATGGATGAGTACACCTAAATAGATGCATGGAGAGAGCAACCCTCTGCAAGGTCATGATTAGAAAAGGCCTAAAACTTGGGGCAGAACTTGTGCAGGTTAAGCAGACCTTAACTGTGTCCTGAGCTATTAAGTAACAGCAAAAACAAATTTAAATTGCAGTTATACTGTCCTGTATGAGCACTCTGGTAGCGTTTGGTTTTAAGCTGATTGTGTTATGGGGAATCAAACTACCAACGTAGTGTTTGTGATGCATGCAGGGCAAGAAGAAATGCCTCTGCTGCTCAGGACCATGCTTCTTCACTGTGAGCTTCGTTGCTACTGGAGTTTTACCTGAAACTTGCACCTAATCATAATGTGTTTGCTCTCTAGGAATGCTCCACAGCTTGTGAACTCCGTGCTATCATTGAGCAGTAATGCTACGTCTGGTTTGCTTACTTCAGCTGTTGAAGCTGTAGCACTTGTGTGTAGGTTTGTTGGGTTCCATACAGTATGGCTGCTCTTGGAGCCCTTCCCAGTGCTGGCAGTAGCCTCAACAAGCTGCAGGGGAAGGTGGGGACACCAGTAAAATGCAATTGAGATCTTACTGGAAAGTGCTGCTGCTGAACTAACAGCCACTCATGCAGAAAACACGTTAACCGGGTCCGATTAACAGCGCGTGCCTTGTTCAGTCATGTCTATGCGATGCAACTGGATTTTACGAGGCTTGGGAATAAAAGCATGTTTTTGCTGGTTTTGGTGCTGTGTTGCTGGAAGGTTGGCTGGTATCTTGTTAGATTTTCTCGAATGTAGTGCACTTGTACAATAAGCTTTAAGGGATCTTTTCAATTGCTCTGTAAAACTTTTCATATGGAAAATAATGCAGCTGGTTCTTTGTTTTTATTTTATGATCCACTTTTGGAAGGGATTGTCCAGAAGATGTTGGTTGTGTCTGTAACTTTCAAACTGTATGAATTAAGTTTAATCATCAGCATGTCGCTGGCCTTACCTCACTCATGTTTGTACTCATAACAGATTATGTGGTAATTTTAATGTGGGTCATAAGAGTAGGACTGGGAATTGCTTTCAGGAGTAACAAGAGAAAAACAACAGAGTAAAATAGAGCAAACCAAACCAAACTGAAATTGATATACAGCCCAGACAAAACTTAAAATAGTAGATGTTTTTGCTTGTGGTTTATAGCTATTAAGGGTGCTTGGGTGCCAGTCTTGTATGATGACTTCTTTCTGGAATCTAGCTGTAATGAAGGGCAATATTGATGCTTTTTTATTATTTTATTCGTACTTTCCAAGAGCTTCCACTCCCATTGGCCCTTTCATTTCTGAACTGGTCAGTTTGTAAAGTCATTCAAGAGAACATCTTGAGAGGACAACAAACCTAGGGCTCCCAACCTGTGCTCCCTGTACTCACATAGCATTGCTAACGAGCTGAGAAAGGTGACCCAGAGTATTTCCTATAAGCACAGGAGTCAAACTTCCCAGAGATCTGCATCTATACTGGGAAAATTACAGAGTTCACAGTTTGTTGTTGTTGTTGTTGTTGTTGTTGTTGTTGTTGTTTTTTAAGGTCGAATATCCCCAGAGTAAGGATCTCATGGGATATTTCCAACCCCATAGTTATCTAAAGGGGTGCTTCTGTATTTTGTCAACTGTTTTACTTCTTTTCAGCTGTCCTTATTATACTGAAGGTAGGCCCTAAAATGGCTTTTTTTTTTTTTTTTTTTTTTTTTTAATACTGTGATTTTGTAGGTGTTTTTTTGTTAAAGGAAGTGGCTTAGGGTGCTTCTTTTGGTGCTGAGGTATTCCCTAAAGGATATCAGAAGGATACTTGCTGCCCTTGCCTATTCTGAGGCAGTTGTGAAGATGTGCTTAGGTGCTCCAAATGTCTTATACTCTGCATCTCACAAAATAAACCACTGTGGATAGGACAGACTTGTGCAAAAACATGTCTGGCTGTGTCTGTTTTTGGTTTCACCCTACTCTTGGCCCTCATTCAAGTGAGATTTTCTTGAGAACTTTTTTTTTTTGTCTTTTTTTTTTTTTTTTTTGTAAAGGAATGTCATGTTCTCAGGTCTCGGGAAAGTCAGTGCATTAAGAGATTTTCTTAGTGGATGTTTTGGGTAAGGCTGTTGTAAGTATTGAAGCAGAATATGCATTAAAACCCAAATGAATTCAAAACCACACTGGTATTTGGGAGATACCAGTCTGGTGAAAAAATGATTCAACACTGCCAGATACGGCTGTCCCCAGGAAGAACTGGCATGGCTTTCATTTTATCTCTTTTAAAGGGAGACTTAATTCCTTTACATCTCTGTGCAGGAATGCATCCAAGTGGTCATAGAAACATATGTATCCAGACACAAGAACGCACTGGTCTGTATTTTGTTACATTTTATATTGTACTGATTGTCTTTTCTATGATTTGTGTGTTTAAACATTTTATGGCAAGGTTTTCATTAGATGACTAACATCTTTCAGAGTTGCTTCGTGTGAATAATGAGTATTTGTAGTACTAGCTGTGTGGCTTATTGAGATTTTTTGACCAGCTTAATTTGAGCCTCTTACTGGCTGGCGTATACGTAGTTCTAAATCGAGCCAATTATGGCTTAATTTGATTTAGACATCAACTTCAATGAAACTGGCATGGAAGACTCAGGCTGGCACTCAGTGTTTTCAGAAGTTATTTTGGTTTGCTTGAGACACAGTGACCGTCAGTGTTGTCATCTGAGCTTGCAATAAATGGAAAGCACTTCTGCAAGTGCTGGTGAATCTCTCTATAGACTCATGTTAAGAAGTTGTCCTGTATGTATGTATATATATTGGCTAAAATACCAGATTTTGTACTGAAATTGTAAAGAGTGAAGTGCACATTTTTTTCTATTGACTGCTGGACATCTGTGAACAGTAACTTCTCAAACTTGATGAACAGATAAACAAATAAAAATGCATCGGATTTTTTATGTTGCTCCCTTTCTCGTGATTCTCTTGAATTATCCTGAAATTTGTCAAGGTAAAGGAAAACTACTTTGTACGTGCTGATAGCCAGGCATATGCAGATTGTTTTCTTAGCCCAGTTAATGCACATGCATCGTCCAGGATTACCTGTGAGATTCAGGTCCCTTTCAGTTTGGTTGTCTTTATATTTGCATTTTTAGAAGGTACAACATCTGCATGCAAGTATTAACACCAGTTTCCTACAAATTGTCAGTGAGTAGTGTTTCTATAAGGGAAAAAATGTGTGTCTGTTGATTATTTGAATAGCACTCTTCCTTTTTGTTTTTGTACCCACAATGTCCAGCCTGTCTGGGGGATTATTTAAGAATACCAAATTTGAAATTAATCTAATTCCATTATATAATCTCTTAAAAATAATTCTGCTGCAAGTTTTTGTTACTGCTGGTATTGCCAGAAGATACTTGGTCTCGATTAAGGCGGGTTTGTTTGTTTTTCTCTGGGTACATTTCTGCCTTTTCTGTCCTCTTTTTGCATGGGCTCAGTTATTATTTACAATTTGGAGGAGAGGTTGTGCTGCTTATTTCTCCATGCTGGTAACCTTTGACATCAAATTGGTGCTCTTCTGTGTCCCCTCCCACGACATTTGCTGACCCTGGGCTTCTGTTGAAGTGAACAACAACTGTGGAGTGGTATTTTGGGATGCTGAAACTGTACTGAAGCATCACTGTAGGAATCTCATGGATGTAGAAGAACGCCTTTTCTCTCAGTGTGCTGTTTTAGGCTCTTTGTTAACTTGACTCAAACGAGTGAGAGTTAGTTCAGATTAGTCTTATCTCTACATTTATCTAGCTCTTGTTTTCTTATAGCAAAGTTAAGATAATGAAAACACTCTACAAGCAGTATCTGTTGATAACTTACCATAATAATTTATGGCAAGTGCTTGTGTGTTTGAGGGATGGGTGACAATCAAATGTCTGTGACCAGCTCTGAAGCCTGCTGGTGTTGCAGTCCCTGGAAGCTCTCATTAGATAATCCACATGCATTGCTGCGTGTGGAATGGCACATTACCATTTCTGGTGATACCAGAGTTGCTGCTGTGGTGTATGAAAGTATTTTAAATTTCTAGTAACTTTTCTGTCTTGCTATGTGTAAGCATGTGGTTGATGAAATGCAGTTCAGAGCTGTGCTGTGCCCTGCACTGTGGAGCCAGCAGCCTATTTCCACCCTTCGTTACTCAAAGCTGAGTAGAGAAGCTGTTCTCGATTGATTGGAGTACCCCAAAATACCTGCTACAGGCATTGCAGCAGTGATGTTCTGAACTGTTGAGTTTTGTCCTCCTCCACTAAGAATCTTGATAGAGCTAGGTATGTTCTCCATTTCTTACCTTGTTTTGTTTTTTTTTTTTGTCTTCAATTTTTCCCTGGCTGCACATGAGTTGCATGAAGGGCACAAGATTTCATTGAAAGCTAAGTTGAAGAGCATGTTGATTCTAACTTTGTGTGAAGCATCAAAATCAATCTGGTTTTAATTGTAAATTATGCAGCTCTGCCTGTGAAGCTTATTGTGTGCCTACCTACTGCCACTTATTAAGGTGTTGATGGAGAAAGTTTCCTTTTTAAGAGGACAGTATAAACAGTGAGAGGGAGTACTGCAGCCTGTTTATGTTAGCGGGCGGCTGCTGAGAAGCCCAGGGAACAGCTCCAGCATTAACCCTTCTCTGACACTCAGTTGATCACACTAGCACATGGGGAGATCTGGCCAGTGGGGCAGGTATGGAGCTGCTGTCATGGTCCAGCTGCCTCCAGCCTGCCCTGTGTGCTATCTTTTCTGTGAAGTGCTGTGGAGAAATCCTGTTTGCAATCATTCTGCATAATTCTCTGTTTCTGAAAGCTGCTGGGAGGCCAGGTAGCAAGAGTGGCAGTGACCATTTCTATGCCACCTTGGTCTTCTCCAAGGGGCTCAGGGCAGCTGGGCCCACAGGATGTGGCGGCGCTGGGCCTCACTGTGAGTAGAGTGTGCCATGTCTGTTCCTTTCCTCCTCTGCCTGTGTTCGTGTTCTACTCCCAAATTCCTAAAACCTGAGGCTTGTGATAGCTGTATGTTTTATGGAAAGCAGAGAAAGAAACATGTCAGGATGCACTCTGTGACTGCATTTTGTGTATGTGCTGGGCGCATGATTTTCCTAGTAGGTATACTAAAAACAAGCATAGCTTGTTTAAAGCAGAAGACCTGAGCTTTGAGTTGCTGCAGGAGAGGCAAGGAAGCTGTTGGTGGACAGAGGATGAAGTTGAGCTGTCTGATACTGAGTTCATGTTTGGGAGGTGAGGAAAAAACATGCAGACTGTGCAGTCACCAGCTTGTACATGAGAACAGAGTTCTTTATGGATTTTTATCTGGCAGAGACAGGAGATGAGATGTGCGTAGGTTGTTGTTCTGGAAACTTGCTAAGGTAATCTAATTGCTGCACCTTCTGGTGAGTGATTGGCATTTTCCAATATAATATCTTTTCCTTTGTAGAGTCACAGAACAAAGAAAACATAATGCGTGCCAGTATGCAGTTAGAGGGAAGAAGCATCTCAAAATTGCTTTTTGTCTAATCATATAATAACCTTTGTTTTAGTAATGCTAGGTGTGTTTGAGGTGATCCTATTAGCCATGGTTGCTTATAAATAGTTGTTAGTGTTTTTTCAGTGAACTGTGCACCTTTAGTCTTCTAAACTGAGGAGATTTTTTACTTTGATTTCTTGGCATATGACTATGTGTGCTGGATAAAGTATGTAGCAACAGATGGATGAAATCCAGAGCTGTTGAACTAATTTTGCTCTGGTCCCATTACAAACCATTTCCCTTGGTTGGTGGTGTATTTCTGGATGGAGGGCTGTAATTTCTCACCGGTGAGGAGTAAGCCTCAATCCTCCCAAGGTAAACAAGCATACCGCTGTTAATTAATAAGATGTGTAGTGTGAAACCTCCTGCCTTTTTATTTTAGTGTTATCTTGTATGTAGTGAAAAGAGAGAGATTCCTTGCTTGTTCCAGACTGTTACTGAGAGGAACATTGAGTAACGACACTAACGGGGTGCCTGCCTTAATAAATTCTTTCAGGGTAAGTGACACTTGATTCTGTAACAACAGTGGCATTGGCTGTTATCACAGCTGACATATTCATTGCCTTGAAACTGTGAACCAAGTTTCCTTTTTGGGAAAGAAAAAACCTATAGACCCCTTCAAAGACTAAGGCAGTTGCTTTGTTTGTCTTTTAAAATCTATATTTCTACCTTTTTGCTTGGTCAGTGTTTAGAACCATTAAAAAAGTAAACGTGACATGAGGACCGAGATCCTGCAGCTAGAGCTCCTCTATAATTACATATTCGGCCACAACAGTACAAAGGAAAACGAGAGTCCCTTTTTCTTTATGTACCACATTTCAGTTTTCCCTTAGGTTTAAATTGGCGTTTTGGACTATGTTCGCTGGAGCCACTGAAGAGCTTATCTGAAAAAGAAGGAAACAGAGGGAGGGAAAGAAAGATAGATTTCTAAATGACAACCTTTTGAATAGTCCAAGTTCAATCCCTAAAACAAAAAGTGGAATCTTTTTTTTTTTCTAAATAATGTGCTCTACAGTCTCACCTCTCATCTTGAGAAACATGAAAGAGCAAGTAAAAGAGATGACCCAAATCACAGAGTTCCTTTGAAAGAAGAAATTCAGCTGTTTTGAACACTTACAATCAAAGGAAGTGGTTTCCCTAATTACATGAACTATGTGAAGTCTCTCAGAATAGCTCTTCCACCCCAGGATTCCTTGCACTTTAGAAGTTTGCATAAAAGCTCACATGGAGAATCAGATGCAAAGTGTTTGATTCAAATTTTATTAGACAGAAGTGAGCATACATTCACATCTCTGGGTTTGACAGCTGGTTGGGTTTGGACCACAATCCTGGGTTTGATGGATTTCAGTCCTATACTTTAAAATCTTTCACTCTTCAGGTTCTCTGGTGAGATACCCCTTTCAAGAGAAAAGTGGAAATGAAAAAATGGAGAAGGGATAGAGGGGTGCTTTTGTGAGCTTTCGGTTGAGGTTTCTTCACCCTGATTAGGCTATTCATTGTTGCAAAAATCTATCCCTGTACACAGCTTTTAAAAGAATGAGGAATTAAATTCCCTCACAATTTAAAGAAGCCATCCATCTTAAAATACATAGTTTGAAGAACTGGGATCTGAACTCTGTAACTTCAGTATAATTTCGGTACCACCATTTTCTTCAACCTGTCAAAATGCTGAATTCAGTACAGCCTTTCAGCAAAAAGTGGTTCTGCTCAGAAGGCTGTTACACCTTCTGCTTTCTTTTTGTACATGCAAAATGATAAAGGTACGTTAGTCTGAACAAAATACTGGCTATATACAGAAACATGCAGGATACTTCTGAAGGCTTAACATCAGTTCATCAAGATTTCCTTTTCAGAAGAATGGTTTTGGTTTTTTTTTGGTGGTTTGGCAGTAATGGGAACAAAGTGTGTCATTAATGAAGATCTTGAAGCAATGTCACTGTAATTTTAAAATGTAATCTAAAGTTATATGCATCATTTAACCAATTGAAATGCTTAGTTGTATTAACACTCCAAATTTTGACAAATAAGAGTGCAATTTTATTTCTTCCCCCTCTTCCCCCCTCCCCACACTGGAAATGTCTTCATTTTCCTAACAGATTTATTACCTACAGACATAGTTAGATTTTAGTGGAAGTTATGACTGTTAATCACAATACTGTTTGTCCTCTGAATACTAGAGATAGGTACCTAATCTTCATCTGTTTAAGACTGAAAATGTTACTTCAGTGCCAAACAGCCTCTGAAACTGATTACACAGGGCAGTCCCTGAAGACCCAACATGCAGTTACTAGTGAGTGGATCTTAATAAAATATATTTTCCAAGTTTGCAATAATACCATCATACTTGCTCTTTACAACAGTAATTTCCAAATGGTCTCCTATTTTCCCCTCAGAGTCAACTACGGTAATTTTACCCAGATTTGATAAAGACAAAGATAATTGGTGAAATTTGCACTGAAGAGAGGCCTCACAACCCTTTAAATTGCAACAATTTGAACACAAGAAGGGGAAAAGCTGGAAGGCTTCTGGGTGCACAGGATCAGCCAAACCCTCTTAATGGTGATACTTAGACTGATAGCAAGTTGTCACTGAATGTTTGAAGAGGAGATGTTTCTTCAGGTGTTTTTTTCCTCCCTAGACTGCGTCTTTTCTGTAAGTAACCATCCTGAGCTCCAGTTCTTAATTTTCTGGGCAGGAGAGGACTTCTCGTGGAATCAGGGACGTGTCCTAGAAGTGAACACCAGAGCAGTTGTGCTGCCAGTATGGTGTGCAGCACGTACTGCAGAGGTGGAGAAATTCTTGTAGCTGTACAGCACTCTGGCAGGGTGATGGCATAGTCAAAAGAGCTCTGCCTGTGCCATCTGGAGAGCTGTGTCTCATGATCAGCTTTGCTGAAGCATGGTTTTCTCGGTTGAAGAAGAATGCTTCAGGTTTTAAGTGTTCTCTGTCTTGAAAGAGGCATAGAGAATTGTAAGTGCTCATTCCCTTCCTTGCCAGGGGGTTTCCCTCTGCTTGTAAATTAGAGCAATCCTTAGAGGAGTTGCTTACCTCTAGCCCTGGAAAGTGGGAAGGAATGTTATGTGTGATGCTTTTATTCTTCTACCCCAGAAAACATGCTCCAGGTTTGAATGAGCTCCTTACCAGTGAAGCAGCATGTAGCTCCTGAGCCCTGGACCCATGTTCATTATGGTATTCTGAGCAGAAACAAAACAGCAAGCATGTGGGGACAGATGAAGGGAATGTCATGCATTGAGAACTGTCTGGCTAAACTGGAGGAGGGACAAGTATTTGGAGATGCAGGCTGGTTTTGCTGCATTTGCATATGTAGCTGCAGCATGTTTCAGCCTCCTCAGCTGTTCAAGTACAGCCCATGTGAGAGAGGGGTTTCATTAGGGTAATGTGCACCATTACCCTGGTCCTGAAGTTCCTGTGGGTTCATGAAATACCGCATTCCAGCTTCTTCTTTACTGTTTCATTTATTAGAAGTCCTCAGGAAGCCCAGGGCAGAGTGACAGAGGAAGTACAGTAAGTGAAATGTTTTGTAATCACAAAACAGATCATCTGAATTTTCTCACTGGCTTTTTAAACATTTTTATTTCTCACTGGGTATGTATACATCATTTCTTTCTGATTTCTGGATCTTTTCTTTTAAAATGATGAAAGAGATAATTCAAATGAAGTCTGGGGGGGCAGATTACTGGAAGTAGAAATGAATGGAGAAAAGGCAAAGCTGACTGTGGATGCAAGATATTCTGTCCCATTGCATGTTTACCAGCAAATATACTGTGGTTACGTGGTAGAGTACTACTGCAGTACTGTTGTTTTTGCGTTGTGGACTGTTTGTCTATGCTAGTAAAAACAGTTCTCAAAAGCATTTGGTACGCCCATAGTGTCAGAGAGTGAAAAGTAATGCAGGTGTGCTGCTGTGATTTTTCTGTGTAACTCTCTTAAGAGGGTATTTGTCTGGTTTGCATGCATTCTCATCCATCAAGGTATCACAAAAGTACTGGAAGTTGACTTGGTCATCACATTGGAGTATGCAAAGTTGTGATTTTACAACACATTGTTCACCTACTGCATATAAAACTTAGAGCCACTTCCTTCACAAGATACAGGATCACTCTGTAAACAGTAATTGTTACTCTTCTAGGTAGAATCTTCTACTTTTTCCATTTCTGTAGAGTTTAAAGATACTGGTATTCATGTTATGTCTTTTAAAACAGTTTATTTTGAAGCCTGTAGTAATATAGAAATACAAATTAGAAAAGCAAACAAGCAAATGAGGTTTATTTTCTGAAAACAAATGTTGTATAACAAAGAATAGGAATGGAATAGTTCTTAATGACATGTCTTTGTAAGTAGGTGGATATGAAGAAGACTAGGTAAGATAAGGAATTTATCAAAGAGAATGAAGGGAAAAACTAATCCTACATGAGAAACATAAAGTACAACAGTACTAATAAATGTGTTTTTATGATAGTAAGCTTAATTTATAAATACTGCAAGTTTTTCCCTACAGTGTTCATTTTGGGCAGTTTTTTATTTGCTTTTTTTTTTTTTTTTTTGGTCTGGATGGCAGAAGATTGAAATTTCATGTAGGTGGCATGAAGTAAAATAATAGTGAATCTACTAATCTACTTTACATAATGGTGAGAACTTCAGATTTCAGGATTTTTGTCTTTTGGGAGTTCTTTTTGTTTGTTTTTGTTTCATTCTTTGTCTTGGTCCATCACTACCCAGTAGGGGTAGCATTTGAGCCAAGTTTTGAAGTTAAATGTAATTTTCAATCCTATATAAAGAAGAGTGGCTTTTCTGAAAAGCAATTGAGGAATTTGTACTGAAGCCTTCGTTTTGTGGGGAATGGTGTCTGTATTCTGTGGTCTGGGTGCAGGCATATCTGGAGAGCTACAGAGAGGGCTGTGGCTCTGGCTGTTGCTTGCTGGAAAGGCACTGACTGAAGGGCAGCAATCACTTAAGGAGTGAGTGCTAGTTTTGTGGAGTTTGGTGCTGTGTCCCCCCAGAGGCTGTTGATCTAAGCAAGTGAAAGTGAGATCTGTCTGTAACCTGAGGTGGGATGCTTACTGCTTAAGTAGAGGAAGAAGATTTGGGAAGTCACAGAGACAGTTTGTTCCTCTGGGCTTGGAAAGAAGGTTGATTTGTTGCTCTTAGATGATAAAAACAAAACTGGAGGCAGAGTCACAGGGAAGACTGTCATAGTCACGAAATTTGGACAGTTGCAGATAAAACTACTGATGTGCATTATTCCAATAACACATTAAAGGAAAGTACAGCAGTCAGAGATCTGGGTTATAATGGAGGCTTATTCTCTTGAAATACTGTGAACCTGTGCTGCAACATAAGTAAATGTGTCATGAACAATGTGTCTTGTGTGTGAAGGAGCCTCTGACACTTTGTAACTGGAGACTGTTTTCTCTTATTCATTTCATGTCAGCTGGTCACTGCTAGAATTTCTGTGCTGGAAGTGTTGTGTCTTCAAAGTAGGTGGTCCCTGGATAGGGTGTGATTCTTTGGTTTTCTGTAAGGGGATATAGTTTTTGAGTGGTAACTGAGGGGGTAGCCTTCTACAGAGCTCTCAGCCCATTTAGAAAGCAAAACCCCACATGGTTCCCCAGCAACTGCTGTTAAAACATAATAGGGAAGTGTCATATATTTGCTGTTTTTGTTAATGTCAGCTGAGCATGTCCTGTTTGGGGAAGCTTTTCAGGTATTTTAACAGTCACTAGGGTTCCATTAAGTGCATTCTGTATCAAGCTAGGATTGTTTAATCTGGAGAAGTGGAGATTCAGTGTAGACTTCATTGCTCTCTACAGCTTCCTTAAAGGAGGCTGTGGCAAGGTGAGCATCTGCTTCTTCTCATAGGTAACAGTGATAGGACAAGGGAATGGCCTTAAGTTACACTAGGGAGGCTCTGGTTCTGATTGGATTAAGAATTTCTCAGAAAGACTGGTGAGGTATTGGAATAGGCTGCCCAGGGAGGCAGTGGAATCATCATCCCAAGAGGTGATTAAGGAAGGGACAGATGTAGTACTGTGTTGGTGGTAGGGGGACGGTTGGACTTAAATTATCTTACAGGTCTTTTGCAATCTTTGTGATTCAGTGAATGAGCACTGTTGCTATCATTAACTACAGTAGGTTGGCCTCAAATAAATCCAAGATAAGAGTAAAGTGAGCACTTATCAAGAACTTGACATTGTTTTTCTTGGTCAAATTACAATTATTTTGCAATTGTGTTTGAGAAAATATTTGAGTTTAACTACAACTGGCTCAGAGGAGTTGAGCAGGATCCATGCCTACAGCTGCTGCAATCTTTGTTGGAGTCCTAGTACTAACGGTTCAGCAGAAGGTGCTGTATAAAGAGATTAGACTTGCTTTTTTTTTTTTTTTTAAAGCCATCTCATCCAGATAACTTTCTAATACTGTGTAATCTCAGGCTGAAAATCAGTGCTCTAGTTAGATCAATACAGACTTTATCCAGATATCTCTTTGATTCTGTCTTCTCTTCTGATGCTTTTAAGCACTGCCAGAGTTTCCTTGAGAGGGGCTTAGTTTTGCCCATCACTGTCGTAACAGAACATCTTTCCACAAGGTTGATATGAGATTTGTAGTGACTTTGATCTTGCAAATAATTTCCACTGATATTTTTCCATTTGTTGAGACTGAAAAGCTTATGTTGCATATTAGTCATGATATTTTTGGCTAAGGAATGAAAGTTGAGATGAAGTGAGCAGGAAGCCAGAAAGTCTTCATATTTCATTATTCCTTAGTATTTTAGAAATGTTACGGGGTTTGTTGCAGTGTTTGTTGCAATGTCCTGACATTGAGAGGAGGAGAGACAACTGCTGAAAACCAAATGCTCTGTGGGAGCTCAGGTATTTCAGAGGTGCCGCTGAGTCCACTAACTGATTGTTTCTACTTAGTTGCTGGTGTTGTGTTGCAGCTGGAGACAGCTTCTTACTGTAAATTGGCCTGAATGAAGTATTTATACTATTGCTCGTTTCTAAACTCTAAGACCACTACAGATACATCATTTATGAAGGTTCTAGGGACTGTGAATTACTGTGGAAACGACTCTTGTTCCTGATAGAACAAGTGCCTTTATCAGGTGCCATAATAGTATTGAATCCTGATGCTAACAAACTCTGTGCTATTCCTGCGGGTTGTGTCAGGGCATCGTGAATCTTTAGTTGAAATCTGTATGGAAATCAGCTGTTTGCACATGATGCCTGTGCTATTTTTGTGAATTGCAGTGTAGCTGTACCTCAAAATGCAGTTTTCAAGCTTATTAAGCCTTTTGTAAGGATATCCTGCAGACAGTGCACTTGCCTAATTTTATCTTAAATGCTGTGGCTTTTGTCTGTTCTCTGATAGCAAGATTTTAACCCTTGTCACAAAGAAGACCAACAGTGTGATTCCTTGGTAACTGCTGGATGGGCTCTGTGAGTGTGCGGTACTTGGCTGCTGTGTGGCAGTGGCAGCACCAAGCCAGTTAGCTTCATCAGAGTCCCTTACACTGTAAGGCAGAGGGTCTGCTGTCACACTGCTAGGAAAAAGATCTCCTTTTTGATTTTGGGAGGGCTCAGCCTGATTTATTTTACGCTAGTTTGAAGAGTGTGTTCTAAATTCACTCAGTAGTACTTCTAATGTAGTCTTCAAATTATCTTTGTAACTGCTGAATTTGATATAAATTGCAGAGGTTTGTGTAAAAAGTTACAGGAGACTATAAAACTCAGTTTTCTTTCCAAGCGGTTCATATACATTTTCTAATACATGGTAGAAATGAAATGTTTTAAAATATATAAGATTGTATGGGCCTGTATTATCACATAATAAATTATAACATAATAATCACATAAAAAATACCTGATGATAAAGCAGATATACTGTAAGTTGACTATTACTTTCCTTTATATTTCTGCTTTTAGTTTCTGGTACTTGTAATATTGTAGGACATGATTTTGGATGCAAGTTTGATGTTTTCAAACATTTGCTCAGACAAAATGCTTTTAAATATATGTTTTGTATGTCATAATAGATGTACTCAGGAGAACATAATTCTGCCATTGATAACGTTGCTGGTGGTATCACTCTGAGAACATAATTTTACCCTTGTTTTCTGTGATTTAAAAAAGAATATCCCAGTAGCACTGTATGTATAACTGTCTTCTAAGGAGAAATACTGATAGAATTTAAACTTCTTGTTAATAAGCTATAGGAAATAGTTTTTAGCTGGGATAAATGAAAAGAAGCCCAGCCTCACACAACTGTAATACATAAGAATTGCTTTAAATAATGCAAGTGCTTTTTGAAATAGAGGATAACACAGTTGTGCTGGGAGAGTGCCCACACTCATCAGAACATGTGATAACTCTTAGTTGCACTTAGAAGATCTCACTGAGGATTCTTTGTAATTTTCCTCTTGCTTTCTTGTTATCAGTGACAGTTTAATAGATCTAACAAAAAAATCTCTTAATGGGATTATCAGTGTGCTTTACTTATTAAGAACATTCTTCTTGGGGGGTCCCAAAGTGCAAAACTTTTGTATTTTTTTTCTTAGGAAACTTCATGAGAAAGCAGTCTAAAGAATAGGCAAATTTGTAAATTTGCTTGCATCTACTTAGATTTTCTATTTAGTGTTCAGAACTGAGTAGCTGCATAATATCCCTACTGCATGATTCTTTTAATGAATTATGTATCTCTGACGTTCTTTAGGTATTCCTTTATTAGTTGCTTATTTTGACTTGAATGTTTGTTACCAGTAGTAGATAGCTGTCCAAGACTGTGGCATGATAATTATCCAAAAGGGCTAAGTTACATAAACTGTTTATGTATCCTGCTCATTAAGATTTGTATTAAGTTTAACTTCTTAGAAAGAACAGGAAAAAATGAGGTAAAAAAATTATTATCTGGCTTATCACAAAAGTATTTCCATGTGATGTTACAATGTATATGTCAAAACCTGTAAAACATAAACGTACAGAAAAGTATTCATTTTTGGCTGGATGATTTGTCAGCATTGCATAGTAGAAATTGGAAACCTGTATGACTCTAAGATGCATATTTAATTTGCGTTTTGTAGCTGAGCTGTAGCTTTATATGCTGATTGTCTTAGTATTGTGTGTGTAAAATAAATTTGGGCTCCTTTACCCAGAGAAATGAGTGTCATGGTCACTTCTCCATCATTCCAGTAACTTTTGAGCTTATTTAGTCTCTCACTGTCAACTGTTTTTTAACAAAGGTCCGAGTAATGCTTTGTTCACACTTTGCTTACAAAAAGAAATGCTTTCACAGAGGAATGAGGATCTTCTTCCACCCAAGAGGTCAACAGTCTTTTAAGGAACATCTTGACATAGTATATACCTCAATCATACCACAGAAATGCATTCCTGAGGTACTGGGAAGTTGCAACTCTAATGTGTACTGAATGAATGTATTTTCATCAGAGATCAGTAAATAAAGGTTTAAGATTAATTTGTGCTAGCATTCTTTTTTTTTTTTTCTTTTTAATTTTATTATCAGTAAATAGAATGATTTTAATGAAGCATCAGCTCTTCCAGATGCCCTTTTATTAGACTGTAAAGATGTGAGAGTAGCTAAGTTGCAAATCTCCCAAGAACATGACAGAGGTCAAAGCCTTAAAACTGCTGAAGTCTTGGAAAATGTTTTCAGAGCTGTCTTAAGTGTGTCTAAATACCTTCTTAATAAATGTGACAAACATTTATTTGGAAAAGTAAATAACCAAACTATTGCTCAATGTAATAATAAATATTAGAAGGCACTTAAGGATTGTTGTATTAATCAGATTCCTTGAGTGGCTAACCATTTCTAACCCTGTAATTTTGCACAGAACGATGGTGCCTCTTACTGTGCAATTAACTGATTTATTAGCAGCAGAGCGGGTTGGCTGCTGGCTGCCCTGACGGTTTTGCATTTATTTCTCATGTTAATCCTAATCCACTGTGCTTGGACCAGGGTGGAAGGCAGGCAATACTTACTTCTTCCCAGCCAGCCACTCCACAGGTACCCAGAAGAAACAATGATTAAGTTGCTGTGGGACCAGTTTGTCCAGACTTGAACAAAAAAAAGTCTTTTGATGCTGAGAAAACACTGTTGACAGATGTTCATTTTCAGATGGAGCTATGCTGGTAGAATGGGTTCTCAATTGTCTGGACTAAAAGTGCCAGTTAAACAACTTTCAGCGCAGAGCTGAGTAACTCCAGCAGAGTGAGAAGTTTGGTCTTTGCTAACTTCAGCTGAATCAGGACCAGGAGCTCTTACAGAGCAGCTGGTGCAAGGAGCTGCAGGCAACAACACAGCTGTATGCAGAGTGCCTTGGTCTGCATCCTCTCACACGTGGCTGCAATTAAAGATCTGACGATAAGGCCTTTTCTGCATTCCGGAGTAGTGCCAAATCAGCACTGGATGGTCATTGCCTGCACCTGCAGTCAGCACGACCTTGGAGATGCTGTCAGAGCTGAGTTGTGTGCTGCAGCTCTTGTTGTTTTACCTACAGAAAGCATTGAAGTTGCAAGTATTTCTGCATAGCTATTTGTACTCGAAAGGTGAGAACAGCACTAGCAGGTCTCGAGGCAGCTGTAGTGGCATGTCAGCCGTAGATGAGGTAATTGACACTTTCACATACGTCAATAAGCAGAGACTTAACAGGCATAAAAATAAATTATCCGTTAAGCGCTACAGTACTTAATCCAGACTGCTTCATAGGGCACAATTAGTTTGTACACTTAGAATTTATCTTTATTCCTACTTATGCTGCAGTTTTTTGTGAATAACTGAGTGGGTTTGATTTACAGTAATACTACAAGAGCCAGCAAATGAATATTTGGTTAGAATGTTTTTAATGTGTTTTGCTCTGACCTCGACTTTCTTGATAGTGATTGAATTTTATAAATAGTGGATTAGGTTTGTTTAGACCCTTGAATACCCCTGCCTTCAAGAAGTGACATCAAATTTGTCATAAGGGAAGCCTGGCAGCAGCACCCAGGAGAGGCACATAATTTTACCTGTACTCATGGCAGGTGGTTTTAGCAGGGTTTGTTGATCAGTACCAGACTGTGACTAAGTTTATCATGAGACTAAGAACAATATTCAGCTCCATTACAGTCAGCTTGTATGCTTGAAGAAATCCGAGAAGTTTGTATTGGCATATTTAGGTTGTTCTTTTCCTTTGGCTGAGCCTCCTATAGTTCTATTTCAACCCAACATCTAAAGAAATTAAATTCTTTCACACCAAAAAGTAATATAATGAAGTAACTAAAAACTTGTTACTTGTCATTAGGGTGGCTTTAGGAAGGAAATTGTTGCTTGCTTAGGTTGTATAAGATAGATAGCAACTTTACCAAAGGTAGTGAGCGTGTGATACCATACTGCTTAGCAGGATTTTATTCCAAACATCTAGGCATTTATGATTTAGATATGAGCCTGATGCTTAAAGGTAATACCAGATATTCTTCTAAGTGCTTTTGAAACACCGGTCTTTAACCAGTACTTTGTAATTTGCTATGTGAAGGTTACGGTCTTTCATTGAAATATGATACCTTCTTCTCAAAAAGTACAAAAGCTTCAAAGATGTGGATTGACTTGCATCTGGTTCTCACTGCAAGGAGAAAGCGTCCTTAAATTGCCTAATGTATTTCACAGCTATCTACAGCAGCTGAAAAGAACATAACATGAAAGGAATAGTCTAGAATGATTAGAAGTGTTTAGAAAGGATTTATTTAAAAAGTAATGGTCTTTAGGAAGAGTTGGCAATTTTTATTCCTGTGATTCTTAATTTGAGATATCTGTGTGCAATTAGTAGGTGCTTTTCCTCTTACTTAGAGGGAAGCTTGCTTTGGCATCTGTTAAATCCCAGTTTAGAATATGGACATCGTTTTTAAGATGATTATAATAGCTGTGGTCAACACAGCATTTCTTTAAACTCCTAGAATGTGACCTTAATGTGCAATACACAGCAAATAATCTTTGAAAATAGTTCTTTCTGAATCTTTAAGTAAAAAGAACAGTGCAGTCCTTCCTGTTGCCCTTTGGCTCCAGTGAGGTCTTTGGAGGCCCAGCAGCCCATTAGTAGGCAATCTGTGGCACATGTGGTCTGGCACCTTCTAGCATGTGCTCATTGTGTGGTGATGCAATCCTCCAAAAGATTTGTCTGGTGCTGCTTCTAAATGCATAATGCTTCAGGAATGTTATAAGTGGGGCCAGTCATTTAATTTTCAAACATCCTATTTTGGTAGCAGGGGGTGTGCACAGTGTATTGAATTAATGGATTTTATGTATTATACAAGAAGGTAGTTTTAATATATTCTTGCTAACTAACATATTCAAGAAAATACAGCCTAATTGGTTTGTCCAAGGGTGATTGGGGCTTGGTGTACCTGTCTTGTTTCTAGCTGTATTCAGGTGGATAGTCAAGGTGTACTGGGACTCCTGGTTATCTAGTGGGAATGCTGCTAGGAATTAGAGAACATCCCCCAATTTAGTATTTTCTGAAGTAAATTTAAGCATAATACAAAAACTTTTTGAAGCACAGGGACCTTGGGTCTGCCAGCACATGGAGATGGGAGTTTTTGAATGTCTAGGCTGTCATCTCCATTCCAGAGGATGCTACCAAAGAGATTGGAGGGCACAGCTGGTAAAATAGGCATTGCCACTGCTGCAAAGGTCAGCTGTCCAGGAAGGCTGGTGTTCATCTGCAGGTGAGTCTTCCTGCATTTGTTTAGACAGCTGCCAGTTCTGTTCTTCAGTCACCTTCTGGATGAATTGTGTCCCGTGGCCTGCAAGATGATTTTCTGAAAGCAGCATCTGTTTTGAAAATGACTTTTCTGATACTGTGAGAGATCTCTCGCTTCGTAGTAACACCATTTCACTAGCTTGCAGAAGAGCTGTTGCTCTTTGAGTATCCATAAATGTTGATACATTAGCTGAAGGTATGAATTCAAAACTGTTGATGTTACTCAGAAAAGGCTTTATACAGCAACTTTAAACAGTTAATATTTGAACCCTCTGAAGCTTGTATCTGTAGTTATTTACTTAGCCGTGTATCACTGTCCAGCTATAAAACATAGGTAAAAAATAATGTTGTTTTGCAGTGTCCTTACATTTATTACAGTAGCGCTATCTAGTGTAACATACTTTGCTGCATCAAAGCTGTTAGTCTTTCTGCTTTCAGCAAATCCACACCAAGTGAAAGCCACAAAGTAGCATAATTGGCAGCTCTCTATGCAGATTTGCAAAGTCTCACCTGCTCATGAACAGCAACACTCTTAGAGGCAGTCAAGGGATTTGCGAAAGGCTCTGTCAGAAGTGATACCTGCTAAGTTCAGGGTGACAGTAACATTTTTCTTCTTAAATGCGCGTGACTGGTATTAAGTTAGTATGCTCTCAAAATGTTAGTCTGTAAATAATGCTCCAACTTTGGTCATTCTGTGATATCTGTATTTGCATAATACATACATTTGTTTAAAAGTTTGTTTGCAAAATCTTTTGAGTGTTCTAATATACTAAGAAAGCAAAACTGCAGTGAGATCTCAAAGGTAATAGCCTATGTTTTCCCTCAAAAAGTCAGGTGGACTATGTGTTTTAATTGTTGTGGATACATTTTCAGTCTCCTTTGGTCCTTCGGTCTTTGTCAAACTTAAAAACATTTTTCAAGTGGAATTAAAAGATTCTGTATATTTATCCAGAATTTCTAAACATCTTTTAATCATCGGAGCTTGCTCTGAAAAGCAGTTTCAACTGCACTGCTGGCTATTTGGCAATCTCAAGCATGCTTGCTGTGCATATTTGATTAGACCTGCAATGCATGCGTAGCAAACTCCATGTCTTCAGTAAACATCAGATGAGTAGTATGCTCTTAACTGCCTGGAGATCTGAGCTCACTGATCTCACATTGCTCTGTACACAAACACACTTTTTGGGTTAAACTTCTAAAGCCCTGCCAAATGTCACCTATCCATCTTTGAATTGCATTTTCTAGGGCCTTCAGATTTTTACAGAGACCTAATATCTACCTCTCTGCCTTGGTCGTGAAGGAATAATATGATCTTTTTTTTTCCTGAACATGCTAAGCATTCATCTACCAATCTCACACATGAAGTTTCTAAGTACCAGCCTTTTGTGGATAGTATTTTCTAGACATGTGTATGTATGTGTGTATGTATATATGTTAAATATTTATGTATATCCACTGAACTCTAAAATACTACAGTAAAGTCACTGTTCTTAATTGTCTGCCTCTTTTTGTTTTTAACAGGCAGAAATACTCAGTGTGCTCAGTCACAAAAACATCATTCAGTTCTATGGAGCTGTTATTGAACCTCCAAATTATGGCATAGTTACAGGTAAGGATTCTTGTTTGATTTTCAACGTGACTCTGTAATACTTTGGTCTTATGAGTACACCCAATTTCAGTATTTTGCTGGCCTCAAAATAGGCAACAACATTTGCTGCTGTGGTTCTGTTTATTGGATGGCATCAAATGCAGAGTAGGGACAGCTGCCAGAACAAGGCACAAAGATAACAGAATGGATATAGCTGTGATCTGTTGCCTGCTGGGCATATATGAAGATATCCAGAACCTGGTTTTTATGTGTGTAGGTATCTCCAAACTGTAGGCAGTATTTTCTGCTTGTCAGCCTTTGCAAGTGGTGCTCTAGCCAAGGGTTTCATTTTAGTGTAAGCTGTCTCCAGGGGCATCTGCTGGAGAGGATCCACTCCAGATTGTGCGCTGGAAAAAGCACAGCTTCTAATCAGCTACAGAAATCCCTCCAGTGGTGCACAAAATCTGTGGAAGTTTGTTTTTACCTGTTTCTTAGACCTTATGTTAACACCATAGATGGCAGCATAATCCTGTGATAGCACTTCTGAGATGCACAACTGCTTTTCTGCCTATTGGATGTTGCAGTGTTGAAACCAGTATCACCAGTACTTCAGAAATGCATAAAGGATGAACTTAGTCTATTCTGCTCAGAGGTTGGACTGCTGATATCATATCAAACAGGAAATTAAATACCTTCTCTATGTAATAAAAAACATAATAAATCAAGTAATGTAACTATAATTTCTAACACAAAGGTAATAAGTGCAAACTAGAGAGCAGGCTAACAAAGCAAATGTGTGATCACCAGATTATCTAGAATGATGTCTGGATCAGAAAGTCCTCAGTTGCTCTCACAGAAGGTCAGTGTTTGGAGAAGGTCATTTGACATGCTTGCTGATCACTGGACAGAGAACAGCTGAAATAGTTCATTATGTCATTGGGAATGGGGACTCTTAACCATCTGTGAGAAGGAGTACTATTCTGTACTCCTATCTGTTTGTTACTGGAAATGCTCTGAATCTATTCTGGTTAAAGAAGACAAAAAAATAAAAATTAAAAAAAAATTTAAAAAATTCTATTTCTAAACTGTATTGGCTTCTCCCTGCAACTTCCATGGAGACTTGAGTTCCTTGGGCTGTGGAAGGGAAGTAAGGCTTGATTTCTCCAACTGTTTTCAAATGAGAGAATGGCTACTTAGAAAAATGCTATCTGTACTTGACATGTTTTTTAGACAGGCTTTTACTCCTTGATCTTCTGGGTAGTTTTAGTGTAGCAGTCTTAATCCTGTGTTTATTTGGAGATCCACGTCTTGCCAGGGAAAAACCCAAAAGAGGAAAACAATCCCAAGAGCCTAC
This sequence comes from Coturnix japonica, assembly GCF_054131305.1. Taxonomy (NCBI): domain Eukaryota; kingdom Metazoa; phylum Chordata; class Aves; order Galliformes; family Phasianidae; genus Coturnix; species Coturnix japonica. The sequence goes on from NC_140669.1 coordinate 18,020,970, forward strand.
TGATTCTTCAGAATGATGAAGATGAGGGCATTCAGCCAAGCATCGGCACGTTCTGAGTATTGGCTTTACATAACATCTTATGTGGGATTGTCAGAGAGTTCTCTGGGACTGCTCTGTTCAAATGGGAAAAGCTACATCTGCAGTCAAAACATGTCTCTTCTATGGGGATGTATGTTGGTCACTCTGAAAGTAATTCCTCCTGTTTATTTCCATGGAAACCACCACAACAGATAGAGCACAATAGTGCTCATTGATAGAGTAAATTCTCAGCTACAAAACACTATTTTTCAATACAGTGACCGCCATTAGCTATGCATTTTTGCCTGCCATGAAGAGCCTGCATGCCATGCTTGTAAAATCTGTGTATCTGGAACACACTTCTCTGTCACAACTGCTGAAATGTACCAATCACTGCCTCACTGTGCTCACATCCACCATTTGGTCTCTATGAAAGTTCAGCAACTGTCTATGAATGTCAGTGGGTGCCATTTTTTCTGCATACAGGAATTCATTGACAAACCATTGCTCCGTATGCACTTCATGTCAAAGGCCATTTTGTCAAATTGTCCCTCTGCTGCCATCTGCCTTATGGCAACACAACGCAATGAAATATTGGCAGGAAAGTTCAACCTCTACACCAAAATCTGCCTCTGATATTGAGGGTTAAAATGTTTTTGGAGCAGCTCTTGTATCAATGTTACAGCTGGTTGTTGAGCCCATTGAGCTGCTAATGTGAATCACATAGTTTTAGGTGTTGCAGACTCCCAACAGCAGTCTCAGTGTGTAGCTTTCAGATCTAGGTTTTGGTCACAGCTGCCTCCTCTCAAAAGACTTGTAGAGCTTGTGCAGATGTGTAAGATGTTGGTGGTAGGGTGAGTGGGTGAGTCCAATTCTGTATTCACAGCATTTATTTCTGAGGCAAATACTTCTTTTCTCTCACTGAAAGAAATTATCCTGACAGTGTAATTTCCAAATTCATGACCTCATAGGAAAATCTTGTGACACAATATGTACATAGGAGAAATACTGAGGAATCAAGCTATATTGCTTGAAGGTTGCTTGCCTCTGTTCATACAGAGCAGCAAAGGGCTTAGGGATCTCAGTTATCCCTGACTCTGGTGGATCAAATTATGCATTGTAAAGGCATGCAAAGCATGCAGGCAGACTATTCCTGAAGAATCCATTTATAAGACATATGATGACATCATGGGTAAAAAAAGCTGATGTTTTAATTGAAGAAATGTGCAGGTCAGCATCTTAGTCCTCTTTCAGTGACATCAGAAGCAGTGTGCCTGTCTCCTGTGGAGCCTCCTTGCAGCGGGAGGTCCTGGGGCAGTGAACCAAAACTAACTTGCAACTTAGAGCATTTGCTTTCAAGGGACTTCATATTTATTCCCTCCCTCTTTTCATTTACCAATAGAATCTTCTCACATGATGTACCATATTCTGTCTTGACCTGCACAGTACTCTCCCAGTGGTTATGATTCTATTGATGGGGAGCAATGTGTACTTTTTATGCATTTAGCCTACGATATCTCATTCTTTGATTAATGCTATTAAGAGCAACAATTTGGATATATTTTATGTAGTCTAAGAGAAGAATGATTTTGATGCTGCTTTGAAATGGCAGAAATGAAGCATTTCAATTGAAAACCAGCTGGCTTGCTTCATGACCTGCTGTTCAAGGAAATCTACCCCACTTTGAAGCAGAGTTAGACCTGTAGTTTCTTCCTTCCTTCCTTCCTGTGTTTGTTTGCTTGTTTTTAAGCAATAAGTGATTTGATCTTCTCTGTTCCTGCATGAAGAGGTAGAAAAATAAAATTCTGTTTTCACTTTGTACTTGCAGACCTTTTCTCCTTAACAGAATACCGTATGTTGAACTCTTGATCTTACTGTATAAAAAATAAAACAATTGTCTTTTATGATGGGGTATAATTTGAATGTGGTACTTCTCACCACTGAGTGCTGTCCTCATTGGAAGCAGTAGTAAGGATCTGGTACCACCAGTCTCTCATCTTTTAACTGCTGTTGTGACTGGGAGAGGCAACTTCACTGTTTAAATATGGAAGAATTTTAAGTTATACGAAAGTAGTGCTGTGAGGGTTTCAGTTGTTTCCAGTTTCCCAGTTAAACAAGTCTAAGTGTAATGAGCTTGATATTCCAGCTCATAGCTCCATGAGCTCTGGAAGTCAGACTGGGTTCTGTCTGTCGTACTTGCAAACACTGACAGGCAGAAAAAGCCTTTGCTTCTGCCTGCAGGATCCTGCTGTGGGTTTCTGTAGGTGGAAGAAGTTAAGAAAAACAACTGTTGGCACTGGAAAGGGAACATAAGAAAACTTACTTTATTAGCTGTGCTGGCTTGTCCTGGGCTGAGAGAATGTAAAGCAGTGAGAGTGTGCTTCCATTTGCATACAGTCTGTAAAGTCACAAGTGGACAGAATTGCTCAGCGGCACGTTACCACATTTACAGCGTTCTCTCTCTGAACAGAAATGACCCTCATAAATCTTAAATAGAAAAAAATTTTAAAAAAATCACCAGAACCTTTCAGTCTGGAATTGGAACTTCCTTGCCTGAGCTCTCTTTATACCAGAGCTTTCTAAAGCCTTTTCATTTTAAATCCTGTCATTATAGATGATTTCACATTTCTTTTCCCTTAGCAGTAGGTTATGTCTGTGTTGGGACAGTCAGAACGGACTATTACTCTCCTATTATGTTACTAATGGTGTTAGTTGCTGAACCCAGATTCTTTGTCATTAAGCTTCAAAGAGCTGCTTTCTGGAACTGGCAGAGTTTCCATTATGATTTTCAGTTTTGGTGCAGTGTTTTAATATGTCACATGCATTTATTTTATTTATTTAATTTTTCTAATAGAGTATGCTTCTGCTGGCTCACTGTTTGATTACATTAATAGTAACAAAAGTGAAGAGATGGATATGGATCATATCATGACCTGGGCAACTGACATAGCTAAAGGTAAGCAAGACCAGACCAGTGATGTCTTTTATCTTACGCAGCAAAATATACAAGTGGAGATACTTCCCTATTAAGTCAGGAAAGCTTTCCTAACCTAAACTTCTTTCTTCAAGTTGTCAAAAAAAAAAAAAAAAAAAAAAAAAAGCAAAACAAATGAAAATGACAATATACACACAAAGGATGACGATGACTACAAACAAACCCATTTGTTGTTCTTTTCAATATGTTTCTTTGTTATTCTGAATCCAAACTCATTTCTGGAGTGAAAATGCCTTCCACGAACTCATTTTATACTTCTGGTTTGCTCCTAAGTCCCAGGAGGATACTTTTGATATCGTGTAACTAAGGCATTATTATCCTTACATATTATTTGAATTGGGATATTTAAGGAAGCTGGTTTTTGGGAAACATGCTGACATTCTTCACAGAATAATGCAGAGCCTTTGTGCTCTCTGTGACCATGCAGGAATTAGTGTAAACTAATGAACGGTATGTTCATAACTTAGCTTACCTGTGTAGAAAATACATTTGAGAAAATTATTAAATATGATGTTAAAAAGCATTAATGTACCGATATAGGTGTTCTGAGATACATATGAGCTTAGCTTAGTTCTTTTCACTCAAAGTAGATTATGGGGACCTTTGCTTCTCCTGCAGCTGGCCTTCATGTATGTGTGTTAGCCTGTAATGGGGGCAGGAAATGGGCACTAAAAACATAACTGCTGATAAGTGATGGCCACCTTTAGCCTGCCTAACTGGGCCATTCTTTGTTTTGTGTAGGCATGCACTACTTACACATGGAAGCTCCAGTCAAAGTAATCCACAGAGATCTGAAGTCCAGGAATGGTAAAGTAGCAATAAAAACAATAAAAAGTTCTGTTTATAATTCTAGTTGTTATTGTGGCGATCAAGTCTCTACCTGAGCTTTGTGAATGTGCAGAACTAACACCTTGGCTGTCACCAAGCTGCACTGGCCTTTGCTGAGGCACAGAAAAGCCTGTTCCCTTGTCACTCCTCCTCTGCATCCTGACATTGTTGGCTCTGTTAATGTCCTGGCATCATTTAGAGCACTTCGGAGGGCTCTTTTCAGGTTGTATCTGGCTGACCACGATAGTGTCCATCTTATCTGCTGTCAGACGTTGCCTGGATATCCCTCACTTGGTTCTTCAGTTTGAAAATATTGAGTACCATGAAGGACATAGTAAGCTGGATAAGGCCAGTTATTTCTTATCTGAAAATCTTGTCTCAATTGTGGCCTGATTTTGTGTAATGAATACTCAGTGTGCATTGCACTGTTTTAGACTATACTTGGCAGTTGATAACTGTTCATGAAACTTGTTAAATACTGATTTGAAATGAAGCACAAGCTACTAATGGAACAGGAGGAATACAGATATTAATAATGCATGCAGAGTGATAATAGTCACAAAAAAACCTATTTGCATAGTACTAGCTTTTTTTTTTTTTCCTTTTTTAACTTTTCCCTCCTTTTTTCCTTTTTATTTATTTGTTTGTTTGTTTTAAATTAACAAATTTTCTGAAGATTTTGTTGTTAAGCTCAACTGCTACCTCGGGGATAATGGAGCTTTTCTACATTTTAGTTATAGTTGTCTTTCTACCTTTGAGCTCATAGGGACCTGAAAAGTTTTGAAGCTGTTCAGAGGCTTGCAGGGATTCAGCAGGTGTTCTCCAGAGATGCTCAAAGAAACCAGGACAATCATGCATATTTGTGCATCCTGTGCCAACGTTTTTCTTGATAAAGTGAACTTATTTTTGCTGTGAAAATGTATTGCATTTGTTTTTAATAACATTCCTGTAACCTGTTGTTTTTTCATTTGTAGTTGTTATAGCTGCTGATGGCGTGTTAAAGGTATGAACACTTTAATTATATTAATTATATGAGAGATCCTGCTGCGTGACTTGATATTTTGATGACTAGTAAATGAGGTTCATGCTCTACTATCTGTTTATTTCTGCCAGATCTGTGATTTTGGTGCCTCAAGGTTCCATTCACATACAACACACATGTCATTAGTGGGTACTTTTCCATGGATGGCCCCGGAAGTTATTCAAAGTCTTCCAGTGTCTGAGACGTGTGACACGTACTCATACGGAGTGGTGAGTGCCTTTTATTTCTCTGTGCACAGAAGCAGAACTCCAGTGTGATAGAAGTCATGGGATGCAAGAACAACAATTTTAAATAAGGACAACAGCAACAAAAATCATGCTTTTTTAGGACTGACCCATAATTCATAATTATGTGCTTGAAAATGACAGGAAAAGCAGCGTCTTGCATGTTTAATAAGATACTGTTCTAATTAGATTAGCAGCATGCCAGCGTGGGAAATGCAAGCTTTACCACAAGTATTTAGCATATGTCAGAAGGCTTGCAGGAGCTACCAAGCAATCTGCATCATTAATCTCTGCTTATGTTTCAGTGAAATAAGAGGGAAAAGCTGTAATAGGTATATACCAGGGCTTTCCATAAAACAGGATGTCACCAAGCTAAGATGAAAAAGGAGGCCACTTTTCCATGCTTGTGGAGGTAGAGCCCCAATCTAAAAATACAGCATGAATCTGCCTTTTATGCAAAGGGGAATTAATTAGTTACAATGCATCAGAATGTCAGGTTTGCAGGTACAACTGTGAATTATTTTACTCTGTCCGCAGTCAAATTCTGATATGTTTTTACTTTACATAGATGAGAAATAACTCTCCTTGTCAGACCAGTTCTGAGCCGGCCCTCAGAGCCTTTCTATTACAACAGTACTTAAGGGGAAAAGAGAAATGAAGCAGGGTCCTAGTCTGTGTGTGGGTCTGTGTATATAGCTTTTTGATTTTGGGTTCAGCAGTGAGGAGTTGTTTAAGTACCTTTTTCTCTTTGAAGAACTGATAGAGATGTAAGGTTGGTTGGTTTAAGCTAGTGTCTGTGACCAGGCATAGCTAAGCTGATGTTCCCCATAGAAAGTTAAATAATTTTTTTTATCAAACAGTTGTTTGTGGTGTAAAAAAATAAAAGATGATGTGAGATATCTTGGCAATGAAAGCTGAAACTTTGTAAGGGGAGAGAAGCCTGTATTGGCAGATTTAAAGTCCTTGCTTGCTTAACAGAACTAAGTCACGAGCAGTAATAGAACATAAGCTAACAAATATAAATGTTAATGTAAATTGTTACTGGAAGCAATTATGTATTACCCACTGAAGGATAACATTCCAATTCCACAACAAAGAAAAAATGTTAGAGGAGAAATTTTAAAAATGGCCTTACAGTTCAAAACTACTCTCATAATCATCTTGGTGTGATTGACTTCAAGTAATATTCTAGAACTGGGAGAAAGTAAGCAATTGTTTAATATTTTATCATGTCATGTATTACCAGAGCCATAGGAACAGTATGTTGTGTTGAGTTTATTTTTCCTCCTCCAAAAAGTAAACCTCCTTTGACAGCTCTGTGCTTGGAGGCAAAACTCAACTACCCTCAGTATGAGAACAGTTTGGCGTTAGTAGAATATTTTAATGTGGTTACAGGTGCGTTGTGCTTCTAATAATATCTGACCCACATTTTTAATATGTTGTTTTTGAGCTAATGTGCTCTACTGGATAGAAACTTATGAATTCTTAAGCACTTAGGAATTAATTCATCTTTGGATAACTCCATTGCCACATCTTGGAACACTTTTGTTTTCAGTGATGTGAGGGGAGAAATGAATAGCTGCAGCCCAGATTCTTACTTGATAAAGTTACCAATGTCATGGAGCTGACAGAAAGCAGAACATTGTCTGAAAATAACATTGAAAGCTGGAATCTCCCTATTATGAGTGTTGGACTACTGGAGAATTTTTTAAGAGACTGAAAACAGCAACAAGAACAAAAAATCTTAAAAGGAGTATTTTTTTTTTTTTGTCTCAGCAAGTGATTATCATCTGTAAAAACAACATTTAAAGAATGGCCTTTGGAAGTATAACATGTGCTAGCAGCTTTTGTGTTGGAGAGACAAATCTGCATTTCTTCAGTTAAAGTCTTGTTAACAAAGAACAGAATCATTTCAAATGTAAACTTGTAAGATGCTAAGAATAGATATTCTGTTCACAGTACTTGTTACCATACCCATATGTTTCTTTATTTCTTTTTTTTTCCCCCCTTTTATTTCTATTATTGAGTTTGTGATTTTAAATGTTCTGCTTGAGCTCTGTGAGCACTTTGTCCATGAAGTACCAGCCTTTCTGTCACCATATAGGTCCAAGTTGCTCCTCACCTGAAATGAACTTCCCTCCCTGCAAACAATTACGTATGTCTTTGTAGATAATGTTCATATTAGTTTGTCCTGCTCTTCGTGGGTGGATAATCAGTTCCATTTTTTCTCTTTGAGATAAATAGTAAGTAATTTATAACACAGCTTGGTAAATGCTAAAACTAAATGTTACAGATTTATTAGGACATGAAGACAGATCTTGAACTTTATTTCAGCCATGCTCTGATTGTCTTTTCTAATCCATTTCAAAATGCATACTCTAAACAAGAGACACCAAGTGCTGCAAATGATCAACCCACAAATCCATTCAAATCAGTAACAGTCTCATGTTATTGTGTGCGTAGCTCAAAAATGATCCTTTGCTTCTCTTCCATGTATAAAAGTGTGTGTGGAATTACAGTGTTCACTCTATAAACTGTTCTGAAATCATGAAGATAAATGCTTGGGATATGTTAACCCGGAAAAAGCGTTTGCTGTGGACTGCAGTGTGTTTGTGTATCTAAGTGTATTTAATCATAGGAGGCTGTGTAGCTGAATATTTCTAAATGCAAGAAAAAAAATTAAAAGCATTAATTTGACTGTTGGTACGTTGAGACTGAAGTTCAATGTAGCAGCTGTTGTGCTCCTAGCAATAGTTCATACATTGCTTTTGCTATGAGCACATAGGTTATTTATAGAGGGAATGTTGGCCAGCTCCAGGGGCTATCCCTTATTCTTTTTGGAAAGAATTATGAGATCTTTAACTTCCACTTGGATCAATCTAGAGGAGACTGACCTAATTTTCAAAGGACAGTACCTCCAAGAGAACAACGCTTTCTGCTCATGCCATACTTCAGATAATTGTAGCTCCTGAGACTCATCTGTGTGCACTTTCCTACCAAGAGAAAGGGTTTTCAGATTTTCTGAGTGGGAAGTTTTCTTCTTCAGATCACTCATTTGGGTGTTTCCTGTCCTCTATGGCTGTTGTTGGCTTTGGACTGGGGTTGAAGGGTAGGACTGTATTTTTCCTTTTTTCTTTAGATCGTTGTCATGTAGCTGACAGGGCAAGAACTGAAATGCACAGCTCATCTGACAGAACTGAGGACATATCAATCTTATTCTTAGCTTTATGTATGGAATGAACATTCATATCCTTAAGTCTTGCTCTGTTTCTCTGCATGCAAAGAAGACCCTAACATCTTCAGAGGCCACAGCTTACAAACCATTGCATTGAATGATCTTGCTTTGTTTTCCGTCATCGTGTCTGGCATAGCTATTTCACTGTGAACACCTGCTGTCTGTCGTCATAGGGATGTTATGTGATCAGGAAAGCTGCAGATCCTTACCATCAAAGATGGGAAGGGAAGTGAATCATGTCAGTGTCCCAATTAAATTATACCAGAAATGGAAGACAGATTAATTTCCATATAAGGTGAGCTGCAAATTTAGTTCTGAAAATGATCAGTGTGAATCTTGAGGGGGGGGCAAAAAAAAAAGGCTAAGATCAGGGTAAGTCAGATTGAGGTGCACTTTTTGTGGCTGCATGACTGTAATGACGCGAAGCATCAAACAGCAATGCAGAAGATACTATGTGCTGTTTGCACTTGTTCACCCCAGCTGATGTTTCAGAGTATCTAATTCATGATCTGGGTTGAAAGTTCTCTAAAACTGGGTTCTTACATGTCACCCTTGGGAGAAAAGTCTTAAGCTACACCACTAGCCTGGATATGAAATTTGCTTTGTTGTAAGAACGTTGCTTTAAACTTGCATAAATAAATGCAAGGATTATTTTTTTTTTTAATTTTCTTATATTATTAGTGAAAAACAAGGCATTAAGAAAAATAATTTGTATCTTGTGAGATTGCTTTTCGCTCAGACTTTGTGTAGTCTTGAAGTGTTTCAAGTAATCACGTTTGGTTTAGGAAAGTGGCGATCCATACTGGCAGTGGAAATAAACACTAAAGGTGTCATGATGTGGGAATTCAGTACAAAATGTACTGCACAGACTTGCGTGCATGAATGAAACAAGATAATTCTTCTGAAAGAAAAATTGTAGAACAGTGGAGTTTTCCAGCTCAAGGTTCTTGGCGACATTTAACGTGTACTTCATTGTGTTCTTTTCTTGGGACATGTATTTAGATACTTCTCTGTCTGATGTGCAGACTTAGATTTCTTTGTGGTTTCCTGTTAGATCCATTCAGATGAGATGCTTCTGCAAGGCTGCTCTGCTTGCGTGTTTGATTTGGTCCAGGCGTTTTTGGTTTTGTACACTGCTTTCTGGACTGAAGTCCATCAGGCTGCTAAATTATTTAATTCTCTCATAGCTAAATTTCCTATCTCTACCAGCAGAGAGATGATAATTGGACTTAGAAATCAAAATGTTTTTATTTTTTTCCTTCTGAAGAGAGTAAGTTGAGGAAAACAGCAGAATTGAATGCCCCTGTGAATAGCCTTCCTTGTATATTTCATATATATGGAAAAATGCTCTTTTACATATTTTTCCAAGACGCACTTACCTTTACTGATAAGTTTTTTTGACTGAATCAGAATTATTCAAATAGGTCTATTGGTGGAACCCTGTTCACTTGATTAAAGGCCCAAATCTGCTTCAGTATATTTTTTTTTTTTCTGCTTGAGCAGCATCTGCCAATGTTCTTGTGTTTTCCTTATAATTACCTTCATAGTTGGCCATAATCCATTCAAAATGATGTATCTGCAATGAACCTGGGTAGTAACCCAGCCGGTGAGGATATAGAGACATACTTTGGTCACATGCTAAATTATTGATGTCTTTTGTTGCTGTTGTGCTTGGTACGCAAATGGAATAAGTTTCTATGTAGATATTGGTAACAAGAGATATGCATGAAGATTCTGATAAAAATAGAGGCAAATATGAGTGAAGGTACAAAGTGCTTGTTAATTTAATTGAATGCCAATATGTTGTCTTTGAGGCAGAAAACAAGTTGGATTCAATGACATGCATTATTTTAGTGATGCCAGACTCTTTTCTACAAAGTACCTGAGATTCTTACACTAAAAAGTTGGAATGTCTTTCTGTATGTAAGAATAGTGTGTCTATAAGATACAGGGAGAGAACAGAGTTGTTGTCGATATGCTATATATTGTATGGCTTAACATAATCATGTACTTGGAGATAGACAATTATGGCTTCTTTGCAAAATTATATTTACTATTTTTGTAGGCTTATAATAGGAGTAAAATACCCTATGGATCACATTCTGACTACAGAAAAGCACTAGTTGCAATCATATAGAAATATTTTTAAATGCAAGATGACTGCAAGGCAAAGATGTGTCTAGCTAGGGCTGAGAAGGATAGGAGGAGTTCACTGTCTTCCCAAGTCTCAACTGCCAAATATGAACCTTATAATGTACAAAGAAAGTAAAAATGCATTTTCTTTGGCTCTCACAAAATTGCTGACATTAGACCCCACACAACCCAGTTTTTTACTGTAGAGGAAAAAGCAGAAACATTCAAATTAATTTAGCAAGAGGATCTTGCACACAAACACTGGTCCAAGTTCCTGCAAATGGAAACCGGTTGCCTGATAATTGGGTACAGAATAGTGCTGTATCAAGGTTTAATAATGTATTTAAAATACAAAGTGCAGAAATAAAAATTCTTTTCTTTCTCTCTGTTCCAGGTTCTCTGGGAGATGCTAACAAGGGAGGTCCCCTTTAAAGGCTTGGAAGGATTACAAGTAGCTTGGCTTGTAGTGGAAAAAAACGAGGTAAGACTACGTTTCTACATTCAGGTACATAGATCAGAAAACAGTATTGGGGTTTTGCAAAAGACTTTTTCATCTTCTTCAAATTGAAAGTAAGTTCACGCGTATGGAAAGATTAGCAGTAGGAGCTAACACAAAGGGTCAAAGTGATGTTATTCCTCATGAATGGACCCTTTACATCTAATTGTTGCAGCTTCACGTCGTGATGCTGTAGATCAAAAATTGTACAAGTACTGTACTAGTTTCTCAGTCTCAATTGTAAAACCTAGGGGTTTGTTCTTAGTGATGAAAGAAGCCATTGCGTCCAAGGTAGGGGAACAGTTTAACTCCATCTCCTGCGTTTAGGACATCTTTTTACTGGCCGGGAGTTGATATATCTGTAAGAGACCTTCAGCTACTTCAACTTAACTCTCCCAGCAGGAGTCACTATAGTACAAGAAACTGCCGCTTAGATGAAAATTTCAAAAATAAAAGAAGAAAAAATAGTTTTAAAAAAAGAGAGAAATTACAGTTTTGCCACCTACGTTCAACACTACATTGAAGATGAGCTCCTCACTGGTATCGGCAAGGCTGCGGCATAGCTGCAAGCCTCCTCATGCAGAGTCTTTCCATTTCAAAAGCACTTCAGTGGTGTAAACACCGTTTGTACAGTGTCCCCAGCCTCGCTTTTCTTCTTCTCACAAATTGAGGCTTTCAGTTAGTTGGACATGTGAGCGTATATCTGAACACATAGTCCCTTGATATCAAAGAGAGTAACTACATTTAAAAAACATTTAAAGTTGTGACTGTACCACACACAGACAAGCATGGAAATCCTCCACAAAGATGAAACCTCCTCTATCTACACACAGCGGAAGCTTGGGAAACAGTACAATGGCGAGGCAGTGACTGTGTAATACAGATTTCTATTATTCTACATAAACTGTTTCTCAAAATGCTTCAGAGTTAAATAGTGGAGTTAGGTTTCCTCCTCTTAGTTTAATATTTTTTGTCGTTGACTTTTTTTTGTTTTCATTGCTTTTTCTTTTTTTTTTTTTTAACTTACATTTGAGAACTGGATTAATTCCAGTGAGCGACACTGATGTACTGATTAGTTGGAAATGCTACATTACCAGTCTGAAGGTTATGACCATGGTCTTCTAAGGTGTTTATCAGAGCAGGAGGTACGGTGGGACTCTTTCTCCTAGTTTAGGGAAAGCCTTATATATCAGTTTGAAGAAGGTGGAACCAATGAGCAGCGCTATGTTCTGTTATGTGCAATTTTATGTAAGTGTTACAGAGTGGCACTGATAACATTGTAAAGAGATTGTCCTATGCTTAAAGATGGTAGAGATACAAAGAACGTTTCTCTGCAGTCTCCCAGAGCAAGGAACTGTGTAAAATACAGCATGAGCAAATTGTGGACATGACAACTCTTTTACTCATGTCTGGAGGAACTTAAGTGTTGAGATTTTCAAAGCCAGCAATGTATGTGCCAGGTGTCACTAGCCTATTGCCACCATCTTCTTTGTAATGGAGCCAGGATGCTTTCAGAGCATGAACACTTGCTTATATAGATTTTATTTTCACTGACTATGACTTGGGGACCATGTTCAGAGTGTATGCCTTGTAAGAGTTGGCGTACATTACTTTTATTTTCTCCATAGTTTCTACCTCCTGAAGCAAGTATGAGGATCAGGTTCAACCCTCAGTTTCATCTACTAACATTAATAGACTTGCATGGATCTACTTCACAACAGAATTAAGTCATTGTTGAGCTAGGCCTTCATTCTTTTCACTCTAAGTCTCTTGTTAAAACCAGTGTGGGACTGAGGCCAAAGCATAATTACTTAGGTTGAAAAGTCCCACTTTGCAAATCTGGAGCGAAAGAAACAAAATGGATTTTAAGGATTTTGTATGGGTCCTTTCCAAGGCTCTGCATAATTTTGCAATGTAAGTTTTACTTTGGTACAGTTTTTATATAAATATATAATTTTAAGTCAGAAAAGAAAAGCACATGAGTTCATATCATACTAGGCATAGTCCCATGCAAAATTACAAATGAAAAATGTCTTTTCTCTTACAATACGATAGCTTTGGAACCTGCTACCTCTATATTCCATGGCAGATAACATTCTGCACAAGTGAGACACGGGTAAATGAGGACTACAGCTTATTTGCTACCTCCTGGAACTCTGAGGGTTACAGGCAAATACTGCAGAAAGATGAGGCAGTGTATTTTTAGGGTAATGACTCAACCAGAGATCAAGTGCCAGTACAGTTTGTTTATGCATTGTACAAATTTCTGTGTATTTCTTGCATAGAAAGCTTTGCACCTTAAAGTATTTACATTACTAAAATAATCGGATTCCTGCAGTGCCATGACCCTGTATGTCATATTTCCTGTTTTCATGGTATTCAAATGCTTGTATAGCAGAATTTGTTAACTCTTTTGTCTTGTAAGGCTTTGCAGTAACACAATGGTACAGAACTTGGCAGAACATGCTTTGATTTACTTCTGAAATTCCAAGAGTAGGAATAATCAAAGGGTCTTCCTGGTAGGTTGGACTGAACAGGTTAAGGTTCTCACCTGTCGTAGAACCTTTTTTCCAGCTTGATTTCCTTATATTTGGACCCATTTGCATTGCAGAACAGCTTTTTATCTTTTTTTTTTTCTTTTTTTTTTTTTTAAACTTAGTGTGAAGCATCTGAAGTAAGTTAGTTACATTAGTGAGAACAAAGGCATCAGCTTTTATGTATAATGCTGTTGGAATACGCATATGAGCAACTGGAGAGCCTTGGGTATTTGTGTGTGTATTATTTGACAGTGGAATTGGTTTTAAGGTTTGCAAAGGGTTTCTGGAGGCAAAGTCTTTAAGCTATGTATTGTCTAATACTCACTGAACAAATACTTTTCATGGCTTAAAACTCTCAGCAAAAGAAATGAAGCCAACTCCAAAGTAATTCTCTGTGGTCAGTGGACCTGGCTGTAACCAGCAACTCTTTGTCTTGCGTCATCAGAAAATATTTATCTGAGTTCACTGTGCTCTGTGAGTGCTCTCTGAGATCTGCATGTCCTCATTAATCGTTCTGACCACAGGCTTATGAAATGTCTCTTGTGTCATGTAGAGCTTCACTTAACTCTATAACTGAATGAACGTACTCTCTATTTCAGCCATTTGGTATATCAAAATTGAATATAGAGTTGTATATGTGTATGGGAGAAAGGAATTAAACCAGGCCGTACATTAAGCCTATTTTGATAAGCATCTTAAAATACTGCGCAGTGCAGTAGTTATGTCTACAAATTATGATATTTTAGTATTAAAATCTCTTTGCCTCATTTTTATTTCCTTGTCTCCTAGTTTTCATGAGCAACTCCATTGGTTTATTTGTTCCTCTCCTTCTTTAGAAATATATTAATTAACAGTACATCTTACTAGTGTTAGCCTTTTTTTATGTCAGTCATCAGTTTTGTGTTATGTTTAAATGAAAGAAGAGCGTATCTCACTTCTTTTAATTGCTCTGCTTTCATAAGAAATCTATTATTAGCACCTCAAGGGGAAATGTTTCTACTAACTGTCACGTTCTATCTCCATTAGAGATTAACCATTCCAAGCAGTTGTCCCAGAAGTTTTGCAGAACTGATGCATCAATGTTGGGAAGCTGATTCAAAGGTAATTTAATTTCTGTTATATTCTATATTCTTCACCTCTTATTTCTCTGTGTATGTTAAGCTGTCTTTGGAGGACAAGTCTGAGCTAACAAAAATATTAGATTCACAAAAATATTAGCTGGGGATGTATTTTCAAAATATTATATATTCAAAAAATACATATTTATGTATTTATACTTAAATGTGTTTCTGTCCTTTTAATCAAATGTTATTACTCTAAATTGCCTCACTACAGAGATTGTAAATAGGGTGAGATGACAAGAATGCTGCCATTTTTGATCAAGTGAAAAATAATTTTGTTTTTTTATTTCAGTAGTCAATCTTTCTTGCAGGTTTGTGAGTAATACATTTCAAATACCTATTTCAAGGTCCAGTTTTGATCTCTTTCTTGCGCTGGAAATGTATAAAGAATAAATGAATCCACAGAATATGGGTAGGAATGGCAAAAGCACATTCAAGATTAACATTTTTAAATGTCCTTGTCTTTTCCCCTAGGACACTGAATAATGAATTTCATGACAACTATACTGTAATAGTATAGTAATAGAAGTACTGCAGTATGCTGCTTAACTTTCCCCTATAACAATAAATCAGAAGAGAAATGAAAGACTATATTTGCTCAGTAAATACTTTTATAGATCCTGGCAATTACCTTCCTTAAACTGGTCCTGCTACATCCTGTTACATGTAAAGAACCTGGGGGCATACCAGTTCTGAGACCAAGTGTCAGGAGATATTTTATTTTGCCTATGAGGGTACTTAAGAGAGGAAAGGACAGTTAAGGATAGGAAATTTTGCACTTTTTTTTCAAGTCAAGGCACCAGGAAGACCTCTTAGTTACTGAAAACTCAGAACTACTAAAGGCCACAGAAGAATTTAGAGTGTGCGTTGCTGCACATACTAGGCCAGCTTGCTCTTTAGATTGCTTTAACCAGATATATGAGTGTCTGGAAGTCTGTTGCTGTATTTGCAGGAAAGGGAGGGATCTGCACATTGATAACAGGGATACCTGAGAAATTGACCTGGGCTTTAAATGAGTTTCTGGGATTGTTGATCCCAGATGCATATCTGGTTTGTGTAAAGAGCAAATACAAGGTTGGCTGAATTTTTCTGATAGTCTGCTCTTCACTACTTCTTTTTTCATTCAGCTTCTCATTTGTTAAGCAATTATAAATGCATTGTTCACATGACTGAAATGGAGTAATCTCTGGTCACATTTTGGGCATGTGACTGACAAACTCGGTCACGTGTTGGGAAAGGATCAGTACTTACAGCTATCAGAATGCCTTGATAAAAGGCTGTGAGGCCTGCTTGAGCCAAAAGATGGAGCACATTCCTCTAAAATGCTGCACTGTGCAGTTTTCCCTTTGGCCAGGATTAGCTTAAGAAAATCGGTGGTAGATGTATGAACAAGTTACTGAAGGTCAAGTGAGAATGTCAGCTGCTCAAAAGCAATTGCTTATATGCATAATTTCAGATCACAGAAAGCCTGAGGTATCTTTATGAGACTTAGTCCTGGGAAAAGAGGGATGTGCTTTTACTGTGGGGCTAAGGAATACACTTAGAGAGCTGCTGCAAAGCAGCTGCAGTGTCAGATGCTGCTCACACTATAACCTTGTCATGGGAATTAATGCAGTTACTAACTGTGCTTTGAATTTCTAAAAATTTGTTTATTCTCGGAGGAAAATGTCCATAGTGTGCTGCTCCAGGTAATGTATATTCGGAGTCTTCACACAGTTTAAGCTGTGCAAGTGAAGCAGTCTCTGGTGGGTTCGAAGTATTTTACTAAAATGCTAAGTACTAATTACTCTAAATCAGTAATTATTTAATAATTTCTGTGGTATAACTGAGTATCTTAAATTAACAAATGTAAAATCCCTATGAAAAAAGCAACTTTTGCTTGAGTACTAGAAAATTGTACAAAGGTTGCTCATCACTAAAGCTTTCATCAACTGGGGACACCTGCTTTGGAAACACAGGTGAGTGCATGTTTCTCATTTCCTCTGTTCCTTCAGTTTATCCCCACTTTAACATCAGAGCTGTACAAATTATTGAATATTTTGATAGAATTCAGAAATTTGAGAACAGAGAAGCAGCAATAAAGGAAAGGCATATGGTTTAAATATCCTGGTTTTAGGCAGACGTGTTTAGTAAGAAATACTGAGTGGAAGGAAATTGTGAAAGCATTAGCCAGAACTATTTCTGGAGAAGCATATATATTTTAAAGATTTTTTGCATGATACATCACAGATATGAAGGGAAACAATTTTCAAAGGTGACTCATCCCTTGATATTTTGAGTCTCTTACAAGAAACCATTTATGATGCCTGGCTTCCTGGGAAGTACCAAGCAGCTGTCCATTGGAAATAAGACTTTTTTTCCTTTTTTTAAATAAAGATAAAGCTCCTCAGCTTGAGTTTCCAACTTCAGCAAGCACCTCTTGCCAGTTTTACCTAAGTTATTAGTCTACACCTAGAGTGCACGTATTAAATCTGAAGTCTTCATCCCCCTTGGGGGAAGAAGCCGACAAAAACACATACCAATGTAGGCCTGTGTCTTGCTGTTAGCTGCACCTCCAGAAAAATCTGTTACCTGTATGTCTGGCATCTGTAAAGCTGGCAGGATAGCTGACAGCTGTTCACAGAAACTGCACAGCCAGAGAAGCTTTGTGAGTACTGTGACTGTACAGTTGTTCCAGCTGCAGTCCTGCAACACAACAGCTCCTTTTCAGCATGTAGAGATTTGCTGCATACCAGCTTGGTCCTGCTCTGTGTAGGACCAACCGAATGTGTTATTGCTACTCCCAATTCAGTCTGTTGGTACTTCAGCCTCCCTTGCTAAAAACCCTATTCTCTGTCATTGCTATTCCAAACTCCAAATTTGCTAGGCAGACCTGATGGCAGTGCTGATTATGTTAATTTGGTGTCCTTGGGTCCAGCAGCATCATGCATGCAATGGAGCTGCTGTCTTCCCTGCCCTCCTGTGAGTGCATCTCTGTGGGCAGGGGTCCCCACTGGGCTTTTGCACTGGGCACACATTAATGAGTGCACACTGTGCTGCTGAAAGGCTTGTTGGGTGGTGGGCTAGAGTCCAGGCTGTACAGTGAGTACTTGGTGCAGGTATGCAAAGAAACCTGAATAGCTCACCCCACTGCCCATTTGCCCAAATTCATGGAAATGGACCAAAAAGCACCAGACAAAGCCTCCAGTCACAGCCGAATAATGCAGCATTACAATATAAGAGAGCCTGTCTTTTTTTTTGTTATGCATTTGACGCTTTTTCATGCTGTTTGACATTTAAAATAAAGAAATTGTCTTCTTTTATAATGTGGAAATCACTTGGATCTTCCTGGGAGAGACACCTCAGCATTGTTCCTAATTGTTTTTGTGCTCCCAAATTAAAATGCACGTTTTAATTGCGGCATCTGTAATTTTAGCAGAAATGGTATAATTAGAGGCGAGATACAGAGAGAATGCGCATCATTCCCTTATTATATATCTACATTTTGTTTCAACCTTTTGTCTCAACTTTGTCTGGAGTCTGTCAAACAGACTAACAGAGTCAGCGTTCTTTCAAGAAACACGCTTTACCGTGGCTTTTTCAGTTAATTCTCCCACTTCATAGCTTCATTTCAGGACTACAGGGGAAGCAGAAAAAGCAGAGAAGCTGTGACTGCTCTCCATAAGTGATGAATGTGGTTGTACTATCAGCACAATGGGTGCTGGGCGCAGAGCTGGGCGCAGAAAGTTGAGAGAAAGAGTCCAACACAGGACTGTTCCCGTGAGCCCTGCTGGCTAAGGGGAGGCAGCATCATTTAGCCCAGATCTCTGCTTCTGCCCAGGCTACCAATGAGCTAACAAACTGAGAGGCTTTTTTGGAAAGCGTCCTTCCCTGCAAGAACCCAGCTCTGCAGCCAGGAGCCCATTTGTGATGGGCAGCTAATAGCATCTTTGTGCATTAAGGAGTTTGTGTTACTCCCTGTAAAAGCCATCTGTCTAATGACCAGCTGCTGATAGGGTCCAGCCTTCTCTCTGAGGTGTTATTTCCCTTGTTAGCTTGAGGAAAACATCATTTATAGAATGAAGAATCTTTGTAGTCGTTATTATTACTAACATTGTTTAATGTTTTTACTGCTATCCCAGGAAGTAGCAAATGGTTATTTAGGTAGATAGAGGAGAATAAGCGAAGGCTGAAGTCCTACTGGCTTATGTGGCTCTTTCCAAACTTAACATTTCTCCAGTTGAAGGAATAACAAAAAAAAAGCAAAAAACAACAACAAAAAAAAAACATTTAAAACTTCACACTTCTGATGTAGTTGCTTGTAGTCCATCACTTTCAGCTGAACCAATGACACTATGCAGTAATAGTCATATATGAGTGCAAATGCTGATTTTTATTTATTTGTTTATTTATTTATTTTTCCAGAAAAGGCCATCATTCAAGCAGATAATTTCAATTCTGGAATCCATGTCAAACGATAGCAACCTTCCAGATCAGTGCAACTCATTCCTGCATAACAAGGCGGAGTGGAGGTAAGCTTCCTGCCTCCCAGGATGAAATGATGCAGTTTTCCTTTTTAGTGGTGCAAGTCTGTGCTGTTTTCAGATGGACATCAGGCACTGATGAGGTATTGGCAGAGAAATTTCTATTTTTAGAACACGATTTACCTTGTTGTTTTTCAGGAATGCCCAGAATGTTGTGAAACCTGTATTAGGAGCCAATACGCTTAGCCGTACGCTATGTTTATTATTACATTGGTTTAGGTATCATGTTATTTATGGCTTTGTGATTCATGTCTTAAAACCAGCAATGTTTTCAGTGAATGGTGAGGGCCAAACAACTCAGGTGTATGTTCTGTTTGGTGCAGTTTTGACAGGAAACACATAGCCAGCAAATGTTTCTTTTAGCAAAAAAAGGACATAAAAGAATAATTTTTCAAGTCAAGCCTTTATTTGTCTTCACTTGAGTTTTGTCATAGTTGTGCATTCTTTCCCTTGCATTGACTTTGCACCCCTGCGTCCAGGCCAGCCCTGCTTTTGCAAAGTGCAATTGGGGGAATGTGGGATTTTCTCTATTGCCGATCATAATTTCTAGTCAAGCACGATTATAAATGGAGATGAGGTTTGAGAAAATAACAGCACGAGGCCCATTTTTACAGTCAAGGTGTCAGCCTGTTTTACTGGTGTGCCAAAACTTCAAAAAATGTCCCTGGAGCACATTTGTTGGTTGGAAAGCCTGCAGCCTCACAGTACATCCTGTGTTTGGAAAAGCAAATTGAAAACAGATCTGCAGGGGCAGAAGACTTTTACCAGACGATTGCACTAGGTCTATATTAAGCAGCTTGGCCCCCCTCCAGGTGAGCGGGGAGCGGAGCTATTAAAGGTGCCCTGCCTGCACTGCGGGCGCGGCAGAAGCCCGCGAGAGCACGGGGACAGGAGCACGGAAGCGGGCCTTGCAGCAAAACCCCAATCCCGTATCCCCTTCGCGGACTTCCCAGTAAATTCGAGACTTGCGCTTTTAATTGGAAAGAGTGGAAAAAATGACTGTGAGCCGGGACGCTTCCCCGGTCACATGGCAGCGGTATAAATAGCTGGGACGGCTCCTGCCCTGACTCAGCAGCGCTCCGCCGCGGCCCCCGCACCGCCAGCACCGGCGGCGGCAGCGCGACACCTGCTGGCGGCCGCCCGCCCTGTGCCCGACCCCGGCCCGCTGCATCGGTGCTTCCTCGCTCTTTTCGCTGCCCCTGGTGTGGTTCTGATTGGTTCTGCCTGTAGCACGGCTTTTGAAGAATGTCACTGTCTTCCCCCGAGTTCTGTATTACAAGGCTTGCTGTCTAAAATAAGGAAGCTCATGGTCTCGCAGCAAAAAAGAGTTGTGCAGAAGTTTAATGTGCTGTAACTTCTGCATTGAAAAAGCTTTTACTCGTGGCTTTATTTATTTGTTTATTTACTATCCCAAAGAAATAACAACAGGGAAAGAATTGGAGGTGTTACTAAGAAATAGGAATTTTTAATAAAGCCTGGCCATCAGAGCACTGGATGGAGCTGGGAAAAGTAAAGGTTATGCTTAAGCTCCAAATTAGTGATCCAGATACTGCATGTTCATGGTGATGCTGCACTTATCAAAGTGAATCAAAGCTGGGATAAGTTGGGTCGCGTTGTTTCTCAACTCTGTAATGTGCACTCTGACCAGCTGGCATGGAAGCAGAATGTGCTGAATCCATACACAACTAGCGCAGGTGAAAGGTCAGAATGTAATTTATCATTTCTTTAATGTGGTCTTACTGGTAAAATGTAACGGTATTCACGTTTATATTGAATAATGTTTTAATCTCCCTGTTCCATAATGTCCTTATTTTATTTCCTAACTATTCTACACCTCACGTTTTTATTATTAATCAGATAAGGGCACCATCGGCTCACTGTCCTATGACTAAGTTGCACAGATCTGCCCTATGTTTAAATTCATGTTCTGTCATATCTTTGGAGCTCTTTCCCAAATCACTTTTATTATGGTAGGAAAAAATTGGTGTTGAAGTAATGATGTTCCAATTCAGTGAGAGATCGCATTTGTCTGCATTTAGCCGTGTGTACTAACTGTGTTTCTTGGACTTGCATCCTTTCCCTACAAGTGACTGTTCAAATGATTAAAAGCAGTCTATTAGTGATACTCATATTAGTGTATCAGTAACAATTCAAGACACATAAACAAATACCACTCATTGTTTTTAATCTGTGGCTGTTTATCATTATAATTCCTAGTGAGAGCATACACATTCTTCATTGTCACAGAATGAGATTATTCTAGAATAAAGCAAGCAAGCTGAAACTGCAGAAGCAAACAAATACACGCTCTCTGCAATGTATAATGTTTCAAGCTGCTTCATTTATGAAGGAAGACTCATTAACTGGGCAATGTACGATAGCTTTCTCTTTTAATTACACAGTTTTATTATACAGTGGAATTATTTTCCGGAATGCGACTGTTTTTGCAGACTGACCTTCTATTATAAGAGAAGTTTCTAGCTAATGAAGAGAAGTAATTACAGCACAAAATAGACTTTTGATATATAGAAAGCTATTGTTACCAAGACATTGCTAGTGCAGAATGTTGTCTAAAAGAGAGGTTTAATGTACATATTTAACAAAATTACAGAGTTGCATGTATTGAGCAGTGATGCTGAGACCAAAGAAAAGCAGTGTGCAGCAATCCTGTAACTGCTTTGTAGTTACTGCAGTAGGTTGAGGCGTACATGTTGTGCTGACCAGGAAAAGTTTGTGACAAGGAAATGAATGCTGGAAAGGAGTTGCTTTCTGACCACACTGTGCAGTGCTTTTCAGTTTCATTCCTTTAGAGTGTCACAAGATTTAGTTAGCTTTCTGCCTAATGTATGTGTCAAAAGGTCTGCCTGGAGCATGGCTTTCAGTGTTTTCTAGGAATTTTAAAACAAATGTTGAATTTGCCATTTATTAGGATATATGGCGACTTTCCACCCATCGCAGAGATCAGCCCTGACCTTTACATGCCTAAAAAAGAGAGAGAATTTTTCTGGAAATCTGAAGCATAATAATTGTGAGGGACGTTTGTTCTGACCACCACACAGAGCAGCTCACTCAGCATGGTTTAAGTGGGATAAATGCCCTTGCCCCAGGCGGCTGATTTTTGCAGTGGAATTAAGCGTGGTGGTAGAGTTTGCAGTGGTTTGCTACTTATTCACACTCTGCGTCTTTTCACTGGACTTCTATGAGCATTACTCTCTGACAGAGATTTCTTAATAAAATAGAGCTTATACAAAATTTAGGATATCTAAATTCTCTCGTTTACTTAAGTAGTCTCTTTGGGTATGAACTTCCTCACATTAAGGGGCTGAAATCCTTTAGTTTGATAGTGGAGAAAAGCTCAATTACTCTGTATATTAGGATAGGGAAAAAAAGCACTCTATTTTTTACCAAGCGGAAATGACAGCTACCGTTGTGCTAGACCTTTTATTTTCTTTTTGTAAACATCAGAAGGAACAGATTTTCTGCAGTATGTTTATGGAAGAAAATATTGTAAAAGTTTGAGCGCAGGTGTTTGGCATTGCCAAGTGTTCCTAGCTATCTTAAGAGCTCTCTTCAGGGTCTGTCTCATTAGGAGCTTGCTCTCTTTTTTAGGAGCAAAACCAGAACACTGTGACGGACTGCTCTCACAGTGTGAATGGGAAGTAACTGAAGTAACTGTTTGCTAAATAGCTTCCATACAAATGAAGCATTTGATAACAAATGGAAATTTTTTCTTTTGTGATCTTATGAGCAATGCAACCCAACAGAGACAGTATCTAAACTCCTTAGAATACAGCATTTGCTTCCTGTCTTTCTTGTTTCTCTCACCTTTGCTTCTGTGGTGAAAAGCAGGAAAAAAAAAGTAAACCAAATCCTCTAATTAACTATTACTAATTTGAGAAGCTGGTAACCATTTGGGGGGCTGGATCTTATGTTTTATGTTCTTGCTTGTATGTACATGCCCTTATCTTGACCTAAAGAAACTGGAAGGTTAGCAGCAAAAATACTGAAATATTGAGTCTCTGTATGATAAACACAAGGTCAAGTAAAATTTGTGGTCATGTTATAAAACTAGGCAAATGGGGTTCTCCAGACTACTCATGTTGCATTGCTGATGATCATCCCAGTATCTTTACTTAATATAGTTACTTTATGGATAATATATTTCCTGATGTTCAGGTGGAAAAAATAGCATTTATTTTTTAGAATTTTATTATAACATGGCATTCCTACTCTTTTTAAAATTTTGTTTTTCTTCATTTGGAGGTATTATGGTTATTCTGAAGTGTATAAACATTATCAGTTGTTCTTAAAGCTCTGAAAGGCTTTGCATTTGGTAATTAAATGAACTGCTTGAGTTAGTATTGTACTTTTCTGCCTTTCACATTTAATTAACATTCATGTGGGAATTATGAACAATTTATATCTGTCGAGAAAAGACAAGACGTAACAAATTGTCTCCGTGCAGATGTGAAATTGAGGCAACCTTAGAGAGACTAAAGAAACTGGAGCGTGATCTGAGCTTTAAAGAGCAGGAACTAAAGGAACGGGAGCGACGTTTGAAGATGTGGGAGCAGAAGTTAACTGAACAGTCCAATACTCCTGTAAGTAGACAATAATTTATCCTTTCATTTTACTTCAGAAAGCATTTGGTGTTTTGCCTATGTAAGTCTAGGGATACACCAAGGGACCAGTGCTCCAGTTTTCTATGTCTTGTTTTGGGCCTATTTTGTAATGTCGTTGCAAATAACTGTATTATTTTTTTAAAAAATCATGTAATACATTGGATATCAGATACTGCCCACAGTTCATTTTGTGCCATGGGCTCTTGAGTAGTTTCCCATTGATTTAATTACAGTTCTCAGCTTTAAAATTTGATTGCGTTCAGTAAAGTCGTTTTCAACTAGAAAGTTGTTGACTTTAAATGGACACAGCATTTGGTCGTAAAAGATTAATTTGTTTATTCAAAAGAAAGCCTGAGAAACCTATGTATTTTTAAAAATATTCTTTTACTATGAGAAGAAACAAATTTCCGTAACATGAAAGGAGGTCAAAATTACAGCTGCTAATTTGAGACTTTGTACATAGTTTGCGTTAACACGCTCAGACCAGCTGGTTGTTAGCTGTTGGGACCTCCACGTTTGTATTAATAAATTGAACAAAAAAAATTCCTTTGTATCATCTTGAATTTCTTAATGAAACATGATATCCTCAGTGACTTATTGGCAGAAGGAAGACTACAGGGTTAGTGCCTGGATAAAAGCATATTATGATGGAATTGTTAAGAAAAATACTGCTATCAACCCACTTGTTTTTAAAGTGCTAGCCAAAATAAGTATGGAATTGAGTTTGCAATAGTACCTTATATACTTAAACCCAATTTTATCTTGCTTATATCATTGATTCTGATCGGAGCCATTTACATACAACTTGTGTTTAAGGCAGAGCTTATTCCTGTTATTTGAATGAAGTTACATTCATGTTCCTGCTGTGACCATGTAAAGAAACAATGAAGAATGAATGTTTTCATATGTGTAGATAGTATGTGTTTTTAGTAGGTATCCCTGTGTCTGCTTCAATGCTTGCGAACTTCTAGTAACTGAGATGTGGACTGTTGTCTGTCTTGCTCACAGCCTGAGACACAGCTTTAATGAGCAAATCTTTTTGCAAGCAAGGCCCTAGGGTTTTTTGTGGTGTACCTGCTTATGACTACTACTTTTCACTTGTAGCTGGCCTTGCTGAAAGAATAAAGCATTGTGCTATGGCCTGTTGTGCTGAGCATGAACTATCTTTCTGCATAATATTAACTCAACTCTCCTATTGCATTTAAGTGCAATTTATTCTAACAGAAAAATAGATATTTTTTCCCATAGGTCTCTAATGAACTGTTGCATGGAATAGCTTTAAAATAGAAAAAGGAAAAAAGTCTTTTTCTTGGGAAAAAAAAAAATTACATATTGGCAAAAATTGACTTGTTCTAGCAGGATCAGTTTCTTCATAGCAAATGTGTTTGTAGCCAGTGCCTTGTAGAATTTCAACTCTCTCTTAAATTCATAGCTATATATCATTTGGAAAACATCCCTGGGCATTCTCTCTGCAAGTTGTAATCCTTGGAGTCAGGTGTCTCCCTCCGTCTCTCAGTTCAGGGTATGTCTGCTTAGCAATGCCAAACCTTATGATTGCAGCAGAGAGGTGCGCTGCTTGATTTAAGCTACCTTGGCTGTAAAGAACAGTTGTGAAGACATGCAACCTGAAGCTAATAACATGGCTTAAAGTGTCCACTAGGCTTATGCTTGGTTTTTAGCCGGCTCTAGGCCCTGTTGTGTCTCAGATGGTACTGTTGTCCCTGCTGTGCACTCTGCAGTCACTTCTTCATTTTGCTCTGCAGTAAAGACTGGAGGCCAACAGACGCTTTTAAAGTGGTGTGCGGGAAGAGAAACTCAAACCAAGTTAAAGGGAAACAGGGAAGCTGACTCTGCCACAGAGTTGGTAGAAGCTTCATCCTGGAATCCCATGTGGTAGGTAGCTCTGAGTAGCAGGAGGC
This sequence comes from Coturnix japonica, assembly GCF_054131305.1. Classification (NCBI taxonomy): domain Eukaryota; kingdom Metazoa; phylum Chordata; class Aves; order Galliformes; family Phasianidae; genus Coturnix; species Coturnix japonica. Next base: position 18,046,663 of record NC_140669.1, read on the forward strand.
AGCACCTATTCTAAAGAATAAAATGTGTCTTTGTGCACAACAGCATGAGAGAAAGATGAGGCCAAGTCTTACAAACACCTCTGTGAAGGTAGTGTTTCTCCCTGGGCTTATTTTGACTGTTTCTGCTGTGACTTACATAGCAGAAGTCTCCAAGTCTTATCCCAGCAAATTTTCTTTGTGCAGAATGTCTTGCACAAGGGAATATAGAGCCTTTTGCAGGAATAGAATGTGTCCACAGCTGTAGTGAAATGGGAGGCTTTTTGTGAAAGACGACCTGGCTCAACAAGTGAGGTGCGTGTAGCTAAGGTGGATCTCAGATAGAGGAGGACAGCAAGCAAGACAGGAAGTCTGAAGATTCAACTGTGGTGCCATGCTCCTGCAGGTCATTGTTTAAGAACAGTGATTTGTATGGAGATGGAGGATCCCAGCAATCTATAAAAGGCCTTGATGATGGTCACCACATGTAATGTGACAACAAATAAAGGCCTTGTCACAGAGAACACCTAAGCTCTCAAAATGGGGGGGTTGGACTCAGTGATCTCTGGAGGTCCCTTCCAACCCCAGTGATTCTGTGAAAATAACAAGAAGTGGTAAAATGTGGAGAAAGTTAGGTTTTTATAACCCACAAAATGCACCACAGCTGTGGACTACTAGCAACTTAACCTATTGCCAAACATTGCAGTGACACATGAATATGTTTTAGAGGAAAGCTCTTTAGCAGCTTTGTTGATTTTTCGTAGAGTTCTTCCCATACTTCAGGGGATGCATTTCTGTGGTTCTTAAGTGATTAAAACTCTGATAGCTGATTAAAGAATTATCTGACACTAACTCAGTGTGCTGAGCATCTTGCTGCAGTGGCTATTTCTCGTTTTTTCTCTATATTAGTAGGAGCTGATTGTTTTCTCATTCCCTAGGAGCTATTGGTGTTCTTGATTTAAGCAGCGTTCTGATGATAATCTTTTCCTGTACAACCAGGTCTATGTAGGCTTATCTGGGGATCATGTAGACAGCCATAGGACACAAGAGGAGTATTAAGAGCTCCCCATCTCTCCAACTTGTTAATTTTACTTTCATTTCATAAACAACGACCACTGACTTTTGTCACCACAATGCAAATGGAAAGCCTATGTAAGTAGGAAAAACCTGAGAGAAACAAAAGGCAGATATTCTCCTTTTTAATCACTGACAGTTAGTTAATGAAAGTGGTTTTGAAAAGAAATTGGTGTTCTTTGAGCAGCCTGGCCATAAGGCCTCCCATGTGGCAGGCCATGGCACCACCATAATCCTCTCATAACCTGTTGTGATTAACTGTTGTCAATACTTCAGTCAGTTTTGTGATTAAGTTAAGAAAGATGTAGAAAAACATGGCTTTGTGGCAGGTTGTTTTGGGGGCAACTTTAAAAAGACCGACCATTTCAGTTGTTCATGTGCAGCTCCTTTGCTTCTGCTTTAGTTGGTAGCTGAGTTTAGGTCCATACACCTGAGGTTTTGCTCCCTGTGAAGAATAGGCAGGCATGTCACTGAAGTTACTTGCTGCAGCATTCTAGGGAGGCATTGTTATTTAGCTGGAAATGGTTTCAATTTGTAAAACACTGTAATTGCAGACTGACACAGGAAAACACACTTTTCTGTAGATGAAGATTGAATCAGTAGAGATTTAATATCACATACAACCAAATGGTAGATATCTAGAATTTTATACCATAGGAAAGATAAAAGAAAAAAAAAGCCAACCAACCTGAAGAATCTGGCCAAGCAGCCCCCTTTTCCCATTCTTTCTTCTCCCCAGAACAGCTTCCAGAAGCAATGTGCTGGCACAGGCTCAGGGTGGTTCCTGTCTCCTTTGAATTAGTGAGAGGCTTCTTTCTGACTGTGGCTATAGCAGTGTGACCCTTTCTTCTGTTGAGTATATGCTCAAAAAGTCTTTGCACAAATAATACTGCTGCTGTTATTTCTAATATTTAGAGGGCTGCTTCTTCTGCACCAAACTTCAGTAGCATGTTTGGATTCTCTAATGTAATGTGATTCATTCTTCAGTCCTGAAAGGTTCAGTTAAGCAACTCACCCAGACTTATGTTGTGACCCAGGAGCCAGTCAACCTGGCTAGAAAGCATCATAATCTGTTTTATGCTGTACAAAATGAAGGATTGAAGAGCCTGAACCTCCTTTTATCATGAAAGCTCTGCTACCTGTGGTTCTTGCCATATGATTCCGTGATTATGCACTTCCTTTTGAGAACAATGAGCACAGAATTAAGCTGTTGTAATGAATTCTTGATCTCCGTGTTTAGATTCACTAATCATTATGCTTTCTGTTTATTGCCAACTAATCTGGTGGTGTCTTTTTCCTTGATTTTTAAATTGGTTCTAACTTTCACTTTTGCTCTGTCCTTTCCTCCTTCAAATAGTTTCTCTTACCTCTTGCTGCAAGAATGTCTGAGGAGTCTTACTTTGAATCTAAAACAGAGGAGTCAAAGAGTGCAGAGATGTCATGTCAGATCACAGCAACAAGTAACGGGGAGGTAGCTGGCATGAACCAAAGTCTGAAGGCCTTGATGATGACGGGCTTTGGGGATATCTTCTCTCTGAACCAAGCAGGATCTGTCCTGCGTTCTGGAATGCAGATAAACATGCAAGCCAAAAAGAATTCTTCTAAAACCACCTCTATGAGAAAAGGAAAGAAAATCAACATGGCTTTGGGTTTCAGTGAATTCGACTGGTCAGATGACGATGATGATGATGATGATTTTGATGACACAGATGATAGCAGCGAATGAAATCAGTTACAGAATTAAATCTGAAATCGATTTTAGCAAACCAAAACAATAAAGTTTAAGAACAAGAATCCTGTCAGTTTGGTCTGTTCAAATCCTGTAAAAGAGAAAAAAAAAAAGTGAGACGCTTTCCAGGCAGAGCATGTTTGTGTGTAGAAAGACATTGTTCTTGTTTAGATTATGTTGACTTATTTCTGTTTTGATGAAATTTGGTACTAAACTTCCAAAGTAATTGAGATTACTATTAAGAACTATGATTATGTCTGTAATTCTTTATGCCTGATTATAGAAACTATGGCTTGATAAACTTGAGAACTGAAAACATTGGGGGAAACTTCAATGTCTTTAATGCAATTAATGTACTGCAAATTTTTCTGTGGATTTTTTTGGTTTTTTTTTTTTTTTTTGGTCACTATCTTTACCCCTTTAATTGTCAATCATATTAATATACTTGTGCTTTCAGATTTGCTGTTCTCCGCAATTCGATTTTTCTTACTGTTGCAGTGAAGGGGTTTGCTGTGTTTCTAATTTAAAGCTTTTTCAAGGTGAGGTTATGGGAAGTCACAAATACGTTTCTAGGAAAAGAGAAGCTTAGCTGAGAGAAATAAAAGGGTAAGCTAAATATACAGTTTAAAAACTGAATAGCAGCAGAATCCAGATAATCCCTATTAGTAGATGATTTGTATAAATGCTTTTCCCCTTGCGTGTGTGTGCATGTGTATATAATTCACTCTAGCAAAGCGAATTGCAATCAGACTTCTGCATCTATTATCAGATATTGTGATCTAGAAGCTAATTTTCAGTTATGTTGATGTAAATCCAGGAAGCCTCATTAACTTTGATGGACTTACTCTGGTACCTGAGAGTAAAAATGGGTGTTAGCAAATTTTGATTCTGTTGCATCTCTTAAGGCACATGCGCTGTCCTTACAAAAGGACAAGGAGAAGTCATGGTGACATTTCAGGTTGGACCCTACTTCTGTGGCTCATGTGAAATTCTCAGTGGTGGCAGTAATATGAGGAATATTTACAAGTCCCTGAGTATCTGGGTTTTTTTCTTGTTTGTTTGTTTTGTTTTGTTTTTGCAACTAAATCACTTCTAAAGCATTGCCACTACTGTTACGACTTACCATAAAACTCAGCATGTAACAATCTGCTGCAATAATTGCCTGCCAGGCACTTGTGTTGAGAGCAGTGACTATGTTTCTCCTGATGACCCCTTTAGCAGTAATGCAGGAGGAGGGAGGGAAACTGGCGCAAGCACAAATGCAGGTTAGAAAGGAAGCCGATATAAAATATTTGCCCAAGGAAGAAGGACAGCATTTCAAAAGAGAAATGTTACTGTTTAGTTCAGCTACAGTGGGAATAAGTTGTCAAAATTCCATTCTCTGTTACTGGAGGGGGTTTCTTTAATGAAAACTTCTGTTTTTGAGTGGCTTCTTTAATTATAGGCTTGTCTGTTACACAGCTCTAACCTATGTATTATGGTGAGTATTTTTGTAGATAGCTTAGAGAAAAATGGATACATTAGATAACAGCAGGCCTGAAATCATTACATGTCCAGACAACAAAAGAGAAAGTTCTTTGAAGGAGTTTTCCCAGAGTGATGAGTGGGCACCTCTTTGTGATGTGAGACAGAATTGTTTTATTCTGAAACAGCGAGGCAGTGAGTGCTTCGGCCAGAGCTAGTGTGCGCCACTCAGTGTTCACCAGGATAGCCCTCCAAAATGCTTCCTTTCAAGTAGGATATCATTCCTCATTCCCCTTCTTCCTAACAGTTGCAGGTCCGTTGGCTTGAAGTTGATCCTTGTGCATCAGGAGATTTTTTCATGTCCAAACTGTAATATAAATGATGTGATGAGCTTACTCTACATTCTGGGAGCAACATGCTCCTTAGTCACAGGTAGGGATGGCATTTTAGGTCCATCTGACTTTAGAGAGAAGAGATACCGAAAGCCAAAGAATAAACTGGAAATATGAACAAATAGGCTATTTCCAGGGCAGATTTGCACTCTTTCTATAAGTTTATGTCTGCTAACACCCATTGCAGTTATATTATTTTTTTAACTTCCACATTGCACACAGGAAAATTTGATCTGATACATGCACTTAAGATGTGTGTTGTTGTGCATAGACTATTGTACCACATATGCAGTGTAGTGTTGTACAGCTTTAACTGAAAACAAAATTTGGTTCAGTACAATTAGCGTTCAAAAAATATCTACTTGTCCCTAGCGCTGTTTTGCACTTTCTGTAGGATCTGACACTCTCAGAGCACTTTATGCATATTTATATTTGTGTAAGTTTTAATTGAATTTTTATGTTCACTCCTTAGCGTTTACAGAATTAAAAATAGTCCTTGAGCAGTACACTACAGGAATTCTTAGTTACAAAATCCCCAAATTTGGGTCTCTTTCCAAATTTTTATTCCTACTACCCATGTGTGTCTCTTATTTCAGCAGAATGGTATCAGAATTTGGTAACATGCCCGTAGGAGTTTCAGCTATTTATTTAGTTACAGTTCTTTTATGGGGGGAAAAAGAAAAAAGGTTTTATTCTTTACTTTCTCCACACTTTGCTTCTAAAAGCAAGTTAAGCTGTATTAAGGATAAAATTAGACTCTCTTAAAACAACTTGTTTTGTGCTTAAAGTAGCAAAGATCTCTGAACTTCTAAGAAAGTTAAGATACGACAGATAACATATGATAGGGTCTGTTGGTGTAGTCCTATCATCGCAGTGTTATACTTAGGATATTGGCTGTGCTTATAAGAAAAAAAATGATATTGATTGAATTTTTGCTTTCTGTGATGGCTTTCATAACAGATGTCTGCAGTTTACAAGCCAAAAATTGTATGTGAGAATCAGCTGTGTTGTTTCTGCCTCTGACAAACTCCTAGCTAGATAAAAGTTTTGGAATCATCTCTGCTGGGCAGGTGTGTCGTTTGGAGGAGATCATAGTATTTTCATCTTTCAGACCTGATTTTGCTCTGCTGTGCAATCTGGCCTGTTTTCTACCCGTGTCAGCAACACAGCCACTTGCTGTGCCAGCTTAGGAATGCATTAACCAAGCCCCAGAAGTGTTTCTCTGGCTACTCTGGGCTGTGAGCAAAACTACTGAAAGCCTTCCCGTGCTTCATACACCTCTAAGCTTACTCATTTCTGTTGGGCCTTTTGAGGTCACAGATTTCTCTGCCTTCCCTAAAGTTCTGCAGGTATCTGCAGCAGAGTAGTGCTGCTGTACTTGACAGAGGGGAAATGCAAGAACTGGGCCTCAGCTTCTCATTTTCACAAGGCTGTTCTGCCAACATTTACTATAGTGGCTCAAGAGAAGAATGGTGAGGATCGTCTTTTGGCTCACTTAAATATACAGAGTGAGCTGGGACCAAGACAGGATGTCCTAACTCGCAACTCTGTTTCTTTTCCTTCAGAGTTGGGGGAAAGAACAGGGGAGGAATTAATGGCATAAAACTTTTGATCTGGTCATTTTTGTGACTTAATCTGACCTGACCAGTTTTGTGACTCCACTAATTCCTTGGAGGTACAGCGTGTAGGTGTGGTGCATCCCCAGCTGGCTGGAGGCCTGGCCTGGAGTTTGTCCCCTCTAGCTGTGAAGGGCTTTGGGGAGGTGAGGTCTGGAGTAGCTCCTTGTCTCACAGTTGTGTTTGACTTGTCATTTCTTTATTGTTTGAGCAGTTCTGTTAGATGTTGATGCCTTTTAGATGTTAAACAGTTATTAAGAATTAAATATTTGTTGCAATAACAAGTTATTTTGCTCTCAGCAGTAGTAGTAAATCTGTAGTGTGCATACAGCTATTCAGTATCCAGCAGAGTCACTGTGTCTTTAGTACTGTAGTTCCTTTTTCTGTAATCAGGCAGCTTTTACAGGTTTTTAATAGGACTTCTAACTTGACAGAGGTTATGACTACAGTCCTACGTAGAATCTTCAGGTAAAAAGATAAGTTTGTTTAGTAATTTTCACAGCCCTTAAAATGCACTGGTAGGAATCTGGAGGAGTATTGTTTCCCCTTTTCCCCAGACTTTGGCTTGGTGTACACTGTAAAACCTGCACAGAGGTTTCTGATGTGTGAAGATTTAATTTTGAAAATGTAGAACCTACAACCTTCTTTAAACATTTTGTATCGTGTGCCAAATATCCATATGCCTTTGAAAGTCAGATATAGTCCACTGCATTTCTTGCTTTTGCACTACTGAAAAAGTTTTGTACTGAATTATAGAAATCGATGCCACTTACACTCCAGGTGTGAACAGATGAAATTTGAATAGAAAATACTTCCATTGTTAAAAAAAAAAACAATCATTTTCCCTTCTGAGAATGTGGTGAGCACTGCAGTGCCTGTGCTGAAACTCTTGTGCTGTAAACTGAATATATAATTTGTATGGAACATGCAATGTTACACTTCTGTGTGGTAAAACCTTGCAGCGTCAGTTACTCTCTTTATTGCACTTGACATATGATGTCTTGTTTTATTCACACTGTGGATTTGATTTTTCCAGTGTAAAGACATAGCAAACAACCAAAGAGAAACCATGCAATGTATTCAATTTCCTCAATTGGTGTCATAAACTTTCTTTTGATGTGAACTTTTTCCTTTGCTTCTCTTTGTTCCAAACTCTATTTTGCAATAAACATTTTGACAGTAAATTTTCTGCATCTGTGTCCCTGTGTAAAATGCTGATGTTTGAAGAGGTTCCTTATTGTCTGGTGGTTCAAGTCATTTTTATGTTACTCGCTGTGTAACATTTCTACTTTACTTTGCCAATCTTTTCTTTCCCTTTTTTATAATTTTGAAAGAATATGGAATATACTCTGTCTCTGGTTATATTTAAATGTGGGAAAGCCTGAAAACATCTATTATACAATCAAAAATGCAAGGTTGGACTTCTGCAGTATGCAGTTGAATCGTACAAATTATTCTACAGGCTCCTCACACAGCACCAGCCCTTCTGACAATAAGTACCCACAAAAGGCATGGCCTGCTGCCTTCACAAGGGTCTCTGTGATGGCCGCTTGTCCTTCCTTCAACTCAGTTGTTGCCTCAGCACTACTGCCCGGGCAGCAGGTAACTGTTAGCACAAGATAAGACTGACTAGCAGTAGGTATATTTAGAAGATTGTCTTTACAACACCATGTTTTCAGTCAAAAAGTCAGGACTTTATTTAGCAAGCACATTTTCCCATGTGACTCTTCACTATGATGCCTTTGGCTCTGTCCATTTTGGGGTTGCAGTGGGCAAGAGGCCAACCAGGTCCTTCTCACAGGGGTGCTTTCAGGTCTCACAGATGTTTTGTGCCCAGCAGGCACAGAAGGCATTGAGCCTTCAGGAGATTCTGACTGCCCAAATGTGTACATACAAATTCATATGAACTCTTTTTCTGGATGGGAACGCAAATAAGGTGAAGCCTGTGAAGCATATGCTTGTGTGACTAAAACAGCAGTCAGTATTGCAGTGAGGTTTTCTACTGTGTCAGCTTTTTGAAATCATCCCAGAATTTCACATCTATCCTTCATGGTTTCAAGAGCTACAACAAAGCATGCCACACATGGGCTGCAACGACAGAGGGGGTGGGAAGTGCTGTGCTCATGGAGTCTCAGGCAAGCAGTTGTGGAACGTTGGCAGAAACCAGAGGAGAATTGTCCCAACAGGAAGACTGGCCACAGCAGCCTGACTCCAAATCCTGTCTTCATTGCTGTCTAGTGGCAGTTTTACTTTCTTCTTCAGAAATTGCTCATCGTTTTGGAGGGTGTCATAATCAGAGCATTGTTTTTCCTGCAGAAATCAGGTGGTATCAAATCTGTAACAAAAGCAAAAACCTTTTCATAGTGTCAAACAAGAAGCAAGATAGCTGGAGTAGGCCCACAATGGGCTGGAATCCAAAGGGTTGTTCTGTTGGTCTGGAAAGTACTCTCTGGTGCTCCGTATGGGAATTGCAGGTTAAAGTCCTCCCCTTCACTGGAGGAAAAGAACCAAATAAAACTGGCAACCAGAGTGAGTTTTGGGTGGAGGGGGGAACAACAGTCAGATGGTTTTCTTTTCAATTCGTATCTCTCACACAGTTGCTGCCCTCCTTTGATATTTGTGCATGGACTGAAGAAGACGTGGTGAGTATCTTGTGTTAACGTGGCCAGCGTTGTGCTGCTGGAGCTCTCTGCCAATTGCGGTGGGTATGAAGGGAATATGAGCTGGATCAGAACACCTTGGTGAGATTTTACTGCTATTTGCTTGGTGGAACTTGTGTCCCAGAAAGGCTTTTAAAGTGACCATATGTAAATTAAGAATTTATGTGACCCTGATGAAACAGATACATTCTTTGATAGCCAGGAAAAAAATTGTTCTGTGAATTTTCAGCAGCCAGGACTGCATTCCTCAGCAATCACTGAGGAAATGTGGAAGTTCTACAAGACCTGTCTAAGCAAGACTTTTCCTGTAGAGTTTAAAATGGGTTTGAAGGTTTTACCTTGCTGTATGCTACTGGAATGGAAATTAACTGAAAGTTAAGGGTTTATTAAGGAGTGTGGGCTATCTCATATTAAAAAAAAAAAAAAAGGCATTGAAGCCTTCTTTTTGTGCTCCTATTCAATTAAAATGCTAAGCTAGTAATACCAGTTATTCATCTTTAGCATGTCACTGTGTTTCAGTGATTTTCATGTCCCATTTAGTGCTCTCCTTGTGTATGGTGCAGCATGGGATTGTTTAGCTAAGGCTTATTGAAGGACTCCCTGTAAAGACAGTGCAAAAGCCAGGATAGCTCTGGCTGCTTCTGAGGGCTTAACTAAAGCCCTTTTATCATGTGGCAGGTTGCTATACTGTTTGCCTCAGTCATTTTGATTGTTCTTCATAATGATAAGCTAAGGAATGGACCTGCAAAGTAGAAGGAGGTTTAAAAAAGATAAATGAAAGTAATCACTGACATTGGAGAATCTTGAGTCCTTTAATGGAAGCTTATAAATAATTTTAAAATTAATTTTCTAATTATTATATTTTCTAATTATTATATTTTCTAATTATTGCATTTTATATTATTATTATATTTGTGAGCTCCAAGTAAGTGTAATATAAAATTTTGCTAACACAAACTTCCAAGATTGATTCCTTTTTTTCTTCTTTCTTTTTTGCAGTTTTTCTGGATGCAACAACTTACTAGAAAAGGTAAAAGCTGTTCATATGTACCTTCATGTTCACGTTAATGAATACAAATACATTTGTCTGTCTTTTTCTTCCCTCATCAAAAAGCCTTATGGATTTCTGAATAACCTCTCTTACCTTAAGGCGATGCTTCTGGTGAAATGAGTGCATATGCTAGCTTGTTTAAGGAACATCATATCACTGGAAAGCGATTGCTTCTTCTAGAAGAAGAAGATTTAAAGGACATGGGAATCGTTTCCAGAGGACACATCATCCACTTAAAGGTATCTAGTAGTATATGTTGAACATCGGATTAGATTATAGTGTAGGTATTGAGAGAAATTTTACAGTTTTATAATAGTATTAAGTATTTTTTTCTTTAAGTTGTGAAGCTAAATAGAAAGCTTGTTTGGTATAAAAAGAATCAGAGTTACAGGTTCATATGGCTCTGAATCCCAAAGAACCCTGAGCGTACTGTGAGGTGTGACATGTGCCACGAACTTCATTCTCCTCCTTATTTATTGGTTTTGTTGGGGGCAGGACCAACAGTACCGCTGGAGATTTGTCTAACAGGGCAGAGCCATTTGCCTGGCAGAAAGCTTTGGTTATCTTCAGAGTGCTGTCCCATAAAGTTTCTCTTAAGCTAAGAGAGGATCAGGTATGGAGGAAGTTAGTTGGAACCTCCCAACTTATTAAGCTGATTGATGGCCAGGTTGCTTTGATTGTAATGCTTTGTTTCATGGGCTTCTGAATATATAATATTTGTTATGAATTCAGAATATTATGGCCTGGAAAACATGATCACAACAGCAATAATGGTATTAATAACGTAGCCACAGGAGATAGTTACATTTCCTGGCTGTGAGCTTTGGAAAACAATCTCACTAAAAGCAGCATCTGGGATTCTGTTGGGTCTTGGTGACTTTATACCACAATTTGCTGGTAAAGAGATACTTTTATCCTAATTGCTAGTACTGCAAATTTAGCCTCATCTCTGCAAGTCGCAGAGATTTATTCCTCTTTGCTCATCAGCCATTTTTCCATAGCACGCACCATTACTGATATCTTTAATTTACATTTCCTACAGGGAAAATTATTGAAACTTAATAAAGTCAATAATGCCCAAAATGAAAGATTTCAGCTTCCTGGGTTGATTGAGCATAAATAAAAACAACCCAGACAGCCCCCAAACATTCCTTTTTTTCTGATTAAGCAGTTCAGATTCTGAATGCGAAATGCGGTTGATCTACCGAGACAGTTTCCAGAGCAGAGCTGTATTTTAAACTGCAGTCACATGCCCTGATGTAGCTGCAATGAAAAGCACAGCACAGGCTGAACTGCTTTGCTTTTCATGCTGGTATTTGTGGTATTTGATGCTGAATAACGCTCATTTGATTTTGTTGATTGTTTTTGTTTTACAGACTGCTATTGAGAAGTTAACCCATGACTACCTAAATCTGTTTCATTTTCCACCATTAATTAAGGTAAGTCTCATTGTTTATATAAGAAGTGTTTCTCATGTTGGTATAAATACTTCACTGCTCTCGTGTCTCAGCTTTCTGTTGTTGGCAGGAGGGTGAGGCAGCCCACTCACACAGCAGCTCCGCCACTGCTTTTGACAAATGTGGAGGGTCACCAGCAGCAATGGTTTGCATGATATCAAGTGGTTTGATAATAGATGTTGTTTTCAATGAGGATCCCAGATGCTGTCATGAAACTAGTGCTGGGTCTGATCTTGTTCAGCATCTTCATCAATGACCTGCATGATGGGATAGAGTCCACCCTTGGCAAGTTTGCTGATTATACAGAGCTGGGAGGAGTGGCTGACCTGACAGAAGGCTGTTCTGCCATTCAGTAGGAGCTGGACAGACTGGAGAGTTGGGCAGAAAGGAACCTGATGAGGTTCAACAAAAGAAAGTGTAGAGTGTAGAGAAATAACTGTATGCATCAGTACAGGTTAGGGGCTGTCCTGCTGGAGAGGAGCTCTGCAGAAAAGGATCTGGGGGGTCCTGGTGAACAACAGGTTGGCCATGAGCCAGCAATGTGTCCTTGTGGTCAAGAAGGCCAGTGGTATCCTGGGTTGTATTAAAATGAGCATGGCCAGCAGGCTGAGGGAGGTGATCTTCCACTCTACTCTGTCCTGGTGAGGCCACAACTGGAATACAATGTCCAGTTCTAGGATCCAGTTCAAAAAGGACAGGGATCTCCTAGGGCAGCAGAGGGCAGCAAACAGAGGGCAACATAGGGCAGCAAAGATGATGAAGGATCTGGAGGAAATCCCGAAGGGGAAAATGAAAACTGAAAATGTGCTGTGATTGCAGTGCTGGTGGCTGCTGCAGTGTCATAAAACTGTGGAGCAGGAACCAGCCAGCATCTCCCAGCAGAACCATGGCCCTCTGCTGCGGGTGACAGTCTGAGCAGCAGGCTCGTGACATAGGAAAGGCAAATCCTTGTTCTAAGAAAAGGCCTTGCTTCTGCCTCCTAGAGGGCTGAAGTTGGTACAAGCTCTCACCTTTGTTTTTGTTTTTGTTTTTGCAGGACTCTGTGGGAGAAGCTGGGGAAAACGTAGAGAAAGTAGTGAATCTTGAACTCGTTTTTGGCTATCACTTAAAGCTGGGAAATGGTCCAAAGGTAATCTGGGTGTGTTGGATATAGCTTGGCAATCTTTTTAAGTACCTAGAGTGTCCCGTGGCTTCTGGATGCAAAAAAAAAAATGAACCAGCTTGTTCTGGAAACAAGACAGAGCTAATGTCAAGGTGGCAGGTAGGGCTGAGCAGTGATAGGCAGCCACGCCTGAGAGTGGGCATGGGAGAGCACAGTGCTGCAGAAAGCTTTGAATGAAAGCTTTTGTTTCCTCACCAACAATTTTTCTAACTGTCGTTTCTGTAATTTGGGCTTTCGCTTTGTTCCCTTTATCCCAATGGGTGTGCACTAACAAGCCGTTTATGCAGAAGAGCCTATTCAGACAGAGGAGTTTGATGGTGAGAGACAGTTGGGCAGCAGCACGTGCATGAATGATATCTGTGGACATGCGTTGGTTCTGCCTCAGCAGAAAGGTGGTGTCTGACTCTGCAGCCAGGAAGAGATGGACGGGCATGTGGCCTGTGTGGCTGGGGAGGATAGGACAGGTCCCAGTGAGGCTGTATTCTTCCACAGTGCAGTGGGGAAGTGCAGCCCACCACAGTGAGACCTCTGTGCCAGGGTGGTAACAGGACTGCCAGAGGGCTACATCCTGACCGAACCTTGGCTCCGTGATGGTTCAGGTACCTCTTGGTACACCCAGTGCAGTGGGAGCGTTGATAACCCCAGATGTTCCTGCAAAGCATTTCCACCATGTTGTCTGTTCTCGAGAGCAAGGATTATCCCATGCCTTTCATTTTCTTTATCCAGCCTGCCACGGACTTTGAGTTCAAGGGTTTTAGAATTAATTATCTATGTGAAAATGGTGTGCAAAGCATTTCTGAGTTGGAGTCAGGGGTTGCGACAGCAGGATTTGTTTCCTTTTGTATTTGGCAGATCTGCATTGTGTGTCCACCCCAAAATTGTGGGTGGCTGACTTTCATCTTGTGTTATCTGACTGCTTTGCTTTCAGGGCACATTGTTTGCAGAAGTCTCTTGATTTCAGTACTTAGTGGCGCTTGCAGAGAAAGCATTTAGGTTTGTACTTAGTAGGAACTTGGACTCGTACTGAAATCATTTCATCAATTTGAAAAAAAGCATTTTGCTTTTTGTCTGGAGATTTCCTTTTTTGTTTGTTTGTTTCTTTTATCTTGAGCACATTTTTCCTATGAAAATCTTCTTTATCGCTGTGTGAATTACTTAGACTTTCTCGGTGTTCTTGAATGCAGGTAGCTTACGAGCTGCTTTTTTGTAGGCATACATCTTTCCCTGCCATGTGCAACTCCACAAGGAACTAAAAGGCTATGCAATACCCCTTGTCTCACTTGTTTTTCCTGTACAGGCTGTGAGCCATAGCACAGGGAGGTGGGCAGACACGGGAGTGAACAGACCTCTTGAGAGTTGCAGGGAAATTCAGTTTGCCAGCTGAGTCTGATGACAAGTAGATATGTTAGCTGGACAGCTGCTGTGAGCAAGTTGTTTGAGTGAGCTGTGCATAAACACCAGCAAATCATGCTCTTGTGCTTAACAACACACAAAATTTGGCTAGCTTGCTTCTTTGAAAACCCCTGGATATAATCTTCTAGCTCCCCTAGAGGCTGCTTTAATGCAACTGCTGCTGCCATCACCCATGTTTGTTGTGAAATGGAGACACTGGGGAAACCAGGATTGAAGAGTTTCGTTTTCCTTTACTGTCCCATTTTTGTGTAAGAGTGGCACCTGTTCCTGTAAAACTGAGTCAGCAGAAGCACTCAGAACATGCCTTCTGCCATCTTTATAGTGAAGATATAGTGATTCTGCCCTGGGCTGCGCTCCTACCAGTGATTGTAGCACATCTGCTAGGGTAGGGGTATTGGCACCTGGAAGCAAACCACCCCATGTGGCCAGAGGTACACTGCCAAAGCCTGGCATAGAGGCAGGTGAGACAAGAGCGTGCTCCCCATCCCAACTAAAGCACTGATGCAGCACAGCCACAGTGATTTTTAACAAGGGTCCTGCAGGATGTGCTTCAGGATGGTAACTTTATCTATACACCAGATGTTCAGTCTTGTCTGTATACTAAATGAAATGTTGACTTCCCAGTACGTGACCTTACTATCCTCAGATTTGTTATCTAATTTAAACCACATCTTCTAGTGAGATTATGTTGGTTTCCACCAGCTGATAGACGCAGTCATTTTGTTACAGTTTCCTTCCCTTTTTAGCTTCATCTTTAGAGGTGATGAAAGCTCAGTGACCTTTGTGCTCTCTGAATGCATCAGGAGTGAGCGCTGTAAAGCTAACCTGGTTTTTAGAGGTTTCTTTTCCAACTCTTTTAGTTCAAGTTATGTGGTTACTTCCATTTACTTCCTGTTAATGACCTTTCTGTACACAATTCCCACTGAGCTGAAAGGTGATAGCTTTAGACATTTTGTAAGAATTTTTATTCCACAAATTAAAAAAAGTGGGGGGACACCAATTAACTCCAGGATACCAAAGAGGGTCAAAAACAAACCCTGGCAATTGTGGCTCGAGCTGATACACAGAACTGCAGAGGGAATTTTCAATGATTTTCTCATCCTAGGTGGCTCATTAAAATTTCCCAATCAGGGAAAGGTGTCTGAGCTGTGTTGGCTCCACACGGATGAATCATCCAACCCCTTAAGAAGGATGGTTCACAGTCTTTTTTGTCTCCTGTTGATGCATTCCTTAGTTTTGGTCCTCAGAAAGGCAGATTTCACCATGCCTTTGAATGTTTTCATTTTTGCCGACTGTGGCACAGTCTGACCTACATCCGAACACAAAGCCTTGAGGGTGGCTCACCATTTTTTTCCCCCTTTTCCCCCTCACTCCATCACTCCATTTGATAATGTAAGGAGCAGAGCCTTGTCAAAACCATTTGCTATCTGTGTGAACTATTTTCTAGCCTCAAATATCCAGACTGGCATATATTTAAATGCTGTTATTTAAATATGTAGTACAAAATTGAATGCTACTTTGTAGAGAAATTGTGACCAGCTCTCCATGTGGAGAAACATTGGCTGGGGAAATGTAGAAAAAGCAGACAAAACAGTGCTATAACGCTCACTGTAACTGAGCTGCAGTTTCATGAGGGCTTGAGACCATTTCCACTAGTTCTTCCTCTCCAGCCTCCCAGTATGTTGACTCTGATAAAACCTTTCTTGGCTTTATTAAAAATAATTCCCAGTTCAGACAGTTATGGTATAACATGTTCAGTTTGCTAAGGTACTCAGCACATTACAAACATGGCCTAGGTTGCAAATTAGAAATTCCAGTTTATATGTTTTTCAGTTTTATCTTTATCCTACCATTCCTTTGCAAGATATTTGCAAGTAGCTTGGCTTTCTAGCATGGGGTTATCCAGCCTTACCTCAAAACCTCATTCAAAGCTCTCTCTTTAATTTCAGCTCAAAGCATGATGCTCTCAATACTAAAGGCTGAGTTAATGTGAGCAACAGAGTGGCATTCTGATAGGTTTGATTTGCTCAGACTCTGGTAGGTAGTTGGTACAGGAGGAAATACGTTGTAAAGGCAAAAAACAATACCTAAGATGTTAACTGACACCACAGCCATATATAAATATAACCAGCAAGAGTAACTGCTGTCATTGCAGTCTGCCAAGGCAGCGGGTTGGTGGCAGTGCCAGACCTGCAGTGCAGGTGTGTTCTTTCCAGAGGGTTTCCTGAGCCATGTCTTGTCTCTGCTCTGCTCCATTCTGTTGTGTGTGTCTGCTCCATTCTGAAGTGCCCTCGCAGCGTAGTGCTCACTGCAGGGCCTGTGCTTTCCCTGCATCCACTGGAAAAGTAGAAGGTCATGCACCTGCCCAGGCTGGGTCCCAGTCTGTCACAGCCTGTGCCTAGCAGAGGAGCATGAGGGCTCTGGCTTTCTGGGAGGCCGAGCCTGTAACACCAACACATCTTTTGCTTTGTTTCTTTGCACTGTAAGGCTGTCTCTCCCACAAGGCCTCCCCTCCACCCATGTTTTTCTCTTCCTAGAGTGAAAGAAACCAGCAGCACAGCCACCTTGTCTTGCTGGAGCCCGGCTGGCAACAGCCTGCCCTGACCTGAGACATGAGCCATTGTTAAGGGTATAACACATTTACATATTTTGCAATAAAACATCAGTTATTTGCATTACTGTGTCAAGTTTTATTTGATTCTTTCACCTAAAAATGACTCATTTTCCTTTCTTGTATTTTAAAAACCAACTACTCTAAGCTTGTTTGAGAATAATCAAAAATTGCCCATTTAGCTAGAAGTCATTTTCTTTTCAAAAGGCAAATGTTATTTAATCTTTCAGCTGTTCATTGTGCCATCATAAATACTTTCTTTTCAGCACAGTTGTGGGGACTGAAATGAGCCCACTAATTGCCTCCCATTTCGACTGACATGTGGTGGTTTAGTGGAAAGAGAACACAGCGGGGAGAAGGAAATAGGAGGCTGAGAAAATGAGAGCTAATTATTTTCACTGCCTCATGTCAGGCTCTGTGTCAGCCTTGTTTTTACAAACTGGAAGGTTTAGCACTAAATAAAACAAACTGGCGTCATGTTTTTATATACTGGCAGTGTCATGGAAGCAGCTGCACATCTCAAAGACAATATAATGCCTGCATTCGCATGGACACCATCTGACAGCCACTGTGAGCCACTGCTAATGAGGATATCACAGTGGTGCCAAGTGAAAGGTGCTGAATTATGTATGATTCTTCATCAGTGCAGCAATAGTCCTGTACATCATTATGAGACATTGTTTTGCTGAAGAGATTAAAACATTCTTAGTTCCAGACCCTGCAACCTATACACGCTACAAGAGGTTATTAATGGAATTTTTAGGGAGAGTTTCTTGTGGATTTCTTTTTGGTTAAAAATATCTCATGGGACAAAGCCGTGGTGGGTCATGACACTATATATATAAAGAAGAGAAGCAAATTAACCATAATTGTGTTATCTTCCTTTAAATCCAGAATAATAAAATATAGTGTAGCAGGGTGATACATAATGATAAATAACCCAAGTGCTGTCACTAGATGTTCAACTCTAATGCCTTTAAAACAGCAGGTTTCAGCAGCTGAGATAGATAATAGCTAAGAATGTAAAGGAGCTTCTGGGGACCTAAATCACCAACACGCTACTACTTTTAGTACCAGCATGACTGACGTTTTTTCATATTTGTTTCATCTCACGTTACATCTTACTTTTCTTCTAATGCCCAGTTAGTTGCCTGCTACAATCGTGTGCCTGTTTTTTTTGTTGAATCATAAAAAAAAAAGCAATAAATAAGTTTATTGCAACTGCTGATTTTGAAATGAATCCCGAACTTGGGCCTCCTTGGGAAAGGAGGTGTCATCCCAGTGAGAGTTTGAAGCAGTTGTTGCAGGAGACATGTTTGTTGTTTAAACCTGAGCTTTTTCATTTCCCTTTCTGTTGTTTCTTTCTAAAGATGTTAGTATACATGGGGTTAAAGGAGCATCGTCGCCGTGCTAAGCAGGAGCCTTAATTTTCAGAGTGTTCTTATTTTCTGTTTTGAAGCTGGGAAGTGGCTCAAAATGCATTTGTGATTTGCTTTTCTGCTTCTGCTATCAGTTACAGAGGCTGCCAATTTAGTAGCTCTGTCAAAACATTATTCAGAAGTGTTTCCCACCCAAAGTTATACTGGTTGTGCCTCTCCATTACAAAGCCAGATTTTTTTTATTTTTTTTTTAACAAAAGGCTGAAATTATTTAAATCAAAATTGAACAGGTAAATATTGAGAGATAGTTTGATGTTTGAATTGCAAGATGTCTTGGGGAATCTCTTTGAAGCATCTTGCGTAAATATATTTGTCAACAAGACATTTCAAATGAACCGTTTCCAAATTATTTCCCTCAGTAAGGCTGTTACTGAGTGTAGCCTCAGTCCAGGAAATCTTCTGGCTCCAATTCATCAAAGATTTGAGTTACATGCTCTTGGTTTTCTAGCCACGTTTTTGGTTATGTGGTTGAACATCTCTCTCTTATTCTTTTGAAAGTAAGAACCAAAACATCAATTGGAAAACAGGGAAAAATTTCCCTTTTTGTGGTTTCAAACCTAGCTTTATTTACCATGTGGCAGAGCAGAATGGCTACAAGCTTATAAGAAAAGCAACCTGCTACTCCTCTTAGAGATTTCCCGAGGACCTTGATTCTAAAGTCACTGAGCTGCTTACTTTTTCCTTCCTTTTCTTCCTTTCCATTCTTTTTCTGTCTGTTTTTTCTTTTCTGTCTTTTCAGTTTTTCTCCCAGCCTCTCCTTACTCTGTCTGTTTTTATTTCTCTCTTCCCTGCACTCTGCTGACTCCTTACCGTAACACAAAATGAAAACCTTTGCAAATAAGACACAGGCTTTTGACCAGAGAGCAAACATTCAGTGCTGTCATTTTCTCTTTTGGTCTCTGCACAGTGTGCCTGGAGAGGACCCCGAGGAGGATGGAAGCTTTCAGGGCTGGATTTTAAGGATGGGCAAGTGTGTCTCTGCCTCTAAATCTGTGGCTTGTAGCAGGGGAAGGCGGTGTTTGTGCAGGGCTTGTGCATCCACAGCTGCATGGGGCAGCCTGATTTGTTCCTGCACAGATCACTCCTCTGTGTGTGGCTGATCTGGCAAGGGGCTGCATGCTGGCAAGTGCCCACTGCATGTCAGACCCCATACTGACAGGGTCTGTCAGCCTTGTAGATATGGGAGTTTGATTTACAGGGTTAATTGAGACAAACTCTTTCTTTTCAGATGTGGTATGTAAGGAGCTGAAAACCCTGAGCCATGAAGGTGCAGGAGCCCTGACATAGGGCAGCAGGCAGCTTTGGCACTTGGCTTGGCACCAGGTTCATGGCAGGAGATGCACCAAAGTAGCTGGGTGCTAATGATTTTTATCAGCATGTTGGTCTTTACTTGGCTGAGGTGGTTTCGTCCTTAAGCACTTTGTCTCCTATCTTAGCTTAGGTCTGCAATAGAGAATTTAGGTAGCACAAAATTAGGAAATCCTATTAAAAAGTCTTGCAACAAAGATAGTGCAGACAGCAGCAGGAGCATGGGCTGTGAGAGGCAAGGAGGGGTCAAAAGCAACTTCCTGCACTGTTGCAGTTCAGTCACACAGCATGAACAGTCCTCGGCCGACAACCTGTGCCAGGTCATGCTGCACCCACCCGAGAAGAGGCAGCCCACAGCACAAAGCAACAGGATAGAAAAAGGCCATGCAGTGTTATGCAGTCTGTAGTTAGGAGATGGAGACACGGAATGACTTTTGTGCCTTCGTGGGTCATTCAGGAAAATGATGGCAGGTCTGGAAGCTGAGCTCAGTGCATGCGAACCCCACACAAGTGTCCTGAGTGCCAGGATATGGTGGTGCTAAAACCAACTCCCATGTTCACTCTCCTCATAAAAATCATGCGCTTTCAGTGGGGACAGATGGACACACTGGGCCAAATGGTTTCTTAAGCGTCATTTGTTGCCACGATTTGGAAATGATTATACTCTGGTTTTCTTTTATCTTGGAATTGCCAATTCAATCCCTGATTGAAAGCTTTGAGACTTCTGAGGGCTGAGCTCCTGTGTTACATTTATGAGAGATGCACGTGCAAACACTAGCAGATAATCGCATGTACGGATGGTTATTTCTTAGGCTGCTGTACATTTGTGTGTGCAAATAACTGCTTATGCCAGCCCTTGGCCCTGAGCGGCCATCTGTGTTCCTGTTGAAAATTCTTGCATTTCTGAGCAGCCCTGAGGAGATGACTGCTTCCTGCGAATACCAAGACCGCAGCTGCCTGGCCATCGGCATGTAGGGACACTCCTGACCCTCGGGCACACCTGGAGGGGCTCCTCCTCTGCCACGGGCAGTCCCCATCCAGGCTGCACACAGATAGATATGCCCTGCTTGGTGTCAACCCCCTTGTCCCTCAGGGAACAGACTTCTGGAGGAGCTCAGTGCACTGGACAGCATCAAATCCCCAAATCACCTGCTATGGTCTGCTGCACATCTGCTGTCCCCTGCAGGAGCCTCCCTGTTCATTGGCAGGGACACTGGTCCCAGTGCTCAGCCTACCTGATATGTCCTGCAGGATGCAGCCCGAACCATCAGCCTCTTGCAGGCTCACACCCATGCAAGGTGCCAGTGCTATGTTCATCCCATGGGATCATTCAAAGATACCTTTCACTGCTTTGGTTATTAGACTTGCTGTTTCAAAGCTGAGCTCCCTTAAAATTACTAGTGCTACTGGAGGTGAGAGGAGCTGAGGATGCTCAGTGCCTCACTGGACGCTCAGGATCTGAAGGAATTGAGCTGCATTAACCAGCTCATCCTCCTGCCCATTATTAGAGCAACTGTCCTGAAAGTGTTGCACACACCCTCTGGTCCTTAGTTCCCAGGTTCACCAGGAAGATGCCCTGAGGGCTGGCTGCCAGCTCTGGCTGTGGCTCCAGGTGATGGCTTCCATGGGTTGTGCCTCACCATCACTGCTCATATGGGCAGGCTGTGCTGCTGGGTGAACTGCTGCCATTCTGGGGCCCTCCAGGGGACCACTGAGGACAGTCAGACCTGCCAAGGTGGCTGCTGTCTCTCAGAGGCACCTGAGCAGGAAGCGAGCCAGAAAACGCAAGGGATTTCTATTAACCACACTCATTGTAAAACGCATATACTAAAGCATGTATATGTTCCTTGCCTTCATCGTCGTTGCTGGTTTTAGTTTTTTCCACTATACAGTGAGGGCTAGGCTGGGTTTGGCTAGTCTTTGGTTTTTTATATTTTGATTTCGATTTTTTTGTATTCTAACAGTCCAGCATTCTTTTTTATTATTATTATTCATAGGACTGTAAATGGAAAATGTACATGGAGATGGACGGGGATGAAATTGCAATAACCTACATAAAAGATGTGACATTCAACACTAACCTACCTGATGTAGAGATTTTAAAGATGACAAAGGTATTTACAGCCTTAAAGCTTTCACGAATTCACAGATCTCAAACAAAGACATTAAAATACCACAGCAGTCGACTTTTGTGCTTGCAGAAGCTCAGTCTCTTGACAGCTTTTAAATAAAATGCACATTTTAAACAGATGTGTATCATAATAAGAGTTAGCTATTTTGGTTCTCTTTTAAGCTGACAATAACGTTACCAGTAGAAAAACAAGAAAAGAAACTAATTTATATTTTCTAGTTTTAATTCCATGTTATAGCATCTGAATTTATTACCCCTTTTAAAGATGAGAATGTTAAAAACGTATGTTCCTTTTCAGGAGGAGAAAGTGATTTAAATGTTCCAATTTGAAACTTCATGTGATTTGTCTGAGCTTTTTTTCTCTCTCTCTTTTTCTTTTTTTTTTTTAAGGGGGGGGGGGGGGGGGGTTGGGGCATGGTTTTAGAACTTTTACATGCTTTTAAAACTCCCTTTTTCATGCAGATATGGGTTCCAAACACTGAAACCCTCAACATGTTGATCATGGGCATACAGCCCTGCACATCTGCAATTCAGTGCCACTGGGCATTTACCCTATTTGAGTAAACCTGCCTGTAGGCATTTACCAGCCAGCACTTAGACTGCTTTTACCATAAGCAACAGAAGGTTTGTTAAAGCACAGAATGCACTGGACATTCTGTTTGCTGTTATTTTAATTGATTGTTTTTATTAATGAGCTCTACTTAATAGCAGTTAATATCATAAATGAAAAAATACACATTTTTATTACCAGATAGAATGCTTCTCTAATGTGCACCGATTTAAATATAAAACAGAAACAAAACAAAACAACAAAAAAAACCCTCCTGAGTGCCTTTAACTGTGGATTTTTGTTGCAAAATTATGGCTGTTTTGTTTTTTTTTTTTCCTGAAGGAAAAACTGGAAGTCATACTTTCAACAGAATATTAGGGAAAATTTGTCTTAGACAGAAAGAATTCTTGTATTTAATGTCATAGGCATTCTAAGACTATTGTTGCAGATAGGGATTTCTTCACTGTTGTAATTCTAATGTTGTTACTATGTCATTGCAAAATAGCTTTCTGTTTCATGTCCAGAAATTCCATCTTCCATTAAAAAAAAAAAAAAAAAAGAAAGAAAAGAAAATGGAGAAAGAGAAAGAAAAAAAGAAGAAAATGTTTTTTATTTTTTTAAACTTTAAGTTAAATGTCATAGTTTCAGATACAGTAGCATTAGCACACACTTCAGGATTTGATTATCTGTCAGGGACTGTCTCCAGGAATCTTTATTCCATGTGTGTAAAACTGAAGAAGGGCAATGCCCCCATGAAAATATTCCATGCTGTCATACCTACAGTTATATATAGAAATATCTGTTTCATTCTGTAAACAAGGAGGTAAATAATTTCTGAGTATGTTTGTCCCATAACATTTTTAGATGCTTGCAATATGGAAAAGGGTGAGAAAAGGCACAAGTTACAAAGTACTTTTAGGGTGTTTCAGGGACAAGTCAGGAGATGATGAGCACCTCATAAATCACCGCTGTGTTCTTTTCAGCCACCGTTTGTTATGGAGAAGTGGATTGTGGGGATCGAAGAACACCAGTCTGTAGAATGCATTGTTACATATGAGGTAAGTGCTAAGAAACAACAACATGTTTATCTGAGATAACCTGTATGGGAGCTGTGGCAATAGCATCCCCACAGCTCTGCTATGTCCTGTAATCAAGTCTCAGCACCCTGTAATTAATTGTGAAATCTAAAGTTTGGAGCAAAAGCTGAATGAGATGTACAAAGTCTGTGTCCTCAGGCAGCTGCCTGGGATGGCTCTTTTTCTCAAGGACAAAAATTCCTTTTACTTGAAGTGTAACAGCCAGTGTGCTCACATTTGGTGGCTGTGGGTTTTTTTACCTTTTCAGCGAAGTGCTAATTAGGAGAGCTGAGGAGCAACAGGAGAAGAAAGAGAATGAAAAGTCAAAAGTAAAAGAGTAAAACCAAATTTCAAAGACAATTCAGCCACAATTTAAAAAGAACTTGTGGTTGCTTACAGAAGTGTTTTACGAAGAGTGATGCTGTGCTTCACAGTGAGGCTACCAGCTCTGTCCTGGGCAAGGAATCAAGCACTGATGGAGTGATGAGGAAATATCTTCCACCTTTTTTGGGTCTGTCTCAGAAGTAAAGAACAAGAGTTTTCTGTTGCTCCAAGTTTCTTTCAGCCTTTCAGAATTGCAGGCAGCATGGCTCCTCCAAAGGAAGAGATTGATACTCCAAGAAAGCAAATGTGGAGTGTTCTCCTGCAAAAATACCTACTTCTTTTAGCAGAAGGCACTGTCTATCTGGTGTTCACATTATAAGACAAGTAGAATATTCTTTGTATTTGTAGAATAAGGCCTTCAGATCTCTCCTCCATGTGGTACATGAATTGGAACACTTACTCACTGCCACATTTTTAGCATAATCATAAAATATCAGCCAAAATTATCTAGTCTAAAAATACATGAGAACTGGCTAAGTGGTTCTGCAAAACAAACTGTATTCGGAGTGCTGCTGCCACACAGGCACAAGTGGAAGTTCCCGGGCAGGAGAGCTTAGTGGGTTGTGTGTTGCTATGTCCTCACATGCCTTGTGTCCTTATGTGTGTTGTGTCCTTCCTGAGCAGAGCGACGTTCGAGCTCCCAAATCCACCAGGCATGTCCAAGCTATCTGCTGGAGCAAGGTGAAAGCACAGGATGAGGTCAAGGCAGTACAGCTTATGATACAGACCTCACTCCCCAACTCAGAGGGGCACTCACGGAGCAGGTCTGACTCAAGTAAGTTGCTACACATGAACTGCCTACCTCTGTTGCTGGTGTGGGCAAAGCATTTATGTGGAGAACAGCAAAAAGACAACACTATTATTCTCATCCAACAACAGAGCACCATCTTGCAGCTTCAGCTGGCATTGTGGTCCCTATGACATCTTCATAGGCACATGCAGGAGCACCCTGGCATGTATGACTTAGCTTAAAGGCTAAAAGTTAGGTAGTGACACATTTTATATCAAAGTGTGATTTAAGGAGGGGTGACCTGTGTGCTTCTATATTAAGTATGCTGGGAACAGTCCATGGCAATTAGCTGCAAATGTGTGGTGTTTCATTTGCAGTAGCATATCAGTAGCTCAGATCCTTCTGCTCCAAAACCCCCAGGGCTATATATCTTCCAGTATTGAGCAGGACCATAAAGCTGCACCAGCGCAGGGCTGACACCATGTGTCTGAGTCCACCAGCAAGGCTGGACTTGTCAGCAAGAATGTGGTCGTATGGCAGTGCATCTAATCAGCTTTGGGACTGGACTGAGGGCATGGGCAGGATACTGTAATTATCTGTGTAACTGTGCCATAGAGGAAGATTTGTTTCTCAACCAGGATTTCAGGAAGGTATCTGCCGAGAAAGGAGACAATCTCTCACATCTCTTCCCTCCATCTGTTGGGAAATGTGGTTTTCCACAGTCCTTTTGGGAACCTGGGAAGCCAGTGCTTTCAGTAGGTTTTTATGCTGACTTTCTCTCCTTGCAATCCAAACTCACCAAAAGTGTTGTGGTCAGCTCTTTCCTCCTGCTGTTGGCTACCCAGTGTGCAGACAGATTTGCACAAATGTCTAAGATATGAGCAGACCCAAAACGTGTTCCTGATGACTGCAAAGAGGAGTGAAAGTCCTCTTCAACTCTTCTTCCACAGCTCAGTCTGCCCATTCTGGTCTGCCCTGATTCCAGTTCTGGCTTCCCCTGGAACAGGGCTTTGGAAAAGGTTCTTTGCATCTTAAAGAAGTGACACTTTTTGTACAGGTGTTTGTTAGTCAAAGTGGTTTTTTTTTTTGTTTGTTTGTTTTGTTGTTTTTTTTTCTGATTCAGTACACAGTAGTGCTGTAGAAATATGTGGGCTGGAACAAGATAGCAGTCATTGGAGAGTGAGTTTCCCCAATCACATGGCACTATTGCTGCATCTGGAGCAGTAGCCTTGTGAGCCACTGATGATACAGACTACAGACACGTTTAAAATGTGTGCTCACATTCCTAAGTAACCTATCAATTTGCAGAACAACTGTGTTTTGTAATGCATGTGGAACACAGCATGTCCTGAAAGACACGTTTTCACTGCAGATCAGCTCCTGTGATCCAGGTCCTGGGCTGATGAGCCATACAGCCATACCCAAGTGTGGTGTTGTATCTTCACAGGTTGGCTCTGCCGCAGTAAGCCAAGCTGCTTTCATTTTTTTGTGGCAAGCGGTGGGAGAGCTTGTCTGTCCCTCTGGCACATGGAGGAGTTGCACGAAGTCACTAATGTATTGTCTGCACCCAAGTGAATAGGCACAGTTCAGAGGAAATGGGTTACCAGCCAGCGTGAAAGGCTGCGCCTCAGCTCTAGCAAATCTCTCGGCCTGTCTTCTTTACCAGATCACCTACCCCAGGTTTAAAACAACACCAAATCCAAGCACAGGTAAGGGTAATAATACCTATGTAAGAGGCTAAAATAACCTGCAGTGAAGATGCTGCCCATGCAGGCTACTGCATGGAGCATTGAATTCAACATGCAGAACTGGTGGCTCAGAGACCTTATGAAGGAAAAGACTCCAGCCTACGAGAGGACTGGGCCCAGGGCCCATCCCACAGGTAGTGCTGAGTGATTCCCACTGGGCAGCTGCTCTCCAGGCTGGGCACTGAAGGGAGCTGGTCCCACAGGGCATGTGGTTGCCACCTAAGAGCTGGTGGCACACAAGGACCCAAATCCAAGTCCTGAGCCAGCTGCTTCCAGATTTATGAGGTCTGTGTTTTACATCCAACATCTTTGTAGGAAGAAATGGGGAAATGGTGGAGGAGTCGGTCTGGAAAATACATTCCAGCATGCGTATTTCTTTTGAAACAATGAATTTCAAGGAGGTTAGGAAGCAGGGAAGTTGATTCCCACCTTTTTGTGAAAGGAGGTTCATCTCAGTGCAGCCAGAGCTCTTTGCTGTGGCAGCATCAAATCTGCACTTTGACAGGAAAGACGATTTCTTTTTGACATATTTGACATTAAGTTGAAGTGATTGAAATCTCCTGGGACTCCAGCAAAGTCTGGGGGAAGGGGGAATGGAAGAGATCATCCATTACATCCTAACAAGGAGCAATCCTAGCAAGGACAGAGCCACTAGCAGCTCCCACAGAACTCTCCAGGCAGATGCAGCATTGCGATGGGAGGGAGGGGTTTGCAGCAGTGGATCTCTCCTCTGGAGACTTTCAAAAGGTGAGAGAGGAGCTGGGGTCCTCTGCTGCAGATAATAAAGTCTTGTTTGTGTTTATCCTGCTGCAAGCTGCTAGGGCCATGCTTTTCTGTTGGAGTGACATGACATTTGTTAAGGAAAATCATCTGGATTTCTCTAGAGCAAAATTACATAAGCTGTGTTTTGTGCCTGAAGATGGATGGAGGCTGTGGGGTGTGGCTGGGTCTTAATATCATGATTATGTGAAATTGATTGACTTCTGTATTGGTAGTGGTAATAACAAAGTGGCTCTGGCTGTTGTGGTGAGAAAATGGAAAGAGAGAGGGGGAGTCTGGCTGCCGCAGCAGGGTTTGCACCACCTCCACCACTGTGAAGGGCATGGCCAGTGCTGGCTGGCAGCAACACTGGGTGCAGCAGTGGTGCTGGCACTGGGAGGTGCCCATTTTGTGCCTGCTCTGGAGGTCTGCTGGCTCTTTTGTTGTGGAAGTGGAGGAGGAATCTTCTGAGACTCTGGGGAACGAAAGAGTTTACCATCTTTGGAAGAAGGGGCAGGCAACTCTGGAAGAGTAGAAGGACGTTGCTAGGGTATAATTTTAATCAGGGGAGACCTTATCACTCTCTACAATGGCCTGAAAAGAGGTTGTAGCAGGGTGGGGGTCAGCCTCTTCTCCCAGCTAACAGTGACAGGATGAGAGGGGAACGGCCTTAAGTTGAGCCAGGAGAGGTTCAGGTTTGAAACTAGGAAAAATTTCTTCTCAGAAGGAGTGGTGAGGTATTGGAAAAGGCTGTCCAGGCAAGTGGTGGAGTCACCTTCTCTGGAGGTGCTCAAGAAAAGAGTAGATGTGGCACTTGCAAATGTGGTTGAGTGGGCATGGTGGTGATGGGCTGATGGTTGGACTAGATGATATCAGCGGTCTTTTCCAACCATTATGATTCTATGATTCTGCAGTCTGTAGAAGTTTCTCAGAGACAGATAACCTAACTCACCCCATGTCTGAACCAGAATGTATTTTCCCAGCAATTCACACAACGCTGACCTTGTTTCATTTCCCTGCCAGGCATCGACAGCCAGTGGATGCAGACGCTGCGTATGCACCAGATAGCCAAAGCCATTTCCCTGCAGCACGGCCACCCGCACAACCCCACCACCATCTCACACTACCTGCCCTACCTGCAGAGCCAGGACTCATATGCCGCTGCCGTGAGACGGACACGTGGGCCTGTCAGTTACCACTACACCTCCATCAGCCACTCCAGGAACTCCTCTCCCTTCTCACACAGTTTGGTGAGAACCCTGTCAAACCTGCATCTCAACTCAAAGGGCAGCAGTACTTCCAGCACAGCGTCGGACACTGCTTCAGAGAGGGACAGGTCCACGGGCAAGGCCAGGAATGCCTCACACAGCGGCAACTCCCGCAGCTCCTCTGATGGACGGCGCAGCGGGACGAGCTCCCCAGTGCCACCCAGGTCCTCGGGCAGGGCTGGCAGGACTGCCTCCATGCCCCCAGCCCATGAGCAACGCAGGTACACACGCAACTCCCCCCAGCCTAAGGCCATCCCTGGCATGCCACTGCAGGGGGAGAGCGAGCCCAAGAGAAGCGAAGGGGAGGGCAGGGTGAGTGAGGGAGGGTGGATAAAGGTGCAGCACATGAAGAAGCCCCACAGGCAGAGCGCTGGTAAGCAGGGGAAGGAGAGGCCCAAGGGCAGCTGGCGGGGCCGGAGGACGTTCTAACAGGGAAAACAGCTGTGGGCTGCGATGGAGCCAGCTTCCCTCTTATTCCACTGAATATTCAACTGGGAGATGGCACACGCTTCTGCTCGACGTGCTCCAGCTCTCGGCGCACTGCACTGAAGCCATGACACTACCTCGCTGGGCTGGCTGCACGGATCTGCATGCAACTGGCTGGTGGGCACCTGGAAGGAGCCTGCCCTCAGCAACGTGACCTCTTCCCTCTCGGTACTGATGGATGTAGTATGGTTGCCTCCCCTCCCTTTGGCTGCTCGTGTTCTTAGCTGACTGGATGTGCACTAAATTTGCTTAATATTTCAAAAATAAAACCAGTAATACACAGCCATGTGCTGTAACAAAAACCTCTCCGTCTCATCTCCAGAGGAGTTGTGCTGCTAACTCTCCTGTCACCTCTGGCTCTGAGCACAGTTTCTGCACACTTTATTCACTCTGCTTCTGCCAAGGTCATAGGAAAAGGTAATATTTTGGTCAGACCACCACAGTCACAAAAAGCACGAGCACACAGATTTTTCTTTGGGCCCACTCTGGTAACTTCTCCACTTCCAGCCATCCATCCCCTGTCAGGAATTACTCACCTGTCTCTTTGTTAAAACCCAGACACCGGGTATCTGACACTGCCGAGCAGACACTGCGACACGTACAGTTGTCGTAATCAGAAGGATAAAAAAAATAGGCTTTATGCTGTTAGAAAAAAAAAAGGAAAAGAGAGGGAGGGAGAACAAGGCATTGCCTTTATAATGGATAGATCCATCCCCTCTGAGGTCTGTGATAATGTTTATCCCTGGGCAGCAGGCATTTTTTAATTGAATTTTTAAATGTGGCCAGGCTGTGCTGCCTTTGTCTTTCAGTCTTCAGGCAGTAAAGACAAGGTCAGCAAAGTTTGCGATTAATGTGGTCTATAGCTCCACTGAGAACAAAGGCACAGCCGTAGACTCACTTGTCTTCAGAAAGTTCCTTGTTGGCCTTTTCACTCCAAGTTGATTTCACACAATTAAACAGGGAAAAAAAGTTAGGATTTCCCAAGATGCAAGAGGAAAAAAAAAAGGATGAAACAGATAAAGGAAGCTGAACCCAAAGCAACACATTCTACCCTCCGAAAGCCAAGAAACTGTAAATTAGGGATGCCTTTGATTGAGGTACTAGATACCATCAGTGCCAAGTGATGCTCACTGGCATGCAACTGTGAGCAATGCTGGAGGAGCTGCCAGCACATCACCCCCGATGAGCCCCTGTCACCACTGCCCCATCACAGGATTGTCAAAAGGGCACGTACTGAGGCTGCTCCAAAAGTAATGGCTCTTACTTTATTATGTTGGCCCACAACAACAGGCAGTTGAGGTTGAACCTTCCTCCATCTGTTGTACTTTCCATGGAAGTAAATATGAGGCATGACTTTTGAGTGACCTCCATACATCCCCTGCCCTACACAGATGCCAACCAGGGGTTATGTGCTGTTCACCTTCCTCTGGTTCTCACCAGCCCCGTTTCACAGCTGGGCCAGCACAAATCCTAAAAAGAAATTGTGAGGGTTCGGAAGGGTGCGTTCCTCTTGCAGGGTGATGAGGACAGCGGTATAGTTGCATTACAGGGCCCTGCCCAGCAGACACCAAGGGCTGGCACTGGCAATTCAAGATTTATCAGCTGCTTGTGGTTGATTGTCAAGATGTCCAGAAGGACTGCTCTGCTGTTTGTAAGCAATTTAATGCTGTGCCTAATTGTAATCTGCAGTGTACTGTCTGTCCACATCTGTTGTATTAAAGTGTTCATTAGCATTTAAAGGAGGAGCGGATGGCATTGATCACTCCTTTTAATGTTAAACAATCATGCAATAGTGACTGATTAGGAATCCTCTTGTATCAGAACTGCTGGTCAAAGCAAGAGCAACTGATCTTGTAGAAAAAAATAATCATCTTCTTACTCAATGCATGCCCTAAACCACAGCACCAAAGCTCTTCTTATATTAAAATAGTAATAAATACATTATTCAGTGGCAAACAATTTTCGAAATCCCTAAAAAATCTCATATTGGAATATATTTACATACAGTTCCCACTTCAAGAGTGGAAACTTCCTTTAATTTTAATTTTAAAAAATACAATTCATATCTTATCACATCCTATCACTGCTATAGAGACAACCCTTGTTTTCCTAGCTCTCCTTTCCCTGGCTCTTCATCTCAGTGTATAGATGTTGCTGTTTTCCTAATCCCCAGGAGGTACCCGTGTTTCCCCTTTCCAGAGTGTAAAATGCAGTGAGTTACAAGAAACCAGAGCTCTGGGACATCTTCTGGCTTGGATGATGAAATATAGAGAACTCATGAAGGCAAATGCAAAACTGGATGTCCAAAGTAAGTGAATATCTGTGTCCGATAGGGAACATGTTTATTAAGTCAGGTAATTTTTTTTTTCTTCTTTTTTTACTTCACAAACATGTGAGGCTGTGACATGAGATCTGCTTCTTCACCTGGATGATGTTTGACTCTGGCTCTCCTGGGTGCCACAGGAGTTGACATCCTTGCACTCTATTTCCATGGATCTCTCTGCTCATCACCTGCTTGAGTAGTGATAACACAGCAAGACTGGTTCTCTGGGTCCTGACATATTTGAACAGGCCAACAGGATGGCTGCAGTCACAGCTGATGCCTTTTGAACCCAGCATCATCTGCTTATTAAAGAAAATATTAGCTACTGTAATTTCACCTCTTCCTATCCTGCTCCCACTGAATGCTTTGTGGCAGCTGGTGATGTCTGAGCACAGTGCCCCTCACCTGGGCACACACCACGACCCCGTGCACTCGCCACGTGCTGGCTGAGCCCATTTAAGGAGCAAAGGTTGTCCAAAGCCTCTGTGCCTCTGGGAGTGTGCTCCCCAAACCACACTCCTCTCCAAGTGCACCCCGTGATAATGGGGACCCCCAACCCTGAACCACAAGCATTTTAGGACTTAATGCAAACCTCCTGCCAAGAATACTGGGCTGTGTGTCAAAGACAAGCAGTTGAATTTTTTGACTGTGCTAGTGAATGCACTTTGACCTAAATATTATTCTCATTACTACTTTAGGCTGGGAAAGACAGGCAGTTGCTTTTGTAATTGTGGGGGAAAAAAAACAAACCGGAAGACCTCCTGACATCTTGCATCACTTAAAATGGAGCCAAATAGCTGTGCTACCTCTGCAAATTACATCTGACAGCATTATTTTCTGTATATGTTTCCACCAATAAGGGTTTTTTACATAATTTTCTTATCTAATGAAGTGCCATCGCTTGGCAGTTCAAGCCAGTCTGTTGCGAAAAGTTAGAGGTTATGGAGGAGAAGTCTATTATGGCAATAACGCTAATAAGGGTCTGCCGAGATCCTGTTTTTACGCAGGGCGTTTGGGATGAACCTCTCAGAGGACAGCAGCAGCAGGGGGTGGCGGACAGCCCCAAGGGTCAGAGCCTCTGAGAAACCCCATGGGATGGTCCTATAGGTGACGCTGCACAACAGGGTGGCTTCACACACCCAAAGCTCAACATACAGATTTCTTGCCCAGCCCCAGCAAGGAAGGTCAGTGCTCCTGTAGCAGAGACAGTGCATTTTCCTTGTGCTGTGAGAAAGCACATGAAGGACATGATACCCTGGGGGGCTACCTGCCTGCCCCCATCCCACCTGTCCCTGTTGCCCTCCTGGCAGCTGGCGGAGGCAATGCAAATCAGCCCTCACAGCAAAGCGTATGTAAAAGGGCAGAAAAACAGAGTGCAGAGAGCAATTTTGATTACTTCCTGATAGCCTCCTGT
The DNA here is from genome assembly GCF_054131305.1 of Coturnix japonica. NCBI lineage: Eukaryota > Metazoa > Chordata > Aves > Galliformes > Phasianidae > Coturnix > Coturnix japonica. The sequence continues at coordinate 18,078,884 of NC_140669.1, forward strand.
TTCCCACCGCTATGCATTTGCAGAACATTTTGTAAGCAATTTCTTTATGATGTGACTTAATCTATTTTGTGTTTTCAAAGGGAAATATAAATCGAAGCCCAAGAGTGAAAGGGCTGGGATCTCGAGCTTTCAAAAGTGGTCTCTGCATATCAACAGCAGCCACTTCTTTTTTTTTTATGAACCTTTTTTTTCAATGTATTTTGTAGAATGGCTACAGGATACTCAAACGAGCGTTGTAATTACGCTCCATAATGTGCATCACAATGCCCTGGGCTCCCAACGATCTGCTGCGATGTGTACTTGGAATAATCATTAAGATTTCTGTCAGAGCTGACCACATTTCAGCTGTTCTCTGAGGGCACTGATGAATGCAGGCTCCTAGAGGCATTTATCAACCTGTACTTTTCCCCTCGCTGGGCTGTAGTTATTCCTTTGGCTTTCTTTTCTCTTATTCTTTCCATTTTTATGGCCTCAGCAGTCTGGGTCAAAGAAACACGCTGTCAAATAGGACCAGACGTGGCCACCTTCAATTCAGCAGGCAGGACGTGTCTGCACCCAGCCTGTGCTACCAAGGAAATTGCAGCAAAGCACAAGGAGATATAAATTAAAAAGCAAAAATCTTTTTTTTTTTTCCTTGCGGAGAGAAAAAGGGGGAAAAGGCACTAATTGCATTGCGGAGGTATTTTGTGGAGCAGCGGCCTTGGCTATGAACCAATTATCCATGCTAAATTCCAGTTCACAGCACAATGCTAAAGGAAAAATGGCACTTTGTAAAAAAACTACATCCGGCAAACATGTGGAGGTGCAATTACAATGAACTCCTATCTTTGGGTGGCAGCCAATGGCAGGGGAGCTGGTGGTACACCTCACACATCCCTGCAGCAGAGGTAGCCACTGCAGGGTGGCAGCTGAGCAAACGCACGTGTCTGATCAGATCTTTTACAGCAACACACCTTTCACGAGAGAGGAAAACAATTAGTGCATGTTATAGGTTACCGATTTACAATTTACATCATAAATCCATGCCTGATTATTTTAATGCAAGACGTTTTTAGCTTCATTTTGTGGCACTAACGGTTTTACTAACACACTATAATTTGCTCGGATGAAGAGGTGATTGGACAGCTCTTAGAGAAATTTTTAATTACTGTCATTAGTGGCTGCAATCTTATTCTTTTCTACGGAGCCAAGATACGTGTTATTGCTTTGTGCCACAGGTACTCTGCGGTCATGAGAATCTCTGCTCTCCCCTTCTGCTGAAACAAGAACATGAGGACCAAGAAGCCAAAGAGACAGAGGTGTCCAGCAAGCACGTAGAGGTCTCAGTGTATATCTACAAAAGCAGCCATCCTCCTGCACCCGCATAACAGCAAATGTGTTTTTGGGGCTGCAGGAGCTCAGCATGTCAATTTATTTCCCCACCTCACCAAGCAGGGCTGCAGCCCCTCTGCCAAACGGCTTCCCGACTCCCGGCCACTTTCCCCACAAAGTCCCTGCTTGGGCCAATACATTTTAAAGCCGACTGATTACACACGTGGCCTGGAGAATGTTGTTTCCACAAAGCATTAATTGGGAAATTAGCTGCACTCTGAAGCACAGGCTCAGCTAGCCACATAACATTTTACATGATGGTCATTTTCTAGTAAAGTCCTGACTCTCACGGCTCAGAATGTTGACATGAGCTGTTGCCATTGAGAAACCGTGCAGTGTTTGTGATTTGTTTCCTGTAAAGAGCAAAGCCTGTGGCTGCTCAGCACATACCCCTGCCTTGAGCTGCTTGGAAGCTGCCCGGGTGGCCTCTCTGTGCGGTGCCCCTGGCTTTGTGGGCCGTGCAGGTGAGGCTGTAATTACAGGCTTACTGAAAGCGGAGCTGCTTTCACACGGGGAGACTCGCCCACCAAAAACACAGACCCTGGTCCGGGCCGGCACCCATTGTGTCACTGCTATTCACAGCCCAGCCTGGGCTGCCGGCCTGCGTGTGCCGGGCTGCTTCCCTTGTGCTCCACGTGGGCCGTGCCTGCTGCTGGGAGGCCCTCGGTATGGTGGAGCAGGATAAAGGATAAAAGCAGGATTACAGCAAGCAGTGGGGCTGCAAATCACGAACAGCTTTCAGGGCCTCACCCGATCCTGGCTGCCAAATCCTGGCCGCACAGCAATCATTTTGTGGCGTGTAAGGGCTGTGCTTGATTTAACGATAGATCGCAATGCTACACAGAACAGTTTGCAGTCACTGCGGATTTGTTTTCATCTGGCCCGGCTTCAAGTAACTGCAGAGTAACATGGACAACTTCCTTCTGACACCCCGTTGCACTGCTGTACCCTCAAGGCACGGATGCCTCACCCCTAAGGCTCTGGTAGCACCCCACCTGTATGGCAGCAGGGCACACAGACCCCATGTGCTGCCGGCCGCCCTGCACAAAGCACGCCGTGCCCCCAGCCCTGGGGTCGCAGGACCGCCGGCTCCACCCCCCCCCCTCCCTGCAGGGACACGTATGAGAAGCCCTTCGCCCCCTCTCCCCAGCCCTTGAAAACAGGCAGTTGTGTGGTGGCATTTACTTTTTAATTGTGATTATGTTTTCCCAGAACGGTGGGGAATAAAGCAGCAATTAGAGATGGAAGCACAACAGAGCCACAAACCACGCGGCCTCCCCCCAGCCCCCCCCAACCCCGCCCCTCCAGCACTCGCCTCCCGCCACGTTCCGGCCGGGAGATTTTCGCGCCACACGGCCAGGTCCTTGCAGCTCTACAAATACCGACGCCTCCAGGAGGAAAAAACATAGAGGCCCCCGCGTAGGGTCCCCTGGGGTGCTCCGGGAGAGTCTCTCTGTGCTCCCTATCGGGGTACGCGGGTGGGTTCGGGGAGGGGCCGCGAGGCGCTGTGTTCCGTGGGTGTCGGACTCATCTGCCAGGACGCGGGCGGCAGCGCGGGAAAGGAGCCGCCAGGCCCCGCCCCCTTCAGCCCCTGCCGCTTTGGCGCGAACGTTCATTTCCCGCCACTCGCCCAGCAGTCAGCATGGCTCCGCAGCGCCCGCAGGTGAGCGCTCTCGCGCGGGGTCGGGTAGAGCCGGGGGAAGCGATGTGCTTGGGGGGGCGGCCGCTGCGGGTATCCTTAGCCGCGGGGCTGGGGCAGGGGATCGCTTTTCCCTCCGCTTCACGTCCCGCAGGAGGCCGTCGGGGCTGCAGTGGGGGGGTGTACCTTGTAGGGCTCTGTTTTAGAGCGGTGGGCGGCTGGGGCGCGCTCCGTGTGCTAACGGACCCGCGGTTCGTTGGCCCCGGCCGGGCCGTGGTCCACAATGTGCCGCGGCCCTTCCGGCACTCGTTGGTGGGGCCCCGTGGGGAGGGCTGCGTTGGTCGTTGTTGCGGCGGTGTGTTTGGAGTGCTCGGTGTGTTTAACGCTTGCCTTAAGCTAAAAGTGCCTGGTCAGTTAAAGCAGATCTCGGAGCAATGCTCTCGTGCACGTTTCTAGTCCCATCTATAAGGAGTGGGAACAAATGGGGTGTTTATGTGCATTCCTGCTTCATTATGGAGATAAAAGAAATGTTTGTAGAGAGCGAGCAAAACTCCTATGGAAGGATGTGAAATCTATCAGACTAGAACTTGTTCCCACTTCAGTTCTGGGGTTGTTTTGTTTCATGGTGCTGGTCCTGCTGGGGGGAGGTGTGCTGTGTTCATGCACAACAGGTATTCTGAAGTAGGTAAGTCTTACTGGCATCAGCGGAGGGATGTGCCTCAGTGCTGTGCTGTACAGCTGGTGCCCATCGGTAATGTGGTTGGCACTGTTCTTTTGCAGCGCCGTTGCTCTGGAAGAAGAACCTTCACCACGTTCCGAAATACCAAGCTGATTCCCATGGAGACGTCCTCATCCTCTGACGACAGCTGCGACAGTTTTGGTTCTGACAACTTTGCTAACACGGTGAGTACGGGGCTTGAGCAGATAAACCTGAAGGAGCACTGCTAGTGAAGACCTGCGTGTTTGTGTATGGCAAACACTGCTTATGTTTTGTGCAGCAGTTACAGATCTGTGCTATGTGCTGTAATTCCATGTCACTGTGTGCTGTAATTCCATGTCACTGCTTGCTTGTGCTCCCAGCTGGTAGGTGCTGGAAGCAAATGAGCAACCTTTAAGACATCACCTAAGCTGATGTGCTTAGTAGCTTGCAACTGCAGTTCTGAAACTGCCCGTAAATTCCTTAACTATTATAATTTTTTAATTAAAAAAAAACATTTGCTTGTGTTTTGACTGTAAATGCAATTTGTTTTTGCCCAGCTAAAGTTAAGGCATGTTTTGTTCTTTGCAGAAACGCAAGTTGAGGTCACATGTTAGAGAAGAACTGGCCAGAATCTTTTGCGAATCCTCTGACGATGAATCCTTCCGTGGCTTTTCAGAAAAGCAAATTGGTGGTGCTTTGGTAAGATGGCTGATCCCAGTTTGCAGCTTTCATTTGGGATTCTTGCATGTTCTTAGGTGTAACTGAAAAATGTCAGCTTCAAAATCCAGGTCAAACGTTGTCAGAAAGAAACATTATTTAATGTAGTAAAGTGTAAGTAGGCATAGTTTGATTTTTTTTTTTTTTATTTTTATTTTTTTTCTTTTTGTCATCCTGAAAATCCCCCTAGCTCCTGAGCTTTGCAAGACCAGAGTCGAGTCCTCATATGGGCTGGAAAATATACTACTTGATAAAACTGTTGCTCTTTGTTAGGCTCTAACACTTCTGGTTTCTTGAACACAAAATGTTAACCTAGCTCATGGACCCTAGCAAACCTGAGGGAAATCTCTGTGTATGCTGATGTGCAGTCAGATGTGCACTCTCACAGTGTAACAGGGAATACTGTAGCACTTGAGCAGCATAGAGATAGCAATAGGTGGTGGAATCTTCAGTGCAAGAGCAGGTTAGTTGTTGAAAATACCAAAAATTAGTATAGAGTTGAGAAAAATGAAATGGCACTGTGTTTGGCATCAGTGAGTTCCTGTCAGAACTTAAGAACCTGCCCAGGAATAACTAGGTTGGCATCTGACTGGGAGAAGATGTGTGTCTGAGTTATAAAAAGCAGTAAGGAGAACAGAAAGGAGTCAGACTGTTCAATTGCAGAGCAGCTCATTCTGTTTTGTCTTTTTGTTGGAATTTGTTAACAGAAACTGGAATCTGATTCAGAGGAGAACGGTGTCAGAGAGGCACCTCTCAGACTGAGGAAATGCACTGTTCCTCTCAAAGTTGCCATGAAGTTCCCACCTCGAAGATCAGAAAGGAAGAAGGCTGAGGTGGAATCTCTTCCTGAAGATGTGATGCCTGCTCCAGATTCAGATTCTGATTCTGAAGAAAAGGGCTCCCTGTTTTTAGAAAAGAGAGCTTTAAACATCAAGGAAAACAAAGCAATGGCAAGTATTCAGTCTGTTCCCTGCTTTCCCTCTTTTCCCCCTACCTTGACTCTTAGGGGCTCTCTTTGATTACTCAAATGAACTCTAATGAGAGTTATGTAAATACATTAAGAAGAATTTATATTCTGAATACTTGAATCAGATACTTTATGTTCGCTGGCATTTGAAAATCCATAGGCTGAGAAAAGTCCTTCAGTAAAAATCTGTATGCTTAAGGCCTGTTCATTGTTTAGTCTTGAAGTCTATTAAGTTTGAGTGTTTTCAAATTACCTGTAGTCACAAGAACATATAAGTGCAACATAAAAGTAAAAAGTTAAAAAATAGCTGCACTTGCTGTAAGTAATTGGAATTCTAGCCAATTGCCCTCATCCAGTAGTCTGTAATGGCATCTGAACTCCCTTTTAAGATTCTGCTTTCTTTTGTTAGCTTGCAAAACTGATGGCTGAGTTGCAAAGTGTTTCTGGTATCTTCGATGGGAGAAGATCGCTGGCAACTGCCAATAATGTAAGTACAAATGTAATGTATTTGCGTTATGTTTCTGAGTCTTGTTCTTGTGCTACAATACAGGACTCTTGATTACAAAGCTTATTAAACTTCATAAATCAAAGTCCAGTTCAGAATTGTGTCATTTACTGAACCAAACATCCTCATTGTGCAATTCTCTTCTGAGTTACCATTGTATAAAATGGATCAGATTAATTCACAATGGCTTAAGTGTCTTCACAGGCCAATAAACACAAACGTGATGCTGTGTAAATACATATTTATATGGGGACTAGAGATAAGGGAAGGCAGCCAAAGCTTTGAAGCCCAAGTCTGAAGTTTCTTTGAGTTCAAAGCCTCAAAAAAGAACCTGACCTTTGGATTAGTTAAGTCCTTAAAGTAATAGGGTAGTGAATTAGCAATGTGATGGATTTTGCTGCTGATTTATCTGTAAGCTGTGTGAGGAACAGTAAAAGCAGAAGCTTCCCATAGATATGGGTTCTGCTGCTCTGTGTGGGAATTCCTGTACTGTGAGGACAGAAGTTGTTGTGTCATTGGGTTCTCTTCAACTTCTACAGACACCAAAACGAATTCCAAGGCGCTCACTTCCCAGAAGTGCATTGAGGAGGAACCCAGACCGAAGTTCTCGGCCTCACACAAGATCCAGGTCCCTGATTGAAGGCCCTCCTACTCCTTTACCAGAGGAGGAAGATGATGACCGGTACCTCCTAGTGAGAAGGAGAAGGATGGCTGATGAAGACATGGAGGTATGCTGAGGTTCTGGTTCTCCAGTTGCGAATTGCTACTGATGGTGGTTTTCTATCCCTTCAAGAATATAAAAATTAATTCAGAGCATGTAATCCTGTATTAATTCCTTTTGTACTCCAATTGAAGGAGAGAAAAATGGCATTTCACTTGATCTGTCATCCTTCCAATGCTTCAGCATTGGATGCATACGCATCATAGGTCTTTGAAAAGATTTCTCTCTCTTGTTTAAATATAGAATGGATCTTTGAGACTTGGGCGTTGATTTTTGAAGAGTCTTGCATTGTGTAGAATTCCTGCTGAATCTAATCCTAACAATGTTGTCTTCATTATCCAGCATGATGCCCAAACTCCCAGGAGAGGTCACCGTGGTGCCATGGCTCTTCCACACATTGTGCGACCTGTTGAGGAGATAACGGAGGAAGAGTTGAATAACATCTGTGGATCTGTGAGAGAGAAAGTGTATAACAGAAGCTTGGTAAGTGTGTTCCAGCTTCCTGAAATGCGTGCTGTATGAAATCATTTGTTTCTTACTCTGTCTTTGTGGTGTAGCGTGAAATGGAGCAGAATTCCTCCTTGCTGAAAGGAGGGATGTGATTTCTGGGAGAAATATGGCTGAGGTTCTGGGACACCATATACCATCTTTCCCTGAGTTAACAGAGAGGCCTTTACCAAGCCAGCTGACTTGTTCTCACCCTGGATCAACTGTAGTGCCTTGGTGATACCAGTCTGTGAGAGTGTTCATTAACAGACATGGAAGACGGAATCTTGATTCAAATTTGCGAGGTTTCCGTTTCAGGATGAATGCTGCCAGTGAGATTGCTTGTTAAATGCTCTATTCACTCAGCTGGGAAGCTACTTCTAATGTTTTGTTTCTTGGATTACTTTCTCTGTGTTGTAGGGATCTACCTGTCATCAATGTCGCCAGAAAACCACAGACACCAAGACCAATTGTCGTAACCCTGATTGCGTAGGGGTACGGGGCCAGTTCTGTGGACCGTGCCTCCGTAATAGGTACGGGGAAGATGTCAGAACAGCATTGCTGGATCCAGTAAGTCAACTTTTAGTACTGACTTAAGTTGATTGAATAGCAAATGCACCTCTCTGCTCATAGCTAAAGAGTCTTAGTAAGGGAATTGTTTGCAGTGTTGTAGTGCATAAGGTGTACTTAGAATCATGAAGGTTGGAAAAGGCCTCTAAGCTTATCTGGTCCAACCATCAAGTGCATCACCACCATGCCCACTAAACTGTGTCTTAGTTTGTGTCAAACAATGATAAAATGTTGTTGTCTGGAACTCTTTTGTATTTCTGCAGTTTTAGTTTCAGGAATAAATGGGTAGAGCAGAGCAGCTGACAGAATATTATTGGATATTCAGAATAGTGTTTTCTATTTAGTTTTGCATTAATGTACTCTGGAGGGGAATTGTATCACAGAGAAAACAGTCTTGCTGCTGTGCGCTATGGAAGTGGCTCAGGAGCTGAGCAGAGTAGAATATTTCCTGTTGTTATATGCCAAGCAGGCAAAGAAGAGTTTAACACCTTACAGACTGATGAACTGGGACTTTTCTGTGCCAGACAGACAACTTCTGCAGCACTGACACTCACTAAGTGGAGTGTTGGGCTCTATTTTTAGCTATAGCTGTGACTTGTGCCTCATGCTGCAGTTCAATTGAAAGGGATGTTGTTTGTTTGTATTTTTTTTTCTTTTGTCTAGACCTGGAGGTGTCCACCATGCCGTGGAATATGCAACTGTAGCTTCTGCAGACAGAGAGATGGCAGATGTGCTACGGGTGTCCTGGTCTATCTGGCCAAGTACCATGGCTATGATAACGTCCATGCCTACTTGAAAGGGTAAGGATGCTGTTGTGTCTGTCAGTAACATGGCTCTGCTCTATGTGGGATAGCAGCTGAAAACTGGGAGAATAGAGCTCTCAGTTGTTGTTCAGATATCTCTAGATCAGACCATGTTGTCTTTTGTGTCTGATATTTTTCCACAAAACTGACTTGTTAGTTCTTACAAAAATAAGTGGCATATCCACCTCTTGCTTTTTAATCACCTCTGTTTGTTGCTGTTACCTCCACTAATTTGTCTAAAGGATTTCCAAACTCTTTTGCTATAAACTAACTTGAGTTTCTGCTTGTCTTTTCAGTCTGAAAAAAGAACTTGGAATGGAAGATTGAAGCTATGACTGTCTTTGACTTGCCTGCTCTTTCACCAATGCCATGTTACTGCCTACAGTGAATTGTTTAATCAAATGAGACTACAAAGCCAGTGCCTGGGTTCCCTCCCCTTCTAGGTTTCAAAAACAGAAGGAAATCATATTGCTGTGCAGATCCTACTTTAAGAAACTGTTTAATAGAGAGCTTTGCCCACAGGCCATTGTTTTCTTTTTAAACAACTTATGTAAAACAAAGAATGAGATAGCATCAGTCCCTGCTTTTATGCCAACAGCTTTTTTTTTTTTTTTATCCTGAAAGGAGATGGGGCTTTAAGCCATTGGAGTTCTGTTCGTGCATTGATCTGTACTGCAGGTTTATTTGTGCTTTGAAATTGGTGACAAAAAGATAAGGATGTTCTGAACATTGAGGGCATTGTTCCCCACAGAACCAACTGGGGAAAGGTGTGTGCTTAACTCCTGGCCAACTTCTGCTGCAATAGGCTTTTACTGAACATAAATGATCAAACAGAAGCTAACAATCCTCCAAAACAGCAATTCATTTATGAGTTCTAAAAGGAAGGCCTCAAGGTTGCAGTTGAGTTGTCTCCAAGCATTAACATTTAAGTTTATAGAGTACTTGAAGTGCACATTGGGCATTTTGGAGGAGATTCTCTTCTGAGTGATTTAAATTGCAGCAGAAGCAATTAAGGGGGTAGGCTCTTGTGCTCTGTGTGTCCTCAGACAAGAGGAGGCCACTGCTGTAAGCTCCTACAGCCCCAGAACTGCTGTTGGGTAGTGGTTACTGATCTGAGAATGTGGGTACGCTTCATGGGGTGACCTCTATTAAACTTATGTTGTTTTGGGGTTTTCTTGGTTGTCCTTTCCCTTCTCTTGCAGCCAATTGCAGTAATTTTTCCATTAAGCCTGAGGCTTAACCAGGTAGAGGAGTAGTTGATGTAGCCATTGGCCAGCAGCAAGTTGGCTGAATGGTGTTGACTTGCTGAACGCTATCAGGAGAAGGGTCAGTGGCAAGTAGTCACTCAATTTTCTTTTCCCAATGAGCAAAAATAGAAAGCTCAGGTTTTCTAATCTAAGTTCGAGGTTAAAATGAATTATTCCTTGGCTTGCGTGGAGAAGCACAAACATGGAAAATGTTCTCAAGAGACGTGCCCTGGCTGCGGTATTAGATGAGGAGGAGCAATTGATTGAGAAAGGCTTTTAAAAATGAATAGAAAAGGAGTTGTGTGCAGTTGTGGCTGGTGCTGTAGTCTCCTCTTTAACAATCCATCCATACTTATATTTATTTCTGGCTCTGTGTGACTGTAGAAGGATATTTCGCATGATGTTAATGGAGCATGAATACAGCAAGAACTGAACTGAAGAATAGTTGGTGTTGTGTGCACAGCACCTTCTAAATGCTGTAGAATAGAAGGTGCCATGAAAACTGTTTGGAGAACCACAGTGAATGCACGCTCTTAGTTTGATAATGGAAGACTGCAATGTTATACATGATGTACAGTTGAGTAGTAAAAAGAGTCAGCTTGGATTTGTTGAGCACTAGAACAAAATGCAGCTTCTGATCCTTCTGCCTGCACAGTATTTGCGCTCTGTATATAATGACCCGTGTTTTATACTTTCCTGGGGATTAGAACAGAGGACCTTGGAAACAGAATATGTTTGTCTCAGACTTGCAGATATGGTTCATAAATCACCTGTACTGTTGAGAATCTCCCATCCCCTGCTTCCATAGTGTGACTAGATGTGCAATCTTAGGCGGAGTACGCCTTATTCTCCATGTTCATCCCCTGAAGAGGGAACTCTAAAAGTCCATGTTCTGACAGATAAGAGTGATTTTATTTTTTTTGTTGTTTTCTAATTGCTCTGCTTGCCTTCTGATTGCTGGAGTGTGGAAGATCTGTGCTGAAAGCAAATCCTCGCTCTGTATCCTGGAGACTGCTGTATTTAGATTTCTTCCCATCGACAATTCTGTACGAAGGTTTTTATTTTAAAAATAAAACTCTTTCTCAGTTAGAATTCTTGCCTCTGAACTGTTCTTAAAAAAGCATGTTGCTGCTTTTCAGATGAACTGATGTATCCGCTGCTGAGAAGCGGTGTTTGAGCTGCCCACAAAGAACTTGCTAAGTGCTCATCGTGTTACTCTTGCTAAAGGCTGTGGGTGCTTGTCATCACAGTGCTGGTAACATGAGTAAATTTGTATTTAATTTGGGGAGTCTGTCACATTTAAGGTTTATATAATTTTGAGATATCTCAATGCATCTCTTTCCTAATACTCTGTGTTACAGCTACCTCAATACTGCTGATATTAACCTGATGAAGAGCCCGTGGCTTATATCCGCAGCCCATGGGCAGCAAGTAAGGTATTTCATGCAGAGGAAAACCCTAACTGATAGATTGTTTGGAAAACAAAGGTGCATGGAAATAAGAAATCATGTAAAAGGAAGAACAGAACAATGTGCATCTGGGAGGTGGATGACTGAACTCACACAGCATTTTTTTATGTTAAATATGTAAGTATAATCCAAAGATGGCTTGTGAGTCAGCTTCTTACTATAGTGATACAGTGTCTGCCAATGAAACTGGCCAATTTTCTTCTTGCTTTCAGAAGATTATCTTATATTAATATATATTTGCTTGGTTCCTTATGGTCTCTAGTTAATCAACTTATGAAATATTAAGTCTCTTCAAAGAGGAAGAGAAGGAATTTTTGAAAGAGGGATATTTTTTTTTTAATCTTCCTTACCTATAGTGTAAAATGTTTTCACAGTGAGTAAGCTACAGAAATAGCACTGAAGAGTTGCTTCACAGGCTGATAAAGTAATACATTGTACATTCCTAAGTGAGTCTGTTGCTTAACCAGTTACATTTGTGTAGGGGAATGCAATGGAAATTCTAAAAATAGGCGCTAGCTGTGAGAACAGTTGCATCTGGTTGAAGAATGGCTGTTGCTGTTGTAGCACGAGAGAGTACAGCTGGCTTTGAAACTGTATCTGATGTGCAGTGTGAAGGTGTAGTTCTCTGCATCTGATGCATTTAGCAAGGGAGTCACCCGCTGACCTCTGCTGGCATAAACCAGTTTGTTCTCAGCTCTCACGTGGCTGATGGTAGAAGCTACTATGGAGGTTTTGGAGAAACTGCTTTGAGTTCTTATTAAGATTCTTGGCCTTGAAACTAAATCAGTGTGAGTGAAAAGATAGAGCTTCCTCTGTCAAGCTTAGGCTGTCCGGTCTTGTGGGATCCTGATTCCAACACTCATGCAGCGTGGGGCAATATTGTAGGAATACTTGAATGCCTCAGTTCTAGTTGTTGGGTGTGCACAGCTGACTGCCACCAGGTGCGGGGACAAGAAGGCTCAGATATTCTCCCTGAACATGTAAGTACAAGTCTGTTTGGAAACAAAACTACGATCAGAATGTACTGAAAATTACCTCTTATCACCTTAGATTTCAGAGATACTTAGGCATTTTCAACTTAATCATATAGGTGAGATCAAGCAAGTCCAACCAGTGCCAACCATTTTGTGTGGTTGCATGAAGAGTCACCATCTTTACATGGGTTCTGAAGTTCCAGAACTAGAAGTTTAGTTATTTTTGTTCACCTTTGAGTGGTAACATAAAAGCTCTTGCATGATTCTCTTCTCAGATAGCTTATTAGCAGAACTTAGTGGGAATGATCCTAGTGTTTCTGTGGCATGGGTTTCGTTGTTAGGTGTAGGGGGTGGGGTTGGTTTGGTTTTGGGGCATTTCTTTTTGAGCCTGGTTATAATCTGAACACAAGTGATAACAGTGAATCATCAGGGGGAAAAAAAACACTTTGGAAGTAAGCCAGAGTCAAATTCTTTTCTTGTGCTCTGTTCAATCTGCTTCCTCTTTAAAAGAAAACTTTCACATTAGCAGAAAAATAAATGCTTAGCCAGAGTTCTTTTTGTGTCCCTTTCAGCAGGGAGAAGGGATGAGTGTGCTGTGCTCAATGCCCATGCTGGCTTCCTCCTGCTGTGGAGAGTTAGCACTCTAAAGGCTTTTTCTTCCCCCTTTATTTCTGGTTTCATTTAATTCTCATGGAAAAAGTTGTCATGTTATAATTTTGGCACTGGAAACAAGCGCAGAGTTTTGTTGTGAGGCATTGGCCTGCTTTGGTATGATCCCAGCTTTCTGTAGAAGTAATTCCAAGTTTTCAGGTGGCTTTCATCAGGACACACAGCCTTCCCCACAGCAAGCAGTAATACTCTTTTACTTCTCACTTACATTCTGAGCACAGATCGAAGGTGCCTTTCTCCTTGCAAGCAGATAATTTCTTAGTCACGATAAGTATGAAGTATATTTTCAGGGACTGGGTTCCACATTGTAGCTGAAAAAAAGGTAGTTGAAAGTATTGCAAGCCATCATGTACCGCTTTTTCTTTCTGTTTTTTTTCCATTTCCCAGTCTTAAAAAGGTCCAAAATACAACATCTAGAAACGGTTTCTTTTGTTCTGAGGAAAAGTGGTGGATGAGATGAACATTTCAATACCAGGCTTAGCTACCTTGCTAACTGAGCCTGCCTGAAGTTTGGCTTCTGGTTTTCTCCGTATAGAGGTCACACAATACTTGGGGCATGCTGGGCTCCTTGCTATCTAGTGAAGCTGTCAGCCTTGCTGGAGTGCCCTTGTTCCTTATCTGCCACGGCTTACTGTGTGATACACAAGGAGATGTAAAAGGGATTCTCAGACATATTTATGGTGAGTGACTCAACTATTCCCTGTAGCTAGATACACCAAAAACCTCTTTCTGCATCAGTTTCTGAGCAATGTTCTCCTTGTGTTTTCTTGGTATCTAAGTCACATCAGCCTTATCAATGTGAGTATCAGTGGTAGTTGAAGAGCAAATGCTAGGTATCATGGTGTACAGACTCCTTGGAGTGAAGCAGCAATGAAGATGGACTTGGTTTTAAGGTCCTGTAGAGAGTTAGCTCCCTACAGATTACTTGGAGGTGATGTGTAGGGAGGAAAGCTACGTGTTAGAGAAAGTCAGTGAGGCTGTTTTGGTGCGAAACTATTATAAGTCCGTAACCATGTTATGTTACTGCATTTATTCTGGTGAAATTTGGTGGAAGGCAGATCAGAGCTTAACCACAGTGAGGAGATGGTGGGAGAAAATAGAGCTAACAGTTTCAGGGCTTCCCCAGCCTTTCTTAAACTAGACAACAAGCAGAGAAAATACAGCTAATTCAAAACTGTCTACTAAGAAGAAAAGAACAGATCCTGTCAGTCATACCGATTGCCTTCAGTGACCTTGGGCTTACCTACACACCTTTTGCTCTTACCCTGAATGAAAGACTTGCTTAAAAACCAACACTGCTGCACTGTGCAGTCAGCTTTATTTGGTAATGTAGAAAAAATTTACTTGAAGAAAATGTTATTTAAGTAACCCAGGAGCTCTGGAATCAGAGCTATATAGAATGGTACCATATAGCTGGAAGGCACAGAAAACATTCTCAGATGGATATTTCAAGGCTTTTGTCCTGATGCTGAGCTCCTCTGAAGTGTATCTTAAGATACTGCCAGTGTGTGCCTCTTGTTATATTTGAAAGAGGTTTATATGTTAAAACCTGCAATTGCTGAAGCAGACATAATTGATGCTGAGAAGATAATTTAGAGGATTCCTTTGTACTGCAGGTTCATACTCAACATATAGTGTATATTTCTCTTTAGCTCGTTTTGTATAATCAATTGCATCTAAAAGCAAATGAAACATTAAGCACTGTCACTTGTTCCCAGGTTAGTTTTCTGAGATAAAATGCTTTGTTGTGTCCTACTAATACAGCCTAAATCATTTTGTAGCACTGGTTTGCAAACAAAGCAGAAGGAACATAGCCTAACCTGGGCTGTTTTCTTGAGGGCTGGGAGAGGGACACACATCAGCCATTCCCAGACCTCTGGACAAACCCTTATTTTCACTAATGTGCATTATTTTCCTTTTTTGCAATAGATACCTCCAATTTTTGTTTTGCCATTTGCTCTGTGGCAATTGATGCTTCAGGGGGCTGGCTATTTATTACTCGCTAGGCATAGATAGGAATACAGTAAATTCTTTACAAAATAAAAATCAATACTCACTGACATACCACGTATTGAAGAAAATAATTGTTTATGGCACTCAGCTTAAGCTGTTCTGGTAATCACGTTGAAAAATACAATATTTATTCATTAGATCAAATTTAATGAGGCCTCCTGGCAGTAATTATAAAAATTACTGTAGCAGTAAATTACTAATGAGTTGTGATGTGCTTCCTACCTGTGAGGAAGGACTGGGGGTTGAAAAACCTGATATCCAGACAACACGAGGGAGGGCGAGATCTGCAGGCTAGAAGTCATGCTCACAGTGGCGCGGAAGGTGTTCACTGCACCTGAATGGTAGGAAGGGGGGGTGGAGGGATGAAGAGAGAAGCTCACAATCAGGAGTTTCACTTTAAATAGACACTAAACTCTAGGTTCATTTCCAAGCCTCCGTGTATAGGCAGGGGAACAATGTCATCAATGGGGGGAAGAGGCTCCTTTGTCATATGTGCATCATCTCATCTACAAAAGCAGCTGGGGTGACCTAATTACTCAGGTAGATCTTAGGCTGGGAACACTTTCTTACTTTCTCGTTGTTACCGAATTTAGTGGAAAACACAGCAAAGAGGTGATGTTTTCTTAGTGCCCTCGAATCTTCAGAACAGTCACCTAAGATGTGGAGCTAAGACAAAGGTTGAAATCCCCCACCAGCTTGCTTTGATGTGGGGGGTTTGACCCAGATTTCTTTCTTCTGAGACAAAGCTTTAAGGAATGCAGAGGCTTTTGGTAGCAAATTGTCCACAGTCTGAATAGCACCAAGGCATAAAGGTGTAGAAATGGTGCTGCTTCTCGCAATGCCTGAGTTTCTTCTAAGCACAGGGTGCTGCTGTGCTAGGAGAGCACAGCTAGGAAAACAGTTTTGCTGCAAAAATTAATGCACAAGTGGATTGGCATATAATTATATTTCTATATGTAGCTTGCAAAGGTGCTGTGGCGGTGCTGTGGCCTTCAGGATTGTAAAGCAGCAAATAGGCTGCTTTTGGTAAATGTCCGCTTCAAAAGACTGGTCTCCAGTTCAAACACCCATTCAAAATCAGGTAGAAAAAGGACTGAATTTTAATCTTTCATAGCACAGAAACTGTTCTTTATATGCAGTCTTGATGCTTAAAGGGGGTGGGTGGAAATTCTAGCACAATTTCTCTTCCTTATGCTGGTCTGCTGCACGGAAAGGGACAAATGGGCATATAGATTCTTCCACTTGTGAAACCAAAGGGGAGAGAAATGTCTCTCTGCCGTGTAATCACTTCTCAGCCTCCTGAGAGCAGCTGAAAATTGGGTCCTTCATGCAATGTGCTGCCAGGTTCTGTGCAGAGATGTGACTTTTGTGAAGGTAGGGTTCCTCTGGCTTAGAGCTGGGTGTTGCAGTGCCAGTTCTTGGACCCTTTATGGTAGTAACCTTGTGTCTTGATAAACATATGTGCTGAAAAATATGAACACTTGAGTCTTAGAACTTCTTGAAAGAGCTGAAGTGCTTTAGTTAGTTCACATCACCTAGCTTGTTATTAAGATAAGGCGAGGAAATCTGGGTTAGACGCAGTTACAACAAGCCAGCATCTTGCTGCCAACCAGAAATTAACCTTGTCTAACTGCATCATCAGAAACCCGCAGAGCCTGCTCTGTGTGCACTGTTACATCAGCACGACAGAGCAAATGCAGTTATGCTGCAGAGAAAAAAAAAACCTCCATTTTTGGCAGTGAAAGTGATATTGTGGCTGCTGGGGTGCTGGGCTCTTTCCCTAGTGCTGCTGCACATTTCTCTGTCTCTCTTTTTAAAGTATGGAAATCCTCCTCGGGCTTTCCCTTGCATTCTGGTCCTATCTAGAGGAGAAAAAAAAAAGTATGTTTACTTTTTTTTATTATTATTATTAGCTAAACTGAATTTGGCAGTGGACAGATGTTCACTTTGCATACAGCTGTGCTGGCTAGAGATGCATTTTCCTGTCTTTCTGAAGCTGTCATGAGGCTAAATTAACACTGGTAGAAAATAACACTGGTGTTCTCCAGATAGAAGACACTTTAGAAATAGAAGGTACTGTGGGCTGGTTTTCTGAAAGTGCTGTCAGCCACAGCCAAACTCAGTGGGAGCTGTGGGCTGAAAATCATGGTGCAGCCCTGCTCTGCAATAGTTTACATGACCATGGTAGCTTCTCATGGGTGGCACAAGAATTCAGATCAATCTATTTTACAAGCTCTCAGGTAATTAGAGAAGGTATAGGGGTGGAATTGTTTGTTTGGTGGGGGCTTTAAAATTTGATTTTTACTTTAAAAAAATAGCGTGCAATTCTGAGGACTTGAACACAGAAAGCTACAGGCTCTCATGGGTCTGGCTCTTGTCTCATGATACAAAATGGGTTTTTAGTTGTTACTGTGAGTTCTTACAGAATCCAACAGTAGCAAAATGAAAGCAATTTGCCTACACCAATGAAATCAATTTAGTATGTGTGTGGGGAGGAAATGCTGTAGAACTAAACCTAAAAACTAAGCAACGGTGATGAAGCTTTTAATAGAGAACGTCTCACAATCTGACATAAGTAGTAAGATTGTTGCTGCACACTATTACTATAATTAAATTACATTATGCTATTGCACTAAACTAATCTGTCAGTAATACTGTACTTAGCAGTAGGATTTTGTCACATAAACATTATGAGACTTTAAACTTCTGCATTTTATCTTGCAAAGTGCAGGGAAAATACTGAAATTGGAGCAGCAGAATGTAACATGAAAAGCTATAGCAGTGGGAAGAGGCCAGCTGGTTCAGCGTGCCCATCCTTTCAAAGCAGGTAAGCTAAGAGTGTTAGAATACATTTACTAAAAGGGTAGAAAACGAGATGTGCGTGAGAGGTGCCTGTTAATACTTGGAAAATATTAGGTGTCAATCCAGACGTTGTTTGTCAGGTTTTTGTGATCTTCAGAACACATAAGGTTAAATCAGAAGCTACTGAGAGTACACTGTTAAGAAAAACATGCAAATAACTGACATGAAGCTGCAATCTTTTCTCTGAGCGGAGACAGAGAAGGGAGGCTGCAGATCACTTAGGCTCTGATCAGTGAAACAGGGCAGCTGATCAGGGGATGCAGCTTTTAGAGCAACGTTAGCTTTGGCAGACCATAAGCTGAACAGTGGTTTTTCAAACTGAAGACTTTACTTCCATCGTAACAGATCAAAGCATCATTTGGATGAGCAGATCCCATCCTCTCTCACCCTGGTAAGCTGCTGAACATTTATTTTGATGCTAGATCTCTTCCTAAAGGGTTGCTGCAGCATTCACCAACGTCCCTTTCTCACTTTGGGAAGATACAGTCTTACCTGTTCCTTTCTATTAAAAAGAACAAACAATTACTGGATTTTAACACTGTGGGAAAAACAAGCAGACTTCTGCCCCTGTATTTACATCTTGTATGGGTAGCAGAAAAAACGCGTACTGTAAACATATCCCACTGTACCACACCGCTGTGACATTTGCTGTACTTTCTCTTTTTGCCACTGCCTCTAGGTATATGCTGTACCATCTTGGTGTGCATGGCTTGCAGTCTAATTGTGCATGCAATATCCATGCTAAGTGAACAGCACGGCAATGGAATGGCTATGCTATTCATTAAGGATTCAGAATCTGCGCAGAGGTCCTCTTCTAGCTCCTGGGGGTAGGAGAAGGATGAAAGCGTGATCCGTTATTAAGCCTTATGAGAGCGTCACCCCTTGCCTCTGGCAGGCTCAGGAATGTGACTTAGCATCTACAGGGCGGTTACCAGCCATAATATATATTTACGCTGTGTCCATCGTGTATAAGAATGCTCTCAGTAAAACTTAGTCTAGGCTGTAATAATACTTTGCACTTCTTTGTTGCCTTTCATCTGAGGATTTCATTGTGCCTTTAAAAGCTTTCATTAACTAAAATTCACAACCCCGTTGTGCAGTAACTGTGCATTAACACCTCCACCATATGTAAAATACAGTGCAGGAATGCAGGAACCGGTGTAAGTGATTTGAAAAGCTGGGAAGAATAGTGGGGGGGGGGGGGTGTTGGAAACAGGATTGATTATTACTACATCTATGTGCTGGCCCTGTGCTTTCCATCTAAAATGTCTCAGGCTTGGTTTGATGCTGTAACTGTGCTTTGCTGCCTTTTTAAATGCTGATGAGTGCCAAATTTAGCGTTGTTTCAAAAATCTCAAGATATTCGTTTCCAGGTTCATTTATTATCCTTTGATAACAGGATGCAGGCGCAGCAATGAGTGTGCTGTAATTGCCTGCAGAGCTAGGTGTGTGGTTTTTTCTATTGTTAAGCTGCGGGGTCTTGTTTCCCCAGGATGCGTATGATTTGTGAATGCCAGTTACATACATTCCCGAGAAGAGAATGTGCTCCTAAAGCTACAATGTCCTTTGTGCATAGCCTCCGATCCTCTACAAAGCTTACATTTCACAGGATTCAGTGGTATTGGTTCTTTTGGGATCAATGAGAAACTCACCACCCATCTCCAGTATCTCTGAATTACAGAGCAGAACCAGATCAAACACAGAAGAGTTCCCTCATTTATCCTGCCTCTGTCATACATCAGAGTGTGTGCTGCATTCATTTCGTGTAGGCGGGCTGGTGTCTAATGTACTCTGTGAACATATTTATAGAGGATTAACCCATGTCGGGTATTCCTAAAAACTGATTTCGTTAAAATACAAACATTATTCTACTTGTCTCAGCCACAGAAATCGTTCCTGCCTGGCTTTGATACTGGTCATTTTTGCTGGAGTGTGACACACTGAGCGTTATCGGTAGCCCTGCTATGTGACAGCTTTTTTTCCCCCAGCCGACGCATCCTGGCACATTGTATGATCTGTGTCTGAGGATGTCAGCCTGCAGTGAATGCGCTCGCTAATAGAATGTACTGTGTAGCAAATGCCGAAACACTGCGGCTCCGGCCTTCAAAGTGCTTAGCAGCAAACCGCAAGTAGAAAGTGGGGAATGGCAGGTGCTGGGGAGGACCTGGAAGCACGGTGTGTTCAGGGATGCTGTGTGCAGGCACAGTGACCCAGCACCTGCTGTCCTAGGACCCGTCCAGCAATGCAAAGCTACAGGAATGCAAACAACAGCAACACTCCTTTCTTCCCCTAGTAAATAATATATTTTAAAATATTTACTTCGGCATAGGCAACATTTAAACATTTATCTTTTGTGGGAGAAAGATTAAAAGGAAATACGAAAAGATAGCTTAGCAAAATTCTGACCCTCATCTGCAGTTTGTGAAGAAAGCTCCAAAAAGCTAATGGCAACTTGAGGAGCTGCCAGCTAGGAACCTGGGCTAGAACTGAGGAAGGGCAGACTTCTGATTAGGGGCAATTTACTAAAGATCAGAGCTGCAGAGATAATGACCCAAGCAAGCAGTGGCAAACCTATTACTTGGATGTGTGACAGCAAGATTTAAGGTTTTCTCTCACCTGGATCTTTGGCCTGGCATTCTGGGTTTCATTGTGGTGTTTTTTTTGTTTGTTTAAATTTGTATCATCCCATACCAGGATAGAAATTGTGTGACAAGGTGTAGAGAGCTTTGGTTTTGATAGCTAATGTCTTCTAGTTGAAATGAATGGTGGGAGTTGACTTGATATTTGCCACTTATGATTGCCTTTGAATTCAAGGAGTGAGTGCTGTTCTTGATACTTGATGGTTTGTTGTTGTTTTTTTTAATAACTTGTGTCAAATATTATTTGTTCTCCTATCAGTCCATCTTAACTGGATGTAAAAAAAGCCACGAAAATCAGTGTGTGTGTGGGGGGGAGGAGGATTATTCCCAGCAGCCCATCCAGCAGTTTATTTTTTTTGGTTCATTCTCTTCCTCTTTGTTCAGGTACCAACTCAGAAGCTTGCAAATGTTTTTTCTTCTTGCCAAGACAGTGGTACTTTTGCCCCGGAACACACTAATGTAGTTCTTTCCCCGCCTTTTCTTGTGTTTTGAGTGCAGCTGAACAACAAATTCTTCTATTTAATAAGTAACTTCCTCATATTAATTTTTTGCTGTACCAAAGGGTCTTTTCTTGATTTCAGCACAGCTCTGCTCTTGTTTTTGTTGATGAAGCACTGACAAGCGTACAGCAGCAAATTCAGCATTACTGCACATTCATAGACTTTTCTCAGCCCCTCTGCAGACTAAGCCCGTCCATCTGAAGGAGCCCTGGCAGCAGTTGCTCATCAAGAGATATCCAGCAAGAGGACAAGTGGGTATTCATGAGATGAGAGGCACTTTCCTGAGAAATCTGACCCCTTTTCTGCTGTCCAACAGACAGGCTTATGGTACTCTCAGAAAATATCATGCATGTTACATCCATTTCATACTTCTCTCTGAAACCTAGATCATTTCAAGTTGTACAATAGCAAAATAATGTGCTACTCATTTCCTGACCAATTTGAGAGGCTTTCTTTAAAAGGAAACTGGCTCATCAGAAACCACTGGTGGACATGAACAGGGGGATGTGCATGTGCATCTGGAGCTCTTTTGTTCTCTCTTGGTTAGCTTTGGTTGTTAAGACAACTATTTTGGTAATTTCTTGGCTGGCTTTGCAGGGAAAAAAAATCTTGGTCTTTGCTGCTTGTGGAAGAGAGGATGTCATAATGTTGCTCTCCCACTTGACTGACAGGCACCTCTGCTGAACACACAGCGTGTTTCATCTCGGAGCACTCGATGAATATCCTTCCCCCCTCCCCAGACCAGCCCACCTCTACTCGCAATGCTCCTTGCTTTTTCTACCAGGATTGCAATCCCTGCCTTTTGTTCCTTCTTCTCGGCTGTGAATACCTCCCCACCTTACAAGTCAGTGGTGGATTCTGTCAGATAAAAAACCCAAATAACAAACCATCCTACCCTGAGGGCCTTCTCCTTTCATGTGTGCATTTTCCTAGCCTGCAAGGGAGTTGGTGCCATAACCCCGAGCTTTCATGGAATAGTTTCTAAGCCTGTATCTATGCATTATGAATATATTCCAGAGGGAGAATGAGCATCCCCTGTTCTGGCAGCTCATGCATCGCACGACTTCCTGCCCTTCCCCTCTCTCCCACCGCTTATGACCTTGGCACTTCTTCCCCTCTGTGTGTAACGTCTCCCTTCAAATCCTCCAGCACTGTGCCATCACCTAAGTCTGCTCCCGCCATTGTCTGGCATTGCAGCAACAGCCCAGAACCAAACAGATTTGCCTCTGTTAAGATGTCCCGCTGTTGTGTTTTTGCAGGTTTCCAGAAAGCTGGATGACCTGTGATAGAGAATTCACATCCTTCTCTTCCATCTGCACTCTTCTTCCATGTTCATTTCAGAGACCTGGAGAAGGATTCTGAAGGCAAACTGAAGGTCTGATGTTATGAGGTGATCAGATATCATATCCTTGATTTAATCACTCACTTCTGCTGCACCTGACACATTTGTTGAGCCCACAGTGCTTAAACTGTGCATGCATTTAGATTTACTTTTTTTCCTCTTCATTCCTTTGCCTTACTTTGAAATGGCATCTATTTAAAAATCCAAGGCTTTTCTCTGATGTCTCAGCTAGGGGCATGCCAGGTAGCTATGTAAGTGACAGGGAGGTAAGGCTGTCAGGTGGCTGAGGCCACCTCATGCTTTGCAGTCTGTGTAGCAGGGTGGTATAGAGAGGGCAACCTATGCTGAGGGAAGCTCACAGCTCCTGCTACTAACAGCTATTCCTTCTGTCACTTTAGGTGGCCAGTAATTCAAATTTTGCTTTTTTTTTTTTTTTTTGTATTCCATCTCCCAGGCCCACAGGATGGGTGGCCAAACAGAGCTTGCCTGTCCCCTGCCTATGGCTGTGTGTGACCTGGTGCTGATAGCAGACCTCCTGCCTGCCTGCTCCCCTGTCCCTCCCCATCTGCCTCCCATCCCAGCAGGGAGGTTGTCTCAGAGACCAGCTGCAGAACACAACATCTCCTGGCAATGTTTTTGCTCCCTAGTGACTCACTGCATTTTGCACATGATGGTATGGGATAATCTGTCACCTCAAATCCTACTAGTTCTGCACGATGGCTTTTATGCAATCAGTGGGTACTTTTACCCTCACTCTTCCAAACATGAATGTAAGGTCCAGCTTGACTCCCCCATACGTACACTTTGTTTTTAAAGAAAGCAGCTGTGTTGTCCTTCATGAAAACAGCTCGTAATTTAGCATTACTGCATTATATCCCCTTGGCAACGCTTTCTGTCTTCAGGACATATATTTATCACAGACATCACTGTATCTCTATGGTGCTTTAGTTTTCCATCAAGGGAAGCTAAAAGAGCATTTCATTCCATAAAGCTTTGATTGATCTTTTCCACAACGTTCCTCTGGTACTTCTCGCAGTGCCTCTTTCTGCCAAACAGGATTTTTTCCTCCTTTCTTGATCATGCGCAAGTCTGAGCTAATCTCCACAGTGCGAGCTTGATCTGCTGTCTACCAGTGCCCATTTTTGTGCCAGGCAGAACAACTTCTTCAGTCAGCTCTTCAGCCCTGGTGAGCTCCAGCAGCCAGTGGCTCTTAGCCTCACCCAGAAGCTCCCAAGGTGAGCTGAATCAGTAATTTGCTGGTGATGGATGGCTTTTCAGTTTGTTCTTTAACTTTTGGTATTGCAAGGCAGCTACCAAGAGTAGAAAGATGGACACATAATAAGTTCCAGATGAACAGAATATGATGACCCTGTAAAACCTCTCTGTTCCTACTGCAGGATGCTCCTGCTGGTGCCCACTCCTGAGATTCCTAGCTTAGTCTTCTGATTAGGGGATACAGTCTGCTGCCATGCTTCCCAAACCTATTTGATCAGCTC
Organism: Coturnix japonica; assembly: GCF_054131305.1. Taxonomy (NCBI): domain Eukaryota; kingdom Metazoa; phylum Chordata; class Aves; order Galliformes; family Phasianidae; genus Coturnix; species Coturnix japonica. The sequence goes on from NC_140669.1 coordinate 18,102,574, forward strand.
ACGCAGCCTGAGAAAAAGCAAGCAAGGAAGAAGTAGGAATGCAAATTTTTAGAGAAATCTTTCAAATTCCACAGTAATTGGCAAGGTAAATGCAAGGTTTTTTCTGCTTTTCAAAGCAATGGCAATATCAGTTTATGATAAAAAGCTATTCTGGGTTATGCAAGACAGTAAAGTATTTGCCAAAAAAAAAAAAAATCTTTAGTTTCTGTTCTATTTTTTATGATGGACAAGAAGTGCCATCCATACTGATTGACTGTTGGCATGCGACTTACCACTGAGCAACTGTATGTTGATGGATAAGCCAGTCTCATCCAAGTGTCAGGAAGATTATCAAAAAAAAGAGCTGTCTGTAGTTGCTCCATCTCTGAGGAGATTGCCAACTCACCCTAACAAAAGAAAACATTAGTGTGCTATTTGCGTCTCACAAAGAGACTGTGATAAGATGACATGATAAATGATAGAGGGCTTTTTTTTCCCCAGTAAAAACACATAAGGTAGCTAAATTGTCAAGTGTAAAGTATATCTTGGCTCTTGCAACTGGCGTGAGTCATTTATTTTTTAAAAGGGGGAAATGGTCAGAAAAGCAAGAGTTGTTGGCTCTGGGCTTTCCGTATTTCCTAATACCACTCCAATTGCATTAAGAAATTACATGATATAGTAATTGATATAAACATGCACAGAAGCACCCACCTACACATATGTTCAAGGAGAAAATGATCAAGGGCCAAATTACTGACTTGCTTTCAGATATCCCACATAAAATCGTGCATGCAATCAAGTGACCATTCTGCTGCCTTTCCTCCGTTAATGGCTATTTGAGTGCCCCTGTTTTATTACTCTGAATTAAAGATCCAAAGGAAGGTAATTCTAGGTGACAGGAAAAAAAACCAAAAACATATCTCCCCCCAAAAAAAGAAAAAATCCTTTAAAATTTTCTATACCTAGTCTGGAGTCACATGCACTAACCAAAGCTATGTGTGCATATGGCATGATTGTCAGTGCAAATCACTAGTGCCATGTAAGAAGCTGTTTGCCCAATGTCATGGTTGGGATGTATGTTAAATCTTAGTACAGCAGTTTGAGATTTGGCAGTTTGAGATTGCTAGATACTGTGGAAATTTGGCCCTGTGTGAGTACAAACTCATGCTGTACATGGCAGGAGAGAGTATCCCTGTCTTACCTCCTGCTCTGCACTGAAACGCTGGAGCAACGCAATGACTGGGGGCCTTATTTTTTGCTTCCAAAGTTCCAGAGAAAGAAAGAATTTCAGTCTCCTAAGCACTTTTCAGTAACTTTCCTCATACAAATTAAACCATTTGACACATGGAGGCAGGTTACATGTTTGGAGGAGGCATTTATGAAAACACAGTTCTTAAGTCAATGAAATAAGAAATGCTCTGAGATGAGTAAAGCAAAAAAGTACATGCATCAAATTAAGTTCTTGAAGAGAATGCCTTACTTCAGTTCTGATCTTGAATTCTTGCAGACAAATTGGTTTATTTCAAGGAACACTCTGCTGCTGCCTGGATGAAATATGTGATGTTTCTTTCTCCCTAATACTTTTATTTTTTTCCCATTTTCCCCATTATATCATTTAGGGCTGCTCTCACCTTGAGGAAGGACAGACTGTGCACCCAGTTCTGTGCTAATGGGAAGTTTAAACTTCGTGCATCACAACTTCATGCAGCGTAAGTAGTTCCACTGCCTTCATGTCACTGAGTGAGGGATATGGAGGATTTGTTCTGAGAGATGGAGGACTGGAAGAAGCAAATTCTGTACTGCAGTTTGCAAATAGTGGCATTTTGCAGCCTGACAAAGGGCACTTGGTGGCTCAGATCTGTTAATGCATTGTAATGCACCAGCAACAGCTTTTTTTTGTGCAGTGTAAAATAATGTGTGTGTTTATGTCTAGATAGATGCTAGGGGTCATTTTCCCACATTAGGAATTTTGAATTGGATCACCGTAAAGAGAAAATAAAACTGAACAGGTATGCAGCTAACTAATTCTGTTGAAATTTGTGACCACAGATACAAACAAACGCCATAAAGCCAGAGAGATCGCACCATCTTGTGACAAGCGTGCTGCCTGCTCTGTGTTGTGACTGACCTTGTCTTCCTCAGCTTGGGAGACTCCTTCCCAGTGACCGAGTGTCTGAATTGCAGTCTAATAGCATATGGAGCAGGTTGTCTGCAGTTATTACTGCAGAAGCAATCTCTGTGTAGGGGTGTGGGCCGTAACGGCCGGGGCTCTGTTGAGGCAGCATTTCATCCCTGTTCTTACGGCAACCTTCGCAATCCAGGTTTGAAAAGGCTGCAAACCCCGAAGCAGGCACCGACTTCCTATCAACCTGTCAAAGAAATAATAAAAAACCCTGTCACCACGACACCCGTGGCAGTCCTCACCAGGCAGAACAGCAACCTGCTTAGGCATAAATCAGATCTTTCTGTTACGGAGTCATTGCTGAGAAGAAGACTTTTTATATCACTCTGATATCCACAGAAATTAATCTAATTTGTTCCCCGTTTTAATTAACCTCTGTGTGTCACACCCAAGTTCCGATGCTCACAAGAAGAATTTGCTAATAATCCGATTATTCTTCAGTCAGAAAATAGTCGAGAGAGGGTTTTAATTCAAAAATAAAGAGACAGAAATGTTTTAAAAGAAAAATGTTATTTCTTCCAAATTACCAAGTGCTGCTCTCTGGTGTAACATTATTATTCTGTGTAGCAATTTATTAAATGAAGCAATTTATGGTAGCATCTCTGCAAAATGCCGTCCTTTATTGAAATGAAAGCGAGTAACAGCATAAGGACTGTAGAATAAAAAGGCAGAATATCTTCTTTTAGGCTATTACAAAAATACACACATTGTCTATTTGACGATCAATACGCTACTGTAAAATAAAACGGGGCTGTGGTATCATCATCATAATTTCTATTTCAAATGGATTGCCGAGAGCCAAACCGTGCCTTTTATGGAGAAGAATGACAAATGCTTTAATTCAATATCACACGCACGTGTATGTGCGAGCTGAAATTCTGTTGTAGCTCAGAGCCGTGAGGCAAATATTTTAGGATCATCGCGAGTTTAAAAACAACAGACATGTGGGAGTGCTTCCATTTATTTACACTTGTACTGACTTAAAATTCAAAGCGTTATTTGATGCTTTTAGAGCGCTGCTGTGGGATGTTAAATTGCTGCCACGCTCTTGCTGCTCTGAGATACCTTTCAACCTGCCAAATGCACAAGGAGGATGATGATGATGATAATAATAACAGCAGCAGCACAGGGATCTTTAAAATAACATGGGGCTCCTTCCTGTAAGATAAACACCATTCTTGCTACCCCCCCATTTTATGATTCAGCATTTCTGATGCAAGAAAGTGAAATAATGAAAGTAAAATAACAACAGGTTTGTGTGGGATGGGAAAAGGAAAAGGACTCTGTATATTGTTACAATTTTTGCAGAAATGGGGGGAAGGAGGGAAAAAAAAAAAAAAGAAAGAAAAAAAAAAAAGCTTTTCTAAAAAGCACCCCCCCAACACAGGAAAATGCTCCTCTTGTTTTTATTATTCACCACATTTCCTTCTTTTATCCCTCTTTCTGATCTCGCTCTTTTGTTCCCTTTCCCTCCTCAGATGCTTCTCCTCTGCGCAGCGGGAGCTCCAGCAGCTGGGGATGCAGGACGCGGGGCTGGCAGCAGGTGAGCTGTTGCGGCACCGGCGGCCGAGGGAGGGCGGGTGGTTGCCCACCGGTGCGGCTGGAGGCCGAGCAGCACGGGGCCTTCCTCCCCTCCTAACTCCCCCAAGGACAGGATGGGCACCAGGCACCCGCGTGGTATTGCGACGCGCTGCACCTGCCTTGCTCAGGGCTGGGGGAGAGAGGGAGGAGGGACAGATGGGAGAGGAGGAGGTGGGATGGCAGATGTGTCCTCTGGTGGGGATGGGGCTGTCAGGCACCCGTGGGCCATGCCGCAAGGATGTGGGTGCTGGCTGCCTCTGACCCTGCCTCCCAGCCCCATCCAGTGTAATTCTGAGCACAGACACGTGGCAGTGGTAGCCATGAACGGCCCCGCGGGGCCGGGAAGGAGAGGGCTGTTTTACCTCGTTTTTCTTGTTTTTGCCAAAGAAGTTTTATTGCTTGTGGGCACTGAGCCGGTGTCGCAGCCGTGCTGGCAGCATCTCACAGTGTCTCGGTGCGTAGAGGGGAGATCAGAGGTCAGTGCTGCAGTGTACTGAGGGCTGATTTACTGAATAGTTAAATGCACTTAAAATGTAATTTCTCAGAAAAGGTGGCGTAGTTGGGGCCACACAACTGGGTAAGAGCACGGGCTGCTCAATGCCCCTCTGTGTTCTGCAGGCACAGAGCCCGGCTCCAGGCATGGACTTGGGCTGCTGCAGCCACCTCTGGCCCCACGAATCTGTGGTTTCTCTGGGCTGCTTCCTGCTCGTGTCACACCTGTGTCTTTGGGATGAGAAGTCGTGACTGGGAGAAAGTGGCATTTGGTGGCATTGCTCCAACAGCGCGTCCTAGCAGTGGGGGAACAACTAGGGACCCCACCGCTGCCAGGCCAGGAAGGGCGAGCAAAGAACCTACTTGAAAGTTTCCCGGCAGCACCCGGCTACGGGGCGGTGCTGGCCGAGACGAGCAGGGCACGCGTGGAGCTCCAGGGGCTCCTCGCAGGACTCCCCTCCCCGGGGCGGCCCCGCGGGACAGCCCAGCAGCCTCGGGCCGGCTCGGTGCCCAGGCCGGGCGGCGCCCGCCTCATCCCATGGGGCCGGCAGGGGGCGCTCTGGCTCCGGGAACGCGCTGCCGCCGTCGTTCGGGCCGCGTCCCGGGCCCCGGCCCTTTAGCCAAGGACCCGGGGCTGCCGTGCCCCATGTGCTGCGGGCGGGGACGGGACGGGGCGGGAGACGAGGCTGCCCCGTCGGTACGGTGGTGCGGAACTGGGCGGAGGGGGAGGCCGACAGAAGTTGGTGACAAAGATGCCGTGCCCGTGCTCGCAGCCGGCGGGTTTCTTTGTGCGTTTGGCAGCGCGTCCCGAGACCATCCTGGCTCGGTGCGATCTGGGGACCGTTCTGTCCTGTGTGCGTCGCTTGGAGAATTTATTCTAAAGAAGAGGAAAGGAAAAGCCTTCCTAATTTTTGCGCAGGTTTTCTGAGCGCGGTGATGAAATGTCAAGCGAAAAACAATTTTCTTTTTGGTAACTGGTGAGTTTCTTAAAATTCCGGTTAGTGTTTAGCACAGATACGTGCTTGGAAAAGCCCCTGTTTCTTTCACCTGTCGGTGTAGCCTCACCTGTGGTCACCACTCCCCTCCACCTATGTGTGTGCGTATCTTTAAAGCTCGGTCACAAAAATGGTTTGAACGAAAAACCTTCCAAAACAAAGGTTAAAGAGGACGGAGGAAGATATGAGAGCCCAGCAGGCAATGCATTCCTCCCTCAGTGAGATGGTCCGGACAGCTGGGGCTGAACCCTCACACTGTGAACTGAGCACCATGGTCCCACGTTTCCCCACTGGGACCCCCCTCCCAGGGCACCCTCAGACTGCGTGAGCATTCCAAGGGCACAGCAGCACAGTCTTGCATTGTAGGAAATACCCAACTACAACCAGGCTAGCCCGAAATAAAGCCTTACTCTGTACTACAGTAATTATCTGCAGTGGCTGTAAATTCTTTGTTTCCTGTGCACAGAGATGTGCTTTTAAACCAGAAGCTGTATTTGATGCTTTAGAACGAAAAGAACTACTTTCTTCTTGGTGGTTTGGTTTATTGGGTTGCATGTATATGTATATATATATATTGGTGCAGTTCTTTCACTCTAGGATATGCAAACCAATCTTTAGGAAATGGAATGCATTCTGCTTTGTCATCCTGCGGCTGGCTTCAGTGTTTGGGGTGGCTCTGAGGTGAGAAGTTTTAATAATCAGGTTTTTGAAGTTTTATTTCTGTGCTGTGTCCCTGGCCGAAGATCCACTGCAGCACGATGGTCAGGCAGCGCTTCAGGCAGTGGCTTCTCGGCTGTTTGAGCAGGAGGGCTGCAGGATGCCCTCAGGAGCGAGGTGTTCTTCAGGAGAAGGGGCAGCTCTCTGCACTCAGCCCGATCACGCGGTGCCTTCCTTCAGGGGGTTCCTGCGGTAATCTCTGTAACGTGCCAAACCGCTTTGCTGCAAAATGAATATTCGGAGATGGGGAGGGAGGAGGGAGAGAAAGGAAGGAAAAAATGGGCTTCCCGGTGAGCTATTGATTTGAAATACGAAACATTTTATTGATACGAGAAAACCCGGCCGTAAGGAAGCGGTTTGATATTGCACAAAATGTGGGGGAAAAAAAATATCACGTGCATCTGTTTAGCACAATATACTGCATAATGACAGCAATCTTCCCTGTTTGTATCTACTCATCTGATTATACGGCGTAACAATTCTTTTTGTTACACATTTATTTACTGAAGGATTTTTTTTTTAATGGGTAATAAATTAGTAAATCAAATATCATGCGCTTGGGAAAATACGTTAGCAGGCTCCCTGTGCAGAAGATAGCTGTAGTTCGTATTTTATATGAGATGTGGATCTCAAAGCATAAACAGAACCTCGCTATGAAGTTATGAGCTTCTCTTGTGGAGAAGACAAAAGAAGTTTTAAATCGCTATTTAGGACTCTTTCATCTAGGCACGGATTATTTTGAAAAGCTTCGGTTTTTAACACTGCAATGCAGCACTGATGTAATGAAGAGCTTTGACTTACTTGAAGTATAACCCAGTGGCCTTCTTTTGATGCTTTTTCCATAGCTATTTCTGCTGCCGCTTCCTGTCCTTGACCCAGCGATACATTGTGAACTTCTTCCCAGCTGATGGTAAATTCAGACTTGTTCCCTAAACAGAGCAGTATGCTATGTTACTTCCAGCCAGATAATGAAGAGTTCCAACAAGCATGTGTGCTACACACCGTGTATAGATGGTACACAGCACATGGGGCACTAAAGGTAAAGAAAATACCCCTCAAAAACATGGTTTCAATCAACCAGCAGAGTTTGGATGTTGAATCATTTTCTGGCTGGGTGTTCAGTATCAGTGCAACACTGCTGTATTGAAGAGCAACTCGAATGTGGAGCAATTGATTCTTGCTATTGTATCCCTACCTATAGCCTAGATAAATATTTCAGTGCATGCAGAAATGGCTGTGCTGTAAATGTACAGCTGATTAATCTGAAGAGAAAATAAGTTCAGTGTCTCACTGAGGTAACAGTGCATGCAGGAAGTAAACAAAGTCCTTTGGCTGACACACAAAGGTGGTTTGCTACAAGGAGGGGATAGCAGGTTCTTGGCTTGTCTAGCAGTAGGGTCAAAACTGTTGCTCAAGCACACTTACACAAGGTGGATAGCTTGATCTGGCAAAACGGAGAAGAGCAGACAGCTACCTCTTGTTTCAGAAAGCAGGCAGCATTCACCCCAGCAGCTGTCGGAGTCAAGCACTGCAACTTTCATCAGATAGCGTGTGTTCCAGCTGTAACACCGTCTGTGCATTAACATGTGACAGCACTCAGCGGTAATGGAAGGGCCTCTCTCACTTCTCTGCTTGTGGTAGTTAGAATAAAGACCAGTAGCACTACTAAGTAATTTGGTAGAAATGTCTTTAATGGGCAGTGCTGCGTTTTCTTATGATTGTTAGCAATAGGGTCTGATCTCATGGTACGTAGTCAACATGGGGCCCTCTGGGAAAGTTTTTACTGATGCTGCCTTATGCCTCTTCACACTAAATGCTCCAAGCTACATCTGGACAAAGACCCCACAAATTAAGAAATACAGTTGACAGAACCTCAGGGAAAGCAACAGTTAAGGTGTAAGACCCACCTCTGGGACATAATATTTTATCGTGGCTGACTGACACTTGGTATTGTTCCAAGTACAACACGCATTAGGGTCACTTGTGGTGCAAAACCTGTCCTTCTGAGAGCTGAGGGTGCTGATGTGAGCTGGCAGCCCCAGCCGTGCCAGCCTTTCGGCTGTCTCAGGCCATTATCAGGTTTGGGAGATAACTTTTTGCTTTTCATTCTTCCAGAAATTTCTCTGTTCAGGACATATTATAACCACAGTGCTCCTGCTTCTTTCCAGGATCCTTCAGTGTCTCTGAGTCACAACGTTTATTCCTTGCTATCTGCAGTTGAAGAATTAATACACAGAGCCAGCACATTTAAGCATGAGCATATGGATTCTGAAGATGAGTATAAGCAAAGGTCCTGATTTTTTAAAAGCACTGTGCAGGATGTTCATTATAGTGGTGGCTCAGTGGCTGAAGGCATGCTGCACACTAATTTCTTTCCATGCAGTTACAAAATCGGCTAGCTGATTAAACAGTGGTCAACATCAATTCAGAGATTTTATTAAGCATTCATGTCTTTTTTTCTAACTAAAGGCCTTAGGATGGAATAGACATGAAATTAATAGAAGAAATAAATTGCAATACTTTACTTATCAGTGTTTATTTTTGCCAAAGCTTTGGGTTTTAGTTGTAGCTGATGACCCTGTTTAATTCTCAGGTAGTCAAGGTGGAAGGGCCACTTAATTGAACCTCCACCAACACAGGGAGAAATTTTGAATGTGAGGCTCTTCTGAAGGCTCTACTTTTACAAATTAAGTGTGGGGTTTTGTGTGTAAGCTTTTATTATGCCAGCAAGACAGGAACCAGTAAATTGTGTCCAAAAAGGATATTAATGTAATATTCTAAGGTTAACTGAACCCAAATTTCTCTAGGAGCAAAATGGTTCCTATGAGGAAATGGCCAGGTAAAAGATATGTAGTGAAAGACTTAAAATTTTAGAAGATTGTAACATTTTTCATGGTTGTAGAGAACAAAAAGGGAGTTCTGCACCATTATTTGTTGTGTTGTAGAGGGTTGTACTGTTAGTTCAAATTTAATCCCGAACTGCGTTCAGCTATATACGGGTAGTGACCACAGAGTTATAAGCCATCAGAGCAGCAAAAGATAGGAGAGAAATAAACTACTGACTGCAATTGCCCCTTTGTAAAAGAACAGGAATGTTGAGAGGGGAGGGAAGGAGTTTCCTTGTCTCTGGTGGTTTATTATTCTCTGGGAACAGGTAAACCAACGCTGGCTCATGAAGATACTTTAGAATAGGAAATGTTTTGCCTTTGAAATGCGCGAGATTACAAGTCATTTCAAATAGTGTTCATGGCGAAGATACCCCTGGGACCACCTTACAAGAGCTTTATTTCTTGCCTGCAAATTAGTCAGTTCAAAACACTTCACCTCTCATCTCTGCCTTCAGCTCTTAATATCACACACGGTATTTGTAAAATGGAGGATAAGAATGAAAAGACCCTGAATACAAAAGTGCAATTAAAAAAAATAAAAATAGAAGACTGTAAAGGCGAGAACATGTCTCATTTCAGAGGACAAGAATAAAATTTTGTGCTTTTTTGGAAGCATTTCAATAAGCTTTCCTTTTTTATTTGCAGCAGGGTCTCATTGAAACAGCGATGTTTTCCAAGTGGCAGACAGACAATAGCATCTAAATTATTTTTAAGAAAGCACTCATAGCAATAGAGCACCCATTACTACTAAATCCATCTTAGAGGAGAAGGGTGGAGGAAAAGGAAAGGTCAATAAATGTATCGTGTTCTTTGTGTAATGCTTAACTGATATTTTCCAACTCCCTTAGCCGGCTTTTATTTTATTTTTTTTAGGAATCCTTGTAAAATTCAGGAAAGGATTTAAGGTTATCATCTGTCTCTCCCTAACTTCTGACATCTCTTTATAACAAGAAAGAGTCACAGCCAACTGTAACAGGAGGGCAACACAATGAATCCTGGTAAGAAGGGGAAGGGGGGAGGTTCAACTTTGCTGCCCCCTTGCCCCTGTTTCTTCCTTGCAGAACAGAAGTGCCATCTGTTCCAAGCCCTAACACACATGATCTTATTCCCATTCAGTATTAACTAGCACAGGAAAAAGATTATCAAGTGATCTGAAGCACCAACAGCATTAGCAAGCCTTCCCCATCCAGCGTGTTTTGTTTGCACCTCCAAGAACTGCAGATAAAGTGGATACGAGCAAGTGACTTAATTGCCTGGAATTATTCTGCTCCCTGGTGGAAGAGCATATGGTCAAGGCATGGAACATGACCAAAAGATATTTAGGTGCTGGGAAAAGAATAAACCTAACAAGAGAAAGGATGTTTAGATACTCCAAACTGAATTCAGTAGACAGTTCTCCATTACTTGGTGTTGTAACATATCATCAGAATAATGAAAAATCAACTGTGCTATGTAAGGCTAGACAGCTGGTATTAAAGTATAAGCTGTTTTCAAAATAATCTGTAAGAATGCATCTTATGTTTCATTGTTAAATTTGTGGTATTCTCTAACTTAAAGCCCCACATCAGCCTCCTCCCCCAGCACTTTCTAGTCCTGCAAACTCAGCTGGAGATCCAAAGAAACAGTGAGAACTTCTTTTCTTCTAACTCCTGGCAGGTGCAGCAGAAGCCGTGGATGCCTCAGTTATGCTCAGTTATGCCTGGTTTATTACCGATGAAAGTAATGGGGTGGAGTTGCAGACGCTGGTGAAGGAAAAGCAGCTACAGTGCAATGTTTGCAAAGCAAGGTAATGATTAACCACCATGTTCAGTGGGATTTTTCTGTTCCAGCTCTTTCACCGTTTCAGTGGTATTTTCTCTTGATTTCTGTACTGCATCATTTTATGTTTCTCATTTCTTCATCCTCTCGCCTTTTTCTCCTTTCCTGGTGCTGCCTACCCACCATGTTATTTAAAGTGCTTTCATCACCAGAACTTGTCCGTGTTGTCAGATCACAGCTTGCTCCCCATGGAATGGGGGAAGACCTCAGACATGGGAGAAGCACGGACTGTTACAGTGTAAATAAACTCAGAAAAATGGTCTAAGAGGACAGTCAAGAAAATGGCTAGCTAGTAGTTTGTGTTTCAGACTAGATTTATTTTGCACAAGTCATGCATTCCTTAAGCTGTATCTGAAGTCTGGAGCTGATCTGTCTGGCAAACCTACTGATGTCTACATTGTCAAAATACATGAGACAACATTTCATTTCTCCAGATTTCCCTTAATTTCATTGCCTTATTTTCTTTCTTTTCCTCCCACGCTGGAATGACATTTTTGAAGCATACTTTATAGAACATAATTTGATCAAATAATCCAAGGGAACTCCCCAAAGACATCCATGATTTAACACTAGATCTATTCTAAAGGTTGGCACGTCTGACAATGGAAATTGGTTTAACCCCAGTTAATTTCTAGATAAAAAATGCGATGTGTTTTTCCCGAGTTGGAACTGTATTTTGTTGGCAGAGCTTTCAGAAATACGCCAGATAAGACCGAAATGCAATCAGGTGTGGTGCTGAGTATGCTGAGCATCCCAGTCTGAGCAGGAGCAGAAGGGCTCAGCACCTTCCTGAGGCAGTCCTCTTGCATGTCCTCCTGTGCGCCCTTGTAGGTGACTTGCAGGTGACCACAAGGAGAGTGGGCAGGCATTCACTGGTCAGCTGATTTATGGTTTGATACAGCTGATGCTTTGTGCTCTGAAAATGGAAAAGGGCAGCAGTTGAATCTGAATTTTTGTCCTCCATTTCTCTTCTCCATTTGGGTTTTCACTTTCCAGCTCACAGCACATGCACTGGAAGCCAAGGCAGCTTTTTTCATTAGCTTAATGTTTTTCTCCTTGTCCTGACTCACATCCCTGAAGGCTTTGAGCTCCTCTGTTCTGTGCCCATTTGTCACTCCTTTCAAAAGGAAGATGGAAACTCTTGGTATGGATGCAAAACTCAGAAGAGGTCTGTGCCAAATAAGAGCAAGAACACAGCTGCACAAGACTCAGCACACTTCTCACAGACAAAATGCAATGAAGAAAAAGATGGCACTTTAAGCTAAATCAGAGATCATTATAGAATACTTTTCCCATTCAGCTTTCTCTAGAAGGAATATGTACATGCAGCGGCAGCACTTGGGGTATGAAGAGCTACTTTGAAAGCAGAAGCAGTTGCCAGTGTTTGAGGTGTGGATGGCAAGTGAGAAAATCAGCTGTTCCTGCAGAGGTGCCCCCAGCAACAGCAGCTTCTGAGAAATCCTGCTTTTGTGTCCTTAATGAGAACACAGCCTGGAATAACTGAGTGCAAGCTCAGTTTGCAGGAAGCATTTCAGACCAACATCCATTGCCTGAGGAGGTTTCCAGGGGCCAAGCAGAGGCAATCAGCAATGTAAACAATTCAAGGTACAAAAAGGAGCCATAAACACAGAGCCATAAATAGAGCCTGTGCAGGTCCATGCTGTACTGGTCTGTGAAGGTATGCTCTTTCTCTTTCAAACAGTGGTGCCTGGGGTTGTCAGGCAGTGGTTGGGTCCTTCACCCTCAGCCTCTTACTGTGCTTATTTTGCCTTCCAGCTCCTCCTCTTAACATCTCCGGTCTATTTCAAATACTGTACTCAGAGCCTTCCTGTTGGCAAAGGGGAACATACTGCACATATGGATTAAATAATTTATTGTTAATCTAAGGCTTTCAACAGTCTAATAGTAAAAATTACCAAATTCATACAGGAAGAGGTCATAAAATAGAGTTAAAATTGTTAGACAAAATTTCCCTTTTCTCTAGTGTTGTGCTTCCTCCTCCAAACATGCCTTTGGGTCTTAAGATTGATGTTTTGGTATTTCTTAAAAGGAATGGGGGAGTATGGTGAGTCATCACCAGGAGGAGCATGATATTCAGGGGTCCGGGGGATGTCTTGTTTCCTCAGTCTGGTGTATTCTTGTATCTTATGTATTTTCTTAACACTAGAAGCTCACTGTGATCTGCATCCTCTGTGTTGGCACTCTTGTTTCCATGACTTGCTGTAGAGCCATAGGCAGTTTACTCCGCAAGGAAAAGCCACTTGTTTTTACTATAAACCAAAGTTAAATTGAAACAAATCAAGTTGCCTGTGCCTCACAGCTACGTGCAGCCAAAAGAAGTTAAAATCTACTTAGGCCATGGCAGAATTGCTGAGGCCCTGTACATGTCAATGTAAAGCAGGTTGCTGTTTACCTAACATGGCAAAATCAGGTTTTCTAGGCTAGAAAGTCTCCTTGGATGGTGCTTGAATTGCAGAGCTGAGCAATGATTTGTAAGCCCTCTTATGACTGCAGAATTGCAATTGACGAGCAGATCTTGGGAATACTCGCAGTTTCGTGTCTGCTCCTTTATCACAGAAATCCATACAGGACTAACTGACCTGTATTGTCTCATAGCCATTGGGAGGCCAGATTACAAAAGATGCGTTAGATTTTCATTGCCTGCATTATTTGCACAGTCAGCAGAAATACTGTGATTATTAAGATAAGAGCTGTAGGTTTTGGAGCTAGATTAAAAATTCCTTTAGCTGTTGGAGACTGTAATGCAGTAATGCTACATTGTGACAGAAAGTACAGCAGTACTAGCAGAGTAGCACAATTCTAGGATGCAGCAAATGAGAAAGTGCCCAAATGTAGCAGCCGTGGATCCAGAATTAAAGGAAGAAAATAAATGACCTCTAGTAGGCAGGGATCTCCAACAAGATACCTGTGCCTCCACTGCCAACCCTTAGATGAGGTCTGGGAAGGAGTGGATTTCTTCTGGTCACTCAGGTACATTGCATGCACCTAAGCTGCCCTGGGTTGGCCCTGCCTTACCACCCGATGCTTAATCGCTGGTTCAAGCCCTGACTTCGCATTTCTGCTACAGAGAATCATAGAATCATAGAATAGCCTGGGCTGAAAAGGGCAACCATGATCATCCAGTTTCAACCTCTCTGCTATGTGCAGGGTCACCAACCACTAGACCAGGCTGCCCAAAGCCACATCCAGCCTGGCCTTGAATGCCTTTAGGGATGGGGAGAGACCATAGTATAATCTATGAGGTTATAGGATAATTAAAATCATACATTTCAATCTAAGATAGAAACTTCACATACCACACACACAGAGGAATGTTTGTGAGGTAGTCCACAATTTCTGGAAACACAGCTAGATCCCACATATATGATTATAGATTGCTTAGAAACATAAGGAGAAATTCCACAATCATATATAGTTAACTTTCAAGCTAAGTGATCATGTGAAGACTGGAAACTAATATCTTCACATACACATTGCATATTTTAATATTATTTTCTGCCATTCCTTTGAAAGCCTCCCTGGAATAGTCCATTTTCTGTGATCATTTGTATTCACAGATGCACATTTTTATTACAAGAAACACTCATTTTATATATCTCCAAAATTATATGATCAACTTCTTGGTGACAAAAAGACCTTTTCCAGCCACTTGGTACATGATTATGTAGCTTATGTATATGTAGTGGTTCCATCATGTGCTAAATTCAGGATGTTTTAAAAGATTTCAAATACAGTATTACACAAATTCTGAGTTTATTTAAAACTGATTTTTCCATGACAAAAATGTTTATACCTTGTTGAACCATCATTGCTTTTATGTTCTTTAAATACCTGCCCTTGTGCACCTCTGAGAAAAATCTGGCTCTGACTCCTCTATAGCTTCATATGAAGTATTTTTAGTCTGCAATAAATCCCTGCCATCCCCTTGGCCTTTTCAGGGCTGAGGAATCGCAGCTCCCTCAGCCTCTCCTGGCGCGCTGCCTGCTGCAGCCTGCGCTGCTCTTAGTGCCGTATGGCAGTGTCTGTCTCATACTGTAGGAGATACCATAATTAAATTCGTAATTTTCATTTATGGCTTCTACTTTTGTTCACATACTTCTTGACAGTGGAATGCTTTTAACTTGTTCTGCAGCTGTACCCTCTTCTCAAGTGTTATGCTGTGTCAGTTTGGTTGGATGTGCTCCTGTTTCAGCTTTAAGTTTCCCTTCTGCAAAGTCCAAATTTCTGCTTGCTCTGCCTGTTCTACATTTACCTCTCTTGCTGCTAACCAGCCCATGCTTCAGCACATTATAGGCTTGCCAAGAGAAGAATTTAGACTTTGTTTTCTTCTAATTTTAGAAAAGGTTGCTTTGTTGCCTGGATAGTTCTGCAAGAAGCTGGATCCCAATGGTGTGTTCATCACTGGCTGTAGATTAGACAAGTTTACAGAGGAGAGCATTTCCAAAGAAGATCTGAAGATTAGAAGAGCAGCAGAGCTCGTCTGAGTTTGCACAAGTCTGGCAGCTTCTGGCTCTTCAGCGTGCAGACATGGAAGGTGCCTGAGTTTCCCCTGCAGCCAGTGAGAACAGAGGATAGTCATATTTGGCAGAAACTATTCTCCCTTTTGCAGGATTTGGCTCTTGAAGAACCCCACACTATTATGAAAATCTTTTTCTCTCTTCTCCCCATTTCCAATTCAGGAACTTAAAATGATTGCATTAGAATTA
Source organism: Coturnix japonica (assembly GCF_054131305.1). Lineage (NCBI taxonomy): Eukaryota > Metazoa > Chordata > Aves > Galliformes > Phasianidae > Coturnix > Coturnix japonica. The sequence continues at coordinate 18,117,953 of NC_140669.1, forward strand.
GAAACATTACAAAGAAATCAGTCTAAAAATCATTCTAGCAAAGGCAGTGAAGTTGCAATTGCAGGTGTCATGGAATTTAGCATGAACGATGGTGTTTCCAAATTCGTTTCTGAAATGTTTGAAAAGACTGTGTAAAGAGGGGAAGCAAGCAAGCCAGCAGGCAGTGTTTTTCCCCTCTGTGGTTTTTGTGGACTAAGAATAGAGGGGACATGTAGCAAGCATCTTGCTATTAAATTTGCCTATGACAAACAGTGCAGCTGCACATAGTGTGCAAAAACATCTGTAGACTCATGACACATGCAGAATCCCCCACACTAAGAACGTGACATTATACTGAAAACAATTCTGTTGTAAAAGCAATATAAATCCATTTTATGTAGACTTTCTCCACCTTCTCCTCCCCTTCTCTTTTAAATTATGTTAACTGAAGAATTCTGTCACTCCTACATGACATTAGTAAAAATCACAATGTAAAAGTGACTAAACATTTCAAAATTGTCCCTTTTTTCATTAGCAGCTAGAATGCAGATATGCCTTTTCTGGAGGAAAAGAAAGTTTAAGAAAGAATAACCAGCAGCAGAAATGCATTAGACACCAGATCCTACTCGAAGTGGATCTTGACAGGGTTTGGCAGCTGCAATTTAACTCTTCAGAAATCAAGGGGTGATTTCCTGTGTCTCTTGTGCAGTTGTTCAGTTCTAAGTGAGCAGTGGGATTGCTTTACTTTGCTGATATAAATGCTTGCACAAAATGCAGCAGTAGGGAAAAATATGTCTAAAATGTGTAGGTTTCTAAGATAAAGGGAAATTCCCTACCTGGGATTTTTTTGAGTTCCCATAGCTTCTCCTACAAATAATGAATGCAGTTATTGTTGAATTCTATAGAAGCTTGACTAAGCTTCACACCGCCCTAATGACTCATAGAATGGCTTAGGTTGGTAGGGACCTTAAAGATCACCTAGGTCCAAACCCTTCCCTCTCCAATACTTTCTTTGCAATCTTTAGACTTACTAAAGTAAAAAACCTTAAAATGTCAACACAAACACTAGTTTTTGTTGCAAGCCCGATGTTGTCTAAAAGTTTTGCGATTGTAGCATCATCAGAAGGCAGACCTATGCATGCTGTTAGTATCTGGATCATCGTTAACTTGTCTCTTTGGAAACACCTCACTTACAGTAAGAACAGTTCATAATAACTACCTGAACCTCCAAGAACATTTCCCTATGCTTTATGTAGACTGCAAAGTGAGCCTGGAGCTGGAGGAGTCATCCAGCTGGGTCGTAATTTTCAGCTCTCTGCTCATTAAATTCCTGCAACCTAACGGCAAAACCATAAGCCTTGAGAGAGAGATTGCCATCATGTTATTGATAGCATACATTTTGAGCATACTGACTTTCTGTATTCTTTGGTTGAGTACTTGGAACTCAGTTTCCTTTCCTAGGTGAAGAAAGGCTTGTTTTTCTATTTCAGAGAGATACAGAGCACAAATGAGAATGTTTCTAAAGCACTCTGAAGATGGAAAAGGTATGCAAGTATAACTGATGTCACCTGACAACATTTGTTTACCGGTAGGGGCATATTTATCTCTTAATTAAATTAGATTTGATTCCTTATTTAATAATGCAATGATTTTTAATGTTCGCTTCCTGGTTTGCATGTTCAGCAACTGTTTATACAAGATACATGATGATGTACATCACCATAGAAGGAAGGAACATCGCACCTCCTGTAAATCAGGAGTTGGGAAATGCCCTCTTTTTATGCCCTGTTTTGTGTCCCCACCTTTCATGCAGAAAAGAAATACACGTTCAGTAGTGAGTTGTGACTGCAGTCAGTTGTGGCCTCTCCATGCTGGCAATGACTGCCTGTTGTCTACCCTGTGTGCCTGAACATCACTGCTGTAGTCCTTCTTTTTTCGATGCCCATGCATTAGTTGGTCTCTGAGGTATATGACACAGTGGTTGCAAACAGCTCAATATAGTAATGAACTCTGGCTAATAATGAAAGCAGCGATAAAGTTTTTAAAAAATTAGCACTCTAAGGAACCGTGGGAAAATGTAACAAAGCTATTCTTATACAATGTATAAAGCAGAGCGCTTCAATTCCAGTTTTGCAGCTTTTACTTTTAAATAAATTGAACTTTTAAATAAATTGAAAAGTTTTATGATGATTTTAAAAGCCTCATTTTATTTTTCTCAAGGTGGAATAACTGTGACTCTTAATGAGTAGACACACACTTCTCCCATAGACAAGCCATTTGAAAAATACAGGTCATAAAATAAACACCAGTCTAGAAAACAAACATATTTGTTTTAGGCCAGGAGGAGACAAAATCAGCATTAAGATTATTATTATTATTGTAGCTGATTTAATTCTTATCTGTTTATCTTCATTTCTGTCTCTGCTGCTGTGAGTCTTGTTTATTAGCTTCTCAGCCAGAAGACTATCCCGTAGGAAATTACTGTCAGCAGCCAGGAAGAGTATCAGCAATTCATCTTCAAGCACTGTCAACTTAATTCTAAAGTAATTTAGCTGCTTTGTAAGTCCGCGCTGAAGCACTGAGTTTACAAATTGATAAATCAAGCCATATTAATAAAGAAAACATATACCTCTTTTTCAAATATTCTGCTTTCCTAGAAGTTTGTTGTAAGCACAGACTTTAGTAATCGCATGTTCAATTACTAGACAAAAAGGGAAGGGAAATTACGAAGTTTATTCTGTACAAGGTTTAAAACAGAAATGCTATCTAACTACTGCCTATTCAGCCCTAATAAAAGCACACTGAACATCCAGAATGGTAGTGTGGTATGGCTGTATGTCCCTCTGAGCGAAGTGCTCAGAGGTTAAGGATCTTAAGGTCTAAAAGAAGTCCCAGTTAGAGAACAAGTTGGAAGCTTTCTGTGGGCCATCAGCAAAAGGTGTAGCAGTGCATAGAGCCCTGAGAGCACAGCAGTTCATGCTGGCACATCCCATGCCTGTGGCTCAGCCCACTGCCAAAACACACGAAGCACACTGCCCAGTGCATGGTTTATTGCCACAGGCAGAGAGAGGCCTCAGCACGCATTCAGATTCAGAGCTGCAACCAGCACTTACTGAATAGCAGCCACTTATGAGTCTAGGCAGACTGAAAATCCTTGAATCAAATGTCCCCGAGGGAGTCAGAAATTAAAGATGATCTTCCACTTCGGGCTGGGGCATCCACTAGATCAATACTCAGCACAGAGAGCTTTCTGCTTGTCAGTGTGGGGTGGGTCGTCAGTCGGGGGAGCACTCCTGGTAACAAGCAAACCAACAGGCAGCATACCGAGTAACAGGAGAAAATGAAGGTGGCAATAAAGACCAGGAGGAAGGTATGGCAGTGAGGAGCCCTGTGATGCCTGAATTGGAAAGCGTTTTGCCTCTCAGCTTGAACTATTTAATTAAGGAATTTCACAGTAATTTTGAATAAGTTTAAAGAGCAATCATTTCAGTGCTCCGGCTCACTAATACTTCTTGCAGTCTAACTAAACAGCGAAGGTGGGAACTGAAGGAATTCAATGACATTGCATTAACAGTCACTGCTCTCTGCCTGTGCTGTGGGTCAGCGCTGCCATGCAGCTGCCCGTGTGGAGCTATGTGGTGGGGTACAGGGGATGTTCCAGGACCCTGGGACACAGATGCAGGCCTGGGGGGCACAGGCTGCAGGAGATGCTTTCTGTTATTTCCTATAGGGGCAGGGAGGGTAGGGCTGCTGGTTGTTGTAGGAGGGACAACAGGCACGGCTGAACTAGAAGGAGGGGAAAGGCTTAGGGATATAATGAGGAGGTGGGGGAAATGACATGGGAATGAAAGGGTGAGCGAGTATGTGAGATACCCGCTCATCTTGGCCTTATTCTGTTCAAAGCACTCCCTCGAAGGGTGGGTACAAGACTTGAACAGAGGGGATGGATGTCAAAATGTTTCCATAAAGAATATAGTGTAATAAATCAGAGAAAAGGGCAGAAAGGAGGAAAGGAGCAAATGGTAGGAGAATTATTTTTATTCTGAGTGAATGATTATGTCTCCTGGGTGATTACACATCAGGGAGGTGGTGTGTTGGGGACTATTCAGCTAGAGAGAAAGGAGCGTTCAAATTGCAGTCATTGAACTGTAGTGCATGCAAGGGTGTAAATAAGAAAGGATCAAATGGAGAACATCCAGCTGGATTCAGCACAACTGGGGCACTGCAATCTTTGGGAGTTAAGCCAGCTAACAAAGAGAGCTTTCACAGGAAGATACTTTGAATTCCTGCAAGTCAGTGAGATAGCCCATAAGGCAAGCAGCAAAGACTATCAAAAATGATGGTGAACGTGTTAACTTGTAAGTACTGGGTCAAATACAGGACTGACAGTTTCTTCTGAGTTATCTGCCAAAACAGGGCAAGAAATATCTGCTGTAGTACGTGCACCTCTATAAATCATAACAGTGTACGGCTGGAGAAAGACAAGGGATAAAACACCAGCACCCTGTATGGTATGGGAAACTGCTCATCACAGACTGAACCTCTGATTAACCATCTGAGGCAAGCAGTGAGTCAGCTGTGGGAGCACAGGTGAAGGTAATTCAGTTGTGTTCTCGGAAGGGCTTGGCTTCACCTCTCTCAGATCTCATTTAAGGGCTGACCACCCCTAAGGTAGGTTCTCTTTTGGAGGTTGTTCTTTTGTGGAGTTTACTGTGAACCCTCAACATTGGTAAGCATTTTCTCTTTATCCTTTTATCAGTGTAATTTTTCATATGAAACATCTGTATAATTTTTCTTTTCTTTTTTTTTTTTTTTTTTTTAAATTGATGAACTTCAAATAAGTTATATTCAAGCTGTTATAGTTTCTGGAGCATTAAGAAAACACGTTGTGCAACACCCAGAACTCGGAAAAAATAGTTGTCCTGTTTCCTCAATAGCTCAGCAGATAGTTTTACACTCACTAGCACTTTTGGCTGCCAACTAGACCTTTATTATTCAAAGGACATCTGACTTTCAAATCTGAACTTTGATGCCCTGGAACTGTGGCATGGTCATTATATGCCAAAGATGGCAATATGTAAAGCCAGTGGCATTTCCGTGGCCTTAGGACTGCTAGGCACTGCCTTCTGTGTTCCATTTAGTGTGCACTGTATCATCCATCATATGGAAAAGATTCTTGAGCATCTGACACTAGACTGGGACCTGAAGTAATAAAAGATGGGTTTTAAATTCCTGGTGATATGACTCGGTATTCAAGCACTTATTTTTGTAACAATGAGCAGCATCAGTGGAAAATCACTGTTTTCCTCACTTCACTCAAAAATCAGGTAAAATAATATGGGGATTCCTGCATGAAATCCAAAAGCTCTGGGCTATTTTATGTATTGGCTTAGCATGCAGAGAGACACAGAGTATGGAGGCAGTAAGTCCCACCGCATGCCAATTCCCCACCTCCCTAGGCTGGCTTTCTGGTTGAAGTTAATGATTCATAAGATTCTGCGCTGATTTCACTGCTAGCCTTACATTTGCATAAGTAAAAGCTTATGCAGCTTCTGTGGGGAGATTCTTAGTGGAATTGCAGCACAAAACATTGGTATTATGTAATTATAGTAGTTCATAGCGACTTAAGTGAAATTGTTACTTTAAACTTGCTCTGAGTGTGCAGCAAACGAACTTTTGTACAGTGCACCTACAAAACAAATGAGTTAATCACAATATGTGCCATTTTTAATTTTTCTCTTTCATTTTTCTTTCAGTCATTCTCTCTTTGTAATTAGCATGAGAACTATCCTGCAGTCAGAGCTAGCCACCTGGAAAGTTTCATCTTGTAATGTGCAGCTTTTTTTTTGTGAATTATGAATGTGCGAAAAGAGACCTTTCTCCCTACACGCCCTCCCTTGCACAATTCAAATATGAATGAATACATTTTATTCGGTCTCTCCAAAAAGAGTAAAAAAAAAAACACAACAACCACATTTCAGCTGATAACAAGCATGAGAAATTTCAGATGAAAAATATTTTTAATTTTTTTTTAAGAATATTGTGAGCATGGGAGAACAGCAGGTTAAGATGCAAGGCTCAGTGCAGCCTTAGCTATAACAATTGCCAGCAAGCAAATACTATATATCCAAGCACTAAATCTTGCTTTGTGCTGCCCTGGTGCACAGTAGTGGGAAGAGAATAGAATAATAAAAGCTTGTCCCCTTATGCAAACAGCAGGGCATAGCTCTCAACAGAACACAAGGAGAAGGTGAGCCTGCCTACTGTTCTGGCTCGCTAACCATATTCCCGAGGTCTGTGGGTTAGTTGTCACCTCTAGCTCCAGTCAGCCAGTAAATGTACTTCAAACAATAGCAAGGGGCACATTTTGTGTCTTTCCTGAAGAACGCTGTACCAATTCATTGCCTCCAAATATACTGTTCTATTAAAAAGTAAAGTATTTGAAGGAAGTTCGTATAAGCAATGTGGTGGTTTAACAGGTCAAAAAGGGAGTGGAAAAGCTGCGAGAAGTTTTCTGATTAACTGTGTCTTTAAAAAAATACAGGGCTCTGAGGAAGGAATTACATGCAAGCCCTTCCTTATCACCTTGCCTTTTGATTGAAACGCTCACAGACTGTGGCTCATGCCAATACTGCTTTGAAAGTGGGTTTCCAAAAGAACTAAAAATTGCGATCAAATACATTTCCACGTTGTGTTTTCTCTTGCTTCTAGTATTGCTTTGTTGATAAGCCCATCTCATATTTTCTACCCAGAAAATCACCTACTGCTAATAAAAATATATCAACTTACTATAGCTAAAGACTAACGAACAATTCAGCATCACCTTGTGGTTACACATCTATTATAACATCAACTGAAGGGATTTGCATGTAGCAAGCAGGACATGAAAAAAATTTTCCTGTTCTGCCAGGAGTTGCTCATTGCAAGTTGAGTTTGGCAGCCAGGGACCAAAATTGAGTTGTCAGCATCCTCTTGCATAGTGAAAAAAGTTGTTGCTTTCTTGTGCAGATGCGAGAGTTTCTGTGGGAAAACAGAATATAATCATGGTTCTGAATATCTCTGTGGATTGGTAATGTCTCTAATACATAGATCACTTGTGCAAATTCAGTCCCAGCTGGATGGGAAATTATTGAAAGTGGTTGTTGTTTGATTGATATAAAATGAGTTGTCAGCTTGATTCAGTGCCTCCAGGGCAGATGTCCACAGTGTAATTGGCACCTGTCAGAAGCAAAGAATTCTTTGGTACGGAGTAACAACTACTCCTGCGACACCCCAAAACAGTGCTTGTGTGCCAGGGCACAGCAGGAAGGCAGGCAAACATAGCTTCTACTTTGGGGCAGGATCTTTTATGCTGTAAAGGCAGCGAGAGATTTGGCATGACACTCGGTGCAAGGTTTTCCTGGGCTCTGGCAAGAGGCTATCACTCAGCTCCCCTGCTGTTTGAGCAATGCTTTCCTTAAGAATTAGAGGAAAGCACATACATTTGGATATTTTTTAATGCTGTCACGGTCTGAGTATACAAATAAATAAATTTTTTATGTATTTACTTGCTATAAGGAATGTTGTGAGCAATTATATTTTCATACATCTTGAGCAGTTCTCCTGAGGACAATGACAGCTCCAGAACTAGGGAAATAAGAGAGTGTCTTCACTGAAAAAACATAGAGCAAAGAAACCAATGCTACTGGCAGTATTAACGTGTTTGCTGATGGTAAACAGCAACCTGTTGCTTACCACAGACTGGAACAGAACAGATTTTCTCTGTGAGTTCACTCTCCATCACCAGACTGCCAAGCTGGCCACCTCCACAGGGCTGCTGCTCTGGGAGGCACCAGCTGAAGGGCTGTCCATTAAAATTCATTTTACTGTCTTCATCTAGTGAATGGCTCAACTTTCCTTCTCTCCTTTCATCTCTGTTTCCTCCTTTAGATTATTTTTCATTATGCCTCCCCCCAACGTACACACACTTTCCCTTTTATCTCTATATGTATGCTATTCCAGCACTTGTCAGCCACAGCAGGAGGGACATGGTAGGACCAAACAATATGATCTGTTAGGTGGAAGAAAATATTATTATCAGCCGCCTTAGAACAATCATTTATCGTCATACTTTAAAGAGGTCTGCTATGTTATTTATTTTATTATTCTGTATTAGGTACATGATTTAATTTTACAGGCATTATTAATCACTAAAATACATTACTCTTTCAGCCAGGGATGTTAACATTTTAAATGCATTCATCTTGCTTCTTAAAACAGAAACAATGGGCCTTCTGCAGTGCCCTCCCTCCCCTTCAGTCAATAAATCCTTTCTATTGATTCAGGAAATAACTCTAAGCACTGTTTTATATTTTAAGTTCTACTAGCCACACTCAGCCATGTAATTTTGCCTAATAACAAATGGATCTTCTATTTTTTCCTGGTTACGACGTTTGGTTATCAAACTCAGCTTGGAAGTACCCGGTAGCAGAGCACACCTACCATGGCGGAGAGGCACCGCAAGAGAGTTCCTAAATGAATGTTATAATAAAATAAAGTATCTTTTAAAAGTACGTGTGCATGTGCACAAAAAGCAGCCTCATCAGGAGACAAATGATAAATGAAAAATCCATCAGTGCTACAGATTCCCTTGAGCCAGCCTGGATCAACAGACACAATGGATTTTTGATAAATAGTGGCTTTGCCATTGTTTATTCTCTCATGGAATACCCATTGCAAATCTCAGAGAGATAATTAGAGAATTATCATATTGCTTAACTAAGTAGTGCAGATTGTGTTATATTCTGTGTATCCCAACCCAGGGCAGTATCATTAGCATTGTTTAATTGCTGCAAATATAGTCATTCTATTTAATAAATTGTCTTCATTGTCAATATCTACGATTGACTATTTCTCTTCTCGTAATGTTGTTGGATGGGTTAGTTACCTGGTAATCTTACAGTTAATACATACCACAATGAGGCAAAATGTAAGAAAATGCAAAGGTCAAAAACATGTTTCTATTATGAAAAAAATGAATGATAATGACATAATTTTTTCAGCTCATCAGGTTCTTTGCTAAGTGCCTCGGTTATTGCCAGATCAGTAGTGTATAACAAAGAAGTGCTTTCTGTAGGCTGCTTCATTAGCCTGCCCTGTAGGACCTCACCTCAGACCTTTCACTAATCTGTTGGCCAGCTCAATAGCCTTGTTAGTTCTATTCACTTCTTCCTGGCAGCGGCTTTTCTCAGCTGTAGCTCTCAAAGGCAGTGGTTAAGGCAGCCAGAATTGTGTCTAGTTCCTTCAAATAAAAACAGTGAGATACAACTTGGGCATTGTAAGGACACGTAAAAATATTTCTGCTGTCCCATTTTATATTTCTGGAAGTTAAATTATCAGTGTAAGAAAGGTATAAACATCAACTGCTCTTCGAGCCTTTGTCTAAGTCATGCTCCAAAGGTGGATTTGGGAAAAGCTCTGGAAAATCATGGCTGGTCCTCTAATGTCCCTTGCTTGTTCACTGCAGCATTAAAAATGAAACTGCAAACTTGATCATGTATCAATCAGTAAAAAAGAAATGCCACCTTCTCCCACAGGATTTTGAAATGTAGCAAAGTATATTTCTTACCACAGCGATATTTGCTGTATGTAGGTGATCAAAAGCTCTCTGCAAAGATGTCCGTTCAGAAACTGAAGAGAATAGAAATTTTAAAGGTGATTGATAGATAAAACAGTTGAAAATGCACAAGTCAGTGTCCTTTGCTGACTTTCAATTAGACTGGTTTCTGAGTGCAGTGAGCCTTACTAAAAGCAGCCTGAAATCCCCAGACCTAGCAGCAGGTAGCTCTGCACCCAGTGCATTGTGGCACTGAGGCATGCATACAGTCCCACTGGGTTACAGCCCACATTGTCCCCAGGGAGGACCATCAGGGAGCACAGCATGGATGACTGGACAGGGACATACAATGTGGGGCAGCTGCAAAGGACCCCACACAGCAAATGAGTAGATATATGTGGAGATGTGTGGAGGGAGCAGGCAGCCAACAAAACGGATGGGAAATGGTGGCTTTCCTGAGCAGCAGGTGCCTGTGCTTTTCCCCAGAGTAATGCTGAGTGACCTCCTTGGAATGCCCTGCCTTAGGGACACGGAAGGAGCTGGGTGATGAGGCAGATAGTTGTTTTGCTGAGGTGGTTTGGAAGAACAGAGTGAATGGCAGAACAACCATTTGTAAGCAGCCCCAGGGCAGCCTATGCAGAAGGTGTAGCCTGTGGGGAGCAGGGAGGCAGAGCTGGGTCCACCACAGGTGTGCTGTGCCATGTTTCAGCTGTGGCCTCAGGTGACTGTGGAGGCTGTGCCATGGTCCAGCCATTTACCTGAAACTATCAAAAATGCTAGCATGTGATAAATTACTCAGGCAAATACCTCTGCTTTGTACAGGGATTCACACCAGAAAGATCTCAGACAGAAAAAGATATTATCAATAATTGAATTTTAAAGGTCTTAAAAATGAACAGAGTTTTCTGGGTGTTAATTTTCAGGTCCTTGGGCCCATCAGAATTGCAGTTCTACCTAAGATCTTGGTCTTCCACAGCAGCACATTCCCACAAAGCTTACTGCTGTGTATTTACACTGCCTATACACAAATGATGACTGAAAAATGGGCAACAAGAGAGATCAAGGGCCTGGCATTAAACCCAAGGGAATGGAAAGAGAAAGAAAGGTGAAAAAAGTGACTTGCTGCACCAAGTGAGGCTGCTGCAGTTCCTGGGCAGGCAGCAAAACCTACCTGATGCTGCTTCAGCAGGTCCCGAAGAACCAGGAATGATTTCTCACTGTTTTGGCTCCACTGAGCCAGGCTGAAACACAGCACGGTGCCCTGTTCTCTGTTCACTGTTCAACAGCTTTTTGTCTTCTAGAAGGATAAAATAAAAACAAGCTATCTGGGGTGAAATAGAAGTAGACAACCAAGACATAAAAACCCATATATGTGTGGTTGAACTTGGAAAAGACAATTCTAGTTTATGCAGGGCAAAACCATGACCTGTGGGAGCCACTAGTGGCAGAGTGCAGCTGGACAGGAGCCATGTTGTGAGGCTGACACTGTACGCTCCTCCATAATTGTTTCCAAGGCTTTATCGTATGAAACAGTGCATGCCAGGAAATGCACACTGCTCACTGTTGGGTACCACTCCTTCCCTCAATCTCCTTCTACCTCATTTGCAGTGTGTACACCTTACCTCATTCCCCTCCTCTGGCATGGTGTTTGTGGTGGGCATGGGCATGGGGGCTGTGTGGCTCTGCTCCCTTCCCAGGTGGAAGCCCAGAGCAATCGGGCCCTGTATGGACCACAGGCTAATGAATGAACCACATTTGTGACTTTCCATAAATAATGTGCTAAATGGATAAAAAGATACCATTTTTCCTTCTTTCCCCTGAGTTACTGATAACACGACAAGTTCCTTCCCTTACAGTTTGTGCATATAAATGTGATTAATGTGAAAAAAAAAATAAAATTAAAGTGCCAAAATCTCTTTCTCTCTCTCTCTTTTTTTTAAAGCATTGCCCTTTTCAAAACAAGGGGAAATTCAGTATAGTTTCAGTGCCACAGTGATCAAACAGTGTCACATCACTATGGCAATTGCTGCCCAGGCCAGGAATACAGATCAGCTTTAATTGTGCAACGCCTTATTGCTGGTGCATGTCAATCAGAACCTATGAATTGAGAAAAATTTGCTCTGTTCATTCTGTTAAATGATGTATCCAATTAAACCTGTTAGAATTCATGATCTTCAGTCAAGGTTAAATGAAAGTAGTTACTCCTGTCAGCTAGGTGATTAAATGCTGCCTACATCAGGCACATTTATGTGCAAAATTAAAATTTTGGTATAAAGCATGAATCTTTATGCATGCCAGTTAATTATCTTGCGGTTCCTCCATTTATTAAATGCCCACTGCATTTCTTCTTAATCATCAGCTTCCTTTCAAAACTTATTTCATACTCTTCACTATACCAAATTTCAGCGTTTAAAATGAAAGCTGTTTCAATGAAAACTTCCTCTTTTCAAGGGTTTGGCTGTTGCTACAATACTGAAGATGGCCATTCACAGTTTCTGAGTCGTTATACAGAAGGCTGATCTGTGTTGTTTTGTTTAATCCACAGAGCACACAACAGAAACCCCTGAGCTGCTGCAGCCGGCCATCCCTTCCATCCCAGAGCCACCAGGGTCTGGCTGCAGTCAACCAATTTCAGGGCCCAGCAGGCAGTGGGGATCAGGACAGTGCCTGTGCTATTGAGAACAGTGGAAGAAGGACCAGGGGACAACAGGGCACAGGCACTAGGGCAAGCCCACAGCTCTGATGCCCATTCCCCTGCCAGCTACCACATTACAATATCACACTTTAATTAGAGGGAAAATAATATGTTGCATGCTTAAAATTGTATTCAGTTGCATATTTATATTTATAAGACACACTATGGGCAGGATTTAAATGCCATATGAATTGAGGAAGCAGAATACAGGTGTATTATAGTGATTTCTAGCTGAAACATTGCTGGAAATGCATACAAAGCAGAGCAGCACCAAATGCTAATTTAATACCCTAAGACAATGCTCCATGCTCATACAAGCACAATTTCAAATATTCTATGTGTGCATTTATCCCCTTTCATTATAAAAGGTATTAAGAACCTTTGTGACAAACACTCAACATAAAAAATATGTCATACCACTTCATGACTACTAATGAATAATATCATTTAAAACAGACTGGGAAATAAACTAGTATAACACATTCTACTAAACTAGTACTATAAATATGCACAAGGTTGTTATTAAAGATAAATGCACACAGTAATTTTCTACTTCTAGGCTTTACAGGTATAATTTTGAATCATACAATATTTTTTAACACACATCATACTGATGGGAGCCAACAGGAGCCTGACTGACAGTGGCTCCCCACAACCAATCTCTGATGTCTCCATCTCTCCTTGGGAACCCAGATTAATTACCTCATGCACGCAGGGACCGTCAGGACACAATGACGCTCAGGTCACAGCAGGCAGGCCCTGATCCTGTGGCAGTTCCACCTGTAGCATGGTGATCATACTTGCAGAGCTTGCCAGGTGCCCCGGAGCAGCAGCACATGACCCCCACCCCAATTCCTAGCAGGTGGCTCATTTTCTCTCTGGCACATGCACCTTCTGCTGCAGACAACAGAGAAAAATAGGTATTACTTTTCTTTACTGTTCAGCAACTATCATCTCAGTCCCTCTAGATACCTCAGCAAAAGAGGAATAAAGGAAATCTTCGCAGTCACAGATAACAATTCCTCCAGGATCTGGCAGAAGTGCTGCAGAGGGAAGGCAGCTAACAGCGAGACACCTCACAGGCTGTGAGGTGTCTGCTGTCAACCTGCTTCAGTCCGCCACTTGGACCATCTAGAACTTAGTGCCTATTTTCCTTTCTCCATGTGTTCTTTCACTGCTTCTCCAGAACCAGGTGCTAGTTGTGAACCCAGCATGCCTTAATGTCACCTCTGACACCTCCTGACACTGTCAGGACGATTTATTTCTGCTCAGAACAATGTCCCTTCCTTAAAACTGTGACTGTTAGGTTAGCATCCCATTGAGATGAGGGCAGAAAAGAGCTGCAGCTTCAGGTTGTGTCTAAAATTTTAAGGTAGGCAAGCTGCACTGATTTATCTTCAATATGCCAAACATTTCTTTTTAGAGCCGATTAAATTGTGCAGAAACTGGCTGACATTGATAAGGCAAACACCACAGTCTGCTTAAACAGACTGAGAGCTGCACATCAGATGCCGCTTGGCCACGAGAATTTAAATGCACACATACACACGCATCTATTTGATTCCATAGGTAATTTTATCTCAGAGCACATATGAAGCAATGTATGAAGATAAAACAAAATTGGCATGGAATTACCTATTTTTAGTAGATAAATTTACAGAGAATTTGTGGTTTGGATTACAATTATTTTCAGAGAAAACTTACTTAGAAAGTAATTAAGCTTCTTTTATCTATTAATTCACATTATTTGTTTTGCATTCTGCTGCTAAAATGAAACCAAAAACTATGGAAGGATGGATTTTTATTTATTTTTTTGCTGGATCTTATAAATGAATAGAACAAGGGTTGTTAATGTTTGTCATATTCCTTATCAGTACACATGAATATCTTATCTGCTCATTTCCATTGCAAATGGAACATCAGAACGATCATTGCAAACTGAAACATACTGTACATTTCATTACTTCATTTCTTTGAAAATACTGACAAAAACAATCGATTGCTCGGATTCTTGTACGAAAGCTTTGCAACTCAATGAAAATTGAGTGAATAATGATGTCCATCCAAAATAAAGCTGGCATCATATTCCAGAGGGTCACTGCTATCCCCTTCTGTAACAAAGTTGGCCTATGGAGCCCTGAATCACAACAGGACACCTGTGCCAGGCACTGCACAACACAAACTGTGCAAGGCTCTGCACAAACGCAAGGTCACTTTCCTTCTGGCACACCTTTCCTCCACTCTCCTCACATTTAATGTAACAAAAAGAAGGCAGAGAGGAGACGTGACTCATTATAACCACATCAGTGGGCAAATACTGAAGAGGAAAAAAGTATTTGAGATAAAGAACAAACGTGTAAAATGGCTGCAAAGATATTCAGACTGACAGTTAGGAGGATTTTATCCATCTGAGCAGTGCAGTTCTGGAGCTGCATTCCTACAGCAGCTGCAGGGAGAAACCTCCATAGAGTTAGGGAGAAACTCACAGTTTGGGAAAGGGAGCTGAGGCTTTAGCTTTCTATTACTCTGTTTGTTGTATAGAGTACAACAATGTCTCATTCTCAATTGGCCCTACGGAGTTCCAAAATGTAATAATGAATTAAAAAATGCTGCGATAGAAAATGCCTAGCCCAAAGTGGGGCTTGTGTCATAGGAAACAGAATCAGAGGAAGAAAAAAGGTAGAAAAGCAGGGATTAGCTCAAAGCCCAGAATGGCATTTAAAGATACAGTAAAACTAAAACTGCTCAAGATGGAAGGAGAACTGGGGCTCTTGACAAAATGACGAGACTCTGTCAGCCAGAAACCAAAAACAACATGGCACAAATATGCAGGAATAAAAACATAGAGTATATAACAGGAAGGTAAACCACATCCTTCTGAACTGAGAGGAACCCACAACCATGTACACCTGGTCTTACTGCTAATGGGACAACAGGTCGTACCCTGAAAACCCTTACTTATGCAAGTAATCCCACTAAAATCAATTGTAACCCATGAATGTAATGACTGTTTCCTTGTCTCTGTTAGGGATTGCAAGGTCAGGTCCATTTTCTGTGCAATATTGGATGAATGCTAGAAAATCAATAGCTCTATTGAGACTTCTTCTTTTGGAGTAAAAATAAACCCGGACCATTTTAAGTTCAAATGTTCATTGTTCCTGGGTGTTTTTATAAATTCCTTCTGTAAGAAAAATGGTCAAATCAAAATGAAGTGAAATGCTCACCTTTTTGGTGTGTTTTACAGCTTGTTTTTATTATTACCTTTGTAATGCTGTAAAGGTCAAAGGCAATGTCACCATTTCTTTCTATTTGTTCTCCATCAGTTAAAATTGACATAAACTCAAGTTTGATGTTTAATAATTTTGCTTAAGCAGTTCCCTCTATTTAAATTACTTAGGGATGACTAGAGGAAAGAGAATGTCAGAGTCTGTTATTTCAGGAGTTTTGCTATATTATGAAAAATTGGTCGGTCAAGTTCAAAGGAACGAGTTTCTTTGTTTAATGAAAAGATTTTAGTACAGTTGTAGAAATAAAACTGACTGTCAAGTATTGCTTTGGTACCACGGAAAAATTTACTCAATTCTGTTCACATTACAAATTATTTTTGTACTTCAGCCATTGTGGAGCTCCTCCAACTATCATTTAGTTTTAAACACTTAAAGTTAGCTCGGTATGTTTATCCTTAGTTTGCTACTAACCTACAGTCACACCTACTGTGACTGTGTCCAGATTGACTTTTGATAATAAAATATGCCAACTCCCTGTTTTGTTTTGCCTTACACTTTACTTATGGCGAGTGACAGGGAAATCATGATTAATTCAAGGCATACAAATAACCTATTTTTTCTTATATCTTCAAGGTTTTCTGCAGTAACTGCGAGCCCTTGTTGGCTTGAATGAAAGTTTAAGACCTACTTCGTTAACATGGAGATGTGAAGTATTGTAGAGATGTGCAGCGGTCAGTTTAATGTCTGGCATGAAGAGTAGACTGTGCCAGAATTCAAACAGTGGCTACATAAGAGGAAACCTAGCAGAAAATAATGGCTAATTCCTTTAACCTGAGTTATTATCAAAAGACCTTAGAAATGTAAAGTCTGCCAATTAAGAAAAGGGGCTAATGAATAGGAATAGGTGTGCGTTCTCTCTCAGAGAGATATTTAAAATTTTTGAGAAAAGAGATTCCAAATTCATTCTTCATTCACAGAAGGCTGGATCTGAAGCACTTGGTGATCCAGTTCTAATATATATATATGTGTGTGTGTGTGTGTGTATATATATATATATTTTTTATTATTATTTATTTATTTATTTATTTATTTTCCCCCGAAAGACCCTTTCAGTTTCAGCTTGAGGGGAATTTTGGATAAGCAAGAAATAAAACCGGTTTGGTGGCCAGGGTTGAGCTGAGGTGATTGTGTTGTTCCTAGGGCTCATACACAATTATGGGATTCCAGCACAGCTGGATTTACAGGTGTGCTGGGGAGAAAATCCATTGATGTATTCATTGTTCTTCCTCTTAACTCTTCACAGAGTGTTTTCCACATATCAGCCATTACTTCCACTCTTGCACCACTGAACAAGTGGTTGTAGTTTGACTATAATTGCTAACAACATTATTCACAAAGCAATATATAACAACAAACTGTTGTAACACACATTTTGCTAGTAGCATATACATGTCAGACACACCCTGCTTGCATAGTTTTCACAGCTGCATTGCTCACACAAATTTACTATTAGTATGCATGGGTACTGCTAGGTCATGGCCCAAACCTGTGATTGAGTACCAGGTGAGAAGGTGTGGCTAACCCAGGGAGCACAGGTGCAAGAAATGCACCTGAACAACCAGAAGGGGTGGACTTCTCACACTCATTTATGAGACAGTTGCCAAGTCAGCAGCACCTCTATTTACAGCCAGGATCCTTCTTAAAACTTTACCAGCCTTTGGAAATGGTAAGCTGGATTTTTTTTTACTTTTTTTTTTTAATGTATCTCTTTCTAAACTAAATATTGACTTTACAAGTGTGCTCTCATCTTGGTAGAAGGTACTATCCATTACTCCACAAGCACAAAAACTGTAACTGCAAATCTGGGGGAACTATTGTGGCTATTAAACCTCACGCAAACGCAGCACAGTACTGCATGGTGATCTTTAGTGCCTTCATTGTGTTCCTTGCTTTGCTTGTTTGCCTGATTGCTATGTTGTTAACACACATGTGCACAAACAAACACCAAACCCAGAGTGCAACAGAGAGAGTAACACTATACAGTCTGCTTTTGAACCATTTGTGTGGACTAAAGTGCAAGAATAAAAATGTTCAATTTCTTATAACAGTATAAAAATTAGGCAACAAAACAGGACAGAAACATACATATATCTTTTTGATGCTCTCATATGATAGGAGAGCAGATTGATAAAGGACAGAAGAAATGCTAAATATGCACCGTGACAAACAGTGAAAAATTAAGTATTGTAACTAACATTAATTACACTCTAGCAAGATGAATAGGGTCTTCATCATTAATGAGAATGTACACCTTTGTCTAAGTTTCACATCTACCTGTGATAAATGTGCTAATGGTGATAAAATACATTATAGTAACATTTGAATTAACAGCATACTAATAGATTGACATACAAGTATGAATAAAGCATTTAATCATAAATATTGTACCACACCCAACAGCAAATTTTCTTTTATGCTTACATCAAGGAAAATGGATAAACATTACAATCTTAATTTTTGTTTATTCTGAGAGAATCTAGCAGTATAATCCAATGCAATCTCAATATTTGTAGCCCATATTATTAGATACCTACACAGTATTTTGGGAGACATTCAGGCAGTTTAAATATACAATAAGGGGAATTTCTGAATAGAAAGGGTGGGGCTGGATCTCAGTGCACACTACCCACTGACTCTTGCCCATGTGGTAGGGGTGGAACATTCAAGCAATCTTCACGATGGGCTGACTCCAACACTTATTACAAGACAGACTTTAATTCATTCTTAATGAAAACCAAAGCAAGCTCCCTAGTCTTCAGTTCTTATCCGTATCATTAGGAACCTTTCTCTCCCATGTTTCCAAAGCCTTTGCCCCAGCAAAAAGACAATGGGCCGTTGAGCCAGGCACAGAGAGTGAATGTCCAGGGCTGCCTCCTGCAACTGTGAGCACAGAGCTAATGGGGCTGCAGCCTTCACACCAACAGGAGCTGCAATGGGCAGGTGAAGAGTCATGCCCTAAGTTTCCATAGCAGCCCTACAGGGCAAGTCCTGGGGTGGAAAGGTTAGACCTCTTCTAAGAGACATTTCCTTGCTCACCACTGTATGGCTCCCAGGCCTGGAAGCTGCTTCCATTAGATGAGGACATGGCTCACATGGCACACAGATCTCTGGCAAGGCTTAGAATACTTTAATTTACTGCCAGGCCTCACTGAGGCTGCTGAGTGAGTGATGCCCAGTCTGTGCAGTAACTCAGAAAATCCTGAGACTCAGCATCCAAGTTAGATACACAACTCAGACACTTACCTTGCTGGCAGAAAAGCTCTGCAGGTCAGCGGGAACACAGGAGACAAGGCAAAAATTGTGCTTGCTGCAATCCTTGTAATATAAGACAAGATGACCCAGAGTAGGTTTGCACGAAGGGAGGCTACAGCAGTATCTTGAAGAAAAGGGGTCCCCCATGCACAGAACAAGGTGCATGTGGCCAGAATTCTTCAAGTTTCCTTTTCTGTCTAAACTGTCATGAAATCTGAAAGTCTAGAAAAACAAATGTAGGTGTTTCAAACTGATTATATGTTTTAAGCTATTTCACACCAGCACAGGCAAGTCTAATACGGTATGACTCCACTGGTAGCCACCTTACTTATAATGAAAATGCGTATTTTATTCTTTATTGTGGTACATCAACTTAGTACTGTTTTCCTTCACATTCCAACTGGTAACACTTCTCATAATCTTTCTTTCACATAGTAATCTTTATAATTTCACATTTCTGAATGCTGAAAGTGCACTAATGCAAGTGGGAAGAGTTTCCTCTGCTATTTCACATGCTTAAGAAGATGTTATCGATTCATATGCTCTACTCTGAAAGTGCTTTGCAAAGGCCGTAAGTATTATTTTTTTCATTTTAGCAAGCAGGAAAATGGCACAAAGATTGCTGAAGGTCACGCTGCAGACCAGTGAAAGAACCAGGATTAAATTCAGTCCTTCTGGATCCCTGCACTGAGACCATTCTGCTGAGCTATTTCTGGAAGGTGAGTACACTTCAAATGGAGCATAGACATGATACACAACTCATTCTCACAGCATAAGTTATGTCATTTATAACATTTTTCTCTAGTAACTTTTTCTGGTTACAAGCAAAAAGTGTGTTCTACGCATTAACAAAAGGAGAGCTGAAAGAAGCAGAAATTTAAAATTTCAAGTTAAAGAAATTTATACAACTTTAACTCTTACCTGCTGAACTCTAGTGATGTTAATAACCCAAGCACTGTGTCCAGCAATAGCTGAAATCTTGATTGCACAAACTGAAAAAAGCTGAACTCTGGGTCACTTTTACGGTTCTAATAATAGCTGCAGAAATATGTTCCTTATCCAAATTAGTAGGATTTGGGGAAATCTGGATACCTTAAGAAAAAGATAAAAGTGTATGAAAAATTACTAATAATGTATTAAAATTTGAAGCTTGTTTCAATGTATGCCACAAAAAATAAACAAACAGCTTGATAAGTTGTAGGTCAGTGTGGAAAAGCAGCTTCTCTGTATCCAATATTTGGAGAGGTCATGATGACAGTATTTTATCCACATTACAGCTACAAAAACAAAGCAAATAGGATTAAAGGACAAAGTTTAGAGAACTACTCAAGGGCACTTAACAGAAATGCACAAAATGCTACATGTGCTAGAAGATGGTTCAAATCCACTTTAACCAACCATTTGGAATGTTAAATTAAATATTTCTTCAGTCGCTTAGCTGTTATTCTCCCAGAGCCTTCCCTTTACTGAAGTTCATTGAGAACACGAGTTTTTAGCAGTAAACTGCCCCCCCTTCTTACAGCCTATAGTGCTGAGTATCTTTAGTATTAGGCATGACTTTTTTATGCAGGCTCATTCTCTGATCTCAGTAAGTCTCCTGGGTAATCCAGCAATTTGCTAGCAAGAGCCTCATAAAGAAAAATAACACAAAGCTTTCATTGTACATGCAAACTATGCAAATATGGTACATCTCAATAATGTATTTTGCAATCACAGTTTTAAATGTCTGTGATTCAGGGGATATTCTGGCTTATTCCAGGATATAGGGAACAATTCATCTCTGGGAGATGAGTATTATTTAATTTGACTAATGACTGATTTACTAACACAAACTCCACTTGAAACATGCAGTAATACTTCTCTTATTCACCAGGAACTGTTGTTTTTCTGAAACAGATCAGTAAGAAACCCAAGTCACAAAAATTTTAGATTCATTACTTTGCAGAAATGCAACTTTTAAATGTTTAATCTAAATGAGGCATTAACTGCTGCGGTTCAATCATAGCTGAATTTTAACAAACAATTTTATTTGTCTTATTCTGTTCATTGATCAGTAGATCAAATTGGGTCTTCCAAGTCATGGCATGAATAATCCTAATGATATAACCAACCACAAAACTGTTAATGATTAATAAGTCAGGATAAACTAAACTCTGCATGTGCAGTAATCAAGATATGATCTTCATACAAGATTTCCTGATGTTCTTTGGATTCCCATGTGGGATTCCTGCAGAAGGATGTGTGCAGCCCTACAGAGACCTTGTCTTAGAGCATTATGTAAGACAGAGAGCTGAAAAAACCATCTCTCTTTATAGATTTCAGCAGTTTTGTTTAAGAAAAAGAGGGAAAAATTGTGAGATGTGAGGGCCACTTATTTGACATTCAATATCAGTGTGATGTGAATTTGTATTGCCACCAAAATTTCCAGTAACCATTTTCACTGGTAGAGTGGGTTTATATTCACCAAGATGCAGAGAGTGACATAACTGACATCTGGAGAGACCAAAATCTGAGCATGTGTTCTCTAAGTTTCAGCTAGTAATGACCAATATTACAAGACTGATTTTCCTTTGAATCAAGGGAACTGGAGCTATCTGGGAAGTGTGCAGTATCAGTATTTTTTTTGCATCTGAATTATCAGCCATATTTTAATAATTGCTCTGTACTTGACAAGCTCCCCAAAGCAAAGAGAGGCAGAACTGGTTCTTCCCAACTCAGCACTACATTCTGCAGTAGAATACAACAGGAAGTCTGTCTTTCCCCTAACAAGTATTTTGAACTCTTTTTATTTGGACTTTCCAGCTATTTACCCTTAGATAACCAGGACTAGACAGTACATAACTGAAGAAGAGAGCAGAAACCAGGGGCAAGAACACAGCCCTGACACTGTTAGTCTGCTATGCTGTGATTGCAGTATTGCTGCTGGGGTCTGACACCACTCACAACAGCTGTTTGTTCAGCCACCTGAAAGCATCCAGTGTGTCATCTAGTCTTGCTCTCAGCCCAACCTGTCTGCAGGGGTTGTGCAGTGACACTGGTGCTGGCAATCAGTAAAGAAACCAACAGCATTTTTCCTCCCATGAAAACTGAAAATGTTGGCCTTCAGGGATGTGCAGCATAAAGAAAACTCTTTATCTTCTAGGAAATTTTATACAGGTACTTAAAAGATACAATTAGTAAAACAAGATTTTTCTCTTTGCTGATAACAGCTATTGAAAGGGATGTTACTCTGTTTTGTATCTCATAATAGTTGCTACAGATTGACTCAGGACTAGGACCTTATATAGTGAGTAGGATTCAATCTACTCATGCTATCCCACGAAGTAAGGCAATTAAAAACAATTGCTGGTGCTTAATTGGGCCTCAGAGCTTTCAGGAGTTGCAAAGGCTGAAAGTCTGAAGTGAAACCTTTGGTGCCTGCCACTATCAACTACACAAAATTCATCAGCATGATAAGTGTTTCCCTCACACAGTATCAATAGCTGTCTTTCTCATGTGGTATGAAATTAATCCTTCCCTTGAAGCAGCTTTCTCTTGGTCACTGTATCTTATTTCTTGGTGACAAATGGACAGGATATGCAATGGGGGATTTCAGCACAGAAGAGACAGGGCAGTGTAAAGAGGCACACTTCAAACCTCCTGCTACCTCTTCGGGATGTCAGCACTGCTGTAACCTGCTGCTCGGCAGAATGCTGAAAGTTAATATTTCCCAAGCCTCAAGCAGAACAAACAGGAGCTTTTTTTCTCCTTTCATACATGGGCATTATTGGGAATGGCAGCCTCCAAGGCACACCAAGAACAGGGTGTGCTGCTGGGCAAGTGTTAGTGCTTCATCCTCTGCCTGTCTGCCTGGGGCTGCCTGATGTCATCTTGTCCAAATGGGTCTGATAATGACAGCCCTCAAGAGCTGCACTACATTAATAGTACATATCAGACTGAAATTTCTGAGGCATCTTGGGAGAAAAATCTTCTGTGGCACTCATACGGGTAATCTGGGTTTTTGACATACTCCTTGGAGCCTTTATGTTTGTATGTAAAAATATACTGACATTTAAGAAGTGCACGCTTTGGCAATGTTTAAATACGCTGCATTTTGCTGTAATAAAATGGCAAAGGGGCGTGCAATTAACTTGGGAACACTTCTGGAATTTCACAAGCTCCTGCCATTTCTGTGATCTTTGATATTTTCCCGAAATATCACTAGAAAACCTATGCCTAGCAATAAAATCTCATTTAGCTGAATTGCTCAAATAAATCATATTTCTTACACGTGCACACACCACTAAATCAATTACCTTTTTTTAGGTACATCTTTGTAGCTTTCCAGCCTCGGTCCTCTGGGCTATTCCCCCTGGGAGACATGAGGCCTTGTGGTGCTATGTTCCATTTGTTATAGCTTGAGCTATAACAGTTCTGTCAGGTTTACCTAAAACCCGCCAAGGAGATAACAAAGCTCGGTTGTAAGAAGTACAGATCCAAAACTTACAAGCTATGGGGAAAAAAAACTAATAATAATTAAAAAAATATTAAGAACAGAGTTGGCTTTGGCAAGGTCATCCAAAGATTCTTGCTGCTGTTCAGCTGCTTCTGCTTGATAATCAAAGACCCTGGGAAATGTCACAGTTCCATTTGTGCTCCCAGTGCGGTCATGCTGCATGGCAAACTATGACTGGGAGTAAATGTATTTACAGCCCAATGAAACCAATCTACTTGCTTACAACCTAGTCCAGCTCAAGAAATCCCTCAACTTCAAATTCAATTGCACAGGTGCAAATGACAGCTTATTTAACACTTGATTTAAATTTCAGGGTTTTACGAATTAAATAAGCTTATTATATATTCCAGACTTCTAGCTCTGAAGGATACCATTCCTACATGAAAGCTGCAAGGTTTCTGAGTAGTCTATGCAGTTAAATAGAAATGTAATTTTGACATCCTGAAATTTAAGTGTTATCACTCCAGAAAAAAATTGAGGCATACAAAGCGTCAGTCACAAATATGATGAATTTGTATATTTGCAAATGAACAGGCTATTTGTTAATTCAATCAGGCAAGCACGTGAAATCCGTAACATATTGCATTCTTTAATATTTTGCATCTCTTATTTCCATTAACAGTCAATGAATACTCAATCTGAAAGCAGAGAAGTGCTATGAGGATGGCTGTCACCAGCATCAGTAAGTAATTCTAACAAATGTCTGGTATTTCAATCAAATGGAATGCATACGCTGGACAGAATGAAGCAGAATTGGTTCTCAACCAGATACTGTGCCAAATCACTTGGATTTATGCCCAGTGGCAATTGTGCAGTAGCTGGAAGTTGGATGCACATCCCTCATTGTGAGAATGGTCATACTAAAAAGGGTTGAATTAAATCAATGCAAAGCTGCTTTCAGTCAGATGTGAAGGCTAACAGAAATGTTCAGGGTTCAAAGCAGAGGAGCAGACAGTGACACTTGTTACTAAACACTAGCTGGCAAACATGACACAAAGACAAGACCTGAGACAGCAATCTCCATGTTGATGGGATCTGTATCAGTGATGAAGGAAGTCAGTAAGCAACCATTTTCCTCATCTTGGTAGCTCAGGCAAAATCAAGAGGAGGGGTAGAAAGGTGGCACCTCACTGCAGAGAAGCGATAATAAGCTCTACTCTATGCTTTACTCTTAATGAAGGAGGAGAAGACAATGCCGGGGTCTTTGGACAAATACATATAATAGTAATGGGTAGCGAATCTTCATTAAGTCAGTCCAAATAAATAGGCTTTCACCATGCAATGTTTGCTTTATTTACATTGCTCACCTGGTGCTTTACTGGGGATAAAATCCAAGGCTCCCCCTGACCTCGAGCCTCTGTCATAGAAGTAGAGTTGCCATTGTATCTGTTTCTAGCAGTAGAAAGAGATTATCTTTTTTGGTAACTTAAAAATAAACGTGGATTCACAGGCATTCAAACAGCAGAAAATCATGGGATCTACCCATCTGAAACACTGTACAAACCTTGTAGCCACAGACAGCTTTGAACTCAGAGCCGCTCACTTTTACTGCTGAGCTGAGCCATCATCACTTCCCAGACAGTGAACAGCTGGGCAACAGAGTTTGAGAATGAAAGCATTTGTCCCTTGAGTCCCCCTTCCAGGAGGATTGAACTTGAACAATACCAGTATGAATGAATATATTACCACAAATACATAAATATGTATATATTAATATTATATTTAGGTATATATGTATGCTGGTAGACTGATATTACCATTGTAAGAGACATCAGCTCAGTTTCACAGTATGTGGGTGCTAATAGACATATGTAGATTACGAAGTATTTCAACGCACTATCCTATTTTGTCAGTCCGTGCCTTGGTGTCTTTGTTTTCAGGTGAAGTTCTCTCTTTCAAACAGCAAACTTAGTCCTCAGATCTTCCACCTAAATTATTACAGAAGAGAATTGGTAATTAAGTTTTAACAAGATTTAAATGATATTAAAAACAGTTAAGAAGAGACACAGCCTTGGGCTTTGTTGTAAATTTGTATAATTATTTTTAGTCCTCTGGAGAATGCATAATTGTGCTCCTGTATTTATAAAAATACTGCCCTTGAGGCACCAAAACAAATTTTATAGTCCACTGATTTGCATATTAATGTTACTCTTGTGGTGTCAAACATACTCCTTAGCAAATAAATGTTCATGACAATTTTCAGAATGTCTAAAGTATTTTATAGTGTTCTAAACTTGTATTATTTAATTTTTTAAACAATATATGGTCAAATAACAAATGAAGAAAACAATACAGGAATAAACATTTACTATGAGAACCATTGGGGAGAAATGAAGCAGATGAACTAAACAAAACATAACAGATTTCTAACAGTTTTTACTTAAAACAGCTTGGGTAAGCTAGTAAGTGCTAAGATTTACAGTCTGATCCAAAGTTCTTATTTAGCTGAAGACTTGTAACAGTTCAATTCTATATGTTTGCCTTCCTACAAAATCATAATCACTGTGGAAGATCCTTCTCTTGCACAGATGTACTGAGATACTTTTCAGATTGAGAGTAAATCTCCAAGATAAACTTGATACATCCCCAGATTATAACTAGAGGCTGAAATTGCAGTGGCCAAAATTTGTATTACCAGTAGCAAATATTCTGTTTTAATGGTGGAAGATCATGGACACAGAGTCCTCTCATGGATGTAGACTCATCTCTTTTGGGTTGCTACATATAAGAAATAGTAGTTAGGTAATGACTTCCTGCTCTCATTTCTGAATCTACCCCATAAAATACTAGTAGATACAGACTTGGTTTTATTACTTATCTCTCTTGAAGTTTGACATTTTTAAGAGGCATTTTCAAAGTCAGGAGTTCTACCCACAGTGCTATGAATGCTTTCTCTACTTCTTGACAATAGCATAATAATGATGACATTGAACTAAGTAAGGATTCAGTCTGGTTACATATAAACATACATACATACATATATATATACACACATGCAGAGAAAAATCTTACTAGCAGACATATAAAAGACAAAAAAATCAATGGGAGATTTCTTTGTGCGTGCAAGGAAAAATTACAATCATCATTCCATAACAAATTCTATATTGTTATCAAGATAGATCCATTGGCCTTACAGTTTATCTCCACATGGAGCTAATGTATTGTCAGCTGAAATAAAGCATTATTATCAGTGCAATAATGATCACTGTAATAATACTATGCAATTACGTGGATAAGAAACTTATTTTCCAAGTTTATAATGAGAGCTGAGCACAAATTTTGTGATTTTCCACGCACAAAGCAGAGATGAGATGCTTGTTGTGTGCCAAAACTTAAAAGAGAAAGTCATATCTCAGTGTCTAACAGTAGGAGGAAAGCTGAATTTAACAAAAATGATTGCGTGTCAGTTGGCTCATGGCAACACTTGTTAAGCCATAAATGAGCTGACTGCATGTTCAGAACTATAATTTCAATGAAGTTTCATTCAAGGAGATATCAGTAGTTATCATTTAACTGTTAAAAAGAAGGTGTAATGGGGAATGTACACCAGACATTCTTCACTGGTTGCGTGCAAGCATAACTCTCAACATGTTATCTTCTGCCCTACGTATCCTGTAGCAAGAAGTTCTTAAGAAAAAACAAAAATATCTCAAAAATTAACGTGAAATGAAAGATGAACTGCCAAAGCTGAGTAAAATGTTTCTGTGATATTTCAAGGTTGATTGCCAATCAGGTATATAATCTTGGGGATGAAATGAGGTGGTCTGAGAAAATAAGCACAGAAAATTCTTGTTTCTTTTTTTATAATGCAGAAATCCTTGGTGGGTTATTAAGATCATTTGCACTTGGAATTTTATACCCACAATCAACTGCAGGAAATAAATTTCAGATGTGATTCAGTGGAACTTGCCCTTGCAAAGTGCTAAGCTTCAGCTTTAATGTGAAAGGCAGGAGTTGATAATACCCAGTTCCTTGGAATACTGAAGATGAAGAGAACAAGTGATGGCATTGGCAATAGATGAGATCTGAGCACGCAGTCATGCTGGCAAAGTCATAGTACTTGACTCTATATTTACACTAGGCTTATGGAATCTGTGAAAGGATAAGCTGTGAAACTACCCAACCCAATATGAAGTCTGCTAGGAAAAGCTACTCTTCAAAAATCTTGTATTAATTTTGAGCCAGCAGCATGAGTAGTATTCATATAGATCATTGTGCATACAACGTTGGAATGTTTTTGACTCAGAATCATACGCCACAAAACCACATTTAATGTCTTGCAGTACCATGATTTATATTGTCTGACTACAGAAAGAAAGGCACACTTATTCATAGGGAAATATGCTATTGTCTGCAGCATAAGCCTCCCAAAGCTAAAGAATAGAGTTTGAGGGTTTGAGAGTTTAACTTTGGGGCTTTGCCAGTGACATAATGAGCTTTACACATGCAACTTTATGGCATACTCTATAAAACAAACAAACAAACAAAGAACTCTACAAACAGAAGTGTTTGGAAGAACTACCAGAAGAGATGTAGTTAACAGCTTTAAAAAAAAAACAACACATCCTTTTTCAGCTTTCTTCTTTTGCATCTCTTGTATTCCTCCCAAGCATAGTTTGATAGATTGTGATTTGTTTCAGATAGAGCTTGGGTGTCGTGTGACTGTAGTGATTTCATTCTGCCAGTATGTGATGCTTACTCCATCAACAGTCATACATGCCAAGGCAGTGAAGTGGTTGATGGTCCTGAGGCTAAAAGCAAATTCATGGGAAATGTTACTTTTACTCACACACAAGCCTGCTTTATCAAGGAGGCAGTCCGGCAAGCAAATGTTTAAAATTGCTACCTGTTCCAATAATTCTCTTTTTAATTTACGTTCAAAACAGTGGACAAGTTATTGTTTGCCCTGATCCTGTGCATGGCAGAGGAAGGAGGAACAGAGAGAGGATGAAGAGTTAGCCAAAGGAGACTTCCTCCCCTTCAGTCAATCGACAAGAAAAGTTAATCACAACTGCAATGCACTTGACCAGCCCATTTTGCACCCATGGGGCACAATAGTACCATCAAGGGCAAAGGGAAAGAGCACTGTCAAGAGATGGGCTCAGTCCACTGAAACAGCAGCATCCAAGTGGCTCTAACAGTGCTCCAAACTGAGGAGGAATCCCAGCTCTTTGAATCTCTTGAGACAATATATCAGCTCTATCCCTTGTCCTGGGTTGCTTGCTTTGTGAACTGTTTCGTTGTAAGAGAGAGCAAAACTGCTGCTGGTGTTATCTTTGATCTGCACAAAAGCAGAATCTCAAAGAGGCACAGGAAATCAGATTACGCACAACAGTGTCTGGGTACCCATCTAGGCACACTGTTAATGTAATACTGCAGTAAGCTGATTTATTACCAACATCTTGTTCCAGGAGTTTGCAGCCCTGTGTAGTACTTTGAATGCCTCATTATACAGAATCTGCACCTCTGGACTCCTTCTTTTCTGGTAAGTGTCATTTTGAAGTAATACATTATCAGTTTCCATAGTCCAGTGATGCATTACCAGAATACATCAAAAAACAGCTGGCTCAGTCTCTCAATCCTTGGCGTCCAGCAACAGCTGACTATGATGATGTATTACATGAACTCTTCAGTCTATCATTGTAATAGATCAAAACAAGGTACTGGTCTGAAGGTGTATTACTCAAAGGAAAGCAAAACTGAGTGAACCTGTCCAGGAGTGGGATACAGGTTTAATTATGGAACAGAAGTTACAGTACACTGCTCAGGGAAGGTTTGTTAGCTTTGAATTTTTGGTGCGCTGATAAAATACAATTTACATTCATATAGATGATATTGCAAGAGAAGGTCAAAGTGTTACTCAGTTTGGAGACAAACACTTTAACAGCCGCTTTTGTCAAAAAAGCAGAAATGTGTTGTGCAACAGAGAGATTGTATGTGTTATGTTTGAGTCAGGTGGTATCTGAGTTCAATTGACAGACACACGCACCCCCTCCCAATTTCCTTATGGAAAAAAAAGTCAGACAAGTACCTGAGTAGCAGTGTAGTAACTGAAAGAGCATGTGAGTTCTCACTGCTGCTTCTTTCAGAGGAACTCTCAGCAGGCTGCAGACGATGCTGTGAGTCTGAAGAAAAGCATCAGTACAGAAGAGGACCTGAAGCACTGGTGGGGAAACAGCTGGAGCTGGAAAAAGAAGATTAGAAATGGAGACAATCATCAGCAAATAAATATAATATCTGGTGTAATTAAAGAATTCTTAAGAGCTAAATTTACTGCAGCTATTTACACTATATTTCGTGTCATTGAATGACCAAAAGCTTCCCATTGACCAGAACTGCAGACTTGCCACAGGGACCGTCTTGGTTTGTTTAAACTAATGTGAATCTCTTTCTTCCTCAGATCATAAGGAGTGCAACATATAGAGTGCCTGTGCTTAAAGAAACCTTCCATTCTGTTCAAAGGACAAGAAATACCCTCAGAACATTCTCTCCAGAGATAGCATGAGGTGCATTTTCCACCTGCAAACTCAGTGATGACAGGTGGAGTATGATAAGAGCTACAACTAGTTAGAACTAAGGCAGCAAAAAGCTCACTCGCCTCTAATGCCAGAAACATTATTTCATAGTACTGTTTCAAAGACTTGGCTGCCTCACCACTGTTTTGATCATCTCATATTCCAGCTTCTTTTTAATGGGGCTCAGGATAGCTCTTCCAGAGTATGCTACCAGCTTCACATTCTACTGTTTTCTCTATATCCTTGTAATACTAGCCTCCCTTCTCCCACCTGTCATGCTGCTATGCTTTTACACTTCCATCAGTTTTTCTAGAATTGAACAACTTTCTGACAATAGTTATTGTAACTTTAATTCAGTCCCTCCCCATCCTTTTACCCCATGTACACGAAGTAAACTTGTTTCGATGCAGACAAACATGCAAAAGCTAAGGCATAAGATGATGTTACTTCAATAAGTGCATTTTCTCCTCTCTGCTACAATTCATTGCCCTGTAGCAGCTGGATTCTTGAGTTATAGTGCCTGAATTTACTTGCAGAAAAAAACACTAATTTTATGGCGAATTGGGAAATTTGGGAAACACATCTTTCTTCTACGCATTTCTGTCCAATAGAAGCAAGTAATATCTGAGAACACAAGCTGATCTGAAATGGAGACAGTGGGCAGCAGTTGATTTAGATAGTATTGCACATTAGAAGGACTGTGAATCAAAGACAGCTGAGAACAGGCACTTCACCGCCATGTAACACTCATTAGAACAGTTTTAGCTCTGTGTTATTTACAGGAAGATCTAAACAAAAGAGACAGTTTACAATGATAAGCGTGACAAGAGGTCCTGAATAAAACATGTAGATAGGACAGAATGGACTAACACAGGGACTTAACATTGCTTTTGTAAGCCTTGAAAATGGTTCAGTGTGTTACAGATTTAGTTGTGAATACAGTTGATGAGCCCTCCACTGCAATATCTCACCATATTGGTGTTGTAGAAGGGTATAAATGAGGATTAAGGACAACAGAGATATGGGATGTCACATGCAGCCATTACAAAATAGCAGGATGGAGAAGAATTGATTGAAGGATGACATCCCACAAAGGTGCCTCAGTTGAGAAAGCTGCTGAGATAAGGAGTATCTTGGTGGAAGGAGCTTCTTTCCCCAGTTTGCCTGTTCTTAGAATATCCAAGTCCTGCAGAACTCACTTTTTTTAGTACAAGGAGAAAGAGCAGCTCCTCAGCAGTATAGCTAACTGGGAACATGTGAAGCTAACTTTGTCACATGGCATGGGAACGATGGTGACCTCCTCTGTTCCTCATACTGATAAAGCAACTCTATCTGTCCCAGTGGAAAAGAACTTGGATTTTTCATAATCCAAATTACGCAACTTGGACTCTTATAGAGAGTCAGACATACTGTGGCATTAGCTATTTCCCTGTGTTACCCTCCCTGGTAGTAAAAGCAAAAGAAAACAGACAATAATAGTAGTGTACTGTTTAAAAACATAATTCAGGGAAAATCAGCAGATAAAGAACTTAAATTCTGGGTACACTTGCAGTATGTATATGTTCTGCTTACCAGGAAGCAAAATTGTTTCTGAGAGGTTCCCAGTGATCCTAGGAAAACTACTCACATATAGGGTCACAGTCATATACAGAAAAAAGAGTTGAACCCGCCCAAATGGTGAAGGGGATCTCTAGTTACATAGCACACCTTCTCAGGAAACACCCTAAGTCTGAGAGATACTCTGCCTTCAGTGACTGGCCCTTTCATGAGCCAAGGGTAGCTCTATCCTGGGTCCACCTCTTCTGGTTATCTGGAGAGCATGGGAGCAAACAATTTGCCTGTGCTCCCTAGGCTGAGCACACCCCTTCTGTGCTGTCACCAGTTCAAGCCGTGATCTTAACAGTTCCCCTGCAGTATCTTCATTCAGTAGGAAAACAACTAAGATGTATAACTATTTGTAGCTGCTGACTGAAAGGGCTGGGATGGTCTCTGATGTACCAACTCCTGTCAAGCAGTGTCTAGTGGGAACCTGAAAGCACAGCACAAAGCTGGATGCACCCAGCCTTTGACCCTGCCCTTGCACTTCATATAATTCTGAAAAAAATAATCTGCATAATCTGGACAAAAAAAAAAAAGAAAAAGAAAAAAAAAAAAAGAAAGAAAGAAAAGAAAACCACAACACCAACCTCTGAAAAGTCAGACCCAATCTAATCCAATCTAATGAAATGAAATGAACCTAAGGCACATCCACACCACAGGTCATCTTAAAGAGGCCCACAGAATAAGACATGATATGATTAAATTGAAAAATAGTCAATCAACTGAATTGTGTCTAATTTACTAGCTTGCAAGTTCCAGACAAAAATGAACAAATCAAGACATACTACCCTGTATATGTTATCTCATTTAGGAGCTCAGAGCAATAAACCCTTCAGAGAAGGTCACTTTTTTTTTTTTTTTAACCTAACCCACAACTCTACTTGATGTTAGTATCGCACTTGATTCTGATGTTCTCTGGAATATCAGTGCTCCATTGGCATTTAGTATTTCGACAGCTGAGTTATTATATTATCCTGTTTCTAAAAAAAATCATTTCTTGCATTGACTATACTGATTCTTTTCCTTCTCATTTCTAAATTATAAATCAACTTCAGCTCATTAGGGATATTATCAGTAGCTTATTGTTACCTTTCTCAGTGTACTTTTGAATACCAGCATTCCCCGGCCACAAGGGATAGCATATTAAGTGCTGTTCAGACATTTGAACATAATATACTCCCTTTCTAATGCTTCCGTTGTATTACTAGTATGATAATTATTACAGCAAATGATAAAATACTGCAAAATTGTTTTCACCCCCCTTAATAACATAAATAAAAGGAGCAATTAATTTCCTACAATAAAAACAGGCAATACAATAACGTACAAATGTGGAGTTTCTTCATTATTGCATCAAATTGCAAAACGGAAACATATAATTTCAAAAGGCTCATAAGCGAAAATGGAAACACAGCTGATGTTGCGTCAGCATATAGTACAAAACTGTGGAGCTTGCACAGCTCACAGATAGTCTCCTCTAAATGAAAATGCATAACACAAAGATCTTTTTCCTTTTCTTAGACCTCAGCTCCAGAATTCTAGGTATTTTTCCAGGTTGTTACTTTACTTTTACATATCCATCCAATACTATAAACCTATAGCATCACCACTTATTTTGAAGCCCTGCTATCATGCACAGCAAAGCTACAGCTTTATCAGTGCATCTCGTGACAGATGGCAATAGTATTTCCAAATGGAATCAATACACTTATGTACTGATACACCTCCCAGTACACCCCACGTATTTGCCAGAAGCATTTTAAGCATTCTTTAGTTCACTGGTATTTTGGTTGGTTTGGTTTTACGTTGTTGAGAAAAGGCAACACATTTTCTTTGACATCTCATGCAATTTTACATGTATTCAGGGCACATTCCCTGCTTTGCATGGAAAATGTATTTGCACAGTTGTCAGAATGATGGACAGGGGGAGAATGATAAGAAGGAGCACTGATCTTTGCTTGTTATTACATACAATAGCCCAGTAGGAATCATGATGTGTTGGTGAGACAAACTGTGTCCCATTCTGGAACATATTAAGTTTGTCTCCAGGACACACATGACTTCACTAGGGTGTCTAACCTCATTCATAATAGATGCTAATCTTTTCAGGGCTGACTGATGACAGCACTTCCTGCCCTTCACGGAATTAGAGCTGGGTTTTATCAAAGGACTCAAACTGCCTGCTAATTAGACTAATTCCCTTCATCATGAATTATTTATTTCCATTGGTAACCGATCACTGTGACATTAATGGGTTCTGCTCAACTTAGTTTCATACTAATATACACTATAAGTTAAATGTTTAAAAACTCCTGATACTTCACTTCAGGTCAAGTGTGTCTTCATATAACTCTTGATGTTTTCAGCAAAGTTTTGACAATTAAAGACCATCAGAATAAAGTGCTCACTGCAAAGGAAAAAAAAAAAAAAAAGAAGAAGAAGAAGAAGAAAGAAAAGGAACAATTTTTAAATTCTAAAATCAAAGTGGTTTACCCACCTTCTCCCCAGAAGTAGAGATAATATATAGAACTTCACTGAAGATTAATAAAAAGAGCATTTTACTGAATTGATGATGGTACTTCACTGCAATTCAAAGAACCAAATACATACCCTTAGCCAGAGGGTTGTGCCTCACACTGTGCAAGAAGTTTGTAGAAGAAGACTGTAGTATCAAGACTAAATCCTAAACTTAGGTAGCAAGTGTCAAATTTGCAAATACAAAATAAAGAATACCTGGACAGACAGTAGCAGTGCATACCAGAGTCAGGTGGAGAATGCCAAAGGTAAAGAAGGGGCCATAACAGGAAAAACAAAAGGCAATCGTTCTGGAATGTCTTAGCAGCAGGATCTGAGCAGGGCACCAGAGGTCATCCATGTAATACTTAGAAAATCTCAGCAAGAAAACTGATGGCCAGTTCTTGGCTTCACTCTTCAAAAGCTGTATTGACTACTTCTTTTCTACTGAACTCCATAAGAGTGCAACAAAAACTTAGAGCAATTTAAAAAACTTGATCAATGGGAAAAAATGAAAACACTGCTCAGAAAAGAGATGATACTATGATGAAACCTGCACTTACACAGGGAGATGCTGTGGTTAGGCTAGGGGTCTGTTTTTTCCATGTCCATCACAAGCAGAACAAGAAATAATCATTTCAGACTGAAGTCATGAAGATTTTGCTGAGAAACTGAGAAAAGTATTCCTGCCTGTGAGGACAAAGAATCACATGATCAATTTAAACAAGTAGGTGGTCAAAGGGATTTTGGCCTAGGAAGGCAGGTCACTGTCAGGGTAGGCTAAGGTGTATATGAAACCACCTCTGTCACAAAAAATATTCTAGAAGTCACAAAGAAACATCAGAAACACCTTCAATTTTTGTTTTTTCTGTCGTTTGTTTCTAAATAAGAAACCCTCCAATAGGAAAGATGTAACCATGTGAATATTTTTCAGTGTCTATTTCATGAGCAGTATATACAGGACAACAATCTTTATAACTTAACTGTTGGCCTCTTCCATTGCCATCACAGACTGTGAACCCACATTATGTCTTTGATGCAATTAATTCATGCAGCTTTTTTGATACCAGAACAGGGTAGTGCAGTTCAGCATGTGTATTTTACAATGACATTTGCTATGCACCTGAACTCTTCAAAGATAAGCCTGAAAGAGACAAGATACTATTTGGTCACAGATTTCACCTTTGAATCTCCTCTATTTTAGCAAAACGGAATGACTTTATGCACACTGCAAGGCTGGGCTCAGACTTTCATGCATACTCATGAATAAATGATGCATATTCCTACTCATTTCACAAAACAGGCTTTACTCCAGCTTGATTATTCTGTCTGTGAAATACAAGAGAAATGCATACAACTCAGAAGGATCAATAAGAGGCTTTTTCGGGGTAATTTTTGTACTGATAAAGTGAGCTTAAAATAATAAACAGCGGAAGACAGCTGGACAGAATAGTCTGTATCACTTAGCCTAATGAAGTCTTGGACTACAGTATATTTGACAAACTGTCTTTCATGTGACAGCTGTAAGTGAACACATATCTTTCTAATCCATAGTGATGACAAAGAAGTTAGGTAAAAATGAACAGAGATGATATTCAATAAGCACATGTACATTTCTATCACAGTGTGAGATACTTTGGCTGTGAAAATAAAGGTGTTATTTTTCCACTGTTGAAATAATACAGAATCAATGAAAGGTAGCTGTGAGTCTCAATTGGAATCAAGGGGTTTCTGTTGACATTCACAAACCAAATGAGCAGAGCTCTGCTGGATTGAGATGTCATCAGAAACCCCAAGATGGCATTACAGCCTTGTTTTTCTAAGTTGTGTGGCTTTTTGCAATAAACACATTCAACTGACTTTTAATTTTAATTAAGAAGTCAGTTTATGATTTCTTACCTTTTTACCTCTTTGTCTGTTTTCTAGGTTATCTCCCCTGCTCTGCCTTCCTTCCACCTTTTTGCTCCTTCTCCCTCCCGCCCCAACCACCTTCTTCTTGCCTTTCTTCCTTTTCTCATCTACCTTCTCTCTTTCCTGGTTCTCTGACAACCCAAATCAAAACATTTCTGGAATGGGTCATTCTGCTCCGTGCATTAGCAGCGCTCCCTAATGTCATTTTCACAGTACAAGCTGCTCCTCCAGCACTGTGGAGAGACTACTCTATTAAGACAACAGAATGTCACTCATGTACCACTCTCTCTTGTTTGTACAGAATAAGAGACTTCAAGTAGCTCCTGATACAGCGGTATAAAATAGCTTTTATTTCAGTGCTAATAATACCTGATACTTGAACAGGACTTCCATTTGTTGTTCTGAAATCATTTCATAAGCATTAATGAATTATGTCTCAAAAGTATGCTCTGACAAACAGGTTATTCCCATGTCACAGATGGAGATAACTGAGGAAAAAAGACAGGGGTAATTTGTTTTTACAAAGTCTTTCAGGGCCCTAATCTTCACTGTTCTATTTAAAGTGTTTTTATCAGTGGCTTCAAGACACTATTGTGTAAATAAAATCAAAAAGCACTAAAATGTTTCAAGTATTGATCCTCTAATAAGGAGCCATCCTTTCTCTTTATAAGATTGTATGGGAAACTGTTGATCACAGCCTGAACCTCTGATTAACCATCTGAGTCAAGGGATGGGTCAGCCACAGGAGCACAGGTGAAGGTAATTCTGCTGTGCTCCTGGAAGGGGTGGAGCTTGGCTGCACCCCTCCTAGATCTCATTTAAGGGCTGACTACCAGTAAGGCAGGTTCTTTTTCTGGAGATTGTTCCTGTGTGGAGTTCTGCAGCGAGCCTTCGCATCAGCAAGCATCTATCCTCACCATGAGCCTCAACATCAGTGAGTATTTGTTGTTTATCTTCTTTTCTATGTAACCTCTGGTTATCTGTTGACTTTAAAGTTGTACCATTACAACTGTACAATGGCAGATTATGTTCTCCTTACAAGCTGGTGGGTGTACAGACACTTTTTAGGACCTTTCATTTCATAATTCTAATTCAGATTTAGAGCTAAAATACTATAGCATCATAAATCAAACTCCTCTAATCATCTTTTAAATTTTTATCAGCTTTTTGTGGGGATTGGTTCTTGAGGAGGAAAATTTTATAAATGTGTCCTGAAAAGTGTATTCTATTGTATAAGAAAAATAACAAGATCAGGATCTTTCAGTATCATGAACACTAGCTAAGATCATAAAATAAGGGGAAAAGAGGCAGAAGACTTACAACGTATGTATCAGAGGATTAGTGCAGATTGGTGACTAAAATTTGTGTGCGTTAACAATTGAGCATGTGCAGTGTTACTCAAACTGCTCGTGAGTGGTGCTCATCAGAACTGACTGGTATCATGAGATGTTATGAGACGATGTCACTCATCACTATAAAGGACAGTTTTTCATAGCTAATTTTAGAGGATTCTGCTTGCTTGACAAATTGATAGAAGGAAAATACCATGAAAACTTGTTTAGATCTATTTTTATACAGAAAATGTAGATGGAAAGTGGCACCAAAGAGTTACCATGAAAGGTAAAAGTAAAATAATAGGTGATAACAACACGGAGCATGTTTTTAAAACAGAAGTTTTCATCCTGTTTGTGTGAACAATTTAATGCAGGATAACCATCCAGGATTCTCCTCAGGGAACAGGGAGCAGAAAGTGGGTCTGAAAAAATTGTTTGTTTGTTATTATAGAAAATGTATGTAATTAAACCCGATATTGAGTATAAAGATGAAAGCTTAAATAGTTACTCCAGCTTATGCAACTCGGCAGAGCAGAAAAAAATGAAGAATCCTGCACAGGTTTTGTAAGATTTTTTTTGTTCTGTTTTAAAAATTGTGTCACTGAGGAGTCAACTAAGCATAAGAAGATAAGTTTGTATAGTATACTGAGGTAGTCATGGGGTATTGCTTGGGACTGAGAGAATAATTGTGTGGGATGCCAGGGCAGTGGAGCAGAACCAGACAGGATATTCTGAGAGGCAAAGACAGCAGGAGGAAGTTAGCATTGTGGGTCTCTGAAATCACAGATGTGAAGTCAGATGTGAGCAATAAAGAGGGACAAGAAAGGAGGAAAAAAAAATAATCAGGTTGGGCAGCAACTCATCCTGATGTGCTACAGGACAGCAAGGGAGGATCATTGAAATGAGAACAAGGGAAACTGCATTGGACTGGGCTCTCCTGACAGCTGAAGAGCATAACTTGTTCCTTGATTGTTTACAGTGTTGTCACACTTTCAACACATAAATCAGCCCTGCTTAGGAAGTGATGACTTGTTCATGGACATTACCTCGAAGGCAATAGTCTGCCTCTTTCCCTAACCATATCTAGAATAAAGTTTCCTGCAGATAGAAGGTGATATACCCCAATATATAAAAATCATCTGTCAAAACAAAACCATTTTCTCTATTACCAGTCCACAAGCAAACCTTCATGTGAACTCATGCCTGACACAAACACACCCACTCATAAATATAAATAATATACACATAAATAATATAAACAGAAACGCACATGAAATCTTGTGCTATTTACAATCTTTTGCATTTTCCATCTATCCGGAGACACATTCCCTCTGAAATTCCTACCTAATGCAACCTAACAGACCAGCTGGAGGGAAAGGAGGTATTTGATGGGAAGCATATCTATTTTCCAGCTTTTATTTTATTTTACATTGGGAATCAATATTTGCATTTCCATTTCTTGTCACACTCACAGTTTTATGATCCAACATCCTTCTGTGTTCTTGCTACCTGCGCTTTACAAAGATACAA
Source organism: Coturnix japonica (assembly GCF_054131305.1). Taxonomy (NCBI): domain Eukaryota; kingdom Metazoa; phylum Chordata; class Aves; order Galliformes; family Phasianidae; genus Coturnix; species Coturnix japonica. Next base: position 18,156,659 of record NC_140669.1, read on the forward strand.
AGACTTCTTGGTTAAGTGGTCATTTCAGTGGAAGTATTTGTGGACCAGTCACCACTTTCTCAATGGATATAACCTAATTTAATTATTTCTTTTCTATCCTTTAATGAGGATCAAGCATAATATTGAGTGGTTCAGATCACTTTCCATGAAAAGACTATGACATTATTCTCTGATAATGTATTATTTGTACCATCTAAATGTCAATAGAAAATATCAGTAGAATATCAGTACTAACTTTGTGTGTTTAAGATACACGTGAAACTTAAGGATACATAAAGTTCTACATTCTCCCAAGTTTGGCAGCTAGCTTATTCATCCCTTCAGGGAAAAATACTCTCCTTTTTGGAGCTGAAAAGTTGGGGTTTACAGACACCTGCCTAACTGTAACATCCAGCTGCTGCTTTAGAAATAAAAGAACAGGTCTGTAATTTATTACAAGCCACCCACATGTGTAAAAGGCACCCCCGCAAATTCTGTCGGTGCTTGATTCTTTGCAGAGCCTTGCTTTGAAATCAGCCTCTATGCTAAAATGAAGTGCTAGACAGTTCCCACAAAACGAGCATCATTTGAGTTCCATTATCCATTAGAATGGAGCCCACACTTCACTGTATTTTGGACATCATTGAAACAAGCACATTGTGCAATAGGAACAATAAAGGAGTGCTGAGATAATTAATTATGTATTCTACTGTATAGAGCACTTCTAGCCACAACTATGGCTTGGAAGCAGCAACACATTTTCAGAATTGTCTCCTCATGGGGTCAAATGAGGAACAGAGTCAGAAAACCTCACAGGGAATGGTGGATGGTTATAGCATCCATATATTAGCATAACATTTTAAACACACCCGCAGTCCAGTGAACATAACACTTGCTACTTCAGCTTGATAACTTACACAGTGAATTTGAAAGATGTGTACATGGTTTTGGTAACAAAAGATACTTTCTCCAGTAAAGTTATGCCCCTAACAGTCCCAAAGGTAAAGCGAAGAGTAGGCATATAATGAATTCTTTGACCAAATGCCCATGGGTAAATCCAGAAAATGGAAATGAAGGTTTGCCTTTCAGTTTCTGGAATTTTCCATTTCCAAGAAGCTAAAAGCAGAAGACACCTGCTTTGTTTAATAATGTCCAATTATACATCTACTACTATTTCTGGAGGTACTGGCCTGTAGGAACAATTTTTTTACTATGAGGGAACAAACAAAGTACCCAAACAGTAAAACTTTGATATTTATGCATGAGAAGACTTTTGAACCACTCAGTGAGTCATTTTATGGAGCAATTAACTTTCCTTTTTATGGAGGTATTTTTAATTCGTCTGCCACCTTTTTAATAGTCCTTTGCATAAATTGGTAAAATAATTTCTCATTCCCCCAGAAACAACAGCTGCATTGTGAACTCCTGAATTGGCATGTCTCTGGAATATATTATAATAATTCAGAAACTGCTGCCATTTCTGTCAGGCTTTCATTCATACGAAGGTTGCTTCAAACATCCCACCCTCCCTCCCCCTTTCATTGCTACTGCTGATCTCAGATTGTCCAGCCACTTCCCCTGCTCTCCCAACTCCCTCTCCCGCCTCCAGTCTCAGCCCCCTCTCTCTCAAGCTCTTGACACAAATCTCCTTCCCTTGCCCCTCCCTCAGTCTGGCTCTCTGTAGCCCTCTCAGTCGAATTAGACACAAATGACTTGTCTTGACTTTCAAAGCCCTTTGTGGCCTATCCGCTCACCACTGACCCTCTCATGTTCAATATCAAAAGGTCAGCTCTTGCTCCCAATTAGTCTATGAGCCAAGGTACCTTCCTCTGACTGCAATCCTTTCAAACAAGCCCAGTTACGCTTTCCTCTCTTGCCCCTCACACTTGGGGAAGGAATTGTCTATTGGTATCTGCAAAGCTTTCACGTTCTTCCTTTTCAAATTCCCCCTCAGACCTTCCCCTTCCTTCAAAAACCACAGCAAGGGCCAGGCTATTTGCAGCACCTCAATGGGGGAGTTCTGGCTCATAACTGGAGCTTCTAGGCCCTGCAAAGGTTTAAGAAAAAAAAAGGCAATAATAAGGACCCTTGGTTTCTAGGGACCAAACTTGGCCACTGCAAATCTCAGTTCAACTGAAGAATGTTACTGAATGCCAAACCCTCATATGCTGCTTACAATTAGGGCACCATAGGAAAAACTTTCGCAGCTCATGCAGTTCTAACGTAGCTGAAGGTAGGTAGAATTTCACAGATTTGGTAAAAAAAAAAAAAAAAAAAGAGTTTTGATCAGGTTTAGAGCCCTGCTCCAACTATGAGAAATCTTTTTAAAGTCTTAGATAAGCAGTCACAAGAGTAGTTTAGCTTGAGCAAATTCACGTTCCTTGCCTCAGCGTTTCTGTTGAAAAGAGCTGAAATGTTTTGGTGGCAATTTTCCCAAAATTTCAGACCGAGTTAAACGTGTAGGGAAAATTCACTTGGATAAAGGTTATAAGTAATTGAAATTCTATTAAGTAGTTGAAATTCATTCATATTAATAACTGAAGACAGGGCCATTCACCGGGAAGTTTAAGGCAAACTGATAGATGATGCTCCAAGCTCCATTATTACAAATATAGTGGTTTATTATGAAGATAATTGTAGGTTGTTCAAGTGGAGGATGGAAATGTGTGTGGGAAGTAGTAGAATGGAGGTGGCCAAGTGAGTAGAGTGCAGGTGAATAGCTGAATGGCTTAACTGTTATTTTCTTTTTCATTTTTAATTCTTGGTATTTTTTTTCCTTTTTTTTCTTTTTATTTTTTTTAAATTTTTTTTCCCCTATCCAATGATTAACATTAATATGCAGAAAAACACGGGGGCCAAATGCTAAGAACTTTGTTTAGCAGGGATGTAATGGGTACATACCCACGTGAAATACAGAAACACTGTGTATTAGGTTGTGTAACTTACTTGAAAGCAATAGCTTGTTGAAGGAAAGGTCCTGCTGGGTTTCGTAACCTGAAAAAGTAGCTTTCATGAAGCAAATTATTCTTTGATAAATTAGTCACAATGCCATTTACTCCATGCTTCTGACACAATATTTAGTTCTGTCATTTAAATGTAATTATTTTTACAATGCTAGTGCTATTGTTAAATGCAGATCTCAAGGAAGAAGTAAATTCTCCCACAGTAATGAAATGATTATTTATGAAAAAAAAAATATATATATATATATATTATTATGATAGCTTAGTTACAGAAATGGTTCAAAGTTTTTGTGGACTGGTATTTTTAATACTCCAGTGTAATCTACTCCAGTCATCCTTGACAGAGAATAAAGATGGGTTTTCAGGGATCACAGCTTTCAAGCTGTGTGGAAATGCACATTTCTTGTTTTGAGAGTAATCGCACAGACTGAAAAAGACAATGATATTTTGAGAGATATTTATAAACTGAATCTAGGACAAAGTGCATGTTTCTGCCAAAAACCAGTTTTTCATGGTTAAATTCACTGCATACCCAGAAATCCCATAGTGCTAGCAAAATTGCCATCTTTAGCGGGCATTTCATCCCTGTCGCAACAACCTTTTGCACTGAAGGAAGCCCTCGCTTAAAAACATGCCCTTTTCCTGTGAATATAAAATGGATACTTTTCTACAAAGTTGCAAAATGTCCTCCCTGAAGGAAAAACAAACCCCAAACAAAATCTAACAAAAAAGCCCTTAGCACCTGGTTCACAAACAATATGTCAATATATGCACTTTAAAACAATTTTAAGAAATGAAGGCTTTTGTCTTCACAGTTTATATACATGTTTACCTGAAATGCTGGATTTCAAAGTTAGCTAGAATTCAATTTGGCATCATAGTCTTGATTTCTGAGTTCAATCAATCCCAATAGACTGCAAGAAAGGATTTGAGTTTAAGACATCTAGGATGTCTTAAATGCTCTTGATCATTGATTCACAGTGCTCATTTTGTTTGCAGAGGGCAAAGACCTGTTGAGATCAGGTAGCAGAAGATTCTGTAGCAGCAGCAAGACACCCAGAACCTCTTTTCTCTCCTCATGTGGCTCTCTTTTGTATGCTACTTTCTCTGCTTCTTCCTTGAGCTCATGAGTTGGCCTCACCCAAACAGGGTGGTTCATGTGTCTCATTACAGTGCTGGGAGACAATTTGGGTCTTTTTGCTAAGAAATGAGGAAATTTTTCTGTTCTCTGAGTGAAAAAGAAAGAGAAAAAATTAAAAATGAATAAACAAACAAGAAGGGAAAACAAGATAAGAAAAAGCTAAAATTTCTAAATAACTCATTGATTCTAGGAATTAAGACATTAAGAACCCAGATGACAAATATCACAGCTTCCAGTGTCACAAATTCCAATTAAGTTGGAAGTATTGACAACCTGGATTCATCTGGGTGTGTTCACAGGACAATAAGTGGATCATGTTGTATCCGTGCTGGGCACATCAAATTTTTCTTTACTTTCTACTCTTCAGATGAAGCAGAAATAAAATTGAACAGAAGAGAAATTCTGTTTACCCAGGAATATGATTTTACAAATTGTTTTGTATTGATCTGTATTATATTTAGTGACATTCAAATTATTCAGCTTTTGGCAGAAGTTCTGAATGTGTACAATTCTAACAGATAGTCTAAAAGAATACCAAATAATTAAAGAAAAAACAACAAACACCAAAAGAACTGGGGAGGAAAGAAAATCACATTAACACATGAAAAAAGTAACATAAGCTTAATTAAGTAATTCTATCCTCTCTGTGCTGATGATCTCCAAGGCCCCCAGACATCATATGTGAATCATTCAGTGGCACTGTAGCTCATCAGGACCAGACACAAAACCATCCAGCCAGGAGGGACTTCTGGCTGCCATTTTTTTTTCCCCCTTACGGTAGTTAACATCATACAGGCAAATTCAGGAATTTATCTTAATTTTACATAATTTTATCTGAATGAAAAATACATTCCCTCACTCAAAGTGTTAATCGTTCATCTTTCTATTTTCAAATAAAAACTAATTGTATTTAACAGATTTAAGTCCACAAATATTAGTATTTCCTTTTCCTAAAAATTTCCTTCAACTTGAAAATTTTCTAAATTACACAAGAAAATACATATGTAAAAGTATGTATATATTTATGTATCTATCTATATACAAAAAGTTACTTCCTTGTCAAAGAAGTCCTGAATGAATAGTAAGTCCTTTCTAAACACTATCAGAGGACAGAGGAATTTTTAAAAAGTAAGCCTTGAAAGAAAAGTATCAGGAGATGTTGCTCTCTAAAGGGAATGTTAAGAAGCCATACTGATAACATTCTTTTAAAATCTGGATCACCTCAACGGGTCTTACAGAATCTGACACCAGTGTGCATTCCCAGCTCAATTGTTTTAAATCTAAATTCAGTCATACTTATAACATGCTGATACTCTATTCTGTGTTCACTGTATGATGCTGGTGCAATTTTATCCATCTGAATCATGAACACTTTATGACCCTGGTATATGGACCAATCCACGATGCATCCAAGCGTGTATGTACACAGCTGGAGACACATGTACAGCATGTGAAGCATACAGCAAAAGAGCAGATGGACAACTCTAGAAAATACTGTGAGTTAAATAGTTTTAAAATTTAAAAACAACAACAACAACAAAAAACCTAACAAAAAAAAACAAATGAAAAAACATTTTAAAAGGCAGTCCAAGAAGGTATTTTAGAGACTAATTATGGAAGTGTTATGGAGGATTGGTGTTTATTTTAATTATCTTTTTCAAGTTTGTCTACTTCATCCTATTCAGTAACATCCTCCTAGTTACCAGCCAGAGCATAGGCAATCCCTGCAGCCTGCCTGCTAAAAGCTGGATGATGTTGCACCCGGCTTTAGCATAAACTGATCAGTGCTCACTTGCTTATAAAATGATAATTGCTTATTACTTTTCTTTCTTTACGTTCAAAAGAGCACTGTATGTTGTTTCTAACTTTAAACACAAGCACATGCATTCTACCCTGTGTTTTGTTATGAATAACCTGAGATTGCCTATATGACAGGGAGCAGATCTTTTTTTTTTTCTTTTTTTTTTTTTTATTCTTCAGAGTAGAAGGGGGAATCGTAAGGCTTTCTATAGGATTATGAAAAATTCCCCTGAAGATCTCTCTCATCTCTGACCCTGCGTGAGTCACTAGAAAACAAGCTTCAAGACTAGACTTATATACTTTGGGCAGTAAATACCTTATTTTCTCACTTAGGCATCTCTTTTAAGTACTTAAACGCTCAGTCACATGAAACTAACCTGTTGGAAAGAGCTGGATCACACTTAAAACTAGGTCAAGTACAGATTACAGAAAAGTAGAAGTGAATCAAATGACACCCAGCTGGTGAAGCATTGTGGAGCTCTACAAGAGGTCAGTACTCAAAATGTCTCAGGTTTATTTTGTTTTGTTTTTGCTATTTCAGAAAATCTAAATGAATAACCAAAGAACTTCCTAGGGCTTTCTTTAACTATTTGGAAACAGGCATGGTTTTCAAATTCTGTCAGAAGAACTCAGTGTGAAGCCAAGTGCTTGGATATTTTGATGGTGGGCAGGACAGCAAGGAAGATTACAGAGTTATCCAAAGATATATATCACCTGAAATAAGGGAAAATAGCAATTATTGATCAGTTTTCTGGAGAAAGGTTGAAAGAGAGTGGGAAGGTCAAAATGCAGATGTTTCACTGGATCTTGGAAAGGAATTAAATCAAGATCCAATGACAAAGGTGGTACAACAAAAGTTTAATATGCCAGACACAGAATCCATACTGTAGCATAGCTTAAGGGAAATTTCATAACGTGCATGTACGTGCTAATATGCCATGAAAATATATGTCAAAAAGAAGAGGGATAGGAATAACAGAATATTACCTGTGACAAGGCAGTGGAAAAATAGGGATAATACCATTTACAGCTGAAACCTGTTGGAGATCACAGATCTGATTTTTATCAGTTACTAAATAGAATACAAAGCCACAGAGAAAAATATCTCTGACTGTTACAAAATCTACTATATGGGTCCTACTGCTCTAAATGGGTATTGTCCGATTCAAGTAGAAAAAAAGCACCGTGATGTTAGAACTCAGAGAAGTAATTTGAAAGAAAACATCTAATGATAAATGGCCTAAACCAAGCTGGAAATCTTGAGGAAGTACTTTGGCAAAATTATAGAGTATTGGGTTATCCTTAAGGACAGCTTATTTCATGTGGTTTTATGTTGTTCTTTAATGAAGCAGTATTTTAAAGAACACATTACTCAAAAGTCCAAAAAAGTTAATATGAAATTATTTCTAGAAAAAATGTAGGATATTCAGAGCTTGCAACATTAACTAATCTGAATTTTATTTCCTCCTGTAGTCAAATGAAAATGAACCATGAAGAATCCCATTTACTTCCATGACTAATGACATTAAGAACATCAAATTTGGTCAAGTTGCCTGTATCTTCACTTAAACCAGCAACATAGCTGAAAAAGCCTTTGGCAGAGATTCTAGTTTATTCTCTATGTGAAAGTACTATTTTACAACTGACACCTACTGGGAGAATAGAAACAAATATGTTGAGTATTTTCCATTGAACGCACTCCTCAGCATCATCTCATTGTGACTCTCACCATGCTTTTAATTCACAAAATAGATCTGGTTGATGAAAATTGAGTCAACTAAAACCAAGATAATGTTCCTTTTGCTCAGTTTCCTTCTCTCATACAGTCAAATCTCTCATTTGACAAATCTGCTGAATTCTAACTTAAAGCTTTCAGAAGCACGCTAGGGAATGCATCAGCATGACTTACTCCAGCAACAATGCTGGAGTTACATTGTAACTTAGAGATTAAGAGGAACATAATTCAACTAATTTCCAGCCTTTGGGAAGCATTGATAAAAAATATGGAAAACATTCAACTCAGAGTAGCCTTCTGGCACAATGTATGCAAACTTAAATTCACAGCAACAAGAAAAATCTAACCTCTTCTCTTGTCCTTCAGAAGGATACCTTGTTCAGGGCAGCAGAGCTTTCGAGCATTATTGAACTTACTAGGTGAACTATTGCAGAAAGTCAGTGGGAATTACAGTGAGATTTACAGTGGGAAGCGAGTGGCTAGGTTTGCTCACAAGAACTAGCTGTGTCAGAGTCTCTGTTTCTTTTTAGCCCAACATGAAGCTGTGGGAGCAACTCTTAAGTACCCTTCAATATCAATAGCAACACGATTTTGCCATTTCAGTCATTCAAGCATTTTCTCCAAAAGCAAAAAAGAATGAGACTTAATAGCCTGGTCTGGCATTGCTTTAATTTAGTCTTTTCCTTCAGGTAATATGAAGATTAAAAAGCTATTTTATGAGGCATCCTATAGCTAAAACCAACACATAAAAAGAAACAGCTCCATGCCATTCCCTTGTGCCCTGTTGTTGTCACCTGTGAGCAGAGATCAGCACCTTTCCTTTGCTCCCATGAGTGGCTGTAGTGTCATGTAGTGTCATGAGGCCTCCCCTCAGCTGTCCCTGCTCTGGGCTGAATAAACTCAGACATCTCAGCCCCTTGTGACACGTCTTGCCTTCTAGACACTTATCTACCTGCAAAGCCCTCCTTTGGATGCTAATACTCTTATGTCCTTATGCTGTGGCACCCTGACTGCACTCAGTGCTCTAGGTGAGGCTGCACCAAGAAACCAAGAGTAAAAAAGAAGGAAAAACATCAAAAAAATGAAGAAGGATTTTTCTTCACTTTTATATTTTTTATTTACTATTATAAGTGCTTCTGATTCACTAAAAGCTTTCCATCCCCTCATCCTTTTATCTTCTTTTTCCTTGTAAGGCTTGTTCTCACATAGAAGAGTCTCCTTCAATCTTTCACTACTTCAGTCAGGCTGATGGTGGTACTGGCTTGGAGTTACTTGCCTTGCCTTGCATAGCACTTAATTTCTTGCTTTTATCCAGAATATCACCACAGGTACACCATTTGCTCAGTTTATTGCCTGTGAACTTCTTTTTCCAGTGATCATCACTAGCACATCTTACCTCAGATGTGAAAGTAAACAATGAACCCTGATCTAGAGAGAGCACAAAAGGAGGTGAGCGTTTACAATGGTGAAAAACATTAAATCTGTTTCTTTCACAATATCTTTAACACTTACAACTGAAATGTAAAAGGTCTTGTTATCACCCACAGGCCACAGCTGGAAGCAAAACATCTCCCTCTGCAGTGATAGCCATGACTGACACTTGCCTCAGGGTCAGAAAGGGATCCAAGGATTGCTTTTGTTTTAAAATGTCCTTTCATCATTTTCTTTTTGGCTCAGAAATACAAAAATACAAACTAAAAAACTTCTTTGTTTCCCCTTTTGTGGAAATGTCACTTATTTTTTTTTTTTCCCATGAGCAAAATGCCATTGTGTGCATTTTAATCTATGCTTTTATTCATTTGATGACTTTTTCTTTGCAGACACAGTTCCTTCCTCCCTCTCAATTGAAGTGCACTTGGGATATATTTAGGTTTTATTCACTTCTGGAAATTTTTTTGATTGTCAAAATTGTGTTTGAGTTGCTCTTTCTGGTACTTTTTTTTTTCCTGAAGGTGGTGTGGATTTTGATTGCTAGAATGGGGGAAAAGAAAGCGTGAGCGAGTTGCAAAGAAATAGCATGAAAAATGCAAGGAAAAAAAGAAAAACCCAAACTGGAATTTTGACATTTAATTGTTTCCTGAATCAAAAATGGAAATCAAAATTTCCACATGTTTTATGAGAAATAACTTATTGAAAATAATGAAGAAAAATTACAAATTTTTACAGGGATGGAAGTATTTATCCCAAAACATGTCTGAGAGCAATAATAACAAACACACAGCAAATCATTTTCAAACTGTCGCTTTTTTGTTTGTCAGTCTGTATTTCCAGCATTTATATTTCCATATTTCCTCCTTTTTTTCTCTCAGAAATAGCTTTAACCTTATGATTCTAAATGCTGAGCTTTTTCTCTCTGTAATACTCCATCATCTCTAATATTTCCTGTTTCTCTCTTCCCCTGCTTTATGCTTCCCCAGTCTGAACACTCAATCTTCACTTTAGTGTTCTCTATATGTGCTCAGTAGCAAACATTGATATCCACTCCTTTAGGCTTGCTTCTCTGTGGCCTGCAATCCAGATCCAAATATTTAAACCCTGGAGCTGTAGAACAGAAAAGAGAAAAGAAAGATTTCTTTCTGTGTTTACAGGTCACTGATCCATGTCTGCTCTTTTTCTAATTCAAACCTTCTCTGACAAGCTGTAGAGCAAGTAAAAAAACAGAAGGGTAACGCTGCTGGCAGCTGGTGGTGTGACACTGTCTAGGTGCAGTGTTGTAGAAGCATTGCATTCTCCTGCTCAGAAATCAGCACAAAGCCACCAAGAACACACAGCATAACCCAGATTATGTCAGAAGAGTTGTTAGCCACTGGAGATGCTTAAGAATCACTTTTTGCTCCACTCTTGCTTAGGCGATAAGATCCACCTTTACTACTTCTCAGCTAGGGTTCCTCAGCAGTAAGTCTGACGTAATAATACCTGATTACCTGAGAAGTTAATTTCCAAGACCGGGGACAGATTTGTCTGAATTATTAAAGGGGACAATATGAAGAATTTCATTTCCATGGTCAGCACGTATGGGAAAGCAGAATGAATTAGTATGTGTGGATTTTCATTTTTCATGATTTTCTTCCTGTCAGAGGATTTTCATTTTGTATAACATTTTAAGTGATAAGAGAGTCAATCTTGATGTCTGTCTCAGGGTAGTAACATGGGACCCATCTCAGACAATGTCTCTAGGTACAGGACAAATAATAACTCATGATCTTGGCAGTACCCAAATTTCTAAGAGAGTTTTTGGAAATAGTATCACTAAGTTTAAATGCTACTTCTAATTTTTTAATCAGTTCCTCACAGACAGCAATGTACAGGTGCCTTGACCTTAAACTTAGGTAATTATTATAATTAAAGAGCTAATACTCCATTCACAAATGTCTGCTGCGCTTTCCCTATTGTCTAAAACCCATTATTCCACACGTAGCTCCTTTTCTGCTCCCTGTTTCTTTGGACTTCTTCCAAGATTTGCTCTGTTATTGTTTAAAGCCTTTCTCGGTATATTCGCGTGTTGGTACTTTGTGCTCTGCATCCAATGACTTTTGGATTATTCCAGTTTTGAAGAGGTACCCTCTATGTCCATTCACAGGCAGTATTCATGCTGTATCCAGCAAATATAATATACTTGTAATCAATCATTGCTGCTAATTCCCCAGAAAAAATCATTTTCCTTACCGTGTTATGCAAATTAGTCAAATCAATGTTTTGTAAAACTTGTTGCCTTTTTCAGGCACCCTGGCTCCCTGCCTGCCTCTCTCCTCCTCCTCCTCCCCTTCTTATTTTCTTTACTAGTGAGACTTGCTCATACACCTCTGCTATATTTCCAGGACAATTTTGTCTCATTAATTTTGTCACCTGAATGAAGGCTATGCAAACAAAGACTTTTATAGTTTGGCTGCCAAAATGTATCCCTTTCTAATGACAAACATCTGTCCAAATTAATTTTAAATGGTTTTGGCTCACAGGTGAGATACAAACTCTAAGGATAATTATTTAATTTCAATTTAAGACATTTTAAAGAAAACTAACGTGTTGATGAAAAGAAAGTGGTCAGTGTCTCCTGCCTTAATCAGACTGAAGAATGATTAGTTCAACACTCTCTTCTGCCTGGGGGGTTTTGAACTGCATCTCCTGGAAGAATATTACTAACATATTACACAGTTTTCGTATTCTGGAATGGTCTCTCAATTTATCCTACTGGTGCTATTGCACTCAGATTAAAATAGTTAAATTTTCTGAGAGATGGTGCAGATGACCCAGTAATCTAATGCTTGGGGTAGTCACGTGGAAAATGGAACTTCAGGGTTCAAGTTCTTGCTTCAATAAATACCTAAACATTCTTAAACAAAGCAGGATTTTAAAAGGAATAAATGAAGTTAAACCAAAGTATTACACAACAGTGTCCAAGACAGTCTTGTAGGCAATGATAATTACTGAGGAGGAGACAAAGCGCAAGGCCTTCAACAGCTAAAGTACATCACAAAGAATGGAGATTCACCAGTTTTGAGAGACTAGCATGGACAACCATTTTTCTAATTTGAAAACTATTCAATCATTGCACAGTGACCCTGCATTTTAGATTTTAAAAACTGTAAGAGACGTGTCAGGCCTTAAGACATGAAATAAATATATTTCCATTTATTTGTAATCACAACAGTAAAATGTTGAAACTAGATCCCTTCAAGGTTCCTTTCAACCCAAACCATTATGTGATTCTGTATGTCCTTTCAGAAATAAAAAAAAAAACAACAAAGAATAGAGGAAAGAAGGGAGATAAGCACTGGTGAACCACGTCCTTGGAGGTTAGAGTTTAGTAGATTTCATTACCATAGGAAATAGCTACCAGTGTGGGATGGTAGGCAGGACAAGAAATAAGCAATGATGGAGTTATGTGAGTTATAAATATGGAACTCTGTATAGAAGACACATCATTCTTAAACAATAAGTGCTGATGTTAAACGTTTCTGTTAGTGCTCTATATAACAGGTAATAGATGGGTGCCCACTTTGGGGACACAAACTGATGTTTCATTTCCTGTGAAATGCAGATCCCCGGGAGAACATACATTCTTTACGTAACCCACATATATATAAAATTTGAAAAATGGTATTCTGTAGCATTTCTTGCTACAGACTTGCAGAGATCTGCTTTGGCTTCATGACAGCTTAAGGATTTGCTTCTATAACACACTTAAAAATATACCTAACTTAAAACACAAACGCAGTCCACAAAGACATGGATTTATAAAGCTTGCTGAAGAATAAATGGCATTTGTTACTACATGGGAGAAACAGTGCAAATAGCATCAAATCAATCTGTTAAAAATTTACCTCTCTCATGTTCTTGGATGTTCCTCCCTCAAAACATGGGTGCCTTTTTAAAGAAGAAATCCCATACATTTTAAGAAATTATGTTTTCTTTTATTCATAAAGTGTTCATTAATTAAAGCAAGCCAGTATTGTCAGCAGAGATGCATCTGTTACTCATAGGAGTCCCGGGATAAATCCTGTTTTGGTGACGTCTGTCTTACTATTGTCCTAGTGGAGCAAATGGCTAACGATTGAGTTCTTTCTGATGTATATGTGTTATATATGCAATTAAGTCTTGCTATAGTGAAGAATCACTGTCAGCAGAGATTATTTTAATGGATGTACAGTATTACTTTAAACTAAGTCTTCACCATCTGTTCATCTTAATTATAAATGCAAAACCAACGTATCTTACATTAGCATCAGAAAATGGGGAAATATCAGTGACTGAAACGTCCATATATACTCTTTGTGCAATACCGCCTGCATCTGTGCCATTTTTCATCTCCCTTTCCAAGTAAAGCAAATTGGAAAGGGGGGAGAAAAGTGCTTATTCCTCATAGATAAATTCCTGGCACGGTTCAATATTTTTTCTGGCAAACAAGAATTCATTATTCAAGATTTCATTACTATTGTGCCTGAGAATGCTTTCCAAAAGTACGTTTTCTACTTGCACTTATACTTTATTCTAGCTTTTTTTTGACTGCCATAGAAGCAGGGAAAATGAAAGAGCCAACACTCTCAAATGCCATCTAATAAATCACCAAAAAGAAAGGTTAAAAAAAAAATACAGAAATGTTTTGAGCTTAATGGAAAGAAGACATAACAAGGAAGCAAAATTTAAACATTACAGATTTAAATTTCTGATGTGGCATTGCTTTCTATGGTCCAGGATGATTTCCATTTGAGAAAACAAAAGAACAAATGAAAGTGCGTTCTCAGTGGTAGAAATCCAAATCTATATCTGCTTTAATCAGGTAGCTTGCTAGCAAATATTTTGTTCTACAAATGTGTATTGCTATTGGAAGAGTTAAGGATGAGTTACGTTTGCTAGTTTTGAGGTACTTTGCCTCTCCATTCCTCATTTGGACTATCTGCTAATAGCCTTAGCTTTGTGGGAGCCCATCAGAGTCAGTAATTTGAATCTGAGGGTGCTTGTCAAACGGTCCCAACATATATCACCATTTGATATATGGCTTGTGGCAAACTGATGAGCAATAGAAAAAGCCTGCGCTGGCACCAGCGTGAGAGGGGTTGCTTCAAGACAATTTACTGCAGAATATCTTGAAGTTTGCATATAAATCCTTATTCTGGATTTAGCAGCTTCCTGTCAATTTGATTGTTTAGGTAGTACAGTATTAATAATACATATAGACTCATTCTGTACTGTAACATAAGGTCTGATATACAACTATATCTGAGTTAAGTCAAAAATAATCCCATTGAAACCATCAGAAGTTTAACACCAAAGAAAACTAATAGTAAATAAGAACTTCCTTATCCTGATTTTACAGTGCTGGAATTTGACACTATAAATTAGTTTGGTTTTCTGCTAGAAGCCTAGTAATGTAAACAAAATTAAGGTGAGAGCTAACGCATCAGATAAATAGTCTCTCCTTTTTGTGTCTCGATACATCAGTTTCTACCTCTTGCACCCACAGCACCAGATGGCATCCAGGCATTTTCACTGAGAAATATATTCTAAAACTCTTTCCAGCCTTGTACTGAATTTAGGAGCCTGGTTTCCCAGGCAAACTAGACATTGCTTGCGGTGGTTGGACTAGAACATGTCCTCCCAGGATCATGGCCTAGAATGAAGGGAAAACTTGGGGAAAATTATCAAGTAGGATATTGAAAAATATGAATTTGTTCCAAAAATTATTGAAAAACTTGACAAGATTCCATTACTCCCTATCTGCCAAACTAGGCCTCATCAAATTGAAGAGTCAACAGATAGCACTTCTTGCAATCTGCAGATGGTCTGTATTATCAAGTAAACTAGTGAGTAACAAAAATAGTGATGCAGATCTCCACGTGGTACATGAGAAAGTATGTACAGAACAGCATACCAACAAAAAGAAGAGAGAAAATGAGCAGGCTATCCCTTATTGCAAAGTCTTACCACTAAGTGATAAGCACTTGAAAGAGATGGCTGGTATTGTGTGGATTAGAGAAGGATAATCAAACTCTGAGAGGCTTATGATGCAGGACGAGTTTGTATATAAACACTGCATCATTTGCAAGCATCTCCAACTGTAGCATAGAGAAACTTCTCTGCAAGTCTTTAAGTTCATTAGTGAAAATAGGTTTGCAGAGTTATTTCCTAACATTTTTTACTTTGAAAGTTGTTAGGAAAAACACCACAAATCATTAAGACCAGTAATTTGTACTGGTGAAATAAGTATGGCTTTATGTTATACCATCTTACACAACAATATAAAATATGAAAATCAAAATCATTTTAACAATAAACAGCTTTTTTACTGATTGCACATGATTATGTTAAGGACTTTCTTCTAACAGTGTCACAGAGGTGATTTAATAGCTCCTATGACTAATCGTCCCAGATGACCTCTCCCCTCTGCTGATGAGGCATATTCAAAACCTCCTGCTCTCTGCTCATTTTGCCATCTTGTATTTTCAAACTGTTTTGATCATAAATACATTAGGCAATATTCTTCTTGCCTCTGATCAAATGTTCTGTGGACAACCCACCTCACCTGTGAACAAAGTAAAAGGAAACTTGCCTTCATCTCTGTTCCTACTATTATTAATATCATTTACCTGAAACAGCCACGTCACTAGCAAGTATTAGAAATCACTCATCAGGTTTTCAATCTCTGCATAAATTACTGCAGTTCCCCAAATTCTTTTTTTGAGCACGGAAGCAAAATTTGGCTCTGAGAAAGAAAATGAACTGCACATTTTCCTGTCTGGAATATGGACAAAAATTAGAAAGAAAACCAATCTCCTAGAAACATCGCAAGGAACAGGATAGTTTTAAAATGTTACCATACTAGTCAAATAACGTAAAGAAAGTACCATACGCAAAGCCTTATAAAAGTGTGCTCTCAAAATGCACAAAGTGCACCAAACCACAGATATTAATAGTCAACCTAAGTCCAAACAACAAGAAAAATGAAGTTGAGAGAGTGAAAAAAGCAAGTAGCATAATCATAGTTGGAGAAGGAAGAAATTCAAGGTCAAAAAGGCAAAGAGAAGAAAACACAAATTCCCTATGAGAAATCTAGACTGTTAGAATAAACGGGTCCCGTAAGAGCTGCAAGCAGGTTGCCACAAGCGAAACACAAATCCCTAGGGGGCAGTACATAATTAACAATTTGCAGATGCAGCCATTGTCACAAAGACAGGGACTGCCACCCAAAAAACGTGAGCAAGCATTTTGTTTTCAGAGCAGCTTGCTGATTGCACTATAAACCCGTACTGTTTGCCTTTATATAATAATGAACTACTCTCTACCACAAATATTTTTCTCTAGGATCATTAAGTTTTCCAGTAAAATGCGGGAAATGCAGAAAGTATGGACAATAATTACATAGAATAAAAGAAAAGCAGTAAAACAATCTGGCTGGGGGATGGGGGAGTAGTAAGAAGAAACAAGCAACAAAATCAGCTTGATTCAAAAGGTAAAGTAACATTTGAATTTCTATGTATGTCCTAAATTTTTTTATATGTAGTTTGTGAAAGAAAACTATTAATGATTTAATAAATCAAAATAGATCATTGATACAATAAGATTTCTCTGATACAACTGGAAGGCTGAAATATTTTTTTCATACTAACGGGAGTCAAATCTGCATTTTTGTTTGTAGATAAAAATAATGCATTAAGTGTAGCGCCTGTCTGCTGAAGGTACCAAACAAGGAAGTACCTTAAATCTTTTAAACTGAGAGATAGTGATCAGAGCAGGCTCAAAGAAGGCTGAGAGAATAGCTCTGTTGTTTGAGACAGTCAGTCGAGAAAGAATTCATCTCTTGAATCATGCCAGGGTACAGCCACCATGCCAGCCAGCATCTTTAATGGGCCCCTTAATACTGAGTCTATCTGCAAGTACTGATCATGTTTCTTTTTTCCTAGAGAATACAGTTATCAAAGGTATTTGGGGTACCCCATCACAGAACCCACAAGAGGCAAAAATATAACCCTTCCTTTATGCCTTTCAGTTACAGCTGATAATTTTAATGTCCTTTTATACTTAATCTGTATTTTACAGACAGAAAGAAAGCAAGAAAATGATTACAGCTGAACAAGATGTTTTCTCTTCTACGCCTTTCCTTTGTTGACGCGGAGGACTAATGCCTTTCTCTGACAGCTTCAACCACACTCTTCCAATTCTGTCCTCCAAGCATGGGGTTCTGCACTCAAGTGCTATCCTGCCATGAAGATTGCCATATTGAATGCACTTCTGGAAATGTCAGGTAAGTCATCAGCTTTGAGGGCACGTGAATCAAAATTTCTGAGACAGGAGGAAAAATGTAAAGTACTCACAAGATGCAGACCATCCTGTCCTTTTGTTTTTGTTTTGCTCCATTGCAAAACAAGACAGAAAGAACTTGCTTTTATTAAGATGTATAAACAATCTAGTGTTCTGATATCAGATCTTCTTCTGTCCTACTGTAGTTGCACATGGGAATCTGAGAATCTGACAGTTCCTTACAAGGATGTGGTGTCTAGCATGCTTGCAGATCTTCTGCAATGAGATGCTCCAAAAGTAATACCTCCTATTTTGATATGTCAGCCCACAATGTCAGAGATTATGTAGGTTGTATGCATGGTGCCAGATGTGGAAGTGCAGATAGAGCACTTTTATAGAGTCCAAACACCGGATGTGAACACAGTGGTGCATTTCAGCAGTGGTGACAGTGATGGAGGGCCCCTCTGGTGGTGCAGATTTTGACAAGCACGCCACATATGCTCCTCTTCATCACTGATGAAAATGCATGACGGCATAGCATATGATGGTGACTATGTTGAAAAATGGATTTCTGTAGCTGAGAATTTGCTGTACAAAATAGTGCTGTTGTGCTATTATTATCCATTGTAGTTTCTACAGAAATATGTAGGAGGCATTACTTTTGGGGTGACCCAGTATTTCAATTTCTTTTTTTTTTTCACACTTTTGCTGTTAAGATTTTGAAGCTTTTCTGCCTTTAAATACCCAATGATTAAAGCTCAAATGCAAGGCATGCAATTAAGTCTTTGAATACATTTAGACTCACTGTCACCTGCCTGAAAAAATGCAGACCTGAACTCTGTCATTTAAACTCACAAGGGCAGTAACTTACATAGATCAAAGTAAGGTGGAAAATTAGGGCTGCATTTTCTCTGAGACATTCTATTCTTAGCAAAGAAAAGTTGTGCTTAAGTACAGAAATCAGACTTTTTCAGTCTTCCAAAAGAAGGAAGATAGGAGAAGGAGGTTTTTCACACAGAGGGTGGTGACGCACTGGAACAGATTTCCCAAGGAGGTTGTGGATGCCCCATTCCAGGAGGCATTCAAGGCCAGGCTGCATGTGGCTCTGGGCAGCCTGGTCTGGTGGTTGGTGACCCTGCACATAGCAGGGGGTTGAAACTGGCTGATCATTGTGGTCCTTTTCAACCCAGGCCGTTCTATGATTCTAAGAAGCAGAGGAGTTAGTTTTGAGAACCAAAACATGTTGAAATTTTCAAAATAAAGTCAAGGCAAGAAGCTGAGTGCTTACCAGTTTCAGAGCAGGCAGTTCAGAATCCATTGGGGTTTTAGCTTATGTCTTCCTTGAAATTCCTCAAACCTGAAACAACGATTCAGTTGCTGTTTGTCTGTTTCATTCTGCAGGAAAATGTCCTCAATTGCTACATATCAAAACATCTGTATTTCACATGCAAGAGGAACACCATGAACACATCTGTTCCTAAAACAAAACTAAAAAACAGGCAAATATGGTAAGTGAAAAGAAGAATCAGTCTTGTGTTTTGTCTAGTGCTTTGAGAGGGACCATCAACCGTCAGCCTAAGAGGAGTACGGTTCTTGCTTATGCAGGTTTGCTTAAGCAAAATAATTCTCTGTAGCTTTCATTTGTGTCTCTGTTACATAATGTTCCTTCATCATGGACTATGTTTTATTATGCTCAGTAAATGTAAAATACTTCTATTTCTTACTGTATTTATGGTCCTTTCCTAGGAAAGGATCTGACTTTGGAGCATTTCCACTCATGGAAAAACAGGCATTTAGAACTTTATCAGTATCATTACAGTTTTACTGACCATTTAATTTGAGAAAGTTGTAATTCTAAGGGGGGAGGGAGGGACAAATTTCACATTATTTTCAATGAATTTTCAGACTAAAATGACAAAACAATGTTAGCTACTTGTTAATACATCGTGATTGAAGCTAAGTTTCTCTTTGATGTAGATGCCACGGGCTTTAAGATTCTGATTATGATGTACCTGCAGAGTTAATGAGAAGCAATGTTGTGTTACTTCAGAACAAAAGCTAGTTACAGGTAACCTTGAAATATTATCTATTTCATGAAATGGTGTAAACAAGTTGCTCACAACTTTTAAAGGCCAATTGGCAAGATTATATGTTTCTTTCCTAAATTACAGATAAACCGTGATAGTAGAAACTCAGTAGGAGCCAGGAGACATTGTCACTAAGCATTTAGGTTTCACCCAACCTGTTGTCTGGTACCATATTACCTCTGTCAGACAGGAGATTCCCAGCGCACGCTGCAATTCAGAAAGACAAAAAACTGGGATCCTCTGCCTCTCAATGAGTTTCTTTCAATACTACAGCCTTCATGTCCTGCCTGGGATGCACAACATCTGACGTGGACCCTGCTTTATATTGGGAATGTGTGGCACAGGGTTCTGATGCTGGTCTAAAGTAAGTTAAACTTATTTTCCTTGTAAAGATTCAATTGCGTCCCTCCATAAAAAACCAAAACCAAACAAAAACAAAACAAACAACAACAACAACAAACCAAAAAACCAACCATCAGATGCGATGATATGCACACCCTTAGCTGAGATACCTTCCTTTGCTTTTTGATGTTTATTATCAATGCAAAGCAAACAAAAGAACAATCTATGTGTGAAAACAGTTGATCCACAATCCAGAAATCAGAAATTTTGGCCTCTGTAACATCAGGGAGAAGAAACTCAGAAATCTGATGTTGAATTTTAATGTTGAATTTTAAATGTACAGTCCTGCTCTACATTTAGCATTAATTCAAATTTTCTAAATGTAGTTTTTGATGGGAAATCATTCGCTTCATTCTCATTCAGTCACATGTCATGTTTATTTCTTGATTCAAATGTGTAGCATTCACTGGCCAGTTGCAGTAACCATTGAAAGATGGTGAAGAGGGCACGAGAGACCTCAGGTACAACCAAGTTTTAGAAAAAGAACTATAAGCAACAGGTAGGTGTATATAACAGGAAGATATTTGTAATGCCCTTATACAAAGGCAAACTGTTACTTTGTTAAATTACTATTTGTTATATATCTTGGCATTTATCTGGGAGTGCAGCCCTGAGATGCAAATGCATGGAAAAATCCAGAAACCCAGTTCTGCTCTTAGAACTATTCCCCCTCACTCCAGTAGTTATCCTTGGCAAAAATGCTTTGAAGGGAGAATGACTAGATTTAGACATGGGAACGTGAAATGTCAGAACTGTAGTGTTGAAGGCTGCATTATAAAGCCCTGCTGTACAGCAAGATAGTTGTTAGCAATGATGTGCCTATATATTAACCTATTTCGTTTCTTCCTTTTTCTGTTGGCAGGCAATGAGACTATTCTCCTTTCATCCTCGGTGAACAGACACCAGATTACTCACACATATAGTCAGAAGACAACTTCTGGTGAGTACCAGAATTCAGCAACTTCATATTGGCTGAATTTTAACAAGAACCACAATTCTTCCACCCAGTTCTTTGTTCACATACCATTCTAGATTGAAAAAAGGGAAAGCTACAGGTTGCTAATATAAAGTTAGCTTTTATAGCCTTGGCAGGATAAGGATTTCTTATGAGATTTATTGAAATTCCTTTTCATAATATAACAAATATAACAAATTTAGGAGGTTCTCTTCTATTTATGGAGAAGCAGAACAACGAACTTATGCTCAGACTGCACGATGTCTGGCCCCAGGCTCAGTTCAGTTTCTACATGCACTGCTTCCTGTCAGAGTAATTAAGTGCATTTTTCCTGATTAACAAAAATCCAAACAAGATAAAGAGCTAATTTGCTTTCTGCTTTTGGTCCCAATGGATGAAGCCTGTACTTGTTTCTTGGGAGTTCTTTACCATTTTCACTCTAGCATTGAGATAAACCTAATTACTTTCCTGAGAATGCTACAAACTGTGAAAAGAAAATTTGTGGAATAACCAGATTCTGTTGTAATAAGGGATATTTATGTAAACTGTTACTATAGTCAGTATAGTCTTGAGGAGTTAAAAATAAGGATCCAATGCAAGCAGAAATATTTTCTTATTTTGCCTTCCTGTGAAAAGAGAGAGGGGCAGACTCTGAGTTAACACTTGCCAGCTATTCAAAGTTACTATCAATTTAAATTTGCATGAGAAACAGAGGGAGGAACAATGCATACAAAACAAATATGATTGAGGCCACTTTACCATTCAAACTATGTGGAATGCTCTAGATGAATATTCAGAAAAATCAATGACCATTTTGTTGTGACAGCTGAACTTCAAAATACTTATATGAGTGATCCTTAATTAATTGACAGCATATCCAGTTTAAAGAAAAATAATTGAACAAGGAATTGAAATTATTGGAATAAAGAAAGTGACTATGGAATGAAATGAAAGCTAAGCTTGGCACCTGGCACAAAAATAAAGTCTACATAGGAATGGACAGTAAGGCCTCTTTGTCAAGCACTCATTATACTTTGAAAAACAGAATGCCTTCCTTAGAAAGGTGTAGGTATCCAACACGTAAAGGTTTGGATTTATGGTGGTTTTTCTTTTCTGTAATGATGAGATTTTAAATACCCTGATGGGCCAAACCACATTGTGCTTCAGTGCTCTACCGTGGATTTGACATGACCAGTAGCAAGTCCGTGGGTCACACTGAGAAGGAGCCAACAATTCACAGTGGGTGAAAACTGCCTGCAAGCATTAGAAGAAAAAATGGTTACATTTCATATGAAAACTACACTAAATGCCTGGCTGAGCCTGGTCATTTGGGGAACTCAGCAAATACCTCTACTGTGTTGGGTTATTATTAATACTCTTGCATGTCACCTTTAAATGAATTTGAACTTCAGTGATGATCTTAGCTAGAGTATAAACTATACCTACTGAAAGTAACAAAAAAGTACATGTACTATCCTCAAAAAGAGCAATCTTCATTGCATCATGAAGCTTGCTGTAGTGCTATAATTATTCTGTTAGAATTGTGGTCAGCTTCTTCCAATCAGATATTGGAAAGTAATGAGGTTCCCCAAGACCATGGGCAAAGTGGCAGTAAATTAGTGGCACAGGGATAAATATGTGCTCATTAACACCGCAGTGGTAACAATATAGGGCCATAAACAAGTAGTCATCCAGCACATTAACCCTTTATCACAATTTCATGTGTGCATGTGTACACTTATGAGAAGCTGTTGAATTCTAGGAATGATTCTATTAGAAGCAGAACCAATACCAGATAGCGTTTAACATTTGTCCATTTGAATTTGGCAGCATACCATTTCCAGGAGGCCAGCTACGAGAGCACTTGAATTGCATCTTTCCTCTGCAGACAGTTAAGAAGAGTATAAAATGAAACACAGATTTTTGTGATGGTTTTCCATTTCACCTCATCACCTTTCCTGGAGGGGGTTCAACCACAAACTATGAGATTATTTCTCTCAGACACTTTCCCATTTTATATTATCTATATGCAGTTGGCATAGTTTTGCTCTCCTTTCATTAAACTACATTCTCCTTTTGTGTGTTTCCTAGTGATTCCTAATACTCCAGTGGTCTTCATCATAACATGCAACTGTGAGATGGTAGAATCTGAACAGAAAAAAAAGGTACAGTCTCATTACAAAAAATAAACTTGAAGTATATTTCCTCAAGTAGGGGAGAAGATAATATACTCCTATTTTGCTTGGCCTTTTCTATCATATTTAAATAATGTCCATTCACACCAAGAAAGGGAAAAAAACCCCAGAGCATTTCCACAATAAATAATACATCTGTACAGTACATGGTTCTAACGCCATCACATATTTTTGGTTTCCCAGTGTGTGGATAATAATACAGAGCCAAAACAGATTTTTCCAAGTTATCTCATGTTAAGAATTCCAGTTCAAAGTGCATTCTATATCCATTCATGGATGAGAGGTTTGTAAAAATGTTCAATATCTGAGCAAATGCAGGATGATTCATATCCATAAAAGGACCAAGACAACAGGAACCAACACATCACTGGAGTAATGAAAGCATTACCTACGAACGCATTTTTATTCAACCACTTTTTTCCCCCTCAAATGTGAGAATGTCAATTCCCAATTAGAAACTGAAATGTTCCTGCCAATGACACCTGATATGCAGTGATACAAATTCCTGGGTCATCAAAACATGATTATATTCTCTCCAAAGCATACGTGTTTAATTAGCAATTAATGAGCCATTGTAAAAGAAGTTATATGAAGTTGCATGTTTGCCATAGGAATGGTGATTCATTCTTTCTAGCCCTGCTTTGTATGACTTTCATCTTAGCTGTTATCCTGTTGAATTTCTCTTCTAGAATGCCTCTTTAGTTCTGCATTCTTCCCACCTTCGCCCCCAACACAGATTAATACTGAATATCAAAAGACAACATCATAAGAAGCACATCAGACTTGAGACTGAAGATGATTTTTCCTTTGTTTCCTATGTGTTGTTCAACTCGACCTTTTTGGGCACCCCTCATTACTCTGTTATTCCAATTCTTTTTTTTTTTTTTTTTTCATTGATTGATACTAGTCTGTAACAAATTTTGTCCTTGGTTAAAGTCAATGAAAATGTTCCTCCTGGTTTCAGGATTTCATTCTGAAAGCCAGCTCTGACATGGTTTCTACAGGAATGGTCTGTTAATTTTCAGTTGACAGATTAAAGTCTTTGTCACAAAGTGCTAGTACAAGTGTGGTTTTTGCAGTGGATTTTTGATCAAGCTGTATTGTGAGATTCTAAAAACTGACATCCTGCTCTCCTTTTTGCTTCTAAGTAGATGTTAAATAAGCAACTCTCAGGAACTACAGGTACAGTTCTGACCTCAGTCCAAACACGAACATTTCCAATTGCACTGAAGAACTGAAAGTGTCTTGAAAACCTAGAGATAACACACAAAATACACAGATACTACTGAAGTATAGAAAAATTAAACTCTCAACAGAGCAGCTGTCCTGGCAGTACCTTTTACAGCTGGAGATATTGTTACTATCCTCTTCAGAACATTGATTTCCCACTGCCAACCTCACATGCACTCTGTTTTAGTCTTCCCAAATTGCTGCTGTCCCTCATGCACCTGCTGCTGATGGTCTCATGCCCCTGCTCACTCCTTTCTGGCTTGGTCCACAATACCAAAAGTGTTCTCAATCACACTGAAGATGGCAACCAGATTTGTTAAAAGCCAAACCAGATAGGTAAGCTAAACAAAATGCAAACCAGAAGAAAATTTATCAACAGGCCTGTCAGAATTTACAGTATTTGTGTTCAGTTATGTTTTGCTCTGATTTATTTCTTACCTACATCCCCCTCATTTTCTGCCTCCAGCATGCCACAAAGAGTCCATGATTTTTACTAAACGGCATTTGTTCCAGAAAGTTTCCTGATAGTTTTTTGGGTACGAGGCAGCAGAATGAAATGTGGATTGGCAAAGGGCTGAGGAAGGAAGTATAGCACGATTACCTCCAATGGGACTCACGAGGACTCCTGGCACCCTGCCTGCTCCTCCTTCCCTGCAACGTGCTCTGCAATAAGCACAGGGTAATGCTGCCACTGAGCCCACAAGGACTTGAACACAGCACATGGATGCTGTGGCAATATGAAAGTTGGAAGGGGGAGAAAACAGCAGTTCTATTTTGGATTTTTTTTTCCTTGGGGAAAAAAAAGAAAAAAATTAAAGAAGAAGCTGGCAGCTTTAACACAGCTATTCGGAGCCCAGGTCTATCCTTTCCATGTCAGCCTTAATCTGTTAGATGTCTCTTTCATAAACTAGCAGAGTGAAGAGACACAACTTCAGTTGTATGTGAGCCACCTTCAATAGTGAAGCAACTTAGTTAAATGGAACCAGAGCTCAGTAGACATGTGTAGTTTACCTGGCTTCTCTGAGATGAGCTGTATGTCTGCAGGGACCAAAGGGCCTGCACCATGGGAGTTGTTTCTGATAACTGAGTCAAAGTATTCCAGTTTCACTCTACACAGCACAGAAGCTTGCTGTGCAGGGGAGACATGGAATGAATGATTTTGGGAGTACTACTGTTTGTAGCAACTGTTCACATTCAGTTTTAGAACATGTGAATATGATTTCTTATTCATGTGGTAGCTAGCTTGCCATGGTTGCCAAGGTTTGGAGTTTTAAATAATTACTGTTACTGTAGCATGCCAATATTTTTTGCTCTCCACATTGCTGCAATTTATCCATCAGCCATGCTTATGACCAGACTAGAAGCACAACTCCCCACTTCTAAAAAAATGGCGTTCTCCTTTCTAATGCCTTTTCAAGGAAGAATACTTTGGAAAGGCACAAGAAACAGGACTCATGAGATCTATTAGTAGATATTAACAGTGTATCTAGTAAATTTCTAAACATAAGCTTCATATAATTAAAGAAACTAAATATTTAAATGAATAAAAAATCCAACAAGCACAGATTGAATCTGGCACTGAATCTCTACTTGGTACTGGTGAGGCTGCACCTCAAGCATCTTCATTGCTGGGCCCCTTGTTACAAGAAAGCCACTGGGATCCTGATGTGTGTCCAGAGAAGGGCAACAGAGCTAAGACAGTCTGGAGCAGAGGTGTTAAGCGAGGCAGCCAAGGAAGCTGGAATTGTTCAGTCTGGAGAAGATGAGCCTCAGACCTTGTTGCTTTCTCTGACAGCCTGAAAGGAAGTTTTAATAAGGTGGGGGCTGGCCTCTTCTCGCAGATAGCAGCGATAGGATGAGAGGGAACAGCCTCAAGTTGAGCCAGGGGAGGTTCAGGTTGGATATTAGGAAACACTTCTCAGAAAGAGTGGCAAGGAACTGGTGGCCCAGGCAGGTGGTAGAGTCACTGTCCCTAGAATTTGTAAAGAAAAGTGTAGATGTGGCAGTGAGTGAAATGGTCTAGGGTGGTCACAAATACAGGTTGATGGTTAGGCTAGATGAACTTAGCCTTAGAGTACTCTAGTTAGTATTCCACACTTTACAGTGTTTCCTACATTCCTTGTTTGGACAAAACTTCATCTTTTTCACCCTTCCTTGAGTCTTTCTCAGAGGACAGGGGATGCTGTGCTGATGTGTAGCCATCCCAGTAGGAACATGTTCTTTCTCCCTGGAAGGATTCAGTTATTTTAGTGGCCTGTTTTAGCTTCTATTTAGTAGGCTTCCTCGTTTTCAGAGTTGTTCTTTTTGAAGTTAAGCATGATTGTGGAGGACTTTTTGGCCTTTCTTGATCCTGTGGGGGAGCTGAATTGAAGTACATTACAGTCACTGTCACAGAGCAGTGATTCCATTGTGGGATTTTGAACCAGATCCTGCACATCACTCAATGCACAAACAAGCTGTCACTCAGGGCTGGTTGTTTGGGGAACTGATCTCAGCCCCTTCTGCTGTGCTGCTCCGTTGTTCATTCTGCTCAGCTGTAGATGTGTGGCTCTGTCGGGAAATCTGTGAATGGTTCTGTCAGAAATGGTACCAAGGGAACCAAGTTGTTTCCTTTAAGAGATTAGGTGTTTAATGGATTTGGTGGAGAAGCAAGGTTGCAGAAAAATCTAGTACTCATGTAAACGTTTGTTAAGCGAACATCTTAGCAGATACTTTTTGCTGTGGAATTAAAAGCCTGACCACACTACAAATGGAAACTCCCAGACCTGAGCACAGGCACATGCAGCATTAGCCAAAATTTGGCACGACGGGGAATAAATATTTTGTCTATGAAAGCGCAGTAAGCACCCTTGATCTAGCAGAGGAAACACAGCCAACACACCTTCCCTGAAACCCAGAAACATTAATCACAAATCAACCTGAAAACAAAATAAAGTTAGCCCTTAAGCACAGAAGTGCCCTCAGGCAGAATTTTTCTCCCTTTAACCTCTCATGAAAGACAGAACTATGAAGTTTACTAAACACTGCCAAATCTGTCCACAATTTGTGTGGCAGGTTCTCAGGCCTGGACAAGGAGAGCAACGATTAATATGGTGATAAACTGATGAGCTTTGGAACAGCAGAAGTCCTTAAGAAACAAAGGTGTGCAATTGGTCCTGCTGGTATGTGCAGGTTTGAAGATCTCTGCATACCATTTTGCTGTACTCCTTTGAGAGCCAAAGAACTTTTGAAGAGATGCTTCTTGCTTTACAACACAGTTATTCACTTATGTCTGCCTGCCCCTGAGAGTGCCTTGGGAAGTGGTTGAACTGAGAGTTTCCCTACAAACCTTGCATCCTTATAGCCTTTTATCTCGTACTTATAACTGTGCTGTTCCATGTCTTCTGCACCGTGTGAGACAGAGCACCGTCTGTCTACTGCATGGGGCTGCAACAAAATGTTACCGTGTTCATTCTCTTTAAATTAAGAGCTTGAGTGTTTCTACGAGCAAAAACATTTTGTTAAAATACGGCATTTGGTGCACCTACCCGAAGATGCTGATTTACTAAAAACTTCCTGCAGTGGGATTCATGCATGTGACATGCTGACAATTGTGAATTTCTTTTAAAATCAGTTTCTGTCTGTCATACCTATGTAGTTACAAAATAACAAAGGGATAATAAAGCTCAATTGTATATTCACAGTTTGAGATTTCTATTGACAGATCTTCACACTGAATGCTTCTGCAAGAAAGTGTGATTATGTAGCACTCTGTTAAAAGAGCTGAAAACCTCTCCTTTGTTACGACTCTCTTACACACCATTTCTATCATTTGCAATCTTTTAAGGGATGTGTCAAAGTTGACAGGCCCAAATTTGGCCTCCTCTCACCAGATTAGATTTGTAGATTTGGAATATCTTCCAGGTAGAAAAAAAAAATTCCCAGCAGCTGGCCTCTCCAAAACAAGGGCTAACTTCTTTGGCTTACTCCAGGTCAGACAATAAGCCAGCCGGCTATCTACCCTCTTGTCCTACAAAACGCATGCCTCAGCTCACGTGCTACACCTTCCTTCACCTTATAACCCACACTTTAAGTTGGTATCGGGCTGAAAATCACTTATTCATTTGCCAATGGGTTAGATGATTTCATTAGTTCAGCTTGTTGCATTTAGCCTTCCACTATGCTACGGAGAGCTTTATCATATCACGACTGTGAGAGTGCTCTATCAAAGCTTTATACAAAACTTCTGTGTTCTCTTGTGTCATGCTTCATGTTACATGGGATTAACAATAGCAGCTGGTTTAATTTACTGGATTGGTCTCTAATCTGAAAATAGGGATAATAACATTTCCCAAAAGAATAAGAATTTTTGTGACCTGAAATTAACCTGTAAGCTACCTTTTAAAAGCTGCATTGCTCACCTTATTCTTGTGCTCATGGCACATTCCAGTAGAAATCCATAGAGGACTCATTTGAACATATATGCCTAGAGTAGGCCATCAGTTAATCACTGCAATTTATCTAGACATATTTGTCTGTTTACAAAATATTAACATTTTGATCCATGCATCCTGAGATGAAACTAGGCTTTCTAAAGGCACAAGTAGCATCTTAAAGGCTGGGCTATTAAGCATTGCATTGGGAAAGGAGAGTCAGTATTTCTGACTTTCCTGGGCCTTACTCTACGTGCAGAAGTCTACAGTGAGTCAAAAGAACTTCAGAATATAACAGATACAGCCGGCATGTACCTATGATGTCTGAGGAATTAAGTCTTCAATCAAAAGCAGGTTGTGGGTTGTTTGTAGGTTTGTGTGGATCCTGAATAAGAGGTCACTGTTGAGAACTCCTTTTTGTATAGACAGTGCAATATTTATAATTTATCATGGGTGAGAGGTTTCACTCTCTGCAAGACAACGGTTCCTGAACTTTTAGTAACTCTTATTTAGATCAACACTAGGTACATTTCACAGTCCTTAGCTCTCGTACCTCCATGAAAAGTAACATATGCTTTTTCAATCAATTGCTTCCTTTATGACTATAAAATGACAGAAAGCCTTTCTCTCAGTCACACAGGAATTTCACTAATTCCAGCCTTCTTAGCGATCACGTGATGAACCACAAAAAGATGCACTTTAAGTTTCTCAATAGACAAACAGCATACTGCATGTAGTCTTCATTAATATCCCATATGTCACCAATTACGCAAGAATCATTAAGCAGTGAGCGAATACATCCACAGTTGCAACTCTCATTTGCCAATATCGTGCAATTAGAGTGTGTATGGAAAGAAAAACAATGACCTGATGTTGCAGTACAGCACATAGATGGAGATGTGCATGCTCAGGATGAGTCTGGACCCCTTCCTTACGTTGTCACTGCATTGTTGGGGTGGACTGCTGTCCGCCAAAGTCAAACAGCGGGGACTGGTTTGCAGCTCTGGGTTAGGATGAAGTAGATGGCTTGTCATCCAGTGGGAACCCACCCCAGACCTCCACACTTCTCAGTGAGGGGCTATCTGCACAAGCTGAAGGAGGATGTCGTGTGAGATGCAAAGAGATCCGTGTGACTTAGGCACAGGTATTGAATTTATTTGTGAATCCCACAATGAGGCGAGAAAAAGCGCGTAACAAACTGTCACTGAAAGTGCAGTTTAAGTCCCTAATTGTGATCGAGAGTCCACGTGTCTAGCTGTCAGGTACCCCGGCCGGCCCTAATGAGCCCGGCTGGCTCTAACGAGGCAACGACTGTCAGGTGCCGCGGGGCCGCGGCCGCCCGTGCCCAGCTGCGCCTCGTTCGGAGCCCGGGGTGAATCCGCCCCCGACGCCTCTTAAGCTCCGTCGGAGGCCGCTGGGAGCTATCAGAAGGCTCCTGGGATTCGTTGCCTGCGGGAGCTGGAGCGGGATCTGCCGCGTTGTCCGGTCTTTGCGCCGCTGGGGCTGAAAAGCGCCGCGAGAGGTTGCTTTTAAAACTAGCGCTTCAGATTCTTTGTGGCGGTCTCTGTTTGTTGTGTTCTTTTGTTTCAGGCTGCGATGAGATGTATCCCTGTGAAGATCAGCCCCGACCGGTGAGGCGTTCAGGTAACCACGGGACCGTAGGGGCGGCCGCCGGGCTCTCCCGTCGCTCCGTTCGGGGACCGGCGCGGGGCTTCCGTCGGGCTTTCCCGGCTTCTCGGAGCCGGTATCGCATCGCCGCCCGGCCGCCGTCGCGTTTTCGGAGGCGGCTGATGCTTGGCTCCCCGAGTCCTAGCGCAGTTCCGGGGTGCCGTCAGCCCTTCTGTGGCTTTTTAGCGGGGGCTTCAGCTCCTCCCGGTCTCATCGGTAGGAGCGAGCGAGATGGGGCCGTATTCCTCCAGCCTCGGCGTTGCTGGGTGTAAGAAGCAGCACAAAGGGCTGCCGAAACACATTTTCTACTTTTTTTTCAGGCTGAGCGAAAGCTGCAGCAGAGCCTCTCATCATCCCGAGCTGGTGAAACGGCGGAGGCGGTGAGCGAGTGGGAGTCGCGAAGTAAGTTCTTTGTGGGGCTCACGTAGGGCTGCCTCTCGGCCGCTTCGGTTTCTTCGGGGTCGGCAGGATGCCGCCGCTGGGCTCCCACGTAGAAATAAATACCTGTGCCAACAGATTGTGGCTCGGGATTTATTAACCTGCTGTTAAACAGGTTACACAGTGATATAATGATCCTAGAACAGGCCTCGAGGTCCCGTTGGGACAAATAGGGAAGGGAAATGTTCTCGGTGGAGATGGCAGGTTTGTTTATTTATTTTGCAACTCCGTAGAAAATGGGGGGGTACTGATATGTTAGTATTAACTGCTACCTTTTTCAGGGTGGCCAGAGGCATTCACTTGCAGCACTATAATGAGGCATGGGAGGTAACGCAAGTGTTGATGCAAGAAATCACTCCAAGATTTGGGGTTCCTGCCACGATCTCTTCAGATTGGGGTCCTCATTTTGTTGCTGGAGTAGTATAAACAGGTAAGTAACCTGTTGGGGACAGATTAGCAGTTGTGTGCTCCTTATAGGCCACAGTCTAGTGGCTAGGTAGAAAAGATGCTCCATCTAATCGAGCTTCAAATCGTTAAGGTAGGACAAGAGGTGAGTATACTGTGGCCCCGGGCTGTAGCCTGTCTAAGAATTAGAATAAAACCCAGAGTAAAAGAAGCACTAAGCCCCTTTGAAGCTTGTTTTGGAATACCTCATTCTTCACAAAAGGGGATTTCAGACCAAGTAGGAGGGGTGTTAACACCATAAGTCGTTAGCCTCCAGAGACAGTTAAGGGGGATTGAGAAGAGGGTCCTGGGAACTGCAGCCGGGAGCCTAGATGGATCTATACACAACGTTGTATCAGAAGGTTATGTTTGTGTCAAAATCCTCTCATTTTAGCGCTACTGGAGCCTGAGTGGTAAGGATGGCTCCTGGTTTTACTGACATTCCATGCTGCAATGATGGTGAAAAAGAGCAACTGTCCACTACATGTGAGTTTAGATGTCTCAACCCTGGTGGACTATGAAGACTTGACCATTGAAGGAATGACTGAGAGGCAATACATTTAGGATATGTTTCATAGCTTGCATGTATTATATAAAACTTGCTTTAGCCTGGCATGAAAGCACTCAATTCAGTTTCACTGAAGGAGTAGTGGCTAGCCTGAATCTCACTTACTGTTTGATCTGTACAGTCTACAGCCTCTCCAAGAGATGGAAGAATGGAACTCCTGCAGTATGGAGTCCCCTCCACTACTTAGACTCTGTGGGGTGGAGCAGGAGGTAGGTATAGGTGTGCAGGTAAAACTGGGACAGTAAGGGGGTGTGGAAATAAGGACCTAAATACATCATACAATTCTGGCTGGGCCTCAGTGTCACAATATGTAATAGGAATGGTAGCACGGGCATGCTAACAGACACAGAATTTTCTTTTGCCTTGAGATGGAGTCCAGCTCTGTGATTTCGAGGCCCTAGGACTAGTGCTCCAACTGTTGATCTAAAACTGGGTTTTGTAAGGGATGAGAAAAATGTCGTATGGGTCTGGATGGCAGCAGCTCTGAGGTGATGGTCAAATAAGGAAGACCTTTCCTAAGAAGTGAAGGGGACATTGTGTAGGAGGATATCTAGTGCCCTACACTTCATTCTTCCCTGGAACAGCTGTTTCTCCAGGAATACTAGGAACACTACTCCTATGCTAGGAGTAAGTGAATTAAATAAACCAATTATCAACATATTCTCTATGTGAGAGAATATGGTGAATGCTCCACTATGGATGCTATACTGGGATTGCAGAAGGAGGCATCCTCTTAGTCAAGTGGCATTATGGGGTAGAATTGCTCTTGATCCCTAGATTGCTGAGGAATGGGGGGTGTGTGTGCTATAATTAAGGCAGCTGTGTATGTTGACAAGACTCAATTGAAACAGATTTGCATAAACTGTGGGAAGAAGTTAAGGTGAGTTACTTGGGATGAAATTTCATTAGGATTTGCAGAACTGTGGAATGAATTAAGCAGTTTGTTTCAGAGCTTTGGCTGAAGTGACTCCTGCAGCTTGTGTATTCTTAGTTTTTATTGCTTTATGTGTCTGTAGTTTTTTTTTTTTTTGTTTTTTTCAGGTCACTGGGAATAAGAAGCAATGTGAAGGGCTGCTGAAACATATTCTCCTATTGCAGGCTGAGCGGAGGCTGCAGCAGAGCTTGTCATCCAGAACCAGCGAGGTGGTGAGTGTTTGAGTGTCACTAGGTGTGTTCTGTTTTCTTGGGGCTTGTTTAGGTCTGCTGCTGAGCTGCCTGAGAAGGGTTTTGTGGGTGCTTCAGCCCCTTCAACTTCCAGTGGTGGAGGTGAGTGGGATGGGACAGGTTTGTTTTTGCCTTTCTCCTTCACCCTGTTTTATTTTTTAAACTTCAGGAGTGTGATCTTGTTTCCATTTTGGAGATGTGGTGGATCAGCTTCCAAGACTGCAATGGTGTTGTGGATTGCATGTGCCTTAATGGACAGGTCAAGTGGTGGAGTTGCTCTTCTGCTGAGAGACCTGAAATGTATTGAACCTCACCTTCTTCCTCAGCAAGGTGACATCTGTGATTGACTTTGTGAGGAGAAATTTTTATGCAGCAGTCACAGTGGCCTCTGCATGGTGAGTGTGACATTAGAGCATTTAGGGGTGAGGATCTGCTGGAGTATGGGAGTGGTTTAATTGGTGGTGGGATGAAGGAGGTGAGTGATGGGGCTCTTCCTGCAGGTTTAGGGCTGGAATGTGGATCCCGGTGATGAGAGATAGTGCACTTTTGTTCCTGATCTGTTGGGGTTGTTTTTTTTTTGTGAGGGTTTATCTTGAGTTCAGCTCTCAAGTTGTGTGGCAGGTCTGCTCCTGGAGGAATGGAGTTACCTGAATGAGAAGTGGGAATTGTGGCCTTCAGGACTCTGGCAGTTGTTCTTCTTTTGGGGTGGTTTGTTTTGGTGAAGTTGGTACTGCAAATTTTTTGTTGTTGTTGTTAGAGGTCTGGTGATTTTTGTGGGGTCTTGGTGCTGTTTCTTGTCCTGAGGTGGTGTGCAGTCTTTGAGGATGAGCACTGCTAAGTTTTGTGTTTTGTTTTCTTTTTTCAGAGGTTTGGAAATTGTTGTCCTTAAGGTTTTTCTATGCTAAGTTTTTTTTGTTTTTAGAGGTTTGGTGATTGTTGTATAGTGTTTGATGTTTTTCAGTGCTAAGTGTTTTTTGGTGTTTTTTTTTTTTTTTGTTTGTTTGAAGGTTTGAATATTGTTGTCTGTGAGGTTTTTCAATGGTAAGTGGCTTTTTTTTTTTTTTTAAGAGGTTTGGTGGGTGTTGTTTAGTGTTTGAGGATTTTTGTTGCTAAGGTTTTGTTTTGTTTTAAAGGTTTGGTGATTGCCTTTGGTTTTCACTAAGGTTTTTTTTTTTAGGGGTTTGGTGATTGTCTGTTTTGTTTGGGGGGGGTCGGTGGGGAAGCATGGCTCACACTTAGTGTGGTCTGTGCTTTTATCCCTTTATAACGGGGCTCTTGGCTTGGGTTTGCACTATCTCTAAAAGGATTATATTTTTTTTAGGTAGGAGGGTGGGTGCAGCTCAGTCTCTTTTTTTTTTTTTTTTTTTTTTTTCCCCTCTGGCAGCCCTGGGAAGGGCTGAGGGGGGCCTGACTGGCCGTGGGGGCCCCTCCTGATCATTGGGGCCCCCTGAGTGGATGTGTGTGAGGAGGCCTCGCTTGGCCACTTGGGGCCCCCTCTGAGTTGGGGGGGGGGGGAGGGGGGGGGCAGGGAAGAGATCTCCCTGGTGTAGGGTCTCTCCCTTAGGTCCTGCAGTGCCTCCTGTGTGGTGACAGCTGCTTTGTGACTGAGCTCCTTGGTTCTGGAGGTAGGAGATAACTGGGTTCTGTGTCCTGAAGGAGAAAACAACAGCTTACTTCAAGCCTCAGA
Source organism: Coturnix japonica (assembly GCF_054131305.1). Classification (NCBI taxonomy): domain Eukaryota; kingdom Metazoa; phylum Chordata; class Aves; order Galliformes; family Phasianidae; genus Coturnix; species Coturnix japonica. The sequence continues at coordinate 18,191,262 of NC_140669.1, forward strand.
AAAAGTCTGTTTGAAGCTCTTGACATGAGAGGATGCTTATTCAGTACAGTAATAAAAAGGGCTAGGGTAAGTGTCTGGAACTGAAATGTGCCTGTCTTTGTATATGTCCTATGTATGCTATGGGTGGTTTACAAAAGTAACTAGCTAAATAGATGGAGAAAGGAAAGTAGCTGCTCTTTTTTCTGCTATCTCCTCTTAGGGGTAGTAATCATTCTAACAGGAAAATAAAACGTGGAAATACTTGCAAAAGCTCCTTTTGTGAGAGGTCTCAAAGGCAACTATATTTTTATATAAATGAATGTGGAAAGCTCTGCATCATTAAGGTTTTATTCAGTATTTAAAATCATGTCTCCTCTAAGATGTGCCCAATTGAATCACTGGGCACACAACTTAGACACTTAAATGTCTACATTAAAACAGTGAAAAGCTAGGTCTTGCTCTTTGAGAAGTTTATCAGTTTAGTTTTGCTTAAGCAAGAATATAGGAGATCTCTTAGATACAATTTTGTTCTTGCTTCAATTTATGCCCCCAAAGCACTGGAAACTTGACTTGCTTCTGCAGGGTGGGAAGTGGGTGATATGTCTCCTTGTAGAACTATTGGCTCGTATAGGCTTTTTTGAAAAGACTTTTTCTACTGCAGGTGTGAATGCTCTGTATTGTGCACAGGTACACATGGAATGTGTAGACTCATCAACTCCAGTTTTAGTGATGCAGTGGATACCTGCCTTTGTCTGACTTAAAACACTGTAAATCTGTAGTTACCACCAAAAGGATATGCTGCTTGTTCCTGTGCTTGGGCCCTTGTTTCCCTTGCTGCTGATGTGATGTATCTTGGTGAATGCAAAAAGGGAGGAAAATCCCTTTGGCAGTTGGCTGTTTGTCATTACATGCACTGTGAAAGAAAAAGACATTTGAATCAATAAAACATATTTTTCCAAGTTTTCTACTGCAAAAGTGTGGTGTGTTGTTTCTGCTTTCCTTTATTAAGATGGGCTCACAGAGAAAGTTATAGGTGACCTGAGCTAGTGCTTCTTAGCAGTGCTCTTTATGTCACATATTTGTTGGATCCTGTGGCTCTCTGTCCCAAACTGAGATGGAACACAAATCAAAAAGCATAAACTATTTTTGTCAGTGTCTTCAGCTGGGGTTCTGCCTCTGTTAAACATTTGTGTGTAGTTTATTGTCTTTCTATGTAGGAGCCTGCAATTAATTAACTAAAAGTGAAGCTATTAAAGGATATAATTCTGCTGCCATAAATGGTGCAATAAATAAATTATAGATAAACACTAAACTCATTATTGTATATATTAAAAAAGTTAATACTAAATAAGTTGAAATAATCTCTAATTTATGATCTATAATTCAACTTTAAAATGTAACATGTAGACAGTGCTGGATGGGAAAAGGAGTTTGAGTTAGTCAAGTTAGAGTTACTTTCCCAATCATTTGACTTTAACAATTTTAGAGAGTTATTGGGTTATTTTACTCACGTGTTCCACATGACGGTGGCAGGTGCCTGATGTGTTGCTCCTCCTGGTAAATGGAATGGAGGCTTCTTTTCTACAGGAGTGTCTACAGAGAGAAAAGGAAAAGTACATGAAGACACTAATATATTAACTCAGTGATTTTTTTTTTTGTTTGTTTGGTTTGCATGATGACGCAGCATCCCATGTCAGAAGGGACCCCCCACCACCTAGCTCTGAATGTTGAATGGTTTCTGAGCCCTTTCTATCTCTTTTGTTTTAGACTGTACCTCCCAGAACTGCATACAGCAATCAGTGTGAGGCCACAATGCTGTGGAGTGGGACAGTTCCTTCCTTTTCTTGGCTAGTAGCACTGGACCTGATGTGTCCCCAGAGGGGGATATGGTTGGCCCCACTTGATGCCTGGTGCATGCTGCTGCCTCCAGTTTAACTCACTGTCGACTGTGATTGCTTTCTGCAGGGCAGCTCTCTGGTCTCATCCCTGTCTGTGTTATATAGCTGGTGTGGGCTGCTCCCAGGTGCTTGCTCTTACTGAACTTGACACTGTCAGCAATTGAACAGCCTGCTGCTGCTCCTCCAGATTTATTGTAATCAGTAAACTTACTGAATATATAGTTGACTCCTGTGCTGTGATAACTTATAGAAATAATAAAGAGAACTGCCTTTGGCAAGAAGCAGTTGGACTCTGACTCCTGTCTGTCTTCCAGCCTCTGCCTCTCATGATCTCATATATTCTAACATATATTCTCAAATATATTCTATATATTTGGTATGGGATGGAGTCACGTCTTAACTGTTGGCTGTTTTGTTTGTTTTTTTTTTTAACAGGTACAATTAGGGAGGGCTCTGTTCTGACATGGGATGAGGTTTCCAGGTCCCCTCACCTATTTGAAGAGATAACACATACTTGGAACTAAATCACAAGTGGCTACATCTCCCTTGTGTAACACAGGTGTTCTCTCTAACAGTAGGATGGATCAGAGTAGTGTTAAGCTTGACCAAATCTTTAAAAAACAGAAGATACAGCAACTAGTTAATTAGGACCTAATAGACAGTTGAATTTAAGGGATTCATCTCTCTAATAGACGAATAAAATAAATAAGATCTGTCTTAAATTAGTAATAAATTCATAGCTATGAGTGAAGACTTTTCTCCCACCCAAAGTTGCATGTTTCTAACTGCTACAGTCCAAGTCATTTTACAGTTCACATTTTTGGCAACGTAACATAATCAGTGTGTATCCTACCTTTAATATCCAGAATGGCTGCACAAGAAGTATGGTTTGCAGCTATAAAGCCTAACAATGCTTAAAAAAAACCCTCTAATGGTTTGACATGTATTTCCTGGATGCCTGTGTTCAGAAGAGAGCTTCCAACACACACACTGGTCCCTGTAAGACCTTTCATTGCAAATGCCAGTATTAACTCCCCTCACCATAACTTTAGTTGGAGGCATGGCTGTATGAGCACATTCCTCCTTTAGTGAAGAGAAAAAAGGTTTTGCTTTCTTCAACTTTTTATGACAGCTCAGAAACAAAAGTCCCAATCCAAACTTCACCTAAGTTTGTCAGCAACTAACAGCGTTCAACAGTGAGCAATTTCAGTAGTCTGACCTTTGTTCTGTCATTGCTTATATAAAGCATCTATCCCTTGTCACATGGCATGTGAGGGAGCTCCACTCTTTTTCAGTTTCTATGCTCACACATGTTAACAACATCCAGAGTCCATCAACTCAGGTCAACAAGCTGAGAAGATAAATTCCTCCCCCCTAACCTAATCAATGAAAAGTCAAACCAAGGAGATTTTCTAATTTTAAAAGATAAACATAAAATTACACAGCACAAGGACAACAGGAGTTCTTATAAACTTCCTTAACCAATTTAGCCTTTCTCAGTGGTTCATAAGTTTGCAAGTAAGTACTTGACAAAAAAAAGTGATAGAAGGAGAAAAAGTAAGGAAAGAGCAAGGTTTCAAATCTCAGCTTTGTCAATGTGCTGGGGTTAGCACAATGAGAAAATGATGACACAAAAACAAGAACGCTCACCCATCTCTGAAGATCTAAGCTTGCAGAAGAACACTATGAGGGATCCTTCCTCTGTGGCAGTCAGCCCTTAAATGAGGGTTAAGAGGGGAGGAGCCTGGTTCCATTCCTTCCCTTCCCACAGGTGCCTTCACCTGTGCTGAATCACAGAATCACATTGGCTCAGCAAGGACCTGCTAAGAGAACTGAGGGTGAAGAAAGGGGTGTACAAGCTCTGGAAACAAGGCTGTGTCACCCGGGAAGAATACAGGGATGCCGTCTGAACTTGCAGACGTGGGATCAGGAAAGCCAAGGCGCAGGCAGAACTGAACTTGGCGAGGGACGTGAAAAACAATGAGAAAACCTTCTACAGGTACATTGGCCAGAAGAGACAGGCCAAAATGGGCGTACCTACTCTGGTAAATTTAAAAGGAGAAATGGCTTCAACAGATGAAGAGAAAGCTGAGGTGCTGAATGAGTTCTTCACCTCGGTCTTCACTGGTGGCCAGGATTCTAGTCTTTTTCACGTCCCTAAGTCTTGCACCCCCATACCTCTATGTGGGGACCAAGGAGGTAAATCCCTCCCCACTGTAAGGGTAGAGCAAGTCCGAGAGTGCCTCCTTAGACTGAATGAATATAAGTATATGGGGCCAGATGGCGTGCATCCCAGGGTCCTGAAGGAGCTGGCTGAGGTGGTTGCTGAGCCGCTCTCCATCATATTTGAGAAGTCGTGGCTGTCAGGTGAGGTCCCGGATGATTGGAGGAAGGGTCACGTCACTCCCATTTACAAGAAGGGGAGCAGGGGGGACCCGGGTAACTACAGGCCGGTGAGTCTCACCTCTGTGCCTGGGAAGATTATGGAACAGATCCTCCTGGACAACATGCTTGATCACATAAAGAATGAGCATGTGATCCGAGACAGCCAGCATGGCTTCACCAGGGGAAGGTCATGCTTAACTAATCTTGTGGCCTTCTATGATGGAGTGACGGCGTTGGTGGATGAAGGGAAGGCGACCGATGTCATTTACCTGGACCTGAGCAAGGCCTTTGGCATGGTCCCCCATCACATCCTCATCTCCAAATTGGAGGGAGGTGGATTTGATGGGTGGACAACTAGATGGATAAGCAATTGGTTGAAAGACCGCAGACAGAGGGTGGTGGTCAATGGCTCTATGTCCAGGTGGAGGCCGGTAACAAGCGGTGTCCCTCAAGGGTCTGTCTTGGGACCGGTGCTCTTTAACATCTTTATTAATGACATCGATGAGGGAATGGAGTGCACCCTCAGCAAGTTTGCTGATGACACCAAGCTGAGTGGTGCAGTCGATACGGTGGAGGGAACAGATGCCATTCAGAGGGACCTTGACAGGCTGGAAAGCTGGGCTCGGGTGAACCTAATGAGGTTCAACACGGCAAAGTGCAAGGTTTTGCACTTGGGCCGGAAGAACCCCAGGCACCTGTACAGGCTGGGAGGAGTTGTCCTTGAGAGCAGCTCGGCTGAAAAAGACCTAGGGGTCCTGATAGATGAGAAACTTAACATGAGCCAGCAGTGCGCTCTGGCAGCCCGGAAAGCAAATGGGATCCTGGGCTCCATCAGGAGAGGGGTGGTCAGCAGGGATAGGGAGGTGATCGTCCCTCTCTACTCTGCTCTTGTGAGGCCCCATCTGGAGTACTGTGTCCAGGTGTAGAGCCCTCAGTACAAAAAAGATATGGAGATTTTGGAAAGGGTCCAGAGGAGGGCCACAAAGATGATCAGGGGGCTGGAGCACCTCCCCTATGAGGACAGGCTGAGGGAGTTGGGTTTGTTCAGCCTGGAGAAGAGAAGGTTGCGGGGTGACCTCATTGCAGCCTTTCAGTACCTGAAGGGAACTTACTCCCAGGAGGGGAGTAAACTCTTCGAAAGGGCTGATAATAGCAGGACTAGGGGAAATGGTTTTAAGTTGAAGGAGGGAAGATTTAGGTTGGATGTTAGGGGAAAGTTCTTTACTAGAAGGGTGGTTAGGTCCTGGAACAGGCTGCCCAGGGAGGTTGTGGATGCCCCGTCCTTGGAGGTGTTCAAGACCTGGGAAGAAAGAATGCAGAGATGCTTTCTAGGCACACAGAGACAAATCAACCGACACACAGATGAACCTGAGCTCTCTAGAGTTAAAAAACAGCAAGGATTTCTACAGGTACACTGCTCACAAAAGAAAAGCCCAGGAAAGCATACTCCTTCTGATAAGCAAGAAGGGAAAACAGGCAGCAACAGACATAGGGAAGGCTGAGGTGCTCCATGAGTTCTTTTGTCTCAAACTTTGACAGTAGTTTGACTTGCCACGTCCCTGGGTGGGGGCTGTGGCAGCAAAATCCCTCCCAGTGTAGAGAGAAGAGTGTGTCTGAGACCACCCAATGAGACTGAACGTGCTCAGGTCTGTGGGGCTCAGTAACATGCAACCTAGAGCACCAAAGAGACTGCCTGATGGGATGGCCACACTGCTCTACACCACATTTGATAAGTAAGTCATGGTTGTCATGCAACTCTCTAGTGACTGGGAGAACATCACATGCCTTTATTTTTAATAAGCCCCAGCTGGACTCCTGTGCCTGCACCCCTGGGAGCAAAAAGTAATGTGCATCTGCTGGAGTGAGTCCAGAGGAAGGCTGCAAAGATGAGCCAGGGGCGCAGCACCACTCCTATCAAAAAAAAGTGGAAGGAATTAGGGGTATTTATCCTGGAAAAGAAAAGGCCTCACTGTGGGTTTCTAACACTTGAAGGGTCGTTATAAACAGGAGGAAGACCAGCTTCCTGTGTGGTCTGTGTAATGCTACAACACAACTGAAAAACTGAAAGTACAGCAACAAAAGCTGGATGGCAAAGTCCCAGGCTGCAGCAAACAAGGACAAGCCCAAACACAGGAGCTGCCACAAACCAGGAGAACAGAAGAAGGACCTGCTTACCCACATAAAACCTCTGGCAGGCCAGGACTTCCAGCAAGGTGCTCACACCAACCCTTAAATGAGGTCTGGGAAGGGGCAGATCCTGGCTCCCCCCTCCCAGGCACTCAGCTACATTGCTTGCACCTGAGATCCCCTGAGTCCACCCCACCTTTCTGCCAGGTGCTCAATCACCGATTACAGCCCCGATTTTTCAGCTGACATTTCAGCCACAGCCTGATACTGACAGAATGAAGTGGAATACCTCTTAACTATGAGAGGGGAGATTTAGGTTAGATATTAGCAGGCGGGATTTTTTTACTCAGGGTGGTGAGGTACTGGCACAGGATGCCTGGAGAAGTCATGATGGCCCCATTTCTGGAGGCAATCGAGGCTGGGATGGATGGGGCTCTGGGCAGCCCGATCAAGTGGATGGTTTTGGATCGGGTTTGCATTTGAAAAATAATTTTACAGCTTTGGAAAAGTATTCACTGTACAAGCAATGCGTCTGTATATCTGGCAATTTTCAAGGAAAGCTCAGTGTTCAAGTTAGTCACTGATCACATCGCTGAATTCATGTGCAATTTATTAACCTTTTCTAACACTCTGATGAACAAATAATAAAATACAGACCACACACTCGCCTTGAAGTACAACACCACAATTTGTAGGACTGTATAAGTATTCAAACAAACACACAAGCAAACAAAAATACACAAAACAATAACATTAGAAAATACTGCACAAAATTGTCTCAGAAATATCAAGACAGATTTATTTGTGTGACAAGATACAGAAATGCTTTCACAATAGTAAAAAGATTAAGTTAAACTGTTAGGAGCATTTAAAAACTGATATAAATTGCTCCAGACGCATGGCTTTTATCCATCAGGCAAATATGACAGGAATCTGATTAATCAACAAAGTTCAGAAAGTAAAAATACACAGCATTCAAGAATACACAGACTTGATGTTCCTCATTACATTTATGGTAACACCGAAGGATTATCTACGCTGCAAAACTAAAATGCAAGAAATATTTCAGTAAAATTACACTATATAGCATTTGTAACTCACTGTAGTTGAATGCTGCATTTTCCTGTCACTGAAAAGATAGTGAAATGTAATGGTAAAATTATTTCAATATCTACATGCATATTTTCCAATATCAATAGTATGCCATAAACATAACTCATTCCACTACTTCACAATTATGTTGAAATAATATAACTTGGTCTCAAATTAAGAGAAATGATACTGAATTGCTTTACCAGCTTGCTATATTGAAATACTAACCAGGAAGATCAGACTTAAACTAGGGACGCTTAGTAAATGCTGCAGCGATAGGTTTATTCTTTGAAAAGTATCAATTGCATGAGAAAATGAAACTGCAGATACACTTTAATATTTATCATGCCAGGTACTTCATTCGCATTATAGAAAATAGCCGTATCAATGGCAGAAGTGAGGTATAAAGTTAGCTTGTGTTGTGGATAAAAATATAATCTGCTGAGATGTGGGGAAAGAAAAAAAATGCTCTCCAAACTAAAAATAAGATATGGGGTCTAAACATGCCTAATCATCTAGATGAACCTATGATCTGGAGGAGTCAGATTGAGAAATGAATATATTTAATTTATTTATTTATTTTTCTTTTACTGGAAAATTCCCCACATAATTCAGACACGTGACAATTACCTGGCTGCTTACATACAGCACTTAGAGATAAGCTGTGAGTGAAAGAGCTTCACATGAGGAAGCAGAATCGTATTGGGGTTAAAAGAAGGGCTCTGAAAGATAAGGTCAATTAGTTCAATTCCTCATCTTGCCAGTAACAGTGTATTCTTGAGCAAATTATTTAACACACTTTTATTTCCTTTATCTGCGTAACAGATATGCTACCACTAGGTACCTCACTAGGATGTTAGGGGGTTAAATGATCTTAACATGGAGGTGTAGGGTTCTACGTAAACACAGCCAAATTATTATGGCAGATGGCATCACCTTTGAGTTAAGACTGCAACCAGCTCCTGCTTATAAATGATTTGCCTTTATAGCTGTGCTTGGTAAGTAGCCTGGCTTAAAATTTGCTATTATTTTTTCTTCCTAAATGCATGTGACATCGCATCCGCTTCTGTCAATAAAATTGACAAAGAAAGAAATGTAAGGAGGAAAAGAAGATGCCGGAGAGCGTGCTCACACAACATAATTGAATGGGAAGCAGAGACTGCAGAATTCACGCCTGCCAAGCTGACTACGGAACTAGGGGAAATCTGGCTAGTTAGCCAGACGGTGCGGCTCTGAAGATAATCCAGTAATGAAATAATAATAATGATAATGAAAGGAATTCTGCTGCTTGATTCTTGCCTACCTCTAGACCGAGTCTGGCAAGAACAGAATATGTCTGGGGAAAAGACTGGGCAAGAAAAGCAGTGCAAAGTGCAACGTAGGTACATGCACGCTCTGTGTGAGGGGGGTGTGCACGCTGCCCTCCCTTCCACTTCTCATATGCTTCAAGAAATCAGTGTTTCCCATCTGCTTTTCCTTTCTACCACAGGAGCATAAGGCCAGGAAAAGGGGGTGGCCACCCTTTCAACACTGATTCAGTCTGATCCTAGTCATTGAGAAATACTGAAGTGGTGCCCGGGAGACAGAAACGCCCTGATGACAGTCTGGAAGAGGTTCAGCCTTGAAAGGAAAGGGCAGATGGAGCGTGTTGGCCCTGCACTCGTCCAGAAGGACACTGGGAAAAAGGGGAAGTGGAAGGGTTGAGATTTATTGTTAAAATGAATTCAGAGGAAAGATTTGGAGAGTGAGAAGAATTTCAGAAGCACAGACCAAAGTGCCTAGGAGGCAGTGATTTTGCTGGTGTGGGAACCACCCCTCCCATGCAGGATCCAACCGTGCTGAGGCTATTGCAGAGATTAACCCTGGGGCAGCTAATGGCTCTCTGCCACCTTGTAAAGATCCTCTCTGCCACAATCCCTGTGTGTGAAATCAGTCCTCCCGTCCCCGCAGAGGGATCCTAATGCATTTTTCACAGCCTTATCAACTTGAATTCACACACAAACCTGAAGGTAGCTGACGACTGGCAAAAATTGAGACTCTGTGTCTCCATCCATGTGTGCTGCGGTTGGCAGAGCATTTGGCAGAACAGATCCTTCCAAAAAACCTCATACTTAGCAGTTTTTGGGAGTCCTTAGGGACTATGCCGCTATGTCAGGGAAAGGTATTTCAGAGTCAGGGGAGTTGGACCCGACAGACTCCAGAGAATGGCACAAAATTGTACTGAAACTCAAATGCTGAATACAGTTACTTCCCAATGAGAAACAGAAATTCCAAACGAGCATCCATTTAGGAAACCACAAGCAGCTATAGTCCGAAAAAAACCAGACACCGTAAAAAGGAGTAATGCAGAAAGTAATTACAACAAAGGGCCCCATGACAGAGGAAAGGAGCAAAAGTGGTAGACTTGAGCGTACTCTGTATTTTGGAAATGCTGCCATTCAGCCAGACCATCACTGCTGAGAAACTTCATCTTGTCACCGTTCTTCCCTGCTTGGATTTCATCTTCCGTTGGAATGAATGTGGCAAAGCAGCACATGGTAGAAATTAGAAAGGAGCCACTAAAGAGAACAGGGCATCCCAGATACAGATTTTTCAGAAAGCTATTTCATAAATAAATATCTCAGTTTACTACCAAAGCATTTGGGGAGGTTGAATTTTCTTTTTTTTTTTTTTATTTAATAAAATTTATAACTGTTGCAGAACCTTTGGAATAAAATAGATTAGTTAGTCAGAATAGATTAGTATAGTCAGAATACCCCCCACCCCCCCCACCCCCCCCAAAAAAAAAAACAAAAAACAAAAAACATTAGAAAATCTTGGCCCTGGTGGTTGACATTTATTTGGATAAAAAATTGAGTAGGGCTCTGAGGTCTGATATTCTCAGCATATGTTTGAGATTACACGCTGGAACTTAGATGCTTCTGGAACTTTTTTCAGTGTACTTGATCTGTAATCACTTTGCTTTCTCTTTTGTAGATGCAACATTGTATATCTTACTCAAGTATTAACATTGAGGGAACTGTCAGCAGCATCGAGGAGAACTTTAAAAAGCTTAAAAGTCACACACAGACTAACAGAGTAAAAAGATACATCTGACCGAGCAGTACAGTTTTAAGGAAAATAGTGAAACTTGCTGTTCTTCAGTTCTAAACAGGAAGGACTAGAAAATGTACCCATCCCACTGCAACGATTTCACATGTTCATTAGAAATACCTCTGCTCCGATAAGCATTTCCTTTGCCCTACAGCACAGGGATCAGGCACATCAAGCCACAGCAGTGAAGCCTGAAAAAAAAAAACAAACAAAAAAACACCTTTCAGTGCCAGCCAGTCTGCAACGTCACATCAACTTGTGGCTTGATGACAGTGCTGCAGGGGCTTATGCAGAGCGTGCCACTGCCTTACGTGGCAGGGAGAGATGAAATACTGCCGGACCATGTATTCTGTCTTTATCTTGGAAAAATATCACAAATCAAATTATTTTCCTTTGCAGTGCAAATCCTTTCACCTCAGCTGAGTGAGCTAGCATTTACTAATGTACATTTCACATCTGATCTTCCACATGCCCGTCCTTGCTGACTGCAAACTAGGTTTTAGTTTTTCAGCACTTTCAGCAAGACGGTAAGCTTATTTCAATTGTACAAAATGAAAATTTTCCATTTGCCTCCTCCACTTTGGATTTTAAAGACATAAAAAAACTTCTGAGAATTTGGGTACAGGGCCTATTTTTCAGTGCTTGCTTCATGTTAGGAATAGAAGTGGAACAGCCATATTTATGAAAACCAATGATATTACCCTGTGAATTACAGTACTTAGAAAAAAAAATGATAAAGTAAAATAAAATAAGCACTAGAAAAAGACATAAACCACAGAAAAATATTTTGGCCACTGTCCTCTAAATGGCAAAACACCAACTTCAGAGTGAAAGTTTTCTTTGCTTTTCACTGTTCCTCGAGGTAGTTGAGAGATGCAGTCCAGCCATCGTAAGGTGAAAGATGCAGGAACTGAAGAGGGCGGACACACACGTGCCCTGACAAATGTCACTTATGGACTCTGGGTACAGAACATTCTGAGAATTGTCCCCTTTCCTTACATCATCTTCCCTGGCCAGAACAAAGCTGGTAAAGGTCCAGTCCAATTTCTGTCTTCCGTGTGCCGTTGCCAATGTGACCTCCGAGAAGAATTAATTACTCCAGAATTTTATGCTAAAATGAGATTATATCTTTGAAAACAAGAATGGCAACTTAAAATCTCATGCACCCCAGTCTCATGCTGAGGTGACCATAGTAGGAATTTTTACTTTGGAATGTGGAAAGATTTCACCCCTACTGCTGCAAGTGCGCAACACAACACAAGGTTCTCATGCCAGGAAGGTTTCTTTATTGCTGTGATGATCGTGATTGTGATGCTGTGTATCTGCATCATCTTCTAAGCAAGCCTTTTATATTCTAACATGCAAATTCAGTACATTTCTACTAAGAATTCATTGGCTAGAAAGCAAGCAAGTTCCATAACAAGTCTTCATGATCAGCAGAGTTTATTTTATGCCTGGGTACAAAACACCCCTGTTTATTCAGACCTTCTGTCTCCTTTCCAGAGCCTCAGTATCGGTGAGTTGACATTTGATGGGCTGAGCTGACCTCTTCGTCTCCCACATCTCCCCTTTTTTACTAACGAAAGAAGCATGATTTAAAGCATCTTGAATCATCTTCTGAACACACTGTAATAAGCAAGGAATGCCAACTAAAACACTGAGAAAAGCAAAAAATATCCCTATTTGTAACACATTCGGTATCCATGCTCCCAGTTTTAATTAAGCAGAGTGATTTCTATAAGCAGCTAAACTAGAATTAGCACACTGAACTAGTGGTTGATTCATTCCACAATAGTTACAATACAAACAATAACCCATTTTAACCAAAACCAACCATTCCACAACAGTTGCTGGGTCACCTTTGAGACGGCTGTATTCAGTCCTGTCGTTGCTGTTGGTGTCAAACACTGCAGTGATGTTAAGTCCGGATCTCCTTCCAGTAGTCTGGAGGGGCTGAAGATCTGCAGAAATTCCCACCAGGGGCTGCACCCAACCGATAAGGTTTCCAAGAGGTGTATGCCAGTCTAATGACGTTAGTCAACAAATGCTGATTTAAGTGTCCTGATGAAAAATGTGGTCAGTCACAAACTGCATCATGAAGAAACAGACCAAAGTATTCCCTTGCACTGGCAACTTTCTATGTGCCTATAGCCTCCCATCCTCGAACCTCCAAAATACGAATTCACTTTTTTTTTTTTTTTTAAAATTATTCTTTAGCTACACCTGCCAGCTTTGGATTTTGTCTTATAAACACAAAAGGTAACAATAAACACCTACTGTCTTTCCTGAAAACAGGTGAATAGTATCAAAGCTCAGCCCGAAACCTCATTCAAGTATGAATGTCTAGGTGCGCGTGTATGTAAAGACACATGTTTGCTCTGCTCAAGTATTCTTAGCCTAATTCATATAAAGAAATTTACACCATAAAGTCCTCCCCAGCTAATAACATTTAGAAATCTACCACAAAGCAACAAAGAAGTGGCCAGAGTTCTACCAGAAATGGCACCATGTGATGCTTATTACAAGGCTGCCACAAAACAACACAATTCAGAGTCCTCCAAAATGTTCAGTATTGCAATGAAAAGCACAAACTGTAGTTCAAATATGTCTTCACTATGAATGCATTGGGTCATTTACCTTAACAATGTGAACGTGCTCTCATTATTATGTTCAACTTGATTAGTGTGTAGTCTAACATTTAAAAGTGCACTTCAGATGGAAGAAGATATGAATGCATGATTGGTTCCTAATAAATTCAGCAACCCCCTAATGAACTGCAAGGGATCTAGAAGAAATTGGTAGACATTACATATAGACACTCAGAACCAGAGGAAAAAAAAGTGATAATAACATGAGAAATAGCAGAAAATCCCAAATTCCTTTATACATTGTGCTGTAACACTCCTTGCTCTCTGAAGAAACAGCAGATAGGAGGGTGTATATTTCTAGGATAAAGAAGTTACCAGAAATTTGTTGGGGAAAGGATTACTGTTATTGAAAGCCCTCGTGTAAATCACCACTCTGGCTGATATGGTTTGAAGTCACATTACACTGATATATCTTGTAACAAAGCAGGAAAACACTGGAAGCCATGGAATGAGGCTTTCAAGACTGTAAGGATTTCTTTATCTATGATATTATGCTGGTTAGGAGAAAAAAAAAAAAAAAAAAAAGAAAAGAAAAGAAAGAAAAGCACACAACAGCAAACAAAGAAAAAAAAAACGCACCCCAGAAAACCTCAGTCCACATACACAAAACACTTCTATAATAATCCGTTCACCTGGGGGAGATGTGCCCCATCAGAAGGTAACAGCAGGATCATCTACTAGTAGCAGGATCTCTCGTGAAAGTTGCAAATATCAAACAAGAATAACATAAACCTAACGACTATCCATCTACGACTTCACTTGCCAAAGCTGTGCCCTCTCCCAGGAAACAAAGAAATAGGCCCAATTGGTCCTCATCCAATTTGCAGTGGAAGCAGTGGAATAAATGGTACCTGATTCAGCATCAACACTTACAAGAATAGTGAGAATAGGGTTAGCAGCGGTGCTCTTCAGAGCAGAGTCAACATCTCCATTCAAATGTGAGGATAGGCAGAGACATGATTTTCCCCACACTGGAATGACCTAGTGGACAGGATGTTGAACTGAGCTTAAGGAAATAAGGCCTGCAATGAGGCTCTACGTGTAGCTTTGCATTAGTTGTGCCACACCTCAGTTTTTCTCTCTGTAGCTTAAAATTGTTTGAGAACCTCAACTGAAATCACTCAATATTGTATGATGCTACTATTTACTGCTGTCATTGCTACAAAGAAAGGAAAGACAGACAGCAGAGTATTTGACACAGGGACAGTAGTCAATACTTGCAGAAAGTACCTGAACTATGAAAAAAAAAAAATAAAAAATACAGATTTGGAGAACAATCAGATTTAGCGGAGGAGAAAATAAATAGAAGACATGAAGAGTCTGCATATTCACAGGGCGTATCACGGGCACACAAAAAACAGGGTACACAGCTACCTTTATGTGGTAGGGAACCATCAGTAGCAAACCCACTGTCCCCACATTCCAAGCAGACAATTTTCTGAGGGGATGGTGACTGTTCTTTCACTCAAATAAAGGCAGGAGTAGATATTTCGCAATGATTTCCTGTGAGAACAACCTCTTCTTGTCTGAAATCTGCTTTTGTTTAGTCTGCTTTGAAGCGGACTTTTTTAGACTGCAGAAAGCATCCAAGTGAGGAAAAGAAAAAATAATAAAACACAAGACAAAAACCAATCTAAAAAACAAAACAAAACAACAACAACAACAAAAAACAAAAAAACAAACAGAAAAAAAGAGTCCACTATGGAAAATGTGGGAAAGTTATTTCAATTCACACCCCCTCCTTCTTCTCAAAAGCTTCTGCTGCCAGGTGAGCCCTTCACTGCTGGTGACTGAGGATGTCCACATGCACCAAACTGCAGAGAGCAGCTATTTCTGAAGGGGTTAGACTAGGTATAATCAAAGGTCCATCAGCTCAGCTCTCCCAGCCCCCTCACATGGTAATATTCTGCTTCTCCAGTATTATCAAACTGCTTTCTACACTAAGAAAATCTGGGTAAAAACTGAGAAATTCTCCTTCCATGTGCCACATTTAAAGAAACAGGGCTTCACTCCGGTGGAACAATCTTTCATTTGCCCGGTAAAAAACTGTTTGTTTTCTATGCTGCCAGTGTTTGTGGCTGAATATTTCTACAAACTTAATAACTGCAAACCTACCAACTTAACAGCATAAGTAAATAAATAATAAGCATGTCTACAGAGAAAGAGGAGGAACGTTGCAGCAAACCCGGTACATGACTTTGGGGAAACTGCTCAGTGACTTGGTCTTCCTTTCTACAAAACAAGACTGACGATGCGATGTGGTAATGACGCAGTAGGATGACAAGCTCATTCTAAGAGGTCAGCACTACTACTATTACTACTTCTCAAAACAGTAAAATAGGTTAAAAAGTTCATTAGCAAACAATCTCTCACAAGCAGAGATGTGGGTATCCTGCCTGCCACTTGAGTGGTGGAGTTTTAGGCTTTGTCCACCTTCCGTTCTGTTAGAGCCTTCACATCTCTATGTGGCTTTACATTTTGCGACAGTTTCTGGGCTGAGGCAAATTGAGCGGTTCAGGAAACTACAGCTGCCAATACCAACGTCCACAACAATACCGGAGCCCTTGGGATCTTTCAGCTACCATGCTCCAGCTGTGGCTGCAGCTTGGCTATGTCTCTTCTTACCAAAATGAGTTTTTATGACTCATGGGAACCCACTAGGCATGTGTGAATTACTGGCTTTCCCATTGGCAGTGAGGGAGCAAAAAATCACCTACAAAAGAAAAGCTTATCTAACTCACATTATAGTCTCACGCATTTTACTACGTGTTTACTGTCAGAACATGTTGCACTTAATATCTGAATCTCTGCCAGACTGTTGACAGACAGAATATGATCTATCTGAAGACTTTCTCTTTGGAAGTGACAACTGCTAGGGTGCAAATACCGTGCTCAATAATAGAAACACTAATTTGACATAGCTATACGCTTAAAAAAAAAATGTTTGAAGTTTCCCTATGTTTCCTATTCCTCGTAATTCTAATCAGCAAACACACGACTGTCAATGCCTGAAGTTGCCTCAGCATGTTTTAAGAAACACAAATTACAGGAAATACTTAGGTTCACTGCTGTTGTTAAAATGGCGCCTTGTTGTCCAGTGCTTTTAGATCCACCCGTCTTTCCTCTTAAAAATCAAACACAAACATGAAAACTCCACATGCATCATGGCAAAGGATGCTGAACACAATCAGATCGAGGGAGCGCTGTGGAAATCTGATAAACATTTCCACCTAATTACAAGGCTCTCAACCAGGTAAACAAAAATATAAGACAAATAAATGGAAAAGCTCCAGATTCGAGTCACACTAGAATTTTCCCTAAATTTCATGGTACAATTTCTTCGCTCCCCGGGTTTTACACAGCATGTTTAAACTTAGACATCACTAACTTCAAAATGATCCATATACTACAGGGGACTTCACTGGAATGTACAGGGCACCCTAGGGCATTCTCTGCAGTATTTCTTGTTTGCATCTCCTGAAGCCCAATTCTTCAAATGGTTACATCAAAATCATTATGTCCGACTGCTGTTGAAGGTTTCTCATATTTCCCTGTCTGTTTGGCAGCATACTGTGAGATAGCAGTGGATTATGTAATGAGCATCCCCAAATCAAAAAAATGCTACTCAGAAAAGCCTCTTTATCTTCATTGTTTCTGCTAGGGTGCCAATCATATGTCCATCCCATTTAAAAACAACGGGATGATGAAAATTATTTATCAGGTTGTGTTTTTTTTCTTAATAGAACTGTGTACAGGAGGGTCATTTTACGCCTTAATTCCTTTAAACTTGCATGCGTTAAAGGAGAATAAATGTACAATTGCAGGATGGCAAAACACAGCCACCAGAAATTCTTAGACTCCAGTCAGCCCTATTCAACTCTTTTTTTTTTTCCCCTTCAGTGAGCTTTGCATAAAGCTAACCCAAACCCACACGGATTTCTATAATATCCAAAAAGAATGACAATGAGTGATGTGATGTAGGTGGAAACTGCCTGAGGAAACCTAAATTGTAACAGGAAAAAAAATTGACATTTTAGATTTTAAATGTTACACAGTTTTTATAAAGATTCAGTCAATTTATTTTATTTATTCTAATGAAGAGCATTACAACTGCTTTACTGCACTGAAGCAAGCATCGATCACACCATTAATCACACCTTGTGAATAGTCACAAATCAAGTTCTAACAGCAAGCACTGAATCAGGAGCAATGAAGCATAAACTCCTTCACAATTTATGATCTCTCCAATTGCATCTTTTCAACCATTAAATTGCAAGATACCATAAATTTTTATCTTCTTCACTTCAGTGACATTATTGATTCTGCCTTGTGAAATATAGAATAGCTGTAAATCTAGGCTATTGAATTAAATTTAAAGTCTTGACTTCAGAAAAGAAACCCAACACACTGCCATGGCTGTTAATTTACACTGAGGAACAAATGATAGAAACATTAAAATTTAAATGGACAACAGGGACTTCAAAGAGCCATAGTTCTGTCAATCCTAGTCCTTGTCAACCTTGAGGGTTTTTCTTTTAACCAAATTTTAGAACGCAAAACATAATAAAATAGAAACTCTGGTTGAATATTGAACAAATAATTCTTGCAAACGAGTAAAATGATGGAGAGGTTAAATCAAAGAGGTTAATAAAATGTTTAGGCTTAAACAAAATAACCACACTGAAATCAGCACAATCTACTTAACTATAAGGCTGAAGTGCTTTAATACAAATAAAATAGGTATGCTAGTGACAGCACATCCTTAGTCATCAAGTCCCTAGTGAAACGGCAGATCACCTTAACGTGTCTGCAAGATCGTCTCCAGTAGTCTGGGCCAATATGGGCAGATTCTTCAGGTAACCACGTGTACACCAGACTTTAAAAGAAAGATCAAGCAAGTTGGGAACCTCTCCGGATGAGTGGAAACATTAAAAATAGATAGCTCCCAAAGAGCTGGGAAAATGTTAAAGTAGGTGTGGAAAAGATCACGTGCTAGAAGAAGCATGGGGCACGAGCAGATACCTCTATGAAGGGCGTTACCATCATGCTGCTGTGGGCTGTCCATATCAGAGGAGCCTGGCCAAGGCCAAAGGTCTGCTGCTGGCTGCTGCTGCTCCGCACGGCTGGGCTTCACAGGTGCCTGGGCTGGGCTCACACTACTTTCCTGCACCTGAGAAAAGGCCCCCTGCTTTCCAAAGGAAGCCCTTATGTTAGCATGGCAGAACAGCCCTTCTAAATTTCTGTCCGAGTGAAAGAGACCTAGTCCTGGGTACACAGCTCCATGCCCTGATGTGCCCTCCCTGAACAGAGTGCTAAGTTGGCTTCAGTACAAGCTCAAAAACACTTATCTATTATAAGGTTTATAAGACGCAGGAGCTTACATCAGATTTCTGGCACAATACTTACATGAATTTTTCCTAGCAGGCAGCTAGGTGGTGACAGCTGAGAGCCCTCACCTTGACTTTCTGGGTGGAGACAGACTTCAACCACTACCAGCCGGCCCTATTGGGCTAGTGAGTGGAAGGGCGATGGGAGGAAGGCTGGGGGCACAGTGTCAGTGAGGTCTGGCAGAATTGGAAGCTCTCTCGCCTTATCAGGTGCACAGGGCACAGAAGGGCGAATTTGATGGCCAGGTGCAGTTCCATGGCAGGTTTTGTGCCAGGAAGAAGCTACCAAGCGATTGCTGCAGGGTGTCTCACCCACTCCTCGCAGCTGGGCATGGAGGAGGTGAGGGTGGAGACAAGGGTGGAACGGGTAAGATGAGACTGATCAAAGGGTTCATCCTCAGGTGACAGGAAAACCAAGGCTGCTAGATCAGGCTCCATTGATGTGTTTGAAAGTTGCCTGTGGGTATTCAGTTATCTCTTAAACCTGGCCCTACCTACATTTAATCGTAGGTAATTAATTTAAATCAAATAAACTAAAGGGGTGGTCTAAAGAGCCTGTAGGATCAGACGCTGGAACTGAGGGGTGGGACTGCTTCTTATTGTACCAACATGTGCCTGTTCAGCATTAACCTCCCTTTCATTTCCTCCCTTTTCCAATTTCTCATCTCTCATTTTTTATTTACATTAAAATTTTGCTATATGTAGATTTTGCAACAGTTGTTATGCTTGGTTACCTCAGCCTGCCATTATCTTACCTGCATATGAATTTGAGATTACAGAGCCCTTAAGGAACCAAAAAGTAATAATCACAAAACTATTTCAAAGCCCTCTCTGTTTCTTTTTGCACAAACAACTGCCAGTACTGCATTACTTTATCAGTACAATACCATATAACACAATACCAATCTATTTCAGGAAGAAATGTTGTTTGGCTCTGCATTTAGCAGAAACACACATGCACAAAACAGGAATTTATGTGAAAAATGTAAAAAAAAAAACCAAAAAACTGCAAACTGCAGAAAGCAGTGTTGGTGCCTTAATGTTACACTTGCATGCACAATATGCTACGTGCACTGGGATGCTGTTTTTCATGGGAGAAAAAAGCTCTTGCTACTTGGGACTGATACAGCCATACTGAAAACTGAGTAACTGGATGCCATGTCACCATCTCCCTAGTGCCGACAACAAACATCCCCATCCAGCTTTTCATCAGAATAGCTTTTGCTTTCTAGACCAAGGAGGAATGCATTTCAGTGCTGATTGAACTAATGGCCTTCTTCTAAGCTAAGCCACTTACAAAGTATTCTAGAAATTTAAGTGAGATTGTTTGCACTGCTGTTAACAACTAACTTATGCCAAAAAAATACACTGTTCTGTGGATAGACTTCACAGTTCTGCTATTCACAGAGCTGCTTTGCTGATACTGTTGCTTAAACGTCCATGCTTTAACTTCTAAACCCCCCTGAATCAAGCAGTACCTACCCAAAACATGCTTCTCTTCCTATTACTGTATTAAACTGGAGAGGAATATCCACTTCCCTTTTAAAGTTAGGATCTTTTGCAGTCCACGGAATAAATCTGTATTGGATCGCAAAGTAAAAGTAAACCGTACTGTTCTTTCTTCCTTGCTGCAACAGTTACTAAATTCCACAAGGTAATCAATCAGATAGAAAATCCAGCAAAGACCTAGAATAAGAGACAGTCTACTTTCAATAAACATCTTTATGGAATGGAACAATAGTGATGACTAACCTTGAAACGTTCATAGGATCAGCTTCACATCCAGAGGTTTGAATCCCGCTGTATCATTTACCTCAAACCCTTTTGTCTTGTTCTGGTGTAAAATTTGGCTTATACAATGGCAGGAGAGACATGTGTATTTGCAGCTCTTACGCATCCTGTTATTGTTAGACACAGAAATTTCCACAATCACAGTTTCTTTCATTTACTTTCCTGTTGCAAGCAAAAACAAAACAAAATAAAACAAAACAAAAAACCACAACAAAAAAACAAAAACAAGCAAACAAACAAACAAAAAAACGAAAAAAACCCCACCACGATCAACCAAAATGCCAAACTCCAACTATGAATACACACGATCCTTCAGGAATCGACACCGTTTTTCAGTAAGGCCTTTTCAGTTTTGATCGTGAATTCAAACTGAATCCAGGTCATTGTTTTTTCCCCGTATTACTACAGACTAACCTAGATAAAAAAGAAAGAAGTGCAGTAGGAAGACCAGTCTCCAACTAAACTCTCTGAAACATTTCACAGCTAAAGTTTGGGATCCCTGGGGGAAGAAAAAAAAAAAAAAGGAAAAAGGAAAAACATCATACAAACAAAACTTTAAAATGACCGTCTGACTGAATGAATAAGTGAATACATGAATAAATACATTTACTGACAGTTTACTGAAGTACTCACAAACATTTCATAAATGAAAAAAAAGCGTTAATGTAAGAATAAAATTCACTATAAGAATCCAGCATTGTAGACCCCAAAGGCAGAGCTGGGACTGAGCACTTAATGGCTGTGAGACACGGTATTTGAACTAGTTGTTTTTCCCAGTAAGACCACGTGGAAGCTTACTTGCAGAGAGCCAAAGGAAGGCCTCCTGTTGAATCATGTTATTAAATGCATAGACCGGGTCCACAGGCATTCACCTTTTCTGGGTCTGAACATCATATCAGGATAACACATGCCTCCATGCTCTCTTCCCCCACACTATTATGAGGACTTAATCTTTACTGGCCTTTACTGTCTGAATCATCTGACAATCCGATACACAAAATCATGCAAATGGGTGCTTTTTCCTCACCATTACTATGTGTAGTCTGAAGAGATGAGAAGGAAGAAAGCTGCCAATCAATGAAAAGGGCCAATCTGTTGTGCAAAAAGAAAAGTTCTTGAGTCACATTGTTGGAGAGCAGCAGGTACCCAGGATAACAGTAAAGAACGTAGATTAGGCTTTCCGGAGGCTACGACCAGCTTCAGCAAAGTGTAAAAAGGAGTGCACAGCTCTCTTCCAGGAAAACATGACTCCCCAAAGTTTTCTTTTGTCTTCACAAGAACTCGGCCTTGCACAAAACCATTCTCAGACAGATGGCTGGGGCTGCTCTCCTCCTTTGCCATATGTAGTCTCACTAGACAGGAATAAGCAAGAACAGCAAATACTGTTAGTTATACAATCATTTTCTAAATACTATTTACAAGATACATAAAGAGGATGTTTCTAATGTAAACTGCAAATCAATTTTTAAGCCTGTGGCATGCGTGTTGAAACCTGATCCTTGGAGTCCCTTCCAACTCAAGCCATTCTATGATTCCCAGCAACAAAGTGATGCACAAAAATCTTTGGGGACTTTAGAAGTCTTGGCAAAGCTCTTTTTTTAATTTATTTTTTTTTCCCCACATTTGAGGAGGATCTATTACATACTGCAACCGAATCCTAACGAACAAAAACATTACGTCCTGTAAAACTGATGTCTCTACAGAGATACTGCACAGAGGTAAAGCACCCCTAGATGTAAAGTAGAAAAAGGCATCAGAATAAAGATGCACACATAAACCTCTGGCCTGCAAGTTACACCAGATCACATAACAACCATCTCTTCCTGAGAAAGGAATCCATTACAGAATCACAGAATCACAGAATGACCCGGGTTGGAAGGGACCTCAAGGATCATGTAGTTCCTAGCTCTGCAGATTTGCCAAGAGAGAACATGACTAATCGGAAAAATCAGGCAAAAAACTTTCTTCTCTTCTGGCTGAAGTATCTTGGCCCCCAAAAAATTTACAGTGTAAGCACTGATTAGGGAATCAATGTATAAATTAAGAGGCAGTGTATAAAGGAATACGGGGGACAACAAAAGTGAGAGGGGATTGCTGCTTGTCTTTAAAAAGCCTTGTAACTGAAAAAATGATTCTTCATTTGAAATTTTAGGGACTTCTGACAGTAGAAACTCTTGGCAGGATGGTAATGGTGAAGTGATGTTGACAGAATTGCAAAGTACAAAATTAATTTCTCTGTCAATACACTGATGGGGTCTGATCTGCTCTCTACTTTTCACTTTGTACATTTCTGTCTCGCTGACTGATATGAGAACACCAAAGTAGTTCGCTGAAAATTTCACTCTGATTTCAAAGGAATTTCAGAAAGCTGAGAAAATCTTGTGAATTTTGCAATGGCTGAGTAATGTTTAATATCTCAAAACATTTACTGGCCAATGTGTTAGAGCTGCAACTTCTACCCTCTGCCTAAATACAGAGCTGAACAGTATAAATGGGAATGTGTGACAAAAGCATATGGAAAATTCCTATAAGGATAGAATGTACAGTAAAATTGGAAAATGAGAGGGAGAATTTGTACTGGCCACTCAGCAAAAGGAGGATGAGACAGCCTCTTTTATTCTGTAGCATTTGGTACGCGAGACAGAGCGATGAATGCTTGTACTTCAGCAAGAAAGCAAATTAATAAATAACATAATCTTCAGATACAGGAACACGTTTTCTACTAGTATTTTCTGCATAGGTAACACCCAATCTCTGATTATTGAGATAACAGTTTATTACTTTTCCCCTTTCTCTACATTTGGTTGTTTGCTTAGCCTTTAACAGCTGAATGGAAATAAAGAACCTGAAGCCCAGGATCGAATTGTCAATTAAAACCAGAAAAAAAGAATTTTGTTATAAAATATGTGAAAAGGGTAAGAAAACACACCTATCACCGAAGCATGCTCTCAAATCAGAACTCTGTTAGTAAACTAACCTCCTCACCCTCTGCCCCCTGCACACTACCAAGCCCCAGGTTCCGCTTAGATTTAGCCAAGATGCAGTGACCTTTCCCATATGCCAGAATTAGATTAGCAGTAACTGCAGAATTATATTCTCTGTCATCCTCTATCATTATTGCTGTGGATTTTAATTGATTCAGACATTCTATTGCAGAATATTCAAATATAAAGTAAAATAAATAAACTAGAAATCAGATGTTAGCATAGTCAAATAAGTTTTTGAAGCTACATCTCTCTGAAAAAGGCTGCATTCGTGCTGCAGTCTCACAAGAAGTGAAATCACAGAATGGGAACGAATCTCATGTTTACCATACTGTGGCTTTTATGATTTCATACATGAAGTGTGCCTGACTGCTGAAGACTGTTTTCTTATTCAAGAGCATGACAGGTAGATACCATGTCTTCAATGGCACTGTACATTTAGTTTCTTGGGAGCAAACTTACATCACTATATAATTAGACAGTTATATTTAAGTGCACCTGCTGTGTCAGTGACTCTTCTCTGTGCCTTGACATGTCAAACCTGAAATTAGCCTCTGCCTTCTAGAAATATCTGTAGTAAAGGATGCTTTTCTCTAGGGTCAAATCCTGCAGGCATTGCACCTGAAGCAGTGATTTTGCATTTATATGTGCTGACCCAAGAACACACTGATGTGGTGCTTTACTTCCTTCAGCAGAGCAGAGGTAGTGCTCCTTTCAATACTAGCCCAGTTTTACAAGGACAAAATAGTGCCAGGGTCTTACTGGCAAAGCAAATGGTTGCAAAGGATCCACGGGCATACTCTTTTTATGCTTCAACTCTCTCCTATGTAACAAACATTTTTGAACAGCAAGGAGAATTGGAAATTCTGCTCTTGATGCTACATGTATACATGTAACAAATGTACACATCAAGGAGGATGATAAAGTTTGCTCATTGTGAGAACCAATGCTACTCTGAATAAATCCCCAAAAAACAGAGCATAAAGAATAACTACTTACAGCATCTTTCTAATGCCAATTAAAGAACGGAAGAAATGACAATGGGAGTTTATACCCATGCTGTAACTCCTCTGCCAAATCAGATGATAGAACTCTGCCTAGCCCATCGACTTCTGCTTTAATGTATTAAACTACAGATGGCATTCCGGAATTACAGCATAAAGTTACAAGTGCTGCTCACCTCAGTTCCCATTGACCTCCCAGTGGAAGGTAAGGATGCCTAAAACTTTGCAGAGCGTGAGTGAGGCACATTCCTTTGCCTGCTTCTGTTCCCAGATCTCCTGTGGCAGAATCTCCTGACGCATATTCCAGATGGCTTCTGTTTGAAGCGCCATTCCCCCCAACTCTGGCTGCTAATAAACTCCCTACAGATTACAATCTGGTGGTTGGGAATTTCTGCTTTGGTCTACAGCAAGGAACTCTCTAGGTATTTTTACTCTTTGTGTCGGTAGTGGCAGCATTATTACATAGACCCACTGAATTAACTGTTTCTGTGGGATATCAGTGAACTGCGCTTTACTGAACAGTATATCCTTAAAGATTAGAAAAGCCATTGCTTTGACTCTGTGTATTTATTGCCAGTGAGACGAGTGAAATTCACCAGCAACAACTAGTTCACCAGCAACAAAACAAACACACAAGAAAGGTGCAATACAATTTTCATCTCCTATCCGCTGCAAGAACTAGTCCTGCATTCAAGTACAAACGAAACCACCTGACTGTGTTGGCTCCCTTTCAACACGCCAGTCTCCCTGACTTTGCCAAAGAAATGTTCCGAGTCTCACACTGTGAATGACAGAATATATGACTCCAGTGGCCCATAAAAAGAAGCAGAGAAAATGTAAAGCTGGCAAACAATGTCATCTACTGGCAACAACTGTATGACTTGATAAATCTTTTCTGTTGTTTCCGCTCCAAAGGTATGGCTTCGAGACTAGAAATATTTGTAGCTGCATCCATGCGCTGCAACTAAATATTCTCTCCTATTTCGTATTCCTAACGAAAAGTTGGAGGGATAATTTCACACCTGACATACTGGTAGGACTTGACAGAAGTCAATGGAACTGCATCATTTGCTGCAAGAATAAATGTGACCTGAAGTTCTTGTTTCATTTTAAGTTATCAAGAGATGCCCAGCACTAAAATTAGCTTACAGTAGAAGTCATGTGATGGTAAGAATAAATCTCTTCCTGCTAGTTCTGTGAAGATGCCTCTGGCTGCGAACCATTGCCATCTGTGGGCAATAATCCTGTCTATCTAATAAATATCAGTCAAAGTCATAAATTATGTGAGGCTGCAACATATATTAGAATAAAGGAATAACGACAGATGGCAGGAAGCCTGTGAAGTCACTGCAGGGGTGAAAAGTAAGTGTGCAAAATGGAGCTGTGGGGAAAGGTGGGTACACACAGCCTTCAGAACACTTTGCTAAGAGCAAATAAATGAATAAACTAATATGGGTAAATAGCCATCCTACATATGCTGCTACCTCACAGAAAATGAAATGCATGCATGTATTTCCTTCTAATTATAACCATTAAGCCTTTGCACAGGCTAAAACTTCTCTTAGCCACATAGTCTAAAAGAAGTTTTGGACAGAAACTGTGTTCAAGGACTGTGTAACGTCCCACATACTTTTTCTCTGTCAGGAACGTGAAAAATCCCCAAAATGAAGCAAGCAGAACAAGAATACCATGGAAAATATGTTACAAACATCACTACGATTTGCCTGTCTTCTCCTCTGTGGTTCTTCTTGGGCAACACAACAATGAAACTGGAATACATGGAACTAGATTCTGAATCAATTAGAAAGCC
This sequence comes from Coturnix japonica, assembly GCF_054131305.1. Classification (NCBI taxonomy): domain Eukaryota; kingdom Metazoa; phylum Chordata; class Aves; order Galliformes; family Phasianidae; genus Coturnix; species Coturnix japonica. Next base: position 18,217,460 of record NC_140669.1, read on the forward strand.
AGTCAACAGCTCATTAATCCAGCAACCATCTTTACATTCTGGAACCTGATCTTCCTACCTTAAATCTGTCTGTGCTTTTAAAAATGAAAAATACTTCTCAGTTCCAATTTAAACTGTCTTCTCCTAGCAAACTACCTCTATGCTGACTTTCATCTCGTAATTTATTTAGACTCCAGCCTAAGTCAAATATATTCACATAGACAATGTCACCTCTGGATGCTTTAGATAAAGCTGTTGCTCAAAAACACCTAATTTCAGAACCCGGGAGACCTAATTTTCAAGACTAGGACACACCTTCTTTACTTGGTACTTGACAGAACCTTAAATGAATAAGTAAAATCTCACTGCCATTGCTCCCTGCTTGTTTTTAACTAACTGCACTTCTGTGAGCAAGGTCCTGGGAGCACTCAAGTATGACTAGCTACTAGTATTTTCTTTTTTTCCTACAAACCACAGTGGTGGTTTGTCGGTTGAACAAGTGAATCCTTCTGCCCTGCATATCTTGCACCATACGCACTGAAAGAAGAGACAACATCCTGATGATTTCTCCAGTTGACTGCTTATCACACATTCTCATCAGCTCAACTTACATGATTTTCTGTGCCTCTAGAAATTTTCTGCACCTAGATCAAAGCATTCCCACGTCCCACTTAAGAACATCTATATTAGTGGGACTTAAAACTCTTCTTTTGAGTGTGAAATATTAACCGTTTTAAAGATTGCGTTAATTCAGTGTTAACTTTCAATCACTGGAGTTAAAGAACACTGACAAACATGTCAAAAGGAATTCAACCTTAATGGAGCCTTTAGTTTCTGCTGTGACTATTGTAGTCACTACTAGCAGATTTCATACATCACTGACATCTCACACTTCTTGAAGAAGAGCACAGTCCCACTTACATTACTCAGGACACTAATCTGAAGTCATTGGAGGCTAGCTGCATAGGAACTGAAATGCAAATCCCCAACATACTTAAGCGTTTGTGTGTTTATTACACGGATTCATCAAGCTCCATGTCGATCTCTATAATTCTGACATTATTACTTCTGCATAACCACATTAAATGTGAGATAAACTCTGCTAGACTGGGGTCTCATCTACACTAAGGACTCAAATAGCATGTTAAAATCTACTGTCTGCTCTCCAGTAGCACTTACAGTGATGTTATATGCTATCTGATAACTGAAATAGTTCAAAATACTTTCAGAAGACTGAAATATCAACAGCTATCAAGACTGAAGAATGCACTATTATTATTGTCTAAAAAGGAAACAATACATGGGATTTTGTCAGCCTTCCTACAGTAAACAAAATGCACTGAAACATTCAAGTCAGTTTCACTGGTCGGGAGAGCAATCACCGCCCAGAAAATTATGACAACATTCCTGACTGAAGCACAAATTAACTTCACCGCTTTCCACATGTGAGCAATCACACTTCAAACCCTACTTAACAAAATCTGAGACATTCGTTAAAGCACAGGCGATGGTTTTAGGCGGTCACAAATTTCCTCCTAGGGCACTGAGATTGTGCGGTATGTTTAAGTCATCTGGAAGCTAAAGGGAAAATTCATAGCCATCTGCCCCCGATTCACACCAGCCAGCAGGTGGAAGCCAGTCCAAAGTACACAGAGATAGATATTAAAAGACATGGTCATGGCTGCTGCTGTGTCCTCATACTTCTGAGGGAGAAAAGGAGGTAAAAATTTTCCAAGCAAAGCTTCGGAAACCTCCCAGAGTTGAGAGTTTTACACTGAACAATGCATTAAGAACATCTGGGAGGGAAAATTCTGTGCTGGCAGATGGGAGGACGGGATGATCTACAATGGTCTTTTCCATTTTTAAATTCTATCATCAGATTTGTCCTCAAGCACAAACCCTCTAGGAGTTTCTTGGGGGCGGCGTATCCTTCCACAACCCCTACTGCGGGCGCTGGCTTAAAAGCCACAATAGAGTCCTTAGAATCTAACAACAAGAGCTATTCTAGGCGCTGGTTAGGAAAATGGGATTTAAAGGAAGTTTCTACTATTGTGCAAAATTAGGGCAAAAAATCTCCTTTCAGATAAGCAACAAAGTATATCAATTCCAACAGTTTGCTCTCCTGCTGTTGTATCCATCATAAAGAAAGACGGTCTTTCTATGGTGAATAAAGGTGATAGTCTAATCAATTAAGATTTCATAGAAAAAAACGGAACAATTCAGCTGTCTGCCCCACCCTCTTCCCAGGTTGAAACAAGACCTTTCCACTTTACTCTGCATGTCACTTTTGTTAAAATGACAGGCTTCTCACAGAAAACACCAAACATACATGTAAAGAGAGAAGAATTCCCATTCTGAGATCCGCCATGCAAGTGAAGGCTTTTGAGCTACGAATTTGATTGCTCTAGGCACTGGACAATTGCTTACGTAACTATTTTGTTTTCTTCTATGCAGTTATACTTTTATTACCTTCTGTTTATCACTACATTTATTCTGATTATACTGAAAAAAGAAAAGGTATTTGTGAAATTCAAGCAAAATATGCACTGCACAAATGCACTAGTAATACAATTCACTGATTTATCATCCTCGCCAGTGTTCTGATTTGAGTGATTCGGCGCTGTAGGTGAAAATGGGACTTTCAGTTGAAGTCAGAAAGTTTATTCCCCTTATCCATAATCATGCAGTATCTTGGTCATCATTCATTGAGCTAATGAAGATATCTTAGAGAGTTCCAACTCCTTCACTGAAGAAACCCAAAATGCTCATGTGTGGTAGCAGCCTTAAGCCTAACCTCTCTCACATGAAGTTAACTTCACGTTGGTGTAAGTTTGCATGGCATCTTTAATATCTAATGACAAGCACAGTGCCAGAGCACAGTTACTATTACTTTTCATCTGAGCTGAAAATAATGTTACGCTTACAAAATATAACTAAAAAAAGAGGCATAAAAAATTAGATTTAGGTTAGCATTGAACTCATAATATTTTAAAGGTGTCTAACATATTCTCTCTGTTGCTTGCATTTGTCTGTAAAGGTTTGCTTTAATAAACAGAAGATATAAAGGACATTAATTTATATTGCTTTTTGTGCCTACATGAGATGCAGAGGAAATGTGTGGACAAAAGCAAAGAAAAGATATCCCTCAAAAACGAGCCATGAGACTTTACAACATAGGCACAATTCACCTACCCAGTGTATTAAAGTTAGGAACAAAAAAGCAAACAAAAAAACCATCAATTTTATTCAGCTTACCTTGAGTGTGAACTACAGTGTGATTTATAGAAACTGCTGTTTTGCTTTCTTCATAATGAACATCCAACATGCATTGTTGGATTTCCCTTTAAAAAGCAAGCAAAAAGCAAGCAAAACAGTTGTTTGGGGAGGATATTTGAAAACATTATTTACGTCCTCTGTTTTGTCCCCCTTTCCAGCTTGTTCAGCTCTATAAGTCACTACATTTTACATTTAAAGATTGCTGACAATCTGACATGGATGTATTCTACAGATACCCTTACTGTACTAAAAAAAAAAAACAACAACCAAATAAATAGGAAAACATAACTCTGAGTTAAGACTTTCTTCTTTTTAAAAGGATCTTTTCACAGAATTATCATAGAGATTTTCTTCAAGGGGAAGAGAAGGAAAATGTATAAGAAAGGGTTGTCTCCCTTTTAGAGGTTTAAACTAAAGTATCTCTCACAGATCTGACTGACACATAGAAAAGGAAATTTTCAAATGCTTGCTTTATTTATCTAAATAGGGTTGGGCTGGTGCTTAACAGTTTCAGATGTTTCTAACTTGGAGGATTATCATTAAGGGTACAGATAGTCCCCTCACAGCAGCTACTGCCCGAAGCTGCTCTTTGCAGCAGTGTTTTTTATATATCACTTGGGATTTATCTAAAAGGAGAGCTAGAAGGAATCTAGACATGTTCTAAACACAAGGAAAGAAAGACAGAGCTTGGGTACCCTGATGCTTAAATCTTGTGGACATAAAGAAGGCAGCAATACTGTAATTTGAGTAAAATGCTATGATCTTAAAATATAGTACAGTCATGCATGTTAACATGATCCAGTATAGAAAACCTATGCAGCAGACAGTCTGAGCAATCACACTGCAAGATCTAGCTTACCAGAACTGATGAATACTCTAAGGAAGTTAGATTGCCTCTGACCTGAAGCGAATTGCAGAGATCTTTGATCCACAGCCAGGAGAAACTCCACAAAAACAATCATTAAGTGCATCACCATACATCCCAGGAAATACCTGCAAAATAAAAAATAACTTAGACTTTCTGGAACTGGCAATGAATGAGCAAGCAAGAATTGCAGACAAAAGGGTGAGCTTTGTGCCACGTGGGAATCATGCACAACGGCCCTTCTAATGTTCAGAATCATGGAGCAGCAGAACAAGATCAAAGAATGAGGCAGAAGAAACTGTCAAGATGGCAAAGGGTATGGAAACCCTAATATGTGCCTTATCATGCTGCAAATTGCTGTTTATTCTCTCTCTCCATCTGTCAGTCTATTACTGGTCTAATGAGATACTGGAACAATTAAAGCCTAGTACGACCTTGTTCTGGATTTAAGCCCGATTTGTAGGAATTGTGTAGCAAATGGATGATCAGCTTGTCTAGCTACTCACAATTCACATTCCTGTCTGTAGTTGGATATCCTTTCTCCTGTACTTTTGACACTCTTCCATTCTTTTTACTTTACATCCCTTTGATCAGCTTAGGTAGCTACGTTTAATTTGCGAACTGCAGATTGTCTGATTCTGGTGAAAAGTCATTCCAAAAGTCAGCAACTCAGTTAGTTATCTCTGTTTGTTACCACCATGTGCAACTGCACAGCAATTCCCAGGGAGGGCACAGAAGGTGACTAGACAGTGCTGTAGAAAGATGTGCAACAGAAAGACAGCTCTCCAAACCACAAATACACATTGATTTACACTTGATAATCACCACAGTAACACACAGATGTCAAATGAAAGTCTGCTTAACATGTTCAACTAGTGGAATAATTTTACTTTAATGATGAACAGGCAATTGGTGCTACTATTAGTATTTGCCTCCAAAAAAATTTAATGTGTCAAACTCAGCTTAGTGGTATTGCTATGAATTTTATTGCACCTGAAAGGAAGAAGAGTATCAGTCCAATACAAAGCCATGAGGTATTGTCAATGTGATTTGCAAAATTATAATGTGCCTAAAAAGAAATAAAAATCAGCAACTAATCAGCGTCAGTTATGCCAATTCTTTTCTGATTGGCATTATTCTTTGAACTCCACAACACCATCTACACCTTTCTTTTCAATCTGATCATATAATTTTCTCGCATAGATCCTTAAAGCCTTTTCTGGTTGACATTACGTAGCATAACTTACAAACACAGCGTCAATTCGAAAAGAAAGAAGAAATACAAAAATAGAGTTCTTAAAATTTTCAGGTAGTTTTTAAATGCTGCATTTGGCAGTCCATTTCTGTATGCATCACAGGCATCTCCTCAGATCCATACTACGTAGATTGCTCTAAAAGTAATACTTCTATTTATTTCCTCAGAAACTACAACACATGCAAAGAGCGCAGTAACACTATTTGATAGAGCACATTATCAGCTACAAAACACTAATTTTCAACATCATTACTATATGATTATACTAACATTACCATGCATTTTCATGATGCTTATGAAAATCTACGTGGGCATTCAGAACATGATTCTTTCATATTGCTGTCACCACTGCTGAAGCATATCACCCACCAACTTGCTCTGCTCACATTCACTGTTTGATCTCTGTGAATACTCAACAAGAATCAATGAATGTCAGTGGGTGCTATTTTTTCCACACAGAGGAATTCAGTGACACGCATTTTCTTCATACACACTTCTGTGTCAAACACCATTCTGCAAGTCTGCCCTTCTGCTGTCATCTGTCTCCTGGCAATAAAATGTAATGGAATATTGGTGGGAATTTTTCAAGCTCTATTTCCACACCACCAACATCCACCTCTGATATTGGAGGCATAAATATAAAAATATTTTATATTTATATAAAAGGCAGTACTTTCAGGGCAGCTCTCCTATAAATAAAACACTGTGGAAGCTTGTAGGTTTCTGCTATGAGAAAATTCAGAAATTACAAAGCTACATTGAAAAAAAAAATAAAAAAATTAATGCTTTCACAACATGATACTTAAGAACTGAAATTTGGCATAAGTTAAAAATTAACTGTAAATTCACCCTAAACAGCATATGATTCATTAACTTTTCTTCTTGAAAGATGACATAGGCTATAATTAATTAAGGCTGCTTAGCGTGTCAGATTCTGATACCTGTAATCAGAAGCTCAAAGCTTTGACCATTCTTTGTATCACTAATCACTTTATGAACCTGTCCTGAAGAATTTGCTGTCTAGACCAAGATGGAATAACCTGACAGAGCATCATTTCCTCAGGAACACAAACCCTCAAGATTAAATAGTGACCACCCGATCAGAAATCTGAGCTTCTAATTAGATGCTTGGGTCCTAATTCAGCATTATATGGCAATTAAGGTTCCGTTCAAATTAAAGCATTAAAGCACCTAAGTTAGCTATGTGTCCCCATAGTTTTTTGAAAGCATATATTTTTTAGCTTACCTTGAGTTGATTACTTGGGTCTGAGGACAAGAGTAGATAGAAAGTGACTTCAAATGATTCCATTTGTTAAAGTAGAAATCTAACTCAATGACAGAAACAAACAAACAAACATAAAATAACAAAAAAAAACCAAACCAAAAACGAACAATATTTTAATATAATATTTTGTGTAAGGGATGTGCAGATTGTATGTTAATTTCAACACTGTTTTAAAAGGCATGTATATATTTTCATGTGCACACACGAGCAAATATATTTGTATATGGATACATGAGCATACATACACATGCTACAGTGAATTTAAAGAAAAGGAGATGCCATAGTGTCTTAGTGCTACAGATAGTGAAGATATCAGCCAGATGTTAAAACTCAAAAGCATCAAACAGCAGCGATCATTACAGTCTTCAGTTACCCCATTTAGAATTTACAATAAGCTAAGCAGAAAACCATTATTTCTACCCTCAGTATAAAGTTTTCCACAGGCTGCAAACAGTTTTGCAAAGGACTGACTCACCATCTGTTCTAGCTTCAGAACCTTTCTCCATGAAATTTCCAGGAGCCATTGATGAGATCCAGGAATATGAGGACGCCATTAGTTAGTATCATAGTAAGATTAAAATCCCTTAGGGCTCTCATCAAAACCAAGACAGAAAAAAACAGACAAGATATTATAATAACAAACCATAACACAAGGCATAAAATTAACAAACATTACAAATTAATCATACTTAGACAATTACAATCCATATGGCTAGTTAAATTCAATCTGCTACCTGTAGTGACATATTCTGGATACTGTATATTCAGTGCCAGTGTATTTCTCCCAGGATGTAATTACTTAATTTTGTGAATGAGAAAATGATGTGCAAAAGCCAATGTTTCCATGGATTCAATGCCCCAAGTCAGATAAAATGCATGATTGCTTATCAAATCTCATGACACTTTTTAACTCTATTTCATCACATTAACATTACCTTTAGATGTGTATAAACATTAATTTCACATTCAGACTCACTACATACATGCTAATAGGCAAAATAAATTGGGTTCAAAACTGAGTTTTCTACAAACAAGATCCATAAATTTAAGATGCCCTTGAATGGCAGGTGATTGATGAAATCAGTAATTCTCCTGAAATTTTTACATTGCTTGAAGCATACACATTTGGACCTTGAGAATCACCACCACCACCAGCTTTCCATTTCACTCGCATTTCAATAGCTCAAAGAAACTGGCCTTCAGAATCTGGTTCAGTCCCCTCCTTTGCCAACACATGACACGTCTTATCATGAAATGCTGCAAATTCTAAAACTCTGGATGTTGAGATCTCCTCAAATAAAGACCAATTCAGCATCCTAATATTTTAGTTCTACACAGGCTCCAAGGAATTTCATGATAATGCTTTGCCTTTTGGGTTCCCAACTTCTCTCCTAGAACATCTGGAAGATTCTGCTTAAATGCAACATAAGCAAATTAGCTGGGTAGCAAAACAGTATAGTTCATCACTTTGCCTTGAACAGACTTAACAAAAAGGAACATCATAAATAATAATACAGATAGGTTGCACAAAAAGTAATGCCTCCTTTTAGTTTTTATGGAAACTAACAGATACAAAGAACACAATCACACTATGTGATAGAGCAAATTCTAAGTTACAAAAAAATATTTTCCAGGGTTTTTAACATCAGCATCTACACATTTTCACCAGTGATGAACAAGGTGTTTTTACATGAAAACAAACAAACAAACAGCATTTACCTCAGAACTCTCTCTGAAGCTTTTTCCATCTTGTTATTAAGACCAGGTCAGCAGGATGAAGAAATGCAATACTCACAAAGGTAACCTGCCTACTGGAGGTATGGTTTTGAACAGGGGGGGAAATCACCTTTCACTTGCATTAGAATGACAGAACAAAGAAAAAAAAAAAGACTATATGTCATGTGTCTGGTCATTTGCAGTGCTTTAATACTGAACAATCAACTGCTTATTTGGGGTTGCTTTTATTGGCACACAGCTAAAATGTTAACTGATTATTAAAACTTCGTATTCATTGTCCACAGTGACTAGCAGACGATCAAAATGAAACACTTTATAAACAGTGAGTATGCAGGAGGGCATGAATAGGTTGAGACAGTGACATACTTGTAGGTCAAGAAATTATCACCTGTTCTTTCCTATTTAAAAATTCACAAAGTATTGCCAAAACTCAGCATGTGTACATAAACTCCAGATTTACTTCAATCCTTTCATTTCAGGGACAGAATTGCAATTACCACATTTAAATGCTCTGAGACCCTGGAAACAGCAATCCAAATTACTTCGCACCTATAAACAAAAGCAAAAAAAAAAAAAATAATTAAAATAAAGCAACTAAAGCAGACATTAGTTATCTGCAGCATTTTGCATGGTAAGAATGATGCAACGAGATACAAAATAAGTTACATGCAAACCATTTCTATCTGTTTTTCCAGTGGACAGGTAGAAAGAAATGAAATGTTTTCACTATCTTGATCCTTGACTTGAGGACATTACTTAGAAAATATGTACTTTTCCTTGAGTCCATAATCTCATTTATCTTCATTATTTCTGACTTGTGACACCTTCTACGTTCCAGAGAGGACAGTTAGTCTCCCTCATAGACAGCATGATGTGCCCTGAATGTGCTTAAAATCTATCCTTTGCTGTCACAAGCACGCTAATCCCTGAGGCAAGACAGAAGGCTTTAGAGCACAGCCTTCTCTGTGGCTAACAGCATAGACTTGGCCCTGATGACTATGAGCAGTAAATGCCATCCTTACTTAATAATATATATTTCATTAAAGAAAACAAAGGACAGTCAAGAATGATTACTAATGCACATCTTGAACAGTTGAAACCACCTAGTTTCCAGCCACATCCCTTATAATACCTTGTGAGAAATGCTACACTCACCATGGAATCCTGTGCTTGTCACATCTTATAGCTTAATTAAAATAATGTAATCAAAAACCTTGTGGAACAAATGTTGACTGAAAAAATTATGCTAATCCTATATGTACCTACTATTCAAATATTACTTTGAGCAGAATAAGTTGACTAATGTGTTAATAAAATGAAACATACCCAACTATCTTGTCAAATGCTATTTTTGTCTCAGCATTTACATACATTTGCCGTGAAGGGGGTACATTCTGAGTAAGAGCGATAAACACTGTTATGATTAAACATGTCTGACATGATGTTTTCATCTGAGCATTAAGCAATGCCACATGCATAGGAAACTTGCAGTCATGCAGACATAAGGCCAGTGGCCTCATGTCAAAATCAGAGTTACAGTGTGCAGGGCAGCTCGGATTAGTTAGGAGACTCATCAATTTCATTTGCTTGGAATTTGGCCCTGAGCACCCAGGTGAAAACTGTGGCACAAAGCTCGAACCAAATGTGATCTGTTAGGATTCAACTACACATTTCACAGAGATCAGAAGAGATTTGACACGGAACAGAGAAAATGAGCAGAATCTTTTCACTCTTCACAGCTACTGTCAGGAAACAGGAGGAACCCGGTCCCCTTACACAAACAGACACGCTTGATTCTGTGCCAGGAAGGATTTTAAAAGTATTGCACTTACAAAAATTGATAGTTAGGGAAAAAGGGAAGAACAGGAAAACTAGTAAGGAGGGGGACCAGAGAAGTGGTGCCATTTGTCCCTGTGGAAAAGGCCAGGTAAACCTATATAATTATGCACCCCAGCTTTCTTAGAAAGGACAGGTCTTTTAGCAGCCGCCTTTCCTCTACTCTCTGAAGGCACTGGAAAGAGATAATCAAGACCTGAGCTCATGCAGGAGTGTACACTAATGACTTGTCTGCTTTCTCTCTTACTGCTGCTGGCATTCGAGTACAATGCCACGAGTATTTCTCACATTCTTGCTACTGAATATGCTGGGAATCTTCTATAGTCCATTTCTAATGGATAGAGCCCTGCCCCCCAAATTCTTTAGTATGCTTGTTTAAAAGCAGCATTAGCAGAGAGAGTTTAAATTTTTCCTCTGTTACCCAATAAGATACAATACAATGTGCAGAGACATTAACTTTATCATATGTCTTCTTGAATTTGCAACTCTTCTGATGTCAACATTATTTCACACAAGACTGAAATCATCACTGTATAACCTCCACAGGGTGGAACAGAAACCTGAACGTATGAGACAGAGCTGTACTGCTGCCATTCTGTTGTTGACGACGAGAATTTATGCCTGATCCATAAATCAATCAAAAGCATCAATGGCTGGATGAGAACATCACATCAATTAACAAGATATCTATGAGCAACGGGGATGTTTTATAGTTACCTTTGTACTTTGACATCCTCACACTTAAAAACGTACAGAAAACAAATTATTAATACTAGCAATAAAAGAGAAGACTCAGGAAACCTCATTAGTAGTTCACAGATCAATAGACATTTTCTCACTCTAGATTAAAAGACCATAAATGTCTTAGAATTTGATAAGCACCAAAGACTGTTTTTACAGAAGCCAGCTTTCAAAAAGGAACCTTATGTGTTTTCCTAGAATAATGATATAACAAAAAGAGAAAGGAACTACATTCTGAAATTAGTTCACACAGAAGAACACTTGCGGTAAATCTGTCTTGGAAAAGAGGAAAAATCCTCCAATTATCTAATAAAATTGTGATGTTTTAATACTGTATGCCATCTTTTACCTAATGCTATTTATTTATATATCAGACAATCCAAATATTTGAGGTAGAGAATAAGTTTTCCAGATTACTTTTTTCTAAATTAAAGAAAAAAAAAAACATCCTTATACTCCAGTCTGGCAGAAACTCACATACATTCTTCAGACCAGTGATTATACAAAGGACCCCACTACAGTGAAGAAGGCCCAGAATACCAAGATAGTTTGTTGCCTTTGTTTGTTTGTTTGTTTTTCAGTTAGCTCAACATATTTTGATTCACAGAGATTTTAGAAGATGATACAGGTACTTTTTGCTGCTACATACGTTATAAAGATAAGCCTGTTAGCAGAAAAATAAAAAACCTCTTATGGCATATCTCATCTTTTCAGACAAAGAGAAATCAACTTGACAAAGGTGACAAAGAGAATCTTACTTATTCACTGCGAGGTGGCAAATGAACAGTGTACCATGTCCTGGAGTACTCTGGGGCTCTGGGGCTACCTATTTTTCTGAAGAAAAAAAAACAAAAAAAACATGCTGGAGATAAATTCATTGTGCCCTTTAAGGAAACGTGCTTGATTACAGAATGATTGGAGACATTTGGAAGTAGTCTGCCTTTAGAAGATGGCTAGTCACCAGAAATCCAAACAAGCACATATAATGCCCAATGCATCATAAAGACAGAGGCACAGCCTCATGTATCAGACATCAGGTAACTTCACACACTTCCAACGGGAGCATAGAATTCCACAACAGCTGAGTCTGCATGGAATTCTGAAGATCATCTTGCCCAAACAGCTCACTTAAATTGGATCAACTGGAACAGTTTGTTTGGGAAAAGGGCCTGTCAGGTTTGGAGTATCTCCAAAGATTGGGACTCCACATCCTTTCTGGTCAAATTGTTCCACTGTTTGACTTCTGTGACTGTAAATAAATTGGTTTTTATCTTAATTTCTTGTGTTTAAGTGGAGTTTCCTTTATTTCAATTTGCGTCCCTTGCCTTTCCTTCCAACACTCGGTAGCACTAAGAAGAGTCTTGCTCCATCTTCTTTACTCCTTTCCATTAAGTATTTATACACTCTGAGAATATATGACCTGAGCCTTCTCTTCTCGAGGCCAAACAGTCCCAGCTCTCTCAGGCTCTCATCATACATTAGATCCTCCAAGCCCTTAACTATCTGTGGCCCTTCAATGAGATTGCTCCAGTATGTCGATGTCTGTCACATACTGGTGAGCTGAGAACAAGAACCTGGCCTCACTGCCTCCATCTCACTTCATTTATTGGTGTCTTATGCCTCCTGCATACCTGTAGTGCCATATACTTTACTTCACAATAAAATTACTCATTCTTTATATCTGACCACAGGTTCTCTGCATAAGCTACATCTGCATTATTATTTAATGGATGGGAGACTTCATATATCAGAAATTATGACAGCTATTTTTAATCTTCTGGGAGAAGAAAAACACAAAATAGTCCAGGTTGTGCAGTTTTGTTTGAAAATTTTAGAAATTAAGAACAGTAGAATGTGGTAAATCATCATCTGTCAAAGTAACTCTAATGTTGTAATGACTTATATCAAGCCAAGCAAAACAAGGCCATTAATTATTACATTGCCTTAGATACAGAAGTGATACAACTCCCTTCTTAAAGTAACGCAACATGCATTGTCTCATCAGCAACAGCAGATATATAAATTAAGTGTATACAATTAATCAATCAGACAATTCCTGAATTAATTATGTAAAGAAAAATCAACACAAAGGGCAGGACTGTATATAACAACACACTTCCCTTTTTGTTACTAATATGTTTTATGTGACTGTCTGATTTAAAATGCAAAACCAAGAATGTGATCACTCTGGAACAGCTTCAGTGGCAAATTTCATCAACATTCCATCATTTGAATTGTTTGTATTTATATGAGGCACTACTCCTGTGCCCTTTAGTTTCATTTACAGTGCATATCATGGTGCTTTCCTTTGATCTGTCCTACTTGCCCAGCATATCTCAATATATTGTATGTTACAGATGTAGCTTCATTGCGTAGCACTATCTAAATACCTCTGAAGATCCTCTGGAGCCTGTTCTGTGACTGCACACTACATTTGCAGCAGCTTTAGGTAGGTCATAAACTCATCAGGAATATCGGTCCTAATATTTCATGATATAGACTGTATGCCTTTGGAAAGCTGCAAGAAAAGGCAGCCTCTTTAATGTGTGTGGAATAGCACTCCATCTCAAAAGACAGGATTATAGAGGACAGTGCATTAATGCAGCCTGATTTTATGATTTCACTGTCAAAGGTTATCAATCACTTATTTCCTGAATGCTACACTCCTTGGCATCACATAGCTTTTCTTACATTGCATAAAGAAAATCAAGAAAAATGAGAAAGTTCTAATCTTTCCTACATATACAGCACATGGATTCTGTGCATTCCTTTCTCAGTCTGTTGCTTATCTAGAGAAATATGACAAAAAAGACAAAAACGACTGAGATGTGAGTCACTACCACCAAACAAATCATTCAACTGCCACAGCCCATGCTTTTCTATGGTTTGTTATCTTTGATGGTAAATTTGGAGTAACAACTACGATTGCAAATGTGCCAGTAGTAAGCAGTAAAAGAACTGATACACAGTTCATTGTCTTTGGAGTTACTCTGATAACTATACTTCACACAAGCACAGTCAACATTTCAGAGTTTCTGTAGAACTCTACTTTTACCACTTAAAAAATATAACCTCTGCCAAAGCAACAAACTATATACACTCTTAGAGAATCCTAGCACTTAATTGAACTTAATGCTTCTGAAAATTACACCTATGAAGGGAAAAACATTAAAACTTTAATAACTACTGAACAACAAAGCATCATGAGGACTGACATCCTTGATCTTCTGGCTCATCTGGCCCAGCAGCAAACCTGACAGCTTCCTGAGGAAGAGTGCTACACACTTGTAGTGTGAACCCAAACAAAAATGGATGGTTTTCTCAGAGAAATAATGATGATATCACCTGATGAAGTAGAAGGCCAGCTATCAAAAGTCAGGCCTCCTTGCTTTGATCTCCTTTAAAGTTCTGACTTCCAGATAGATGAGAATGCATTCTTAATCATGTTTCCTTCAGTAATTAATGCTGATAGTGTTATTTAGCAAAGGTGAGGTGACCCAGATAAATTACCATGAATATATTTTTGTTTGATTACACTGGTAGAGCATCTTAAGTCACGAGATGGAACTTAACCATTATACTTCAGATCTTCTCATTGCAGCTAGTGCGCAGGTAGCCCCACATTTTTAAACAGCATGAGGAGGAGCAGAGAGCAAAGCTCTAGACAGATTATAACTCATACTGGTAGTTCTCTGTATTTTACACTTGATTTGAGAATTACTTTAAAGATCCACAAAATGGCAATTGGTATCACAAACAGAATTACAGAACTATTTCACATATGTAAAATGAAGATATTTTAAGAGTAATCTGATCTTGTATTTATTTCTCATCATTAAATATGAACCAGAGTTAGAGAAGAGAGGGCAAAAATAGACTTGGCAAGGACAGTATCATTTTGTTTGCAATGTTCCAGAAGATAATTCCCACCCTGCGTGATCCTTGTACAGAAGTAGATATTTCCACAATTCCATCTGCAATCCTTTTTCTCCATTTTCCAAATGCAAAGCCATCTTACCCAGGAAAAGCACACACCAGCATTCTCTCCAAATATAAGAAAGTATTATCTTCTCTTTTCTTACCATATGTGAAAGCTTCTGTAGAATTCTCACTGTTTTCCCTGTTTCTAAAGCCATTATTTTGCCCTACTGAGCTTTTCCTGCCTCAGTCAAGGCCAACTTCTTCACTTTCCTCCCACTGATATTTTTCACCTGCTTGAACAAATCCCTTCTGCTATTTATCAATCTGTGCTCTTTCATCTCACATGCTAGCAGACACCAGTGGTCTCTTTGCCAGCTCTAAATCTCCCAGGCTCATTAGTCCTCTTCTCCGCCCTTGATCTTCATCTCCTTCACCTTTGTGATTGTCTTCCACATGCTTTCTGATATCTGTGACTTTCCAGAAACCTTTTCCCTTAGCACTGCAGTACTTCTGCTTTCTTCTGTGACCATCTCCACATGATCCTCTAACCCTGCAGTATTTCTTGTTATTGCTGTAAACTGCTCACCTTGTAGTTTGCTTGCAGGTCTGCCAACCCTTGGCTTCTGAGGGATCAGGCTATTTCCTTTGTTATTTCCTGACCAAGATGTTCCATCTTTCTGCCTTCCACCCCATGCATCAGTCATCCTACTTTGTTCTTGTACACCTCTCCAACACATAGATCCCAGAGCTTTACTAAGATGTAATTGTTCATATCTTCCCCTTACCATCTGGTGAAATCAAAGTGACCAAATTTTCACATATCAGCTGTTTTTATCAAGTGCAAGAAAGCTATTGTTTTATTTATTTCCGAATTTTGAAATAATATTTAGAGAGCGATACCGCTGCATTAAGCTGCCTCCTCTCTTAAGTAAGAGGACTTAAAAAATATTACCCACCACTGTTTCCTGTTTAAACTCACCAGAACTTCCTCATAGATAACGAAGAAAGAAATTTGTTTCTTCATGTTCATGTTTTTAGTGCTGCAGCTGTTTGGAAGGGTCATTCCCACTGCTATGAAGAACAGATCTCACCATAAGCTTTAGACGTGAACTTTTTTTGCAACATTGAATTCCAAACTCAGGGGTAATGGAATAAATAAATGTCCATGCCTGCTCAATACCTTTACCTCTAGCAACAGGGCTTCTGACTAACAACCACCTGACTGCACTCCCAGCGCAAACTGCTTTTTAACTCTGTAGCAGGACTATAGTAGTTTATAAAACAAACTCTTTAAGCTGCTAATATTAATGCAATGAAATCACCAACACAGTAATTTTATCTTTCCAGGTAAAACAACTTCTGCTGAGCCACAGGAAGTCACAAACAATAATACAGACAACCATTCTCAGAAAACCTCTTCCACCACCACATATAGAAGTCAACTAGAGACCACTCATTGATTTGGAGTAGGTCCTAATTAGTTGGGAACAGCATGCGCTTGCTCCAGCACTCAGGGGATGAAACGGTTTGTTAGCAGAGCACATTGTTTTGATTAGTGGTCTAATGAACTAACGCCTCAAATTAGCAGGAAATGCAGCATCTGGTCAGCATTTCATTGCTTCCTTAGGCCCCAGTTGCACCTTAGTACCCCCTCCAACTCTCCTGTACCATATCCCAATACACAAGAAAATGGAAGGAAGCATTTACTATCAAGAGAAAATAAAAATAGAGTTAATATTTTAATTACAAGAGAAAAGAAATAAGGGGTTGCTGAGTTCATTCATTATTCATTCATGAATCTATTTGTATCCAGCAGTACTTTTCATTGACATTTACATACTAGAATACATAGAGATGTTGTCTCTGAGCAAATAATTTCACTAGTTTCTAACGTTCCTCCTGCTCTGATCCCTACCCAAAATTATTCTAATCTATAGCGATTCCATATTTCCACACAGCTTGACAGTTTGATTATTTAAGTACTCATTCAGTGTACTAAGGACCGTAATCACCCCTTTAAAAACATGAAGCTCTCTATAAGGCCTCCAATGTCTGAAATACATAAGGATCATCACCATCATAATAGCGTGGCAGCTGTGCTTCCTGTAAGCCAGAAAAGTTGGTCCTATATACAACAGACACACCTCAGCTACTGTGTGCCATCTGCCTAGTTAGCGGTTAGGCAGTCACAGCAGATAGAAACAGCTGCTCCTGACAATGTGAAAAACATCAGTACTTCCTTAAAGGCTTTGGCAATGTGGATAAACAATTTCAGTGAAAAGAATATTTTAAATTGCTGCAAATTTTCGATGCAACTGCTATTATGCAGCACACCACAACAAAGTGATTACACTCAGTAGAATGGATTTTGTTCTGCAACTTTAAGAGGTTGTTTCTGTTATGTTTTTTGGTTTGTTTTTTTTTTTTTAAACAATTTTTTTGCAGAATATCAATTAATGAAGCACAGAAACCATTGTCCTGGATAAGGAGGTTTCATGATTTTCTTCCTCTCTCTTATTATTTCAAGGAAAACAATTTTTAGCTTTTTCACTTATTTATTTATTTATTGTGGACTACATCTTGTGCTCTTTATTTAGGTTATTGACACGAAGACTGGGTTTCTGTCAATACCATTTATTTTGGCCTACAGCAACATTATTATTTATAATAAAGCAAAACATCATTACGCATTTACCACTGTGGGGATGGAGGGTGTTTGGAAAGGGGGGTAATACTTGCTCTTAGCACCCCTGTGCCAAAGGGTGAATTTTGTTTGAGTAAACGTTTCCCAATGTAATAAATAGGACAGCATGCAATAGAGCATGGATGAATGGCTATGTGCTATGCAAACAATTCACATCAACATAGTTTTCTTCTTCTCCCTTTTTTTTCCTTATATAGAAATGGGAAAAGTCTAAGGGTCTTACTCTGGAATTAATCCATTCCCACTGCAGGTTCTATGCCCACTCCTGCTATCAGAGCTATCTGTTGCAGCTGGTTGCTGGCAGGAGGAATGGAACATTTAAAAGTTATCTCTTCCCTGCCTAACCAGGCATATGGGAGCAGCCACACCCTTCCTGAGTGGTCACAGTCTGAAGATGGAGAAGCAGATCACTATGAGTAGGCCCCAGAAGTGTGGAAGTCAGCCACAGAAACAGTTAGCAGGACAGATTCCACCTCAGAAATTATTAACGAAATAAAGCATGTGTTTAAAATAAAACAAACAAACAAAACAAAAAAAACACAGTGCTGTCTGGAAACATTACTCAATTGCATTTTATATTTTGAATGTATTAAACTTTCAAGCTATCCATAACAAACACGAGTTTTTATATTAATTGTGAGCAGATCAGTAATTGGAGACAAATTAATGAGAAACCTGCTGTCACACTATAGCATAGTTTTTTAATGGATGTCTTTAAACATTTGGACAAAATATCTACGTATTTTAAATGGTAGTTCTTTAACTGGTAAATGTAATTATCTGACTCTAAAGCAAAAAATATAAAAGGACAAAAATGGGTTGAATCAAAATACTCTGTCATTGCCAGACATAAGCTACAGAATATCTTTTCAACAATTGAAATTATTCTTTATTTTCTGCTTTTAAAAATGCATTAGTGTAATTGCTCTGCAACAAATTACCTTCTGTGCTATAAGTGTGGCTACAGCGTCCCTTGCATGTACATCAATTGTGCATATTGTCACGATGTTCTGATGATCACCAGGGGTGAATTCCCCTAACAGCATGTTTATAAGGGCATTCACTTGAGCAATCTGCAAAACAATTATATTTCAATGGAGATATTACACTGTGGGGGGAAAAAAAAACACTATTATATGTCAAGTGCTAAATGAAACAGTTGTAGAACCAAGACATATTTATTGGTGCTTTTAATCAAAGCAAATAAATTCTGCAAACTAATAATGGTGTTGTTTTCTTACAATTTTAATTTGACTTTTTAGTAACAAAAATATGCTTTTCAGCTGGTGCCTTGGTCTCAGTCTCAGAACTCATAAATAGTTGTCTCAAATTGCACTCATACTGCATCCTCAGAAGTATGCAAAAGCTACCAGGTATTTCAATTAGCACATATATACTTACACATACCAATTTCAAAATGGTCACAACACAAGGCATATTTACTACAGGGAATGCAGGGAAAAAAAATATTCTGTTTGAGGCCTGACACAATGCCTGTTTTATGTGAGAAGAACAGGAAATTCAGGTTAACCAAACCATCCAATGGATCCCTGAACAGCCTCCTTCACCAGATTTCTAGGATATTCATCATCCTGATGGAAATAGTGACACTGAAAAGTTGTCCCACAGTGCCTACTTCCACAGCCCAGGAAGCCACTGGCAGTCACCATAGGTTAGTTTTATTTCAAGGCATCTGGATATCTTACTATAAAACCATAGCACTGCAATTAAAAAAAAAAACAAAACATTACATGATGTTATGAACATCACAGACTTTGTCTTGTTGCTTCTGAAGATCAGTCTTGCCAAAAGTGCTTCCAAAAAACCCAAGACATGCAGACATAAAACCTTTTGTAGACTGGATGACTGCATTTCAGAGCCCTGGAGGCAGATGGACTTATATTTTATTTCCAGGCTCTGCATTTGAGTTAGTTATGATGGGAAAATCCCTACTGTGTTGTGGCAACAGAGCTCTCAGCTCCCTTGCTGGTGCGGCGAGTGCCGTGGACTCCCTTGCTAGTGCAGAATGAAGGACCTTTACTGTAGGTGCTTACAACCTTTTATACCAGCGCAGCAACTGGTCACATGTAGGAGCCAGGCGCCTTGTGTGTATTTACATCTGGCTCAAGTTACTGCTGAGCTTTTTTACTCATTAGCAATCTAATGACTTTCTGTACCCCACACCTTGTCAAATATACCATAATCTGCTGGTGTTTACCTGCTTTCTTCATTACCAGTACAGAGTAGCCTGTGAAGGTCACAGAAATTCACAGAGAGCAGGATGAGAGTCACTGGGCTCAGGTATGCTTGTATCAAATTTTTCCTCCCTCCCGAAGCTCTGACAACAGCCAGAAAATAGAATATAAACCTAAGAGACAGAATTCAAAGTAAAATTCACCCAGATCACAACTCAGGTCCTCAAAGGAAAAAAATAGCTACAGATCCACAAGGGGGATAAAATCCCTAAATTTTGTTTTTTCTCAGTACACTCACTACACAAACAACATGGCTCACACCCTTCACAATGTGCAACAGTGACTGGATTTATAGTCTGTGTTCCCTACCAATATGAAAAGAATGATTGTGGTTGCCTACATCCAAAGACACAGCAGTGGATCACTGTTCATATTACTCAGTGATTGCATATAATTTGGCATCAGTGAAACAACTGCAGCTCTGAAAAGGTTGAGCTCTGGGCTATTATGAAGTCTAAATTAACTCTCATCACTTGAGTGAATGATCCATTCACGCCAAGGTCAAATTCACTATCTGAGCAGTATGGGAAAGATGACACTACAGCTGACTGACCTGCAGTTGTGTCTGGATTTTCATTATTTTCTCATACAATTTGGACATTGCTGAAAACATTCAATTACCCATTTACTGTGAAAAATAAAAATCTTTGTGGAAAAATTGTAAAATTCAATCTATCCATCTTTTTCCCCTTCCTTTGCTACGTGGGTTCAGAGAAAAGTCCGAGAGCTGCATGCGAGTGAATGACTGAAGTTGGTGTGGCCCACAGATCAGACACCTGAACACACTGGTGAGAAAGGAGAACAGGGAAGAAAGGACGCTAGTAGGTGCTTGAGAGAAACAGAGACTAAGGTCTCCCAAAATTAACAAAGCTCTTTCCCTGGAGGAGGAAATTTATTCATTATTGTTTCCTCTTATATCCCCACTTTCAGCTGATCAAATATGCATCTACATGTGGTAGGATAACCTGAAATGTTTGTATGTTTGTTTTTCCTGAATAGTGATTAATAGTTAAAATAGAAAATCTCTTGCAGAACTCTTTTTTTAACAGCCACTTGTAAAGGTCAAAACTTTAAATTTTTAATCAGCATTAGATTCTGCATCCAGCTGCGCTATCCTGAGTTAAGTTCTGATCCTCCACTGCTCTAGGCATCCAGTGTTTCAGACTGCACACCACTGCAGTGTGAGCATCATTTAATACTGGTGTCTGGCAGAACTGTAGGAAGACAACATGGTATGTCAGTGGTAATACAGATCTAGTGGCAAAGTCCCCTTGTGGAGGAGTGGGAAATAAAAACAAAACACTATACTTACATGCCCAGGTCCAGGAGTGCCTACAAGGGAGAGGCAAAGAAAGAGTGCATGCAAGAATGGTGCTTTGTAAATCTGGCAGACAGTCCTAAGATGGGCAACAAAGAGCCACATTTTCCTCCAGACTTCCCGCCCCCAGTGCTGCCTATCTGGCTCCAAACTTAGGACAGCTGGAACTTCTCCTTTTAGAAGCAATAGCTAGCATAATCCAGAGGAGAGTCTATGTTTGCTAAAATTATTTGCCTCACGTCTTTCTAATTCAGTAGAACATTATGCAAGAAAACACATCACCAGATAATTGGACCTGTTCTTCACAAAGCATTGGTCTTTGAAAAGTATATATACACCAGATTCTTATTCTCGTCGAATGCAAGATCAGTAACACTGTCAAATAAGTTTATCACTTTGCAAACTGTTGACAAACATCGAAGAAATCCAGAGTTAGAATTACCTGCATTTAGCTGAGCACAGCAATTACAGAACGCAGTCATCTAGGATGAAAAGTTCCCCTACTTTCAGTAACTTCACTTAGAAATGTTTTTCAGTAAGTTTATCACAGAGAGAAACCAGAGCTACAGAACCCAGCTCCCAAACAGTCTGTCGAATCTTTCCGATCAAGAGTGAGAAAGGAAAATGAGTGAAGCACATTTTAGGAGTCCTTTTAGAAATATCAGGTTTTTTATGTTAGAAAGATCATAGTTGTTACTGAAGGAACTAAATCAGCTTCAGGTTAATGACAAAATGAAATCAAAACCAAACAGGGTCTATTCTTTCTATACTGCAAGCTTCCTATAGAACCATTGTCTAAACAGCCATCCAAAATACAGGAAGAAAACTCTCTAACTCCAAACTTGTGTTAGAAAGCAGCTTTCCTTTATTCCTCACGTTTTTTATCAGGCAACTTGACAAATCAAGCACGCTCTCTCAGTGTTCAGGTTCTACATTTAAACAGTTAATATATACATATGTAGTACATTGGTTTACATATTCATTCTTTCCCAAGAATTCATTAATGTAAGGTAATATCCCTCTGTGCATGCGCTATTGCATCTAGGGTGGTTGTATGACCACATATTTTATCCCCGTTGTTCCATCATTACCTTCATCACAGAGACTTTTGGCTGACCTTCAGGTGTTTTTCCCTGTTCTGGCAAACTTCCATTGCTTGCTAGGCCATAACGAGCAACTTAATACATTAGTGCACTCTAATCCAAAACAATATATGAGAAACTCAAGGAAGAAGTACTTGCACCTGGTGAACGCAAAGACAAAAGTAGACTATTTTGACTCCAGTTCTTCTTTTGAAGCAGGATCATTGAGGCAAACAGGGCTGTTCACACAAAGTTGAAATAAAAAAATTTAGAGCTAGCACTCATGTTCCTTTTGCTAAACTAATGTGCTGGTCCTTAAACTAGTATACTGATCCCTATAGCTAAACAAACCAGCCTATATCAAAATAGGGTGTTTGAGATCACCAGACAAAAGAAGCTGCAAAATTGAAAGTACTTCCATAATTTTAAGGTCCTCAGCATTTTCAAAGTGTGTTTAAGTCTAAAGGACTAATATACAAAACAGCTATGAGATCTAGAATCCCATCAATTCCGATGTCACTGGAATAAGTCAAACTAGTTCAGCACACATGCATGCATGGCAAATCTTCAAAATACAAAGGAGTTGCTTCTGTCTTTCTGCTTTATGTCTGAAGTGTGTCTATAACAAAACTATACTCTTGGTAAAGGGTTCGCCAGAAAGAACATATTTTCTCCAGATGGATTTGTGTTATTTTAAGTCACAGTATTCCCAACTCATTTCTACGAAACATAATTGGTGCTTCCATTTTTAGATAAGTTCCTTGAAAGTTACATTGTCTTGATAACATACTAAGGTTATTTGAAACATTCAAAATGAACTCTGCATTGGTGATGGGAGATTTGTAATTAGAAATGGAGTGCTGGTTTCCAATAGATTATAGTCCAAATAAAAGAGCACTGACTCAAGACTTATGTATTTACAAAATTTCTGCAGATTTCTGATGAGCCACAGAACCTCTTTTTGGTTCTCCATTGGAGAGACAACAGCAATTTCCTGTCCAGCGGGTAAAAAAAGACTGAAATCCTCACTACCCTGAATTCAACACCAAATTTTCACTGAACTTTACAGTGGCTGAACTCAGTGGCACCAAAAGCCATAGATAGGCTTCGCATTAGGAAGAAAACAGTAATCTTTTTATTTGTTTTAACTTTTCGTTTCTAGACCAATTTCCCACCTTAATTATGAAAATAAAGGCAGATGTCTGAAATAAAATAATAGTGATAAAAACCTAATTCAATTCACTTAATATAAGCAGTCACTTAGCGTATGGGAAATTGATAATCACAGCCTGAACCTCTGATTAATCAGCTGAGACAAGTATTGGGTCAGCTGTGGGAGCACAGGTGAGAGTAATTTAGCTGTGCTCCCGGAAGGGGTGGAGCTTGACTCCACCTCCTCTAGACCTCGGCTGATTCGCCCCTCCCCCCCCCTCCTCCAGCCAAGGCATCGGTATTGGTGAGTTTTCCTTTACAAATAACCTTTTGAATTATCTTTGCTACCATCTTCATATTATTCAACCTTACACTTAGAAATCATCTTCAAATTTCAAAGTGCTTTTTTGAGGAACATAGTCATTCTGACTGTTAGAGGAGAGGGAAATGTAACGCAGTAAGACACGTCAGCAAGACAGAACTGCACCTAGGGAAAAGAATTCACATTCTCAATTCCAGAAAAGAGCACACAGTTCATTTTTTGACAGCTCCCTGAGGTGACATCCAAAGAGAAAAACCAGAGCATTTCATAGCTGACCCAATGGTATTAAAAGTAAATGCAAACTAAAACTAGCCTAATACATGTTACTCTTAAAAAACATTATATTTTAGATCTACATATATAAATTACAATTTTTTGTTGTGCTTGGGGCAGTAGGGTTGACTGCTGTAGACCAGTCATTGCAATGCTGAGTTTCTCAAATTGCTGTGAATAGCTGATGATGTCACTCTGTTATTCCTTAGAGAAAAGAGGATCATATAGATGTTCCATAATGATTCTGACTTTAGAATTTGTTTAGAGCTGTGAA
The DNA here is from genome assembly GCF_054131305.1 of Coturnix japonica. Lineage (NCBI taxonomy): Eukaryota > Metazoa > Chordata > Aves > Galliformes > Phasianidae > Coturnix > Coturnix japonica. The sequence continues at coordinate 18,241,735 of NC_140669.1, forward strand.
TGTCCACAAATATCCATCATTATGATTTTAGGCTACTCAGAGAGAATAAAATAGAGATTAGCACAAAGCAGATTACTCTCAAAGTACTCTCAGCAATTATCTAAATACATATATTATATTGCAAACCTTAAATTATGATGATACCTGCTCATATCTCAAAATATGAATGGAAGTAAGACTTTTTCTTTCAGTTGCATAGAGTACAAAGTCAGAACACAAACATTACTGTTTTGCTAAATGATGAGTTCCAAATTTTGAGATTTCTTTAACTTCAACCATTTCCAGATTTCTAACCATTGACTCAAAAGCAACACACACATCCCAGCCCCATAGTGCTTTGACAAGTCTTCATTTCTTATGCAGCAGACAGACAGTTGAAAACACTAAGGCAGGATGAGTGACAAACAGAAGCAAGCAGGCTAGCGAATGCATCTTGGAGTCTGACTTCTGAATCTCACGTGAAAGCCAGCTGGGTAATTTCCTGATTACTAAAGGAAAAAATGAATTCAGAAGGATATTTTCAGAAGTACTTTAAGATTTGGGAGTTCAATCCTGTAATACTTGTTTCCCCAATTTCTGAGCTACTTTGAGTTCAAAAGCTCTCTAATGAAGGGAATTTAACAAGCAACAGGCTTCTACATAATGCAGAGTACTCAGAACAGGAGAGATTATTTCAAGTAGGAAAACACCGTTCATTAGGGAAATGATCACATTTGCAAATGTTCTGAGCTCCATCTCCATGTGTTCAACATTTGTTTCCATGGAGTTTTCATCCAATCTTTAATACTTGTCTATGAAATTTAAAAAATAAACAAACAATTTCTACAATGTTCTAAGCAAAGCCTTATGCAAGTGAAAATTAAAGGAAGCTTTTGAACTCATCAGCAGGTGAATATTTATAAATACATATGGTATACAATGTCCGTTTCAAAATTAAAGACCTAGTGATGCTGAAATTTAATCTAAGAGGATTTATATTCTTTGTTCTTAGTGCTAGAATGCTGCTTGTTATAAGGAAAGAATCCCTGCTCAAATTTCATGGATTTCATTTCTTTTTCCCTTTTGTTCTCAAAGTTTTGAACACACTTTAAATGTACTATTGGACCAGTTTGCTTTCTATATGATGCCTTTTCAGTAGCATTAACTGACAAGTGAACTGCAACAAAACAGAACAATAACTGTTCTTCTGAAGCTTGAAATACAAGTATCTTTAAGTATTTTTAAGTTATTAAAATACTTTCCTGCTTTCCTTGAGGATGGATTTGTCTCAAGAACTTCAAAGAGAATTCAATGAAAGTAAAAGTTTGGGACCCCTGGAAACAGAAAATGAAAGTATACTGATGCAGGGAAAACATGTAAGGGATGATTCCAAATAAAACAGCATCTTTAAATGGGATTTCTCATTTGGAAATAATAACACTAAAAAAATCTCTCAATTGAACATCTCTTCTGGAAAAATCACCTGGAATTTATGTTCAGTAAACAGCACTGCAGTACTGCTACTTTGAATAATGTACTGTGCTGGTTATAGCTGCACCAAATACGAAGTGATTAATCCTGAGAAATTACTCATCTATGTAACTACTGTAGTGGACACTTGAACAAGATGTACAACTAAAATTCTAGATAACTTCCACATGTAAATGAGTGCATTAGTATCTGAACGCCCACCTGACATTTAGAAACAGGGCTTTGATTTGAGACTAAGGACTAATCCAATTCAAAACTTGCATATAAGTCTTAAGTATCTCAAATTCCTATTAACCAAAGAGAATTACGTGCAAAATCCCCCTGTAACTGCAACTCTGTTGCAATGGTGAAGTCTAATTACAGTACAAGATAATAAAGCTTATAAAACCTATTTAAAAATAAGATGTGGGTTCCATTGATTTTCAAGCTTATATCAACTTCCATTTAAACAAACTGAACTACATTTGGTTCATTGGAAACAAAAATAAAAACTCAGGAAGAGCTCTTGCTTCCTAATCTTGTCAGGCACTCTGTTTCATCTGAACAGAGGGAGCATTTCCTATTATTCCACAACAATACCTTCAACTCTGAGGTAACTCTGTGCACTCACGGACATTAAAATAAATTTTGTCCTCTCCTGGAGGCTGAATGGTTTGCGTACAGCTGCAATTACCTCTGAGGAAAAGCTGGTGAAAAAGGAAACCCGTGATGATCACTGAAAGGAACTCCTGTCATTCCAAACAAATACAAGTGAAGCTGGAAGCCAGATTAGCAACTTAATCATAAACTATAAGTCAATAGAGAGGATTCCGTTATAATCCATCCAAGGACAGGTTTTCGTAGTTCTTGTGTTATAGAATAGGAGTTCTGCAAAGGTTATTCTTCTAGGGGATTATTAAGTGGCCATTTTGAAACCTCCTTTCTTCAAGCTAAAGGGAATACGGCAGAAATCAAGAGAGAGTTGTAAAATTTCCTGAAAGACACCATGAGGAACAGCCCACCAGGAACCATGTTACCATTCGAATCTATAATAACGTGCATTTAGGTTTGGAATTTCTCCAACTTCAAACTGATTTGCAACATTTCATAAAAATTAAAAATTCAAAAAAACAACAAAAACCCACACATTGTTTCCTCCTTGATGACCTCTGAAACATTTCAGCTTTGGGCACTTTTTACAGCCATGCACAACAATTTTCAGAGCATAAAATAAATAAACAATAGATCCCATACCCCAGCAGAGCTAGTAAGTACCATTACAAAATCACTATCATTCACTGTCAGATACTGAAAAGGTACAAACTGAGGCAAGCAGTGTGACCCCCATGGGTGCACATGGTGCTATATGAGGCTTTTTCCTCTCACTACTCTTCATTGCTTGTTTGTGCAGACACCACTAATGAATTTCCATCCAAAGAAAGATGAGAATAACAAACTATAAGCACTTATGTTGCAAGGCAAGTTAAACCTAATCTGAAGTCTAAGCTTCTAGTATTTTACAGTTCACAAACAGAATAATCTCTGATTTTTTCTTAGTTCTCAATTAGTCCAAGTTCACAGGTTCAGAATACTTGAGTAAAAACTGCACATTTCAAAGTTCCTTCTACAGCCATTTACTCTGCATATGTGCTAAGCTCAAGGCATGTTCAGAGTCTGTTCTGTGTTCAAGTCTATTCTATTTATGACATATTCTCATACCTCTGTGGTGTTTCCGGATCCTGCCCATTCAAGAACTGAGTTGCAGACATGGGAATCAAGCCAGATTCTTTCTTGTGGCAACAGATGGTGGTAGCATGCCTAGAAAATGGAATGCTGTCAGTTACTCAAATCCTTGTTCCGTTACTGCACAACCCTTAGAAAGACTAGATTTTTTAATTTTATTTTATTTGTACCACAGCCTATGACTGTATTACTTTGTTATTGACAAGTCATGCTTCTGTAAATAAGTGCTATAAAGCACCTAGGGCATTTAAAGCTTGCTCGGCTAGATTTGTACTGTCATACAGATGATGATTATATTCATTTCTTTGAAAAATGCTCCAAGATTTGTGGATGAAAAGTAAGGATTAACTTGACATCATCATTTTGTCCAATTAAACTACTTTGAAAACTGAATTTGAAAGATTTGCCTCACCCACAGAATTTGTGCTTCTGAAGTTACTGTTGCTGTAAAACAGCTGCAGTTCTAATCACACATTTATTTACTTGTGGGAATCCTTTCACACTCAACGTCTCTTCAGTACTCTACTTCTGCATCAATGAACCTCTGGCTGTCCAATACCCACCGTCATAGGAAGATGCATTCTACACCTGCTGCCCCAAGTCACCAGGAAATCATCCATAACAATAAAATAAAAAAATTAAGAGATGAATGTATATGCAGCTAAAGAAATGTGAAGAAATTAAAAAGAAAGACACTTATATCTATCAGTATTTTATGATCTTTTCTATTTGTCCTATCACCTAGCTAAAAGATCTACAGGATTTTACATAATCAGTGTATTGCACATGCTCAGTCATTCCCTTGATGTCCGTTCAAATTCAACTTTCTCTCTTCTTTAAGCAAATCCTATGGTTTCTATAGCCTTTGCCCAGATACTGAGAAAATATTGACTGCCATCTCCTTGCTTTCAGAACTTTGAAAAAGGAGAGGCAGTGCCTTTTGTGTTAACAAGCTTTTTGCTTAATTTTCTTAATTGTTAATAATTTCCTTAATTATTCACAAATTATATACAACATAGGAAGTACACAGTAATTCCAGCTGTTGATGGGGGGGGGAAGGCAAGAAGGGATTCAATTCTCAGTATTTCATCATATCTCTCTCAATATATATCACGAGTTTCACATACACAGACAAACCATACTTTGCATGAGGCAGTGAGCAAGAATAACATACATCACACAATAATTTCTTTATCTGAACATAGCAGTACCCAGAAAACTTTGAGGTAAGCACAGATGCACTTGGATTTTGAAGTGTAGTATGACCAAATGGACCTTGATAGTGTCCCTTTGCACTGACCGTTTGGGCAAAATAAGTAAGAAACAAATTAGTAGGAGTAGATAATTTCCCAGGAAGAGCTACCAAGCCTTAAATGTAAGAATGGTGTAAGAAAAAGTCTAAACACACATTATGTCTGCAAAAGGAATAACTATAATGACCTTCATATCTTTTCCTGCTGTGCCTTCCCCTAAAATGCCTGTGGAGGTCAGTAACGCATAAAGTTGATAGGCGACTGTGAGTACCAGGTCCATGGAATTTACTGACGATGGAATCTTTCCTTCACAAATAAACAAAGGTCTTCTCACTGTCAACGCTTCACAGAAAACTGCTGGAGGAGTCATACATTTGTTAATAGTGCTATGGCTAAGCATATATAAATTTAAGATATATACACACACTGCTTTCACACACTATTTTAAACACACAAAGACTGTAAATGAACTTTAAGGCAAGACAAAGCAGATTACCTCTGTCCCAGAGAGTCTGCTCAGAGTACAGTATTGAACTGTACTGTTTAATAGTCCATCGTATCAGTGAAAGAAGAAAATCAATCTGACTTTTTTCTCCTTTGCTACTTACCTTTACAGTGAATGAGATCTTTGCTAAGCAAACCAGTCGAACAAGCTCTTTTTGAGATAGATAAGAGAGCAAAACATTCTGTATATTTGGCTGGAGCAGATACAAGGCAGAACCAAAACCTGAGAACTGCAGCAAAAATACAAATAAATATTTCATGCAATTTATTAGAAATAAAATATTAAGCAACACTTCATCCTCAATGTGTACATATATAGTTTCATTTCCTGAGTCTAGCATACAAATGCACCTATATTAGGCTGTAAATGTTACCCACACACAGCCTTGAACAAGCAGCTTTTGTTACCAGCTACTTCTGGTTCTGAATGGATGCTCATTAGTAACACAAATGCATAAGCTCTTTGTATATGGAAAGGAATAAACATCAGCTTACAGAAGGTAGAGTTTGTTACAAAGATGTTAAGAGATTTGGTTAAAATCTGTGTGTGGGTATTTACATTTATTGTTATCAGGAAAAGAATGCGCTTGCTTATCTCAAGTTACTTAGGTAAGATGATTCAAGAACCTAGTTAGAACAAGCAAAACCAGTTCAACATAGGGTCAGTGGAGATCTAGCTAAGAGTCAGCAGTCCATAACATCTAATTAAACCTGTCCTAAAGGGGACATCTATGTAGGTTATTCTGAAAGTAATGCCTCCTATTTATTTCCATGGAAACTATGACAGAGAGTACAATAACTCTATTTGAGAGTGCTCATTTTCAGCTTCGAAACACTATTTTTCAACACAGTTATATAGCTATGCATTTTGGCCAGCTCTGAACAAGAACCTGCATGCCATCAGAATCTGCATGGCCATCTAGAAAGTGGATCATCTTTCACATCACTGTCATCACTGCTGAAACACACCACCCACCATTTCACTGTGCTCACATCCCCAGGATTTGGACTCCATAAACTCTGATGAATGTCAGTGGGTGCCATTTTTTCTACATGGACACACCTTTGCTTCCATTCTGTCAAACTGCCCTTCTGCTTCCATCTGTCTCGTGGCAATAAAATATAGAGGAACACCACTGGGAAGGTACAGTCTCATCTGTCTCTGATGTTATGGGCCAATGGAATAAAATAGGAGAAACCTTCATAAATTGCTCAGATGAACTGCACCCAGAAAGTCCTCATTTCTCTCCACTGACTGCAAAAACAGTCTGTAATGACTACTTCAGGTGTCAATACTGTATTTAGCCCAACTTTACAAACTGTCTAGCTGCCACTTGATACTTGGATGCTTCGGTATTATCAAGAGAAAACACGTTAATTAATCTTACACCTACTTTAAGACATGCTGATTCATACAAGCCTGTTCCATCAAAGTCCTTTGCTAGTGGGTTTACAGGAGGACAAAGGCTCTTCCAAACTAACAAACCTCAAACAAGTATACATCCTTTCCACGATTCTTTTCTGGCTCTCATATTGGGAAATATACTAAAACAGCAGCTCCATTCTAGTCATAATAAATAATGGGATATCCCATCTGTGAAAAAAAATATTTGAAGCAATGCCACTAAAGACTAAAAGTCTTGATATAATCCAGCCCTTAGAAACCCTGTATTCAATTCAGTTTGCAGTGGTTCTTTTCTATCTGGACAAGTCACCATACTATGAGGTGATCTGTGTTCTGACCTTCAGTGATCAGCAATGACCATTCCTTCAGAGGAAAATAGTTGAAAACATCTTGTAGCTGAAGAATCAGATTCCCGGATTAACAGCTACTGTGAAGTAGTTTACTTTTTTTATACAGTGCTTCTGTTTGCTATAGAAAAATATAAATATACCAAGGAGAATTTCATAGCATTGCTTTTCCAGAACAAGTGACAGTAATACTTTTTCAAGTAAGTAGAATTTGCAGTTAATTTTTGAAAAGCAGAAGAGTGATGCCACAAGCTAAGATTTTTTATGCTTTACATCCTTACATCTGCTTTACTGTAATTCTTGCAAGCCTAAGCAATGTAAAATGTGAGAGCTTCATTTTGAAATCAGATATTCTTACTAAATCCCTCATCCTTTCATTAAACTATTACAAACAAATATTTATGTAATGTGTGTTAACACACACAAAGAGGCAAAGCAGTAAGAGAAGGAAAGCAAAGTTTCTTTTCTGATTTCTTCATAGAATGTTTTACTACCAAGTTTCAGAATTCCAGTCTTTCAAAAAGTTGAGAGGGAAAAATAAAATACTTGAAAATAGTAGAGTAAGAGTAAAGAAAGATCATCTAACAGCACATTCATCTTTGCCCACCATCTGCTTTCTCTTAATTTCATTTTGCCTGCTTTTCAATAATTTTTGCTTACGTGTGCATAAATAATCTAAATTTGTGCTGTAAAATACACTAATATTCAAATGAGAAAACAGGGGGCTTCCTTAATGTATGCTGTAACCACAAGAAACAGAGGAGAAATGAAAGGGAATAAGTTTCCATGGCTCTTTTTCCCTCCAACCATCTAAGCGATCTCTAAATTCAGAAAAAATAAACAATAACAAACATCTGAAACTCTTTATGCTTTTCTCTTCATGGACGTTCTCTCTACTCCTTCCTTAAATGAAGGCAAATAATGGGAAGAGGCCTTTACATTTCAAAGGATACCGCATGACACAGGCTTTAACAAACGACATGTTTCAGTCATCTATGTAATCTGCTCTGCTCGCTTTAGAAAGCTGTAGCTGGAAGCACTTTCAGCTCAGGCTACAGCTTTGAAATATCTTTATGAGGTGGCTAAAAAGATTTTATTTTCTATCACCTGCCAGCACCTTGATAAGCATCACGAGAGCATTTGTACTTTGTCTAGAACCGTATCTTCTTCACTCCACTTTTTCCATGCTTTTTTTTTTTTTTTTTTTGTCAGAAACAGTTGCCCCAGAGGGAAAGCTAGTAGGTAAGGTGGGTCACCATGTTTGATAATTGTGAAAGATTGTTGTATAGGCCTAGGAAAAAAAAAAAAAAAAAAAAAAAGACAACCCAGACTTAATTATTTGGTCAGAGAAGCAAGATGTTCTTCACTCCTGCAAATAAACAATTGTCCTGTCACCAAGAATAGCACAGCTTTTGTTGGAGATTGTTTCCAGTGCCTTCATCATAACTACTTCCCTGTCGTAGGACCAAAGCAGAGCTGGAAATATGTGATTGGACTATACAGAAGTGTCAGATACACTGTGCATATCTGACACAGACCTGACATGCAAGGTGAATCTGTCCAGTTCCCTTCTTCCTTTTAACAGACAGAATCCGGAGAGGCTAAAGGCCAAATCGCTCCTGTCAAGCATACCCAGCTTGCAGGGTCACTGGCTGAGCACCTGAATGCTGGAAGAATTGCATAGCTATCCCTCCCGCCAAATTAAAACATGAAAGGATGCAGATGGTTCTCATCACCTTTTGTCTAGAAGTTACTCTGTATTTACAGAAGGTCACAGTGGTAATGCCAATGAGTAACAATAAGAGAGCAGTATCCATAGCCTTCTGGTCACTCTCTTGCTCAGTGTTACATTCCCATGGTAGGGTGAAGTGAGTTATCACCAGTCAGCTCTAGAGAATGTGTTAACGAAGAAAAGATTTTTCTTCAAATGCAGAAAAAGTGCCTGTGAATGTTCCCTCTGCCAAGCACAGCTGAGAAAGATCCCTCCCCTATTCCAAACTAATGAGCTGATCTAGAAGTAGAACCTGGATGTGTATATAGCACAATCAAGTTAGGTACAGGCCTCCAGCAGTTTGAATCAAGATCTGAACCACAGCCAAAAAATAAACTCCATCAAAACCCATGAAAATCCCAAACAAATTACAAAAAAAAACCATACCACACACACATCATCCCCTGCTCTCTTCTCTTAATCTAACAACCCTTCAGAGACACCTTGAAGGGCAAGGGGGAAGCACTTATAAGGATGGACTTTCAACGCTGTTTCAAAGTATCAAGTCCACAATCAGCCTGCAATTAAAATATATTTTAGAAAAATTACAGCATTCGGTATTTGGAAAGAAAGTAAGAGTATTCATCATTTAGTTCTTGATCATGACAGCAAATCTAATGCAGTTTTTAGTAAATCCTTAGTTACTAAGTCCTACAAATCTTCCTTAAGGCAAAGGTTGGGAGAATGGATATTCAAAATTAAATGTACTCAGATGAGCCACACTCTCTTTAAAATATATATCAACTAGGCTTCATGTTACGATTTTCATTCTCACATCATGGAGTTCTTGGGAATATCCAGTGATAATGTTTATGCACTTTATGTATAGTTATAAATATGTTTATATGTATATATATATATATATAAAAATGTTATATCTGTGTTCATATGTGTTTATGTTATACACATATATACAGACTCTATACTGGGATTAGTACTCAATACTACTGATATATGTAGTTCATAAGCAGTGGTTATTCTTACCTTACCTATATCCTGAAAAGGAGCTTGAGGGTCAAACCTCGAGTTCTGAATCTGTTTCTAAAGCCATCCTGTTTGACCTGAAAGATACAACATCATTATTAAATTAGAATTCCATAGGGATTAAGCAGGTAATCCATGGAGATCATACTATAACTTTTCCTGTAGCTGCCATTGATTAAATACGTTCCATCTCATGAACCATGAATCATTTCATTTTTAAGTACTCTTTTATTTCCTTGAAATTTATCTAAAAGTTTATTAGATTCAGTCTGTACAGCCCTGATAGACAGCCTGCATACATTTAAAGCATTCCCAGTGGAGAAGCGCAAGACATTTAAAATCTATATTTGATCTGACAACAGCAACACCATGTTTGAATTAGAAACAGATTAGACATAATCGAAGATAAAGAGGACACAAGCATCACTCCCATTTTGGTGGAGTGGGTTTTAAATTATCAGATTCAGCCAGAATACGCTACTGAGAAACATTGAATTATTATCTTTAGACAGCCTTTTCTAAGAGTTTACAATTTCTCAGTTCAGTGAAGCTTGCCACCAGCTTGTTATCTGAACAAAAACCGAAAAATCATTTGGTTCAGAGCACAGAACTGATCTCACCTCCAAAAGTACACATTTTCTTCTGATAACAGACACTTCATTGGACCGCAGAGGTACCACATCAAGCTTTAGAGTAAAGGCAATCTTTCTAAGAGTCTTCCATTTTTCAGGTAATTCCTAACAACGTTACAAGTAGATATTGTTTGTCACTTTGCAGAGCCAACAACCCTCCCTACACAAAACAGAACACACATAGACTTACTTATGCCTCCCGCCCCTTCCTCTTTTTATTCAAATACTGGTTGATTTTGTGGCCCTCCTTCTCCCTGTCCTTACGTAGTGACAAATATGGACTCATTACTCAGGATAATCTGCAAAATCTAATTACAGATTAAAGTTCAACATATCCTACATTTTCTAGTTAGAACACTAATGTATATTACCTTTGTAAATCAAACTCTGCAATAAAAAGAATACCCCACTGATGCAACTCACTATAAAGCACTTTTGATCAGCGTGTTATTAATTTGAAACTCCCTCAAAAGAGAGCAAAAATGCATGCAGCAACAACTGAACTCATGTTGATGAACTCAGTGTTAAGTGCTTTCAGAAACCTGCCTAACTCTTAGCAAGCACGTGCTTGGCTTCAGCCTGGCCACAGGAAAGTTATATTCCTTACCTAGCTTTCAGACATCCCAAAGGCTCATTTACTCAACAAGTAATACATTCTGCTGACAAAATAGCAGCAAGTGCCGTTCAGTATGGACTTGTGCACAGCTTGCACAACTATGCACTAGAGCTTAAAGATCACTGTATGAAGATAAATACTATTCTTGTGATGGAAAACTGAAATAGGCCTTTTGCAAATGTTTACTCAAATCTCTTTCTACATATTTTCATGACTGTGATACAGTTGAACTTCATCAATTCCTTGCAAATCAAGCTGGTCAGAAAGTTTTCCTATCATTATCTAAAGCGAGTTTCAACACAGATGGCTACAAGGTTAATAAACACAAGCAAATCTTTGATAACACGTTCATAAATAAGAGCACAGTGAAATAGCTGCATATAAACACTATTTTAAAAAGGATATTTCCATGATAATTTTTATTTTTCAGCTGCACTAAGAAGCAAGAAGTGTTAGAATGGAAAAGAATGGATATTAGTTGGAAAATGTCTCCATTTTCATATGCAGTGTCTTTATATTAATGCAAATCATATTCGTTCTGTTCTTCAGAAAATTCACTTTACTTTTGGAAAAATCTCAGGTTGAAAGCAAAGCTGTGATTCACAGAGAAATAAAGTTTTACATACTAAAAACCTGAAATTGTTACAGTGGCATTTGATCTACTTCAATTTATAATGCTTCTGTTTTGAAACACAAACATTTCTGATTACATGACTTTTTTTTTTTTTTTTTTTCCGATTTTAGCTAAGAAACTTGCAGGGCACATTTGGATTTAGTTTTCTTAAATGAGGGCTACTAAAATATCACAATTTTGCCTCTGTCCAAGAAATGAATAGGGTTGTTTGGTGGGGTTTTTTTTGTTTTTTTTGTTTTGTTTTGGTTTGGTTTTTTTGGCGCATAACCAGATGCATGTTAAAACCTGTTCCCCAGCAAATCCACCAAGTAGTCTAGCATTGCAGGAACAGGGCATTCTTTGTTTGCACAGGTAGGTTAGGTAATTAACAACTTAATGACTTTGCTTGGTTGCAAACTATCAGAGTCCTGAGAGCACGCCCAGCTACACCTGTGGACTCCACCCCATATCCAGGAGCTCCACTTAAGCTCAGCAGTGAGCCTTCAGTTCATACCTGAGCTCTTCAGTGTTCATGCCCGCTGCCAGCCTGGTTTCTGGCCCTTCCTCTTGTGCAGACCAACATTTCTGTGAGCTTGCATATCCAGGAGAAATTGAATGCCAAAGAAGTTATGCCTGTTGTCCCAAGAACACATTTGAGGGCAGCAGGAAAGACGAAAGTCTGCAAAGGTTATCTGTTAGCTCAGAGCCAAGAGTGCTTGAAAGTACTGCAGGAGATCCTAGCGTCCACCTTTCTGAATTGAAATGTATATATGGACACCTCTGTTTTTTGTTTCATATAAGCTGGCCTAAGGGAATTTGCCTAAGGGAATTACCTGAGCTGTTTTCCATAAAAATTCAGGTCTATTTTTTAATTAAATACACTGATGGTATTTTAAAGTTTTGTGGTTATCTTGGTTGGAAAAACTATTGAAAAATCTTCTGATTTTCAGATTCGTTACCTTCTTTAGAACTTTTTGCTAATACTGGCCATAAGGAAAAAAACACTAGGTCTTAAACAAATAAACAAAATATTATCATTATTAACATTTCTGAAATAGGTGTGAGGAAGAGAAGGAACCCTGAAAAACTGAAATACCCATTATTGAGAATGCATTGAGTGTCCTGAATATTTTGGAAGCTCATTATTTTCATAAAATTTTGTCTACTATAAAGGCATTCATTGAGGAGAAACCACTTCATGCATCTAGTTTTACTGTCCTTCCTTAAGTACCAGTATTAGTTGAAGTGACTTTGATGCACCAAAACAAAGAGTGATCAAGTTCCTCTTCTTCATAGCTACTTATTTGTTCCAGGGCATCCATCTGATCTATATCATGCTAAATGGGCCCCTCAAATTGGAAAGGAGTAACAGAAACAAGTAAAGGAGTAAAGAAAAAACAACTTAAAAACCAAGCAAATGCCAAGACCCAAGGTGTTGTACTGATTGCAGTCTCGAGTATAACTTGTCAGTAAGCAGTAAGTTGTCTGTCTGTTCCTAGAAATAATTTAATGGAAAATGACTGGAGTCCTATTTCTCAAGTATTATAATTTCTATTTCATGCATCATACTAACATCAAAAAAATCTATAGTATCTATTGTCATCAGCCAGACACAAAATGTTGCGTTTATTATTACTTACATTCCAAGATGTTGATTTGCAAGTGAGATGGGTTGTGATTCAGAATCTTGTGGCTGTCATTGTCATTTCCTAGTTGATCTAAAAAAAAACCTGGAATCTTGATTTCAGGCATCTCCTCGAAGAGTTTCCTTTAAACAATTAACAGAATTTTAATCTCATGGAGAGATGATGAAAATGGCTCAACAGACTGGACTGTTAGGCTATTCAGTTCAGTGAGGTTCATAGCCCCACATTCTGTGGGGCTGAATATGTGGTTTTGCAGGCAAAGTAGTGGACTCACTAAAACCCAAAGTCAAAACTGCGTGCTCATCCTGCTGCAAAGGGTACAAGGGAAGCAAAGTTTACAAATCCAAAATGTTGCCAGATGCAAATACAGCAACAAAATAAGGGCTTGCAGAAAAACTTGCAGTAACATTAGAAAAAGCAATTCACAAGCCACTTCTGTCAGTGGTCTGCTGAGACAGACATAATCAAAGTGGTACTTCCAGAACAGGGAGCAAAAATGCTACCAAGTATCCAGAAGAGAAATAAGCCACCAAGAAAGCAAACATTCAGCAAATAATCGTAATGAAACAAATAGTTCCTGAAAAATACACAACCTGAAATGTATCTATAGAAATCTTTTGACACCAAACAGTAACAAGTATCAAGTCACAGACTGTCCATGGATAGATAACACTGAAGCAAACTCAGAAGGGAAAAATGACAGTCTATCCAGCTGCAGGCTTCAGTGCGCCTTGAAAAGACATGGTCAGCTGGGCAAGCCAACCAAAATGATTTAAAAAGTTAACAGTCATTCTAAGAACACGTGCTGCTGGCTGAAGGAAACTCTAAAACAAGAAGAAAAACAGAAGGTAAAGAGAGCAGAAAATGAGAACTCACAGTCAATGGCTGAGAAAAGCCTCACAGCTTCTCTTAAGGTACCAACATTCTTGCTGTAAACCACTGGAGAGAGGCGACTCAGGTGGGAGAACAGCTACATTCAAATGCCTAAGGAAAGGCCTATTTAGAAAAAAATTAACAGAAGGAACAATACCTCTAAATAGTCTTTCCCATTGTATTTGATAAATGCATTTACATATCATAGATGTTTTTGATTAGTCCCTTCATAATATCACAGAAATTGCTATTGACATTAAGTCCAAAGAAGGTTTAAAAGTCATTTCATTGCCATTAAAGCAAGCTACACTTCAAATAAAGGAGTGGGTTTAAACATGGCCTCAGTGTTTTCAGTCAGATACTGAAGAGAACACTTGATAGCATTGAACAGCCCATCTACAATCATGTGGTCTGTGTATTCAGTGTAGGGTTTCCATTCATCAGAAAGGGGATCTGCCTGCAGCAAATACTGATTGTCCTGGAAAGAGCAATTTAGAGAATCGCTAACGGGTTTAGAGTTGCTCTTCCCTGTGTGGATTTCTTATCCCAGCTAACTGATGAGTCCAGGAATAAAGGAATTCTCACTTTGATGAAGAAAAGTATTCCCACTATTTACAATGTAATTACCTTTCCATTGCAACTTTTACACGGACATCTGGAACTAATTACTGCAAGCTCTTTCCTTTTGGAGTTGGATTTGCATCAGCAAGTGCAAATACTTGAAAAATACTTCTAGCTCTTACCTAATTCTTTTTTTCCTAAGTATTCAAATCTATTTATTAAAAATAGCTATTCCTGGTACCAAACAGTTCATGTGACAGTAGGCCCAGTAAATATCTGGTGGATCTTTGCTCTGTCTCTTAAATCATACTCCAATGTTTGATCATTTCCCTTCTGAACAGGAATTACTTCTGTCATTTTTTCCAACAACAACAAAAAAAATACCACTATTTTTTTGTTGTGTGTGTAGGTTGTTGTTGTTTTCTGTCAGCACAACAGAAACAGCTATTTCACGTTATCCATAAATATTACTATATAGAATAGAATCTGGTTTTGAGTATATTACAAAATATGCCAGCATACCAAAGATCTGGATAAACTGACGTTCCTGTTCATAAGATGGATGACTGTGCAAGAGCAAGACAAGTTACTCTATACTGCTGCTCCTCCCCTGTCTTTCTGCCACAGCTTCTATGTGAAACAACCAGGCTCTCATTTGCAGGCAAGAAAGCCAAACTGGCATAATTCTTAGAACAGACACTACTTTACAACTGGATTATACCAGCTTCCTCTTGTTACCTAAAAACCTATTTAGACCCAGGAAAATGTATTTTACTGATTGCGCACAGGCAGACCAGAACCATAACCATTTTACCTAAAAATCAATCCAGCATCATATCTTTGATTAAAAAGGTACAGCGGTGCTGGAATTAGATGTTCTTGAAGGTCCCTTCCAACTGAAGTCATTCTATGGCTCTATATTAAGTTTTACAGAGAAATCCAACACGTCTGCAGGATTCTTGGGATGCTGTTTCCATCAGCAAGATGACATCCAACTAAGACATTTTCTATGTTTCTGCAGCAGAGGCTGCAACACTCCCAGTCTGTACTCACTCAACTAATGACAATAGTTTTGTCATCACACATCTCTGAGAGTTGGACTAAAATCACCAACTGATTTTATTCTGGTTCCTAAAAGCCAGTTTGTTCAGCCCACTAAGATAAGTTTCATCATCTGTTCCCAGTGTTATAAACCACTTGTCATAGATGATGAAACTTAGCACAGCATTAGCATTAATACCATTGTAAGCCACTTATGCTTGATATCATAAATTTCCTGATGGGAGGAATTAGTTCTGTCCACACATTTCCAAAATAATGTATTAAGAGTCACTTTTCAAAGAAAAACATGCATACACTCAGTAAGACTACAGTGTATGATTAACTACAAACTACAGAGTAACAGCAGACAAGGTATTCAGAAAAACAGCTGAATACAGATAGATACTGATTTAGTTGAAGATTTGAAGAGATTATTTATGGGTACGTCAATTTTCTAGCACGTCTTTATGTTCACACACAACTGTCAAAAATCTCCCTTATTTACCTTCCTATTTACCTTATTTACCTTATAAAGTCTTCTCAGAATACAAGAACACTGAAACAGCTTTGTGTTAGAAGGATATTTTTAAAATCAAGATATTCCTTCCCTTGCAATAACAGCAGAAAACTGCAGAATCACAAACATTCTGTCATTCAGAAAAAGGCAATCAGACACTAAGAACCACATTGTGAGTAAATCCTGTGTAATTTGCTGAAGCAGAATTTTCATCAGCCTTCTGACAGCAAGAGCATGAAGGTTTTACCATCAGTATTCTGTTCTGCTCACTTCCTGTAGCTCCCACATATAATATCCTCCTATAAAATGAAATCAAAATGGCATTTATCTTCATAGAATGGCCTGGGTTGAAAAGGACCACAATGATCATCTATTTTCAACCCCCCTGGCATTGGCAGGGTCACCAACCACCAGACCAGGTTGCCCAGAGCCACATCCAGCCTGGCCTTGAATGCACCCAGAAATGAGGCATCCAGATCCTCTTTGGGCAACCTGTTCCAGTGTGTCGCCACCCTCTGAGTGAAAAACCTGAATCTCTGATGTTTCTCAGGGGACAGGTATAGTACAAATACATGACCCCCTTACACTTTCTTGTACTGAAATCAAAAACTGATACTTATCTCTAGAGTAAAATAATAATAATAAGAAGAAGAATTTTGAACACAAAAGAAGGAAGAAGGTAATTGCTAAAACAATTAAAAACAATCCCAAATATAAAATAAAAAGACTGACTGCTGTGCTACTTCAGATTAAAATTGTGTCACACAGTCCAAACTCCAGAGAATGACTACACTGAGGCCCAGTGTACAGAGAAGGTGTGGATACTGTGTAGGAATTAATCTGTTCCACTGCTCTCTCACATTTTGCACGCCTTGCTTCCACTATCTCCAAAATTCTACTGAAACAAAAGAGATTTCACCTCAATGTCATTCTAAGTACACAGCACAGCTATAACTTCAGGAAGTGCCTGAAGTGTTTTAAGCCCCATTGTACAATGTTTTACAGCAATACTTATGGATGATTGATGCACTTAAACTGTGTTCTGTGCCTGAGAAGCCTCTCATAACTCCTGAGACTATTTTAAACTATTTGAAGTCACTGGCATGATTTTATGAAGGGCATCACATCCATTCCTTAACTTAAATAAACAGAAACATTTATGGTGATAGACTGTCAGTTTTACCAGTGTATAAGCTTCACATAAACACAAATCTGCTCTCACTGACCAAGGAGCAGCAGCTTCCCATCCAAAATCCTCTAAGCCTCACGAAAATTCCCAAGGGCTCCAATAGGGCAACTTACACTGGGTGCTGGTGATTTCAGGTGCCCCAGGAGGGTGCTTTCATCTTCCTCACTCTGTGAAACATCGATTGCTCTGGGAGTAATGAGGCTTTCCGCTGGCTGCAGCCAAGCCCAGTTCCTGCATACAAATCTCAATGGCTTTTCTGGCAGGCCACAGAACATAAGCCTGGAGACTTGCAGGGTGTTCCTGGGGCAGAACTCTGGCAATAAATGGATGACACTGCAGCAGAGTGAGCTACAGACACAAATGAAGGCATTGCTGCATAGTCACAACAACTATTAAGAGGACATATCTACAAGAGCTCCTTTGTTTTGTCACCGCACAGGCCTGTGACACTTACTTTAGGATCACCCAGTAATCTGGTTAACTGCCAAGATGGCCAATTACTCTTTCTTTAGATTTTTCATGCAGAGAACACGTTCCTTCACATTTTACGATGAAGTTTCTCCCTCTTTGACAGTAACCCAGCTGAAATCAGACAAACTGGGAAAAATAAAATCAGTAAGAAGGACAGTTTTAAGTATGAACATGGAACAGTTTATAAAAATCAAGGAGTCTCCTGCGAGACTTTATGAGCATGTGAATATGCACAGATCTGAGGTTTTAGAGACAGGAAAAAGACCCAAAACGTGCTGGTTTCTGTCAGCCTTCCTGTACATCTAGACAGTGTCTGATGGAATTATTTTCCACTGGGATTCTAAAGAACTAGATATGGCCAATTGAATTGTTGTGTAATTCCATTTTAATCTTTACTAAGAATAGTTACCTCAAGATCTGTGTCTGTGACAACATGTTTTGCTCTCACAGAATTTCATCAGAAGGTAATTTAGTTGTGGAAGAAATTAAGAATTCTAAGCACTTGCAAATTCATTTTAAAGTAGAGGTTCAACTTAATTTGAATTTCAATGAAATAAAAAGAAAAAGGGTTCAGATTTCAAGTTCTTTTAAACTTGTGCACATTTCAGCAGCCTCCAGGCCTTGAGGTTTGGTTCATCTGCCTTTAAAATCCCATTTCCTGCTACTATCGCTACTCTGTTACATTTCTCCTTCTCCAGATCGTAACATGGAGTGAAATAATCTGCCTTACATGCAATTCCAACTTTTATTTCTCCTTAGGCAATAGGTACTGTTAGAAGCTTGATCAGTAGAGTGAATTTCAGAATACCTTAGTAATTGCTGGCTTGCAAGTGAAGATGCTGTTCTTAACATATTTATCTTTCTTTCAAGAAAGGAAAGGATTTTTTGGAAGGAAAAGGAAAGATTATTTCTATCGACAACTCATTAAGATGAGCAGGAAAAATGTTGCTTCTTTTGTTAGGAACAAGCATATACCTGCAGAATAGATGTATTACTAAAAACACTGCACAGCAGAAAACAAAAGAAGCCATTGGAACAAGGTTCCTTTGAATATATGGCATTTAAGAGAGAAATTCAGTAGGTATAATTAAGAAAACAGCCAAATAAAATTATTGTGTTCTGAGATTATATATGAAATGATAAAGACCATCAAAAAACACTAAAGGAAAATAGCTAATTAACTATTTGAAACTTTTGCCAGCATCACTGCAAATAAAAAAATCTCTCTGAGCAAAAATAATTGATAATAAGTTACATCAATTAATAACAAAATTGAGAGGACAACAATTAATAATAAAACTAAAATATTGATTAAAATATTAACTAAAACTAAATTAATAAAAGAGGCGGAATTTCCCTGAGTGTCTGTTTTTTATATTCAGAGATGTCTTTGTAGTAGGTAATCTGGTCATCAAGCACAGACAGAAAAAAAGCAAAATTGGGATAAAACATGGAAGCGATAGCAAGCCTGTCCAGTAAAATATCAAATATCTGCAAATCTGTAGAAAATTCATTGAAAAATAAATAAAAGAACTGCTATTTAATTTTCACCTATGTTACTCTAAAATCTGCATTTTTCCCAGGGAAGATTGCTTTACAAATAATATTTTGTTCAAGTAGCTTCTTACTATCTTACTGATTACTTTTTTCCCCCTTTTTTGGCTTCAAAAGTAAAGCATAAATTGCATTAAGAATCTGTGTAGAATTCTATTTTGCATTTATCCTTCCATGCAAGATTAATGGGTTGCGTGAAACATCATGGCTTGAAGGCCAGGGGAGGAGATTATTAAGAACTGAATGATGGGCACAATAATAAAGCTAATATAAAAACTAAGAAAAATACAATATAGGGAAACAGTAGTATTAGTTGAAGAAAAATGAACACACACACAAAAAAAATCAGATCTGTTAATTTATACATAAATATGCGTATGAATTATTTATATAAGAAAATATTAGAATCAGCTTTTTGTTTGCTTGATTTGTAGGAGTGGTTCTGTGGTACAGTTAAGAATGGCAGATGGAATAGCACTGTGAAAAATCCATATCTCACACTTCCAAGAAATCAGACTACACAACACACCCCCAAAATCCCTGTGAGAAGGCATGAGGTTCTTGAGGAAAGAATGGAAAAAGTCTCTTAAGTTGCACAAACCAGTGTAGACCTATTCCAAACTGCATGACACTGGAATAGTCATCTGTACATGAGAGGAAACACTGTGCTGTGGTCTCACGAGCAGCTGTGGCCAAGAATTAATGCTTTCTTAAATTTTGTCTTCGCTAGCTCTTTTGCTGCAAGAGTAGGTCAAAAAGCCAGCAGCACAGAGCCCTGAGGAAGCACTTCTGGCTGAAAAGAGGATATATATACTAAAGCATTGCACACAGTTTCCACCCACATCCAAATTATTCCAGAGATCTCAAGGAATTGGGACAGTAGAAACTATTCTCCTTCTTACCTGGTTGGCCTTGATAAGAAGCTATTAGGAGGTATTCCTAGAAATTCCTGTTGTGCACCTGCTCACTCTGTCGGCAACAATCCAGCTTGCTCGTTATTGTGTTCATGTTGTTGTTGCTCTTGTGATTGTGGGAAATGGCACTGAAGCTTCAAAAGCCAGTATATCCATTCTGCAACAGACAAATTGCAGATGCCTTGTGGACAAATTCAGGAAATGCAACCAAAAAGTTTACAGTGCGATTTCATATCATTTTTCCCAATAATATGTTTGCTGAATTTGAATATGTATTACCAGCAGCAGCCTCCATTTCTGGCAGTTTGTGGTTAAATATCCCATAAACGCTAACTCACTTCTTCTATTCTGAACTCACTACAGTCATGCTGACAGACCAAATTACAGTATTTTATTATATTGCATCTTCACTGTGTATTTTATTTATCTCTGTTGTGTCTTCTAGTTTTTGGCATCTATTCAAAACCTTTACTTACATCCTCCTGCTGTTTGTCCTTCTGGCAAACTGTTCCGTTTCTGTTCTATTCCGCAGGTTTTTTGTTACTGCAGTTTTGTTTCTTTTTTTTATTATTTTGTATTCAGACCAAAATCTTTTACTTCTGTAAGCTACAAAGTTCATTTATTTCACAAGCTTAGGAAGACTCAGTAGCATCAAACTGTTTCCGAAATCCTAGACAGCTGCAAAGATAGCCCATATATTAAATCAACAATTTTGACAACCTCTGAAACACTGCTTATAAATATGCTCTTTGTGGCATAAAGACAGCTTCATTCAGTAGTTAAATTTTGAAGTCCATAATTTTAAATATGTACATTGACTATATGCAATTCACAGTTCAACTGGTTTGTATGCTGTCCATTTGCTGTTTGTTGCAACTTTATGTCTTGGCTTTGTGTGGCTCATCACAGGTTCTAATAATTTGGCATCCATAAAAACTGGAAATTTTTGTTGTATATTTAAGTTTCCTGCCTAATTTGACATCTACACTGGCTTCACTGTTTCTGAATTTCCTTGAAATAGGACCATTCTTCCTAGATCAGAAAAGCCTTAACAATTAATGCTTTCATTTGGCAATATGTTATATAGCGTAGCTCCTAAAACTAAGTACATAGTCTTAAATTAGTTTGGATTTTCCTTTACAGACTGAGACAGAACCCAAAATCACCACAGGAATGGAAAAAAACTTACTCCAGTTGTTTCATAAATATTATATAATGATATAACATTATAATATATATAATAATAATAAAATATATATAATAATATAATGTATATATTATACAATCATTGAGCTTAACTAGGTAATATTTAGTTATCAGTCTTCACATCCATTACAAAACCTTGTCTTACTTTAGTGCTTCCAAACAGACAACTCTTTCCTTATTTGCTTGCCTCTCTGGAAGATGATTTCCAGACATCAGCTTTTTGAGGAGAGAGATTTTACACATTTTAGTTTAGGCAAGGTTTAAGAACTTTAAGCGCCTGAGTCAAGAAAGAAGAATGTTGGTAGCAACAACCCTCTGTTTCTTCTGAAACTTCCAGCCACACGCTTGGAAACTTAAGTAACAGAAGTGTATTATACAGACCTTGTTCAATCAACAACTCGTATCACAGAAAGCCCTATGCTTTGCTGTAATTGTTTTTATGGGACTACTGAGTTTACAGAACATACTTGGTTGATAAATTGCATTGCTTGTGGAAAGCTAGTTTCTCCCTGTGCCAGTAAAAGGTGATGACAAGCTGATAGTATGATTTTAATCAGAATCACTCCCTCATGGAGAGAGTCATATTCTCAGCCATATTCTGTCAATCATCTCCTTTGCTCCTCAACAGCAGCACAATGTCCATTTTCTCTCACGTTTTCCTGTTTTTCCCTCAGTTATCTCTCTGCTCCATCATTTCTATGTTATACAGGGCATGTCTGAATGCATACACAAACTCCTCCTATCTCTTGATTTCATTATATATCTGCTTTTTTGTTTGTTGTACTCTTTGGAATATAGTGCTGTATGGAGAACAGTGCTGATGGTAAACTTGTCCAGTCTCAGCAGGAAGCTGTTCCTTACAGCAATTATACCTGATGACTTCCTTTCCATTTTCCTTTAGCTTCTCATGAAATTGTATTTTCTGAAACCCTGTGAATTCTCCCTTAGAGTCCTACATAACTCAATGCATTCAACCATCTCTTTTCCAACCATCGTCTGTTTTCCATCATCTTTTTCATTTTGCTTGATATTTGGCTCATTTACTCATATATTACCTACTCCACTACTTTATATTTTTCCTCACTATTTTGATTGTCATTTTCTTCAAAATTTCCAGGGTTTACACAAGATCAAGGTTCACAACTCCCACTGATTTTAATAACTCCCATAGACTTTTTTGTGAGTTTTCAGCTAACTCCCTGGCAACTCAGCAAATACAGGGTCTGGGTACCATTTATATTTTGTACTTTCTTTCAACAGGAGTTTAGAATCACTTCTTTAAAGGAACAATCTTTTTAAAGCTTTTCTGTTTTAGTGATCTGACATTACTCTGACTTTTAATAGCCAAGGGACCAAAGACATTTTCTTCGAAGTTAGAGAAATGGAGTCCTGCATATCCAGATTCAGAACAAATTAAGAAAGATTAGTCATTTGCCCTTGAGTCACAACCAAATTTTGCCCTTTCTTTTTATCATTGCAGTCTATGGTGGTCTTCTTTCTTCTACTGCAGATGAGCACATCTTGAATAATGAATTACTCTGCCATCAGAAATATGCAAATCTCGCTCTTCATTAAAATATTTGGACATATCTATTTCAATTTCCTAAATCCTCTCTTCTAACTTGAGCTGTAAATGATGCTAAGACAATTATCTAACTCTACGAAATTGCCTATTGTTTGTTCAATAGAAACTCTTATTTCTATCGGAACGTCAAACTATTCCTGTGATTTTTTCACCTATCATTTCCTTAAACTTGCATGGTGTTTCTGAATCTTAGTAATAACCAAGGTGCCTACAGTTATAGAAGAAGGATACTTTGCCATAGTAAGTAATCTACCCTAACAGACCACCTGATATAAATAATAAAAAGTGGGCTGTTAGGCTCATAGTCCCTTCATCTATACCTCAGTTGTTGTATTCCTTCCAACAAGACTCCAATCTACTAGCAGTTGCGTTTGTTGGTTTTTTTTCCTTCCACCTTAACCATGCATCTCCTGAAGCATTTTCTCCAAACCTGGCTGTTTTTGTACATGTTTCATTCCAGACATCAAGCTGTCTCTCACACAGCTACAAGCACTGGTGAAATTGCAGACAGTCAGTTTATCCTACCCAGCAGCTTACAAAATATGAACACTAGAAATACCTAGTACAAATGAGAACTTCTATACAAGGCCAGACTGTGATTATCCTTTATGTAATTTCAAGGGAAAAAGCAAATGGAAGGATTTAAAATCATAATAAACTGGCAGCCAATATGTCTGCTGTGATTCTTGAGTACTCCCCATGGAGCATGTTGGCAGAGCCATGAGTCACCTTCTTGAGACTAGCGATGAAGCTGGCCACAGAGGAAAGATTTCAGAATCCAAAAATACCCTGACACTTGGATGAGAAAACAGTTTTACATCCCCATTTCATCAACATAATCTATATAGTTTCACTTACTGTGAGCAAACAGGATTACTTACATTTGCTGCCTACCATTGCTTCAAAGTCAAATAAGCCACGATACTGGAGTTACCCTGCACATAAAGTGACTTACAACCACAATGACAGATGCAACACACAACTTGTCTTCAAACTACAGCAAGGCTGTGTTTTAAATGGATTTTCACCTATAAGCATTGATTGTGATTGGAGCTGAAGATACCTGTCTCATTTGTCCACATTTTTCAGTTTTTTCCACACCATTTTACAACTTTCTTTCTCTCTCTGCAACATTTAGTCTACATGAAAGAAAACTTTACTTTAAAATTTCAGAGCACTGAAGAAGGAACGTTTGCCAAAGTTAAGCATTTCCCAACATTTTCTATTCAGCTACAGGAAGTCTAAAAGCAGCACAATCAAACAAAAAGAGCTGCATAGCTAGATAAAGAAAGCAAACATTGTAGGTGTAGAAAACAGATTGGCTGCAGTGTGCTTTATTTTCATTCTATAACTCTCGTTCATATTATGTTAAAACTTAACTTTCAGTCCTGAAAATTAGTCCAGGCAGCTAAGTTTTTATTGGAGGTTTGCCTGGAGCAGTTTTTCAGGATCAGGGCCTGCCTCATCAGGTGGTCCCAACATGAATTACACCAGATCAAAGCATATTTCTAATACAAATTTATCACAGCATGCCCTCAAATATTTATCAAATGTTTCTTAGCATGGTAATTAGGTTAGCAATTCTCAGACAACAGAATTTTAAGATATAATAGATTAAAAGTTTCACCTAAAGAGCAGGTTCCAGTCCTAGCAACTCTTAAAATACAGGATTTAACATGGTTCTGAAATAGCAATCATTTGCCTACCAAGTGAATCCCACTTAATGACAGAGATTCCTATGTTACAAACGTACAGAAAGTCCTCAGAATTCAATTACAAATATCAATATTTGCTATTCAGAGCAACGGTTCCAAAATAAAGCTCTTTAATTTCAGATTATAATTGAAAGTGTAACCAAATTATTGCACCCTGTCACTTCTGGCACCGCTGACAAACACGGGAACTAATCCTGTACCTGTTACTCACATTAACATAAATGCGAGTAATCCCTTTCAAATTAAGAACATGTAAATAAAGATTACCAGTGTAAGTAAAAATGACAAGATAGGGTGGATAAATCCCCTGAAATTGAATGATACAGTCCATTTAGTTTCTTTCTCTAAGACATGTGGTTTCACATGCCTGGCTGAAACTAGAAGTATGTGAGAACATAAGACCCTAAACAACAGACACTGCATAAAGTGCAGTCACCCAGCCCCAATAATGTTCAGTTTATGTAAAAAGCAGTTCCTGAGATCTCTCTGCATCCCTTTCAGTTCACATTCTCCCTCACAGAAGGCGCCTGACTGAAACACACTCCCTAATCTGTAACATCACTCTCCGAAGAGTAAGTATTTTTATACAATTTGTTTAAAAAAAAATAAGCAAGCCATAACTAGATTGAGCACATGCTTTCTGTATGATAGTAATAACCACATTTCACCAAAAATTGAATAAGTCTATCGTGCAAATGAAAGACTCCCTAAGCACACATTAGCAAGAGAGACTGTAGTAATTTATCATTTCAATGATCCCTGAACAACAGGATCTGTAAGTAACTTTGATAGAATAAATTGTGACAGCTTCATAGGAATTACCACAAGTTGTAGAGACAAAAAGCTGTAGGAGTCAAAATAGGCTGCAGACTGTTGTGTCAGTTCATGTATGATCAAGCACTGAAACTAACCTTGCTAAAATCAGTGAGAAGATTCACTAGAACAAAAAGGTAAAGTGACAGTACAGGAATGAATGAATTGGCCCTTGTGAGATAACCATACTGAGAAAAACAAATGAAGATTTTGTTGTTACATGAAAATATAACTACAACAAAGTCTTCATCTTCCTGAAAAAAGGGGAAAAAAAAAACCAAATCTGAACACTATACTCCTCATCGTGCAACTACTGTTAAAAACAGGGCACACATACATTCATAAACTTGAATTAACCCTGAAAGAACAGAGAGGTCCAGATTTATTATTATTATTATTTAAAAGAATAAATGCATGGCATATTCTGGTATAGAAGGAAATAGGTGTGTTAGCATTATCTGGGGCATAAACCTTTTACCCCTTATCTCCTGCATGTCTTCTTATGCTGAGATAATCAGAAGAAATATGCCAGGCAAGACAATGTTAGAAAACTGCACTAATCTTCTCCTTGAGGAGGGATTCTGGTTTTAAGAAAATAATTCCAGATTTTACAGAACTCTCAATAATTCACTTACAGTGAAATACATCAAAGATAGTGACAGCAGACAGTAAAAGTTGTTATTCTCCCCTTGACTTCTCAGCAGAAGAGCTAAAAAGTTACTGTCTGTGAAAGTGAATTAGTAGAATTTATCTGCCAGGCCCTACTCACGGATAGTCAGAGAGGAAATAATTTAAAAGAGTTTAGATATTCTTGTCTACAATTAAACAATTTGCCCTTCATGTCAATACTTAATTTACTGTTAGCATTGATGCACCCCATAATTAGAAAGCTGTTTATATATTTGCAGTTTCACATGAGTGAAAAACAAAACCAGAAAGTTAAAAAGGAAGAGTCAAAAGAAAGAATAGTTTGTTTGTCAGTGCAAAAGGCCAGTTCTGCACTTGCAGTATGCTGTCTATATGTTGGCATCCTCGTGTTAAATAAACAGTCCACTTCCTCTCCTCTGCTTACAGATCACTCCATACGTTACAAACCAAAGCAATTCAGAATGACACAGATCATTTCAGAATCTCACTGAGCTTGACAAGAACCATTAAGCGAGCCTTCCTCTTCCTCCTACTAAGTTCAGCAAGAGCTTTGCTACATAGTTCATGGAAATTAAAGGTGCCCCAACTTCCAGCACTGTCATAAGGTACAGGTATGGTCTACAACTTCAACATATTATTGGAGATCCAGTCCACAAGATGTTAATCCAAATGTAAATTGAAACCAAAACCACCAAATCCCAAAGCGCATTGATAATGGCTGATTGATGTAAGCCACACAAACTCTATTCTACATTTGTTTGAAATTTTGATCTTCCTTAGTGCTATTAGTTAACAACGTCAAACAACTTTCATATGTAAAGCAAACTGAAAACAAAGAAAGGCACATGCCTTCGTAAAATATGATGCATTGCATTTAAGAGATCCCTGTGCAGGAAGAACACTGTGAAAATGTTGTAATGTTTGCATTAACCAACCTGTTCTAATTCAATACACTGTGCTTTCACAAGTTTCCTCTCCCACTCCCATGAAATTCATCACTCACACACTGATCTTCCAAAGTGAACATCCTCCCTATCTTACTCCCTAACTATTTTCTCCAAATGTGGTCACTACCTGGTATGAAAAAGCTTTAAGAAGCAACAGAGAGTTTGAGGCAATGCTGCTTTATCCTCTTTCACCTATGAAACGCTCTGTTTTGGTGACTTCATTTCTCTAGTTTATGTGGTCCCCGATACATTTATAAAACTAATTGCAATTAAAATACAAAATTAAAAGCTGGATACTGTTGAATACAAATCTCTAATGTAGTGACTCCATCCCTCCAGAACAAGGATTACTGGCGCCAGGTCATGAACCCAGTGCAGCCACAGAAGAGAGACCACAGCAGTGGGGTCAGGCTCAAGAATTTAAGTCCTTGCTGAAAAGCCTTCTATGAAAATCCAATTGTTTTGATTTCCACATACAAGTTCTGCTTTCTGCTCCAGGGCAGTCACATGCAAGGTAGCTTTGGTCCGAAAACTCCATATTGTCACAGTACATATAAGCTCAGGAAAAGAGAAGCGCTTAAACAGCTATAGAGCTTTTAGACTGAAGTTGCTTTCTACACAGAGCAAAGCACAGAAGTTGTGTTGGTTAAAATCAGCCTGCTCAGGCAGGATAGCCTGTCTCACAGGCTGACAGTTGAATGTTCATCTCCCCTGATAAGTGCACTGAAATCTATTTCAATGCACTAGATCTAATTTTGCAGCAACAAAGTTAACCAAATTACAACTGTTGAAAACAAACTCTTTTCAAAAGTAAAGCCTGACTCCCCAACTACTGCTAATTACAGCCAAAAAATCCTTGCTTTCTTAGTCTGAAGCTGTTTAGTCTGGAGAAAAGGAAGCTGAGAAGAGACCTTACTGCACTCTTTCAATACCTGAAAGGTGTTTAAAGAGAGAGCAGGATTAGTCTCTTCTCACTGGTGACAGTACAAGACAAAATGGCCATCACAAAACTGCCCAGAGATGTATGCGCATTACTGAGACAGCCAGTGCACATACTTGTTGGTGTCAAGGAGATCGGTGGTGGACACACACACACACACATTTGGAGCAGGAAGGGAGGCAGAAACAGCAGCATTCTGAGCTCCGAGGAGGGTCTCTTGAATTAAAAAAATATGGATGTATTTTATTTCAGTATTTTATTTCATTCAGAAGATTCTTTATCCTTTTTTTCCCCCTGAATAAATGAAAAACGTCACGCCAAAAACCCCAAACCTCAGAAATCTTTTTGTTTTTAAATTCTCAAAGACCAATTTTTCTTTCCCAAAAAATAAATGTTGTTAAATACTCAGTATCAAATGTTCCTCTTCACTTTTCAACTTGCTTTCATTTTTTTCTGAGAAAATCATTTGCCAGCTTTGAGTCAAAGTTCAGGGTGGTGCCAGTTGTTCAAAGATCCTTTTCCTGACTAGTACACCGGGAACAATGAAAAGCACCATCTAGGTCAATGTAGCAAATATTTACATCTTCATACTTTACTCCCCTGCATAATGATATGGTGCCATACTTGCACTGTCTTCATCTAAAGCCTCTGTAATTCATTAATGATTCTAAGACACACTAAGAAGCTCACTTCGAAGCCTATCAGAAACAGCTTTTCCAAAGAGCATCACTAACGCTGTTAGAATCAAATGCTTCCAGAAGGTACAATTAAATTCATCCACATTTCCTCTTGAACATTAGAGAGAATGATACTGAAAGCTTTTAAATCAACAAAAATGCACTGTTACCTACACTTAAATACAGCAAAGAGCATTTAGTAATGATTCTATTTTTAACATATTGTATATGTAATCTGGAAGCCACATATCAGGATTGAATTAATCCAATCCTTACAAGACAACTGAGGGTTAACATCTGCATCTCTGCTTTGCTCCTGTGCCAAGGTGCAACAAAGAGGCCTAGCTCCAGGTGATTCTCTGTGCCGTATGTGCTGCATTTCCTGCACACACTAGGAGCTGAGAACAGCATTTCCAGGTTTACAGCTAGTTTGTCTCACTTTTTATCAGTTTAAGCCTGCCCCCTCCTGTTGTTCAGATATTTTATTTAGTTTGCGTCTTGCGATGTCTTCACACCAAGTCCCATTAACAGCGTGCCCCCAGAAAAGCTCAGGAGGAATGGAAGTATTCTGTGAGAGGTTTACAGCCAAATTCAGCCCTTTGGAGAATCTGCTCACAGAAGCGTGAAATTTTCAGATGTCTGCATAGTGCAAGGGTAGCACAGCCAGCTTCTGCTGCTGCCCTTGCTATTCAACAGATTTTTTTGTGTGGGTCTGGATTGGAGGTCAGGAGAGAGCTCCTCTTCTACACCATTTCAAAACATGAGCCAGCATGGTCACTATAAATGGGGGAAAATACTTAACACACTGACCTCCCTCCCACATGCTGAGCCTCGGCTTCTCCAAGTGGTCCAGCTGATTGTGAAGTCCCTTCTTCATTCATATCTGAAAGGTACAGCATTTGGTATGACCCCAATTTTATGATTTTAAGAGGTACGGCCAAGCTTTTCTGAAGCAACTCAGACTGATGAACCCATACTGAGCTCAGCTGTGGAAAGGCAACAATGAGCACAGGAGGAAGAGGGGCTGTAGACCATGCTGCAACCATGTTCTACGAGAGCTTCCACAGCACTGATGCTTGTATGGGAAACAAAAGAACAGGGCAGCAAGATCAGGCTAAACTTCCATCACAGATTCATTCCTAGATGACAGCTATTATCATAACTACCATATACTATATCTTCTAGTGCAAGTACAGCCTGCATACAGAGAGTAGTTCCTCACGGAGCAGTCAGACTCATGGAACAAGCGATATTTACCAAGGTTTGCAGAGGCAAAGATGTGACTCACTGGCAGCAACAGTCCCCCAGCTACAACTTCCCCTTGGAATTTGGTGCAATGATGGCCTAAGCAGTGCCATAAACATTAGAATATGATAAATCCAGTGCTGCAGGCTAATCTGTTCTAAAACTACTTTGGAAGCTAAGGGTCTACAGAAGCAACTGGCACTGGTAAATATTTTGTACGTTACCAGTATTGTGAACCACATTTCTGCCCCTCCAAACATATTTACCCAAATCTCCCAAATACACTTTCAACTAAAGCCCATGCATAAGTCTATTTCTAGGAATTAAGTTACGCATCTTCAGGATCATGGCTCAAAGTCAACAGTGCTAATCCAAAACCTACAGCTTCTTGCAGAACAACATACTTTACATAACAGACCCGTACTATTTCACTTCCACACTCTGGTCAACGAGACCATTTTCTGAACCCTTTTAGGTAATTAAATAACATTGAACCTCTTTTAAAGCCTAATACCCATTTCACAAGCATTGACAGCAAAGTTGTCAGCTGAAGTTTGGAATCTATCACACACTATTTATATCTAGCCTGCTAAAACACAATAAGACTTTTTTTCTTTTATTAACCACCAGAAAAAGATCTGGCAACATACATCTGTTTCACAGTAAAAACAAGATATTAATACTACCCAGTAGTTCAGCTGCTTCCCAGCCTTTGGGCAAACTTCAGTGCAATGAGCAGACTCCATTTTCATACTTGTAAATTCCTTAAGAGGAAGCTGGTAGAATTAACATGAGAACGTATTCATTTTCATCTAAGTTCAACTGTGTGGGTTTTTTTTCCCCCAAATAGTTTTCCCGAGTAATAAATATAAACGTTGTAAAACCATACCCCACACTATGAGTTAGGAGTTGAGTGTATGTTCATTAATGATAATGCAGTAACTGAATATTATAATGGCACAAAATGGAATCCAGATACAATTCAAGCAGGTTACACAGAATGCTGATCACAGGGGAAAGAACTCTTCCAGAGAGCACATTAGTAACTCACAGCAGCACTGGGAAAATTAATAAAATATACAGTGTTTTTTGTACTGAATATATTGATGTCCAAATGAAGAGGAAAAACTTCCTTGTTACACAAATTTACTCTGCTGCAGGAAATATACCTTCTGTTGATTATTTTCTGCTTCCCCTGGGAAAGCTCTTATCAAGGCAGGGACTTGGTAGGAAGCTATTTAACATACAAGTCTTATTGATCATTTCTGCTTTTGGAGTGAAACTGTCTTCAGTTGCCTTGATTTCAGCCACTCGTGGCTCCCCTTCTACCACTCCCCAACTGCTCTTCCAGATATCAGCACAGGTCAGACAAACATACTCTAAAAGCACTATTTCTGCAATTTAGAATGGACTAAACAAACCCTAATGCAACACCTCTGTACTTCCAGGACACTGGGAAAGGGCTTTCTGAAATACAAGTCTTGAAATTATAGCCTAGGGAAGACTTAGCACAGAGAACTTTGGTGTATCCTCCATAGGCATCTTCAAACTACAGCTGTACTCCGAACATGCTGCTCACTGTGCACAGCATTCAGAGCTAACCCTGCCTGAGAAGACAGCTGTTGCAAGCTCCTAGTCAAGAATTTGGGAGCAACTGAAACAGCAACAGATCCTGAGAGCCACAAACTCATTTGTGATTTTCATCCACTCAACTGAACTCTTTGTACCTAGGACCACGTGTAACATAACACACTAGTTGTTCCCCCCTTCCCCTCCAAAAGAGTAGTGCTCTTCCTTAAACAGGTGAGCTCATACAACCACAAACAAAAGGCAAAAGACTGTGTGTGAGATGTTCTGGGACACAAAGAGTTAATTCTTCAACTATAAATTCTATCACTGTTCAGAGATGATCTACATAGTTCAGGATATAATCTAACATGCTGCTCTTAAAGGAAGTTGTCAGTGTCTGATGGGTTTTTATTACAATTGCTCACTATAAAACGCACTATTTAATTACTGGCATGAAAGTGATTCTAGCATAAAGTAAGAAGGGGAAAACGAGACCTCTCCACCTTTTTAACAGTTAATGCACATGCGCACATAAAAATACAATGCTTTTTCATATGTATTTTTAATGATGCACTGCATTTCCTTAGATATAGGGATATATTTTCTATGTTTATCTCCTTAGATAAGATGCTGTATCAAAAGCGATATTACGATCACAATATATAATTTAAATAAATCTAAAATTGTTGAGATATAGGTCAAGAAGAGATTAGTGATTTCGTGGGCAACGTAACAGCCCATTAAATGGCACACGGTTAAGTGCTCAGCTTCTAAAATACATTATCTTTCCTAAGGCATTTCAAGTTGAACTTCTTCTAAGATAAGGTATCTATTCCTAAACTGCTGAATTAGCACTTCTGCAACGTCACGTATAACCTAGAACTTGATATTTTTTTAAACCAGTAAACCAGATTACAGAGCATCCACTCTGCAAGAACATACAGATATTGTAATATAGTCAAAATAAACTAACACAGAACATAGTAACAGGAAATACAGATATTTTTAGGAGCTGTTTTTTCAACAAAGCAGAGCATGAGTCAGAGTTTGACAGAATTTTCTTGGTGTGCATTCAGAGCCTATAAACTGCATGTGTATGTGGCTGGAAAGTATTTGTATTCATTACTTAAGAAAGGACTGAAGATGATGTAGATTGTCTTAACCCTACCGAAAACTCTCGTTCCAGTACAGATCTATTGGGAAAGCAGCATTGTTTGGAAAGAGGCCAGATCAGACAGATGGCACAGAAAAGGGGATCAGGGAAATGTTCAGTGGTGGGAAGTTTCAGTGGCAATGTAACACTTAAAGGACAAAGAAAGCGGTCAGTATCTTGAGCTCCTGATATTGACAAAAAAAAAAAAAAAAGTATGGACAAACAAGACATTTTTCTAAGTTACACCCCATAAATATGATCACTTACGTTTCTGAGAAAGAAATCTGAAATGTTTATTGGCAGTATAAAAACGCACAATTAATCTTAATATACGATCAGAAATGTGTTACTGCTTTCCAAATTAGTACAATATATATATTAAAAAAAACCTTCTTCTTTATTTTTTTCATTATTTTCAAATGATGAAGTAATGTGATTCCTACTATTTTCATGAGCTTCCATAACTTTGTTCTTTTTAAAAGTGATAAGAATATTAAACAGATTCAGTTCAGGAGCACAATCAATAAAGTATGCATTTCACATCATTCTTATTTCACGTAATGCTGCTCACAAAAACCTGAGATAAACAGACACAGCCTCATTTTTCACACACTGAGTTTATGGATGTTCAGTGAAACCCTAACGTAAAGATTTAATCAGATGCAATCAAGCTATCAAAAAAATGAGTCAAGCAGACTGAGTTTTGTTGCCAGCAACACAAAAAATGCTGATGTGGCTCCACTGCCCAGCCACTTTGATTCCCAATTTGAGAGGCTCAAGGAGATGGATGAATCTGAGAAAGAAGTGCTGGGACTCATCCATGCTGCTCTGGGAGATGGGTGGCAGTCAGCCACATGACAGACATCTGCTGAGACATCAGTGAGAACACAGCCAAACTACAGTGAAAGCAATTATCTTTTGCAGACACTCTGAACAGTTTAGGAGAAATATTTCAGAGGTCCTTGCTACCAGGACTCCCACAAATATTTCCATATTAAACCCAAGTCATGTGTATGTACATAGTTTCTGTGCTGGATCCTATCCAGCTCAAATGTGTTGGTAATACAGATCCCGCTGCACCAGTCATCATGACCCACAATTACTTTCATTTGTGCTGCCACAGATAAAGAATTAAAAACGGAAAATGATACCTCCAATATGAAATCCAGCTTTTATTGTTAAGAATATTTCCTTGTCCAGTGACATAAGATCAGTATACTAGCAGGTGGGAAAAAAAACAACTAAAAAGCTTCTCAGAACATAACAGTCATCTCACACAACAAAACTAATGCTGCAACCAAATGCACCACCCTCATCAAAAAGGTAATTGGACAGGGATTTCTTCTGAGCAAATTGTGACAATTTATCCATGTCAGAGTTTATTACCTTACTGTCATGAAACTCTGGTGTAGACTGCCAGGTCATTATCAATACACTAGTTTAAAGCAGTATTTTCCTTCATCAGAAATGCCAAGAAACTTATTGTTTTAATATTTACCAATATTATTTTGTAACAGGTCAGCATTGCTTGTTTTTCTCTTAGAAAGCACTCCGTGCTGAAACCTTTCCTAAAATATTAGGTAACCAGGGTATCAACTGGATTCATACAGCTTCACTACTGTAACATAGATGAAATGGATTGCATCCTGGTTGGGGGGGGGCAGGAGGGAAGAGCTAGTAGTAATGAAAATAAATAGCAACTCTTAACTGTATTTTCTCTTACAGAGTTTTCTAAGATCCCAGATGGTTCTTTTGTCCATTTACAAGAACAGAAATCTGTTTTTGAAATGTGGCTTTATTGTTAACAAAACAACTCATAAACACGGAGCCTCAGTACAAATCTGAACATTCTACATCCTACTGGGTGCCAGCAAGAAAGACAACAAAATAAAACAATGTGGAAACAGCGTTGCAGCACAGAGCACAAGACAAAGTTTTCCCATCTATGCATATTGAGAAGTCTCCAGGCTCTCATCATCTCACAACTTGGTTATTCCAGTGCATTTCTTCCAATTCTGCTAAACTTGGACCATGTTAGATGGTCAAATAGCTTTACTCTACACTGCACCTCAAGCTGGGGAGGAGTATCTGTTTAGTACACTTCAAATTCTTCCTTCGAACTGTCCTCTACCACTAAGCCAATGAAAAGCTGAAAAAACTGCTGTGCTCCCAGACCATGTTGTCTCATGTCTTTCTGCTCCCCTATCTGTGTCCATCTGTCACCTCTCATCTTACACTATGCAAATTCTGAGGGCCACGGATGGCCTCTTGGCACCAACCAAAGTAAAGCCCTCTGAAAGACTAGGACTCCTTAGAACAGAGAAAAGCACCACAGACCACAGCAAAGTACAGCTGTTGTAAGAGCAGCTGTCTTTGTCAGCTTAACTTCCCTTACTGTAGAAGGGAGAAAAACCCCACCCAGCCTTTCTTTCTACACGTGCCTGCTTACATCCTTTCTTAATGAAACAGCATCACCTTGACTGTGGACATTCCAAAGTACACATCAGTGTCTCACAAAAAGCCTGTCTAACACTCAATCAGTTTTTCCTTCTCATCAGAGAAATAACAAGGTAAAGCTTTAAGAGATCTTGCAAAAACAAACAAACAAAGAGAAAAGAGTCA
The DNA here is from genome assembly GCF_054131305.1 of Coturnix japonica. Taxonomy (NCBI): domain Eukaryota; kingdom Metazoa; phylum Chordata; class Aves; order Galliformes; family Phasianidae; genus Coturnix; species Coturnix japonica. The sequence goes on from NC_140669.1 coordinate 18,276,938, forward strand.
AAACAACCACTGAGCTGATCCAGAGCCTTACATTCAAAGGAAACACTACATTTACTGTAACAAACTTTGATAAAAGTCTGATGTCACAAAGAAAAACAGGCTTTTGCTGAAATTAGTCAAGTCACCACAGTAAGAGACAGAGCACTCCTCCAGTCCCACCACTGAGTTATTCAGCCATTCCCAGCCACCTGCTGGCAGTTCACACTCCCTCTCCAGCTGCCTTCCTGGAAACCTAACATATTCCAGCTGTTCTGCAGTCCCAGGCCTTAACCCTTGTATCCCCACACAGAGCTAAAGTATTTAAAAGTACTTAAAGTACTCTGACGCACCTTCACTTTTCCTAGGTGCAATGCTGTAACATGATGGAAAGTGCTGCAATAACAGCAGAGTATCAAAGTCCTGGGCTTCAGCAACTCAGGACTTGCTCAAACACAACAGCTGTGAGCAAAGAAATAAAGGAAAAAGAAGAAGGAAAAAATAAAATAAAATAAAATAAAATTTAAAAAGCTGCTTACCTTCAGAAGGCTTCAGGCACGCAGGGAACTCCAGCAAGATACCCTTGCCTCCACTGCCAACCCCAAAATGAGGTCTGGGAAGGGCTGGATCCTGGCTGCACCCCTTCCAGTCACTCAGGGGCATTGCTTACACCTGAGCTCCCTTGGGTTGGTCCTGCCTTCCCACCAGGTGCTCAATCACTGCTTCAGGCCATGACTAAGCATTTCTGCTGCACAGGTGATTTCATGTCACACTCGCCATGCATCTCTAGAGAAGGCCTGAGGTGATCCATGAAGACCACAGAGCAAAAGGAAACAGACAGACAGTACCCATTTGGTATTTTAATTCTAACATAAAAATAAATGATAATAGTGTTTTTAGCATTGTCCTTTCTAATTTATCTCTTAGAGAACGAGATTAATCCTTGCTACTCAAAATATATTTTTAAACAAACATACAAACATACATATACATATATATGCACGTGTACACACATATTGGAAAATGACACCAGTGTATTTCCAATTAAGTTAAGATGGCACTTGCATGGAGTTTTGGAATATGCCTCATTTGAAAAACCTAACATTGTTTTCTCTTCCACGGGAGAACTCCAGAAGCATTGATTTAAACCCTGAATTACAAACTTCTTCTTTACTAAACTTGATATGCTCATAAATCGATCTTAAATTGCCAGATTCATAAAATGGGTGCAAGTCTGAGGCATAGGGATACAGAGCAAGAGACATAACTGTATCTGCTTATCTTCTTGAACAACTGCTGACCATACAATCAGGCAGCTTATGGTGACACATCCTACCAATATACTGTTCAACAATGAAGTTTAACAGAGTTGCTTTACCACGTTCCAGAAAATCACTGTCTCAACTCCCAAGAGCAGAATCTGGTCTTTAAAAGGTGCTAAGTAAGGCACCTAGAGGTACCCAGAAGATCTGCTCTCTGAGTTAGCTGGCAATTTTCTGAATATATTTTCTATTATTTTATTTTTCTTATTCAAATGGCTTCAAATGGTGATTTGGGCAGCTGGAACCTAGGGGCATATTTGCTTCATTACATATATTATTTAGTCAGCTGGAGCTGATTTTTTGTTAATATACAGATGGACACAGAAAACCTTCAAAGACCTTACAAATGTATTTTGTTTTAAATGTAAATACCACGCTGGTATCATTAATAGCCAAACTAGCTTGTTTCTATTAGCACTGTATGCCTGATATGCCAATAATCTCCAGGCTTTATTTTTCGTGATATAAATTTTCATTAAGCCCAAGGAGGGCCCTTTCTGTCTTTCCTGACTGATTCGGGTTTAATTGGCCTCTAAGGATAGTAAGCTGCTTGGGGGTTCTTTTAGAATCTGTGTGCCTCTGCTGCTTTGCCAAATATTTTTTTTATTATTATTTCATCCAGTAATTTGTTTCCATCAGCTTCTTTTCTCCATTTTCCCTGCCAGAGACAAAGCTGCTACATTTTTATCTCATCATATTTCATAAACACCCATCAGTGTTCTCTAAAGACACCTTATTTTTCAGGTAGCTCCGCCTTTTCTTTCCAAGTCTCTTCTGTTATGTCCTAAAAAATGTTTAGTTAAAAGACCTTTGCACATCGTCTCCACCACAGTCTACCTGAACATCCATAATAGATGTGTGGGCTGACCACACTATTTAACCTCTTTCCAGCAAGGCCAAGCTGAGTATAAAATAGTTGGAAAAAAACTGAGATGAATCTATAAGGAACTCAAAGAATTTCATTATAACTGTGCAATTTCCTGATTTTTTATTCTCTTCAGTGTGGGTACAGAAGCCTCTATTTCAGCTACACATTTCCATGAGCACTACTAAATCTGTTATTTGCCTGCTGTATTTCTAACTGTGCTTCCATCATTTCAGAAATAGTGCCATTCTTCCACAGCAATTAGCAGTTTTTTAAGCTGCTAGCTCCCACTTTGCTTCATCAGGCTCTATTTGCAGCCTGTAGTCCTCTACTCATCTTTTTTCTATTCTCAAGGTGCATTTCCAACCATAAAGTTTGCAGCCATCTACTCACAGGCAAACATCCAAATCAATGGCCATTCCAATGACTGAGTACTCTGAGAGCCAAGCTTTGCCTAAGAGAGCTTGTGATCTGTTACAGGTGATATTCAGGTTTTCAGCAGTGTAAACTACAGACTTTAAGCCACAACATTCTCAAAGAAGCTGTGGGCTGCCACGATCATGTCATTATTTTTATGTTCAACAGCCTTTAAAATGGAAGACGCGGCTCTTGTAGGATTTGGTGAAGTTCTAAATAACAGTAACACAAACAATAGTAGGACTGGTGCAAAATCAATAAATTATTGCACAACATTTTTTATTTCAGAGAACTTAGGTATGCACAGGAAGGATAAAAATATATATAATTTGTACCTGCTGTATCAGAGACTGAAGACAGAAGAATGGATTCCAGAGAGATAAAAAGAGAAGGGATCGAGCGAGAAAAAGTGTCAAGATGGACTCAGAGAGAGCTGACAGAAGCTGTCTGCTTCTGACTCAGATGTAGAAGACATTTCCCATTAAAACAGCTGTCTCAAATTAACACCCTGAATGAAATTCTGTATCCTCTGAACATCAATGAAAACAAAATTCCTTGGGGAAAGAAAACCCTATAATCCTTAAACTAAAACCAAATAACTGGATGGGTGTTTAAGGCTGCCATTGGAAGACTTTCTGTAGGCTTTCTTGAAATGGAGAAAAACTTTGGAGTAGATAAATGCAAGTTTAACTAGTTCATGCAAACATTTATGCTTAGCTCGCTGATTAGAAGCAGGAGAGCACGGTCTCCTAGTTCACATACCTATAACCAAATTTGGACCTTTTCACTACCCTCATCTTTTTTAGAATGCACAGTTTTCACGTTCCAAGAAGTGTAAATCCATCATAACAAGGAGTAATATTTCATGGCCTTGGTAGATTTACATATACAAAGATAAATCAAAAGACACAAGATCTCTTTTATAAGCTCAGTGAGCATCAAATACTGTACCTGTGTGTCAGACTGTTTCTGAAGTCTTGGCTTGACAGGACCACACTTTGCTCATCTGCTATGCAGTCTCTTCAGCACACACTCAATTGACAGACTGCAAGCTGTGCTGCCAAACACAAAGCAAGGAAAGAGCAGAAAACTTTTGGCTTCAATGGTCTTATCCAGCTGTTGCTGCTTCAAGTGCCCCTTAGATTAAGCACAGGTTAAATTATACTCAAAAGGAAATGTCATTTCAAATCGCAGGGATCACTAATATGTACTAACAATGCACAAATCACATTATGCATGCGTTCACCGGTCCTTAAGCGTTCAGCCTGCAAAGTGTTTACATTCAATATGTCAAATGTGAGGGGTTTTTTGTTTTTTTTGTTTGTTTTTAAATTAGGTAACTTTATAATTATTTTTTAAATGCAATGTAACGTTTTACGATTGTTTACATGCTCTGACTCCATAATCTACCGTCCTTTCCTAACATACCTGGTGCTGAACTTGAAAACCAGCCTGTTTCTAAGCTATGGAAAAGGTTATGACCACCAGGACACAATTTAGAGCCCTTGCTCATAATAACAAAGTTTCATTCAACGCTTCCATAGTCTAACACTAAAGGGAGCTTTGCTATGTAAATCCCTTACTACTGTCATAAACGTAGATGTGAGCCTAACTCCTTAATGAAAACATAAAACTTGTTTGCCATCAATAAATTATGAGTGCACATATTTAATTACACTTTTTAATGAAAATTATGGTTTTGCTTACTTGTGTAGGCTTTACGGTATGAAGTTATAAAGACTGGGTAATCTAACTTTGTGCTGCTTTTAAAACCTATGCAGTGACTGAACACAGCTATCCAGAAATAGCTCTTCTACCTTATTTAACCTCACAGAGGTAAAGGCTGCTCACAGTGACGTTGGACCACAGCTAATTCCTGGCTCCCTTTTCAATTTGTTTTCACACCTGGCCTCTTACACACAGACGAGAACAAAGCTTTGACCGCTTTTACCCCAAAGCTTTCTGTCTACCACAGATAAACGAGGCTGACAGACAGGAGGCACCTGCTGCTCTTATTCGAGAAGGCAAGAGGGCCAAGAGGCTTCTCAGAAACATGGAGAACTATGGAGAGGCAGTGAGAGGGCTGAGGCTGGGAGGTGACAGTTCACCCCCTGTAACTGATCCTGAAGCCAGAGTGAAGACGCTTCTGTACTGATACCTGGTATCATGCACACTGAGAGGAAAAAGCAGTAAAATATGCCAGGTCCTGCTATTTTAATCCTTCATATAAATATCAAATGGGGGAGATCGTGGTTTTCTTTTTTCTTCTTTTCTTTTTCCTTAAGGAAATACAAGAGAAGTCCTGAAATGTCTTAAGTATTGATATCTTTTTAAAAGGTGTGTTATTTATAGAAGAGACTTGAGTAGCTCCTTTGGAAGCATTTCAAGTTGTTAAATAATTATGTATTTAGGACACACTATATTTAGAAAAAAACCATCTATGAATGTACACGGCAAAATTACTACTAAATCCTGTTATCTCAGGCAGAAACTCTGGCATAAATAATCACAGAATTATAGACTTTTTTTTTTTTTCTTTCTCTTCCTTTTTTTTTTTTTTTTTTTTCTTCTCCCTGGGAGTTCAGCTAAGAAAGGAAGATCTGGGCCTGCGTGCGACGGTGCTCACATCTGCAGCATCCCTCACATGGCCCCAAAACTATGTCAGACACCACATACCTGTAAACCCAGCCCACACTGCTCTCAGCCCCTGCTGGACCCCAAACACCCCTACAGAGGAAAGGGTGGAAGGAAGAGGCTCTGTGGGCCACAGAGCCTGTCCTAACACTAGACTGTGGGGTCCCCCCCACAGGGCCTGGACCTTTACTCAGAAGCAGGACCTGGTGCTTAATTTTCAATCCAGGTCCTAAACCCTGCTGTTCTTGTCTTTAAAATGAAGTGATGGGATTCAACTAAGGCACCTCTCAAGTGACATTCCACAATTCAATCATTAATTCATATCTATCTTCTTACATTGTCAAAGCCTTCAGTAATACAAACTTATCATGAGGCTAAAAGTCCTCAACCTATAATGCATTTGTATGGCAAACCTCAGTCTAGCACACACTGTCGTGGCTTGTGGTACCATCTGAAGGGGCAAGCGAGCTGGCAGGAGAATCATTTAAGGGGAAAAGCAGTACACAATGCAGCAAAGAACCAAAAGGGAGTAAGGAGTGCTTTGAAAGCATCATAAATGCTGGAAAGCTTTATGTGGAATACAGATGTAGTACTGCAATACAGCCCTGCTTCAGCCACACCAAAACAATGAATGCTTATTTATGTTAAATCCATAGCAGAGGTCCCTGCTGTGATCCAAGGCTTACAGAGTAAGAGATGCAGGCAGTGCCAAGTCAGCTTAGGCTGAACACCTCTGAAACAGATGAAGAACATGACCATAAAGAGTAGAGGCTCGGAGAAGTGGAAGGACTGGAGAAATAGAGAGAGAAGCAAGTTTTTTATCTGTAGACATGCCACCAGTATGTCTAAGATTGAAGCTGCCAGTCCTTTCAGAAGAGATGAGAACGCTGTAACACTGAGTCTTGCTCTGGAACTTCCCTTAGTGGTGTCTATCTCATGTTAAGTTCAAAATCAATGCCAAGTGGGCCTTTTCAGCTGGAAAGGAATCATAGCAGAGAGCAGAAGGCTGTTTCCTTGCCGACAACTTCCACAGCATTATTTCGCCCATTTGGTAACGTTTGCCTTTGAGAATACGTACCCCAACTTACCCTGACAGACTCAGTCAGACGCAAACCAGCAGTACCCACCAGTGTGCAATATGGATTCAACTCCTAATAGCGATGCTGAAGGTGGCACAGGGTCTTTGTCTGACAGGCGTTCAGAGAAGAACAGCTGTATTTAATTTAGTTTGCAGACTTTGCTTTTTGTTTTCATTGATTTCAAAGCATGCAAACCTTGAACTTCCCTTGTATGGGCAATTTCAAGTCCCAAAGACCAATAAACTACAGGAGCCAGCGTACAAAATTTGCCACTAGCTATCACCATGACAGATCAAAAACTACCACTCAGTGAACCGTCAGCTACCTTTCTGGCTTCTAGAAGAAAACAGAAACTCTACAAATGGCTGTACTTTTCCACATATGCATATACAGAAAACTTTAAGATAAATTATACACGTTCCACAAATACTTCAGTTCCAAACGCAAAGGCTGAGACACTGTGCAAAGTAAATAATAAAGCACAGTTGTAAGTTACTTCAATCTTTGAAATAACTATAAAAACAAATAAACCATCAACCAAGTAAAAAAACAAACAAACCCCATCAGCTGGGAAGGTGTGGTCACATTTTAGTCATTTATCTGCTGATCCCTTTTGGAGCAATTCCTGATACTGCACAGAGCACCTACACATCTGACCACGATTCCAGCACATGTCCCACAAACACGGATCTTAGGGAAAATGTACCAGAATGTGCTGCAGTCGTACTGAACCGCAATTCTGGAGCAACAAATGGCAACTGCCTTTTTATAGAACAGATAATCTGCCAGAGAAGATCTGAGTCAGCCACATCGGCCTCTTCCATGCTATTCACTAACGCACACTCTGCACTTCTGGTGGCGATGGCAATGGTAGAAAGCTGGAGGAAAGAGAGCCGTATGCTCATTCATTTTTAAAGAAGCTAATAACTATTTGACAGGTGGCTGTTATGTCCGTTCCCCCACTCCCTACTAGCATAAATAACTTATTAGAAAACATACCAGTTTTCTTGAAGTCACAGGGAAGGGTCGTCCTGATTCCAGAATCTCAAAACACCTCAAACCAAAACCTGATGTTTTCTGTTCGGAGAAGCTGAAAGAAGAGCTCTTCTGAGTCTCCTCCAAGAGAAAAGCCTGTATTTTAAAACCAGTTGTTTCATTCTCCCTACAATCATGTCGCCTCTTGGCCTGGTAAGTAGCAATGATTAAAACCTTTTCTTTTCTGCAAGAATTGGTTGTACTTTGTAAATAACAAGGACCCAACCATTATTTCATTCAGGAACAAGCCCAGAAATTCTTAGATTATAACAAGTCTATGTCCAGACCTTGTACTTACTGAAAATGAATACCCTGCTGTTGAAATTGAAATTATAGGCCTTTCAAGCTCATGCTGTTGCAGAAGCAGTTCTAAGGTCTTTTTAATTAACAATTACATCAAGCTTCAAGAGATAAAACATCCAGTGATGTAAAGACTAAGACTAGACTACTATGGTTGTCCAGAGAGTACCATACCAAAAACCTATACCAAAACCCTCCTAAGAAGTACATAAAACAGCATAGATTTTACCAACAAGCAAGAAACATGGCAATACATGAAGAACTGTGATTCACAGATAAGCTCAGAAAGTCTTCTACATATGGCATAATTTTGCCATGGTATCATGACTGGCATCCTTGGTGCCAGGGATGAGCAGAGACCTTTCAAAAGTCCTTACCGTGCAACATGTGGAAACACAGCAGCATTCCTGAATGTAAACACCGTGGCTACAAGCCATTAGCAGGATGGCTCTTTTACTGTAGGCTTTCCATCAGATTTTACCTACATGTTTCCAGTTATTTCTTCCAAATCTTCTACCTTTCAAACCTACGTAGCAACAAAATATTCTTCTAAACTGTCACCACCAAAAACACGCTGTGAACTAAACAGTTATTGGAAACCAATCCCATTCCACCTGCCTAAACAAGGTGGATTCAGAGGACATAAGAACATACACAGCATCCATGGAACAGAACAGTGCAAGCTTAAGCAGAACTCTCTCTCATCTCCTGTATGCCTGCTCTTCTGCCTTCCCAACCAATTTCCACTCTCTCATTTTATTAAATAGAAGACTGGACTGATGGTGATTACCTCTCTTTTCCCTGTACCAGTCAAATCCTGATTCTCTGAGTCTCAAAAGATTGGCATTTATTTTTTCTTCCAGTAAACTGCAAATGCGGAAAATCTTCCTTTCATGACATTTTCCAGGTCTCCTCAGCTGAGCTCTAGCTGGCTTATCTTAAATGATCTTCGCCTGTTCCCTGGCAGTCTGATACTCCTAGACTTTAGACTTCAGACTTCTTTTGTCACAAATACAAGCCTTATACCTTTATTCAAGCACCACAATACAACAATTAATCTCTTTGTCTCAGTTCTTGCTGGTCCTTCTTTCACGAACATAAAGTTTCACCTCAATCTTCCAGCCTCATTTTTTTAAGCTGGCAGGCTTTTTCCCCATGTACTTACTATTTCTTCCCATGCTTTAAGCTAAAGGCCATTGTAATTCTTTTATACATTTCATCATGAAATCTGTAAGTATTCTTGTATTTAAGCATTGTGGGATCTAAATGCAACTTACTATTTCTATAGGATGGTCCCCCTATTTTCTTCACACTCGACTCATCTCAATGACAAATAAACAAGCACAGCACCTCCAGTATAGTACAGGAATGCCTGAGCACTCATGTACTGGAAAGAGGTGACACCTTACCATCTCTGCACCCACAAGGAAAGGAAACACCAACTTACATCCCACCACCCATTTCCTACCATCTGAAAATAGAAAATATCCCGGGCAATCAAGATACGTTACGAAATCACATCTTATCCGTCAGCAAAGAAGAACAGTAAACTCAAGTCAAAAGAAAAAAAAAATAGTGTTTTATTAACTACCACACTGTTATAATACACTTTAAACGTACAATAAGGTAGCCTTTAAATTTGAGGTGGTTTTAAGAGTAACAAATGAACAGATTTCCAAATGTTTGTAAATAGGTGAACTGCAGTAATTATTGTTGTACATTTTTTGGAAAATGGTATAGCACTTATAGACTGGCTATATAGCTTCATTTTGTACATTGTTCTATAATCGAAAATATAAACAGTAATTAAAAAAAGAAAATTCAGCATAATAAAAAACATATATGTTTATCAGTTAAATGTACTGGATACATACAATTTTTAAGGGAAGAAGCAAAAAAGGAAAGATGGCTGATATTTAAATGCAGATTGACTAACCAAAAACTAAACAACAAACAAATAAAAACCTCATAAAACCCCTAGTTCACTATGACTATATCCATATGTTTAGGAGTACTGTCAATATGGAAGTGATCTTTCCGTTGTACTTGCATATGTTATATTTTACTGGTAATTTACATGATGGCTTTTAAGGCCCTGGCAGACAGATGATTTTGGAAAAGGATTTGATATAAATCACTGCTGAGACGCAATACACCTTATTTTTGGTCCTCCAATGTTCAAGAGAAGGGATTTACTTCACTATAACATTTGCCTTACCACCCAAATGCCTCAACCTATACATACTTTTTTTTCTTTTTTTTTTTTTTTTTTAAGCATTTTTTTTAACATTGGTTATATTGCCCACCTTGGTTATTGAAAGAATATCAACAAGACATCATTTTGGCAAATTAAATCTTAAACATGGCTTTTCAATAGGATTTAAAAGGTGACTATCCCTAGAGCTCCATGTTAAAATGTAGTTTTCAAAATCTTACAAGAGTAATGCTTAAAATATTGTACATAGTTAACCTAATTAAAATAATTAGCTTCAAAATGACAAGTTGATGAGCTAAGTAAAGCCTACACTATGTAACATTTGCTTGGAAACTTGATTTGTCAGTTATGCATAATAAAAATTCCAGTCATCAAGAAAATTACAAAATTTCTTTTATCATAACATGATTTCTTTTCACCCATCAACTTCTTTTATCTTACAATAGATAAATACCAACATGTTCTCATTTTTTTTTTTACTTTTTTTTTACACTAAACCACACAGGATTGATGCATTTGGTTAGACTACCATTTTACCATTTCCGTCGTTAAATTCTTTTTTGTTTTTTTGTGTTTTGTTTTTTTTAATATAACTTGGTAAAATTTCATCTCTTCTAGATTCCAAAAGTACCTACAAAACCCATGCAATTTTACCATTTTAATATACTATGGAATATCATACAAAGTAAGGCATTTCAGTGTCATGTATAACCAAGTTACTGTCAATCCAAAAATTTCTGCACATCAATAAAAAGATATCTAAGAACTTAGGAACAATATTCTTCTCACTACTGTATAAAAATAACCACAATTAATAGGTATCTTGTGTAATATTTACTCCATTGTCTCGTTTCCCGAAACTGTGACAAGCTGTAAAGGTATTTCAGTGTTGGTAAGAATATCTTGATTGCTGGTGCCAGATGTATTAACAGTTCCTATTCCTGAAACAGAACCTTGTTGAATATTTGCAAGGATAAGTGTTGTTCCTCCTGCAGTAATCAAAGTATCATCAGATGTTGCTTCTACTGATGCCAGCACTGTACTGCTGGAGTGAATGCCTTTCTTATTCTGGTGTGTTTTAATGTGTTTGGCAAGGTGGTCACTTCTCATAAAGCGTTTAGAACATTCCGGACAGACAAATTTCTTCTCACCTGTCACACAAGAAAAAAGAAGACAAAAGGAGAAATATGAACACTGCATTCCAGTATCTCTAACAGATGCTCTAACCATGAAACTATAAGATACAGAATGATGCACCATCACGTGTTCTTCCTCAATTTCCTGAATTATATTAAACCCCCCTGGACATCCAGCCCTCCATTTTCCTTTCTGCTTGAGAAAAATAAAATAAAATAAAATAAAATAAAATAAAATAAAATAAAATAAAATAAAATAAAATAAAATAAAATAAAATAAAATAAAATAAAATAAAATAAAATAAAATAAAATAAAATAAAATAAAAATAAAATCCCCCACAACAGTTCTCATTCAGTTCAAACAAATGAAACTCTTTGTTAAACCTGAATCAAAGGATTTTGATTAAGGTTATTTAAATATTAAGTGTCAGTTCTGAATCAATAAGGTCACTGTTTTTTCCCCTCAGAGCTACCAAAGAGTACATGTACCAAATATTAGATGATTTTAGAGCACTGTACTACATAAAAACCAATCCAATTCAGAGATCTGTTTTCCTCTTAAAATCTATTCATCCAAGCCCTCTCCATGACATTTCTGTAGTAAAAGGCTCCAGAAGCAAAGATTGGAAACCTGTGTGCGTTCTTCGGTGTCGCTGAAGCTCATCGCTGCGTGTGAACCTTTTGCCACAGAACATCCAATTACAAACAAATGGACGCTCTCCAGAATGCCAGCGGAGATGAGCTCTCAGATGTGAAGTCTTCCCATATACTTTGCCACAGCCTGGTATGTGACAAATGTGTTGCTTCTTTTTTCCCAAGTTGGAGCCTCTGTTAAAAAAAATAAAAGTGAATTTATTCATCCATTCAGATACATTCCTCCTAAACAGTGGCCATAAACGTAAGTGAGGTCAGATATACCAACAGGTCTGCAAACAAATCTGAGCAGTTTCTTATTTTTGTTTCAAATAAAAAGTACGCTCCATAGGAAGGTGGAACTAAATTCCATCGTGATATCCCAACCCCACAAACTATAGATTCAACAGCCTGTAAAGTTTAGGTAATAGAAATGTAATCTTGAATAAAGATACACGTTCATAAAATTGGAAATAAAATCATTACAGCCGTTTGTACTACTTTGCTGTTGAAGTGCTCATATTTTAAATTAATCTCAACTTTAATTTTGGCAAAAAAACATAAACAACTGCAATTGCCAAAAGGGAAACTTGAGATTTTTTGGCAACTGGGAAGAGAACAGATGGGACTTCTGGCATCTTGGGGAAACCTGAGAAGCAGTTTGGGGTCATAGAATAAGCATACTAACCTGCGTATTTCCACTACATGGAGTGAAATAATTGATCTTGCTGATATTCACATTAATTCCTTGGTATTTCAGAAATAAAATTCTTAACAAAGAATACATCATTAACAGGCAGTATAATCCAGACTCCTGAGCTTGACGCCTATTTTAAGATGCTCCCTAAATGAAATACTAGGTGATTGACTAAGCACCAGCACCTAATACAAAAGAATTATTAAGATTTTATTTTAAATAAAACCACCAGAGAGATAAGAGCTTATGAAGAACCAGAGAAAGAGATTAGTCCAGCCAGCAGAAGGCTGCTGCTGAACAAGGCACACTCCAGAGAACAGATCTGGCTGACAGGGCAGCTATACAAACGGTAAATGCTGGTACAAGGGAGGAGACTAAAAAACGCAGCCAAGCATCATGCCATCTTACTAATCAGCAATGTTAACTTCTAACAGCTTAAGTGGATACTAAAAAATCACATTGGCACTCCTTCCTCCATGATTGGCTACAGGATTTTTAGTGGCCTCTCCAAGACGTTTTTTTCCCCTTGCATTATGATGCTCCACTCCCAGTGAACAGTCTAGTACCTGGTGGATTTGCCAAGCAACCATAAAATCCAGATCCTCGTCACTGAATTCAGAGCATCTCTGATTTACATCTAATGATGACATAAGAGATTCTGATTATCTCTTTTTTTATTACCCTTCTTCCACGGCCTCACACAAAGTTCATGTGTCTTTTCCAGCTTGTTTATAAATTCCTTGCAAACAATGCTCTGACATCTGACCTGACATCTTAACCTTTTCCATCATAATTATACTGGCGAGTATTTTTTCTTCCCCCTCACAAGTCCCAAAATCACTTACTGGATGAAACATTGCCCTTTTTACATCTTCTACTCCAACTAGTATGTCCTTTTTTGGTAATGCATGCTACATCTAAACCATCAATGTTCATACTCTTCCCTGGGCTCCCCTCAAGTCAAGACTGAAAGATAAAATCAGTTCTAATGTCAGACATTTAGCTTAGTACAGTGCCACCTACACAAAATCTCAATATTCATAAGCTGAGGATCAGCCAATCTCAAAGATATTTAACAAAATGTCTTTAGATTGCCCCATTTTCTAATTTCCCTGCCTCTGCATCACACAAAACTCAGAAGTTCCAGAAGTGTTCATCCTGCAGCACAAAGCACCCCACCCTCCAGACTCCAGGGAAAAAAAGTGATCCTCCTTTAGTCCCAATGCAACCAGATGTTCTTGGGCTCATTTCTCATTCATATCACGTGTAAGTTCTAGACAGTCTTTCTTCAGGTCTTCTTGTTCAGTAGCTCAAAGCACCCACTAACTGTGTAGCTGACTTCTGCAGCAACATAGATAGGTACACCTATGTTTCCATTCTAAAATCTTGGTAACTGGAAGATTTCCCCACGTAATCCTACTATCCTGCATCTTACATGGAGTAGGGATGGGTAATGAAACTCTAAGAAGCCTCTGTGAATTATAGTAAAATGCATTTCTGCATTGGAATATATTTCTATATACATATATACATACATATATATAAAAATATTCAGGTATTTTATACTTGGAGAACATGTAAGGATGTTATATTCTTCCCTTCTGCAATCACAGGATCATTTGAGTTGGAAAAGACCCATAAAGGCCATTTAGTCCAACCCCCCTGCAATGATCAGGGACACCTACTGCTAGATCAGGTTGCTCAGAGCCCTTGCCCAGCCTGAGCTTGAAGGTCTCCAAGGATGGGGCTTCCATCACATATCTGGCCAACCTGTGCCAGTTATTTGCACAGTAGGCTGCGCAAGTACTTTTTAACTTGTATGACACGGTGTATAAATATGGCACAAATCATATAAAATAACAACTAAGAGTCTGAGTCAATCGTTCGATGTTGCTTAACTGAACCTTTAGTCTGGACTGAAGGAAATCAAGGTTCAGCTCACAGTCAGCTTAGGTGGTAGAGCATATGTAATTCTGAGCACATCTCCTAACATGCAAGGGGATACTAGCAGACACCCTTAAGTCAAAAGCAAAGGGAAGGGTCAGAACTCACAGAATGAAACGCGCAAGACTACTGTGAATGAGTTACTGAGTGTACTTAGTTTCAAACAGACATCTGCACGTTTGCTTCATGTGTGCTCTAAAGTGACTGGATATGAGCCAAATTATGTCTGGACGCTCTGCAGCTGTGACAGACTGGCACTGCGCCGTAACATGTCACACTAAGAGGCCTTTCTTGCTGCACTGGCCAAGAACCATCGTCACCAAATAAAAAGATATGACTCAGACCTACCCCTCAACTGCAGTCTTCAAATCAATTAACTTCTAAGTATTTTCATGGCACATTTTAGCTTTATTAAGATCACAAACCACAATTCCCAGTAGCCATGCAGAATCCAATAGTTTCAATACAAGACACCTCCATCTACTTAAGAAACCAGACTTTCCTCCAAGAGTATTTCTAGGGGTAACATTAAGTATTTCAACAGTAAAGAAAAGGCATTTTAGTCCTTTTAAGAATGCATATTTTAGAGTTACATACCTGAAATGGAACTCAGAAGCACTGTTCCTCTATAGATCCAGACAATAATAGTCACATCTTAGTGTAATTCCAGATGGAATTAAGAGGATGGTGAAATTTCCACCCAACTTCCAACAAACTAACTGTAAGCTTAAGGCAGCCCATTTGGGTTCAGTCATCCTCCAAGTCATATCTCTCTCCCTGACCATCCCATAACTACTACATTATGTGTTTGAAGCTGTAAGTTTTTAATTTACACATCCACCACACCACCCCTCTTTGTTTCCTATCTTTTCCTCTGCCAAGTACAATAATGGTAACAATGGCTCTCTACTTCACCAAACTGGTACAAACATAAATCCTTTGAAGACTGCAGCATATTCTAAGCCTTTACTGAGAGTGAAAAACCACACACACAAAAAAACACACACACAAAAAAAACCCAACCCTCAATTCTCCTTTGCTCCCCCAAAAATGGCAAGAAATGCCAGAACTACAACTATACAAAAGATGAAACTAGAATGAGGTCTGTACATGTGAAGCCATGTACTGCCTTTTCCTACCTCATTCAGCGCACTGGACGGACAGTACTCATTGAATGAATCTCCATTCAGCTTTCTCACGCTGATTTAATGCATTTTCCTTATCTTACTATTTACATATTATTTTCATATCATCTTAGAATTATTCATTTCCCATGTGTTTTTGTTGCAAATCATAATACATATGCACAAGCAATTAAATTAATGTTTTAGAGTATCTTAACTTTGGCATTTGCCAACTTTCAACTTTACAGTTTTGTAACTTTAACATCATTTTAACAACACTAAATGCCTTCTGAAAAAAAAATTCGAACGCAAGTGTTCTATTGCATAAAACTCTAGAAATCGCCTACAGAGAGACAAAACAGAACTTTAAATTCCAGAACTAGAGATAAATTAACAAATGCAGAAGCTACAAAATACTATCAATGTATACCAAAGTGGTAAAGAAAACATTCCTCTGATGGCTTTTGTTCTTTTTTGCTAGACTCTGAAGGAATCCTGACGGGAAGTAAGCTCTGATGAGAAAGTTACTCTAGTAGCTGTAGGCATTTTTGCTCCTTTTCTGCTTACCAACCGCTGACTTCTTCACTGTCCATTTTCTATTACAGTCCTAATTCCTCTCAGATCCCAACTTCCTGTCCTACTTTTCTACTTACTTTAGATGTTTGATGTGTGCCAGTCCTTCCTTAAACAATGATTATAGATTCTTATCTATCTTGCCTCTGCCCTAAATCTGGCTGGAACTCAGCCCCCGGTTCCAAAGTGCGTTACACTCAGACTTCTCCAGACTTAATCAGAACCATCTCTCAGTCTGACATGTCCTCTGGAGCTTCAACTTTAAAATCTAATGTCATAGTAACTCCATTTAGGACTAAGAGGATTTTGAAGTAATAATGCACCTACATTAAAGCCACTCCAACTTGGAAAAGAGTGTGACTAAGATGGATGATGCAAAATCCCTACAGTTTATAGGAGTGTGGTCTTTGTATGTAACATTGTCAGTTTTCTCCTAGAGCAGATCTTCAGAGCAGAGCCAATGATCACCAAGAACTTAGGAATGTCTGTGTCAGGTTTCAATGGACTACATATAGGAATTCAACAACAACAAAAGAAAAAAATGATGTACAAAGATACTATGATTGTAACCACAAATACCACCAATAACTTCATTTGCGATGAAAACATATGAAAGTGATTTTGTCTTACCACAGAATCACAGAAGGTTGGAAAAGACCTCCAAGATTACCTAGTCCAACCATCCACCAACCACTTAATATTTCCCCACATCCCTTAGTACAGCATCTAAACTTCAGTTCTTGAACACCTCCAGGAATGCAGACTCAACCATCTCCATGGGCAGCCCATTCCAGCTCCTGACCACTCTTCCAAAGATATTTTTCCAAAATATCCAACCTGTACCATTAAGTGTCTTAAAACAATTTCTACTCGACATGGATGCCTAACACATTACCTCCCTAGGCTTGAAAAGAAGATATCTAAAACATACACCGAAAAAAAAAAAAAAGAAAGAAAAAAAAAAAAGACTAGACACTATTGTCTATATTTAGTGTGTACTTTAAAATTTTAAAGCCATGGACACACACAGGTCCTTGAACCAGAACTCAGTAATTTACAGTATAATTTCTTTTCCAAAGAACCTCTGAATGTCACATGGTCCAACTTCCAGGCTCAAAGCATAGCCAATGAGATCACAATAAACGTGGCCGCATTTGCTCCAGCTCTTTCATAGTACTCACAAAAACAAGACTTCCATAACTCCAGTATTATCAAAATGAACATATTTTAGTCTACTGCAAAGTCTTCAAACAACTACATCAAACACAAAGTTAGGCTAAATAATTTTACTTGCAAATGGCACCTAATATCCCCACTTCTTCACATATCTGAAATGAAGTGTTTTAAAATAAAATAAAATGTTGCTAAGAAAGAAGAGCTGAAAAAATACTTTCATGATACACAGAATGATAAAACATAGACCCCTGAAGGGCCCTGAGGTCTCCTGCTAATAAAAGCTTAGAATATGTATTTACCCTATCAACAATAAATTTCACTGAAAACAATCAGTCAACTAAAAAAAAAAATTCTTTAGATCTAATATACAATCCTGTTAGGAAACTAAGAAGAAAACCAGGATAGCTGTTTCTACAACAAACCAATGCAATCAAACTGGAAAAAAAATAAACGATCAATCAGCGTGGAAATGCAAGAACATGTTGTTTAATCAAGCCCTTGACATATGATAGGAATCCAATCACAGATGTGCATATTCCAAAATACTTCATTTTTGTACTATTTAGAGCTACATTCTACTCTCCTCACTTGTACTAGGTGGCATCTAACTCCAGATTTTTCCAGTTGATCTTAATGGAGTAACTCAGAGAAGATGGAATAATCTCTCCTTCCACCTGCTAGCCCAGAAACAAAGGTAGCAGACCTTCAGCGCATAAGCTCTTTTGCATAAACCCACAGTTTTCTCTTGTTGTAGATAACTGTTGTTACCTCCTTTCCCCTCCCCCCCCCCACTATTTGTTTTCATCATTTTATGCATTTTATCACATTGCTAGTTACATACCTTCCACCACCTTCTTTGCAGTTGGGACATGTGCAAGCAACTCGTCGCAGTCTTTTTCCCTCTTGATGTGGTTGGTCCCCTTCCTCATCTACTACCTGTACTCTCAAATGTGTTAGATCATTGGTATTCAGTGTAGAATCACCACTGAGCTGCCACTCTTCTGGATCAGGCTCCTCTTCTTTAATCCTAATATCTGAAGAAAAGATGGAACACAGCCCATTAACTAAAGAAAGAAACCATAATGATCAAATATTTTGCTTTCAAGTGTTATGTCAGTCAGATGTCAACATGCTTTATTGCATACTGACATTGCTTCTGTGCCCCTGTAACCTGTAAAATATAAAGTTTATCTTGCTATACATTTCAAAGTTGAAGACATGCTGTAACCAAGTATTAAACTTCAAATATGAACAATTCCTGGTATGTAATGCTGTCACCTGGAGGATTCTGGTTGCCTGAAAGATAGGAAAATGAGGAACAAGAGGTTGGACAGAGGTTAAAAAAAGTGAACGCATTAAAAAAGTAAAAGCATTTTTCAGCCGATCTGGAGTAGGAAATTACATTTCTACAGGACTTCTCAGTTAATGTGACGTAGAGTACAAACACAATTTATAACTGATCTTTAAAATTTTTTCAGTATGCACTGTGACAAATATAATAAAAAAATACATCAAATAAAAAGTTTTAACCTAAAAAAAGGCAGACACGTAAGGAAAACAAAGAAAAATCATTCCTTTGTCCTCCTTTTCCCCTCCTCATCTCAAATTTAAAGAAAAAGAATAAACAACTATTCATAAAGAAAAAAAACATTCAGGGAAAAATGTTGTTCAGCATAAGAAAGAAGTAAACAACACACAAACTACTTAAAGGTCATTTAGAGCTAGTAGGCCAGTCATTGCACTTTCATGAATACAAAGGTCTCTCAAGTCTCAATTTAGAGGATGCACATTCACAAGCACATGAACTCTGACTCCCCATCCCAAACAAGCTACATATCCCTAAAATAATTCATGCCTCAGGAAAAAGACAAAATATTTTACAAGTCTTTCATCTCACCTGAACTAAAACACAGGCGGAAAAATCAAGTCCAAATCTAAAACCCACTGTGCAAAACTTACAAGTCCAATAGGAACATTCAAAGCTAAGCGTTTGTCCAAAGAAATTAATCCTTCTAAAAGAAGACGTCTACACTCATGTCATTAAAACACAAAACTCAATGCTCTATTGTCTACCATCACTATGATTGTATGGCTGAACATAAACATCACACGGCTTTTTAATTTGTAACATAAAATAAACAGAACAATCTCAAAGAGTAAGTATTACATACTGCATCTAATACCATCAACAGGTAATGAGCAGCTATCAGCTGTTCCTTGGAGCATTCCTTCTAAACAGCTACACACAGCTACAGAGCATTTATTCTGTCTAATCCAAGAACCAATTACAATATCACAGTATCCCATGAGACAACTATTTTAACAAATTTACATTTTAATAGGAACATCTTTTTCCCTTCAGAAACTCCTCTGGGTTCCCAATGAGTACAGAATCTAAATCTGTATTTACAAAAACAAATAAAAACAGTTTCTAAATGTCATTTCACATAAAAAGCTGTACCCGGCCCTTCCTCAGATCAGCACTGTAGTCTGGATTTGTTTTGTTGTTGTTTTTTCACAGTGAAAATGATTAGCCACTGGCACAAACTAGTACTAATACAAGCCATGAAATGTTTTTCTTTACGGGGCACCAAGAGCCAGGAAAAAAAAAAAATAGGGATTATTAAACGTATAAATAGATGGACTTAAGGCATCTTGAGGAAGAGGCAAGAGCCTCAATGACTCTTACACAACAGGGCACGTAACGAATTCAAATACACTGAGGTGGTAAGGCTGTCAGCAAAGGCCACTGCCAGCCTGCTTGTGTGCACCACCCAAAAATATCAGTCATCTCCACGTCGTTTTTTGGGACTACATACATTGATCGCTGACGTTATCACATGCAAGCACTGGTAACATCGAGGCAACTTTTGTTTCCCACCAGTTAAACCCAGGTCACATCTGCCTTATTACAATTTATTTCTGTGCTTCCAAATTTCCACATGTCCTTGCTTCTTCATTAAGGTCCAAAGTACATATGAAGGGGTTAATACAGCCAAAATACCATTTCAAATGAGTTCTTGGTATATGAAGACGTTGGACTTGTTTCAGCTTTTATTCTCCTCTGAAGGATGGAAACTGTGATTCCCATGCACACTTTCATTCCAAAGGGACTATTCTATAATCACAGAACACTGAGAGCTGACTACAATAAGGAACAAGTTTAAGTGCATCTGGTGAATAAAAATAACTACAAGATTCATTTTCAACACTTTGGAGAAGATTAACTAAACCGATAGGATGAAACTATGCAAGTGTAAGTGCCAGCTGTACTGTTCTTGACTACATTTCAGCTACAGCCATGTGGAAAGTTACCACTGCCCACTGATACAGTCAGGTTGACAACACTCAGCAGAGAAGCAACCACAGAAATAGGTAAGGAAAGCAGGAGGACACAGAATTCTTAATCAAATATTCCTACATAAGAGTATTAGAAAGCTACTAGGGTCAATTGACACAAGTGTCAGCAACAGTTCAGAAAGTCAGAACTTTTTGGTAAATATTCTGTTCTCTATTTACATGAAAGGCAAATAATTGTCCTATCGCTATCTAAGAATTAAATGCTTCTCACTGACAAAAAGTCAGCAAGATGCTTAAATAATAATAATAATAAAAACCTCTACTACAGTAAATACATAATAACAGATCACCAGATTAGGATAATTTTCATTCAGTAATTTTAAAAGAAGGCTGAAGAGCTTTTTGCACTTTTAAAGCTGTAAATCAGGGACCACGTGAGTGCTTCAGTAGCTTAGAAAAAAGGCTAGCACTGTGGTAACAGTGTAAAAGGATAAACGAAGACTTCAGAAGCAGAGAAAGAATTAATGCCACTTTCTACAGCATTATGAGAACTAAGAGGTGCAGAAGTTTTTTACTATTGTTTTTCAATCAGCGATGACACCATTCTTGATAAAACATACTTGAGACTTCTGCACAGCCAAGTTACTTATTCAGATAAAGGAAAACATTTTGATTAAGAAAATTTAACTTCAAAATGTACATGGAATACATGGATTATAAAACAGCATGATGTTTAAATGCAAATTGAGAACTATCACTTCCGTAAGACAAAGAACGAAGAGGACATATCACTGACAGTGCACATTTCTTTCTCCTTTCATCCTTAAAAATTACTACCTTTTGAGACAATGTGCCTCTTATGAGCCATATTCCTGTGCTGACAGCCCATCTACAACTCATCATCCAAACACTGACGCATCAAGAACTTTATCTTCATGCAGGCAATTGGAATATGATCCTGGTGAGCACTCCTGGCATTACTAAAAGACTGACCGTGCCCTTGCTATAAACTTCATACACCTTTTTATGAGCCAGATGCACTAACAAGTTTCCTTGAGAGATGAGAACAAAAGTATGTGAATCCTGTGAAAAGATGGGAAAACTGTACAGAACCTGAAGTGATGGACCTAAAATTATGAGGCTGCACAACAACAGAAAATGGGTTCCCCATCCTTCTTTTAAGCTAAAGCAGTAGTAGAAATAAAATCCATGCTCTGACTTCACAGTTACTTCCCATACATCCTCCACTGCTTCATCATCAACTTATCAAAAGGATATTTGAAAAAGGAGCAAGGAATGAATATATGAAGCTGTATAATATTTTGTTTTACAAACACCCTCAAACATAAATAG
Source organism: Coturnix japonica (assembly GCF_054131305.1). Classification (NCBI taxonomy): domain Eukaryota; kingdom Metazoa; phylum Chordata; class Aves; order Galliformes; family Phasianidae; genus Coturnix; species Coturnix japonica. Next base: position 18,298,718 of record NC_140669.1, read on the forward strand.
GATATCCCAAAACAGATCTTGTTAGATGAAAATATTTACATAACTTCATTGCTTCAGTTTACTTGATGGAACTTTGTAAGACTTCCTTAATAATCAGATTTCGTTTCATGCTAACACCATGCCCTTCCCACAAAAGCTTGGCTTTAGAAATAAGAAATGCAAAACTGAAAGTAAAATCAATAAAGTCACGAACCAAAAGACTGAAAAACAGCCGGAAGTTCCCGAGGCCCATACAAAGCTATGCTTCAGGCAGCATTCTTCACTATTTCACCAGAAGCATTAAAACAATGAAACAATAATACCAGCAAATAAAATTGTAGATATTCTGCTTTTAAACTATGTTTGAGGGTTTAGTGTTTAACCTAAACAGATGTTAGACCTCAGCCTTACAAGACAACAGCAGGTGAGAGAGTGATCACCTGTCACCTTAGTAACTATTCATAGAGGCAACTATTTACCTAGAAAACTGCCAATTTTTTATTTTTTAAATTTTTTTTTTGCCAGATTTATATTAGCTGAATAATTTTATCATGACTTCAGTTTTGACAGGACTAGAATGAAGTCCCCACCACAAATAGCCATCTACTCCCATTCTCTATCAGCTGGTGTACACTGGCCAACAGGCATGGCTACAAGCTTCACTGGCAGCAGGCAGATGAGTCCTTAAACAGCTGCATATAATCCAGCAATATAAGAGCCAGGACATAGAAATTAAGACCTGTTTTGTTGGGACATTTGAAGACAACTCTTGAAAGGGGCTCCTCTGAATTTATTTCAACCACAGACCAACCTGGAAAACCGCAGTTTTTTATTCTCAAATAAATTTATCTTCCAGCTGGGTAGACAAGCAACAAAGTTCCCTTTCAGGCCAATGCTACTTCTTTTCAGGTCACTTGCTCCTTTCTTCAGATGCTACTGGAACAATTGAAAGGCACATTTAAAAGAAAAAAATAAATAAATCCAATCCAGCTTCTTAAATAAAAAGTGAACCAACCTGGATCAGACCTGGTATCATTTATTTTTTTCAGGAAATATCCAATTAAAAAATAAAAAATTAAAAAAAATTAAAAAAAAAACCAACATGATTCAGTACATTAAGAACTTAGACACAATTACAATCAGATTTTGATTAACATGGCTAATTCTCCTTGTTCTCGACCAAATTATTTCAAAGAGCCAGAACTTCAAGGATCAGAAACATGAAAACCAAGAGAGTGCATCTCTGCACCCTGCATTTTTCTGAAATAAAATGTTTGAGGACTAAATCTATTAATATAGTGAGAAAAACAAATACCTTCCTTGAACAGGCGAGCTGCTAAAGTGTAACATGAACCGCGCTCCTAATGTCTCTTTTAGTTACAGACAATGCAGTATTTTATTACAAAGCGCCAATAAAAGGAGCAGGCTACCAAATACATTTTTCAGGCTTCAATTCCTCTCAACACTGGAAGACCAAAGCCAAGACCTTTAGTGACTATATCTCCTTGCTGGAGTTGAACACAGACGCTGTTTGATAACAGGTAGTTGTTCTGAAAAGCAAAGCTGAAGAAAGTCCCAGTTATAACTAACCAATACCCTTCCCTTCTCCACCTTACAAAAGAGATGAAATACGAGCCCTAGAAACGGCTTGAGTTAAAACAAGCTCATGCAAGGCTTTTTCACGACAAACTCAGTGCAGTGAAAGTCTCCCTGTATACACACCTGGTAAAACAGACATTTTGGTAGAAGCATAAATACTGGACATTTTTCAAAGAAAACTACACACTTACAGGAGAAACCTATTAGCTTTGTATTAGGGCTGTGGTGACTTTCCATCATGTAAGCAAAACGTAGGCTCATGGGAACAGGGAGGATATCCTCTACTGATGACCTGCAAAGCAAGGCTTGGAAGAACACCCCTTACACAAAACTGTAGCTAGCAGCATCTAAAACCAAACCTTCAGTTTCCACAGTTAACAGAGCAATCTGTGTTATTTCACTTGCAAATAATTACCAACCACCTCTGACCAAAGATTAGGAATATACTTGTTTTATTTTAGCTTCAAGTAGAACATTTCTGTTAATGAAAATAGAAGCTACAGCCTAACTGCATTTGTTACGGAATTATTATTTTCATTGGTATTTTTACACACATTTCACTGAGATGAAGCGAGAACATATAGGGAAATCCTTCCTACCTTACTTCAGAAGTTGCCGGTAGTTTACAGAAAAAGAGGGATCAAAGTCTCACCCTTTAACTTCTGTCATTCTGCCATCCCTTCCACACACCCTTCTCTTTTGATTTAAATTTAAAATTAGTTATCATCTGCAGGAGAGAAGGGCAGTGTATTTTCCACAGAGGAAAACCAAAGCAAAGATTCACTATTTCCTCCTATTTGGGTATTTATGCTTCAATCTGAAGAAGGGAGACAGATCATGTTGTAAAAAAAAAAAAAAGGAGATGACTATCACTGAACAGAACCTTGAAACAGACAAAATACCACATTCATATGGAAAAGATGCTGAAGGTCAGCCACTGCTCCTTCAGAAATGTGAGTTTTCAGTAATACAAAGCAGGGACCAATTAAATTCTCCCAAAGTTTATGGGATGGAAGTTCTAATATCTTCCAGTCTGTGTATTTTTCCTACTTGTCTAGGAATACTGTCACTAAAAATTTCTGCCCTATCTTAAATATAACCAGTTATATTTAGTTTCTGCTATTCCTCTGTTGCTTCTGCATGTTTAATCACGTTTCATATACTCCATTTACTCACACATGGAATTCTTTATAACACAATACAGTTCAGGAACGCTTGATGGAATTATTTTGCATTTGATAAGGAACCAGCATTAAAACATTCTCAAGGAATGTCAGTAGACAAACTAATGTACACAGCAGCTCAACTTTTTCACTTCTTTTGTTGCATTTCCTCTCCACTATGTTCCTTTTTATCTTTACTTTCAAAATTATGATGTTAACCTTATACGTATGATCCCATACCAAATATAAACCTCAGAAGTGAAGTTCTTATCCTCCTTGAATTTCCTATTAGCCATAACACCCTCTTTCCAAGAGACAGAAAGACGTCCATCAGTGCTGTCATGCACAAGATGTGCTTTTTGTTACCTCATGGATCTGTACCTAATGCCCTTGTAGGTAGTAACAGGGTATGACAGAGACAAACCAAGAATTTCTGTGGTGGCTGCAAATAGAAAACTCATGAACCAAGATCAGCCAGCAAAGTAAACGCTACTGGAAGCCCATTCCTCTGTTTGGTGCTGTTGTCTAGAAGCCAATGAAGAGCAGGCTCATCTAGGTCTGGGTAACTTCTCCTTGCTAAGTCCATAATAGAGAGGTCATTTCCACAAAAAAAGTACAAGAAAAACATCCCAATTATTATTTTACATTGCAAAGGGAAAAGCAAGCTTCTGATACAGAACAGCATGAACTACATAAGTACTATAATCACTATGTCTTAATTCATCTGCTTCTCTAGACATTTCTACTTAGTAATACATTCTGCTCACATGCTTAAATAGGCATACAGAACAAAACATTTATACTTCATGGTAACACACATGCTTTAAAACCTTAATGCGCCAGAGCTTCAGATCACATAATTATAATCAAATAGTGATTCCCAAGCTACTTTGTGCAGTATTTCCCTCTAAAATTACTTCTGCTACCCACTCTGTCCCTCATAACTAGCCTCAGCACAACTCCACAATGATGAGATTAAATGGCTTCTGATAAAACAAGTATTGAGCCTCTACTATCTCCTTTCTTTTGGGTAGCTATGCTCTGAAGTACAAAATATCACATCAACAAGAAATAAACATGCATGTTTATTCTTTCATTGCATTACCAAGCTCCTATTTTATGAAAACCATATTTCTTAACTGCTTAAATTGAAAAAAACATGCTGTGAGGCTCATCATTAACAGCTGTACGTTCTGAAACACAATGCAAATAAGTAGTACTGGAAATTCATATACGTTCTGAAGTCCTCCATTTTGATATTCACATGCTTGTTTCACTTCTCCTTACATGAGTTTTGTACATCCTGGTTACACATACAGTAAATCAGCAGGAAATGAATTTACCAAAACTTTAGATTGTTAACCCCTCAGAGGGACCACAAACTTTCAGGAAAAAGAATGGCAAATAAATATTTGTATCTTCCATGGAAACTTCACCTTTTCGGTAGGGGTACGTTAATGACACTGCTGTCCTGGAAGTGTGGTTGATAGTTAGGTTTCCAGCACTTAAATTTAGCACCCAGGTTTTCTGCATTGTGAGACTTAAAAGTATGGAAGTGCAGTTAACTAATAAGAACAGCTCAGTTCAGGAGGTTCTGCTAAAAGAAGTGGAGTGGCATCACCATTACAGTTGCTTCTTAAGGAACAGTATTTTCAAATAAAATCTATCATTACTTCAACCCACCATATTTCCTAGGCTTCTGAAGCAAAATGACGACATTACAATTATCATCGTTCAAACCAACTGCATACAATAATAAAAAACAATTTTCTGCAAAAAGAGAAAAATAAATACCTGCAGGACTGCCAGCATTTTCTCCTTGATGAAGCTGAATACCAGCAGAATCTATAGAGTTTACTGTAACTGTCTGTAGATTTGGCAACTGAGCAGTGCTTAGACTAACTGGAGTTGATGTCAGTGCCCCACCTGCTGCAACTTGACCAAGAGTGAGAGTCTGCACAGGGGTTAGAGTTATTTGTTGACCAGGTGCATTCTGAATTTGCAGGTTCTGCAAATTCTGAACTCCTTGCACTTGAAATGTCTGCCAGGTTATCTGCCCAGAAGGGGTCACTGTTTGTGCCTGAATTAAAAAAGTCCCGGGATTCAGCTGCAGTTGAAGATTCTGAAGAGTTTGCGGAGATATACTCTGACTTGCTTGCACACCGTGGATTGTCTGTTGCGTGATACCTTGTACAATCTGGGCTTGACTGGTTGGCTGCTGAGACTCTTGAAGCTGTATGTGTTGTACAATTGGCTGCGCTGTGGAGACCTGAATATTCTGAGCCTGCGTATCATCAGAGACTGATGTCTGAATGTAATTTCCCTGAAGATCAGAACTGTGAACTTGACCACTAGTTGTGGTCAGGTTGTTTGCATTTTGTTCCAATATACTTGAACTGTCTATGGTAACGGGCAATTGCGATGAAGATGATGTTGGCACAAATAAGTCATTATCAGTGGCAGTTTCTGTAATTTCTGGAGAAACTTGCTCACCAGTCCTTTCAGAAGTATCTGAACTATCCATGGCCTGTCCAGTATTTATCAAGTGCCCATCTGCATTAATGCCTGCAGTCATGGTTTGAGAACCACTGCCAAGTCCCAGAGAATCTAGATCAACGCTATTGATGGGTACAAAAGTAATATTTCCTGGCAGTCCAAGAGGGACGTTAGCAACTACTTGCGCTTGGCCAGGAAAAGACGAACCACCAATTGCAACTCCCTGAACCTGGACTTGACCAGACTGCGATAAGATATTCTGAATATTACTTGAAGGCGATCCAGAGGCAATGATGGTTTGATTAGAGCCAGGAATGATCTGAATTTGACCAGTTTCTTGATTTATACTGCTATTATCAGAAGAGGCTGCAAAGCCCAGCTGAACTTGCTGACCATCCGCTGTCTGGATCTGGGGTATTACTTGGTATTGAACGTTAGACACTGTACCATTCGACGAATCTGATCCTGGTGCAACAGAAAAGATTTGTTGATTTTGCAAACTCTGAATAGGAAGGACATACTGCCCACTTGAAGTTACTGTGGCAGCACCTGGAATCTGTACTATATTACCAGCTTCATCCTTTATAGTGGTAGGAGCTGCAGACAAGACCTCCCATCTACTTGGAGTTCCTGCTAATTGCACAGAAGTCAAATCCCCTGTCTGAATAAAAAGAAAAAAGAAAAGAGAAATATTAAAATGAGAGACATACAAATTACATGCTAGAACAATCATGCAATTTAATACTAGAGACAAATATACTACCAAAAAACATGCAGTGCAACCCATGTAAACAACAGCAACAGGATTAGAACTACAAAATACAGATTTTGTAAGTGAGCTAATGCCTAAGTTGGGGTAACCAACCTGTGGTTTCAGAGCTGCACGTAGCTCGCAAGCAGATGAAACGCAGCACCTGCACCGTGACTACACCAGGTGACCAGTAGCAGGATTACTCTGTATGGGGGCTGCTGGGTAATCCAAACCTCTGGTTGTGGGAAGAAGGGAGCTGGCAGGGGCTGCTGAAGTAGCCAACACCACATTGCCCTTGAAGTCAGTTACTCTTCTTACCTAGCCTGACACCCACAGCACAGCAGAGGAGGAATTTTTGTGAAGCCGGCATTGCCTCTATTACCTAGAGCTCCATTGCCTTTTGACTCTGAGTCACATATACTGTATTCGTGCACACTGCGACTCTCAGCAACACAGAGTGTTAGGAGGTAACTTAAGTCATGCGGTTGGAAAGCTTGTTACGAATAACACAAAATCTCAGTATTTATAAGCTTATATGAATTACTGTTTCACTGTGCAAAAAGGCCTCTAAAATTAAGGACCTTTATACCGAGATCGCAGTTGGATTAGGCATATATATCTGTTTGAAAAAAACAGAAAACTCTATCTTTGTTAAGTCAGAACAATAGAACAGGTCAACATTTCAGAACAGACCCCCAGACAGTGAAAGTTTAAAGAACCTACAGATCAATGTAGTATGTTTTTGCTTCTTATTCAGTAAAAGAAAGATAAACTGCCAACTTAACAAAGCAGTCGTTTTCATAATAAAGTATTTCGACTGAACTTCCTGCAACGCTTAGCACAGATTTGCGTAGTCAATCAACTTTGTATTGTAAACAACCACAAATTTAAAAAACACGTGTTTAAGTTTCTCCTCATTCTGTACTACTGCACTACAGTAAACCAACGGAATAATTTAACATTTAGCAAAAAGTAACTTGTCTCATTACACTTTAACTGCAAAACAAATTTAGTCTCCTAGGCATAGCCCACAGTACATAGAAAGAAAAGCTCTTTCTTGTGCTCCTGTGTCGATCCCATGATCACTGCTGTTCAGCAAGTTACCAGAGCATATCGCAGCTTCCTTCTACAGATGCATGCCAACTTCCTTTAGAATAAAACCTGGGTGTGCAGAAAATTTAGCGTACAGCTTATCCTTCTCTAATAAGGCCCTGAGATTTAATTTAGCCAGCCAGAATGAATTCTGTGGCATGCATCAGATTGAATTTACTTCACAAGGCATGTAGGGGCTTCACTAGTTTCACTTTCTTATCCTGTTCTGAGCTGCAATGCCAAAATGTTTACATATTCACTAACTATACTTTTTAGGCTGAAGCATTTATCAAAAAATAGTTTGACTGTACTTGGCAAACTTCTTTTCCAATAAAGAAATCCACCATCTTGGTTCTAAATTCCACAAGGGCCATACAAACAAAACTTTTCCACAAAGAAAAGAACACAAGCCTTTGTTTTGCCCTGAAAGATACATATAGTCTTTCAATTACTTAGTAAACAGACACAGCATCACCAAAACAAAACCATTTCTCCTACTACCACGTTAGCTTTACTATCTTGTGTTTAATATTCTTCCCAGATACCCGGTACTGGTTGCTGAAATACTGCTAACAAAGTTCTTAACTAGTCAACCCACTAGCATGTTTATACATTTATTCACATTTATTATGAAGATTTTTATAAAGCACCAAAAAACCCATAAAAGCCATAGGTAAACAGCATTCAGAAAACATGGAAGGCAAAAATATGGTTATATATTTAAGATGTGTTGTTATAAAATAAATGTGGAACATAACATGCTGATATTACCTGCCAGAATAAATGAAAAATAAGCAGTAATGGGAATGTACAAGGGCTGCCATAAAAGTAATTTTGTTATTATGTTGGTCCACAACATCAGAACTGGATGTAAGTGGTGTGGCAGCCGAGGTTGAACCTTCCCACCAATATCCCATTACAAGCTGTTGCTGTGTGACAGATGGCAGCAGAGGGACAGTCTGATAAAATGGCATCTGATGTGGAAGTGTGTATGAAATGAACGTGTGTCACTGGATTCTTCTGTGAGGAAAAAATTGCAAATTCCATTGACATTCATCATGGTAATGGAGACCAAACAGTGGCGTGCACTTGAGCAGTGGAAACAGCAGGTCCGCTCTGCTGATGCAGATGTTGATGAGCACAACATGCAGGCTCTTGTCCTTGGCTGGTGAAAATGCATTGCTGATGGAGACTACTATATATTAAAGAACAGTGTTTTGTAGCTGAGAATATGCTCTACCAGACAGTGTTACTGCGTTCTTTGTATCTGTTGTAGTTTCCATGGAAATAAATTGGAGGCATTACTTTCAGAGTAACCTATGTAACTCCTTGCTGATTTATGACTAGGTACAACCAGAGGTTGAATGTTTAGGTGGACTGACTTACTAAGCAACAGCATGTTTGTACATATTCAAAGGCAACCTGTATCCTTCACAGTACAGAAACAACCTACTTCATTCTTCCCCTCCTCCCCAAACAAATGCTGATTTCCATGCCCCCATTCAGTGGTCTCTGCCCTTTTCTTGTTGGGTACACAACTTTTGTCACCTTTTTGAGATACTGCAAAATCTTTCCCAAATGTAGAAGTCAAAAATGGTCACACACCTGGATATGAAGCTACTGGCATTTCATACGTTATGCGTAGCATAATACAGTTATTCACACGCTGTCCTTAGAGCTGTCAGTATCTGAGCCTACCAGAAGAATCACGAGGGAGGGGCAAAAAAGAGGGTGAGGTTTTCAAGAAGCTATCTGCCAGCTATCAAAATTGCTACTATTACAGCTGCATGATGGAGTATTTGAGGATCATCTTTAACCTCAACTGGTCATCATCATGTAGCAACAAGTGATGTTGTTATACCTTTTCTCAATGATTCCTGAGCTAGTAGGACACGTCTAGGGTTCATTCGTGGGGTCATCTTTCATTGCACCCTCAAGCAATTAAAAATTGTTGTAGTAACTCAGAGCTCTACCACTGAAGTATAAGCAGCAATGTTTGCAGCCCACTCACTCATCTTTACAGCACTCCTAAAAGAAACTTGTTTCCTTGCTGTCTCACAGCCACCCATGAAAAATACTTTAAGAGTACAGATAAAGCGACAGCTCTTTTCCTTATCAGCTGATACTCAGGCAGCAGTTACTGCAGCTGTTCCTTTAAGAGAAAGCTGAGTGGTGGCAACCCATGCTCCGTGTGTCAAGAAGCAAGGACAGGGACCTGTGGAAAGCTCAGTACCAGCACTGCTCAAACAAGTGGGAGAACACCTGGAGCAACCGGGAGCTCACTGAAAGCAGCATCAGGAAACAAGAAACAGCAACAGAGCAAAAAGAAAAGTTGGAGCCAGGCACAGGAAGAATTAAAATGAAGTGATACGTCCACCTGAAGAAAGGTCAAGTAGCACCAAAGAACAGAAAGCACAACTGCTATTCAGCCTGTCTCTGCCTCCTTAACAAGCCTTGTATCATCTCTAGGCAGAAGAACAAAGAGATCTTTCTGAGCCAGAATTGTCGTGCCTGAAGAACTGTCTTTCTTTCTTTCTTTTTTCAATTTAAGAGAAAATTAATGCAGCATTAAGTCAAATGTTCAAGGAGGGGAGAAAAATAAATACAGAGGATAGAATACCTTTAAAAAGAGCCTTAAAGCACACTGATGGAAATTGAGGGAAAGATATAAACCTGTGAAAACTATAAAAATACAAAACATCCCTCACCAAGGTAAAGTCACACCAGTCCTCACAGGGATGTGTTGTAGGCAGTGTTGGATACATTGGCCAAATGTGCCCAACCAGACGTACATTACTGACCAGCTGCGTCCTGCAGCTAAAGAGCTCCCCAGGTTTATCTGTACTGGTCTGTGGCATGCTGCCCTTTGCTGCAGCTTTCAGTAAGTCACCTATTCAGTCCTAAAATAAAGTAAGGGCAAAACAAGCAAGCAGATGTAGACAGATGAGTCAGGAGCTCCTGAACATTTAAAAACCATGTGCCTTATGAACAAGATTGGCCAGTGCCTCATCCAAATTATAGTTTTGTGAAAGACTAAGGGCTCTAACGCGTGAGTTTAATACCATGTGTTTACCAAGCTATAGTAAACTATCTGTGCATTCTTGGGTTATTACAAATAAGATAAAATACACTTGCTTCAACTGTCATTAAACTATGAGCTAATATGTTCTATCTTGTAATTGCCTTAGGTTAAAAACATGCTCAACATCAGTTACTGTGGTTCAAATGACACAAAGCTGCTAGTTAAAGCAAATTAATTCTGTTGTATGTTTCGTAAGCACTCAATTCAGAGAAATACATTTTCCAAATCAAAACTTCACGGAGAATCAAAGAACGCTGCAATAAAATATTACCAGGGGCTGATTAAAATGTTATTTAGGAAAAAAACAATCCCTATCTGGTGACACACACTTAAAATTGCATCTCACTTAAAGAAGGTTCACGTTCTGTTGCTTAAGGTGAACAACTGGGCTCAAAACTTTTAGCAGTTTTCTTTTATCACCTTTAGTCCAGAAGCTGCTTAAATTAAGACAATCCCTGACATTAGCAGAAACAAGAATGTTTCAGTATAAATGAATGAGACGTGGCAACAAGGCACCAATTCTGAGCAGATTGCATGTAAATTCATTTATCAATTATTAATATCTACATATGTATTAACACCCATGTAACTGCATGCCAAATAGAACTCCAAGTAGAAGCTTGCATGAAATTTTCCTCATGCTTTGGAGCTCTGCCAAATCAGCAAGGTGATGAAGAAAGAGGAGCTGGGGTCAACCAGCCTCAGCTTAACTACGAGGAAGGCAATGGAACAAAAAACCTTGAAAACCATTTCCAAACACAGGAACAAGAAGGTGATCCGAACAAGTGAGCTGGGACTTACCAAAGGGTAAGTACAAACCTGACAGCCCTCCATGATAAGATGACTGGCTCGGCAGATAAGATCTGGTGTGGGTATTGCTTACAGCTGCTTCAGTGATGCTTTCAACAGAGACCCTCACCCCATTATATCCTCATAGCCTGATGAAGTACAGGCTAAACAAACATATAGTGAACTGAAAGCTTGCACTGCTGGGTTCAAAGTGCTGCTACCAGCAGCAAAAACGCAAGCTTGGAGTCTGGTCACTGAATCCCAGTGGGGTCACAACTGGAGCCAGTACCAAAATTACCTGTAAGTCACCAAATTACCTATATGATGAAAGAGGGTGCATCTTCAGCAAGTTTGCAGTTACAAAATGGCTAGGGTGGGTGATAAATGAGATGATTCAGTGGGACCTCAACGGGAGAGAAAATAGGGCTGGCAGAAACCTCAGGAATTTTAACAGAAGACAAAAGGAAATGTGAAATCCTGCACCTGGGAAGGAGTAACTCCATGCACCAGAACAGGCCGTGGGCCAACTGGCTGGAAAGCAGCTTTGCAGAAAAAGACATGGAGACGCTGCTGGATGCATTCATCATAAGGCAGCAACATTTCTCTGCAGCAAAAGCAGTCACCAGCACCCTGCACTTCATCCCCAGCACAGGGCCAGCAAGTTGTGGAAGGCAATCTGTCAACACTGGTAAAACCGTATCTGGAGAGCTGTGCCCAGTTCTTGACTCCCCACTGGAACAAATGGATGGTCATATTGGTGCAAATCCACCAAAGGGCCACAAGGATGATTCAGGGTGGAGTATTTGATGTACAAAACCAGATAAGAAAGCTGGCACTGTTTAATATTTCAGAGATAGTGGGGGCAAGGGGGAAATGGGAGGACCAGGGGGGAAGATTATCTTAGCTATGTTCATAAATATCTGATGGGAGGATATAAATAAAACAGAACCAGGTTCTTAGTAAAGATCAGTGAAAGGACAAGAGGCAATAGGTAGAAATCAAAATATAAGGGAAACTGTTTGAAGAATTGTGGTTTTTTTTCCACTGTAATGATGACCAAAGCAACCAAAGGTTGCCCTGAGAGGTTGCGGAATCTCCATCCGTGGAGATATTCAAAGGCCAGTGGATACAGCCCTGAACAATCCGCTGTCACTGACACTACTTTCAGCAAGGAGGTTGGACCAGACAACCTTCCGAGGTCCTTTCCAACTTCCAACAGAGAGAGGCAAGACAATCCCAGTCAGGCTTTTCTACAAAGGATAAACACATTCTAATGCATCTGTTCACCTACAGAAACCCAGCATCAGAAAGCTCTACTGTCCAAAGAGGAGAAAATGGATACTGAAAAAAAATGGAGCTTCCTCAAAATATGAAATGCAATAAAAGTTGAGAAGTATGGATAACTAATGCACAGTATTCATCCATATTTCTGCCTAGTGTAAAGACCCACATATTTCTCTATCATATCAGCACAGTCACTACGTCCATCCAGAATGAGATTAAGCCAGTTGCTTTTGAGAAGGTTAAAGTAACGTTCTAAGGCAAAAATAAACTGTTATTCCAGATTTGCATTCATTTCTGTGAGACACTAATACTCAATTCTAAAGCTGAAGATATGCCAAAACAGTCTTATAACACTCCTTTATTTGCAAAGCATACAAAGAAATGCATTGTCTACAGCACAGAAATGATACTTATCTTCCTCATATTGCTAATTATTAACCTCTCCAAATGTTTTCTACATCTTGTTGGTAAGTACTAGTGAATCATTCTCTACCTTTTTTTCTAAAAAACAAATGTATAATAAATCAGTGCAGCCCACAGTGCGCTGTTATCAACCATCTACAACTGGGGCAGTCAACTCTGACAGCTCCCATTCTTCGGAAGCTGTCAGGGCCAACAGCTTCCTCTGCCAGCCTGCCACTTCCAGCTCTCCCAATCTTCACTCCCATCAATCTTGCACCCTTACCCTCACCTATCCCAGCAATGCCCAGCATGGCTGTAAGAAGGACCCTTGGGAGTTCAAGAGCATCTCCTTTGCCTTGTATTGCAGTAGAAGAGCACAACACAACTGGTTACCATCCCACCTTTGCGGCTTCTAAAACAATCATTTGGTCACCCCAAAACCATTCAAGTGATCACTGAAGTTTTGATAGACTGAAATTTTGGAATGCTTCCTCTTTTGTTCTTTCCTCTCTACATGGCTCTGCCATTTTCTGCACTGCTTCGCCTTTTCACTTAATTTTAAAATCTCTGTAAATGTTGCAAATGGAACAAAACTAAAATATTTACAGCAAAATGAAAAAGAAACCTAAAGATGAATATTTAAGTAGATTTATTAGTCAGCAATAAACAGTGGAAAAAAAAAACAAGACCCAACCTAAAGCCTCTCAAGCTTCAAAGTCCCAACGGAGAGAAAGGCATCCATAGAGGTTAAAATACATGAGCTGTCATTTCTAGGTCAGCCAGCAGGGCACCCCATCCCAGCACGACTTTTCCACGCACCAGCAGGCAGCAGGATTCGAGGGGAAGTTTCCATGGCAAGCATTTGACAAACCCTGGATACAGCAGTACGCAACTGAGGAGAAGATTCCCAGGTCACAGCAGGCCACAAACTTACGGCCATCCACACTAAAACCAAAACTAAGCAGGCAGAACACAAAACACGGGTGACAAATGACCGCAGACAGAGCAAATCACATTTGCAAAGCCAAAGCTGAAAAACTGAGATGCCCATCAACAATGACAAGATCAACAGTAACGCCTGCTAATTTTTTGCTATCTAAAAGTAAGCATAGCTCTAACCAGAACCTCAGGCAAAGCTGAAAGCCTTTTGAGCTACAGAAAAGCTCTCCAGTTCACGGAAGAGGTTTAATTCTCTCAACAATCTTCTTCACTTTCTTTCCATAGCAAGCAGTTGCCTCTTCTGTTACCCTTTTTACTTCCACACTAATCCTTCCAGTGCCATGACCTTGGTGTCCAGCAGGCCTGGGCTCAGGTACAAACAGAGAATCACAGAATCATTTCATTTGGAAGGAACGTCTAAAGGTCACACGGTCCAGCCCCCAGGCCCAAAGCGGGGCCAATGAGCTCCAGCTCTTTCTGAAATCCCAGACACACGATATTCCCTGCACTCCTATGGGAGTTTTGTTGTTACTTTTAAATCATCCTCCAGGTCTCTGGGGGAACAGCTGCAACATACCATTTCAGCCAGGAAGGCCATGTGCAGTAACTGGCTAGTCCAGCGTACTGGCTCCAGCCCCGCTGTTTCCTACCAAGTGAATGTCAGCAAAGCATTATCAAAATAACCCTGTAACACAGCACCGCTATCCTTATACATAAGTTCTTCAATTAATTCTAGAAACAAAGCCTACTCATTTATCATCTCCAGTTTATAGCTTGAGAATTCTACTAGACGTTCAGGAGTCAGGACCACAACACAGGTCTGAAGATTCTGGGCAAGAACTGCCACCCAGTTGCCAAGTTAAGCACCATCAGCCATACCATACTCATCCCAATACAGTACTGGAGAAGGGATGACCACCACAAACCCCATGAGGACAATGTGTCTGTGCCCAGCCTTGCACATTTCATTTTCCCTACAAATTATGAGGTTACCTCCATTTAAGCCTGTTTATCTCCTCCCCCTGTGTCCTACCACTCTTTAAGTTACATTCTGGAGATGAGAAATAGCTGTATGTCACTAAACCCCTTTTGTTATTCTGTTTTTTACCAGGAAGATGTTTCAGGGATTCACTCATTCACTCCCCTCCCTTAATTAAGGTCATCTTCATTAACACCAGTGTCCAGTTCAGCTACTGTTGGCACCTCCTTCAACTTACATTTAAAGCCCATTAAAATATTTTGAATCATTCACGAGAAATGTTGTAGGAGTGAGAAATCACTAGAATGATATAACCTAACTCACTGCAGGTTTGTTACAGAGGCCTATCTGCATGTACGGAAAGCAGTAAGCCTGCATGGGTATCATTTTTCACTAAGGTTTTGAGCTCTCACCAGTTGTTTCTGCCTAGCCCCGTAAAGTCAAGCAAAACAGGAATACAAAAGTACCACTTCAAAACCTGATCACCCACTTTGAACTATCGGGGACTATTTGTCATATCCTGTTCTGGTACCTTCAGACCATTGTACCATGCCAAACAATAAACCCATCCCCACCATGCGCAATTCCAGCTTTAAAATGAGAACAACCTTAAGACAGACATAGGAGAAAGAGCTACCACTTCAGTATCATTCATTTTCTAATGTGTGTGTTTATGCAAGAGACAAAACCAACATCCACTCTTGTGCATCTGCTATTATGAAACAAAACCCAAAGCCAGCAAAAGGCAACTGCTTCAACACATGAACAAGCTTAGGAGAAAGAGTGCCTGAAAGGATGAAAGAATTTGAATATATCTTCATAATTTCCCCTGTGCTTCAGTGTCCCTTCACATACAATAGGCTGTAACACAGAGATGAAAACACAGAGTATTTTAACAGTTACCACTTGAGCCTGTAGCAAGCTGAACTCCGTCATTACCGTTTTCATGTTTAAAATAAATAAATAAATAAAGAGCTGCCAAAGCCACGTGGTCCATCAGCAGACTGCTTTGCAGGGGTTTTTTTTTGCACTACCCTGAAAACTGAGACCACAAACCCCCCAAGAGGCTGTCGTACAGCAAATTAAAACAAGCAAAATAACAGGAAATTTGCTTTAAGAGGAGAAAAGAAAGGAAAAAATGAGCGTTTTTGCTGGTTTTCCTTGTAAGCGAACAAACAAGCAAAAAGCCCCGCAGAGGTAATATAAGACACGAGGCCAAACGAGGCTCCATCACAACGTTTTTACGGACGTTTAAGCACTCTCCCTTTTACATATCGACATCTTTAGATGCCGTTTGTCTTAAGACACCCCACACCTCTGCCAACCTCACGAGCCTAAGCCAACAGAGAGAACAGGTCGACCGACTGAGGAAGGAACGAGCTTCCATCAGGCTTTTGTTACCGAGACGCTAACCTAGCCCACACGCGGACACATCCCTAGGTGCAAGCTCCATCTCATCGCGCACGGTCCCAAGGTCATCGCGGCTCCTTCGGAGCAGACGGCACAGAAAGATAAGGACGGAAATTCGGTCGGCGATAGGAGGGACCGCGTGGTAACCGCGTCTCGAAAACACAGCGTCGACACAGGAAGCAGCTCTCCGCCGCCGCGCTGGTTCCTAACAGCCATTTTACTGCTAACGACATCCTTCCCGCCGGCCGCCTTCATTTTGTGCCGCCGCCCGGCGCGGCTCCGGCTCCGGCTCGCGGCCGCTGGCTGCGCCCAGGTGGAGGTGGGGCGGCCTCGGGCTCCGGGCACCGCCGCGTCCGGCAGCTTTCCCGCCCGGCCCCCGGTTCGAAAGTCAATGGCGGCGGGGGAGGGGGGAAGCCAGCCGCCCGCCTCCTCCCGGGAGCCCGGCTCCTCCTGGAGAGGCAGGGGAGCCCGGGGACCCCTCTCCTGGCAGGTCGGCCCTGCGATCGTCCCTCCCCCCGGGCGGGCAGTGCCGCGCGTCCCGTCCCTCCCCCCGGGCGGGCTGGCTGTGCCGTCTCTCCCCCCGGCAGGCCGTGCGAGAGCGGCGGGGCGGGCACTCACCGCTCCGGCAGAGTGAGAGGCGGCGGCGGCGGCGGCGGCCTCATCCTCCTCCGGCGACGGCGGGCCGATCTTGCTGCAGGTGGCCGCCAGCAGAGCGAGCGGTGACGGCTGCGCGTCCTACCCACAGTGGGCGGGTTCAGGGAGAGAAAGTGGGTGGCGGTTAGCGCGGGACGGCGGCCGGGCTCCGAGCAGACGCGCGCACAGGAAGCGGCGGCGGCGGCACCGGCGCCCGCTCGCAACGTGTCACCCGGGGGAGGGAGGGGGGGTGGGGGGGGGAAGGCGGCCCGGCCGGGCCCGCGCTTACCTGGGGGGCGGCCGCCGCGGCGGAGGCCGAGGCGTTGCCGTTGCCGTGTTGCAGGTACTCGCCGTGGCCGCTGCTGTCCACGTCCAAGGCAGCCATTTCCTCTTGTTTCACGGGCTGCTCGGGAGCTGCGGGCACGGCGGGGAGGGGGAGGGGAGCGTCACTGACGGGAGCGATCACCCCCTCCTCCCCTCCTCCCTTCCCTCCTCCCCCCCCCCTCTAACCCCGGCGCTCCCCCCGCCCTCCCGCACGGAGCCCTCCTCCTCCTCCTCCTCCTCCTCCCCGTGCTGCTGCCCCTGCCCCTCTTCTCCCTCCTCCCCCTGCTCCTCCTGCTGCCGCTCTCAGTGCCGCTCTCGCCTCGCTGCCGCGCGGACGCTCGGGGGCCGGAGCGGGGGGACGCGCCGGGGCCGGAGCAGGAGCGGGGAGCAGGAGCGGGGAGCCCCGCGGGGCGGCTCGGTCGGTGCGTACGTACCGGTCATGGCGCGGGTGCGAGCGGGCGGCCGGCGGGGCGGACGGCGGGCGGGCCGGCTGTGGCTGGCGCGCAGGCCCCGCGGGCCGGGCTAGGCGGCCGCCGCCGGGGACATGCTTATTGTGCTCACGGGCTGAAGCGGCGGCGGCGGCCCGAGCCTACTCCGGGCTTTTTTTTCCTATTTTGATTGACGGTGCGGGAAAGCCGAAAGGTGGGGCTTGCAGCGGGAGAGGGGGCCCGGCCGACACCGCCGCCCGCCCGCCCGCCTGCCAGCCCGGAACTCCCGCCTACGCTCGCGCGCGCGCGTTGATTGGCCGCGCCTCGGCGCCGGCGCCGCTCGCACTGGCCGCCCGGCCTGTCAGTCACACGCCGGGGGCGGGGGGGGCGCCTCGCGCCGAGGCGGCTTCCTGTTTGCCGGGGCTGCTGCGAGGAACAATGAGCGGCGGCGGCCCCAGCACCGCGGGCACCGCGCACACCGGGACGGGACGGCGGGGCCCTGGCCGCGGGGTCACTCGGAGGCTGCGTCCCCCGCGGTGCCCGTTGGGGCCGGCCCGGTTCTGCGCTCGTTCTCAGCCACCTCGGTGTGGTGCCGGCGGCGGAGCCCGCGCTCCGGCAGCGCTAAGATGTCGGCCGGCGATCCCCGGGGAGCACAGTCGCCCGGGCGGCCGCCGCTTGACGGGCTGCCGTGCCGGCCCCTGGCGGCCGCTGTCGGGGTGGGCTCGGGGCCGCGGCGGTTGCGTAAGGAGCTGGCGGCTGCTGCTCGCACCTGGTGTCCGGCCGAGCGGCTCCAGCGTCAGGCAGAGCCCTACAGCAGCGTCCTGCGGGCAGGAACATAACGCCTCGCCTCGCAGAAGGGGCCGAGCAGGTCGTGCACACGGGTTTCTCTCAGTCACAATAAGGGATGTTAATATTCCCCTTGCCATCTGCCCGCTATGTCCCTCGTGTTTTGCGACACGACGAAAACAAGGAAACTGAACTCTGCCAGGAAATGTGCGTGAAGCACTGTGTGCGTACATAATGGTGCAGAGATGATGGGCAGGGCCTGCTGCTGTCACACAGCAGAGCTCATGAGGGGCTCCGGTGAGGGTGCACCACTCCAGCGTGGCCTCGGTTGCCCCATATGTGAAACATGATGCAGCAGCACGTAGGCCATGGCAGCGAGCGGCCTTCAACTTCTAGGCTCCCCCAGTGCGTGTTTTTTTCTTAATTACCTTTCATAGAGAATGTTGGAGATCTGTGAATGAGGTTTAAAGGCACTGGACTGAAGAACTGTTATCATTGAGAATTCCCTGGGGGATACGTTGAGCATATTCATATCTATCCGTGTTTGTAGGTAGCTGAAGCTATTGGCTACCCAGGGAAGTCTGCTGGCAGTGACAAGGAAACCCAGAACTATGGCCAGGATTGTCAGCATATTCTCTTAAGAGAGAATAAACAGTGCTTCTGAATCAGCTCATCACTATGACTTTGCAGTAAGTGCCCAGCCTTAGCCCAAAACTTTCCTGGTCTGTGATAAACACATTATGATAATGTGAGCGTAATATCAGGAAGTCACGATGGAGGAAGACGGCAGTATCTTCCCATTAGCATAAGATCTGAAATTTCTTTTACAGCATTAGCCATTTTTAGTGAGTTGGATGATACACTGTCATCCTGCAACCAGAGTTATTACAGGTAATTTAAAACTTATGAAACAGTTTATTTATAGATTGAACTGTGCCATAAACAATTCCTGTTTGCATGCTGAAAAGGTGGGAATGATATTAAGAAAACAGGCCTTACTACTTAACAGGGTATTACTAAATAGCATCAGGTTCTTTCGCTTTAGAAAAAGTGTGTGGTCTAGGACTTAGACTAGAATTGCTTCTACAATTCAATGTATTTTGAGAGCTCTCATGACTTCAGCAAGCCATTGCTGATCTAGTAGCTTACCTGTATGGATCAGTTTGCAGGCTTGTGGTGTGACTGCAGTGCTTTCGGACAGAATAATCTGAAATACAACTGTTGGGATTGCTTTTATACACTGAGAGTTTTATAGCACATTAAAACTCAGATGTTAATAGGCTTCACACCAGGTGAGGACCAACATTTCTAGTCCATTTCCTTAAATTACAGGGACACTGTGATGTTAATATACAATTCAGATTAAAAAGAATAATAGAATAGATGTGAGTATTTAAAGAGACAGTTAAGTTACAAGGAATTTGCCAAATAAGTAGGTGTGCTATATTACAAAAAAAAAGAGGCAAAAAGATTTAGGAATGTCAAATAAAAACCTGATAAGAAAGCTTTAGTTTGCAGCTTTGCAGTGGAGATGAGCAGCAAAAAAATAAAAATACTCAAGAATAAAAGGAAACAAGACAAGATACCAGTTGTAGCTTTTGGTTTATCAGCATACTAGAATAAAATGAATCTAGGAAAACCCTGAATGTAACAGGTGTTGTATCTGTGCTGTATGGGGGCTCTGTTAGGTGATGGTCTTCTTGCTGAATTAGCACTGACTTGAGAGCCCCAGTGAGACTGAGTTCCTTGCCCAATTAGAGGAGCCATTGTTTCCTCTTTCTTGAGATTAATCACCAGCTGGAAGGATGTGTTGTACATAAGCTGAGCTATGTAGATAAAAAGAAAGCACCACTGATCTATACGTGACAAGAGTAACTTGATGGTACTCCAGAATGTGGAAAGAAAGCTACAACTGACACCTCTCCAGTCTTAAGCTCATTGCTTTGTTTGAGCACTGCAACTGCATCTGGTTGCTTTAAATCTTGGAGTTGCACCAGCTCTGAAGGAACTGCACCATGTAACTCAACTTCCATCAGGTGCAGTGCCAGCAGCACATGGAAATGCCTTCTGTTCGTACACTCCTTTGAGACTTCTGAGTTACAAAATATTATTTCTTCCGGTGACCCTGTCTTTAAAGGAATGTATTACTAAAGGATTGTTGGTATGTGGTCCAGAGCAGTGTTCACATCCGTGTTACACTGTTCCTCTGTAAAGTGGTTTTTTGTCATACAGAAGTCTAGAATGCAGCTGGACAAGATAGGCCGGAACGCATGCGGGTGCGATGTATTCTGTACCGCTGTAGAAACTGGAACGCAGTTGTTTGAAAAGGCTGGCATTTAAGCTGAGGTTGAAGGAAGTAATTCAACAAGTTACCTTAAAATTAAAAGGGCAACAAACAGAGTATCTGTAAATCACAGGCCTGAAAAAGTTACTGGGACACAAAAAACAATTTTGGGGAGGTGTCCTTTGAATTTGAGGTAAAGCATTCACCAGCGTAGAAACTTCAGTAAAATCTGGATAGCCAAATGGTTCTGGTTTTTACACAAAACATTGATGTGGCACCAAATAAAAACTAAATAATGTCAAGGTTTTGAATGAGACCACTTACATTTACTAGATTCCAACCTCGTCCAGAATGTCGGCCTTCATCTTCAATTTAAGCCTTAGCAAACATGAAAAATGATTCAGCTGCTGTTCTTAGGGATTGCACTCAATTTTTGCATCACATACAGACCCATTTGCTTAAGAATAAAATCTTTTGACAGGACTGCAGGACAAACTGGCAGGTTGACTTGAGAGGTTTCTTGAGTCAGCACAAGGTAGTTGGAGGTAGTTGCGTGCCTTGAGCTCATCCTGTTGGATATCAACCATGGAATTATTCCTTGCTTGGTGTACAATTGTCAAGGAAGCAGCAATGGTTAGAGGAAGGTGTTGGCTGGGATTGTATCACCATCCCCCTGAAAGCACCTCCCTGTGCTGTGATGAGTAGCTACCAGAGTACAAATTTTGCAAGGTGGGAGCAGGCTTGAGCAGTAGGTGTGGTCTGACCAGAAGCTGAGCTAACCTGACATCTCAATGACCTTGACATACAGATATGCTAGAAAACCAACTCTGCAAAAATACTGCTCTGCATTGCAAGCTAAACTGTGTCAAATGGCTCAGGGCTGGACGAGCTTTCGTGGGTGGAAGCAAATGAGGAGAGGTAGGACTACCTTCAGTAGCAAAATATAGATTAGTTGGGGGGTGTTGAGGTTGCCAGACCTCTTGCTGTGTTGATGTGAAGTATTTATCGGGAGCCCAGGATTCCTAGCATCACGAGAAGCACAAATAGTACTCAGGAGCATCTGAACAGCCTACTGTTCTGTAGGGCTGCCATGGTTATCAAAGACCATGTATAGTCTGCTCTACAAATGCAAGTGATATCCAACTGCAACACTGTAGAAGACAAATTATATTTATTTTGGATTTCAGTAGTTTTCCTGTTTTAAATGGTGAAGGCAATTCTAAAAGTATTGGTTTCTGTCTGAATGTCTTAATTAAGGAACTCCATTTAAGAAAGGTCAAAGAGAAGTCTCCAGTACCTGGATCCAGCTGTTCACAGGGGAGACATTTGATTCCATTGATGTGGTCACATACCAGCAGAAGTTGTTCACTCTCAGACTAGTGGATGGTACAGCTGACAGCAGTAACTCACCAGCTCCAGCCTCTCTCTGCAGCTGACCAAAGATGTGAGGCATGCAGCCTAGCCACAGAAGGGGAAGAACCTATGAATAAGTAGTTTAATCACTCAGTCCATGCGCACATCTGAAAGCCATGACTCTTTGCTAACACTAGTGACAGATCTTCAAAGAATGGGGCCAATAGAAAATCTGTCCAAGCTCTGCACATACCTGTGTGTGAGGGCAGTCATCGTATACGTTGTTTGTTGCCGAGTCATTTTGCAATTAGGATGAGAAGAGTCATGGTTGCATTTTACTCAGAAATTCTTCCTCGTTCATTACAACTGTAACTTCTAAGTCACATTATTTTTGTATATCATGCCAATTGCTAAAGTCCATGAGGAAGTTTTATATTATTTGACTAAGTAAAAAGGAGCTATCCTTAATGTTAGTGAAAATTAATTCTGCTGGTTTTAATTTCTATAGCATTAAATTGCGCAACTAAAGATAAGAATTTCTATGTGCACAGCTTTTTTCCCCCCCATTAATTGTATTGTCCTGTTTTTATTTGTATGTACTTGCAAATAAAGAGTCTATAGTTATATCTACTCTGTAAAATGTGGATGTGGTTTTTTTATTCAGTTGGCAACTTATTCCACGTAGGTACATTTTAAATTAATTAAAATCTGTTTCTTTCAAAGAGGAAACATTCATCAGATCTCTCCCCTACTTGAAGAAAGCCAGTGAGAAATATCAGATAGTCACACAGAGCTGAGAAGTTGTCACTTAGCAGGTAATGTCACTGTAGAGAGAGAACTTTCATTTCACCTCACTTAAATCAGAAACAACTATTTTTCAGGCTTCCTAAAACATAATAGAGTTGGACCCCATCAGTACCTTGTTTAGGCATAACTCCTATCCTTCAGGGTCATTGAAGCAGATAGGATTAAATTGCAGAAATAATTGGGGAAAAAGCAAAACATAGGATCCTTTAGATAACTGCTCAGGTGGAAAAAAAAAATCTATAACCATGACTTGCAGAATCAGTAATATGGTCCGTAAGGATCCTTCTCCACAGCCTGTCACAAGGCTGGATTGGAAATAAATATAGATTCACCTGAAAAAGAAGAAAAAAGAAGGGTTTTGTTATGTACTTCTTGTCTGGCATAATTCTGTCTCTTCCCAATTTGCCATTATACTTCTAATAATACCAATAGCAGAAAATTAGGCTTTGTGGAAATGAAAGAGAGTGGCAAATTATATATATATATATATGCACATATGTTTACTGAAAATTTGAAAACTTAATAGCAGGAATTATATACTCTGAAAGGAAATATTTTTAGAGGGATGGGAGATTCCTAAAAATACTGTCACTTCAATCTGAATTCAGGTTGCCAGAGCAAGATGAAACAGGACTCTGTGGCTCCCTCTAGGAGAAAGAGGCTTGGGGCTACAATCCAGCTGCATCTCCCGCTGCTCTGGCAGCTCTCAGGGCTATTGGTGCTGGGCCCCCGACCTGTTCTCCTTCTCCTTCAAATAGCCCATGTTGCTCAGCGTACTTTCTGGCATGTCACGGTGGCATATAAAACCTTTGTGGTTTTTGCTGCAAGCATAATGTCATTAAAAGTAGACATGAGCATGAAGAGCAGCAGAACAAATTAGGTTGGTGCCTTTAACTTATTAACTTTTAAAGAGGAAGTGGAAAGTTTCATGGTTCATTGTGGATTTTTCTGTCTTCACAGCACAGAGAAGTAAAATTATAAAATTTGGGCCCTGGTAACATGTAGGTTCGACTTTCTTTTCCTGCAGTAAATACCACAGAGGAGGAGATCTACATCAGAAATGCCAAGGAAGGAAAGCCTGGGTGAGATTTGAAATTCCAGTTACAGTTGTAGAAAACTTTAAGGAAAAAAAGCTGATACTTAAAATTTATTAAGAAACACCTCAGTAAAAGCATCATCAGTATTTCTGCTTCAGTCTGGAAGATATACATTTGAGCCTTGATAATGACAACAATTAATGTGCTGATGGTGCTGACATAAAATGGCAGCAGTTACCTTTAACTGCTGATTAACCTCCAGCTCCTATAGTCATCTTTGGAAAAGCCCACACGTCTTTGTTGCCTTTTTTGCATCTCACTGACAATCCCATCATTTGCATTACTTCTCAGACCCTGCTGCACGTCACTCGTGGTTCTTCTGAACCATTTTCGTTCCAGAACTGTACTAGACAGCCTTCCCAATCTAAAGACACTTGCCAACACCTGTACTGTGCCTCAGCTGTCCTTCCCTATTTCTAAAAATTAATTAACATAAGCGTAATTATTTTTTGATGTATTGCTTCACACGCCTCAATATCTGTATTATTGAAGTGGATCGCTGCTATTAGTTTGTTCTCAGAAAGTTGGAAAATTCAGAAACTCCACTATCACCTAATTACCCTTACAAATGAAGGGTAAAATGCCTTCTAATCCATGGCAGAACTTCAGAAGATTTAATGGAGGCAGGATCTGACTGCAAGACAAAGTTCCCTGTGCATTCCCCCAAGTCACAGCAGGGCCACCCGAGCACTGAATGCTCACTCTGGATGCCTTGCAGTAGCATCAGAGTGCAATTCCAGGACAAGAATTTCACTACATCTTTTACTTTGCCACAGCAGGGCCAGATTTTCAGCAACACGATATATAAACAGAGAGCTAATTGAATATTCTATCTGCCACCAAAATAAAACCCAGCAAAACAAACAACCTTCCTGCTTTTTGTCTCCCAGAGGAAAACAATGTATATGACAACTCTTCCTTGCCTGGATTCCTATAGAAAGTCAAACTTTTTTTGAGATCATTCTCTCTTTGTAGATTTAATGAACACCGTGTGTGTGCATGCGTGCGCACATACATGCATGTGCATACTTGTGTGTTACGTAAGAGAAAGGGGGAGCGAGAACAGACAGCCAATTTTAACCACATCTGACAGCAATAAAAAGCTCTAAAAAATTACATTCTTATACATTTTGTGAAAACAGACTGCTATGTAGGGGAGATGAGACCCGCTGCAGCTTGAGTTAAACCCTTTTTAAACACCAGGAAAGCTATAAAGATGAAAGATGTAATGAATACCCACCCACAGGGAAAAACTGCAATCAGAGCCTCCAGCCTGCTAGACATGGGAGAATCCAAGTAAGAGATCACCCAAGGGAAGCCATGAGCTCTGCAGCTCACAGGAGTGCTTGTCTGTGTTGGGTTTAAGTTGGGTTTCTAATCCATTGCTGTCTTATTTTTGCAGTGACTGTGAGGAAAGTCCATTGACTTACCAGTGCTAAGTAAAACACAGGGGCTTGCTTTGGCATTCAGCAACAAGTCAGGTGGCAGCTCTGCTCAGGACCTGTATCAGCTGTCTGATGTCTCTCTTGGATGCCAAAGGAAAACTGAAAGAAAGAGAGGGGGTCTGAACATTGCTGTACCAGCAAACACTCTGCATTCAAAATGATACTTACTACCTGCAGTGTTTGTGTCTTGGTTGCCTTTCCTCACCCACAGCTAGAGTGTGTTTGACAAAGCTTGTTTACTTTGCCGAGAGTGG
This sequence comes from Coturnix japonica, assembly GCF_054131305.1. NCBI lineage: Eukaryota > Metazoa > Chordata > Aves > Galliformes > Phasianidae > Coturnix > Coturnix japonica. Next base: position 18,324,094 of record NC_140669.1, read on the forward strand.
CATGTTTGTCACCTATCACTCACACAACCTGGGGCAAACTTCTACTGCAGCATTCACAGACCCTCCTGGATGAGTGCCTTCCTTTTTATGTTCTAGTCTCAGTACCTCATCTTTCATCTCTAACTCTTTTTTTGCACCACACACTTCAGTTCCTCCTTTGCTGAGCACATTCACATCTCTAAAAATATCATCCAGAAACTTTTTATTCTTTGTAACATTAGGTAGCAAGGCAACTTGGCTCTCATTTAGCATGCTTACGGGAAAATAAATATTTATCCTTTTCAGTACATTGTAACTGTCAGTCCCTGATTTTCCTTCATTGAGAGGACTTGGACAAGCAGTCACTTGTCACTTTTCTACTGTCATTCCTTACTCAAAGAAATATAGAGGAAGTTGGGACTGCACATTTGCCGAAGCAGTAAATTTTTAACAAATTGACTTTCATTTTTTGTTTTTATGTGACACTGAAATCTGCCATAGGAGCCATTCTGTTCCCAAAGGAAGGATAATTCCTATAGTAGGACAGTTCAACATAAACACATGCAATAAAAACATGTAATAAAACCAGTTAAATCTGCAAGTTAATTCTATGCAAGAGCAAGAAGGCTGCTCAGTTCCCTAAGGGGATAAGGCCCCAGGGCAGTACAGCTCTGTGCACTAAAGGTTGTATGCGCACTTGATTTCTGATCTGGAACCCAGGTCTCTAACTCACTACAATGCTTCCTGCTGTTCCCTGAGCGAAAAGGCCTCTGCCTGTCTGATATCTGGTGTTTATTTCAACTCCTACTTTGCAGTTTCTATCAAACCATTTCAGATCTATCAACAGTCTGAGAACTCCCAACTGGTGATTATGAGAAATATTTTCACTGCCGCAGCTAATCTACAAAGACAAATATTTTCATGTTTATATTGTAAGAAACAAAATATCCTTATCTCCCAGTATAAAACATTTGCTCTTTGTTGGATACTAACACAGTTCAGCTCCAGAACTGTTTGAAATGCTGGCTCGTGGCTTATCTAATTCAGTGATACTCATTCTAAGAATGGGAGCTAGTGTAGCGAGTACTTCAGACAGCCAAGGAAGTTCTTCTCCTAATGTCTCTGTTAATCATGGGAGAAATTACCCCCATTTTATAGACATGAATCTGATGGGCAGGAGTACCCAGAGATTCACCAGAGGTCACACAACAGGGCTCACAGCAGAAATAGGTCACCACCTTCCCACATCAAAGAAGAAAAAGAGAACATTTTTCTTTGTTCTCTGGTTTGAATAACTGTCTAGTTATTTGTCCGCTGCTCCATTTTGTTCTTTGGAAAACCCTTTTCCATCCCATTGTAGATTTTCCGCATACCCCTGCTTTCACAATTAGCCAGTTGGTGCCACCAGCCCAAGTTTTGCCTCTGCCACCTACCTGTAAATCTGCAGAAGCCAAACTACTGAAGGCATCGCTGTGGGCCCTCCAGCTCACAGGCTGTGGGAGTGGCTCCAAATCGCACAGCAGCTCGATATCCCCTTGGGTACTTCAGTATCTGGAGGGGAGCTGCAAAACCCACTGCAGAGCTGCCGCCTGGCCAAGCCCCCCACATTGGGCCATTTCACACATTTGTGCATAGGAAATGTCTCATTACAGCCCTGGACATTATATACAACCAGTTGCTTTTCAGTCTGAATGTGAACATAAGCCATTCTCAATTTTTTGTCAGCTAGTGCTATTGCCAAGATAGTGGCTGGAGATTAGAGCCTATTCAGAACTTGTTTTTCCACTTTTATTTCTACTTTTTTTTTTTTTTTTTTTTTTTTTTAAAATTTAAGGCTGTGTTGTGCTTCAAAGCAAAACAAAACCAATTTTTTCACACCCGCTTGCGCAGTGTTAGTAGCTGCATCCTTGTGGGACAGTGCCCCTCTCAATTGTCTCTGCACAGTTTTCAGTCCTTGCCACCCACCCATCCAAGTTGCTAATTCTCTCTGTCATTTCCCTGTATCTTTCTTCCAAAGAAGAAAGAGGCCATTGAAGAATATCGTGCAGAGTGTCAAACAGTTTCCGAATTGATCCCTCAAGGCTCGGGCCAGGGAGAGGGCAACCCGGCTCAGAGGCAGAGCCCGGCAGAGTTTGCTGAGGAACCTTTGAGCCAGCAGCACTCCACTTGAAAAGCCTTCTTCCTTCAGACACATTCGTGCCTCAAATCATCACCAAATATAGAACACATTCTTTAAAAGATACTGCTTTCCCCACATGAGGTACCTAAAACTGTTGGAAAAAAGCTAAGCTGAAAAATACAATGATACTCATTGCCATATATGGCACACAATTAAATCTAAATTCCCCCACAGCCTGACTTGGTGGCCATGCAGACCTTCACTTTACTCCTCCAGATGGTTTTCGAGATACAACCAGCTCCTCACAAACACACATAGCTGCCAATGTGGCTCATTGCACACCCATTTGCCGATGGGAACAGGCATTTGACAGAATCATTACCAAGAACAGGAAGAAATTAACACTGACCAAAACTAAGATGTAAAATTCCATTATCCATATGCACTGAGTCTATTAGTTACTGCTCCTGCTGTTGTCACATCTGGCTGTTACAGAAATTACTTGTTACACTATTTGGCCATTCTGTTGTAGGAAATAGCATTACCAGCTCTTTTCCTGTCTATTTTCCCACTAGGGCTCCAGACACAGCCCTCACCATTCTGCTTTGCCCCACGCTGGCTCCCTGCAGGACCCACAACAAGGCTGTGCCACGGGCATCACACACTCACCCAGAAGGCACAGCAGAACAGTTGTCAAGTTTTTGTAACATTTCCCATCATGGAAAGGCTACAGATGAATAGTAGAGCGATAAAGCCCTCCCTTCCACTACTTTTTATACCACTATCACTCTCCAGTATGTGAACTTCCCCTTCTATTCCAGGAAGGGTGCCACTATTTTGTAACAGGTCTGGATCTCAAAGTCACCGCAGTTTACTTCACACAAATATAGTTTCTGATCCATTGCTTGCAATGTGTAGCGGCTTTAGTCCCTGAACTGTCAAAGCAGAAGGGATAACTTTCCCTATTCTGCCTCCCTCATTTCTTTTCCACATTTACCCTGTCTTTGTTCTCCTTCCCTAACAGCTGATCTCATCTTTGTGTTTTCCTTGCACATGTTGTAAGTTACTATCTCTGCCCATCACCCATGCCCTTAGAACATATTTACTTGCTTTTACTCCAGTATAAGATCTATTACACAGCCCAAACACCCTGTATCCTGTGTGTCCAAAGTCTGGCACCACAAATGCTGGCCCTTCTTAGATTCCTCCCTTTTCAGGTGTTTTCTCAGTGCTCTTTCCTACACTCCAGGTAGGGATATATCTTCCCTTTCTTCTACCTCTTCAAACAGACTCCTCCAGGAAAGAAGCTATTTGCTTCAGGCTCATGCAGGCTTTTCTGAGGGAGCTCAACACTTCAGAGCTGGCAATCCCAGCTAGGCTCCACTGCTCCTTCCCACCAGAGTGACCACGAACCACGGTAAGGTACAACATGCATCAGGAAACCACAGCCCTAGAGTAAACAGCCTCTGCTATTGCAAGACAACACGTGAAAAACAAAACCACTAGTACCACAGCACTAAGGCATTCTGTACTTCAGTAAGATTTGCTTAGACATCCAGATACCCCAGCTCATCTGAACAGCTCTATGACCTGCAGAGAATAATAGTCTTGGTGTTTTCCTCACATGTAAAGACAAAGCCCAGATGAGCTACTGCTCAGGCTGAAACTGAAGGCTGTGCCAGCAAAAGGACAATTCTGATGTGCAGTGTCTGATGGCAGTGTGAGCTGAGCCCTAAGAACATGGTAAATGTTCTCTGGGAGTAGCATACTTATATGAAGACCATCATAATAACAAGATGGTTTTTTTATATACCAAAAAAGCCTGTAACCTGGGTTGCATGCGGTTGTTGCAAGACAGCACAGCACTTAACATTTTGCAGCAGTAAGTGCTGAAGCTGTTTGGTTGAATGAATGGAAAAAGGGAGGGAAGGAGGGAGAGCGAGCTGTCACTGCTCCCTGGTCACAGCCCTGGCACTGCCCATATCATTGCTCTGCCTGAGTGCCTGAACATTACCATTATGCTTGCACTGCTGAGACACGAATACAAATCCATCCCTTAGACGCTGGCTAGCTGATCACTCCTGTCTTGCCAGCTTTGTATACACATTTTAGTATTCTTTCACTATATGCCTGACAAATGTGATCTGAAAATTGAGAAAGTGGGAAGAGCCAGCACTCTTTTTTACTGATGTGGTTCCTAGAAGGCAACTCTAGACAAGACAAGTCTTGCTCCCCTGCAGAAACTGAAGAACAGCTTTAGTTCACGCTTCTGAGACCCCAGCTCCTCTGATGCAGCACAACACATCTCTAAAGGAATTTCACTAAGGGTTGTTCTTCCATTTATATTCCAAGTAAGACCCCACAAGGTGCCGTGTGCATTTGTTGCAGTTGGAAGACAACAGCTGTGGGTCAAAAAAGTCAGAGCCAAAAGGAGCTTCTGACTCATCAGAAAGATCAACAGAAAAAGAAAATCCTTAACAAAATCTCCTCAATATATTTTAGTGTTAAACATGTAATGGTTTTACAGATGTGATTTGGGTCATTCCTAAATAAACAAGAACTTCGCAAGTAGCTATTGGGATAGTAATGCTGTTTTAGTAACACTGTTAAAACCCCTGAAATACTTACAAACTTCCCTTTTACCCCCAGGGCACGTCACAGCACCAAAACCAATTTTCTCAACAAGATTTACAGAGAAAATAGCCTTACTGTGAATTTCCCAAGCTGAAAATACTGAAAATGCATTGGGATCCTGCTTGTTCACGTACACCACTCGAGCAGAAAATACCAGATCTAAACCAAAGTGGTTCACACCATGGGAGAGATGCTCCACAGCTCCCGCTGGCCACCCAACAGCAGGCATCTCTCAGCTTGCTAGTCTCACTAACGACAAGAGTGGGGGGGGGAGGGTGGCAAAGAAAACCAGTTTTGTTTTTTTGTTGTTGTTTTTGTTTTACCAAAGTCAGCAAGGATTTAATGCTAAACACAGAGCTACCAGTTGGCTAGAAGGTAAAATTTACTTCACTGCTGCAATCTGACCACGTTTGGAATTCTGGAGGAAGCCTAGGTAGGACTTGCTCTTTCAACACAAGCAACTCCAAAGTGAACCAGGTCTTCTGATTCTGCTTTCTTACCCACTACACTGGATTAACCACAAGAAACTACGGAAAAGACTTCCCAGTTTTGTCAAAGCACTAGAGAGCAGGCAATTGCTGGGCTACCAGAGTCACATGCAACAAGCCATGCAGGGAAGGGCAGCCCAGAGGCTCACATTTTGTCTCATAGTTTTGTATCCTACCCCAATATTCTTGCTTCACTTCCATCAACATCTTCCTATTCTCTTCATCCCTATCTATGCTTGATATTTATAGAAGTTGTACTTCTGCTCATTTTAGCTTTGTATATTCAGTTTTCTTGTTCCTGATATTTCCACCAGAAACTATATGTTTTGTTTTGTTTCTCTCCTTTCAACAAGCACTTTTGGAACAATCAAGCTAGCACATGTTCTCTGTACAGAGGAGAAGAATATAGAGGAGGAGAAATGAGAAAAAGCAATAGGGAGAGAAGCTGGCTTCAGCTACTGCGCTGAAGTTACCTTTGTTCCTAGTCCTTCTGTTTCTGAAGTCCAGTGAGTCCTCGTGGCTCAACACTGCACCCAGCTCAGATGGCAGTTCCAGCTGGCACTCTTCTACAGTGCTGTCATGCTGGAAACTGCAGGAAAAGCTCCCATAAGTCCTCCATGCCTTACCCTGCCAATGTGGAAGCAGACAGCAGCCATTGGATGGAGGCCTCCAGGTGCGCCTAAAAAACCCCATGGAGATGGGCCTCATGAGCTCCTGCATACACCTGCCTTGGTATGATTACGAACAGACCAATTCCTGCCTTCTACCACTTCATACTCATACAAAGTCATCATCAAAATTCCTTTTAATAACAGTAATTTTAAAGTGTCTGGTGTCTTTCAAATTCTGAGTGATATCATGAATGCAGAGAGTTGCAGCAAGGTTTTTGTCTTTTCAAAAAGCTTCATTTCCTGAAGCGCATTATATCAAAATCCCACCCTACAAATCCCTTCTGTGCAACACAGCGCTCCTTGTTAAAATTCTGCACGAGCCTGTTTCCTCCTCTCTCCCTTAGGTACCATTCTCTCTATGTATGCTACAATAGCAACTGTGCCTTTACTAAGGTTGAACACAATAACCAGGTCTTTGTAAAGGATAATTAACAGCCAGCAGTGAATCTTAGCGTTTATTCAATTGAGTATGAATGAGTTATGAAATTCTTTTCTACAGGGGAAGTAATGGGATATCGTTACCTTTGCATACGCTTTGCCTCTCTTGCATGATAGCATATTTATGATTTTCATGGTTTGAAATCAGAATAGGTACGCAGATACTGTATACTCACATTCAGACAGTTGTAGTTCAGTGCTTTCCTCCCATTCTGCCACTGACAAAATCCTCACTCCACCTGCATCTAATCCAAATTCCTCATGCCCCCTCTGAGCTGGTTGAGTGGACCTGAGCCTCTCCAGCTGTTCCAAGAGATGCAAAGGTTCATTTCTGGGAATGAATTCTCACAGCCGATGTAACCTACCTAGATCTGCACACTCACATAGGCTGCTTCACAGGTTGCTTGGGGGGAAATACAGATGCATTACACAGCTCAGAAATACATATGTAGGGAGCCCCTACATTAGTGCATAAACTTTATGTTTTGTGACAGAAAACTGTCGTGTTGTTTTCTTCTGTTGGAGATACATCCTTGAAGACATTCAAAGTCAGGATGGATCATGCTCTGAGAAACCTGATCAATCAGTAGGCATCCCTATTCATAGCCAGGGAGTTGGATTAGATGGTCTTTAAAGGTCCCTGTCAAATTGAATTATTCTATTCAATAGCTAAGCATGTCAAAAGCAGCAACTCCCAGTCTAGCATGTATATTACACATATATACAAATATATATGTTTCTTCAAGGTGCATTCATATATATACAATACAGAAATACCTCTCAAGTCTAAGACTGGAAACCAATTGTAGCACAATTTGAGCGAGAACAGTCTTTTAAATAGTAGAAGCACTAACCGTTGATAGAAAAGCAAAGGGAAGCAAAAATGTCCAGATGCATTACATAAAAATAATAAATAAACCAAAGTTTTCTTGGGACTGTTCCCAACTTCTATGGTTTCAGTTCTCACTCAAGCCCTCAGGACAGCTCTTCTCTCTGCTCCTGCACTGTTGTTTTTTTTGCTTGGACTTCTTTGTTTTTCATCTGACTGCTTAGTGTTCCTCCTTCTTAATTTACTTCTACTGGTGTTCAGTCACAAACTTACTTGTTGGAGAGTTGAAAAGCTCCTCCTAACACACCTCCACCTGCCCACAGGTACTCAGGTAGCAGCGTTTAGCACCGTTAACATATTAGAGGCTAAACAAAATAAAAATAGTCTATACATCACCTGTGGACAGTAAATGTGATGAATTGGAAGCACTTAGTTTTGTCCATTTGCAGGGGTTTCATCCAAGCATCATAAAGCATCCACTTTGCAGTCTTAGCACGGCTTGCCCCGTGCTGGTACCGGTGGCTGTGTAACATTTCTGTGCTGCACATGAAGTTACTCGTTGCACAGATACATGAAAAATGAGTCTACTTCCACACAGGTGGGGAAAAATAAAGCCTCTCTTTGTAAGGGAGTGCTTTTTGGAGTTAAACTAGGTTCAGTAGCTGATAGATAGTAGATGATAGAGGTGCAGACAGGGAATTTGTAACAACAATTAAGGAAAGCACAGCTTCTGATCCATATAAGATCAGAAGCATTGTGCAGGTGTCCCACCCTGTCTGGCAGGACGAGGGCTGCACACAGAGCCCAGCTCAGAGCCAACACACCAACACCTGCCCCAGCGCCAGCAGCCTCTGAGCGAGAAGCATGAGCACAGATTACTACACCAAACACGTCAGACTAAGTCAATAGTTTAATAACCACTATTAAGGCTTTTCCAAATCCATTTAACAACTGTAAATTAGTCCAAAATAAAATAGGCTCAGCCAATCAGCTGTGTAGTCACTGACACACAGCTATCTGCTCATTTCTCAATTAAGCCAGTCTCAGCACCCCAATTGCCTTGGTTGGCTTTGCCTGTCTGTGTGGCACAAGATGCAGTGTCTAAATGCCCATCCTGCTCTGAAAGCCCCAGGGAGCAGACCATCCCTGGAAACCCACATGAGCAAGGAGCAGGGTCACTCACCCACTGCTGCCATCCCCTTCTTCTTTCCCAGGAGCTGGGGAAAAGGCCCAAAGCCATCACACTGCCTTGAGGTCAGAGCAGCCACTTGCAGCCTGTTGGCTATGTGTGAGCTCCTATCGGCACTAGGTTTTGCTGGGTGACAGCAAGCAGCACAGAGGAGACAAGGCCATGCAGCTGCCACCAAGCACCCGGCAGCAGCGCTCCCCTGTTCAGAAATGAGGCACTGGCAGGAGTCAATCAGCCCATCAGGGGGAACGGGGAGAGACCGTCAGGCACAGCAGGAATAATTGAGGAAGCTCCTAATTAATTTGATAATAACCCTATCCTATACTAACACACTCCACGTGCAAAAAAAAAAAAAAAAAAAAAAAATGGGTAAAAAGTGCCAATTAGCAGTGCAAGGGATAGGAAGCATGTGGTGGGGATTCAGAGATCCTCACAGCCATCTCCTCAAGGTGTGCAGGTGCACAGGGCCTGGCACAAGGGCAGCCAGTGTTGCATGATGCTTCAACCAGAAGCCTGGACAGTGGACAGGGCAGCTGCTCCTCTGCACCAAGATACCATGGCAAACTGGGAACTGATAGCATGGGTATTCAGCATCCACCTGGTTTTCTCCACCAAAAGGAAGCTTTCTCCCCTTTAGTTGAGCATTTTTATGCAACGTGAGGTCAGGAGTCCCAGGATGAGTGGAAAAACGGCCAGAGTTGCATGGCCAACCCAGCTATCACCAGTCACCATAACCCTCCCACAGCAGTTCCATCAGATTTCTGGCCACTCACCCAAACCCAGGTTTGGGTACTTGGAGCAGGGCAGCCCTCCTTGAACCCCTGACAGGCTTGTGCCATCACTGAGGTATTGTTGGCCCAAAAAGGCACTGGCAAAGCCTGTGATAATCCAGGCACCTGCAATAAGCTGCTGGGATTCCAAGCAGCGGGTTTGGGATTTGATTTCTAAATAGTGATGTTGGCCTGCCACCATCATTCCACACAGCCTTGTGGTTATTTTTCCTCTCACAGTCAGTGGCACAAGCTGTTTTGTATTTTCAACTCCTGAATTTTCTCAAAGCTCTCAGCATTCGCTATTAGAGCCTAATCAGAGGGCTGAAAATGCAATATGTTTTTCAGAAAACAGGCAACTTGGATCTAATTACACTCTGTTAAAGTTTTAACAGGTATCTCATACTCACCACTTTAAAGTTCCCATAAAGCACGCAGCTATAATGAGCTCCAGCTTGCTTTCTGGGCAAATATGAAAGTTGTTTTTCTTTATTAATGTTTGTGAATACAAACAGAAGGCCAAGCTCCATGGATGGTATTGAGATTGCTGGAACAGACAGGTGGTGCTGGGTTTCTTACCTCTTTCAATTTCCCTTGCAAAGCAGGGAGCACGTGCCAGAAGCCATGGGACAGCAGTGCAGTGGGTTGGTCTCTGTATCCAGAGAGCAGGAGCTGATTTCCACTTGAAGGAGCACAAGATGGGCCTTGGGCTTCTCTGGTGTTGCCAAGCAAGGTGATCCCATCACACAGCAATTCACTTAAGAATGGGGACAAATTTGGGGGTTAAAATGAAGCCAACAACAACAACCCACCATCCCTCCCTCCCCCATCACTCATACACCTCTTTGAGATGTACCAATCAAACATAAACCTGGCACTTTGCCATGGGACTGCATAGTTTTTAACTGACCCCATATGGAAAGTCAATCTGAGCAAGCTGTTAAATGCCTTAATCCAGCCCTCTGGCCCCCTAGAGGCATGTTTGTCCTGTGAACTATGGAGCCAAACTTCTGCAAAAGCAAAGCTTGAGATCTGGAAACATTAAAAACCCTCCCATGTAGTCCAAGAACAAAAATCTTCACCAGGACATAATAGGCAAGCAAGTGCAGTTATAGGTAAGGCAGACTACGTCTCACTGCTGTGCAATGTCAAAGCAATGCGAGTCCCAAACCCCAGCAGCTGTTGGGGCAAGGAGGGCACACTGGGGAGCACCCACCACTGCAGAAGGATTTGCTGTGGGTGCTACAGTGTTGGCCCATGCAGTAGCTCACAAAATCTCTTTATGTTTAAAACACATTGAAATGACATTTGTAGTCAATATGGATCAGCACTGCAGATCAAACTAATAACCCAAAGCAAGAGGGACAAAAAGCTCTTGGAGCAGAAGCTGAACGACCACAGTAAAAATCCCACATGCTACTGTCTTGTTTCAGACACGGTCAGCTTTACCACGGAGCTACCAAATTCTGCTTTCCTCCATTTCAGCTAAAAACTCCCTACCAGCTGCCTGTCCCACCATGTATGATGCAGAATGCATTGGTCAACCAGGAACTCAGAAAGCCTCCATGCTGCCAGCAGCGCCCACCCAAGGACACAGCGTCCTGCCTCACACCCTGGCAATTCACTCATTTGCATTGCAATAGAGCAGCTTCACCACCAGCAGAAACAAGGGAGAGTCTTCCCTGAGAGCAAAGAGTGGAGAACTGACCCTTTGGACATACTTAGTTTAAAAGGCAACCACAGCTTTGAAGTTTTGATGCAGGAAATGGTGTGGCTTCTCTTGCTGCAGTGCTATGAAATCTTAAGTGAAAGATTGCTTCCAGCAGAACACCCTGATTAGATCTGCGGAGATTTAGCAAAAAACTAAGATCTCAAGGCCCAATTAATTTTCTGATTAAGAAGTCAAGATGGGTAAAGAGCTGGGAACAAGCAGCTGAGATCACAGTCTTTCTCCTTGAATATGTTTCTGTTCATTAATAGAGATTTTAAAAAGCTGAGGACAGGAGAATAAAAGACTGACCTTTGATGTATGTGATATGCCATAAACTAGAACCAGTCCTCCAGATTTTTGCCTGTCAGCTTTGCATTTATGAAACAGAAGTTGCCTTTAAAGATAATACGACATGATTACAGGTCTCTCTCAGACTGAAGTTCTCTCTTAAAAGTGATCTATGTACATTGCCCTTTTTTTCCCTCTTGATGTTAAAATAAAAATAAAAACAGGAAGGCCTGAAAGTTCTGAAAATCAGCGCTTCTCTCTCACCTCTCTTCCTTGGAATCCTGGAGGCACACAAAATCTTTCTGCTTTTGCTAGAGAAAGTTTTAGATGATCTGGGCTTCTCCAAGAGGAGGGAGTGACTTCCTTGCTCCTGCAGGGGAAAGGCAGTTCTCACAAACGGAGCTTTTCCTATAAATATATTAGTAACGATCATAAAAAAGAAAGCAGCCTAAACAGAAATCACTTCCAGGCGCTGAATTAGGGTATCGCACACTTGAAAGGACTGAGTCTGCACCAGGCAACTCTCATGCAGAACACACGGGCCATCACAATGCTTAAGAACATCCATCTGACAGCTCAAACATGGCCTTCTTTCCTCCTTTTCCCACCAGCAATCAAGTAGCACGTTACCTTCAAGTAATAATGAGTAGCGCTTATTTCCATAGATCTGTATTCCTAACAAAACGCAATCCCCCTCATTTAAACCCTTGACTGGAAGGTGGAGAAGCAAGCCAAACTTTCCCCTGGATCAGGGAATTTAAGAGAAGTATCCGTGCCCAAATCAGACACATACAAGCCCTAGGACAAGGAGTTATGCAAAAAAAAAACAAACCACCTGGGAGTAAAGCAGACTGTGCTGAGAATCCAATGTACTGCAGGCAGTGAAAACCGTCTAACCCCCTGAAGTTTGCAATGCTCATCTGAAGTACTGTATACTCCATAAGTAAAACCTCCTGCCCCAGAAATCCAAGGGAGGGTGAAAGAACTCACTTGAAGGTTTGTCTCTTTGAAAAAGACCTGAGGGAAGGAAAAAAGGTCCATTCCGGGGCTCGCAGAATAAGTGTATTTAGATACTCCTCCTTAAGAAAGGACCCAGATGCAAGCAAGGTTTGTGCCATAGTTTAAATCCAGGTTCCCAGAAAAAGAAAAAAAGAAAAAAAAAACTTGCTTACAGAAAGATCAGAAGATCTGAGGATCATTACTGCAGAGGATTCTGAGAAATTATCTCCTAATACACAGTTGAAGACAGAACTAGTCTTGGTCTCTCTTTGGCTTGAACCTCTACTGAAATTTAATGCTGACAAATCAAAAAGGGATATATCCAGAATCCGTAACCCTGATAAAAATGGGAAATCTGTATCATCTTAATCAAAGGATATGCCACCCTGAGCTGGATCTGTGTCTTGTCCCTTGGCCTCATATGACTCCTGTGTGGTAGAGGTTAAGGGTTTGTTAAAGAATATCCGTTTTGATTAAGTGTCACATACGGCGTAAAACATCCTCTTTATCATTGGAAGTGGAGGTTGGGGGCCAGACAGTGCCTTTTAGAGAGCTTCTAATATAAATTAGGTGTCTTAGGTAATGGGTGGTTTTCAGACAGGATTGATCTTTCTGTGGTCCAGTGAAAGTAGGTGTGTTTGGCGAGATGTCACAAAAGCGAGCTTCCTGGCACCTATACTAATGGGCTGGTTACCCCTTTTGGAGTAGGACTTGAAAAATATAACACAGGAATCCCCCTCCCCCTTCCTAACTTTTTCATTTTCTTGATGTAATGGGCAAAGGTCTATATATCCTTTACTCCTTTGGTATTTCAGTCCTTGTATTTGCAGTATCACTCAGTGAATCTTAAGCCACTCATCCTTTTAGTCACTTACAGCTCCCTAAACTTGCATGAACTTAAAGATGAAGCTGTTATGAGTAGACTCGGTTACTTACTATTTTTATCGATGTACAGCCTTTAAAGAAAAACGTATGGAGTACACCATCGCCACCACAACCAAATGATTTCTCTTCCCCATTAAGTCCTCTTTGGAAACTTTAATTGCACAGAGACCTAGGAAGAACTGTAGAGATGTTAAACCCTACATTCCCCTGCCTCAAAAATAAGAGCAAACATGCATTTCTATAGACTTCAAAACCCGTCTGTATTTTCCTCTTTATGAAGCAGAAATTCTCTCCGCTTTGTGCAAAGAGTGGCATGATCAAAAGCACAAACTGAGCACATGAGAGCAAGAAGCTCTAATGCAGAACCTAACTGTGGACCTCAGGTAAAGAGGGTATATACAAAATAAACCTTTTCTTTATAGTTCATCGACATGTTGTAGTTAAAACTTTCCTGAAAAGTTTCCGTGGATTTATGAAGAAGTGAGAGCACAAACACATGGTTGGTGTTGCAGCCTCATAAATCTGGCCAATGAGCAAAAGCCTCAAGTCCTTAAGTATGCAGGAATGCTACTAAACTAAAACATTTACAACACATTTTCCACATACCCAACTCATCATTGGTAAGTATCAAATTAAAAATATATATTCAGATCATCAAGATGCATGAATTTATTCTGATTCTCTCCCCGAAAATCATCCTTGATCCCAATCTATGGAACCAGAATAACTAAGACTTAGAATACAAATATCCTTAATTTGGTTATAAAAATGGACTGCTCTTTAGGTGAACACTTAAGCCTGTATGTAGCTTTAAGCTCAGAACAACTTCACTGAATACAGGAGGATTATTAAAGTTACACGCACTGACCAATCACGTCCAAACCAAACCTGAGACATGAGACATTCATTGTCTTCCTGTTTGTTTGTTTCAGCTTGAGATATGAAGTACGAAGAGTCTTCTCCCAGTGCGGAAGACAAGAACTAAAAACAAGAACTAGGTGACCTTTCAGGATCTCTTCCAACTCAGAGGGTTCTATGACTTTCTGTCTATTATCTCAGGACTTCTCATGCTTATTTTTGCTGATTTGTTCATTTTTATGATGAGGTAACTTGGACAAAATGCATTGAAATGTTATTTTCAAAACCTACTTGACCAGCTGAGGGCTGTTTCTTTCGAAGTGCATCAAAGAACATCTATTCCTACATCCCCTCCTATACCCAAAGGCAACAAAACAGGAGGGAGCACAGATGTGCCGTGAAAGCGAGGGAGACGTTTCACCAATGCAAAGAATGATTATATCAAAACCAATGACCCTCCACTATATTCTATTAGCAGAAACTTAGTGCATCCCACGTGATGATCACTTCTGTACTGGAAGGGGCCCACAAGGACCACTCTTGGCTCCATCTGGGATCATTAAATCCCTGTGTCTGAGAGCACCACCTAAATGTATTCCAGACTGTGCTGGGCCCAGAACCATGACCACCTCCCTGGGGAGCTCATCTCAGCTGCACACAGAATGGAACCCTGAACTTGAAAGACAGTAACAGACACGAGCAAGTTGTGGTGGCAGAGCAACCAAGAGAGGTGACTGAAGTGCAGATCTACTACCAGAGCAACCTTAGATCTACTTAAAGGGATGACACTGAAATAAAGGCAATGTGTTTGCCTTTATTCCTTACCCTACTGTGCCAGTGCAGCACTTGAAGACAGCCAACCCTGCCACCCTTGGAGGGCTCTCCCTGCAGGCCTCCCCCATGCAGCATCTCCCTTTGCAAAGGGCAGGCAGCACAGTCAGGCCAGCAAGCATCAAGCACCGTGCAAATCCTGCTCCCAATCCAAATCACTTTTGATAAGAACAAAAGCTGTGTGCAAATGAATATTTCCATCTTATTTCAAATTCTAGGTTTCAACTGCAATATTAATGCTATTTTACAGTGTAATTTACTTGTAATAATATGTCATTATTGCCATTTTACAGTTTTCTCTTAAAGTAGTAAAGAAAATGTTTTAAAAGGCACAAATAGCTGCAGCACAAATCTCCATTCAGCTTAAGAATCTGTGCTCTCCCATCAGAATGGCACGTAATTGAAAACAATGACATCCCCAATGCGCTAAACGCTCCAGTCATTACAGCACTTTTATTTTGGAATAAAAGAGCACGCTCACAGCTTTTTTTCCCCCCCTAAATAGTAAACATAAATTAAACGTTTCTCTTCTGTTCCCAAAATGGCATCTGCTGGGGTTGACCCCCAGCTATCAGGGCAGGGAGCCTGAGACAGCCTGCAGGGAGGGCAGCAGCTGTGCCTGGGGACAAAGTCCCAAGCAGTGCTGGGATCAAGACAGAGATACCACAAGAAAGGAAGCATTATTTAAGGGAGAAGGTGACTGTACTTTGTGCAATAATTTTGCACCTGTCTTATTTCTACCTGTCTACTGTATCTTTGGAGCATCCCATGAGAGCTGTACTCTGTGTGGTTCCAGACTTTCATTGAACGGCTTAGGTTGGAGGGGACTTGAATGATCATTTATTTCCATCCTCCCAGCCATGGGCAGGGCTTGGCCCCCTCCAGATCAAGCTGCTTGGGGCCCATCCAACCTGGCCTTGATGCTTTCAGGAATGGGGCACCCACTGCTTCACAGGGCAGCCTGTGCTGGGCCTCATAATGGCAGAGTAGAAGCTGGAAGACAATCTCCTTCCTTGACCTGCTGGCTGCCCCTCTGTTGATGCAGCCCAGGATACTGTTTGGCCTTTGGGGCTGCAAGCACTGATATACTGCTAGCTCATGTCCAGCTTTTCATCCATAGTTAGAAGGTCATCTAGTCCAGCTCCCCTGCAATGAACACAGACATTACAGCTAGGTCAGCCCCATCCAGTCTGATTTTGAGTGTCATCAGGGATGAGGCATCCACCCCCTCCTGACAACCTGTTGCGGTGCCTCACCATCATTATTGAAAAAACTTCTTCCTTATGTCCAATCTAAATGTTCCCTCTTTTAGTTGAAACCATTTCCCCATGTCCCATCATCATGGACCCTTCTAAGAGTCTGTCTCCTTCCTTCTTATAGCCCCCTTTCAGATGCTGAAAGACCACTATCATACCTTCCTGGAACCTTCTCCAGGCGGAACAGCCCCAGCTGTCTCAGCTTGTCCTCATAGGTGAGGTGTTCCATCCCCGGGATGCTTTTTGTGTCCCTCATCTGGACCTGCTCCAACAGGTCCACGTCTCTCCTGTACTGAGGACTCCATGTCTGCATGCAGTACTCCAGGTGAGGCCTCACCAACACAGAGCAGAGGGGCAGGATCATTTCACTTGACCTGCTGGCCACACTGTTTTCAATGCAGCCCAAGGGCTTTCCATCCTTACTCTTAATTATTCACAACCACAAGACTCCACGGACACCTATATCCAGTTGTTTCTGGGATGTTTTACCAACAGCAGTGGGAGTTACACAGCATTTCCAAAAACACAGATTCTCAGCGTGATGCCTATCTGAATTCAGTAGAAAAATATTTAGTGGCTGGCAAAACATTAGTAAACAAAAGCAGATGAAGATGATGTTGCTATAATGACAGATTACATTAACATTCCTTGTCCTCGGGAACGCTCTGATTAGACCAGGATCCTCATAGGCCTTTTGAATAAGGCAGGATGGGCTCTGACATCCCCACTGAGTGCAGGAGCGCAGCAGACAGCAAGGGGCCAGGTGCTGTCGGAAGAGGCACAGGCCTGGCAGCAGCGACTGGGGCTGCCGATGCCCCTAAAGTTTGGGAGCCAGGTTTTCAACCAGCATGGACTGGTACTGCTCTACTAAAGCCAAGAATGCTGCTCGTCTGTAACAGCAAAAACTGACCCCTCGTCTATTCGAATCCCTTTTTAGTGCAAGGCTGAATTATCCCACTGAAGAACAGTGAGGATGTTTTGCACTACAGAGACAAGTAAAAAAAACTTTGCTTTTAGTGAAGGGATGGGAAGCTCCACTAGTCAAAGGAACCTACAACTCTGCAAGCACACCTCGCCTTGATTGCTGATCTCAGATCTGCAATTGCATAATTACTGAACTAAGAGAAAATTACTTTTTGCTTGAGAGTGTTAGGACAGCTCTGAATCCATGAATGACTCCCCTCAGGCACTGGTGTTTAATTTATGAGCTATTTATCTCCTCGCACACACCCCAGCACAAACAATTATACTTAGTAATTTGTTGATCTTATCGAGGCTGTTTGATGTTACTGTTGCTACCTCCAATAACGCTGTGCTTTGAAACTTAAGCAGCATTTAGAACCAAACTGGGCTACTTTGCACACAATTCACATTTCAGAAGTTTAACCCTTTGGCAGCTAAAAGGCTTTACATGCAAAGGTGAGCAAAAGTTCCACCTGCTGCTGCCCTGCTGACAGCACAGCCCTTCTGCAGCAGTGGACACCCTTTGGCTGGGGCCAGCTCTGGACAACGGCCTCCCTGACTGCCAAAAAGGAGGACCTCATTGACCTTTAAACTGATGCATATTTACCATCAATACAACTCGATGGATGCCTTCATATGCCTCACCCTTGTCCTTGCTTCTAAGGATCAGGAACCAAGCTTGGGGCTGCACAGTGCTTGCCTTGGTCTGTGCCTTATACACAACAGCTCTTCTCCGTGTCCTTGGCCATAAGGTGCATGCAGGCAGCTCTCCCAGGTCCCCTCACAAACCTGCCACCTTCCTTGAGCACTGCCACGGCCTCTGGGCTCACTAAGACACAGCCCAATAGCTTGGGGACAAGAGATACAGACAATGCAGTGATTCAGTTCTGCGCTTTCAAGCCCAGCCTTAAATCAGACACGGTACTGGAGCTGGTGGTGCTGCTGCCAGAAAAGGGACGAGGGAAGGGGAGGAGAAAGAGGACAGCTGCCAGGCCCCTCAGCAGCATGAGACCTGCAGCCCCGGGGTCAGCTCTGCACAGAGCCCACACGCACCACACCTGGTTCCTCCTGTGCTGCAGCCCAGGTGAACAGGGACAGAGCTGCGGCCATTGCAAGCAGAGCTTCTGCCATCAGCATCGCCAGGGAAACCCATCCGCACTCAGACATACCCACACATAACCTCAACCATCTGAACTCCTCCTGCTGTGCAGATTTCCTGCCCCGCGGGGCTCAAAGCCAAGGAGCAAAGCAGGAAGATGCCTGTGCCTCAACCCCACGTGATGTCCCATGCTCAGATATATTTTGTCAACTCCTGCACCGCATGTGCTCACACAATAGCAGCAGATTTTACTTTCTATCTGGTTTATAAAGTTTTCCTGAGCCAAACACATACATTTTGCATGCAGAAAATAAAATCCTACAGGCAATCTGCAACTGCACAGAGCTGTAACAAGCTCTGATGAGCAGGCACGTACCACATCATCTGCTTATGGCAGCAAGAGCGCACATGTAACTGATTTCACAATATGCAACACGCTGCCATATGTGCCTGTTCTCATAGAGCAAGAATTGGCACTACCTGTAGATAGAAGCCAAGAAAACTGCTTCAAAGACAGCCTGGAAACACAGCATTTACTTCAAAACTTCCAAAGCCCGACCAGCCTGCAGTGTCTG
The DNA here is from genome assembly GCF_054131305.1 of Coturnix japonica. Classification (NCBI taxonomy): domain Eukaryota; kingdom Metazoa; phylum Chordata; class Aves; order Galliformes; family Phasianidae; genus Coturnix; species Coturnix japonica. The sequence continues at coordinate 18,342,676 of NC_140669.1, forward strand.
TCCTGGTTTAATTGAAGCAAAATGGTAGGACTAGCAGAATCAAACACATGGAATTAGTACTGGGAGAGTAAGAATTAAAAGGAGCAAATATTACATTTAAACAGTTACCAACTTCTAATGATTCTCCCCGCTACCCGCCCGTTCCTTTCATCCTCTGTGAGTTCACAACATTAAAATTGAGCAGAAAACATTTAAGCTGACAACTTTGCCACACTCACTGCTCTTTCAGAGCACAGTTTTGCTGTCGCACCCACAGCTGGCAGGAGCAGCACTGTGTCAAACTACACGGCAAAACAAGTACCGTAATAACATGCAACACTTCTGCTATCAAGGATAACACGGTTAAATCTTCATCTACTTTTATTTATAGAACAGGGAGGATTTGCAAAGTACGTATGCTCAAATTTAAACAAATATGGTTTGTTAAGTGCAATTACGATATGAAGGAATCAATTAATGGCACGATCCTTCCTGACAACTTCTTCATTTTTAAGTCATAATTAGGGGCACAGGTACATTATAGAAGTCAGAGCCAGCTTTGGGCAGACAACATGACCCATTCCAGCCAGTACTGGAGCAGCAGAGGTGGCTTCCCCCCTCCCCCCCAGCACAAGTGCTCCATTTCTCGCTCACCTTTCCTTGTGATGCAAACTCTGTAGTCTCTTCTCCATGACCACCACCTCACTGATGTCCCACAGAAAGGGGCAGGTTCTGCTTCCCTTTGGCCTTGCCGTTTTACACAATGCTTGGTGCTAATGCAGAGGGGGACCAGTGGATTTTCAAAGCTAAGTACAAGCAGATTTATGACAGTGATGCAAGAGCCCTGGCACAGCTTTAAGTGAAGAGCAACACCAGCATCTCCCCCAGCTGAGACCGCACTGACACTACAGGCACTTGAAAGAATCATCAGGCTATTTTAAATACACTAAGCATGCTGCAACCAAGGGCAATCCTATCAGCTTGTTCTTCCTAGAAACTTGCTCTATGTTACCCAAAAAGGCCAGCTCTCCCTCGTGGTTAAACAGGGGGAGGGGGAAATAAAGCACTCCTATCTGCAGCCTTTGTCAGCCCAGCGACTTGCCTGCAGCACAGCGTGACCTCTCCCTTCACAACACTATCTGTGTCACCCTCCACTGGCCTGAAAACCTGACCCGAGAGGACAACACACAACATCAGGCACCGCTGCTCCAGCCTCCACAATTTAATAATCTCGAGGCAAGAAAGAAATAGTTTAAAAATGACTGGAGAAAAAAAAAAAAAAAAGGCCACAGCCTCAAAGCAAAGCATGATTTTTCTACATTTGCTCTCTCCAGTAAAAATCATTCGCGTTGCATCCTTTTTATTATCCTTGCTATCATCTCGCAGTGAATGTCCATCGACAAATTCATTAACTTTTTGGAGACAAATCATCGGCATCCTAATCTTCTGATTCCCATGAAAGACTCACTTTCAAGATACAATTGCAGCTGCCCCACACTGCCAGTTACTGTATCATACGCGTCTTAAAATTCTGTAATCAGCATCCACCAGGTGCCGTATCGCATTCAGCACACCACAGTCAGTCAATACAGACATCCCCAAACACACCAAGGCTGGTTTTGTCAAATGTTTTATTGAGTGTAGACATCTGGAGTACTGTAAAACATGCATTATCTGTAGATTCAAAAAGGAGCAAGCCACATTGTCCTCACTGTCAAACGTGTCAGGCTTGGCATACATGATGGAGATTAATGAAGTATCATGAGAGTAATATGGTTCCCGAAAAGCTTCTACAATTTGGAGTAGGGTCTTAATCGTTTCAAATGCAAAGCTGTTCACATTTAGTGAACTTGCATGTTCACCGGAGGTGCCGTATTTTAATTCAAAACAAACAAGAATGATTTCACTGGGGGAGGGGAAGGTTCCCTAGGTAGAAACTGGATGCTTTTTGTTTCCAGATATTCCATCCCAAATCAAAATTCATATGCTTTTTGAAGCAGCACAGTTTATTTCTGAGCAAACGAACAACGTCTGATACTCATTTCTTCTTGGGTTGCTGAGGTGTATTAAATTTAAAGAAGATAATATCTCCGTCCTCCACGATGTAATTCCTGCCTTGTTGCCTGTATTTTCCAGCAGCCTGTAAATATGACAGACAAAAGGAATATTGGTTATTTCATTAGACATTTTACAGCATTTCTTATCTGTAAGTTTTTAAACACGGTGTAAAAAAAAAAAATAGCAATAATAATAGTAGCTTCAGCTTCTGAGTCTGATAGTCACAGTAACAGTCACAGTACTGCCCAGTTTGACACAATTTGGTTTCACATGCACACAGAACATAAAATAATAGTTCAACCATTGAACTGATGGCATGTCAGTACCTTCCATCTCGTAACGCTGTCAATGTGAAACATTTCCATATTGGAACTGGAACGCACAAGAACACAAACCCTGGAAAATCTTATGATAACAGAGACTAAACCAGCTTTTAGGCTTCCCTTCTTTTCATCCAAGCAGCCCTTCAGATGGCCAGTGCTGATGGCAGGAAGCTGAACCAGGCTTGCAGGAGGGAGCAATGCCCAGCACAATGCCCGGCAGCGGCCAGGCTCACACACCAACTTTGGAGCAGCTTCCAGCCATGGACCAGCCCCAGCTGCCAGAGCCACTGCGTGAGGAGGTCACAGCTGCACACGCCATGAGCTTCCAGCGGGGCCCTCGCCTGCTGGCGCCCAGATAACGAAGGGCCGAGGAGTTTGAAATGCACTCTTTTCCATCAGAATTTCCTTTAGAACAAATTTGCTTATGGTACAGACATCAGAAGGGCAGATGTAAGAGGAGATAGGCTGTGAAACCGGGATAGAGGGGATGGCACAGAGACCAAAGACATGAAAAGGAAATTCGTTATGGAGATGCTATACTTGAGGAGAGCAGAAAATAGGTAAGGAACCTATTAAGAATCATCGCACTCCACATTAGAATTTATTATTATACTTTCCTGTCTTTATCTCATTGTAATTAAGCCCAGCATTACAGAGGCTACAGAGAAGCCGCAGCATTAGGACTGACAGACTGGGCGGGAGGTGGTCTACAGCAGCATTTATCTTGAAAAGTGATCTACAATATGGAAAAGTTGAGAGCTTCTGCTTTAGTTCAATAACCATTCCTGTTTTGAAGTTTTCTCTCGCAGGAGAAAGTGCTTCCATGCAAGACCTCACTGTGCCATTATTCTCAATGACACTATCACAGTGGTGGCATGCTAAGATCCCATTACAGGAAAGCTGTTAACTAATGACCTTAGTTGCAGTAGAACAGATCAGATTAATGGTACATAGTTAACTTAGACACCTTTCTTTCACAAAGCCTGCTCTGTAAAGCAACGTATTCCCCATATTGCTGTCTAGGAATTTAGAGGCTCAATAACCTTGTCGCTGTCACTCCTTATTTAAATGTCACCAGCAATGTTAGCCTGCAGGAAATTTCAGATACAACAGCTCAGACAACAAATATTTAGTGCAGCAGTAATTGACCTTACACCGCATAACTGATCTATCAACAGATAATAAGTAAGATTTTACCAATTTCTATATTTTTCCCCTGGAAATTTGCTGAGACTATAAAAGCCTTACTTTCAAGTAGTCTTAGCAGCTCTTTCCTTTGAGGATCCCAATAATGCTCAAAGTCAAGAGTAATTAGACTAATTGATGGCATAAACACTAATAAAGCAGCGCTGTAAAAATCATCGGCAAGTCGAAGCTGCAGGCACAGGTACACAGGCATTATACAGTCAGATACATTTACTGCTCTCACATTGGTATACAAACCTGACCCCCACAAAGTAATAATACAGATTTTACTCAGCACATCCTTGCACACCGCTAGAGCAGCACAGACTACTTTAATTAAATACATTTTGACGCACTAATGCCAGTTTATGTATTTTTGTTGCCAGTTTACAGTTAATTAAAAGTGACAGTGTTCCTTTAAATTCTCTGGAGACCATTTAATCCATTTCCATTGCTATCAGAAACACTGGTTGAAAAAATCAATACCCATTTGTGAATCTTGAGTATGTATTAAACAAGACACGTCTAACCAGTTCATTTGCACTTGAAAGCAGCCATCTGTAGAAGCCAGCTTTGCCTAAGCAGATATGATTGCTAATAATGTGATATCCCTGTAGACTACAAAGCCCACACAGAGCTATTCAGTGTATAGTTCACAGCACTGGCATTAAATTAGTTATGCTGTACTGGTGTTAGACACACACAAAATCAAACTTAAAAATCGATCAACTTGATAACATACAAAGCGGGCGACTCCCATTACCGCTGTTATTTCAGTTGACTCCTAAAAGCTCCCAAATCTAATTCTGAAATTTACCAGCAATACACAAGTAATTAGTAATGTGTATAGCATGAAACATTGTATTAAATGCAAATGAGAAAGACTGGAGCAATATCGTGCCTTTTTCTAAGAGCAGGGGTTTTGCTGGCTGGGCTTTTTGTTTTTATCTGACTTAAAAATGGAACAACAAAAGCAAATACTCTTGCTTTATTACAGGTACCTTCAAAGCAACCAACATTTACTCGTTAAACGTACTTTGAACACGGAAGCTCGCTGTCTAGAATCTTACGTAGCAAGAAGCAAATGACAATACACGAGCAAAATACTTAACAGATGAATTCAACAGACACTACGTGGTGCAGCTTCTCGGGGAGAACGCTCTGATTTGAACTTCAAAAACTGATGCTGGCAAAATATGAATCTTGGTGAAATAAGGCGGTTCCTGACTACAGAATATCGGATTTATTTATAGCTGTGGTTTCACTTTACAACTACAACTCTACTTCCCTTTTCATAAAACAGTTCACATGCCGCAACGAACCAATTATACTGGGATTTTTTTTTTTCCTCCACTTCCTGGGGTTCAAACAAACCTATTAAAGCCCCGCTGCTCAGTATGATCTTCCTTAGCGATACCACTGAGAATAGGCTGAATCTGAAATCATAGTTTTGCATACCTTTCAAGCTATCAAATAGCAAACAATAAAGCCGGCCCTTTTAAATTCTTTAGCACGTTACAGTGCATAGGAACCTTCAAATACTGAGATGGATTTAAGAAAGAATATTCTCTATAATGGAGATTTTGTAAGATTTTATAAAATAGAAATCTTAATAAAGCATCAAAAATGCCAAATGAGAAACTAAATGTGTATGAAATAAAGGGAAGTCTCTCTGATTAAAGAAGGTGGAAATAATGCAACAGCAACACAGAGAAGAGCAGATCTTATGACATTTATTTGCCACATAGAAGGTAATGTTGTATTTAATAACTTCAGATCGGATATAATTTGTCAGCCAGAAGAAGGGCACAACTTTGGGCACCCAATCAGTCTCTGCCCTCTAGTGTTGAGAAAGCAGATAAAACTCTTAATAGAAGTATAACTACAAAGAAGCGTGAGCTCATGAAAAGTTTCTCATTAAAAATGTTCACTGTCTTTTCAGTAGATGGTTGCTAGAAAACTTCACTCTGTGTAGTACATTCTAGAAGGCCAACTAATTACTACTGGTACCCCAAACTGCGCAAGCCATAGCACTTTTTAATAAGACATCAAAGGGGAATTGAACTTAATACTGAAATGGTAAATTCCAAGATTTTATCGTGCCTATCACAGCCTACAAGTGGAGTCCACTAGTCCTAAAATATATATGTGTATATATGTATTATGAAATATTTTCTTGAATGTTCACATTTGGCATTTGTGATACCTTCACAGCAAACTCAAACAGGATGACAGGCTATTGGAAGACATTTTCTGCATTTTTTTGCCTTTGTTTTAAAGGTGACTTGAAAGTCTGCTAGATCACCGTAAAAACTTCATCATTCCAAACCAGGTTTGTTTTAAAGATTACAACCATCTGAACACTAACATATAAACTGAGAAGAAAACAAAGCACAACATTTGGTGTTGGGGTTGATATTTAGTACTTAAACCATCTTGGATGCTGGAACTGTTGCACTCCTGTTCAGCAAGTTGGTGCATCTTTCCTGTTTCCTACATAGACAGAGGATTTTTGCTCTGTCACTTTAAGTCACTCTTAAATACACCCAGCTTCAAGAACATCTTCCCAGTGAAAAATACACATGAAATGAAAAAAGGGAGAAAATGAAAAGAAAAAAGAAAAGAAAAAAAAAATGGGGAGCTCACCTTGACAGCAGCTTCTGAACCTCCTTCTTTAAAATCTTCATATTTCATTACTTCAGCCATAATGAATCCCTTTTCGAAGTCTGTGTGAATCTTCCCTGCCGCCTGAGGAGCCTTCGTCCCTTTCTGTCAACAGGAAAGACCAGACGAAAATTAATTGCATTTAAGAAGATTGATTGCAGGAGAGAGGTTTCTTCCTTGTAGATATGCTTTCTGGATCTGTTGAAAGTTTGTTTCCTATCAGTTAGAATGTCACACATACAGCTGGGTGTTTCTCCAAGTTGAGACACGCAGATAAATGCCTTCACCACAGATAAACCAACTGACATTAAAAAGAAGGGCAGCTTTGTTTTTTCCCAATAGGCATAAACAGCAGTATTGATTTTAGAAGGTATGACTGTGTTCTGTTGTGGGAGTCACTTCGATCCCTGGCTCTTCACATAGAAAGCCAAGAAAATAAAGATCTTTTTTAAAAATGACTTTAAAATCTGAAAGACTCATAACTTTTAGTGACATCCCAATAATTTCAGCTACATGGGAATATTCCTTGGCAAACCACATTTGTAATCCCAAATGATGTATGAATTGCAAGCTTTATATACTTTTTTTTTTCCAGAATCATTACAGTAAATATAGAGGGGAAAAAAGAATATTCTTACCAAAATGTCAACAATTACATCACCTAAAATATATATATGTATATAAATATTTTAAAATCACTGCAACTAATATAAGACAATTTAAGCTTTAGCAATAAAGCAGAATGCATTACAACTGTACGCCTTAAATTACCAGGACATGCATTCTGTGCACATACAACCATGGCAAGAAATTTGAGAAATAATGGCGACCCAAAGGCTGCTTAATAAAGCATGTTAAAGTGCTAAGGAGTCTGACACTGTAAAGCACAGTTTTTACAATAAAAGATGTATTGGGTTAATATGGCTACTCACTGATGCTTACCTGACTAAATATCTCCGCACATTAAATCAAAGACACTTACAATCAGTCTTAAGATAAACCAGCTTTCAAATTTTCTAATAAAGAGCAAGCATTTCTCCTGCTGAAAACAGCGGAGTTTCACAATGTGCTTTTTAAAAACTCTGGCATAAATCAGAAGGACAGAACTTCTACTTCTCTGTTATTTTGGTAGCTATTTCAAGGGCGCTAGCTGCCAATTAGCACGGAAAAGGAGACAGATGAAAAGACTAAAACATATTTCTAAAAGACCACTCATAAGTTTAACGCGCTGAAATGCACACAACAAACATCTGCAGCAGTATCAGCTAAAAATATAAATGTCCCGGAAATTATGTTGATTAATGAAAACAAATTAATTCCTTTGAAATGAAATTAAACATAGCACCGAAATTCATTGCACAGCACTGAAGGTACTGAGGCATCAGAAAGGCTCAACAGACCCGCATCCCCAAAAGTTGATGCTTTTGTAATTTTTAAGGTAGAGCTTATAACTGCACGTGTTTCAAAATATTTTGCAATACTGATCTTTATACTACACTGTATTTTCATTCAAAGGCAAAGCACTACAGCTCAGCTCTCACTATCCTCTGGGAATAAATTAGTCAATCTCTATGGCTGTAATCATCCTACATCAATATTTAAAATACATAATATAATTTTAGGCATGACATCAGTTCCTGGATAAACACAGAAAGCTACCAAAATAAAGTAGGTCTAAATATTAGAGTCAGTAGAAGATTTGAATTACTGCACACCGATTTTAGGTTTTTGAGCCCAACTGTGTATCCACGAGGAATATAATGATGTTATATTGCTTTTATTGCTGAAAATGTAATCCGAGCAAAGCAAAGGAGGAATGAACCACCCGCAACCCAAACAAACTTAGTGAATACAAAATGAAAAGCAACATCAATTTCACTGCAGACAAACCCAGTCACACAGATTAAGCAAGCACAATACTGGTACGTCTTATCTCTGACCACAGGAGGAGGGTAGACAGATTCTACAGGATGAAGAAATTCAGACTATGTAATAGGCAGAATCAATTGTTACCTGCCTCAATCAATGCAGCTCCACTTTCACTGTTCAGCAGCTCACAAATAATTAAAGTTATCCTGGACAAAAACCTCATCTGTAATGACTAGCTAACCGCCACCATGACAAACTTCAAAGTCAGTGATATCAATCTGAATTCAATAGTGTGGAACTGGATATAGCTGATGAATAAGTATGAATCTTACCCTGATGGTCCATGCACGCACTTCATCTGGGCCTGCAGTGAAAAAGTATTCTAGTTGGAGTGCTGCATATCCAGCCTTAATGATCTTTGGTAAAGCACTGAGAAGAAAAAAAAAGAGAATCCAATTCATTCAACATATACACATGAAACAGCTAAATGCCTCATGTAATCAATTTACATTGAAAGACATCGCATATTTGGAAGACACTGGACCTACTTTTAAACTCTGTGACAATCAGAGAGTAGCCTTTTTCTTTGAACTCTCTTCAGAAGAACTATTTATTTCTCTTTCTTTTTTTCCTTTCTTTTTTCCTCCCCCCCCCCCCCCCCCCCACACACATTTACTGCACCAACATATACATAGTATTTTGATTTGTTTATCTGGCAGGATAGAGAAATATGGGATAAATTGAAATCACCCTACCAAGCGGCACTTTTGGTCTCATGCAATTTTCAAGACTTCTGGTCATGAAAGCTTAACTGTTCAACTGAAATTCAATATTGAAACAATTTCTTATAGTTCTTCAGAAAAATTACGGCAAAATTACCTCCACCATTCCTGCTCCCCATGGATGACGAAACAGTTTTGGTGATCGCTCCTTCTCAAAAATATACATAACTAATACCTATGTTATAATTAAAACACTGTACAGAGATGACAGATGACAGTTAAAAACTTAATTTAAAATAAATCTTTTCACTCTGTCTCATGGTAAAGAAAGGAGAAGATTCTCTCTTTATAATGGTAATTACTCTGTCATTTATTATTCTATCAGCGCAAGCAATTAAATTACTGCAAGGAAATAGTTGATAATAAAGTGTAGGGAAAATGAATGCTAATTAACCTTTGTGTCATGTTCTCTTCCAGATACTTCTGTTTCTCCTCAGCACTCATATCTTGCAACTTGAGTTCCAAGGCCCCACTAAAAGGAATGACCAAAGCACCCGGGTCGTGCTTGTCCACCCACTCTTTAATTTTTATCAACCTGTAGACAACAAAGGGCACAACATTATCTTGTAGTGCATGCATGGCTGTACCACATTCATTATTATCAAGTAGCACATACATATTCATAAGAATTGCACGGTTTTATGATGCCATCTTTTTGTGTATTGCTTTCCAAGGTCAAGGCATTAACAGGCAGCGATTGCTTCAGGTGTACTCCATTAACATTTCACTGTTTCTTGGTTTCTGTTTGGCATTTAATCTATTAGAAATAGCCATAATTTGAGACAATAACCAGGTTTTTGGTTGAGGTTAAATACTTGCAATCTCAAATGCTAACTGAATAAAACTTTGTGCATTCATAGGCATAATTTTTCTGAGACCTGAAAAGGCATTCTTTATCAAATACGGTAAAATTGAGGGGTTTTCAGCTTTTCTTCTGACTTACTTTTTCCCCACTAAGATCTCCCCTAAGAGGTGAGGGCAGCTGATATTCGCAGACAGAAGAGAACACTGCATTCTACAACCTCTCAGACAGCAAGCAGTACCCTGCTTTTCTCTGGTTATTGATCCTGGAGGATGCCATAGCTAATGAATACAGGGCCACATTGCTCACAGTTTCTCCCACCTTTCCATTATCTCCCCAGGACAAAGCTTCTAGATAATATGTTACTATTATTCTTAAATAAAGAACCACATTTTCTATTTCTCCCCATCTTCTGTTTTCTCAACATGCAGCATCAGTAAGAGTTTACTGTACTTCTTTTGTTGTTTGTTTTGTTTTTTTTTAGTTGAATGAAATTATGCCTTTAGAACTATGGATTTATGGCACTGGTTTCTAAAAGTTCAGTACCTCAATTAAAAAAAAATCACAAATATTTGCAGCACATTCACATTGCAATGATAACTGCAAATGCTATGTATTTTAAACCTCATAGAGACACTCAGAAATGACCTGGAAGGACTGATGACTCATCAGTTTCACCTCCAGGGCACTACTTCTGAACCTGGGGAATGGTAGGAATGCAGACAAGTCTCTGCATTCAGGAAGGAAATACAACAACCAACAGACAAGAGAATATTTCCTGCACACTAAGGGAGAAAGTACAAAACACAGTACTCTGGGTGCCATAGATGTTTCAGGCCCCAAGCACCCACCATACAGAACAGATTTTATGCTTGCTGAGTTTCTTTTCTCAGTCCCGCTAATCTCTGAGATTTAGACCAAGGTTTTAACTGCTATTATACTAAAGTGCTTTGAAACTGTGGCTGCAAACCTTTAAATAATCAATGCAAATGTCACTTCAGAAAAAAACGAACTGAACCACAAGTTCATCAACACACATTTGTCAAAGAAAATAGCAGGGGATCAGGGCTATTATGAGATTAAGTGCATGGCCCACTGAGTAGGGCTTTAGATGGGACAAAGAATATAAAAGTTCACTCAACAGTTTTCACACATTTGTTATGTAAGGCTGGTCCTTCTATCATTTACTTATGTAAATACCCCATCAGTGGTTTTCAATCCTCATTATACTAATCTTTCTTCTTCCAGTTATCCTACGAAAATATAGTCTGGTATCCAGGACTGATAGTGAAAAACTATTGCCTTCCAAGACACATGAATTGAAAACCACGATTAAAGCACGTTTCTGAAACCACATGTGACATCCAACAGCACTTCTAAAACTGACACTTGTCGTTAACTAATTTATTTTGGCTAACAAACTGGATACCAAAAGTTCACAGCTTATAAATGTCAACCTTACATAGAAAATGTATCTAGGAATGTATCTGCTATTCATAAGAGGACTTAACATCTGTGCATACCTTTTTTTTCCCCCCTTTGAAAAGTATCTAACACCAGCGCTTAGACTAATTAAATAACACACCAAGTGAAAGGCACAATGAAACACAGTAACTTGAAAAAGTGAAACAGGCAAAAAACTGATGTCTAAAATTGTATTCAGACTCTGTTTGGTAAATATGGTCATCGTAACTAATAAACTAAGAACTATTGTGGAACAACAAGATAAGAAATAATTACTTTGGCTAAAACACCAATTCAGAATAATAATAGTCTTAGACTGTCATTTTAACAGCTTTTCTATTGAGTCCTTAGAGGGATTATTTGCATTCCTCAGGTATTCTATTGTACAATTCAGATGAATAAAGACTTACAAATCATTCCTCTACCGCCAGTGTGAGACTTTGATCCAGTGAATACACCATTGTACCTTAACTATAATTGGCAAAAAACCTGACAGTGTAGAGCATCACAAGCTTAATAACAAAGGAGAATATCTCAAAGTGTTGACAGATGATCTTCATAATGCAGGAGCAGAGCTGGTACATTTTAGCAATAAATGAGCACCGAGGTCTAAAGGTCTCTGAAGTGACTGACATCAGACCTGCTACAGCCTCGCTAAAAGAATACGGTACTGCATCGTACTCTGCAGACAGTCAGGTTCTCTGCCTGAGCGTTTCACTTTTCTGACTTCCAATGTCACAGAATCACTAAAAAGTATTCAGGAATTCCCCTAAACAAAGCAAATAAAAATAAAAAGTAAATACTCAAATATAAATACTGATACATACTACCAACAGAACTTTCCCCAAAACAAAATGGTTGACTAATGATCGCTAAAGTAATAACGCCCGTGTGCTTTTCAGTTAGGGATAACCAAGTGTGCTAAACAGAACAAAACTGCCTTAACATGCTGGTAATAAAATAAAATAAAATTATGTAAAAGCCTGTTTGATTTGATCGCATCATTTTTTTCCATGGAAGTATCAGGATGTCTGTAAAAGGACAGCAATAACAACTTACTCGGACCTGTGTTAAGCAAATCCTGGAGTATTTTTCCATTTTTTCATGCTGCACTTGACAATGAATTACAAAAGGTATTGGATTTCAGGCTGGCAGAGAAGACTATTGACAACAGAAAATCTCAATTAAGAAAATACACTAAAATCTGACAACATGAAAAATAAAAGAAATCCAGTAAAACTGGCAGAAGAATCAGTGACCGTGATTAACAGCTGAAACTATTTTAACTTCAAGAAACAAGAAAGCTCTCCAGATAAAGACACCGCTTTACAAAGTAAACTGAAATCTACTTGAAGACAGCAGACATGCAGAAAGCTACTATAAACTCCTTTTCCCTGTCCATGTTTACAAAAATGCTGTTACAAGCAGAGTCAGATCAAAATTCTGATAATAAAACATATGGCAGAAAGAAGAAAGGCGGCTTCTAGCTCCACTCAGCAATGACAGTGTGGGATGTCTTAGAGCATTCTGGGCAACCAGCAGTGTTAGTCTACCAAAATGGTTTGGCTGTTCTCTCCAGCTGGCTCTGTAGAGTGGAGGAGTGTACCAGCAGCACCTGCAGGTGGCTCCTGAACTGAAATTTATTTCTGTTCACCACAAATGGGCAATAATATCCCTTCTGGAAAAAAAACTACAAGCCCAACATACTGCAAGATCACCACACATTTTGGTGAAGACAAACATCTTAAACTAAACTAAAAACAAGACCATATCAAAACCTGACACAAGAACAAAGCCAGATCTGAATGACTCACAAATGGAAGATCAAAACTCAAAACTCTGACCGGGGAAAATGGCAGAGAGGAACTGAGATACTCACTTTCATAGCAACACAGGACAAAAGCACAACAGCTTTCCTACTGCCAATTTGGAAAATGATGTGAAGATTTAAATGCTTTCTTGCCATTATAGAACCCTAGATGCGACAAAGACATCATCTGTCAGGGGAATCCAGATTTCAACTCTGCTTTAGGTTGACAAAGAAAAAGCAAACTGAAAAAGTCAATGACTCCCAGGGCAGAAGGATCAGGATGACCGCCAGAGTTATCTGCTGACATTAAGTCAGGATGTAGAACAGACCTAGGGAGAGGTTTAAAGATCAAGAGAGTCACTGGGAAGGCCAGCAAGCAATGAGCAACAAAAAGCTGAGGCAAAAGAAATCAAAGCCTGCAGACAGACCAAATAAATAGATACAACAGTTGCAGAATGAACATTGGCTATCAAATAATATTTGGCAAGCTGAGTTTCACATGAAAGATCCAGCTGGGAACAGAGACAGAGTTCTGATGGAAACAGAAGAGGTGATGGAAGAGAGAAGCTGCAGAGGAAATGTAAGCTTCGCAGACACCTGCAAGACAAGATGATCTGAAAAACTGACCCCAACCAGAAAAAGGTGATTTGTCAAAGTACACTTCTGTACAAGGGAGACAAAAAAAAACCACCCATCCAACTCATGGAGGAGAAACAATTGCTTTTCTGTTCTACAACTGAACTACGGGTAGAAATTGGCAGAAACAAAACAACATGGCAGGGAAGAAGAAAATACCAGGTAGCACCACAAGAAACAGACAAATGTAGACAAAGAGAAGATCAAACTAAGTCTTAAAAACTTACAGAAGACTGGAGGAAAAAGAAAGAAAAAAAGATCTACAGATAAGAGTGAGAATACAAGGACCCAGAAATTCCAATACGTCCTTTCTCTTGGCGGTCCTGAGAAATTTTAAAAACTTTTCAAAAGCCTTCTTTTAAGTGCTTCATTCCCGCTGCTGAAAAGCTTTCTGTGTCTGCAAGTATAGCCACCTCTATCATAATTTAAATGTATTACTTAACAACCAGGCCAATACACTGGGAGTATACATTCCTTATTTCTTTACAGCAGCCTTTACATACTCATGTCCTTTAATTCTCTTTTTTCCCCTTCTTTGAGTTTTCTTTGTAGGTCATGTATTACTCTTCTAGCTTTTAAACTCTTAGTTTCTAAACTTCTAACCATTCTCAATGCTTTGTTCTGGACTCCCTCCAGTTGGTCTAAATATTCCTGGAGGCATGGAGGACCCAATGCACTCCTCAGAGATCCAAATAATAAGGTCTCATGAGCATTAAAAAAGAAAAAAACAAAACCAAAAACCTAAAGTATTAATTCTCACATTTTTAGACAATTATCCTGTTTATAAAACCCAATACATTTGCTATTTTTGTGAAAGCACTGCAACCTTGTCTCATGCTTAGCTGATAACTTTTTGTATGACTCCACATGACTGGTTATTCTTCATGCTGTATTTGCATAGATGATTATTCTGCATAAAATCCCTCTCCTCAAAAGTAGCACCCCCTATTCCGTTTTCACCTAATGATTTCTTCTATTTCTTGAGATGCTCCCAAATTCTAATTCTGTTCTCTGCATACCTGGATATCTCCTAGTTTGGGGTCATCTACAGATTTAACAAGAACGCTCATCATCCAGCTCATTAATGGAAATGCATAACAGTATTCAACCAGCAGCCGCTTCTGCAGATCTCATAATGAGATATTCTTCCATTTGGAAAGTGAACCACTGATAACTACGCTCTGTGTATTATCTTCCAACCAATCTTTCACACAAACTTTTAGTAGTTTCTATTTAGCCAGCATTTCCTAAGTTGCTTATGAAAATGCTGTCAGGCATTAAAGCCTTAATAAAAATTACAATACACAGTTTAGTATGTTTCTTCACAATGTGCAAGACCATTACATTTATCACAGACAAAATATTTGACTCATCTGAAAATTTAGTGTTAATAAATTCACACAGGCTGTTATATGTTGACTGGGTTGCTTCAAGACTGTTAAAAACAATTGAATTGTTCCGATTCATCTTAAAATTAACACAAACTTCACTGCCTTAGAAATTGCTCATTTCCTCTTTTCTCTTTGTGGATACCTTTTGTCTTTTAAAGCCTCGCCCACTACCCACAAGCTATATAAACTGACAACAAATTGGGTAATGATTTTTTTCTTCCCAGGATGCTCTACCAGTACCATTAGTTTTAGCTTATTTAGTGAGGTGAGAGAGGAAGATTTAATTTATCTGAGTACAGTCTATGAGACCCAGTCCACAGGTGATGTCCTTCCATTTCATTAGCATCCACAGACACTAAAAAGACTACACTTACACATACAGACACATGCATAGATAGGTAAAGATAGAAAGTAAGAAAAATGCACTGCCTGAGTAAGCTTTCTTTCTATATTTTTATTATCAACAAATTTTGAAACAGGGAGAATGATGAAAGCAATGTACACAATAATGTATCACAAAACAGGTCAGTGACAGAAGTTCAGAATGGGAAACAAAGCACAAGCCACGATCCCGTACTTCACTGTAGTGGACTAACATGCTGTAACTCTCACTGTTACCTGCCTTTTTTTTTTTTTTTTTTTTTAGTATCTCTTTCTTCTTGCCCTACATGAAGAGAAAGGACTAAAAACTGAAAGACTAAACTGGGAAATATTAAAGAATAAAAAGGTACTTTCTTCCCCATCGTGACAGTTTGCTTTTTATGGAGAAGAAAGACTTACCGAAGGTTTTGGAGTACCTATTACTGACCTAGGCAATCACATTTCAAATCAGCAGTGACATCTAGGAGTTTATTCCATTTTATTTGCAGTTCCAAGATAGTCAGGAGGAAGACAGCAATCCTTAGATTTGGGGAGGTCCATTTCCCCCCACCAACCCACGCCAGAAAGCACTTCACAGCAACACTTCAGAGCAAACGCACACTTCCCACATGCTGGGCTGCTCCCTAGTCAGGAGCCTCCTCCCAGCCCATCACAACAGGACCTGAGGGAGCTCAGAACTTCATTTATTCTGAGCATCCTGAATTCTTTAAGTTCTTTAATCTTTTATATCTTCCCATATCCCCCTTTAGTATCCCCCTGCCTCCATGCCATTCACTGAGCCCAAAAGAACCTCTAGTGACCAACATGGAGAACTGATCTCATATCAGATGGCAACTTTAATCCCCAACATAGACTAACTTGAGCCTTACATCAAGAAGTGGAAGAGTCCTTAAAATTCTTTTCTGCAACATTTTCAGGGTCTCAAGGCACATCCTGTGATCTCAGGAATCGTATGACAGAATGGTAACAAAAAAAAAGTACTTCATCTCACCAATTCTAGATTTCACACTTTTTAACTTAATACGTAATTTCAACTGATAATATCTTAAGAAAAGAAGAAGTTTCTGACCTGCACTGTCATTTGACATTTATTCAGATATTTCCATAACCTTCCTTAACACTCTCCCTTCAAACATAAGTAATTCCAGGCTTCCCGCCTCATGCACGTCAAAGTCAGTTTTCCCATGGCCTTGATCTTGATCAGTGCTGCTATTCTACAGCCCCCATAATTTCAAAAAATCCTTTGGTAGACGGGATGATCAGTATTGCATCTACTATTTCAGTTCAGGTCACATCCCAGATTCTAAAGAAACTTAGTTTCTATTGGTTTTATTTGCTTTACAATCTAGATGAGGGATTCTTATCCTATTCCTTATCCATCTAAATGTTTCACCTGCTTTCCTGCTACCAGCTGCACACAAAGCAAGGGTTTTGCAGCACTAGCTGCCATTGACCAGTGAAAACAATTGGGCAGAATGCCATTTTAGGAGGGTGGGAGAACTTATTTATTTACTCCACCACCTCCTTTCTTTCAAGTTGGACCAATTCACTTGTCCAAGAATCTTTCACCACTGGTTGCATCAACATAACGGAAGGATGGTGCAGGAACAGCTGAAGACAGGATGCCTTAAGTTAGCCTATTACCCAAGTAAGAGCAAAGCTACATACTCAGACAGAAATTTCAGTGCTAACTACTGGAGAAAGCTCATGTATAAGGAGCCTTGGATCAAAATTATCCCGCACAGGATCACTTAAAAATAGATTCTTTAAGGCAGAAAGTATTATTTAACAGGAAAATAAATAAATAAATACATAATCAAGGTAATACTGCTGGAAATTCTTGTGAAAGCAGTTAGTATCCTCAGAATATGACTTTGTTAACAGATTGTCAAATACAGATTGCCTACTATAGTACAGCATTTCATCTGCTCTAGACAATCTATACCTGCAGGTATTCACTGTTCTTCAGTACATTAAAAACACATGAGGACACAACACCTCACTTGCAGCTTTATGCTACTGACCACATATCATAGCAAGACTTGAATTAACTAACACAAACATTAGTTAGTTAGTTTGGGTTTGCAAGATGCTAGCACTAGAAATAAACAACAGAGAATATGACATTACCTATAAACAGAATACAGACAACAGTTAATGGGCAAAACACTCTATAATTAGGAGAAATAAAGCCTGAAAAACAGAAAAATCAAGTTGATGATCTGTAACCGAGTCTGAATTTAAATATATCGATGACTGCAGAGCAGAAGTGAGAAATACAAAAAAATCCAGTGTGATTTCTATCGTCAATGAAGATTCCAGTAAGAAGAAACTTTCAGTACCTTATAAAACTCTTTCTAATGAAAAGTCAACCAAGGTAACCCTATTTTAAACATCTGTAAGGAGAATCATTCATGAAGAGTAAAGACCTTGGAATTCATTTTAAGACATTCCTTTCTGATCCAGTGTTCACAACCTCAGCAGTATCTCTTTATCTATATTATGAGCCCTCAAAATGATCAAAATCAATTATGACTTAAAAAATAAAGGGAACGGTACTACTCTGCTGCTGTAGCACCTGCTGGCATGTGAAAAGCTCACAGTCTGCAGTTCTTCCTTGGCCTGCCAATTTTGAAAATTATTTCCATCTTAACCATAAAAAAAGATGGAGCTGTTGCTGTCAATAAGCATCAAAGCGCAGTGAAGACAAGACTACTGATCAAATCACACAACAATGCAGGCTACAACAAATCGTATGTACAACGTTTTACAGCTACAGGCATAACAGGCTCCACTTGTAGCCAGTGTACTATGGAGTGAAAACAAACACTTACAAATTCCTATGCTCTAATTCCTTAAAATTGCTAAAATACAGATTCTTTTTTAAACAAATCTCTTAAAAATTACAACACACGATGCCCTAACAAAAAGAACTTTACATGCAAGTCACAATCTACAACATCAAGTTTGTTTTCTTCAGTTCTTCTGTGCTGTGTGTGCATGTGTATACATACAAATACAAGGCCATAATCTCAAGCAAATAAGTATGATCTACATAAAACTCCCATGTAATAAAATAAACACGTACTAACACTTGAAATAAGACACTAAACTTAAAGAGCAATTGGGGATATATTCCACTAATGCTAATTAAAAATCTGCAATGAGTAGCATAAATGCAGAGTACAGCATGTGTTAGTTTTGCCTTTCACCAATTTAGAACAACAGTTAAATGAAATCTAAACAAACTGCCTCAGAATATTCCTCTCCAATTCTCTTAATGGAACATATTCTCCCGCTCACACATGACAAAGTGAGGTAACTTTTTAACTGCAGGACCTCTCCATATCACAGAACTTACAGGAATGCTCTCTACCTCCCTCCAATTGTTAAATACTGAGTAGGCATTAAAATTGCAAGATCCAAACAATACCACAACTAGAGCATTAGATTCAAAACAATGAAACCTGTTTATTCTTGTTTTCTACACACACACAGCTTTTATCACGTACAAGGTCCATACTCTCCCTACTCAATATATCAGAAATTAACTTTTATGTTTATCCAGAGAAAAAGCAGCATCTAAGCTCTTAGTACAGCAATGAATGAATTAGTTAGTAGAACGTTTAATATTCACACTATAGCAGCTCCAATAACACAGTGCTTAATTTCAGACACTCATGCCTAACCTCACTCTGCTCCCCACACAGTTAATGAAGCAGGAGACTCTACCAAGGGCAATTCAGAGCACTTACATTAGGGATCCAGGTCTCACATTCTCCTTAAGGCATCTTTTCTCTCCTTCTCTAACTTCTCATAGCTACAAACTAACCCTGACCTCAGGTGACCAAATTATTTGGTGTGTCCCAGTGTCAACTCCTGCTGATACACTTCCCCCCAAACACACCCTAGTAAATACAACAATGGATACTGAACTGTCATAGGAATGTCACGTTTAAATAAAACACTAAATGAGGTAGGGATTTTCAAAGTGTACTGAGATGCCTTCAGCTGAAAAGCCATCATGAAAACATTCAGTCCTACAGACATGGTATGTTTATCTGCTTCAATTATGGTGAAAAGAAAAAAAATCCTCAATGAAAACATACGTGAATGCTAACTTTGACTTTTCAGAAGCAGGATTAAGTACACGGATCATGAAGTTACACTTTCTCAGACTGTAAAGGACCTCTTAGACACAACTTTTCTTGCTGCAAGTAGAATTACGTTTGTAAGAATTCTGTGGATGGTCGGATACAAAATATCTCTATTCTGCTAACATCAAACTAAAACTTGGCTTATAAATCCACTGCTTTACCTGTCTTCATTTTCTTATTGATTATGGAATCAGAACACACTGAACAGCCCCAGTCATTCTAACAACAAAGGAGTCTGACTGAAAGAAGTTCCACCTCTAAGTTACAGTTCCCTGTGGTATGCTTTGCCCTTACAAACACAAGCACTAACAATAACAGAATCAAAAACCAAGACCTAAAGCGCAAACTATTCCAATCTTTACAACTTGGCCCTGAAACCACTTTTCAATGGAAAACTGGGAACATCAGCCCAAAACCAAACCAAACTAATTCATGTTCAGTTTCTTCTGACTAAGATAAAGGCTCCATGTGAAGTGGCATACATGATAGTTGTCAACATAAATGAAAATGTTCATGAATAAAAAACAGGCTGTATAAAGAGCTAATTATAATATTACTATCAATTGCTAGTTTGCACTTGCAAATCTTTCATATCATACGAATGCATTGTTTTTGACATTTCCCTGTAGCTAAACATCACATCATTTCACTTTTTTAAAGTAGTTCAAGTATGCATAGGATACGCTATAAGGAATGCATCTACAGTTACAACGACAGTGAAAGTCTATTACATAAATGTGCAATCGCTAAACATGAACTTAAAACTGTTGTCTCCCAAGTGAAAAAATCTATACCTCTGGTAGCCTACATAAGCTGATTTTTACCTTCTGTACAATCATTCTTTCTATTCAAAACACCAAATGAAAATGCTTCACCTGATGATGCATCTTAAGACTAAAATAAAAGACACACCATTTGTTTACCGCTAGCTAAACTACTTATTGCAATCACCCATACTTTTAGCATGCAAGATTAATGGAAAGGTTAAGCAATCAAAAGCACCACTCTGACTTTAATGACCAAATTATTACTATTATTTTCCTATTTTAGAAATGTTGCAGAATTCATATTTGGAAAAAGCCTACTTAAAAGACAAACACCCTAGTAAGCAATATATGGCTAAAAGCTGGCCTAGCTAAAGTATTTGATATGGTGTTACATGTGAAACCACTTAGTAAAGGTGGATATACACAGACTGTACAGAGCAATGCACTGGATAGGCTAAGAACAAATAAGCTTTTAAGGATATCAAAGAAAATAAGTAGGAATCTTAAAAAACTAATTAAGTTTCTTAAGAATCAAATGTACATAGATTTTATTTAATACCTACATTTATGATCTCAACACAAACACTAGCTGCATGCTACACTTGCTGCAAGCAGAAGATGCTTTCCTCAAGGAAAGTCATCATCATAAGCAATTGGGAGTAGCAAAATAGGGGGACTATGATATTTCAGTCTCCCTCAGAACAACTCTGAATCATCAATAACAACACAACACAGAAAAGGCAAATTTAATGTACAGATCCTACTGGAAACCATTCCTTTTTTTTAAATGGATGTGTTATACCTGTACCACCATGTTTCTATGAGTACCACGTGCAGATGTGGTCAATTAAATTCACAGAAGCACTATCAATTTTCAGAATAGATCAAAGATTAACAGAGGAAACAGAATCAAACATAAACGAAGGAAACAGAGAATTGACAATATAGGCACATGAGGCAAACCTCAGTTAA
Source organism: Coturnix japonica (assembly GCF_054131305.1). NCBI lineage: Eukaryota > Metazoa > Chordata > Aves > Galliformes > Phasianidae > Coturnix > Coturnix japonica. The sequence goes on from NC_140669.1 coordinate 18,363,916, forward strand.
GTAAGATACTACTTAATCTACCGGACAAAGGTATCAGATTCTTCAATGAAAAAAGCTAGCCTCAGAAAAATGGAGGCTGGATATTAGCAGAACATCTTCAAAGCAAGACAGCGGTGATGTTCTGTGAACAGCCACTCAGTATTAACTGCAAAACAATCAGCTACTGTTAAAAAACAATCTTAATTTATGAAAGTCATTATTACATTGCGTAGCTACCAACAATAACTGGTTCTGTTCTGAAGGCAGAAGGATTACAGTAATTTAGGGATTACCATATAGTTACAAGGAGCACTACACTTCATGAATTCAGAAGTACATAAACATTATGCAGAAATGCAAAAGTGGGGCAAATGTGTCTCAATCTCGTACAAACCAAGGGAAGAATTCCACCACCACTTATTTGATTTAGCTGGAGATAACTCATTGGCCAACAGTGGTAGGCTGGCAGACTGAATATCACGCACAAGGTCCTCACTAGCCAAATGAATGATGCTACCTGCTGTCCAGTGAGATGTTCCATTTTTAAAGAACAAGTATAAATCAGTAATCACTGTTGTAAAGAAACAAGACTCATACCCACAGAAAATTAGGCTCCATGAGCTCTGCATTTCCAAAAGCGCAACAGAAGTCAAAACTAGGCCATCATGCTCTCGGGTCATGAATAGATAGGTTGGTGTGGATCCAACAAGGCAGAAGAAGGGACTACAGTACTTGCATCACAGCTACGCAGTGAGTTATTACAAAATTTGGGCAAGGTACAAATTTTTTAAATAGCACTAATGAGAACATGGGACAACATTACCCAGTTGGTCAGATGAAGAATATGACTACTTAAAAATATGTGAAAAGAATACAGTTTATGTACTTGGCATCACAGATGGAAATCTAAAAGAGACAAAAACAGTTCTATAAAGGCATTGCAACTTATCAGATACATTCAGTGATATCTGTTCCAAAGAAATATTTACTGGAAGTCCTTCAGAAGAGTCTACAAGAGCTCAGAATTTATTGTATTTCTGAAACCACCATTTATCAAAGTCTTCTCTCTTCTCACAGGCAAAGGACAAAAAATAAGAACCTAATAAGAATAACCTGCTGGTATTTCTTCAGTGGGTTCATACAGTTATCAGAGACTGTATGGGCATGTGCATGTGGAACACCCAAAGAGAAATGCCAGGACTGCAGCAGAATTAAACAACATGTTCTTAGCTTGTTATTTACCACTGAGAAACTATGTGTTACACATCGGTCAGAAAGATATTGTTCACATGAACATAACATGAAGTACAGAACTTCCCAGAGACCAGATGCCTAAAACTGAAGTCCTTCCCCAGCTCCACAGCAGTTACAAAACAGCATGCAATTATTATTCATGGAAAAGGCTTGTAGCAAATCTGTGCAGAACTTGTATGTTGCAATTTTCAAAAAAGCACTACGCTACAAATACACTCCATTCATTCAAAAGCAACTCAAACCCAGCACTATAGAAGCTGAAGATACCGCTCAATGCAATGATTCATAGTTGCTCTAATAGAAAGATTCAGCAGTTTCCAATCGAGACCTTTATTCCCTCTCTGAATAAATGATGCCTGAAATTTTTATTCTTGTTCTAATGGAATTTCAATGGCCTTCAGTGCAAATCTACTGGAAATTTTCGCATATTAAGTGGAAAAAATTAAATGATGTTAACCACATTTTAATGTGATTAAGGCTGACAGGGTCATTATTTCTGCTAATCACTCAGTTTTAAAAGCTCAAACAAAACTTTGTAACAGCCAGTGTTTTTCCTATTTTTCTGTATGTCTCCTGTAGTTGAGAATTAAAGCCACTAGAGAATATGAAATCGTATACATCTTGAAAAAGACTTAGTTTGCTCCAATTTGTACACGGACTTCACTATAATTAACCTTAAGATTAAAAAAAAGAAGGGAGGAAAGCAGTCTTACAATGTGTATACCACCACTTCTTTTGTCTTCCTCAATCAAGACGCAAGAGAATAAATGTGGCTTTTCCTTTCCAGCAGTTCCTATTAGCTACTAAAAATGAGAAAATATTTCTGGCATGACTTTACAATGAAACAAATAACACATGTAATCATCCAAATAATTTTTTTGAAAGAGTCTGTTGGGCCCGGCAATTGGAAGTTTTGTTTGCTACTGTTTAGGGTCAGAATAAGCTAGGAAATAAGCATTAAAAAAAGTGAAAAACAGAAGCGTAAGACAATGATGAAAAGCAAACAGTACACAGTTTTTGGTGTCTTGCACTTTCCTCCAATGGACAATGTAGGATGGAACAGAAAGCACAGGCTGTAGCAGCAGTGACCAGCTCAGTTCTGAGCCCCAACGCCTGGTGTGCAATGCCATGCTTCTCCTAGAAGGCCCGCCAGCCATAGCTCAGTAAGCTCTATGCCATAACAGCTTCAAGGTGACCAAAAAGGGCAGCAGCGTTTCAGTAAAACCAGACACTCATCTGTCTCCTCAGCAATACTGCTGGGGTAGTTGTTGGAGGTTTGTCTTTCTTTATGGAAGGGGGGGGATTGTTTGGCTTGGGTTTTAGATTTTTTTTTTCTCACAGGACCACTATTTTCTGTAAAGAGAACCAATGTAATTAATTGCTTACTGTCTGCTTAATAATTACTACGGCCCTCTTGGGATCCTTATTCTCAGAAGATCTGTACATCGCATGCCAACCCCTCACCAAAAAAAAAAAAAAAAAAAAAAAGGAAAAAAAAACCACAAAAACAAAACATAGCTTGATGTGGCCATGTTATCTCTTTGTTCACAAAAGAAAGGGAAGGAGGAAGGGAGGGAGCAGAAAGCATTTGAGCATCCAGCTTACTTTTTTTCCTCTATGGAACTGACTGTTTATATTTAAGTTACTATAGAAGAGAATGAAAGTTCAAGACTGACTCACATAGATCATTTCCATCTGGTTTAATAGATACATTTCAACCTTACCAAATCATTAAAAACAAAAGCAATATTGCAGCAGCTTCATCAATTACCAAAAAAATAAAAATAAAAAAAAATAGTAAACAAGATTGCTGCCTTCTTAACATTAAGGCACATGAAATTTACTTGAACAATCATTTCCTTCTCATTCCTTGGAAAGCATATAACCACATATACAGCAATTTTTGTATCTGCTTCAGAATTACAGAAAACAAAATAGCTAAGATAAAACACAGTAATTAATCACACATAATTCACCATAGAAAAATTCACTTCTCCCTTCATATCTAGCATGTACTCCTAGCTTTGTATTTCAATACCCAGCAGCCTTTTTTTTCCCTAAGGAACATTTGTTCTCTGACAGAATACTTCCTATAACTAGAAAAATATTTCAAATGGCATTAGATCAGTTACAACCAAGGCACAAACTACATTAATATCAATCTCACATTGCATCTGGAGTCCGTGATGTTCTCAAAAAGCAACATTACTGGCATTGTTGGACCTCCTAGCTTTAGTGTGATGCTATGCACTAGTGCATCAACCAACAACCTCACAGAATTCTTGTGCTGATCTAAGAAGGGACCCTGCTGAATGTCCTAATGCATCTTATTGTGAATCTTCAGCAAATAAAACTTCATGTATGAGCTCATGATGTGCTTTGCTGCTGGAAAGTCACAGACTCTGTGGGAAGCTTTTTATCTTCCCAGCAGTAAGTTCTCTGAGAACATCAGTGCAGCTACTGTAGTTACCTGTAGATTACTTGTATTTTCTCACATCTGTGTCCAGCAATCTAAACCATGATGATAAAGGGTCATTAGGTTTTGAGTGAGGAAGGGGATGGACTAGACAATTTGCTCTGATAAGCTCCTTGTTGCGAGCTCCAGTTTAGAATGTGAAACGCAGGGTAGGTACGTTCTGTGCTCAAAAACCAGCTCACTCAGAGCACCAATTAAAAATCATACTCACACCACCTTAAACTGTATCAACACACCTCATCTGAAATTTTTACAATTAATAATTTTGCTGCAAAATAATTCTGTCATGGTAAAAAGGACATCAACTGTCTATTAGCCACAAAAGAATTCAGGTACAATTACTGAGATAACTGCTGTTTGGAGCACAGCAAAGCAATTTCCCACAGTGGGACTTACAGTTCAATTTACCAGTTGGGCAAATATTTTGTGCTCTGTAGTGGTCTACAGAGTTAACAGTTACCTGTAACATCTGAGCCATGTTATACTTGGAGAAAACTTTCTTCAACCAAAAACAGGGGTTTCAGCTTTACCTGTTCCCAAGAACCACATATACTTTTCTAATGTGGTTCTAAGAGTCACTTCAAGGCTTCTCAATTAACGTGTAATGCAAACTAATGAAAGAGCCAGTGGAACCACTTTCCCACTTCACGCTGCCCACAATAAGGTCTTTTAAGTTATAGGCTACTTGGAAGAGGCATGAGAATAAACACAAGGTCACCTGCAAGACTACGACAGTCCTCAAGTGATCTTGTATTCCTTAGAGGGCATTCTTAATTCAGTAAAATAATAAAGAAGATCACTTGACCTAGACAGTACAGTCACAGAGAGACATACAGCCAACAAATGGAAGAAGGTTGTGTTTTTACATGTAGCAAAACCAAATTATACCATGAATACAATATACAATGAGAACATCTTCACTGCCTTGCTCAGCGTTAGAAGTGTAAGGGTCATTTAAGATACATATAATGAAACCGTGTGTCGAGTTCCAGAGAGTAATACAGTATCATACTAGGCAATAGATAAATACTTGGAGAGAAAAAGAAGCCCTTGCACATCTGGTCAATATGCAGGCCATTGCAAGAAACTGATAAAGTATGAAGAAAGTACCTACTACATCATTTTGCACATCTCAAAATGAAAGGTTAAAATAATTGCCACTCAAACAATAACTCACCCGTTCAGATAGTTCAAAGGGGTTGTTCTACACTGCCCTTGCAGAGATGATTATATCCTGCTATGTTGCTTTTGAATCTTAATTTCAAGTCAGTAATGAAAAGACAGAGTACTCTATTTTGCACAAAAAACATTAGGTCTATTTCCAAAGCAGCATAATAGTAACAGTGCTCATCATAGACTTCCCAGAGACTCTAAGTTAGCATCTGAAAGAGAGTTCTAAATTTGGTGGGTTACTTTTATCTCAGACATACACCTCTGCCGGCTTTATCTTCTGCAGCAGCACTAACTACAGACACCACACTTGTTTTTCTTTATCAGTACACGGCCTTTAGTGAAAATGCAGCGTTTGGGGAACTAGCATTAACAGTCTGCATCATCATAGAAAATGAATCCTTAATAATTATTCATACACCAAGTAACTGTAAACCCAAATCATTTCAGAAGACCTGAATGTGTCAAGAACTTTGACAATTATGACTGGAGCCAGGAAACTGTAGCACTGCAGAATTTCTTATGAATTTTTCTAGTTACTTTTTATAAATGCTGTCCTAGATGACAGCTTAATGTGTACCACATGCAATATTTATTCTTCTTCAGTGTCAGACTGTCTAGCCATCCAAGGGAATACAAAGAATGTCACTTATTAGGATAAAAGCACAAGGAAGGTAATCAAGGACATATGTAACATCAGCCAATCATGCCCTATTTCAACATCCTATTCCATTCATAACAGTTCAACAATTATTTGCTTACTGATAACTTGCTTTCAGGCTGTTTGTGTTCCCCATAATAGTGGTTTGCATTTATTTTACTCTTTAGAATTGGACACTTGCTGTGCCATGCATGTTTGTCAAAACTTTATATCTTCCGTCAGAAATAGCTTTAGCATATCAAATCATTTCTATGTCAGAAATCACTAATAGAACAATCTCGTTACCTTCTATGTCAATAGGGCACTAACACAACTAGAAATCAGACATAAAAGGATACTGCACAAATGCATACTGCTGCAAGATGGACAACTAGCATTTTTTCTTTAATATACCTTGAGCTTGATAAAAAAACCTAATAAAGAAATTAGACTTTGACCAAAGTGGAAAAAAATAATTAAAAAACACGCTGTCCAAGCACAAAGGCATTAACAATTTTTTAAAGTTGTGTAACTAAACACCTTCCTAGTTCTCCACAACTCTTTCACAATACTTCAAGTTACTTACATTACAGAACACCTATATGGAATAATTATAGACATTTTCTAGCTGATTCCAATCTGATGGATGTGAGTTACAAAAAGTAATTAAGACAAATAGAGACAGGTAGATAGAGGGAGCCAAAGACAAACATTTACCCTTTATAAGGTTAGTTTTAAATTGTAATAATTTTAAAAGTCCTACAGGAAGCCAAACACACATGCACTTACGCACACACTTCATTAATCTGAGTATCTTGGAACATAAAGATTTCATTACATAAAAACAGGTATGGGTTTAATGAGCATACGAAATAAAACAAGCTGGGAGAACCATCACATGTTTTAGATCCACAACATTTCATAGGCTTCCAATGTATTAGGTGTTAAGATTTTCTTTTTATTATTATTATTTTTAAATAAAAGCCATTTGTTTGGACTTAGATTCACTTTAACTTCAGAAGTGTAACACTGTGCCTGTGTATGAAAACAAGAGTGAAACTTGATATAAGGTGAATCTGATAAAGGCATTTTCATTGTTCAACTCAATGAAGTACAAAACCAGCACATGCAATTACTTTCAATTATTTATATTTTAGATGTCTCTTCAGGCTTTAGTAATTACTGTCAGAGCACAATGAATCCCAAACTTTATAATAATTAATGTGAATTTAGTAAGGAGCTATGGTCAAATATTGGTAATAAAGGATAATATAATACCCATCCAAATATACTGTTTGATATTTTTTTTTCACTAAGACTGTATAACCTATGGATCTTCAGTTCCAATTTAAGCATGAAGCAGCACCTATTTTTGGTTTTAAAACAAGAGTAAGAATCAGTGACAATCAGCATTTGAGCATCAGTCATTATCATAAGTCATTATAGGAAACTCAAATTGTGAAAATAAAATACTCTGCAAAAACTTTATAAGATAAGTAATCTTTGTTGGTAAAAACAAGCTGTTAAAAGAAAACTGATACTCCCATACCTAGTGCATAAAATAGAGCTATAAATAATCATAAAGAACATAAAAAAGCATCGTATTTTCAATAACAAATGTCAATGAAAAAAAAGGCCATCAACTGTAAAACAAAGAATTAACATACCACAGAGCAAAAAGTAAACTTGAAAAATGGGTGGCAAAGCCACAGCAGTCTATATTTCCAAGGCATGAAAGGATTTCTCCTCAGACATCACTTTTCTATTTAAAATAAACTATTTTTTACTGACTAACATTTCCATTTAGCTCTTTTTGCAGTAAATAAGAGGAATATTCCTTAAATGTTCTCCCAGAGAACGAGGATGTCACAGACCATTCACAAGAGAAAATTTCAATATGAGCAATATTGCTAGAAAGCATAAGCATCTCAAATATCAACTGTAGCAAGATAAAGAATGGTGAATGAAATAAAATTAATTTCAATGATGAGAACTTTAAAGAGATTAACAGAACTGTACAGCATGTAATGGCAAGAAATGTCTGAAGACATGATCCAGACAAGCCAATTCAGTTAGCAGAATAGTAGAGGTATGGATACATATACCTGTATGCAAATTAGATTCATTAACATCGAGTAACAGATTATAGAAGGAAAGTTGCTTGCTCATTTGGACATCATTCAAGAGATACTATCGTAATGCTACTGATAGCCATATTGAATCCAAATCTTTCCATATGAAGTTTTAAAGAGGTAATACACACAGTTTTCTTGTTATTTCAGAATAGGAAACAATATTATCAGAGGTTCCTTTACTTAGAAATATTCAAAGGTGAAAGATTACATACTAGCTATTAAATCCTTTTCTACAGTGAGAATGTCTTATTTCTCAAAACAAAAACAACAACAAATTACCAGTTACAAGCAGCAAGGAGCTTTCACACAAGGAATGAGAGGCAGTCCATTTGCTCCCCTACCAAAGCACAAGGACAGCTGTTCACTTCTCTACAGTCAATCAAAAGCCTCTCGCTGCACTTTTCAACTTCTCAATAGGACTTGCACAAAAATAAACACTGGCAGATTTTAAGTATCATGACAGATTTAACAGTAATAACAACCCAACAGATGTTAAAAGCAGGGTACACAGACCCCAAGCATCTATTTTTTCTTTCACATGATCCTGTGTTTTCTGGATGACAAAGACTGGCTAACAACGCTCATTCGTTCTGAAAGGCACATGGCTCAGTACATTTTTTAATAATAAGTAACTACTACCAACACACAATTAGTATCAACATAAATAATCCCTCCCTGCTCTTTGTAAAGATGAATCTCTATGAATCTTGCACATCTCTATTAGTTGATTTGGGGGGGGCAATGATGAGAGACCTGTAAAGTTAAAAATCTCAGTATAGACACTATGAAAACACATCAAGATACTGAAAATAGCTTGTCAGCAAAAAGTAGCATAGGTTGCTTGACTGTATATTGTCAAAAGCTATGCTGTACACTGCAATAACATACAGAAAATGAATTTAGACATGAGAATTCCAACAAAGCATGTATGAAAAAGCTAGAGATGTCAGCATGGAGCAGTACACTGCTCAGCCAGCCAAGCCAGTATCACCATACGCCTTTCTTCTGTGGATGTCCCTCTCCACTGCTTACTGAATGAAGCAAAGTTGCATAATTCATGGATTTGAAATCCACTGCCACATTATCCTCTCCCCCTTCTTACCCTGCACCAGTTTGGTTAGCAGAATCAGCAGTTGTTTTGCTTGTTGAAAGCTATCATCTACTGCTAAAGACTTTGCCTATGAAAACGCAAGCGTTTAAACAAAATATCACACAAGTTACCTGAATGTCAGAATTGCCACGTTAGACTTAAAAAGTATCATTACCAGGCAGCAATTCTTAGGACTACACAAGCCAACAACAAAACTGCTGGAGCTCAAAGCTGCAGTTTTTCAACGTTATACACTGTGGCCACAGAGCTGTGTATGAAGAGCCCAGAAATTATGGCAATGACGGCCAAAAAAGACTCTTAAGAGATCATTGGGAGAGAGAACAAGAAAAAGAAGACGGAACACAAAGCTGAGTTCTTCAAAAGATGACTTGGGATGACATGCAGCTGATTAGGCAGGGTTCATTATAGAGCAACAAAGTTGAAAAGCAGTTATGGATGTCTTCACTGAGCACAGCCTTACTGGTATGGAGCATCCATCAGTGAGTAGCTCTTTGGAATCACCCTGGTAGTGCAATCATCACCAAGCACACAAATGTGCTTGGAGCACACGTGAGACTTGCTGCAAGGGAATGCAGGGAGGTTTGGCCATGCCAGGCAGGTGTTTGGAGCTGCAGCCTGCTGGGCTGACACCCACACCTCAGACAGAACTCTTCAAAGCAAAGGTCCCCCTGCAGCATTTAATGTGTTGTAGGAACAGCTTCAAGCTATCCCCATCCGCCTAGGATTGGCTTGCCCAAGAACAGAGATGTTCCAAGGCACCAACACCCATTTTACCAGTTCAAAGACTCAAAATATCTTAGGTAAATCACTGAGGCTTCAATTCCTGTCCTCACAGACTCTGCTGAAGCTATTTATAACTGCCATGTTGTAGCCAGGTGGGCTGAAAGTTTTGAAAGCAGCTTCACCATACAGTACTGGCCATTTTTAAAACATCCCAGAAACATTTTCTTTGAAAAGCTTTAATTAGGAGCTTAGGAGCCAAAACTTCACATTTGGCACAGAGCAAACTCGGCACTGGAGATAAACCATTGCGCTTCTATTAAAACCCATCCAGACACAGTAACTTTCACAACCCACAAAAAACAGAAACTCAAATTCTCAGGAGCAACTGCTCAAATTAACACTGCTCAGTCTCAAAGATTCAACTTTGTTACATGACCCACATTACTGCATGGAGCCAGAGCAGAACTAGAGTTTTTCTGCCTCTTTTGGGGGCCTAGAGCGAGGGGATGTACAAGTGCTGAGAGTAGGGAATCCATCCTCCAGCTCCTGCTGTTACCTAACAATACACATTCACATTCAAGAAGACAACAGGACAGGCAGAGTAAAGCAAAACCCAGAGAAAGAAACACAATCTGGAGGACTGGACTGGAACTAAGCCAGTAAGAATGGCATGAAACCAAAGGAAAGGGATAGATGATCCAGTAAGGATCTAAGGGGTATATATCCGCTAGAAAAAGGATGGGAAAAAAACTGGGTCAGATAGAACAACTGAAGGAAAAGTGCCTGCAATTGGTAAGACAGAGAAGTAAGAAGTCAACTGGGAATGTCAGGCAAAGATGTTGGAAGGAAAAGAGACTGCAATTAGTCTGATGTGTGAGAAATTAATTTGTATTCATTAATCTGTATAAGCCATAATAAAGAATAACTGTTCATTAAACTAACAGCACACACCATTCCCTGCTAACATATACGTGCTCTATGGAAAACATACACAGTCCACCAGTTACAATAAATAAACAAAAAAAAGAAAACCACCAAAAAAACAACTTATAACCTGTAAAGTTTCCTGTCTCACTCGAGCACTAAAAGTGCAACAGAAAGCTTCAACCCTCAGCTTGTTAACTGACGTCTTCTGACTTTAGCACACATACATGCAGAATGCCATTTATGCAGAAATATGAGTCCAACTATTTATAATATTTAAAACATTTCAGTTCTAAGAGAGGAACAAGAAGTGTTAGATATTTTTAATTCTTTTTTTCCAGCATAGAAGAGAACTTCAAACTGTTTAGCTATATCAAAGAAACCACTCATACCACAATGACATTACTGTATTCCGTGATTTAAGGAATTCAGCATCTTCAGAAATGTTAAGGATACACATTATTGGCCTAAACAACCACAACTTCATGACATACAGTATGTTTAAATACCAATTTAGTATCAGAAAACAAACCTAATTCAGAAGCTGAAGGTACTGAAAACAGCAACCCACAGTGATTCAGGTACCTTCTACACAATGAATGTACTGATGTTCGCAAATACTGCTCTAAAGGGTTAACACCCTTTAGTGGTTTAAAAGCTTAGCCACCATGTTAAAGTGATGCATCTCTATTTCCCTCGGCACTGCAGAGGTTTATTACCTTCCACATCTCCCCTTTCAGAAAGGTACTATTTGGGGGTATTCTGTTTAAATAGTTTTTTTGTTTGTTCTTAGCAAAATTTGCAAAGCTCATGTACAAAGGCTGCTCTGAAAGTAATGCCTTCCATTTCATTACATTAGTTTACAACATCAGAGGTGGATGTTGGTGATGTGGCAGTGGAAGCTGAATCTACTCAACAATACTGCACTACACTCTGTAGCCATGTGACAGATGGGGGTAGAGGAGCAGTCTAACAAAATGGTGTCTGACATGGAAGAGCAGATGAAGCAAAGGTATGCCACTGAATTCCTCTACATGGAAAAAAATGACACTCATTAACATTCATTGATGTTTGCTGAATATTTATGGAGACCAAAACAGTGGATGTGAGCATAGCAATGCAGTGGATGGTGCATTTTGCCAGTGGCTACAGCAGGTCACCTCTGCTGGTGCACTTTGACAAGCACAGCATGCAGGTTCTTGTTTGTCACTGGCAAACATGCATAGCTAGTGGTGGTGACTACGTTGAATAACAGAGTTCTATAGCTGAGAACTTGCTCTATCAAATACTGTTATTGTGCTTTTTCTATCTGTTGTAGTTTCCACAGAAATATACAGGAGGCAATACTTTGACCTACGTATCTCAGACAGAATTTGAAAAGGATTAAAAGACAGACAGTAGAAAAAATGGTGTTTTTGTGGAAATGAGATGTTTCATATTTTTATTTAGTCATCATAATTACAGCTGTTAAAGAGACGGAGCTGGCCTGCAGCTGTTCTTTCTCTTTATTTTCTATAAATCAATTTCACAAAACCACAGAATTGCAGGGACTGAAAGGGACCTCAAGAGATCACCGAGTCCAACCCACCCCGCTCAAGCAGGTTCCCTGCAGTAAGTCACACTTATTAGAACTAGGGTTCTTAAATATACATACCCTTATTCTGCTCATTAAAACATTTTACTTCATGACACATTAATGTTACCATTCCACTATGATTTTTTTTTTCTTTTTTAAAAATATCTTTAGAAGGTCTTAAACTGAAACACATATAAAATACTATGGAAGAAAATAACTTTATTTAAACACAGAGATCAAATTCTTACTGTTGTCAAGTCGAAGGATCTATACAAAAAGTACCCTCTTTATCAAAGTACTTTTCCTTATACTCCTCTAAAATTAGACATTATTTAAGTATGAATGGGGAGGTTTGGGAACTAAGGGGTATTTTAGTCACTGAATTTAAGTTTTCTTAACAGGTGTACTGAAGATATGAAAACCTTTTGAATAGCATTTCTCTTCTCACAGTCCTCTTGCTCCAAGTTCTCCGCATTCTATCAGTACGTGAAGTTCTGCTAAGATGGTAAACACACACCTATTGGAAAACTTTCTTTTCTAAACAGTCCAAAAGTGAAAGAGTGAGTCAGATAAATCCATACATAAGCCCATTGGGCCTTCCTTGCACTTTACTCTTGATTTTCTTTCTTAATGTCAGACTTCTTTTTTTGTTGTTGTTATATTTAGAACATCTGAAGCAATATGGAAAAGATGAAGAGAAAAGAATAATTCACTCTTATACTGTAAGATCTAAGGAGCATCAAATGAAATTATGATGTGGCAGATCCAAAACAAGCATAAGGAAATACTTCTCCATATCACACATAGTTAAACTGTGGAAGTCCCTGCTCCAGGATATTGGGATGCTGAAAGTACAGTTAGGTTCAAAAGGTCAATGGCTATATTCATAGAATAAAAAACAGTCAAATTATCTAACACAAGTATATCATATCTGGCTTAGCCAGTTCTACACTAACAGATTGCAAGAAGCTGGGCACATATACTCATATATTCCTGTTTGCTTAATCTTCCTATAGTCTTCCCTGGACATCTGCTAGTGAACTGTCAGAAGCATGATACCAGAAGAGATAAATGTTCCATCTGACCTAATTATGGCTTTTTCAGACTAAGACCATAAAGAATCCTACAAGAATTAACAGGAAAAGGGCTACTTATTAGACAAATATACCTTCTTAAACACAAAGGAGTCAGATACGTGAAGTGAATTATTCTATTCCATCAGTACCCTTTTAAAGACACATTGTTCAAAAGAAATTTAATTGGGATACTATACAAATTCCCAGTTTCATACTTGATATTATAAAATCTTTAATGCCATAATCAGCTCTAAGATGCAGTAGCCTGGAAAAAAAATGTCACTTGTTTATATCAGAGGTGTTGAGTCAAGAAAGAAAAAAAAAAAAACAGTGTATGCAACCCTGACACACAAAATTGTTCCTGGCACCTCTGCAAAGAACCATTCCAAAATACTGCAGTGAACAGTATGCTGAGCCTTACCTGCTTATTAATTAGCTCAACATATTTCATAATTGGATTCTATAGTATAACCTCTTTAAGCAAGACTAAAAGGTAAACGCTTAGCTAGGTGAAGACTGCTCAGTCTCATGTCCAGGGTTTATGTGACATTTTCTAACTCAGAAAGCAGCTTCAACTGTAAATGAATGGGCTTTTTTGGAACACTTTCATGATTAAACTCATATATATCACGAAAAGGCAGTAGTATATCCGTGTGAAAATAATTCCAAATTATTAAAAAATGGGCTTAAGCATTCACTCAGATCGCAGCAATATGTAGTAAGAATGGTTTCAGTGGATTCCTCTATACAAGATTATGATTACTGTCATCTGATCATAACACAAGTGCAACTAATGCAGCTGCCATGTCAGCTTCTCTTCAGGGGCTAGGTCTTAATCATAAATCAAAGGAATGACTAATTCAACATTGTTAAAACCAGCAAGTAGCTGCTTGGAGCCATTCCAGTTTTTACATCTTTCAAAAGGTCAATACACCTACTCAGACACACAATAGTCCTATCTTTCACTGTGTTTTCTTCTTTTCTAGGATTGAAAAATAACATGTTAGCACTTAAACGTAAGTATGTTTTAACTAACAATTAAAATGTTCATTAATTCTGAAAGAGTGACCCAGTAAAACAAAGCCAGCTTTAGTTCTCCTTTCATACCCACAGTCGAAAAGCCTCTTTGCTGTTCTAAATACTTCTATAGTTGTAAAAGTCTCACAAAAACATTTTACAGCTGAGCATTTCCTGCGTTACCCTTACTTTTGTTACAGCAATATTAACGAATTAAACTGAGAAATAAACTTTTTCAAGTTGAATGACTAGTCTAAATGTGGCTTACATTTCAAATATGTACCTTTACCCTCAAAATAATAACAAAAAATCACAAATTAAGTGGCATCTAACAGCAAAATATATTGTAATCATTTACATCTGCTTACACCACACAAATGGCAAAAGCCTACCGTTAGCATGCTTTATAGAAAAAAATTATTCTGCTCTTAAATATAAAAGCTTTGCTGCATAAACAGAGGATTTAAAGCTGTAGCAGAGTGGCTGAATGAAGGAAAATGGCAATCTTTTTGGTTCTTGTAGATGCCTTTCCCTATCACACAATGTTTCCCACTCATAAATACATGACAAATACTTCCTCAATCATTTTTTACGAGCAGGGATGCACAGGGGGTAGTCAATGGCTAGCTTGAGGGAAAATAGGAACAGCAGGAGGCAGAAACTGTACTGAAAATGGCTATGTGGTAAATTCTCTTCTGGAACATCACTCAGCTACCCAGGCTTTGATCTTTCGGCTACAATTACACTAACATCCATGAGATCTGGACATATTTTTTTAAAACTAAATTATTAATTGTAATAGAAACAGTTAAACCATTTCATTATATGACTCCCCAGTCCAACAGTCTGATCTTTTTTTGCAAATTAAAAATTGTAATTTATACAAAGATATGCTTTCAATTGGGTTTAACTATGTCATCATCACAACTAGTCTCACAAAAAACATGGGGTGACTGGCGACAGCTAAATCACAGACTGGCGTCTCCTAAGTAGTCTGTCTACCATTAGGGTCTGGGAAATGGTATTTACTGTACAATTAGAGCCAGCGAGCTCTACCTGTAATCATCCAAATACAGGTGTGAGGATCCCTTTTGGACAAGGAAACTGATGCATCCATTTTCACATAAACTTCCACGAATGTACTGTTTCAGCAAACCTCAGGAAACCTCAACATTTGCACTCAGGAAAAAAATATCACCTGACAATAACAGAATGACTACTACTACCCTGATTTTAAAGACTTTCTTGGACAGAAACAGTTTTAATGTTCAAACATTCCTACCTACGAAACATTCAAAAAACAAATAAACTAATTTAATAATTATAGAATCCAGCCAAACATGAAAAACTTCAATTACAACACTGGCTATTGAGTTCAATCCCAAAGTCTGTTTTTTGGGCCTGAGATGGGATGCTATCAAAAAGATTTTGATCTTAAATACTAACACAAAATGTCTTGGGAGTATCAAAAGGACAGTTTTAGTTGCAGTAATTTCACAGAATTTATTCTAATGATTTATTGGAGTTAACCATCTGACATTAATTATTGTTTTGGCTTCCAGTCTATGAATGTTTATTTTTCAGTTTAAAGCCTTCTCACTCTTTGATATCATATGGAAATGAGAATTTTTAATGGAAAATTGAAACCATGTGCATCTAAGTACTTAATGAAGTACAGGGAGAAACAGAGGGTGTACTTTAGGAGAATTCAGATATTCCGCTTTGGATACTTTTGATTTGTTTGGATGAGCTACACACATATATCTGTTCGCAAACATGCATTTGTGCATCCTCAAAGTATTTCACAAGTGTTTAAAGATCTGAGTACTAAAAAAAAGGCTTTTTTTTTTAATAAACAAAACATGCTGCAACTGATTTTTTTTTTTCAGACTATACTATTTAATCTGTTCTTTCCTCCCCAAACTGAATATTTATCCCATCTAGAGTTTCCTATGACATACTAAATGTTGTACTTCTCAACAGTGGATTTCCACCATGCCTATCTACCATGCTAGCCCCAAATCTTCATTCAGCTCATTGAATGCCTGATAAATACATGATGGTTGAGAAATCAATTTAAAGTCACATTGATGTCAGAAATACATGAATAAATCCTGCGCTGTCCATGACATTAAAGATCATCAAGACAGGCCTATGAACTGTAAGCGAAGTGTGAGCAGTAGCAATTAAACCAGATAACAGCAAACAGAAGTGCACTGCTAAACTGTACAATTTTGCCAGTTTGGAAGTTCTCTGTGCAACTGACATAGCATTAGTTCTCTGGCATTCAATTCATTCTCTTGGAATGAAAGAGATGGTGTTCAGATGAACAGAATAATTCATGATAACAAGCAACACACACTTTTTGAATTAGTAGTTCCAAAACAAATATTTCCTTCATAGCTAATGGATTTACATAAAAATATAAGTAAGGAAAATATATTTTTTCTATTCCATACTTTCATTTATGGTTTCACCACACGTACTGTACTCAAGCAGCATGTCAGTGGGAGCATAACAAACAATGAAAGTGTAGCATCAGTTTTAATTCCTTTAAGAATTAATATATTTTGACTTTAATGAGCAAGGAATTATTCACTGTTGAACAAAATGTGATATAGAAACACATATTTAGATATTTAACCTGAACATACTTACCATTTGTTTTTCTTTCTAATGTAGTCTTTTTCAGAGAGGTTAACCAGATAAATCATGGGTTTTGAAGTGAAAAACAAATGTTTGTTCAAAACATCGATCTAGAAGGGAAAACGTAAGAGGAGAAATTTAAAAACAAGTTACATCAACCTGAGTTAAATTCAGGACCATTTTCCTTGAGGCATTTCTGAGAAGGCAACAGAATTAAAATCTAGTACATAGGTCACACTGTCACACAGAACTGACAACAGATATAACATACACCACACTGTGAATGTGAATTCTTTAAGAAAACATGAAAAAAAGACAGTAACAGGTTGCAAAATTAGATACTTCATGGGATAACGCTTATAGCCTACCTCTTTGTCATTCCAATCATGATAGAAGCGGACAGCCTTCTTTTCGTCTATTACCCAGGTTTTGATTTTGCACATTACATCCTAAGAAAGATTAAAAGAAAAAAACACAAACGAAGTCAAAACTCATCTGGACATCAGACAATTCTGTTCCATAAGCAAGACATGTACAAATTAAAATTCAGCATGAACACGCTAATTAAAAATTAGACAACATACCTTAAACAGAATTTTTACCATCTCAGAAAAATAAAAATTCCTGACTTAAGAGACTTTAAAGACAAACAGCAATTATTAAAGCGATACAAATCCCATCATCAGGAAGTTAAATACATGAGATCCAAGTATCATCTCCTGCCATCAGGAAAATTAGCAGAGCTCATAAAATGTATGCAAAAATCAGTACATTTTAGATTGCTTTTCAAACTCAGTAAGACGCGACATTTCAGCATCCAGCGGGAAAGACCACGCACAATATAAACATGCCATTAAGAAAAGGGAATGGGAGGGAAAAAAAACACCGCAAATATATTTTTTTAAATTGTTCGCCACAGAAATTGAGCCTATTATTGATGATCCACCCTTCAAAAAATTAATTCAAATGGCCAGAGCCCCTTTTATTCCGCATTAATTTTTCGCCAACACCTTCTCCCTCCCCCCCAAAATGAAACCTGCCAAAGCCTCCATTACACAATGGCAAGAGCCTTGCTCTGGTGACCTCCAACCAGCTGCATTCACTTTCAGAACATCTCTCTCCGCAGGAAATCTAAAGGCCTTTTAGTTAGCAAGCTAGTGTGCATTCAGAAGGAGTAACTGCAGGAAGAGCCCAATGTGCTTTGTTTCTCTGGCCTTTCTTCACAGAAAGATTAATCATCTGTGAAATGGAAACGGCAAACAGCAAGTGACACAAACTGAACCCTTCAAGCCTTTCCTCATCAGTTTTGTGGTGCTGAATCTGAAAGCTGCGTGTGGCACGGCTCTCCTTACAGGCAGGTGTTAATAAAAGGCTCTCGGGTCTGAAAGGTCACCCTTGGCTCTTCTAGGAGTAGTACATTTCTGAGTCGTCGATTTTTCTGAGAGATAATTTATGATCACGCTTTAAATAATACTTTATTTTTTATTTTATTTTTTGTTATAATTGACGCAACTGAGAATCAGGGTATTTAAAACACAAAGAACCGTTCCCTGAACCATTGAGCGCACAACACTTTTTACACTTAGTGCTACACGGCTGAGGCACATTATAAACAACCACAAATAACATCAGTATTTACTACAGCCTTTTCTAGTCGAGCAGTTGCTGCAGTGAAAAACAAAGACAAAGCTCTTCGAAATCTTCAGATCCTGATTTGAAACCCTCCAGGAACAGGACTCCCCACAGATTTTAACAAGGAAGGGGCATGCTAAAACTTTTAATGAAATCTAACATGTTCTGACGAAGAATAATCACTTTTACTCTCCTATAACTGAATTTCACTCATAAACGTTTAAAAGTGGCTAATATAACACCATTTCCTACAAGGAGAAGATCAAAGTGCTATATTACAAATGCATTATGATTAAAAAAGCACTGTGCAGCTTTGCTATTAACTGTTCTTTAAACCCTAAAAGGCTTCCCATAGATCTCACTTGGCACTGCATATACAACCTTTGACAAGTAATGTAGACCATTTTTATTCATTGCCTAAAATTGTAGGCAATTATGTGCGTCACACTGGCCACCTGCAAATTCTGAATGCCTGCTCCAGTTGTCAGAGCAAAAAACTAATGTCGGAGGGGATTAATCTAGGGGGAGAGAGTCCTCTTTAATGGCTCCAGCAGGTGAAATGGCCCAGCTGGTTACTGTGATGAGTGGCCAGAACAGCTTATGTAGAGACATGCAACAAGATTACACATAAAGAAGAAAACAGTGGTGCCATCTTATCTTTAACCCTATCTGCTTTCTATTTTTTTAATTAATCGGTATAAACGAGGCAAGGGAAGCAATTCTAACGATAGGTACTTTTCATTTAGAATCTTTATCTTCAGCTTTTGTTCAAACACACAGACAAAAAAAAAATTAAAGAAAATCAGCACAATCTCAAAGACTCCTGGTCAGCAGTGAAGGAATTCTGACTGCACGACATTTCAGGTTTTACCATAATGCTATAGGTACCTACCATGTGGTTTTCAGCATTATAATTCCCCCCCAAACAGCAAAACATTATTGCATATAAACTACAGTTGATAAAAGATTTTCAGAAGAAAGCATTATAGCAATAGTTGTTAAAGACAATCTTTTAAGCTCAAGTAGCAGTGAAATGTTTTCTTTCTAATTACGCTGTAAGGGGTGCAATGCATTGTGGGCCCTACAGAAAATTCAGGAATCAATGCAGCAAACAATATTTGCTCGTTCTAAAGCATATTTAAGCACACAGATGTAAATCAGAGCTTCTCTTCCACATTCTGCTTCCTACAGCAACCTATCTAAGCCCATTTTGACACAAATCTAACTTTTCAGAGTTAAGCTATAGGTACCCAACTTCATGCAGTTTGCAGCTGTTGTTCAAGAGGAACAATTCCATGGGTAACCTGAACAGGGAAGGCTGACCAACCCAAGGTGATGCACAGAGCCAGCAGCTGTCTGAGCGCAGAACTGCTTCAGTTTTACGGAGAAACAAGCAAAGCATTGGAAAGGTGTACTTAGAGAAAGAACAGAAGCTTGAAAGAAACAGAAAATCTGTTTGAAGCAAGAAGATGCAAAGAAGAAAAATAAGAATGAATCATTCCTAAAGGAATTTTTTCTGATGGAATATGTAGGCAGCTACAACAGGTGGAACATAAGGCAAAATCCACTGCTAAAATGACATGAGTGATAGAGGAACTCAAATTCTCCCGCACCAATGGTGGTGTCATATTCAAATGATGTTTAATACAATCCCTTAGCAACAAATATGCTACATTCTTGTGACAACATGAAGGCAACTATTCCCATCTACTTATTGTTCACTTGGCTGCCCTAGTACACCAAAGAAACACACAAAAAGCACACTTTGAAGCTATAATTCATTAAGCACCATTTTTAGTTTTATTAATTGCTTCTTTTTAGGCCCGATGAAAGAATATGAACTGACCTTTTTATCTTCACTATCATCGTAACAGTCATTTAAACACATTTAGTCATTACTCTAGTTAACACCAAGATGCTTAAATAAGAGAACGTGGAGCAATGATCTGCTTGGTTTCATTAGGGCTGGCCTCCCCAGTTGCACACTTCGAGGTCAGCCTGCCACCAGCAGAACAATCCACTTCTCCTCACTGGTGACAAGAGAAATCTCTTGTTTTTCAGCCAGCAGCATTATAGTATGCGTCACTTAAAACATCATCAAAACAGCTCCCAAAATCCAACACACAATTGCAAACTTATGAAATACAGGAAACATCAAATACCACCGTTTTAAACATCAATTCATTTCTGACTATTTCCTTGGCAATACATTTAGTGCACATGAATACTTGGTGTAATATGCAATACTGACTTTGTCCTGTCTCATTTCTCACTGATGATGAGCAGTCAATGCAGAAATGTTAAGCAGGAATTTCACAATACATACTTATTTATAGTATTTTATAAAGTTGGGACATTCAAATTGCATCTAGGAGATTTATCAAGATGTGCTCAAGAGACACTACTGTGTAGAAAAATGTGCATACATTAATAAACTCTCTGGATGGATGATAGTAATAATGTGTGCCTATGCCAAATTCTTCTTGCAGCATGAGGGACTAAACTGAACCTTGGAAAACTGACTTGCCTACTTGGCATCAGAGAATTGTGAGGCTTTTGTTGGAAATTAGCAGGGCATGTAATTAACTTCCGCAAATTTAATAAAGAAGTAAGCAGTCGTGAGGATTATCACTTCACACTTCAAAGTGCAAGTGAACTCTCCACGATTCTGTAGGCAGTGCAAAAGCCTCTGCTACTATGGAGAGTGACTGTGAGTATGACACTGTTCTCTTCCCCAGAGGGAGATATTTCTGAGGGAAATGTGGAGTGCTTCCTAGCAGCTTATTCATTTGCTTCAGGACTTCCAAGAGTATAGTAACTTGGAAGTTACTATACTTCTATAGTAACAGTAACTGACCGGCCACCTGCCAGCACTTGAAAAGCAGATAAACGTGTTTTATTAAAGTATTTCAGCTTAGGCAACACTACACCCAAGTAGAACTTGGCAAATGAGGTGTAATTGTCCACATTTTATCAACTTCATTGCTCTGTTCCTCTCACAAACTCTACAAACTACCTAGAGCATTTCCTGTAGCTCTTAGCTAGCACCTCGCATTTCATACATGAGTCACAGCAAACAAGCAATGAAGGTAATAGTGTAAGGTGAACACATTCAGACTTCCCTCAAGAATCAGGCTGGGCCACATAGAAGTGTTTAACTAAAAAACAAACACTGCATACGCTAAATGGATTCAATACTACCTAAACCAGTAGTGATAGAATGTAACTGTCGATCAACAACTCCTTGACTTTCTGATGACGCTCCAAATAAATTGTTTGCATATTGCTAGCTATGTCTTGTCAGCACCCAAAAAAGACCATTTTGTTGACAGATGATGAGAGTAAATGACTATGAGGAGCATGAATCATACAAATAGTGAGCAGAACTGTCAAAGATTTAGTGAAAGCAAACAATGCGCTTCAGTACAATAAATTCAAGCTCAGAGTACTGGATAGAGGATGAGTAAGTATGGACATGGTATTTACCAAGTAGAGTACCTGCTCTTTGCTAGAATAACTGAGACTTGAAGGTTACAAGCAAATGAAATGTACGTTAACTAAGAAACTAACACAACACTTGAGTATATAAGTACTAACGTCAAATGCTTCTACGCCTTTCTGATGAAATACTAAACAATTAAAGATTACAGAAAAGGCATAGAAGGTTTTGAGCAAGTGCTTATACATGAAGATCCAGTTGTGCTTAAATCTTACTTTTCTATTCTTACTGCATTTTATATATATAAATAATTAACAAAAGCCTCAAAAAACACTAACACTGAAAACACGTGGCTGAAAAATTGAAGCTTGACAAATCCAGAATAAAAGCATATTTTAAAACATGTTTTATTTATCAGCATTAAAGACAAACCAGATCGTCACTATGATTCCATCTTTCAAAATAGCCATAGTGTTTTTTCAGACACATAGACAAATTATACATGTCTGCAGAGAGTAAAGAGTATTCCTAGCTAGTTAAACTGGGCTGATCCAAAAACAATTTATTGCACCCACACCACTCAACATTTAACATTTCCTCATTAACACAATGAAATATATGGTAACCATATATGTCCTTCTGTTCACGGCTTTCCTGGGAAAACCTCTTTCAGCTCTACCTGGCATAACCCCATCTCAGCACTTTCCTTAGAGCCTTTCTGGTAACGTATAAGAGAGAGACTAAAGTGATAAAATAAGAATTTATGATGAAAGAAACGTTTAGAAACAGCTGTACTTTTAAGGGACAATTACAATAAAATTTCAAGTTTTTAAGACAATATCACATTTTCCAAGTGCGTTAAGCAGTTAAATAAGCTGTAGCAGCTGGGTGCAAGGAAGAGAACAAGTCAGGTACTGCAACAGCTGGAGCAACAGTGAGCTCCTCTGAGGTACAAAACAATGTCTAATCTCTTACAATTCCCTTGCTCACTGACTTTAATAAAAATACAATGGGAGAAGTAATGGATTTAGGACAAGTGTATTATCCTTTCTTCTATTCAATACATCCTAACAGAGCCAGTACAAGCTGTACATGGTATAAGTTTTACTCAGAGCTAGGTGTCAAATGTTTATGAACCACTGCGAGTACTTGCACTAAAAACATTCTAAAAGCATTCCAGACAACATAACTCATGTTAATAAACCTCAAATTCTCCTGTGTTGGCCAGCTTTACAGGTTTAAATGCATACTACACTAACAAAAAAAAAAAAAAAAAAAAAAAAAAAGAAACAAAGATATATTGAGTCCTAGATTCTAGAAGAAAAATAAGTATACATGAATACAAAAAGTAATTCGTCTTCAAGTGATTATTTCTCACAGTTTAGAAAATCAGAAAGGGAACTTGAACTGAAAATCAAAATGACACATCTTTGACGCAAATTGACTAAGCTTTTCTTACTGCATTTGTCTACACATATCCTCATTTCCAAGAAATTCTGTGTGAGAATACTTGTCCAAGAAGTAAATAAAGCCAACTGAGAAAGGCATATTTTTCAGAATACAATTATTCAGACACAAAGGTGTTTTGCCATATGTACTGTCTGTTTAAAGGCTATAGCTGTGACTTGATCTGGACATACCCAGAGAGATACTCTTTGCAAAAGTAATTATTCTAATTCACTGTTCAAATCTACACAGGAAAGATCAGCTGTGATAGAAAGTAAGCATCGACTTCCCTTTGTCTACTGATAATTCCCAAAGAAATCCAAACATGTATTTACACATTATGTGCTTCTACCTCAGGCTTTACTACCAATTAATTCACAAACATCTGCCATGAATATATTCCTGTTACATTCATAATGTTCTTCAGAATGAACTTTAATTTCCTCTAAATACCACATTAAGCACAGCAAATGGTCCACTGAAGATTTTAGGCATAATTACATGCATTAAGAATATAAATATTTTCTCGATTCCCAATGATTTAACATTTAAGTTACTAATTGTAACAAGTCATTGGCAAAAAAGTGTGTCAATAATGTGCAAGTACAATCTTCCTTTCCTTCTTTTTCCAGTGGAACAAACTGACCTCTCAAACTTCCCTCACAAAAGGAGACGAAAGCAACTGACAAAAAGAAATCCAATTCACCACTGTACTTATCTTCAACTTGGAATGAAAGAAAGGTGAAAATTCCCAACTGACATCATCAGTTAGATGAAATAAGAGTTCATCCATCCGTGAGAACTCTGGTAAGCGCTGGCAGTACGAGGTCAGCAAACTCTGCTCAGCACAATCCCATTCATCAGAACATTGAAGGAAGGGAAGACTTAAACCCTGTTTTCATCTAGCATATCAGTAATGAGAAGCAACAGAATCTACCATCCCTCTGCTGTTTCTGATTCATCTCCCAGGTGCTATTAGTAATTTTAAATGAATGAAACCATCTTTGGAACTGCTCCTGTATTATAAGGACAAGACCAAGATATTAAATAGAAAGGAGGAGGGAAGGAAAGGTCATAGATTACATAGATACATATGTGCTTATGGATATTTATGCACTGTGGTTATGGTCAACATACCAATTAATTCATCATCTACTGCAATAACAAAGCAAAGCTTGATGCAGTTCTTCTGCACTACATGGTACTGATATAGTGACACAGAAATCCATCTTTATTTTCATAACAGCAATTACTTTGGTCTTAAAAATTGCATTCAGTTTTTAAAACTAACCTGATTTTCAAGTTGATGCACTTCAACAGAATTCAGACGTCTTGCAGAACTTACAAAAGCATCCTTTGAACTGAAAACTGGAAGTTCAAATGCAGTGGACATTGATACTGACCTATTGTAAAAGCTGCCTTTCAACTGAAAATTGGAAGCTCAAACACTGCAGGCACTGATACTGACCTAAAGATTTTGTCTTGGTATCACTGAAGTCAACAGTCTGTGTGAACTGAACTATAAATAATATTCTTGTGGTCAGATATATAAATCACAATACCATTACCACTACAAATTATTCTGAGCCGGAATTCAAGATTTGGAGCACTAACAAAGGGATGAATGAATAGCTATCAATTGCAGTGGGTCAGTCTCTAAGGACTAAAATTGAATCATGCAGGAAGGGTAATGGAAGAGAATCCTGTAATAATGTTCACTTAACTGTATTATATTGTATTAACTTGAAGATCTCCATCTCCAGGACTGAAAATCCCATAAATCATATATATATACACATATATAAATATATATTTAAAACGAGATCTATAAATATAAAAGATACCTCAATTTTCCTTTGAAATCTCCTGCTACCCAAAATGACAGATGAATAAGCTAACAACAATGAAGTTTAATTCAACTTCTTTCTCATCTCTCTGCAGATACCAGTACCAAAAAGATAAAATCAAAGCTACTCGTTGCTTTCTGAAGTTATATTTATGCTATAGTAGTACACACATATCAGGGATATTTTTGTTCTACAACACCTTGTTAGAAGGTCATAGTCAAAATATTACATAAAGATACATTGAGTCTTAAAGAACAGTATTCTTAGTAAAAGCAGGCAATCATTTCTGAGTAGACTGAGAACACTTGCAAAACACAAAAATGTGATACCTCCGTCACAGTGTAAAGGAAGCTATTCCAAGCCTGTGTCAACAGTACATGTTGCTGATCTTGGACATATTGTGTCATTGATTTTTAAGTAGAACTTGAAAATGATTTCATTGATGGCTCCTTAACAGCAGTTGGCTACTTTATTTCTGCTGACAGGGGATTGAGAAATCAATTCTGTGAGAGACAGCGCTAGCAGTTAACACTGTATTCAATAGCAAAGCCAGGTCATTGCACAAAGGTGAACTTACCAACTGCACGCAACATGGGCTTACGTGAAGAAAAAATGATAATTAACAAGTCTGAGCACAGATGTGAGAAAGCAGGCAATCAAAAAACTCTGATTTAAGAATTCCTGGCTGATACGGACAGACAAGTGTTTTTTGGTTTTGTTTTCCTCCCTATAGCTTTTACAGATTTCAAACTATGGAGTTACAGCTGTGGAGGCTTACTGATAAAACAGACAATTCATATTTATGACATAAAAGAACAACTTCTACTTCCAATTAAGTTTTACAAAGCACATACTGAAATCCCCTTCAGTGGCAACAATAAGTTTACAGAGGTCACATGAAGATTACAGTCTCTGAAATCAGTAACATTACTGCAGCTTTCATATTAAGCTTATTGTTACATTCAGCAAACAACTAAAGGAAAAAAAAGCTCAACTAAGATCAATGATATTTCTTTTCTTCCCTCACCTACTTCTTTCCCTAATTTTATACAGTGTTTTTTCCTCAATAGATGTCAAAGTGTTCTAAAACAGCGAAAAGTAACAAAAAACACAAATCAAAGATGTTTCTGTTCAACTCGGGAAAGAAAGCAAGTAGAGGGTCTCAAAGTGATACAATTGAGAAAGCTTTCAGTGTTTTTATTTCAGTGAAACAGAACTTTCAAAACTCCCGTCAGTTAAAACTCTGAAGAAATTCTCATTTCCATTCTTTCCTAATTTATGGAGGCAAACTGTTAGAAAAAAAGCCCTTAATCCACTCTACACTGCTGTCTCAATTACTTTTCTGCCCTAGAAAGAGGAAGCGCAAAATACACAAGTTGGAAAAGACCTTCAAGGTCATGAAGTCCAACCATAAACATCAGCTACCAAGTTCCGCCACTAAAATCACATCCCTCAGTGCCACGTCCATACATCTCTTGTGCCTCACCAGGGATAGGAACTCCACTACTGCCATAGGCAGCCCTTTCCATAAATAAATTCTTCCTAATATTCCAATCTAAATCTCCCCTGGCACAACTTCAGACCATTTCCTCGTGTCATATCCATTGTCACCTGAGAAAAGTGACAGACACCTTTCCTTGCTACAACCTCCTTTCAGGTACTTGCAAAGACCTTACATTAGGTTATTTGCTGCATGGAAGTGTAATCTTTACCTGTTTTGCCTGTTGTAGGTTTTTTTCCCCTCACAAATCACACATATAGTGAGAAGAAACCACAAGGACATCATTAACTGCAGTTAATTCTTCAGGACAGTATATAAGTGTAAGCACAGACCTTCTCTGCAGTGCAAAACAGTAAAGGAAAAAGAAGACAAAAGTTGTAGAGGAGCTAATCACAACCCAGTAACTGAAAGTCTAAGTAAACTCATCCAGTAGATGGAAAAGTCAGAGAGATGCTGTTATGATCTTATAACTGCATAAGTCTATTGGCAGGAAATGCATAACCAGGCCTAAGGATTGATTTACCAGAAAATCAACCAGGCAGATCTTTCACAGACTTTTACCCTAAAAACGTCCATTTTACTAAGGTCTACTGCCCACCTTACAATTCAAGCATCTAAGTCACAAAGGAAGACGAAGAAGGAGATCCAAGATCAGTAGGACTCAAAAGACCTGATGCTTCATGGCACTTCCCTGGGAAGATTCTCTGGTGACAGTAGAGAGCAGAGTCCCTACTTACAGCCTTTGTCTTCACAGAAGCATTTTATTTGCGCCTCTCCCTTCTGTTCAGCCACCCATTTCCATGAAACAAAAGAATTTAATACCTTTGAAACCTCTATTGTTGTTGACAAACTCAGCTGAAACTGGCCAAGTGTAACAGCTGTTACTGAGGTTAGAACTGGCAGAGCAATGCAACTTCAAAACCTTGCGTTTTCTGTGCTTGTGTTCACAAAGGAAGACTAAACCCCCCAAAGAAATGACAGGAAGTCTAAATTACAAACACAAGACGACAAAGTCACTTTGACAGCTGAACTACAAATTAAATAATGGTTAGGAGATTGAAGGGAGAAGCAAAGAAAAGGGTAAGAAACAAAAGCTGAGTAGAGATCAACTAATAATGGAGATGTTAAAGTTCTAATTGATTTAAATTGCATTTCTAGATTTGAGATTTTAATTTACTGTCTCTCTTCATTTTAGAATAATCTGATGTTTTCTGTTTTCAAGCACATGCTAACTTCCTGTAGCTATAAAATGAGTAAGAACAGGAGACTGTTATGCAGCAGTAACTGTACCTATCCATTACGGTTACATGATGACCATTAAGAATTTTAAATGCACGTTGATTACTTCTTCCTGCCATCAAAAAAACCTGAAACCTGTTGAATTCTTCCTTAGCACAGAAAGAATTATTCAGACAAGCACACTCAAAATCTGGACAAAAACATTTCCATTGTGAGAAACAGGCTTTTTCCAAAGGTGATTGCACAAGGAAGTAAGCAATAGGAGCTCACCAACTTGGACAGAACAGCATTATCCTTACCTTAGTTTCATCTTCTCATCCTGAAGTGAAATACAGCCTCTGTTCAAACTTGGAATTTGCAGTGGAAAAGTTTTTTGTTTGTCTCTAAGATGAATTTAAAAACGCAAGCTGCTATTTGAAACCGCAGGCATAAGCTGCACTGTTCCTCTAAGCAGATACAGCCTTATACAAAAGACAAAAATCACTACCCATGCGCTGGGTTGATGTATCAGATGACCTAAGGGGAAGCACACCTGATTCTCTCTCTTTTATGCTAGATTTCAAATTGTCCAATGTTAGCTGTTTTTTTCCTCACACTAATCAAGGAGTAGAATACTTCTAAAGCCAGACAAGGACTAGTTTTCCACCAACAGAAACTACCAAGGAAGTGCTTTTTATCACTGCATCATGGAGAAGGATATTCAAGTTCAGATCGTACCCTATGCTCAACACTAGCGAGGGCAAAACAAATATACAGCACTGCAATATTAATAAACTAAAATACCAACAGACTGATGACAATTTTTTGTTGTTAATTGCTATCTAAAAAGATGCAGGATAAACCAGTATTTTTTATTTCATAATTACCAAGCATAAATAGTGTGTTCTCCTATTGATACGCTGTTGTAGTAATTACAGAACATGCTTTACATACCACCAGAAATATCTTTAGAAGATTCATGAAATAAAGTAAAATTAATAACTAGACTACTGGCAAATTGTAGCTGACTAACAAGTCAAGTGGCAGAAAAATAATCATTTGCAAAAATATACTTGAAGCTGATAATTATTATATATTCCTAACCTACAAAAAAACCACCACTGTTACCCTGTGATAATTGAGCTCATTTAAATAGCTTTCTAAAGCTACATTCGAAAATGTATTTCAACTAGCAGTCTTCATTTAACACATGCAAAAAACACAAAATGCAACCAGATCAAGAAGGTATATTCACTTGGTAGTGACACCAGGAATACTGGAACCAGCATGGAACTTAATAGTAATTTGGAAGTGACTGCTGGACTTTGAATTATGACTGAACCCCTGATCTAAGTTTGATGGAGCACTGGCAACTCTAATATAATAAATCTGTCTTCAAGAAAATTACAGTTAATTGTTTAAAATGACAGACTTTCCTTCCCCATGTCATCCCATCTTGGCAGGGTGCTTGGTTTAAGGTCCCTACCAACCTTCCTTAGCCATTTTCTTCTATTCCAGTGACTTTTCTAATCGGAATCTTAGGCTTTCAAAAAAATTTCAATACTTATTTACACTAAAGGACACAAAAATAGCAGTAGAGTTCTGTATTATGCATGTGGGGAATCATTAGCAAAATCCAACAACACAAAAGTTTGAATTCAATGCAGACAGTAATAAATTATCTACTTTTGTACTCACGTATTCAGGTTTCAACTTTTTGTCTCCTCCTCTCACAGCTACTTTTTCTAGCTTGTCTATACTCTGAGTGATCAGTTCTTCATCTTTAAGTCTAAGTTCCTCGTGTATTATTTCAATGTCTCGAACAGGATCTACACTTCCTTCCACATGAGTGATATCATCATCATCAAATGCTCCTAAAACAGGAGAAAATATAAATACATACTAAGCCAACAAGAGACAATTTAAAATAGACCATCAAGAATCACAAGAGTTTGGGGCGTAAGTCAAGTCAGCAGTCTGTCTTAGTGACATCATAGGCAATATATCATACAGTTTTAGATTGCTAATTTGTGCATAAACTCCCAAATGCAAGGACTTACACACATAGATACAAAGCACAGCATTTTGCCATTTCAGGAGAGCACTTACGGACTGGCTGGATGGGGCTCTGGGCAGCCTCATCTAGTGGCTGGCAACGCTGCCCACAGCAGGGGAGTTGGAACTACATTATCTTTAAGGTCCCTTCCAACCTAAGCCATTCTATGAGTCTATGATTAAGCCATCTTTAAGAATTTTTTCTAATAAGAACAGATTAAAGCACTTTTCTTAAAATTGGTATCACTGTATCTAATGATATCTTACCTACCAGTAGCAAACACAGAAGCCAAATTCAAAATTGTAGAACATTTTAGCACATACAGTAAATGACTGGTGGAGAGAAAACCTTACAAATCATCCTGGCAACCCTCACTGGCTAACCAATTTAATGCATTAGGAAAAAAAAGAAGTTCTAGACAAAGAATTCTGAAGTTCTGAATGACT
This sequence comes from Coturnix japonica, assembly GCF_054131305.1. Lineage (NCBI taxonomy): Eukaryota > Metazoa > Chordata > Aves > Galliformes > Phasianidae > Coturnix > Coturnix japonica. Next base: position 18,394,228 of record NC_140669.1, read on the forward strand.
CTTAGTGTTTCCAAGGGAAACGGGGTTTAGGGAAAAAAAAAAGGCCTGAAATCATCTGGCAGACCTCTTCCCTGTTTCAATCTACTTTATCACTGTGGTTCTGACGGTGATTAGATAATGAACCACTCAGACACACAATTTACACAGCAGCTAATTTCATCGGCCTGATTTGAGGGTATGGTTTTTAGGGGGCCATCAAAGAAGCAGATGAAGGTGCATTTGTCATATATGAGTGACAACCATTCACACTATCTGAACAAAATGGTGCTGGCCCTTATTAGAAACACATGCTATTATCACATATTTAAAGTGCAGTTGAAGCCATAATTTCAAATTGCCAACTGGAAACATAAGGGTAAAACAACCAGATATTACTGAAGCATGTGTGCTGACTTCATGCCCTTCTGAAGACAACGTGGCAACATAATTCAACTAGGGTTTAAATTATCGGATAAAAAGCATGAAAAAACATCAATAAATATTTTTAAAATAGAAATATGAACAGTTATTACTCATTCCTTGAACCATTTTCAGAGTATTTGTGCACCTAACCCATAACATTAAATATGTCTCAGAAATAAAAGTCATTATGAGAACTTTATTTAAATATTACCAAATGAAAATAAACTGTTTTTCTGGAAGGAAAAAAAAAGGCAATTTTTGTACTAACTGTAAGATAGAAAAAAAAGGTAAACTGCAAGCAACTCCTTAACTGACAGGCAGCTGAGATTCTTCATTGACACACATCTTAAACTTTGGTTTTCTTTCCAACTTAGTGAAAGTAGTGGTTTTAGCAATAAAGATTTCAACAGCAAAACAGACGATACACAGGTTTAAAACGTTGCTGGCAGTCAAACATCAAAATCATTTTCAGACAAATACACAAAAAGCCTTTAAAACAGCAGCAAGGGGAAGCTCCCTCCTTGCCCATCAGCTGTCACTCTGCAAGAATGATCCCAGAGTACCCTGGTACAAAGAAAAGCACCTCTGCAACAGATGCAATCCTGAGGCTGGCTGTGATGGGAGAACAGGCTGCTCTGTCAAATGAAAGCCTGTCACACTAACTCATACCAGTACAAAGCAGCTAAGAAAAAGGCACATAATAGTCATCTTCCATAAACCCTATTTGCGCACAGAAGTCAGCAACAGGACATGGGATGTCTGGGTGCACAAACAGAAGAAAACATCATTCTACAGATCTGTTTAGATTTACAAGGAAATTACTGAATAAAAAAAAAGCTAAATAAGATGTAACCATACAGATAAAGAGCTCTTCTACCAGCCCAGCTTTCTCAACAGATAAAGTGTATCTAGCTGGCTAAAACAGGAAAAAGTTCGTCTTTCATCCTTGTATTAAGAAAAAAGACTACACTGCCATCTAAATAACACATTTTCAAGTTGTTCACATCTTCCTACTGCATTTAGTGTTTTTTTAAAAAAATAAAAATAAAAATCTCACTCTGTTGAAGTCAGGAGAAAAGCTCTATGCCTCAAGATTCCATATTTTAAACATAAAAATAAAAGGCAGATGGATTATTTAGGTTTTAAGGAAGCTCCCTTCCAAAGCAAAAAACAGCAGCTAGGAATCTAAATCTGCTTCAGACGGTTTTATGCTCTCTGGGAAATGCCAGTATTGTCTTTCATGAAGAAAAGGAATCTGCTTACTTCAGAGGTAGGAAAAGGTAAGTGCAGAAAACAGGTTTGCTCAAGAAAGTTCCAAAAGAAACTTCCAAAAGAAACATCTCAGAATGTCATGGTTTTGTAATTTTGCTATCCATATTCCACATCATAACTAAAATTAAAACCCCTGATTGAAACCTTTGAGAGGAAAAAAAAATAACAATCCCAAAATGACAATGATCTTGTTCTCCAATGCATTCATAATGAGAAGGGCAGAGGGGACAGGGTGGGAGGAAGCAATCTTGGAAAGTCTGAACTATGTGAACAAGAAGTGCAGACCCTTTCCTAACAGCCAAGGAGCTTTGCATGGGCAGGACTCTTTAGAGTATGCACTTAGTGATGGCATCTATTTACAGGTGTTCAGATATACAACTATTTTTTCCCTCCTAGTATTAAAGACATGTTAAAGAAGTAACACAGTGACAGATGATTCTGTGCTTTGGTTCCAAGTAACACAGAACAACTAAGGTTGGGAAAACAGGATGACTGCCTGGAGATATGGAAGACAGACTGGTTTTGTACTGGCAAGGCAAAGGGTCTGCCTATCTGCCAGGAGTGAGGCCACAGGCTGCATCATCTCTTCTTCACATGCAAAAGTAATAACAGATAAATATGTATACGGCTCAGAAGTAATAACAGTCACATTTTCAACAGTATCATCTAATGGCATGCACGTTTTTTTCCATTTCTTTCAAGAATCAGCTTCAAAATTCTTTGACAAAATTTACCTCTCAGCCTCCCAAGATTTTTGCATTGCTTATGTTATACCTGTCAAGATCTGATGACTGTATGTTATGTATTCATCTGAACAGAACCACTACACTTAGTTACAGGCTATCATCAACCAATTCATTCTCTTGCTAAAATCAAGTCATCCAATTACTCCTTGACTAATCAAGGCTGTTTTGGCTTTTTCTTTTTTCAAAAGGTACTCAACAGCATAAACAGCTCACTTACAAGAAATGGAAAGGGGCTAATCAGCAGAATTATTGTTTTGCTGCCACAATTTGCAGTATTTAAATGTAGTTGCTGATTGGACTGAAAGTTTTATGATATAGCATATATCAAACTAGTTTGATGCAAAAACGAAGCTGACCACGATCTGAACTTTATTGTTCCTATCTACCCCAAGCTGCTAAAAATACTAATCAAAATGATACTACAAGACAGATCCGATTCCAGTCCTAATTGCAATTATGGAAATTAATTAATATCTCCAGGATTAATTTATACTTGATATGTCAGTTGCTTCATTTATTTAATTACTCTTATCCTTAAAACAAAATATTTGGCGAATATTAAGCCCCACATAACAGCATTTTGGTGTCTTCTATTCATCTGCAAAAGGCAGGTAACTGCATTGGTTTATGCTATGTTATAATTAAGAGGGATATTCATAACTTGATCAGAATCTGAACTGCATTACAAGCTGAAACTCCCATCAGCATTTAGGGTAACAGCCAGCTTGCTTTTTTTTTTTTTTTCCAGTAAGCTATAAAAGAATGTTTAATAACACCACCAAAAACCAGATCAAGAGAATAATTGATACTTGCCCTTCCTTGCAAAAACATACATTCAATGACTATTATCAAAAAGAGTTGCTCATCAGAGAGCATACATCACAATATGGATACATACCCTGTTATAAGCCCTGAAATAAACGAGCAGTGATACCTAGCGGCCATTCACTGGGGTACAAATTGAGGAGTGAACAAAATGAAACAAAACAGAGTACCTTGAGTGGAGGCATAGAAGCAGAATATTTGTTTGAGCTATCGAACAAAACAAGATCACAAATGTCAAAAACAAAGTTGTAAACAACATCTCTACTTAATCTTGTCTGGCATTATCCTTGATGGTATGAAGATTTAAATGGTAAAAAAGATACCACCATTTCTAGCTGAGGTATATTTAACATTTTTAAATGTTGTTGACGATACATTTTACCCTGTGTACTCACAATTACAAGGGCAAAAGAACACAGTCAGAGTCAACACAATTTACGGATTCTTAAATGCAACAAGCATTAATAAAGAACCAACAAATAAAGTAGGTTTAGCATGTTTTCCCTTGCAAGCTAATTTCAAGTAAAATTAATCACCTGTAACACAAACCCAATATTCCTTAAGCAGAGTAATTTTCAGTTGAAGAAGATGCACCTGCCTACGTCGTCAACGTAAGCAAAATCAACTACAAAAAAAAACATTAAATAAAATGCTGTAGTAAACCTTGACTTCTGAAGAAAGAATTTTTTCAGACATCTTTTGTGGCTTTGTTTTGCACCACAGCGCTTTAAGTTTTGTCTTCATACAGCCCTAACTAGTTGTAATCACTCACAGTCTAATTGTGGACATTTATCTGCTTTTCTTATGCATAGAACATAGCTATTAAAGCTGAATGGTGATGGTGTGAAGTATAGGTTAAATTGGGTGAAATTAAAGCAAATTACTCTGGGATGTGGAACTCTGAAAATAGAAACCACCAATGATTTGCAACCCTCTTGATGATCAGCTTCACAGAACCCTAAATGACAAGAAAACTTACATATTTTAAAGTTAACTAGATTTTTGTAAAAAAATAATGTATAAATGTATTTAAAATGCAAGCAGACACTGTAGCAATAATTATTTTGTTTTACCTGCGCTGCAGAAAAACAAGAATAGGTTTTAATTCCCATTAAAAACACTTGTTTTTATTCTCAAGTTTAGATGATTTCCAGTAAGAGAAAAACAGTTCAGAATATTAGTCATAGCATTAATTACCTCGAACACGAGGTTATATTTTATGCACACCATATGTCTGTACAGACATGGGACGGTAAAAGCAGCTGCTTTGGGCTCTCTCGGCTGGTGCAGTATTAGGACTCAAATTCACTACTTACCCATACAAAAGATGAGTGGCTACATTTCCCTTATTGAGCCCTAGTACCGCACCAGTCAAGGGGGTGCTAAGCTAGACCCCCTCCCCAAAAGTCTGAAATCACAGTTGAATAGCAATCCTTTCAATATCAAGTCTATCGGGAGTATCTAACAAAAAAAGGCAAGTCTATTCCTGCAGACACACACACAATGAGAGCGTGTAGCAGCAACGCAGGATTATAAATGACTGTAGTATCAACTTCTTGAGCACACAAAGAATTTATATTTACATAAAAGTACTTGTCAAGTAGGTACTTCACCAAATCACTATGAGAATTACAACCTCCAGAGAAAAACCTGAAGCAAAGCAATTCTCTTAAGAATGTGTAAGTTAACAGAGGAAACCACAGTTTGGTTCCTAGTGGAAGCAACTTTAACAGAGAAAAGTTGTTACCAGGAAAGTAGTTCCACTGAGCTTATCTATAAAAACTGTTCCAGAGGCCATATCCTCAGAAACCTGCGACAAATATTAGTGATTTATTTCTGATGTAAAATGTGTTTACCTGCCATTGCTCTTTCATCCTGGCACCACTGGGATGTAGTCAACACTCCACAGGCAAAACCTTCTACCTGCTGAGATTTGCTATCAACTTGGCCACACTGGGTAAAGAACATTATTTGAAAGCTGAAGGAATAATCTTTGAGCCCTTCGTGCCTCCATTTGCGGAGGGCTCGCTCTTATTGCCCTTGATCACATATTTGAAATACAATCACTGCACTGTCCACCAAGTAGCGTCTGGGACAAACAACTTGCAAGATACTTTGTTTAGGACTGCATTATGCAGCAAGTTGCATGGATTCATTGCCGTAAGATTCTATGAAGGGCAGCGCTCAAAGTAAAACTGTGAGATAGATGTTACACCACACAAATTTTGAGGATTCCATAGGAAAAAATAAACTCTATTCACTGTTTTTCAAAACACAACTGTGTTAATCAGAACAAGGGAAGCCTGGAATCTAGCCTGGATCACTGCAAAATTTCCAAAAACCAAAAAGACTGAAAAATGCTAATGTTTGGTGAGTGCTCTTGTCATCCTGAGTTCAGCCATGTTTCATTTTACATTCTAATGATTGAAAAATTTCTCTATGAATAGTCTTGAATAGAAATAAAAAGCAACAAGGGAGAGTCTCCACAGCATCACCCTCACTACTCAGCATTCCCACAACAGCATCATCCATTAAAAAAAAAAAAAAAGACAACATGCTTGGAAAGATCCTCCTACAAACCTTCAGACAGCTTCTTATACACCTCTGGGAGCCACATTTCCAGACATTTCACATAAGACAATGTTTCTACTCTAGAAGAGACTGCAATTCACATATTTGTGATTTGATGGCATCTACAATGTACAGAAAATGGCTCCAAAGTGCATGATCATATTAACCTCACCACCACCACCTCCAAGACATTTTACGCACTTTTGCTGACCAAAGGTCAGTCTCTTGGGACTTCTCTGTATGAATGTGCCAGTCTCTAGAGAGTCAGGCTGAACTGGAATTCCTTGGAGTCACCGTAACAAAATCTAATTACTAATAATTTCATTTTTAATACAACATTATTTGGAAAGTCACAAACACCAACTAGCAATCATCAGCAGAAACCCACAGGACAACTCTTTGTTATCCTCAAATGACCAGACATATATTCTACTTACACACACACAGTTCACTCGGGTCACAGACTGATTTTTTATTTTTTTTTTTTAAAACCAATCATGCAGATATCTAAAAACACTTGAGCCTTCAAGTTCCTCTCGGGTATGGTACAGCACCGCATAGCAGTTACCACAACTCCTACTGAAGCACTTTGGATCCTTAACACTGCAAAGTCCAGGCAGTTCTACAGTCCTCAACACATTGGAGTGCTATTAACCTTTGTAACATAATAAATAGAGAATGAACAGCTCAGTTCAGCACAGAACATGAAATTACAAACCTCCTGGAACCCACGGTGAAAACTATAAAGAATTACTGAAAAATTATTTCAAATGAAGCAACTTCACTTCAGAAATGTTTGAAGTAACCTTAAGTTGTATAAATACCCAGACAAAACTCAGTAAGGCAAAAAAATTTCAGCTATGAGAGCTTAGTTATCTAAGCAGTTCCCAAACATTCTGAAACTTAAAATTATACTGTTGTTACAGTAAAACAAGAGTACTACAAAAGCATCAAACTTTCATGCAAGGCCTAACAAAATGCTATCAAAAAATTACACAGGTAAGCACAGTGAAAAAGGCAACCTGTAGGCAAACAATGAGTCGTCTATAAACAGAATAGCTGCTTTCTTTTTTCTACAAATAGCATTCATAAGGAGTTACAATCTCAATTTATGACATGCTGACATAAAACCTTATTGTATGTATGAGAATATTTATCCTTTGAGGATCTCTGTCTGTACACAGTGAAAGGGAAGAAGAATAAACATAAGCTGTGGAAAGGCCGATTAAATTATAACAGAAACAACAGCTGATGAAGACTTAAGCAAGCAAAAATTGTTTGACCAGTGCCATCCAAAAAATAAAAACAAGAAGTTTATCAGTAAGTTTACTATATAAAAATGTGCCTTATCATACAACCTCCCTTCTGGTCATTCCAGTCCACATTCAGAACATAATACACAATGTAATGTTAAGACGGTTCATCCAAATATCTCTACTGTAAAACAACTTAAATTTTCAGAGTTCTGCTCACCTAGTTTATATTAACAGAATTGAAAACAAACAAAAAATCATTAGCTGGTTCAGAGACTCCTTGTTCTTCATATAGTATTTTTCATGTGCAACAATTACTTTTCACCAAAACTAAGCATGTTACTTGTATACACTTATTCCATGGAAAGTGAAGAACTCACTTTCTTATACGTTATTTCTGAGAAGAAATCCTGAACACTCAAGGATTTGCTTTTCTTCTTAGCAAGCCTTTATTTCAATGACAACTATGCTGTGGAACATTTCAGTTGTTCTGTAACTATCTGGCACCATCTAGTAGCCAGTGGCATTGCCTTTACACAATTCCATTAAGAGAACCTACGACAAGAGATGATACTGAACAGATGTGCAATGAATAGAACAGAATTCCCTCTTACTACCTGAATCTCACATAGTCAAACGTGTTTTACATAGAATGAGGTACTTATAACTCTAGACAGTAATCTAGAGTAATCTAGTAATCTAATCACATCCTTTTGCCTTTCCTGAAAAAGCACTTTAAATACTTGTGTATTTTTACGTTGTTTGGTAATTTAAGAACCAGCTCACAGATTTTAGCAATGCTTCGCTACTACATTCCTCTATTCATGTATATGGCAAGTAGTTTCTGTTCATTTCTTTATGCTCTCCTGAAGAGCCTCATGTAAGTTAAAAACCATGAAGGAAAACATATGCTTTGATTAATTTTAATTCTGGACATAGGGGGTGCTACTTCTTTTCTGCAGATGTTTAAGCAGAACAGTTGATAGGCCCGAAAACAAGACAGGAGAAATATCAGCATATTGAGGCTACTTCATTACACTCCCAAGATGCAAATTGGTAGAAATCTCCCCTTTCCGACAGTACTGCTCCTTTAATGTGCAAACACAAGTACACAGCCCCACCATTCTGCTCCCTGCAAAATAAATATATAAACGTGGTACTTCTGCAACATCTAACCACCGCTTTTTAAGCTGAAATGCTTCTTCTCCTTTTACTTCAAATGTCAAACCCATCACAGGAAAAAATGTTGTTTTTAAAAGACTTCCTCAACGAAGCAGTTCATTTCTCTGCCATTTAGCTCACTGTATTTTTACAAGCACCAGGCTGAGCAAACTATGATTGAGAGAAGCCATCTTATGCACATTGCTGTTGTCCCACATCATTCAGAACAAACCTTTTTAGATCGTTAACTACCACAGGAGTGCTGATTACACAGGCACCAGCAATTTCCTAACCAATGACCACCTGAACAATGATGTGTTCAGCTTCTCAGACCCTGAAGCCTTTCAGAGGTGAATCATTTCACAGTTTGGAACTAGATCTCCATAGCAACTTCCCTTTGAGGGTTTTAGAATCACCATCCCGTAATTCTATGATCATCAAGCTCAACCATTCCCAATGGTTCTTTTCACAGCAGATGGAAAAGGAAGCCTTGAAATTTTACAGTCTATTTCAAGCAATTCATCTGGCAGCCTATTAGAATTCAAAATATTTCGACCTTCAATCACAAAGCATGTTATCTGAAGCTGTGGTGATCTCAAGTCAAGACAAGCAGACGTTTTAGTCTAATCATCCATGATGAGAAGAGACTGACAAAAACTCTTAATTCAACCACTATCAAAATGCTTATTTTAACTGCATGAAAGTCTTTCAACAGGCAATGAAAACACACCATGTACCATTTTATCACAACCTTCCATTCAAGGGAAATATGAATTCTGAATATTGGCATGGATCTTTGCACTCCCCGACTGCTTTTGAACAAATATCTGCTTCCTAAAGTCACTATAAATCCAATCTTATCACATTATTTTCAACAGCTGTCACAAAAAATGATGGAAGCAAACTGCAATTAAACTTCTCACGACTGAGTACAATAACACCGTAAGTTACTTATTGATGGATCCAGTTTGTTACAGACACCTTCTAACAAAATCAAATCAGCTAAGTCTGAGAAAATAAATATCAATTAAATTATGAAAGCATAGCATCAGTTAAGATCTTGAAACAAAGCTCAGTTTGATAATCATAATCAGAGGGAGATAGAAAGTTTTATTTTCCCCTCCCTGTTCCCAAACCCAATTCCCTGTGTTCAAAGAAACATTTTCTGTCACTTAAATGTTTCAGTCGGTCACTTAAATAATCACAAGTGCTATTAGGGGTACAGCAGCTTTAAATCTTTTCGCTTAAACTCCAGTCTTATTCACTTATTCACTCTGTCCCACCCCCAAAAGCAACCCTTTAAAGTTAACTCTAGAAATACTTTATTCTTGCAACTACATAGTCAAAGTACACAGCATTAAAATGCTTAAAACTGAAAAAAAATACTAAATACCCAGACAGAATATATCTAGTGGCTACAGAATTCAAGAGACTTACAGCTTTCAATATAAAAACTGCCACCAATAGTATTTTAAAAGATCTGCAGTAAGTTTAGTTAGTAAACAATAATGTGTACATATATATATATATTTAATCACTATTTAACAGCTTGACAATGAGACTTAAGACAACAACAATGGCAATGGGTATAACTCTTAAAATAAGCAACATAAGGACCCGCTTGTATAATAGACCACTGGAGCTTTGATAAACAGTAAAATAAAGTCTAACATAGTTGTTAATTTCCTTTACAGTATTTGTGGAGGTAAGAACACTTAATTCTATTATTTTCTAAAATCAAATAAGTGCAAATTCAGAGTTCCTAAGCAGTTAGTTAGCTGAGACAGCATCCACAACTCCTATTCTTTCTTACAGCACTTAAAATGCCACATTTTACTAGGCTGAAGGGATGTTAACATAAGCACAAAATCTGACTATGAATAAAGCTAAAATTTCAGATATAGAGAAGAAAATGAAGAAGTCATACATCAGCTAAAACTGAAGGCTGGTTATTTCTGTGTACAATTAACTGAAACAACTACCGATTCTATTCTTGCAATGTGAGAAAGAAATGAGGGGGGAAAAGCTCTTGAGTATTTAAAACACCTCTGTCTGCAAAGAACAGAGATTAAAGCATGTGAAAAATATTATACATGAACAATACTAAAATTCATAGTGGTCTTCAGAATTGGATGAGTTATATCAGTGGCTAATATAGAAATTAAATAACCTCCTCCAGGATTTAAAGTAGTTATAGAATAAATTTAACAAAACTAAAAATTCTGCTCAAAAACTGTTTTTCAACTTTTTCATTTTAGTATGTAAAAAACTCAAATGTACCTTATCAGAAGCTTTGGGACATCTATAAATTTTTAGTGTTTTTAATAATAACTATTGAACAAGCATGACTATCTTTAAGTACAGGCTTCACTGTTCTATCAGAAATTGAATGTAAAACCGGCTAGGAACACAAAGTTGGTTAAAAATTTACTAATTAAAAAGTACAGCTATCACTGCAATGCTACTCAGATGCACTGTCAGAGGTTCACATCCGTAATTTATCCACTTGTAATGTACCTATTACTAAACGTAATCTAACAGGAGCATTTGAACAAAATTCTTAAGTGATGGTAAATGATAAGTATCTTGGATTGTACAATTAGACTGTCAGAAAAGGATGCCTATTAGTAACACACGCGTAAATCAACCAAGAGTTACCTCTTTACAATCTTTCTTATGATTATGCACAATTATGATTCAAAGTATTTTACCAGATATTTCTCGTAAATAGTAATTTTAAAATCGAGGAGGCAATTCTTAAAATTGTCTGCAAATACTCAAGAATGAGGCTGCATTTCTCCAGCTACTCCTCCTCCCAATATCCCTACCACCATACCCAAAAAACCTCACCTTAAGCAAAGTAGTTCCATATTAGCTCACCATTTAACAATCTAGGATAACCTTAAGTTTATTTCATAACATATAATCAAGCAACATACGGTAATTAAAGCACACCGAAAACAGCAGTTACTAGCTAATTAACATTACAGAAACACTTTTCTTAATGATAGAAAAAGACAAAGATGTTATAAAGTACAGCAGCATAAGAAACAGTTTGCTACAAACCTTTTTGTCAACAATGTTAAAAACCTCAACTAAGCAATCTGAAATTGCAGTAGTTTGTCAATTAAAAACTCCCAGCTAAAAAATAAATTGTTAGCTAAGTGGTTTAGGGACCCCCCTTTCACCACATGATTAACATAGGACAAGCACTGCTATCGCAGATAGTTGCACCCCTAAACAGGGCTCAGCATTTAAAAACATCTAACCTCTTACATTATATCCTCATTGATGCAGAGTTTCAGCAGGAACTTCTGCTGTTATCATGGCATTGAGACATATTCAGCCACCACCAGCACGTGCTGGGCTCCTGGCAGGCCAAGCAGCAGAGCACAAGCCTCGCTGCAGCTATGCCACCATGGGCTTCAGCAAGGAGACAGCTGCCAAGACACATGCAGTGTCCTCCTAAGTGCTCTGCTTGGCAGTGAGCATCACCTCAGCTGCACACTTTGTCAGATAATTGTTTTATGTTTTGCAGTTAAATTATAATTCATAAACAGCAGCAATTCCCTTTCTATGCTCTTTTTAAACCCAACTTCTACTTGTAACATCCTAATTCATAGTACATGTTAACAGTAGTGCTTAAAAAAAACCTAAAAATGCATGCATTGATACTTTCACGTGATAACCCCTTCTGATTTTTAACCTTCTATTTGTATCCTACCACTATTCACCTGCTTCTATATATTCTACTCTCATTATTTTTCTTTTTTATTTAACATTAAAATCTTTCAAATTACAGGACATATAAAGGTGCATTAACTTCCACTGTAACTTCACGATTACTAAATGGGTATACACTGAACCATGAATTCATTGATGGTTAGTAATAAAAGGGTCAGGCATTCCATAAAGTTTGGCACCCAGCCACAGGCATTTGGGGGCTGCCAGACAGAAACAGGACAGTGCACAAGCCCCAAGACATGGGCACCACCCAATAGATGGCAGAGCACCCATCTCACCAGCATTCCTAATGGCTATAAGCCAGAAATGGTATGCACATCCATCTACAGGTTTTAGTTTTGAAATCTGAAAGCAGTACTTACATAAAGGATTGCTCAAAATCCTTAAGGTCTGCAGGCCTTTACATGCAGATGTCACATGTGTATTGTGTGGCAACAGAGTTAGGCAGTTCAACAGAAACTGTCCTTTTGCACAAGGAAGCACGTACCTGAAAACACTTCTAGGATGTCCTCTTCCATCAACACTTAAACATACACTAAAATCTTCACCCAATTACTTTAATGAGGTTCCTTGCTTTTTTTTCCCCCCCCCATTCACAAGCTAAATGCTATCACGTACTGTTTAGTTTGAATGTGGGCAATATGTGGTCTAACTTCAGGGTTTCTAACTCATAGACTCTCTAAACAGAAACTGCTGAATTACAACACTTATTTTTCTTTACATTAGATGAAAACAAGCTGACAAAAGCAAACAAATGCCAGCCAAAAGATATGAGGAAGACATAAACAACATTTAATAACATGCACAACCACTTCTGACACTACTGCTACAGGCAGCCCCAGTTCTGTTTCAAACAGCACTGTCAGCTCATAGGTTTTGTGCCCCTTGTTGCCTGCACTCTTAACCATGGCAAAAAGGGCTGTAAGGAGTGAGCCACAGGGCAGGCAACCGTCCTGTCCTAGCAGACTACATCACCGCTCCACTTCACCTGATAGACAGAAGAACCTGATGGAAAAGTTCTCTTACACGTCGCATCCAATGTTTCAGCAATCTTATGATTTCTAACCACTTAACTTTGGCATGAAGATGTACCTCACTGCTCATTTTTTCCCTTGATTTCCAACCCTGACAAAGAAAACCATACATACATTACATAATGAAACATTCTAACCTAAATTTGATGAGGAATAAAAAACATTTAGTATCACCTAATACAATGTAATACAGAAAAGTAAATGTTATCCATCTTGGATTCTTTCACTTTTGTTTGGCAGGAAAACCCTGAAGCTCAGAGCTTACAAAAATCTCAGAGAAACTTCAAGAAGGTTAGAAATCCACTATAAATCAACAGAAGACTTTTCCGCATAAAAAAAGGGAGGGGGGAAGTATAGCTGCTGCAATGGTATGAAGAGGCCACGTTTCATCACCAACAAGCTAGTGTTTACTCAACACTGATTTTTCAAGTACTTTGCTTCTATGAAATCATTTTCTGAAGCTTTAAGAGATGTTCACTGCAAAAAACAGTTACTCCCAAAGAGCTGTAAGACTGTTAAGCTTCTATTCCATCATTTATTTACTAGTACATACAAATATAAACTCCTTTGCTTTATAGAATCCAATAGGCAATACATTCAAGAAAAAGCAGGTTGAATGAACCAAAGACGGATTACCTTTGACTGGACTTTTGATTCTGATGAAAATAAAAAATCAGAACCCAATTAACAACATAATTTTCTTTGCTGTTTGTCAATTATTAACCTTAAAAATGTTTTCCAAGTTACTAAAATTGTCTGTTTCTTCACAATGAGCTTTCAGTTACTGCTTTTCAGCCCTCAGCACTACTTGGCTGGTAACATTACGTACAATATCTCCTCCTAGGAAGGGCCTTTAGAGCCATTTACATTCCAGGGAAATGCTGCCTCGCTCCCCATCTGCATTCCTTCTCACGCTGACATGCACATGTCCTGCTTCCTTGTCTGCTCACTCCATCACGAAATCAAAACTGGGGGCATACTGTACATATGAGACTGATTTATGCATTCAAACTGCATCAGAGGAGTAATTTTTCCCTTACCAAAGGCTTCCAAAAGGCTCTTTCTTTTTAAACATGCTGAATATTTCATTCTAGTTACATGGAAATATTTCCATGCAGCACTCGCATAATGCAGAAATAATGAACTTCTACATAATTACACTCATTCTAAAACAAAGAACAGCCATTTGTTCCAAAATCTAAGCTTAAAACAGGAAAAAAAAAAATAAACCTGCGCTGGTTTTCAAGTGAGATGAGAAGTTTTTCTGTGTTAAACTGATAATCAAAGTATTAAATTCCACCAAATTTAACATTTCGGTTTCTCACAGCTGTAGTGGTCCAAAAGAAACCTTTCCAGTAAAGAGGTCTTTACGTCTCTAACCAAGTTTGCAAACAAACTGCCACATTTTCCTTACTCTAGTGTAAAATACTAACACCGCCCTAGGAAATAACACTGCTGACGTACAAAATTCTGGCCAGACCCCACTGACTGTCACCATGTTCCTAGACTAGGCTGGTTGCCCTTATTCAACACAGAGCAAGAACACTTCCCACTACAGCAAGCCTAGGAGTAGCTGTGATATATTTCTGGCTGCACAGCCTGTCGGTCAGGAAGGTCAGAACAATGATGCACCTATTTTCTGAAGAGTCTGCCAGAAGGTTTCATTAAAACCATATTAGAACATAATTCTGGATGTTCTTTCCTTGTGTTAATAACTAAAACCCCACTGAGGCTCAGCAAGCGAGATGCTTGACAAGCTGCCTGGCACACTGGGCTGGAGGGGCACCTGCATCCCACCACGCAATCACACAGTCCTTTCCAGCTCCTGTGAATAACAGTGAGATGTTAAAAGCTTCTGTATAAAAGAAAATATATACATGTAACAAACGTCTCCAATTATTTACTCACAGAACACAATTGCATGCCATTAATACTCAAAACCACTCAAAGTGAAAACACAGAGAAGAAAAACAATTTTATTTAAGCAAGCATAGCAGTGTTATTTTGTTTCAGTACAGGACAAATCAACTACCAGGAAACAATCTCTCTTTTCACACAAGAATGTGTATTTGTAAATGATGAATTAAATTACTCCTTTTCTATGGCACAGGTATTGAAGTCATTAAGTAATCAATAAGGGAAAGGAGAGGTTGGTTGGTTTTGGTTTTTATAAACACAATACTGATCAGTTTAGGCTCAGACCTAGATATCTTATCTGTACAGCCATTAGTACAGTGGGGACACAAGCAAAAAAAGGCATATTACCAAAATTGAGGTTTGATTTGGGATTTTATTTTAAAGCACGCAAACAATAACTGCTATAATAATGACTAAAACTGTTCCTATGGAACTAAACATCTCCTGCGGTCCAGATCAGTCACAATATCACTACGTACAATTCATATGCTACCTATATATATATACTGAAGCCTAATACATATTGATATCTACTTGTTTAGAAAAAAATGCATGCGAAAAGCCTACCACAATGGAGAAGAGAAAGGGAATGGGGAGGGTGGCAGACGAGAACAGGACACAAAAAAACACCTTTTCCAAAGACTGTTCAAGGCGAAAGGGACATGTCATGTTAAACAGTAGTCAATAGCTGCATACAATCAGTAAACAAATTCAGCTCTATGAAAAAAGAACTACATCACCATTTAGTGGTTGCAATTTAGATTATTCTAGCGTGTAATACTTTAATTGTATAAAACAAAGCTGATGTCACAAACACAAAAGAACTTCTTGCAAAGCAAGCACCACAAGTAATTTCTATGCTGCCACTGATGGCTGACAAGTGATGAGCACTTTGTTCGAATTTATGTACTTATGCATCTAAGGCAACAGGTGGCTTATAAAAAGAAAACAGAGCTCTTTTTAACTCTTCTCTAGCAAAATTTGTATTATACTTTTTATCATAATGACTAAACGTAATCGCTACAAATAAAAGCTCAACGTACTATCTACAAAGATTGATCATGTCTCAGGGAAAATTACTTATTATTTTGATAAAGCCAAAAAGTGAGCTCAGGCTAGATCCCATCACTCGGGCATTCTGCATGTACTCAGAACGTCCTCTAACTGCACAAAGCACTCCGTATTTAAGCACTAGTTTGTTACATATAAATTACATCAATTTAACGTAAGACTACTTTTTTCTTTCTGTCTTTTCTATTCCATCTCAAACAGGAATGGAATATTGCAAAGCAGTTGAAGGAAATTCTTCATTTTCAAGTCTCTAAAACAACTGACAGCCATATGCTTCAGCTCTTCCTTGGTGCAGTTCTGGACCATGAGAAGCACTACAGAAACATGGGTGTGTTTTTTTCCCTTAAACATGGCACAGTCCAATAAAGTTTTATTTTTTTTCCTTTACACAAATTGATATTAAAAAATAATTACAACGTCCACATTGTGTAATGCAGGATAAACTTCTCACTTGAATTTAAGCACAAAAGTATTCCAAGCAAAAAGACACTATAAGCATGCAGTTAATTCAGATTAAAATAGAGGTGGAGTGGTATTGACTGGCTCAGCTATGTTAGAACAACTTGAAAGACAAATTGAGAAGGCAAAAAATGCAATAAGCAGACTGAAACAATCTTTATAGTCTGCCTTGTAATTAAACTGTGAAATAACTGTCTGCTTATCATTAAAACACTTAAGCACTTGCTCTTGTGGACAGATTAAATGCACATACCAAGATATTAGACTTTTCCTCTGCATGGCAATTTTGCCATACCATCCCTACCAATTAAAAAACATGACACATCAATATTTTTTATCTTGCATACAAAATATACACATACACACAATTTCTATGGTGATGCTCACTCCATCTTTCTGTGCTACAATACTTCAGAGCTCACCCTGGAGCCTCAGTGCTGCCTATCTTCCCATATTTCCCCTGAATGCGAGCAACCCCTCCCATGTAGTGCACATTCTTACTATGTGCTTCCTCCCTGTTTGCAGCTCTTTCACACTCATGACTTCTCATTCCTATTGCTATTTAGTTTTTGAACATGAAATTTCACATCGAATTACCAAAGCTTGATGCATAAAAATATTCAGTAAGTCTCAAGTAACTGTTATCTCGTGAACAGCTATCTCAGTAAGTACTGAAATGCAAACCTATGTTCAAACAATTTTTATAACTTTAACTAGAAAACTGGGTTTGAGGCACAGGAGCATATCTGCCATTGTCATTACTGGAAGAAAAACCTGCCTGACAGTACTTTGAGTCCTTTGGGGGAGAAGAGGGGGGTGGGGGGTAAGGGAATAGGAGGAAGAGGGCTGGGAAAAAAGAACAGCGATAGAAGATGGGCAGTGATTGATTTCATCAAGTTTTTTTAAACTACCTTTAGCAGGGATTAAATTAACCACATAATGCTTGAATTCTCAGAACACAGATTCCATATCAAAGAGGTTCTGAAAACCTTGTACTAATACTGAAGCTTCGTTTTAACTGCAAAACCCAAACTAACAACCAAAAGTAGCATTTCTGACGTATTCCACAACAACAGATGGTCACTTGTGGGTTATTATTTTAATGTGTTTGCTAATTGCCTGCAAGCAATGAGACTTCAGGGTGTTATCTGAGGCTAGAGAATCCCCTTGGCATCAATATGAAAACAACAGCTTTCAAAGCTGCTCAAGCAACTGCTGCTAACATCCAACACTTAAATCCAGCCCAATGCTTGTTGTGTTCTTCCACACAGGATTACAGGATAAAAATATATTCTGAAATAAAAGTCTAATCAGAAATACACTAAGAAATAATTTCAGGAAACCTTACACTGCAGGACAGACAACTTCCAAAGCAGGAAGAGAGGGAGTGAAATCAATTCACCAAAATCTCTGCTAATATACCATAGAGAAATGATTAATTAGAAAAAAATCACTTGTAAACCTAAGAAGAAAAGTAAGGCTTGCAGCCCTGAACTTCAGGAGAGACAGTTTTGAACTCTTTAAGGGCCTATTTAGATGTATTCCTGCAGGTTAGAGCACTGGAAGGTAGGAGGCCCAAGAGATTTGGTTGACATTCAAGCACTGCTTTTTCAAGCTCAAGATGGGTGCATTCAGAACAGTGCAAAACCAGACAGGAGACCTGCATGGATGAACAAATAGCTCACAGGTAAGCTCAAATGGAAGAAGAAAGTCTACGGAACGTGGAAAAGGGATTTGGCCTCTTGGGAGGAATATAGGAACGTGCACACAGAGATGCAACCAAGAAGGCTGAAGTCAACTTGGAATTAAATCTGGCAAGGGAGGTCAAGTACAACAGGAAAGAATTATTTTAGTATGTCAACAGCAAAAGGAAGAGTAGGAAAAATGTGGGTCTGCAGCTGAATGATCTGGGTTGCCTGGTAATGGAAGACATTGAGAAAGCAGTTACTGAACAACTCCTTTGCTTCAAGTCTTTACTGCTAGGATTGCCCCTTGGGAATCCCTACCCTGGATGTATGAGAGAGAGCATGGAGAAAGCTTAATGCTTCGGGAAGTTAAAAAAAAAAAACAAACAAAAAAAAAAACAAAAAAAAAAACTAAAGTATGCAATTTGCATCAGGGATTTCCTATAGTTGACTTTTTAGGGGCATTTTTTCAACTCACCAAATGAGCTTAATGCTCCCTCAGCCAGAACAGCGCAACAGTTCACTGAGTTACACTTTAAATCTGATTAGAAAAGTGATCTATGTTTAAAATAACCCACCAGAAAGAATATGGTTATTTTTTAAGACCAAATTGGTTTCCAAAGCCATGTTACTGTGTGGTTCTGCAACCAGTTCCATCAGCACACAAGAAAGTGGCAGCGAACAAATGAGAAAATGTATTTGAATATGGAGCTGTTAACACTACCAAAAGACAGACTTATCAAGTTGTGTAAGTTAGGCACAAAGTAAGGCAAGCACTTGTTTTTCTGGAAGTGGCATTTTGGTCACTGTAGGAATCAGGACTGCTCCAATAAACAGCAATTCTGAAAGAAAACTTAAGCAAAGGTTTTTCTGTCAGCTTATTAAACAGTCTCATACTGGAAAAAAAAAGGCTGCATACAAACTGGATTACCGTGCAGAGATTTTGTTTGGATACACCTCCTAATGCTTTACCTTTGGTAAGGGTAAATATGTAGTTTGGCTTTATAATGTGCAGTAACTGCTGTCAGTGACTTTCAAGCACTCACAGAAACAAAGGCAAAGAAAAAGGAAGCATTAAATTGACATTACACAAAACCTCAGACAGATTTGCCTAACTGTACTTTAATTAAGACTTGCAATTACATATGCCAACTAAGACATTAACCCAATTTTAGTTTGTCTAAGACATGTAACTTCTTGCCAGAACAATAAATACATCCATTTATTTACTGGGCTTCATTTAGAGGATTTTTTTCCCTACCACTCAGTTCAAAGCAGTCTCACTGTTCTATATAAGGGAAATACTGCTTGACTTCACCTGCACAAAGACAATATCAGGAAGAAATTGAGGTGATCAAGTTGGAGAAATCTGAAAACAGTTATGCACACAAGTATAGCTGCAAACAACAGAACATGCATAAGATAGTAGCATTGCAGGTAATATACCATGTATTGGTTGTACCAGCAAGTACAGACAACTCAGAGAACTCATTTTTTGAGGACAAGATGATGTAGCAAAACATTAACTGTACTCATAGCAACTTGTAAGCATAAATCTTATTCAAATGAAAATACAGTGAACCTATGTCCAATGATGTACACATGTGTTTTAAGAATACGAACTGAACACAAGCCCATGACACAGCAAAGTTCTTTTACATAAAATACAATGGTCCAGACCAAAAGAGTGTTCACAGTGCTTACCACAGCCCTTCTTAACAAGTACTTCAAAAAACATTTTCTGTCTTCTTCAGCTACATTACTGCCGTTCCGGTTTTTTTTTCTGACTTAAAAATCTTATACTTTAGTGCTTATTTGAGTAGAGAAAAAGAGGCACCAAGGCACAAAAAAAACCTACACACACTGCTTGTAAACCTAGCAGGAGCTAATACATTAGTTTCCCCCACCTACAGGCCGCTGCTCCCACAGATGCTGCAGTTTGGTCTCTTTCACAATTGCTCCTTGTCCACTTACTGTGAAGACACCTAATTTCACAGCAGCCTCAGCAATAACTAAACCAACTCATTTGATATTGGCACACTCGCAAACTCCCTTGCCATATTGACAAGGTATAGTGATGACCCACGTTTTGCTCTTTTCAGAACAAACACAAACCTATGTCTTCAGATGGGTTAGGAAACACAGCCATCCTTTCCTTCTGGGAAGTCCACAGATGAACTAGGAAACAAGAAGTGCTTCCAAGAATTAAATGAAATGTTCTAATGAAAACTTAACTTGTTAAAAAAGAAACAGCTTCTTGAGAGAAAGCAACTTCTTGGATGTGAAACTATAACGTTCTCAGTCTACCAACTACTCGCCCTCCTAACACAGTTGCTGTACCTAACCAAGTGATGCTTATCAACATCCAGCTAGTTATCTAATCCCAAATTTTTGCAAGGAATTCTTGATTTTATGTTTTCTAATGTGGCATTCCTCCAACCAAAGAAAAACTATTTTTTTACACTTCATAATATAGCAAGAACTTAAATAATAAAATTAAATACTGCAGGACTGCTATTTTCAAGCAAGTCCACAGCAAAGAAATAACTTACAAAATATTAAACCATACATAAGGCCAACCTTACCCCAACAATAACAACATTCAGTTAAGGAGATAAATGTTTGAGTGTGTTTAGGTGACTCTTTTTGGACACACTGTCACATCCTGATAATTTCGTAAAGACACTACAGGGAAAACCATAAGTCGCACCTCTATTGCCTAAATAGCAATTATATACTGCCACACGACACACAGATCTATAACAAAAGTAGTTGTAGGTCAAATAATAGCAATGATTCAGTCAAGATAACCTGCCTGGTCTTTATTCTCAGGGGAGGGAGGGTTTACTGGTCGAGTACTTTATGACTCACAGTGCAGTATATTAGAAATTTTTCTATGTATTCTTTAGAATTGAGAGATTGCCCTTGTAGCTCAGTAGGTAGCTCTCCTGCTTCTGGCCTATAAGGTCATAACTTTAAGTCCCTGCTGAGGAAATGTAACAAGTTCCATCTATAGATAGAACAGCATTAGATGCTACTACTCCAACAAGGGTGGTGCCTTTAGATAAGAAATTTTTATGTTTTCATCTCTTCTGATGAGAAAAAGACATTGGATGCAGAGAGACACAATGTATTAGGCTAAAGATGAATGGCAAAACAGGATCCAAAATCCTTTGTAACTTCAAGTACCATCAGACTTTGAATTCTAGCATTATCAAACTGTAATAAAGGCTAGAAAAGAACTTAAGCACAATACATTTCCTTCTCAATGAGCATATGTAATTAACTAAATCTGCAGAATTTACCATACCTGAGATTGAAAAGTACTCCTCCCTAGGTACATTACAATCAAAACTTAACCTGGGACAGCAAGAGGCAACCTCAGTGCAAAAGAAACTGGAGTTTTTGAAAAGTAATAAAAACATGTGAATGGTCACAGCTCCCATTCTATGTCTGAAGAAAGAAAATTTCTCTGAGGGACATTTATTTAATCATCACGGAGTAAAAGAACACTGCTCAGCAATGCAAAACTTTTGCTTCCTAACCCAGGCTCATCCAGCTCTCAAAGAACAACTACTTGTGCCAAAATTTAAGAATAAAGACCTTACTTGAGTTTGTTTCTGTTTTAAACCATAGTTACCTGGGCTTAGAGCTTACAGCTCAGGTGTCACTTTCTCTCTGCCTGGTGACACATTATTCACCAAAGACCAAGAATAAGTCATTATCGCACTGACAAATTTCCAGCACCTTTTCCACAGCCCTCACCCATGTGCCCAGAAAAGGAGGCTCATTTTTCTGTGGAAGACAAAGCAGAAGAGCATACAGCAAACAGTTCTAAGGCACAAATGTGAATTTTACACATATTTGTTCACCAAAATGAAAGAAAGATAAGTCATAACACTGGAGATGAGGGTGATTTCCTTGACCTGTGAGACTAGTACTGTTCTTACTTAAAGTTAATGGTAGAGAGGTCTTGCAAAATTCTTCTGCAATGGCTTAAGACATTTTACTCCTCTGCTGTCCATCTTTAACTTAAGAGGTTGCTGACCTTCCAGTATTAATTTTATTCATCTAAGTGAAAAGTTTGGGAAGTTTAAGCAGTTTTCCACAGCTGGCCAAATTGCAGGATCAACAATGTTACACAGGCCAGATGTGGTTGTTACCCATGTGCTCAAGTTCTGCTTGCAGATACAGAACCACAGTAAGGTAGAAAGAAGAAATCTAGCACCCCTGCTCATATCATCCATACAAAAAGAGTCTGGAATAAAATAAAAATAATAATACTCTGGAAAAAATATCCTCCTCTCCCACATCACAGTTTATTTTTATATGAGAAAGAACTAATGATAAGCAAGCTTGTTCATAAGGAAAGGAACCCTGAAAACATCAAGAGCTGTACAGGGCTGTGTAACATCCAGAATACTCAATAACTGACTGAGAGTGGTGTAGCACAGACATAACTGGCACCTACTATTTCCTCAATGAAGTATTTGTTAAGGACAATTCTTAAATTTGCACTTCTAGTACGGTTGCCATTTTTAATCCACCATTCAAAGGAAGTCATTTTCTTTTCTACAAGTACCCATGACAGATCCGCCATAAAAGTTTAAAGCAATTAAGGCCGTATAACTGGGAAGAAACACCACAACAGCCCACCCCAGCCTGCCTCATGCCACCATGAAAACATTCCCACCACAGTTAAAACTATAAATCCACCTGAAACCTAGACAACAGAACCAACAGAGCCACTTCAAACCAAGCAATGAAATTCAACAAACGGAACAGGCCTTAACCAGTCCAGGGCACACACCAGGTTATTTTGGTAATAATGTTGTATGTACTATTAACCAGGACAGGAAAAAGAGAAATTAAATTCCCCATTCATTCAGCCAACAATAAGCAAGTAAAGCAAGTATAACTGTTTGGACCAATGTTATCACACTTGGATTTGGCCAGAAATAAAAAAAAAAATATATTCCTTTTCCTCCAGAGATAATCTCTGAAATCACAATAAAGGTATTGAAATCAACTCATTTACCTCAATGTAATTCAATTTCAGTTTGTGCTCTTAAATAGGGGGGAAAAAAAACTATAAGAAATATTAAACAAGAAATATATACAGCTCTCCTCTTGATGCCTCATTTGCTGAACTAAGAGAAACCCCTTCATGCAGAATCACACAGAAATACAGCCACGCTCTAACAGATGGGCTTCTACTTATCCAATTACTCTACCTCCCATTTGTTGCTGCTTCATTGTAGATAAAGTGTAGCTAAAACATGAAAACATTGTATTCGTTGATTTAAACAAATACCATGTTTCAGTGAAAGGTAACAGTGTACCTACGATATGGACATATGAAGACTGAAAACCCAGGGCCATTTCAAGGCCCACAGCGTACTTGCCTGTATTGAAATGAAGTAAGGAAACTTAAGAATTAGAGAAATCTCTTTTCATCCCAGCTTAACACTATGCAAGAAACAACACAGGTGAACATCATGCACAACTTCCAGTTTCAAGAGAAAGGTAACTGTAATTACTGACGCGGGTATCACAGCTGCAGCTGTCAAGCCTAAATGCCTGGTGGTAGGCAAACTGATACCCAACAACTTTCTTTGGAAACCTCAGGGGAAGCACCAGGGAATGCTGTTATGGGAGCTAACAGCTACAGACAAAACTCCTGTCTTAATGTAAAAACAAATATAGATTTTCAATATATTCCCAGTGAATAAAGAAAAACAGGACCCAAACCATTACGCTAGGACTTTAGTGAGTTGCCTGAAGTTTGTCTCGTTGCATTACCTATTATGCAAGTCAATTAAAAGGAACAGAAATTCAGTGCAAAGGACAATCCTCCTGAATGGGGTTCATCAATACAAAGATAAAATGAGCCTGGCAAGATCTGCATAAAAAGCTATTTATAAACATGGGATATCTGGTTTTTCTTTCCAGGATTAACACATTTTTCCAAGTAAAGAAAGCTACATTTGCTACAAATTCAAGCACACACATAAAGTCATATCTCAAAATACCTGTGATGCTTAATCAAAGAAATATGGCAATCATACAGGAACTTCAGCAATATGACTCTTAACATCTTTCTAAGTTTATTTGTCTAGAGTAAACCTACGCTACCCGGGAAATGCAAAACACTACCTAAAGAAAACAATTTTTCCACCAATCCTGTTCCTATGGTGTCTGGTAATATAAATCCCATCTTTAGAGAAGCTGATAAGCCTTTTTGTTCCCATAAGTTTTTTTCTGCTTCTCCTCTCATTGTTCTCCACAACTGCATGGCTGGGTAAGGATATATTTCTGCAGTGAAGTCACACCTATCTACTTACTCTTGGAGAAATTAGATGATTACGCTGATAATGGCCAGTAAGTTTCCTAAAACCCAAACCCATCTGGGCCACCACGTTTTCAGTTTCAGGATGATGCACCCATCAGTTTGCCCAACAAGCCTTTCTTCAAGATCTGCATACCTGAATATACTGAAGACCCCACAGTGACCCACTTTTGACCTTCTGCCTGCCATGCAAAGAGAAGAAAAGGCCAATTCTCTGAGAGGCTCTGCTGCACATGCTAGCCATTAACACATGCAGCAGTGATGCATGACAAAACAGGCTAAAGATTGTGAGCAATGGTTTCAGTGCTCTGAGGTGAAAATTTGTTCCAGATAACTCAGAGCAAAAGTGAAGGCAAACACTAAATTTTTGACGCTTTGAAAAGTGATGACCTAAAAATCTCTTTCCATTTTGAAGTCATCTCCCTGTTGCTGACTGGTTTGTTCTCATTTTTACCTGACAATGCCATGCAATAGCCCAGCAGCTTCTTAGTACTTCCTGCTTATTTCCCCAGATCACTTTTTAGTGCATCTCTCCCCAAGAGCATTTCTGTCACCTGCATTTCTCAACCTTCAGTAACACCTACATCCCTTCTTGCTGGCACACAAAGGCCCACTGACCAGTCCACAGCCTTCTCCCTATAACAGAAGCAATCTGTTTGGATTGCTGTCAAGACACCTTCTGCACTGTTACAGAAACCCAGTGCCTACGAGCTGGGCTCAGAACTGATGGCCACTCCCAGGACACTGGCTCCTTACAGCAGATAGCCCATTAAGAATGTGGACTGAGCTCCAATAAAAGGCAACAAAGAAGCTTCATTCTCTCAGGACCTGTAAAGTTTAAGGATTCACACAAAGTTTGTGTGGTTTGTAAACTTTGACAAATAGTGCATGTACCAGACATGCCACAGACTCATAAGAAAGAATTTTTAAAGTGGAAATAATTTTGAAAGCTGGGAGAGAATAAAAAACATTTCGACATATAGAAAAGGTTTATACATTTTTATGCTCTGGCATGACATATAAAACAATTTGACTGAGTTATCAATTCTAACGTGAGTTTGTGTTGTGTAAATTGTAGATAATTGTTCTGTCTAGAAACAGTCTTGTTGCTTTTTCAAATCCCAAAAATGATGACAAATAACATTAACCTTTTTAATAGCTGCCTGAAACAGACACATAGGATTACACTATATATATAAATATATATAAAAGCATTTTCTGTACTGGATAATATATCAACTTGTTCCTTTGCAAGCACCAAATATGACAAATATGAAAGAGAGCAAGTCTAAACAGTTCATCACTTGGTCTCAACTTACATACATCAGACAAAACAGTAATTAAAAACCCAGCAAGACACTAGAGAGCCCTATTTCACCTTTATCCTAATGATACTGTAGTAACAGTTCTCAGATATCAGAACATGAACATTCAGAATACACGAATATATTGGTACAGCCTTCACATGTGGAACTACTTCCTAATGCAATACAGAAGATCAAAGTACTTACTTCACTCTATCCAACTGAAGAACTGTCCTCACTTTCTCACAATATTTTAAATAACGTTAAGTGCTTGGCTGCAATCAGTGTGCCATGATTTTCTATTCTATTCAAAGTATATGTTTGCATTCAAGGGAGCAACGGTTCTAGCCATCTAAATCACTACCGTAATATTCCACGCCTTTAGGTTTTGTGTTGGTCTAAATGAAAAGTACTCAGAAGTCACAGGGATTCGGGAAAAGTCACAGAAAAATCAGCACAAGGACAGACGCGAGGCTTGACCTTAAGAACAAAGCTCTAGAATTTGCTACTAACTCAGCATTTTCTTTTTCTACCAACCATTTCTATGTACATTGCTCCAAAAGTAATGCCTCCTATTTACTTCCACAGAAATTATCACACATACAAAAAGCACCTCAGCTACAAAACCCTGTTTTTAAATATAGTCACCATCATCAGTTACACTTTTTTGCCAGTGATGAACAGGTGAACACTGCATTCCTAAAAATCTGCAGCAGTGGAGGTGATCACTGTCCAACAGGTGCTATGGCACAGCATCATTGCCAAAACACCATCCACCACCTCATGTACTACATCCACTGTCTGGTCTCCTTACACACTAAACAAGAATCGATAAACATCAACTGGTGTCAATTATTCCACATGGAGAAGTTCAAGGGCACACCCACTCTTCACCCACATTTCGATGTCAGAGGCCACTCTGTCACACCACCACTCTGCTGCCAGCTGTCACACAGCATGTATTGGAATACTGATGGGAAGGTTCAAACTCTGCTGTCACACTGCCCATGTCTGCTTCTGATGTCATGGGCCAATATAATAAAATTGGAGGCATTACTTTCAGAATAGCCTTAATTTTTCCAAAAATTCAGTTCACTTTTAAGTCTTCAGCACAATGACCATAAACAAAGATATACTCACTATTTAGCAGAAGATGAGGTTCTTTAGTTATTTTCAAGTTCGTTGTAGTGTTTTTGGGCTTTTTGGGGGAGAGACTGAATAGGGAGAACCCTGAACTTGATGACTTTGGGTTGACAAGTAAAAACAGTTATAATTTATTGGCTAACTGTTCAACAGTTGTTAAAGTACAGCAATACTATCCTTAAGCTATAGAGTCAACTTAAAAAATGGAGTTTACGTACGCATCAGATGAAAGATCCCATCACAGGCGTTAATATGAGACAAAAAGGAATTTCCTAAGCCTTGGCCGGTATGGGCTCCTTTCACAAGGCCAGCAATATCCACTACGTTCAGAAAGGCTGGAATTTTGCTGGAAGATAAAAGTTGAAAGTCTCTTTATTGAAGCACATTGGTCAAAATGTTCAACACAAATCCAGAATATGAAAATAAGCTTTTTTCCCTATGACAAGTTGAACATAACAATATCTTTATAACTCTATACCCATGTTACAAAGCACCAAGATTTCCCACCCCTCCTTCAAGTAAAGCTGGTTCTTTCAAACAATCTCAAAATCCATCTGAGGAAAAGCGTCCACCAAAACTGCGATAAAACAGACTGAGAGCACCTTCATGTAACCTGCGCAGATGGCCATACAACCCTTAACAGTGGCAGAGAGAATCCTGCTGAAATGCTGCCAATTCCTCATTGGAAAAGCTACAAAAATCAAGCCTTAGGCATCAGGACCTCCAACCCAGTGGCTTCAAAACACATGTCAACAAAAGGTACAGTACTTAATTTCCATCTAATGACTTAAATTGTCACCCTTATATTTCATAAGTACCATGCTAAGATAAATACAATAGTTAAC
Organism: Coturnix japonica; assembly: GCF_054131305.1. Taxonomy (NCBI): domain Eukaryota; kingdom Metazoa; phylum Chordata; class Aves; order Galliformes; family Phasianidae; genus Coturnix; species Coturnix japonica. The sequence continues at coordinate 18,422,009 of NC_140669.1, forward strand.
CATCTTATCAACCACAGATGAAACAGAAGGTGTCCAAATCCACAGTCTTCATAATGCTGATGAAAAGGTGTGACTAAAGCTATGAAGCCTCTCATTTTTGTCTTCAACATTCCTCTAACACTCCACAAGAAAAATGATTTCTTCAGTAATAAACTGACCTCATAGTACAGGATCTGGATAAAATCATCATCTTCACTAAGGTGAAGTTCAAAGCATCACTAAACCTGCCGGGTTAGGCAGGAACTTAATGATATGTTTTACACCATTTGTAACTTCGTGATGTGATTAGAAACCAGCACAACACAGCACAATACTCAAAATGGTGAGGTTAGAAAATACGGAAGAAAATATTACAACATAGCTTGAGAAAGAAATTAAATACCTTTTGAAGTAAATAAACTTTGAAAGCCTCACACTTTTGTCCCACAATGGTTTTCTTAGCAAATTCCATCTTTTTTTTTTTTTAAATAAATAACCAGTACATAAGCTCAGATGGAAACAGCAATCAGTGACCATTAAGGTGCTACCGAAGGTAACACACGTTCTGAAGGCAGAAACCAATAATCCCATAAATGCATTAACACAGTAATTAATTCCTTTCACCTGATAGAAATACAGAGCTAATAAAACCCTCACTACAAATAGCAGCAACTTATCCATCAGAATTATCAGAATTCCTTGCTTTCTGGTAACTAACTTAACAGCAAGGTACAGAAACACCACTCTGTAAAGCACTTCCCCATTGCGATTTTAAACTATTTTAAGAAAAACAAAGGTTGTGTTAGGAATGTTTTCTTTCCTCTACCAATTCTGTACAATTAGCTTCCTGGCCAAACATGAGAAGAACTCTTCACTACAGCGATGGCACACGAGAGCAAAACAGCCTTCTTCATATGCAGATAGACCACTATCGCCTGAATCAACTGCACTTGTCAGACAGTGGAAGCCAAACACCAGCATATTTATTTCACAACTGACTAATAGAAAAGAGACTTTCAAAGGTCTTCAAAGAATATCCAGGTTCCCAGGATGGTTTCTCCATCTCAAAACTAACACCCTAAGCAAAGCAAAACATCACTGCTCCCAGTAGCCCACTACCTAAACCTGAAGCTCTATTTCATCACAGATAAACACAAGAGAAAAATGCAAGAACTATTCACACTTGCCTATGCTCTGAAAGACAGCAAACATCATGAAATTAAGCAAACAAATGCTACAAAAACAGGGGAGAAAGTGCCACACGTATCAAGTGCTTCAATACTTTCAAAGAAGAAAAACTCCTGGATTTTTTTCCACCCTTCCCTAAACAGATTAATTTCCATTTCTTAAGATTTGTTAGCCAGCATTAGATGAATGTCACTGAGCTTCACATGATCACCAGGAACAGGTGGCACCAACAGATCATTTGCACACATCAGTGCAACACTGATCTACCACGAAGCATGTCACAGTGATTTGTAACACGAAACACCGCAGCATCCAGAAGTGCCTCTATATTTTAAGCACACACAATCTTGGAGCAAGGATTTCTATTTATTTATTAACCTCGCTGAGAAATCCAGCAACAGTGCCAGCACACTGTCCTCACTGTACAACATACACTATAGCAAAGATCACAACAATCGCTGGGGCAAAGGAGGAGCAGCTTTGTAATTTGATGGTCAGTGTATTACATCAAGAACAGAGTGATGCATCCAAAGGCTTATTCATTTAAAATAGGCATCTTTCCTACCAATTTGTTTCAAGTTCCTATTAAAAACTGAGTTTTTTAAAAGGCAATGTCTATTTCTCAAGCAGTGGTGGTTTAAGAGTTTCTTGGATCTTAAGCGCGCTTTATTTTCCAGCCCAAGGTATAAGAAGATCCCAGGTAACAAACACCACTTTCTTCTCTTGCTTTTTTAGACAAACACATGCACACAGCCTGCAATGTTGTATAAATGTATTTATGCAAAAATTTGAGAGGAAGGAAGGCATACGTTTATTTCCTAAGCTTCCATGAGCAACCATTCAGTACAACTAGTCATGCAGTTGTGAGACTTTGCAGGCATCATGCACCTAAGGCTTTGACTTCACATTGAAGCATCACAGCCAGAAAGCTCTACTTTCATTTCTATTCTGTATTTCCAAACTTTCTTCTCCAACACCACCCCAACAATTTCCCTGTATTAAGTACAGTGTAACAAAACCTCACACGCACCAGAAGACCCCAAAAAGACACGTGAAAGGTCCAACTAAGCTCATAATGCAGATCTTCTCCAACACACCTGCTTGAAAATTCTCTCAGCTCTTGCTTTGTGCTCATTTCCCAAACAGCTCAATAAATTTATCTACCATTTCAAGTTCTGCCTGTTCCACAGTCTGACACAGCAACAGAACAGATTAATCAGCATCAGGGTAAAATGCCCATCTCTTTTCTCTTTGTTAAAAACAGATGTTACTCATCTCCAGGTTCCAGTACAGCCTCTTCTGCCTTTAAAAACTTTACATCAGATCTGTTTGAGAAAGAGCAACTTCCCAAGCATTTGTATGCTTTAAGCAGGAGTCACCCTCTCAGGACTTGACAAGTCAGAAATATAAAAGTAGCAACACAAAATACCTACAACATGACAACTTCTTAGAAAGCCAATTCTGGCTTGTTTCCTGACAGAGCAAAGCAGCACAACATCTCTCCTGGCTACTGGAGGCTGTACTCACCATTACTGCTTCTGTAAGTAACTAAACCCAGAGGAGCTACCCACTAACCCCCACACTCATTCATTTTAAGTAACAAACACTCTATTTTTAAAATAAAAGCCTAAATACCATTCAAGTGAAAGTAGATTTACTTCTTGTACCCAACTTACTATCCAATGACAATATTCAATAATACTTAAGGGTGTTTTGTGCTGCTGATGTGTTTATTTTCTTTTTCCCCCAGAGAGGGAGGCCATGAATTCCTTTAGGATGGCAACAGGAGGTGAGCAGGAAGAAATACTTATCTCTTGGTCACTTCACTGATTTATAAGTAGCTGATGACAGCTAAACAAGAAGAGTGTTCATGTAGCCAAGCAGTAATAATACCATAATTTATAACTTGGTCTTAAAAAAAAAATAACTTGATAAACCACATCATTATTTCTTCACAACCAACAGCCCGAAAGCTTTGTCTCATTTTTAACCTGTATATTAGCAAACAAGCTTAATACTCACTTGGGACTGAAAAGTAAGTTACAATAACTCGCTTAAGTAATCAGCTCCGTGTCAGTGTATTTTTTCAATCAATAAAAAAGTACACAGGAACTATAGATGGAAGCAAGCTAACAAACGTACTCCTGATCAATGATGGATCTGATAGCACCTTACACTTTCATTTCCAAACAAGAATCCAGTTTCCACACATATTAAAGGAGACACCAGTAAAAACAAAAGTGTTGTATATACAGTAAACATCTGTGAAAAGTTTGTTTTCAGTAACGCTACTTCAAGCACTTAAGCAAGAAAGAACAAACTTAGAACTCAAGTTACCTTGGAGGCTTGTGGTACTGACACAGGAAGTCAAACCTGTCATCAGGCACAGGAACTCGACTCTCATTTGGGTCAATAGTACAGAAAGGAAAATTCTCTGCTGCCGCTTGGCTCTTTGTTAACACATTGAAAAACGTGGATTTCCTGTAAGAAATGTTGTTCAACAATTCCGAATTAGCAGAATTTACAAGGTAGAAACACATCTTTCCTCAAACCACACTCAGTACTGAGCTATAATTGTAGCTCCTCTACTTCAGCAGCAGGGCCCATTGCACCGCCCCTAGTAAAATACACACGCTTACAACTCCCTGCACACACCGGAGCCACCTTCCACCACCTCTCCCCCACACACCCCCGCTTCAAACGCGAGCTCTGTCCTCACCATCCCTCCACAAGTTCCAAGAGGGGCAGCCCTCTTCGCTGCTGCTACCAGTGCCACTCACCCCTCCTCCCCATAAGCAAACAACCCGGCGGGCAGGAAGCGGCAGGCGGGCACCTACCCAACGTTGGGCAGCCCGACGATCCCGATCTTCAGGGACGTCCCGAACCTGCCGATAATCGGATGAGCCTTCACCCCATCGCCTGCCTTCTTCGGGGCCATCTGAGGACGCAGAGCAGCGCTCGGTGAGGGACTCGCACCTCCCCTGCCGACACCCCCAGGAGGTGCCCGGCAGCCCCCGGCTGTGCGGGGCGCAGTGCGGCCTGCTGCCTCCTGCTGCTGCCGGGCCTGCCGCGCCGCCACGGGAGGGGAAGGGAAGGGAGGGGAAAGGGAGGAGGGGGACAGAGAGGCAGGGTCTGAGAGACAGGAGGACGGGTGGGCGGACTCACCTCGCGGGACGGGACGAAGCGGCGGCCGGGGCCCAGCGGAGCGGAACGGCAGCACTGACACGCGGAGGCGGACACGCCGGCCCTGAAGCTGCCGGCGGCGGAACAGGCGGGGCCGCTTCGCCCATTGGCCGGGCACACGAGAGGGGAAAGGTCGGCGGAGGGAGGAGGGCGGAGCGGGGCGGCTTCCTAGTGCTGACAGGCAGCAGCTTGCTGAGCTCGCATAGCCACCAACCAGTACGGGTTATCCTCCTGACAGGATGAAACAGGCATCCTCCTCCCAGAGAACTCAGCAAAGAGTCAAAGAAATGGGCTGGTTAACAAATAAAAACAAAAGACGACCTTGGTTTCACGTATCAGGCAGCCCAAGCCTGAGGAGTCAGAGGCTCAGCAGGAGGTGGGAGAAGAGCCTGCAGGCCCCAGCCCTACCTTCCTGCAATGGAGCATTGAGCACTGAGTGGTTTGTGCAGCACGGCCTGCCAAAATGGGCTGGGCAAGGCAGAAAGAAGCAAAAGGGATGTGCAAGATGTTACGGTTGTGCTAGAAAAATTACCTCCACGCAGGGGTCCCATTTAACCTGTAAACAGGAGTTTAGTCTATAATGAGTGATCATTAGTATAATAATCCACGTCTTCGCTGCTTCAGCAATGACTCTACAGAATCAGCTCCACTGTTCCTATGAAGGAGAATGCAGGAATACAGAGACCCTTCAACCTCCAGATGCAGGACTGGATGTGACCCTCTGCTCAGTTCTGGGAAGAAGAGGATGACTTTCAAAGTCAGTATTTCTACAGGGCATAAGGCAACACAGCCTGGATACTTCATTCTTATAACTACCAGAGTAGCTCCAAAGAATTTTTCAATTTTCTCTTTCAAAGAAACAAATATATAATTTTAATCTGAGAATGCACTGAAGGTGGTTAACTACCTACAAGAGACATCAAGACCACTAATTCCCCAATCAAATTACTTTGATTGCATCATTTTCTGAGCATAAAAAAAGGAAGATTTGAAAATGATTCCATAATAATTAGACTCAGGCTGCATTATATGCCCAGATCATTATTTTCTTGGGTCATACATCTTTGTTCGTGTTGTCTTCAGACACTTAGAGGAATGCAAATATTTACCTTAGCTGCACGTGTAGTTTTAGTGGGTTTTTAAAACTATTTTAACCAAAGAACAATTCATTTTTCACAGAATCACAGAATGACCCGGGTTGGAAGGGACCTCAAGGATAATGTAGTTCCAACCCCCCTGCCTGGCAGGGCCACCAAACATACACCTTTACTAGATCAGGTTGCCCAGGGCCCCGTCCAACCTGGCCTTGAACACCTCCAAGGACGGGGCATCCACAACCTCCCTGGGCAGCCTGTTCCAGGGCCTAACCACTCTCTTAATGAAGAACTTCCCCCTAACATCCAACCTAAATCTTCCCTCTTTTAACTTAAAACCATTTCCCCTAGTCCTGCTATTGTCAGCCCTTTCGAAGCGTTTACTCCCCTCCTGGGATTTTTCATCTAACTTCATCTAATTTCTGTTAAAACAGCATGCCAAAAATAAATAAATCAGCAAGAAAACAACAGTTCTCTCAGCCTAAATTGGATCTGTCAAAAGATGTCATGCCGTTATCTAGGATGTCCTCCCATAGAGGCTTCTTTGTCAAATGTGATCTCCAAAAGCTTTCTGGGGTGATTTCTGCTTGTAAGTGAATGGTGAGCAAGACCCTTCTGGAAATAATGTGAGTGAAAGGTAAACATTGAGGTGCAAAGAGAAATCCTGTTCATTGCAAGTAGAGGTGGGGGTTCACTTTTCCTGGTTGCCTTCTTCCTGACCCAACAATCCTGCACTGGAGAAGGCAATGGTAAGGTAGAACACCCAGCATCCATGGATATGCAGCGCACATCAACATCCCTTTTGGATGGAAGGAGCACTGAGAAACAGGCATACTGATACAATCTTGTTTGTGCTTATTTACATTAATAAAGGTGGCAAATGCTCAAGAGGAGCCCAACAAGAATGCATGAGGATTTATTTACAACTATTCATATGGTAACTTAATAAATAACAAGGTAACCCTCTTCAGAGTACCCATCTGGAAACACAGCAGAGAATTCAAGGGGAAGAAAAAAAAAAAGAGGGTGCATTTAGAAACCATTAATAAATAAATAAATAAATTGTGGAAAGTCACAGAATTCAGACCAAGGCTTTTAATTTAAAGACATTTTCTCCAACTCAGGCTCTCTGTTCCTCTGAACCATTACAGACAGAGACCATCAAGTGTTTGCCTGCTAAGAAAATTGAAGGAGAGAAGACTGTAAAAACTGTTCTTACGACACGTCCTATTTTAAGTCCGCAAGATTAAATTCTCAGAACTTGAAAAACACCAGAGTGAAGGAGTCAAGGTGAGAGTATCATCAGATTATATATCATCTAGGTCACAATAAGAGGAATATAATCTTGAACATGAGAAAAAAGAATGTAGGAAAGGAGACTGTTTCCCTGTTTTCATATGTAATGTAGAATTAGATACCAAAAATAATTTTTAAAAAAAGTTACAACTTATTTCCTTCCTGATTAACAAAAGATTTTGTTACACTCTGACTGACAAGAAGACTATTGTATCCACTCAGAGCTTTCCTATTAGTATAATGATAACCACCAATAGTCTGTTCTTGCTGGTAACACGCCTTCACATTCACAAATAAAACTTTTTGGTAAACAAAATGAGCATATTGGTTTTTTTCAGCATGGAATAAATACATCTTGGTTTCCCACCCTTCTAAAGATCTAGACAGTGCACTCTTCCCATACTATTCTGTGTCCTGAAAGTGGGGTCATGCAAAGCTATTTCATTGCAAAAAATGAAGATTGAATTCACCTAGCTTGAGTTATAAAGACCACAAACATCCCGAAAGGCTCCACAGGAGAAACACTTCCATTAAATACATTTCCTCACCCTCCTAATGTTTTGTCAGTCAATTTTGCTGTCCATCCTTTTAATTTAGGCGTATCTGTCAAAAGATAAACATTTTGACCATCTCCTTAAAACAAAAATAATTTACTTAGATGAATATTTGTGTGTGACAAGAAGGTTGCTATTTACCTAGTAGCCAGTTAAGCTTAACTTTTATTTATTCTTCTCATGAGCACAATACAGGTATCTGCAGTTTGCTATGTGAAGGAATGTATTTAGAATGTGTAAATAATTTCTATGTGTGTACATATTTATATATATATATAGAGAGAGAGAGAGAGAGAAAGAGAGAGAGAGCCTGCAGCATGTGTAATTCTGATTTTAGATATCTGAGAAAACAGCTGAAATCTGGAAGAGGAAAACACTATTGTTAAGATCTTGATCACTTCTGCTGCCCCTACTCCAGTGTGTTTAATACAGGACAAAAACCAGTGCTGTGCATCCAAGAGCTGTGCAGGATTTAATACAGTTTAACTTATGCTCTTCATACCTCATCATGCAATTAACTGTAACAATTCCTGCTATTCATCTCAGCTTCCACACCTAAATTACCATTAGGCATGGCCACTTCACTACAGGTAAAGGATTTTAAAGCATTTGATTCCATCCACTAGAAACCCTCTCTTGGCAATGTAAAACTTCACCCAACATATCCTTATTTTTGAGTTGCACCTGGAGTCACAGTTTGCCTTACTTGGTTGAACGTTTCTATCCAGATCTATCATAAAGGTGAAAAATCTCACTTCAAACTGGCCAACATAGCTTATACCATAATGACTCTAACTGATACTTGAAATATATTCTGTAAGTTTAACAGAAAAAAGCACCTAGAATGCAATTATGTCAGCTTAACTCTCCAACACAAACATACTGCCAAAATATAGCTTACTGTACAGCCTGAATGTGTGCAGAAGTCAAACAGCCCTAGAGCAACTCTACCCGATTAAAAACAATATTTAAGGCAGAGTAATAAAACAAACACCTTGTGGTTTGTGCCACCAACATACTCTTTGCTTTCTTCTTCCCAGAACATATATTTACTGCAAAGCCACCGTTAACTGCAAAAATAAGTGGTTTTGGAGAACTGAAGGAATAAACACAGAGCCCTTGATCCTCGCTGTGACTGGGCAATGTTCAGCGCAACCCAGGGGGTTAGAAGAACAAAGTTGCTTTTCCACATCAGCAACCCAGGGTTGCCTGGGTCCTTGCCACTGGGAGGCAACAGGACAGCCCTGAAAAGAAATGCTGCCCAAGGGCACAGTTAAACTAAATGCTGTTCTGCAGAATTTAAGGGCTCTCATCGTCCAGCTGAACAGTACTTTTATACAACGTTTTAAAACACTAGGCTTGGTAGGATTCGATAGGTTGTTGTTGCTTTGTTTTTTTTCTTTAAAGTGTATATTCATCCAAGTCCATAGAGAATCTAGCCTTATACCATCATCCATATTCATGAATTTATACTATCCTTTGCAACTTGTATTTATTCATTCTCACTCCTCTTGCTTAAGGATTGGCAGAATGTAGGAGATAGTCAACGATGTTAGCACTGCTCCACAGCTGGTCACTGCGGTGGCAGAAAGTACCTCTTACCACTTTCTGCAATGCCACAGACTTAAATGGCTCAGAAGCATAAGTCTGATCCACCACATTAACATTTTAGTCCTAGACTATGAGTCTGGATATTTCAGCCAAATTTTGTAACTTCGGCATGGATGATGAGGCTAACAGGTATAATAAGTACTGAGATTTCCATGCTGAGAGGTGGGTGCTAAAGACAGATTTGATCCCAGACAAAGAGGCAGCGTAAAAGCAAGTACCAACCTAAAATAAAAACACTTCTGTGATTTCTACTACTAAAAACAGAGGAAGGTATTTTAAATTTGGACTGATCATGCAGTACTGTCTAAGAGACTTATTCCAGGCTTTACAGATTCTAGGACCATCCTAGCATAGCCCTTTTTTTCTCCTTTCTACAAATGAAACCCTAAGACCTGAAAAGGCTGCTAGAAAGATACAGTAGTGATCTACAAGAAAGCTTAGACCCCATGTTACTTAGTGCTGGGGGTGACTGTACTGAAAAGTAAATCATACTCAGAAGTTGAACTATGGAACACATCACGAATGTTCTTATGCCCTAGAACAGGAACAGAAAATGTCTTTGCAAACTGGCCTAACTCCACTCTCCTTGAATGGACTTAGCTGCAAGCAGTTAAGAGACCAGACTAAATGCCAAAGCTGATATTGGCTTTGGTTACTATGCTGTGACGTCCAATTCATACCTCACCCAAAAAGTCAAGTTTAGAAACAAGTTGTAGAGAAAAAAAGACAACATTCTCTACAGTACAAAAATGTTCTGATAGATCTGGATTATTGACCTCAAAAATGTCCTATCAGAAAAAGCCACAGATCTCACTCCGGGCCTACCATAATGCATATTAAGCTACTTCCCAGGCTGGTAGTCTATTTTAATGAAAGAACAGGCTGATAGAGCTACCTGGAAAACCTCAAAGCAAAATGAAAACTGCACATTTTTGCACACTATGTCTAATTTGCAAAATGATGAAAAATGGAAACAAAACTATGAAGATCACCATGCAGGGATTTTTAATTTAACATGCTTATTACTTTTTGCAACCTAAAGTGTTCCAATAAAACTAATTATTACCTTAATACTATTCATTTACTTTTCTAGAGCCTGGGAAAAATGTTACTCACAGAAAGTTTGAAAACATCATTCACAAAATACTAGAAATTTCCTTATGCTCTGGTAAAAGCTGCAGCCTGCAGCACAGCTACATTTCAGCATTCAAAAGAGGACCTCTTAGCTACTTCATAACTTCTTCTGTGACATTCTATTCCAGAACACAGAAATATGAGTATAAATTGCAACCTTAATTTATGAATTAAACATAGGCACCCAGGTATTCCCCACACTTGACAAAGACCTGCATAAACCAACAGTAAAATCCTTCCAGCTGACCTACTTAGTTCACCTCCAAGGTCTGAAGGAAACAATGTGTATCTACGTACTATTGGCAGATGCAGCACAAATCAAAAATGCACAGCAATTGCAAAGCTATTAGCAGACTCACTATTCTGATTTTCTGTGGATACAACCACAGCATGATTTAAGCATGCATGCTTGCATACAGGTTTCACAAAGTATTTTATGCCTTAAAGACGACAGAGAGATTTTCAACCAGAGTTTAGTTATGGTCTGTTGCTTGCAGTGCCTCTGTACCAAAGAAAAATAAGAGCATGGCCTTCCACAAAGTGCTGTTCTTTTGCCACATCTGATCTATGTCTTTATATGCATTTATACAGACATTTTATTCACCTATTTCATGATTAAAGGGAAACTTTGCCTTGGGAAGTAGCTTTATTGCTTCACACAGATAATCATGCCTTTACTACAGGGTAACAAGGGTCAGCATATTCACAGCCAGGGCAGTACAAGCCTTGGAGTGGAAGCAACAGCTGCTGTGGGGCTGAGGGAAGGCACCGAGATAACACCAATAACCTACTATGAGAGGAAGGGAAAGTGTGCAGCCACTTCTGTGTTAGATGGAAAACCTTTAGCAGGTTGATTTTTTATATAAGGGAAACCGCCAAATTGATTGGGTCTCTATGATGCTGAGAGTCAGCCTCAGACACAGAGTGCCTCAGGAAGAACAGTGTTTGTCAAGAGAGGCACTCACCTGCTCAGCTTCTAGCTAAGGGAGATCCTATGCTTGACACGTGGTTACAGTTAAAGATTAATACCTGGAGATACATAAGATTCATTTAAGACATAAATAGATAATTAGATATAAAAAACACTCATGTTACTATTTTAAACATCTTGTCTATAAACTATGGATTAAACATATATATGCAGTTGTAATTAATCTCAGTACAGTTCATCTGTAAGATATATGCTGTGATTGTTTATTGTGTTTCTTGTAATAATGCCTTTTGTGAGTTCCCTTCATATTTATGAAGGTCTTGTGATCCAATCTCCAACCTATTTAAAAGAAAATGCTTTCCGTGCCATTTTGCACTCCTGGTCGTTTGGAGTTCTATTTCAGCTTCATTAATATTGATGCAACTTGTCGCTCTATTCGTTCTCGGCAGATTCTTCAAAATTAATCTTTAGCATTTGTGGTGATTTGTTTCTGTTTTGCACTACATCCCTGAGTCCAGCTCTCCTCTAGTTAATTTTGTTTTCTTTATTTTTATCCACTTGCTATGACTGTTCTACTACTTGTGCCACTGTGGCGTGTCAGTCCTTTATGGGATCCCCGTTTCGTCTCTGCCTTTCACTGTGATTTTCCATCATTATGGTCCTCTTGAATAAGAATGTAGCCCTTGTTTCTGACAAAGTCCATGTTCCTTTTCTTTTCTTTCTGTGTGATTTTCCATCATTACAGTTCTTAAATTTCTTGAATAATGATATATACTATGAACAAATGGATGGAGCAGTAATGGCTTCATCAGTGTTTTCTAAAATGTATCTGCAGCTTTTAGAGCATATGGTGCTACAGCAGAAGCTGTGCCATGTTTGTAAAAGCACTATTTTTTAAAGTGTATTTTGTAGTCTATTGATGACTATGCCATGCTGCATTCATAATTTGCCTTCTTTCTAATATTAGCTGATACTTAGGATAGTGGTTCCAAAATGATCTTGGAGTTGAGCAGCAAATATTAGCTCTGAACATCTTGAATAAAATGGTGAAAACATAATCACTCAGTGATGTTTACAGTAATATCACCGCTTTATAGAAACATCAGTATTTTCTAGACTTTTCTTTTTACATGCATTAATAGATTTCACAATCCTTGTTGAAATAAGTCAAGGTTCTAATTTGAAATGGTGCATCATAATGAACAAATGGTCATAATAAATGCTCGAAAAATCTATCTGCAAAAAATACAAGTGATAAGTGAAGTGTTTTACTCAGTACTTTGGTACTAATCAGCTTCATTTGAGTAGTGGCAAATCTCTAATGGAAACCAAAATTGTGAAAACTGTTAGAACCCTAAAAAAAACAATAGAAATCTTTAATATGTCATGCAAGTTTGGTGACACCAACCAGGAGCAGCCAAAAGTCCAGAAATTGCCAGAACTGCAGTGCATGCCAGCAGGCCCCATAGCGGCTTAGCCCAAATGTACAGCTAAGAACACTCATATGCCTCTCTCATCTTATCTTCCAAAGAATCAGCCCTAATCCCTCTTAGTTTCAGAGATGCACTGGCAAAACTAGTATTTGAAAAACAGAAAAGAAAAAAAGGCTCACAGTATACATTAAAAAAAAATAAAATGCAGTTTAAAAAATTAAGAAAATGAAAGCCTAAGAATTTTGCTTCAGTGTCCATTATAGGCTCACACATTCATTGCTTATTTCACTGGAAAAAGCCATAAATACAGATGACTTCCCAGGAAAATCTTAGCTAATGTAAACCATCTCCACAACAGGTATCTTCATGTTGACTCATAACTCCTACACTACCCCAGAAGTAGTACAGGTTACTTTATAAAGGCATCTGACAATCAAGGAAGATGTCCAGCCACGGAAAGTCCACCCCAACACAATCAACAACAATCAACACTTACCCTCTCAGTATTTTCTTGTAGGACACCATCAATGATATTCTGCACGTATCTTCCACATATTTTTGAGCTGACATCGTGAATGATGGTCAACAGTTCTAGCATTAACCTCACTGCTTCAATAACAAGGAACTAAGTAACCTCTGCAACACTGAAACCGAAGAACAGGTACAAGCCCTGCCAAAGCACCAGCTGTGCTAGCCACAAAAAAAATATCCTAAATGATCAGAGACAGTAAAGCACTTGATAAGAAACACATTATGTATCTGTATAGATGACTCTCAGCCATCTCCACAACCTGTACCTGGAAGGATGAACGGCAGAGCAGTCAGCATAAAGCATTAGGTGCCCAAGCCTGGAAGAGGAATAAGGTAATTTAAGGACATGACCTAAGCTCTCACCTGCACTTGTTGCACTTCACACTTCTTTAAATTTCTTCTACCCAGCTGAGAAGCATCAAGCTGTTTTAGAAACACCCCTAGCAAGGGCTTCTGAGGAACAGATAGTGCTGAAGGACTTTTCAGTACCTTCAGGCCTTGAAAAAGAAAGATCTGGGAAGCAGCCTAAGACATTCAAAATGTTTAAATGTGGGGAGAATCACAAACAACAGTGTCTCCGAAACACAAACATGATCTGCTTTTGTTTTTAATTGCTAACTACACAATCAACAAACATACAGTTAAAGAGATGTACTATTTTACAGGTATCATAGTTAGAAAGATTATCCTGACAGAATGAGACAATCAAAAATAAATGAAATACTCATCTGTCTCATTGGCTCACAGTAGCAAACTCCATATGGACAAATCTCCAACCAGAAACCTTTCCCTGGTGACGGTCAGCCCTTAAATGAGGTCTAGGAGAGGTGCAGCCAGGCTCCACCCCTTCCCAGCACACATCTGAATTGCCTTCACCTGTGCTCCTGTGGCTGATTCAGCCTTTGCCTCAGGTGATCAATCACTGGTTCAGGCTGTGATTCAACAGTACACACACACTAACAAAGCATCCAGGGTGTCAAGCAAACAAATCACTAAACCTGAACTTGCCTGGACCCAGCTGTGTGAGTCCCACACTGAAAGAAGGGTTTGGTTGGGAAGCTTTGCCGGTTTGGTCAATGAGCCATCAGAGGAATAAATGATGCTGGAATGAGGCTGTCTCAGGCTTTGATCCTCCTTCCTGCACCTGATCTGCCCACATGCACAAGTAAAAAGTTACCCGCGCAAATTAAATATTGCACCTAAAATAAAATGTCCTGATTCCAAAAGCCCTAAATACTATTTCTTGTGGATATTCTCTAAAATTGTCTGTGATTAAGAAGCTTGAGGGACTCATGCTGAGATTAAAAATAGCGATCTGAAGTATCAAAACACAAAAAAGTCACATTTCTGCTCATAAAATCTTCTGTGAAATTCTTCATAACATTATCTCTGTGATGGGGTGAATGACCTCTGAAAAAGAAGTTCTGTTACTAGGCCTGAAGTTAGATTCCAGTCAGTAGATAATAATTCCCTTACACATCAGGACATTTGCTTACAAGGCCTTTATTTATCACATACCTTTTGTTTTCACTTCATCCAGCTTCAATTCTTCTGACTGAGACTAAATGGAGACCATTTTAAATTGTGTTACCAACAACTGCAAAATAATCCTCACAATTCAGTAATACCAGCCCAGGAATACTCACAATTAAACAATTTGCAAATGTGGGCTAGATATAATTAGCGCGGCTTGATGAATGAGCACTTCTCTTTGCATTTTTAACAGTCATTGCTATGTTGATCTGACGACAGAATTGTTTTAACATCAATGTCCATTTTAGACTGTACAGCACAGCTGAAAGCATGTTCATATTTTACCCAGTATGCCCGTGGGGTACACTCATGAAACACGAAGCATTGCTGAAGGAGCATCCCTGCAGCCACAGCATCAGAGGAAAGGCTTTGGCACAAGCAGAGACAACAGTTGAACAGATTTCTGCATTAGGGTTTAACTGACTTAGTATAACTCTTTCCCCTCAGCTCAGATGCTGGTGTGCTTCCATTCCTGCCCTCCTGGCTGGCCATGTGGAACTCATACTCTTCTGGCACATGTTAGATTTCATACTTCATATTATTTAAATACCACAGCACTGTGTGTTATTAATCAAAATCTAAATATTTTGGAGCTGTTTGTTAAACAGTTTTCTAGCATCAAAACCTTACGAAATCACACTCTGAGACACAAAGCTGCCTTGAAGCTCTTCAGGGAGAACTTCAAAGAGTAACCCCTCCGCAGAGGTCACCTCACCAGAGTCAGCCCTATAAACACAACGGAACACTTTTTTGTTTTAAAAGTTAGCAAGAACAAAATGCTATGTAATTGTTCTAAATTGTCAGACTATTTCAAAAGTCACATTAAGATAGTCAAGTACTATGATGAGACTTGTCTTATAACTTTTGACATGCGTAAGCTATAAAGCATGTCTATTATTAATTTCAGAAATCGTTTTGGATACCTACACTGAATTAAACTGTCACATTTGAAGTAATTATTAAGCAAGATTATAGGCCCTGCTCCAGAGTTCAAATAGTGCCCATTTTGAAAGTTCTCTGGGTAGTTAAGAACAACCTACAATGACTTTGTCATACTGGACCATGTTATGAAAGCTCTTTTTGTTTCAAGCTTGTCTTCTCAATGCCCCCTTGCAACAGGGGGGTGCGAAAGCAAGAGATAGATGCTGTTGATGCATTTAATACACGGACACTCTTAACAACATGGGATGTAATAAAGGCGCGTGTAGTACCTCACACCCCATTTACAAACTGCAGATGTGTTGTCTTCATGAAACAATGTCAGACTGAACAACCCGGCTGCAGCAAAGGAAATCCAACAGGCAGCTGTGGGGATGAACATCATCCACATCACCCATTGCATTGCAAAACCCTGTAGCAACGCTTCAGCCTTTTTGTGCGTAGGATCAATGAGTTTTCCCTCAGCCCATCACATCTCTGCTGCTGAACCAAAAAGAGAACCTTGAGCAGACATGCCAGCTCCGGACCTTACTTACATGGGAGAAATTCTCCCAACAGGTATCAAATCCTTGTCTGATGGCAAATGATCATCTCTGAATCCCATCCTTACTGATATCTGCTCTGTGAGGATAGGAAACAAAACAACACAACATGTTCTATAACGCTCAAATTGTCCTTACCAAACAGAACTTCTGCTAGACTGGTGAGTGACTTGTGACAGCAGGAGACATCAGCACTGGCCTCACCAATAGAAGTCACTGCAGTTAATGGAAGCTATTATGGAAGAATTCTGGCAAGAATATATATATATTCTTATATATATATGTACATATATATATATTTTTTTTCCCAAACAGGAAAAAAAAAAATAAAATTAAATTAAAAGAAGACTATGTTACGTTGTTATGGCAACAGCTATTTGAAAAATACTGTAACAAAAGGCAACTGAGTATCAAACTACCAAGCCGCTAGTTTGACTATTTGGTTTTCCTCTCAAGCAGCTAATCTGTAGAGATTCCCTCCCTCTTCCTTTTGCAGCCACAAGTGTGCATGCACAGGTAAGAGCCCATCTGTAAACAGTTTGTGTCCACAGCATTTCAGCCCTGGAGCTGCACAACTCCAGGTTTGCCACATTTCTACATTTGACTGGAAGAACATCCAGCATTAAATGGGCTGAATGCCTCACTCACATAGCAATAAAACCACATTTTGTAGCATTTCCAGCCTGTGTGTTTGGCACACAGCAGTATTCTGGGACTCCTACTACTTTGCAGAACCCTGCTGGTCTCTCTGCAGGTGCCGCACCTCCTCCTTGGATCATACTGTTGTCACTTCCACACCCTCTGGGAACCAGCACCTCCTCAGCTGCTGGCAAAACTGGGACCCAAAACACCCAAGGGCTTGGCCAAATTTCCTCCCAACTGCATGATATACAAGGTAAGTACCACACAGGTATTGTGAACATCACATTTCTTAACACAGAGGTGAGAACTCGCCTTTCACTTCGCTGCTTTCAGTCATTCTGAAGTGCTCAACAGCCTGCCTTCGCGCTGACTGCCATTCTAATGAGATTAGCCAAGACATTTTATCTAACAGGATTACAAATCAGGGGGCAGGACAACAAAGATGTTGGCTTCCAGCTGTTCTGCTGTAACTGAGAATTTTGAAGATGCATCCTTTTTTAAACAGACAACTGTTTGTCAGCATCAACACTGAAAAACATTCATGTTCATGTGCAATAAAAGCCCTAAGGAATATTAAAAGTAGCAAAAAACAAACAAACAAACAAAAAAAAAAAACCCACACTCAACTTATCTTGCATCTGTTTCCTGCAATCGTTCATACATCTCTATGGGACTGAGTTTGGAAATGGAACGCATTTTCAAACCCACCCAAACATCCCTTGAGTATTTCAGACATTCCAGTCAAAGCGATTCTTTAATGTGGGACCTACTTACCACATTTGTTTTACATTAGAAGATGCTGTATAGCTTGTTTACATTTGGAAAAGTCAGTGGAGAGAAATTTCAGTAAGTGTTCTGAGAGAAAGATTGCACCGTTACTGTAGCAAGGACAATTATGGACAGACACAAGTAATAGCTGTTTTGAAAATGTTAGGAGCATTACTGTGGATAATAGACATCCTTTTCTTATCATTACCCTTCCCGGAGTTTCATTTCCATTGGTGCTGTCTGCTTAGATTGCTTAAGACAGCATAGTCTTCTCATTTACGTTACGGTAACAAAAAGTTGACTGCCAGGCTGTCCCAGACAGAGTTCATCTGTACAAAGGTCTGAAACTGTGAGGGAATACCTAAAATATCAGACATGTCCAATAACTGGTGCTGTGGCAAATTATCGCCTCTTCCAGGTCAGAAAGGCCAAAATAATTTCCAGCTCTATTTTCCTAAAAGCCATTTTCATTTAATCTGTTCTTTACAAATGGTAAATTTAATGAGAACTTCAGGAATAACTCGAACTAAAATTAAGAAAACCCTTGATATATATGTATTCAATCCAAATGTATTTTAGTAAGCAACAACCTGGCCACTATTGAAATACTTCTCAAGGACTATTGAAATAATAGGCATGTTCGCAAAGGAAACCTGCTTCCTTTTAAAGTGACTGTATGCATTATTTCAGCTTCTTCTGATAATAGCGCATTTAATGCCGAGGCCAAGATGCAGTCAATCTTTTTCACTGGAAGAAAGTGTTGTATGGTACCTGCAGGCTTGTGTTCACCTGGCAGCTCCAATCTCTGCAACACCCCAGGTCCAGCCTCGCCATTCTGCTCCTGTCTGCTCGGGGCTACCAGCACAGGAGGTGGCAGTGGGGCAAGGGGACTCTGCAGCTCTGGCTCTGAAGAGACACAGAGCTGTGCTAGACTCAGTGACCGATGTCCTCCACAATTACACACACACTGTATCCTTCATAGTTGGCTTAAGTGACTGAGGAATGCATCTGTGTTGCCCTCTTTATTGATCAAAAGCAGCACCTTATTTACCTTGACGATAAGCGTGGAGATCTGTAAAAGTTCACTTAATCACAATCAGAAGACCAATAATTGAATGGCAATGCATCCCAGATGGAAGGAAAGTGGTGGAAGCAGCATGTGAGGAAACATAAGCTGTTTTTCCACAATAAATGCTTAGGGTAAGGCTTACAGAAAGCACTCTGAGTAAGCAGAGATACCTGAAGGAGAGGAAGGCCAGAGCCTTTCCTGTGAAGGCTGGCACAGTGATGCCAGTGAATAGTGTCAGTGCTGTAAGAACAGCTTGGAAATCAGACTGTGAAGTGGCTGTACCTTGTGCTGTGCAATAAAAGTCATAGCCCTCGAGAGGACTGGACACTTCCCTTGTTTTTTTCTTTGTCCCAATATTGATGCGGTCTGTCTACCTCCTGGCAGCAAATGACATGGTAAACCAATGATTTCTGATGAGTGTGTAGCAATTTCTGGAGACCAGAACATAGAAAACAGTAGTGCAGATTGTTACTGGAGCACCTCCGGTATCTGCGATCTTAAATGAATAATGTTCACTTGTGGGATATCTCAGAAGAGATTTCCATCTGAAGGAAGCCTGTTGGTGTCCTTTTGCCCCGATAAGCAGCACTGCAGTTGTGCAGGTGCCACCTGAGTGCAGCTGTGCTGGCCGGCTCCATAAGCCCGTAAGCACATCCTCTCAGAAGCCTGAGCGCACAGGCAGGGACTCACCCAGCCCTTGGGGCTATGGAGAACACTCATGTTGCAGCACAAAGCACGGCAGAAAAAAAAAAAAGTTGAGTGAGAAGTAAGAAAAGGACAAACAGTTCAACTCTGTGCTAACGGCAATGCACAGTCCCACCGTTTCTGATGGGAGCTGCACACCCCAGCAACCCACTCCTAGAGGCCTTCCCCAGGTGCGGCTCGCTGCCTCCTGGCGGGTGGCACAGGTAGCCCACAGGTGCTCCAGTGATGCCGTTTGGGGTCAGGGTCTCTGGACACCGAGGAGGCCACGCTGCTCCCTTCACTCTGCATGTGGCATGTCCCAGCTTAGCCCTGAGCTTTGTCAAACAATTGGGTAACGTGCTGCTTTCCTCCCTGCATCACAGACCAGGGCTCATTCGGGCAGCAGCAGGAGCGCCCTTACTGCCTTCGTTCCCTCGGGTACGAGATGAATTCATCTCTCATGAAAACAGACACCTCCCCCTCCCCTGTGCCCGAAACATCGAGCCGCATCCCTCGGCCAGCTGAGAACACGGTGTGGGCACCTCTCAGGCCGGAGATGCTGAGGCTGTCTCTGTGAGCACAAGTTTCCTAAACAAATCGCTTTTGTTGCTCAGAGCAGTGATGAATGGACACGCAGGGCCAGGTTGGTCGCCAGAGCAGTACAATGGATGTAAAAAGGTTTTTTTCTTTACCATATAAATCACTCACATTGTTTAAGGTACATTGATCAATCTAATGGCTTGTAATAGGCTCCTAATTGCCACTAGGAAAGTACCGCAAGCTCGCATCTGAACGTGAAATGGTTCGTGAGCAGCGCTGGATTCACCTAAAGTTGCAGCGCGGTGATTGCGGCCGGGAGGGAGCACGGCCACAGCCTTCCCCGGCCGCATCCCAGGGCAGGGACGGGACCCGTCCCCAGCAGCCATTCATTAGCGAGCGAAGCCAGCGCCGGGATTTATTGGTCATCGCGGACCGAGGAGAACTTTGCAGCGTCAATCATCCTGTCTATTACGTGCCCGCATATCTCTATCCGCAGATAGACAGCTCGCTTCATCACCAGCAACACTCTGAGTCATGCCTCGCTAAAAACGCCGCGGCAGAAAGCCGGGACGGAGTGAGGAGCGGGAGGACGGCGGGGACTCGGGCAGGGGCCGCACCGCGGGGCGGGTGCCCGTCGCGCCGTGACCCAGCGGGCGGCCCGAGGGGCGCGCTCCCGAGGCGCGTTCCCGGCGGGCAGGGCTCGCCCAGCAGCGGCCGCGGAGCCCTCGGAGGAAAAGATGGTTCGGAGCACTAAGGAGCTCCAGCTGATTAGAAACGCATTCATTCAAAGGACGCTCGGTGAGCGCCGGCTGCGTTTCAAACCCTCCGCAGCCCGAGCCCGTCGCGTCTGACCGACTTATCGCTACGGCACCGCGAAGCGTGAGGAGCGGGAGAGAGAATCCGAGCGGCGCTCCCCGTGCGGAGCTCCTCAGACTTCCCCACCAAGGCGGAAAAACAAACCCGTGATGCCGCTGAATAATCTCCCCGTAATTGCAGTAATTAAAATCATCCCACAGTCTGCAGTCACCTTCCCTCCCCTGACACAGCCTTCCCTTCAATTGTCACCGCGTCTCGGCGGAGACGAACGGAGCGGGAGAGGCTCCGCACGCACGGCCCGAAACGCACCGAGCGGAGCGACACGGGGCGGGCGGGGCCGTGACAGCGCCGGGAGCACGAGGGGCTGCGGTGCGGGAGGCAGCGCGGTGCGGGAGGCCCGTCCTGGGCTGCGCGCTGCGTAACCAACAGCGCCGGCAGGAACCGCGGCGGTGCCTTAATTTTCATTTAATTGCCGTGATCCGTTCGATCCCGGCGCCCTTTCCCTTGTCATTAGCTAGGAATGATTTCTTTCTGTCTAGAAAGCCGCTCTTCGTCTTTACCCGCAAACGAAAAACTCAACGGAGGAAAGAATGCGGTGGGCTCAACAGGCGCCGGGTCCGTATTCCGGCACCGTCCCTCCATCCTTCCCCCTTCGCTCTCCCCGCTCTGGCAAATCGTGGGGCAGCCTCTCCCGAGCCCAAGTTATTAATTTGAGGCCGGGTCCCCCCGCGCGTGGCTCTGACAACGAGCGGCGGTGCCCGGCCCGAGGAACGCGGAGTGTCATTGAGGGAGGGGGAGAGAGGGAGGGGGAGAGGCGCTTAAAAGAAAGAAGAAGAAGGGAGAAAAAAGGCAGGACTCAATTATGTGCCTGAGCGATGAGCACTTCGCCTTCCCCCTGCCCACGGCCCGCCGCCCGGCACAGGTTACGCAGCTCCCTTCCACTTGGGAGGGCTCGGCCCTCGCCCGACCTCTGCACCCCCGCGTGAAGCCGCGGTCCCCTCCCGGGCACCCGTAGGGCCGCATCGCGCCCAGCCGCAGGGAAATCGATGCCTTTCCAACTATTTGGCGACCCTTTCCCGGGCGCTGCGTTTTTGAGCCGCCTCATCTGACGCTCTCCGATGTGAGCCCGGAGCTTCCAATCGGCGCTACTGAACGAATCGCTCCCGGCCTCAGCCCGGAGCCCGCAACCCGAGCGGGGAGACGAGGCAGCGGGCAACGCCGGGGCCGGGGAGGGGACCGCCGTGATCGGTGGGAGCCGCTCTATCAGCATGAACGGCCGGGGCTTGGCTTTGGTCTTCGCTTTCTTTATTTTTTTTCTCCTTTCTTTCTTTTTAAAGATTTCAGTTGATTTCAACATAATGTATTTATGATGTAAATATATTCCGAAATGGAAACGTCACGGATCAATTGTGAAGGACCCGGATACATCATTTAAAGAAAAAAAAAATAAAAAAAATCAGTTCCAGTTTAGATGAGGTTCTCACCCCACTTTCGCTTCTTAGTCAGATTTGTTTATGCAGAATCGACATTTAATAGTGCTAATTGCACTCCAGTTAAATTGCCCTGATTGCAGTAAGGGAAGCAATTTTCGTGCTCTCCGTCTGGGTTTGGAAGAAATTGTTTTATATTCACCTCTTTATAAAGAAGTGGAGATAAGGCACGGAGCCTTCGCGCAAATTGCACTTAGGGGCTGACTGGCAGCATTCAGGCGCTATAATAGAGCATTATTTGGCCGTTTTGAATAATGTAAAGCGTTCGCTGAAAGCCATTCTCCTGAAAATTGCTTTAACTTTTAAAAGGGTGATGATTCACTCTGAACCGGGCCTTTGTTACGTTGTCATTATCCCCCCAAATGTTTTAACAGTCGGCTCAACACTCGAGCATAACACGCCGATCTTTGTTTAAAAACTCCATTTTTTGGAGCGCGGCACAAAACCCGTCGGATCGCACTTGACCCCCGAAAGCCTTTTAGCGGCGTCCCCCTTTCCCCGGCCCTCAGTGCCGGCCGGGCAAGGAAACGCGGGGCGTCCTCGGATGCCTTCAGTGCGGGCCGGTAGCACCGCGCCGCCCCGCTCCCCGGGTGAGGCGAGCACCTGTTGGCCTCCCCCAGTGCCGAGCCCCGGGAAGGAGAGACGGGGAGCCCTCGGTGCGGTGCTGCGGCGGGGCTCTGCGACGCACGGAAAAAAAACAAAAGCGAGTAGAGAAAAGCGAAACGCCTCGCTAGCCCTCGTTGTCCGATTTGCCCTCGGAGCACCCGCTGCGGGGCTCGGCGCCAGGGCGGAATCGAGGAGACCATTAGCGGCCGTCCACGGGCACGGCCGCGACGGGAAGGAAAAGTTGCCCCCGTCCCTCCGGGAGCCCGCACAGCTCGGGACGCCCCGCGGCTCCGCCGTAACGCACCGAGCCGGGGCTGCCGGCTCCGAGCTCAGCGGGGCTCACGGCGGGGCCGCCCGGGGTTGGCGGGGTCTGACATAACGGACGGGGCGTCCCTCGCTCCTCTCGCACCGAAAGGAACGAACAAAGCGGACACAGCGCGGCCATCCCGCGCAGTCACACCGCGCCGTCCCGCCGCCCGCACCGACGCGGACCCCGTGGCGCAAAGCGACGCGGCTGCGCTCCGCCGGATCCTGCGCACGGCCCCGCTCTGTCCGCCGCCGGCCGCGTCCCGGGGCGGGCAGCACGGCACCGCACGGCACCGCACGGCACCGCATAGCACGGCACAGCACCGCATAGCACATCATAGCACGGCATAGCACGGCACATCATAGCACGGCACGGCGCTAATTGCGGAGCGGTCCCGGCGCGCATCTCTCTCCCCGCGCTCTGACTGGCACGCGCCCCGCGCCCCGGCGCCGGCACCTCCGCGCGCCTGATTGGCTGCGGGGCCGCTCCGGCCCGCTCCGCCCGCGCCCTCATTGGGCGCTGTTGGCAGCCAGCGGTACTTCAAAGCGGGCGCGCCCCGCACTTAGGCAGAGTTTAGCCCCGCCGAGCCGGAGTGTCCTTGGCGCTGCCGGGGCGGCGCGGGCGCGCACCGACCCCCGTCCCGCTCCCGCTCGGCCGCAGCCGCCCAGGGTCGTGCTATGGCTACGTCCATCCTCGGGGTAAGTCGTGGCGGCGCGTTTCCTCGCGGCCGCCGCCTCCGGAAACCCGCGCGGGGCGGCAGCCGGGTCACCCGTCGGGCCGCTCCGGCCGCAGCAACGCGGGGCGGGACGGCGGCCTCGGCTCTATGTCTCGTTTTACTTCTGCGGCTCGTACCGTCACCGACCGAGCCGAGGCGCGTTTCGCTCCGTTTCGGGGCCGGTTTTTACCCCGATCGACCCGTCGTCGGTCCCGCGTCCCAGCCCCGCTCCGCGCTCCCCGCGCCTTCGTGCCGCGCCGTTTCCTCCCGACGCCGCATCGCCGTGCCGGCCCCGACCCGCATCGAGGAGCCCCCGGCGGGTGCCCGACGTGCTCCGGCTCGGCCGGGCCTCGGCCTCCGGGCGCGCGTCGGCGGGGCGGGCTCCTTTCCTCCCGCTCCCGGGTCGGCGGCCGGTGCGCGGGGGCGAGGCTGACGGCGGCTTTGTGTCTGTCCTAGGAGGAGCCGCGGTTCGGAACGACCCCCCTGGCCATGCTGGCCGCCACCTGCAACAAGATCGGCAACACCAGCCCGCTGACCACGCTGCCCGAGTCCAGCGCCTTCGCCAAGGGGGGCTTCCACCCCTGGAAACGCTCGGCGTCCAGCTGCAACCTGGGCTCCGGCCTGTCGGGCTTCGCGGTGGCCACGAGCAGGGGCTCCGGCGGACTGGGCGGCGGCACGGGCGCGGCCAACAGCGCCTTCTGCCTGGCCTCCACCTCGCCCACCTCCTCGGCCTTCAGCAGCGACTACGGCGGGCTCTTCTCCAACTCGGCGGCGGCGGCGGCGGGCGTGTCCCCGCAGGAGCCGGCCGGGCAGTCGGCCTTCATCTCCAAGGTGCACGGCGCGGCGGCCGACGGGCTGTACCCGCGGGTGGGCATGGCGCACCCCTACGAATCCTGGTACAAGTCGGGCTTCCACTCCACGCTGTCGGCCGGCGAGGTGGCCAACGGCGCGGCCTCGCCGTGGTGGGACGTGCACGCCAACCCGGGCTCGTGGCTGGAGGTGCAGAACCCGGCGGGGGGGCTGCAGAGCTCGCTGCACTCGGGCGCCCCCCAGGCCTCGCTGCACTCCCAGCTGGGCACCTACAACCCCGACTTCAGCTCGCTCACCCACTCCGCCTTCAGTTCCACCGGCCTGGGCTCCACGGCCGCCTCGCACCTGCTCTCCACCGGCCAGCACCTGCTCGCTCAGGAGGGCTTCAAGCCCGTGCTGCCCTCCTACACGGACTCCAGCGCGGCGGTGGCGGCGGCCAGCGCCATGATCTCGGGGGCGGCCGCGGCGGCGGCGGGGGGCGGCTCGGCGCGTTCCGCCCGCCGCTACTCGGGCCGCGCCACCTGCGACTGCCCCAACTGCCAGGAGGCCGAGAGGCTGGGGCCGGCCGGGGCCAGCCTGCGGCGCAAGGGGCTGCACAGCTGCCACATCCCGGGCTGCGGCAAGGTGTACGGCAAGACCTCGCACCTGAAGGCGCACCTGCGCTGGCACACGGGCGAGCGGCCCTTCGTCTGCAACTGGCTCTTCTGCGGGAAGCGCTTCACGCGCTCCGACGAGCTGCAGCGGCACCTGCGGACTCACACGGGCGAGAAGCGCTTCGCCTGCCCCGTCTGCAACAAGCGCTTCATGCGCAGCGACCACCTGAGCAAACACATCAAAACGCACAACGGGGGTGGCGGGGGCAAAAAAGGCAGCGACAGCGACACGGACGCCAGCAACCTGGAGACGCCGCGCTCCGAGTCCCCCGACCTCCTCCTGCACGACGGGGCGGCCGCCGCCCGCGGCCCGGGCAAGGAACCCCCGGGCGGACCCGGCGACTCCTAGGGATCGCCGCCCGCAGCGCGGCCCGGCCCGGCCCGGGAGGGACGGCGGCCACCCGACCCCCCGCCCCGAGGGACGCTTCTGCGAGTTTTCGTTTCGTTTCTTATTCCCGTTTCGTTTTTTTTTTCTTCCCCTCCACGTTTCCTTTTTCCCTCTTCTTTCTGTTGAAAGGAAAGCACCCTGGGAGGCTGAAGGTGAGAGAAACTAAGGCGGCAGGCCGAGACGGTTCCTCTGTATCTCATAAGCAGCTGTATAAATAGGGGTCGGAGACGAAAACAAAACCCAACCCGAGTGTGGTCGCTTATTTTTCCCTGTAAATGTGGGTCTGATCGGGGGGTCGGGGGGTTCCTTTTAATTTTATCGGTGAATTCCTGAAATTCAGGGAGCTTTTGGGGGCTTCGGTTACTTTTTTTTTTTTTTTTTTCTGTTTGTTTTTATATATATATCTATATAATTATTTTATTTGAAATTTCTGATGCACTTTGTGGAAGTCAGTATATATGTAAAAGATATTTAAAACGTTGAGTTCACATTTCACTCCAACACACGTAAGTTAAGGTCGCTTAAAGAAATTAAATGCGTTTATCTGTATGGGAAACAAAACAAACAAACAAAAAAAAAAACAACCAACAAAACAAGAATCAAATCTCGACATATTTTCATTTTGGTATTATTAAAGGACTCGGAACCATCCGCTCGCGGCTCTGTCCTTATTGGTGCCCAGGCCGGCGGTGGGGCAGGGGCCAGGGCGGCCCTGGGCTCGCTCAGGGCTGCGGGGCTGGGATGGAGCCGGCTCTCGGTCCTAATCCCGGCTCTCGGCTGCTTGGGGAAGAGCCGCCGTGCGGAGCGGGGCCGCTGCTCGGGTGGTGCCGCCGTTACCGCGGGGGGGAACCTCGGGGGAATAAAGCGCTCGAGTCAATACTCCGGAAAAGACATTTCATGCCTAAATGAAAATCTTGTTAAATGTTATTAATTTTGACTTAGAGCGCGCAGCAGCCCCCTGTGCCTTGTATTCCCTTATTAGGGATTCATGTCTTATCAAATATCTAATTAATCTCCCAGACATCATTTGTTCTGGCCAACTTTATCTCCGCCGGTCCGCGGGGAAAAGCCGGGATACGCTCGGTGACAAAGCTCCCTTGAAGCTCCTTTTAATTGTCCAAATTAACTGCGCCGAATTTGCATGTCAAACGGTAAAGGGCAACCTGAGATAAAATGTAAACGTTTTAAAAGCCCCAAACCGAGCACTCGATTTGATAACGAGGCTTTTTAATGTCCGGGAAGACAACTGCTCCTTTCCTTTTCAAAGCCGGTCGATCTATGCAAATAGCGAATTGGAAATGCTTATGTCCCCATGCAGTCAAATGGTCCTTGCGCGGTATTTGAATATCAGTGGCTCTGCTATTGAAAAGGTTCAAGGATGCTCTCTGACTTCTTTGTGATTACTCAGTGCAGCGTCTTATGCCGAAGAAAAAAAACTCGGGAATAATTAAAGGCCGGGCTAAGGCCTGGGAACACATTTGGGACAGGAATCTCATTTAGGCAGCCTCTTTCAAAATAAGGCACAGTTAAATTGACCAGAAGGCAATTATTGAAATGAAAATTATTTGCACTCCCTTTGTCTCCTGCCCACCAACCCAACAGCCGCGGTATTTCTTCTGCTGCTCTTTTTTTCCCCTCTCTCTTAAAGGCAAATTGTTAAATGAGATAATCGCGCGATTAGAAAGGATAGAAAAAGAGGGGAGAGCAGGAAAAAAAAAAATAGGGGGGGTAAAGAAAGTTAATTTAAGCCGCCCGCTACAGATCGGAGGGACGGCGATATTTTAACCCGCTATAAAATAGTGAACGCTGACAACACGGGGAAACGGATTCTGCTGTCGGCCACCGACCGGAATAAAGACGTCGCCTTAAAGAGAACACGGCGGAGCTGCCGGCCGAGCCCCGCTGCTCCTCCGGACCGAACGGTGCGGGAGGGCTGCGGGTCGGACTACCCGGGAATGCGGCGGGTGCGGGGCGGGAGGAGGTTTTGTTTTCCATTGATAATCAAACACATCAAAGGGAACCATCCGGGTCCGGTTTCTACCAGGCCGGGGTTACAATTCTCAGCTCACTGATCAAGGACCTTTTCGCGTTGCCTTTTGCCCCTTCGGGTCAGAAAACGTCCATCACGGCCGGGCTGCCCCGAAACGAAAGAAGGGAAAAGCTCCGGGTCGCAGCGCCGGTTCGTTTAACCGGGAAAATAGAAAGCATGTCACCTATTTCTGAATAAACGACGCCATTCTTTCGTACATGTCGGCGATAATTATATGGTCTGGGGAACTTTCACACAAAGAAAAACGAAACAAAACCCAACTAAAGGTGCGAGGAGAGCGGAATAAATCTCGTTGCCCTTCTTCCAACCCGCAGCTCCGAAGCACCCGGAGGGAAGAGGAACGGAGGGAGGCGGCTCCGCGCAGCCCATCGCTGCGGGGCTGCTTGGGTTGGGGGGGATAAAAGCAGCGAATGCAACGAGCCCCGTTCACTATAACTGCGCCTTTAGCTGCTGGAACGGAAAGTTTCTCCTCGCTCCGCTCTCAGCCGCCTCCCCCGCCTTTTGTGAGTGTTTATTGGTAGCGCGCATCACTTGAACACCAAATACCCCCTCAAAGGACAACGCTCTTAACACATCGGAAAGAGGGGAGAAGAAATAATAATAATAATAATACTAACGGCAACAGAGGGGGGTGAAAACTCCAGGCTTCGCTTTCCCGACGGCGGAAGACTAAACCTCATTGCGGCGGCTCTCGGGCTCCACCTAATGGCCAAAATCGAGGGTTGCGGGGCGAGGTCGGGGGTCGCCTTGGGCGGTGCGGATTCGCCCGGTGCCCGCCGGCGGGGGACCCCGCCGGCGGGCACCGGGCGAAACCGCACCGCCCTCCGCCTCGGCTTCGTTGTCTCAGCCGGTGTGAGAGCTTTACCGGTGAGATGGGCTAATTACTACGTGGTTGGCGGGGAGCGGAGTCCCTGTCCGCTCTGGGAAGAGACAAAAGTAGAACATTTAAAACTGCCTTTCCGAAGCCGAAAGCTGCCTTTACCTGAACGTCATAATTACAGTAATTATGTACACCCAAATTACATGCTAATTCAATTAGAATCAAATCGTTCTAAATCGGAATCAAATGAGGGAGCGGGAATTAATCAATGACAACATAAATAGAGCTTCCTTCGGGGGGAACTCGAGGTGGCCCCGTCACCTCTGACCTCAGCCCGTGCTTTTTTGAACAATAATAATAATAATAATAAAAAAAAGACGCTCTTACCGTCATCCGTGAAGCGACAGCACCTCCTACAGGTGGGCACCAGAGCCCTGCCACACACACACCCTGCCTTGGGGATGCACATCCCATTGCTTCTTACCCCTTGAATTTTCCTGCTCTGTGCAACATGAAGTTTGCCACACAAATACACCTTTTCCCCTATCACGCTGGCCACCCCAGAGGGACAGACAGCACATTCTTCACAAGGCAACATTCAGTTTCTTTGTATGGGCCTCCCATTCCTTCTCTCTCAGAGCTCTCACACACACATTACCATAGGGATTGTGCACATCTTTAATCCCGGCCACTTCATTAAGAACACTCCGAGCAACCTCAGGCAAAAGCATTCAGAAGAAGGTGACATCTCTTAATGGCTCACCCTTTCAAACTCATTCACACGTGCTTAAAAGATGAGCCAGGTCACTTCCACCATATATTATACTCTGCGAGATACTGAAAAATGGCATGGCAAGTTGAAGGAGTAGAAGTGGACTGGTAATAAAGTGCTGTTTGCCCTGGCAGCGAGGAGGGGAAGGAAGCTCCCCGTCAGCTCAGCAGCACCTTCACCTGCCCACTGATGTATCTCCACCTGAAACAGAAAGCAAAACATCTGCCTTGTGCATTGGGCTCAGAACACGCTGGAGAAGAAGGCAATTCTCAATGCTTTTAAATAATAAGGTATTTTATTACCGGAGTTCATAACGGCGTGTGAACAAACAACAGTCACCAAGAGAAAGAAGTCTGCTCCACAAAAAGCAAGAGGATGGATATTTACATGAGCTTCCTACTACAAACAATGAAACACCCGCAGCAGTTGAGGCAGTAAATATTCTTTTCATGTCTTTGAGAGCTTATCGAACAATAACTTGACATTGTACTGACACTTACCAACGGGGGCTCGAGACGTTTAGATAGCCCTGACCAAGCTGTACGCTGCAGGAGGTCACAAAACGTTGGCTACACACTTATGTGAACTATGTCTCTCTGTTGTTTTAACTCATGAAATTGATCTCTTGCGGGGATCTTAAGGAAAAGAAATGGTGCAGTATAAAACAACAACAACAAGACCAAGCTCTCTACAACATCATGTTTTGAAGTTGGAAGCAGGGGTTTTACTTACAACTATCTCAAACGTTTTGTTACCGTTTCACATACCCCAGGATTCTTCCCTATCGCCTTCTGCTTCCCCTCACTGCTGCAGCAAAACAGAAATGGCCATCGACAGAACTCAGGAGTATCAAATGCCGCTCTGGAATACCTTAAAACTCAGGTATAGGAATTACTGCATGTGCTCATAAGATACCTGCCAACAGGGATATTTACATACAGTAAAAAAAACACCGCGACATTTGTCCTAATTTACAGATATTGTAACATCATAGAAATGACGCTGTTGGCTTTGTTTAGGAAACGCTAGATAAAAGGTTGGAAAACAAAGAGTAATGTGGAACCCAGCCCTTATTACAGGTATTCACTAAGGAGACGTTTTTGTTCGCACCCGTCCCCCACACTATCTCTTTTTTTTCCTCTCTCGGCTTCTGCTTCTGCTCCTTTCTCTGTATTCCACTTTACTGCACTTGTCACCATCATTCTCCCTGTATTTTTTCTCCTTTCTGTCTGTGCTGGGGCTCCTGGTTCCATTCCTCCTGTGACGCTCTCCACCAGGGCTCTGACTCGGGCTTTTTCTTCTTTGCCTTTGCCTGTGACTGCTGTGACTTGCGCAAGGGCTTCTCCCTCTCCTCTCATCCGCGCTCCGGCTCCTGCTATCCCTCTCCTTTCTTTCAGTCTCTCTCTGGTATCTGCTTTTGGACTTTCTTTCCCCCTCACAGGAGTTCCATTTGCTGTTCTCCGCAGAACTATCTTGCTTTAAAAGTCTATACTTCTCCCTATCTTTGTCCTTGTTACCGTGACTACTGGAGAGATCTTCATAAAGTTTTTCCTTCCTAGTCTTCGCTTTTCCTTCTGAATCGCTGCTGCTGGCCTCTGAAAACTTCTCTTTTTTTCTTTTCTTAGAATACATCTTCTTTTGTGCCGCTTTATCTCTGCCGTCGGTCTCACTGCCGCTGCTGCTTCCTGAAGTCTCACTGGAGGATGAGGAAGAGGAGCTCATCTTATGTTTCTTGTGTTTACTTTTGCCTTTTTTCTTTTGCTGCTTTTTCTTCTTCCTGTCTTTCTTTTTCTTTTTCTTCTCCAGACGATCCAATTTCCTTTCATTTTCAAAACAAGAGAGTAACGCAATCAGACTTGTTAACATGCTCGAAATTACAGTCATTGTCTTTTAAAGTTGACGACTTCACTACACAGCAAATACACTATTTTCCATAAAAGCACACTGAATCCCAATCCTCATCCAGCAAAGTATGTTAAAGCGTGTTAAGCTGCTAACCTTGAGCTAAGAGTAGTCAGAAGATGGTTTCTCAATCCCTTCCTTTTAAGAAATAGAGAACAACACTGTGGCCTTACCAGCAGGAACACAGGTAATTAATTGTAGTGCTTCCTTATTGTCAGCCTGCTGGAGACAGTTTGGAACATCACTGCTGCTTTTATTAGTGCACGCTTAGAAGAGATTTTGAAAAGGCAAAAAAAGCAATTAGCCTTCACTGTCGATTAATGATAGAAACTGAAATTTTAAAGCCTACGTCTCAGAGTTCCCCAGGCAAATAATGCTGATATTTTCCCTAATGCCTTCTCTCACAAGCAGGAACATTGATGTCCCAGCCACAATTACACCACCCTGTCATGCACATGCACTGGCTGCCATTTAACTGCTTCTGCAGAAGTTTTCATTACTAAATGCTTGCTGTGCTTATGTGTTTCAGAAAATCAGTGACTGAACGCTGACATTACCTGCAGCCTATTGAAAAGATCCCTTCAGACTCTTAAAATCTAAAGTATCAAACGTTTTCTGAAAACATGAACTCTTATGATCGGTTGTGTTGGGCCAGCAGAAGTTCAAACAAAACACTGTTTCAAATCAATCAAACTACACATACATTCCTTACTTCAAATAAACATAGAATATGACCAATCTTTTCAATGGACGGTTGGTTACATACACAGGTACCATATGAACCTACCTACTCAGTTACCTGCTTCGCAATTTACCTTTCTCCCCTTCTGCTCTCCATGGACACAGCGTGTGGGGTTTTTAATTTAGCCCTAAAAGCTGACTGCAGTTTTAACCAGTGATACCTGTATGGGATCCATTTGGCAGTAGCTCTTACACAATTTCAAGTTATTTCAAGATAATGTTGCAAATGAACAGAGGAAAATACTGCGAGTCACCTGACATATAAAATCAGTAGGTTAGAAGCAAATAACGAAAATGCTGTTAACTTGCTATTAGAAGGACAGAAATACGAGGAGCTCCCTCTGCTGGCTTAGCTGAAGCAGCAATCTATAAACTCTTGACCCTAAGAGTCACCATCCCTGGATGTGTTTAAGAGCCATTTGGATGTGGTGCTCGGAGACATGATTTAGCAGAGGGTTGTTAGAGTTAGGGTACTATGGTTAGGCTGCAGTTGGACTTAATGATCTTCGAGGTCTTTTCCAACCTGAGTAATTCTATGACTCTATGATTCTAAAGCACATCAACACGCCTCAACTGAGACAACAAGTTGCAAGGTCAGGTCCACTTCAACTGTGTGGAATAAAACAGCATACTTGGCCAAGTTGTAAACCAGTAAACAAACATTTAATTCTGGAAGAAAATACTGTCAGCAATGGAGAACAAAACAATATTTTAAAACAGGATTTGGAATCATCCTCAATGAGCCAGTTATTATTTCCGAACCCCGGTTAGATGAGAAACAGGGCACATAGATGAGTATATAGGGCCCATATATACTGCTGGCACAGAGCCCTTCCACATAATACTGCACTTACCTTAGAAGTTTCTGTTTCTGTTTGGTTGACAGTGACTTTAAAAACTCAACTTCTGGATCATCATCTCCTTCGCTTGCAACAAATTCCTACAAGAAAGTAATACAACACTGAGTCCCTGGATAAAGGCAACCTCCCCATTCAGATTACTGTATTAAAAGTGATGCATCTGTGCATGCCTTCTTTTTGCACAGGCACAAGTGTGCTTGCATTACCAAGTCAACTGAAGACTCTTTGGGAAAAGCAACGTACTTGCTGCAAGGAAAAAAACACCCACCCACATTCTGTCTCCAAGCTGAGTAGGTGCTGTAACGTGGGGTTATACAACAGAAGTTATTAGTAACATATGAAAAATCACTGCTAGGGAAAGAAACATTTCTGAAGCAGTTAATAAAAATGAGCCTATTTTGGAGCCCACACAATTCCCCAGGATAAGTCACCTCATTTTTGTCATGCTTGGATGAATAGGTACGATGCCAGTCCTGCTCAAACCCGGAGTAATTTAAGCAAATTACTTTTCTGTCTCAGTTTTGTCATTAGGAAAATGGGT
The DNA here is from genome assembly GCF_054131305.1 of Coturnix japonica. Lineage (NCBI taxonomy): Eukaryota > Metazoa > Chordata > Aves > Galliformes > Phasianidae > Coturnix > Coturnix japonica. The sequence continues at coordinate 18,455,131 of NC_140669.1, forward strand.
ATTAACATATCTACCTTACTGTTGTGCTATTAGCGCTTAAATGCTCATACAGTGTTCTAGCAATGCAAAATACAGTAATCATACAATCTGCATACAGTATTGCAATCAACACAGCATAGCTACTTTATGACCCTCAGATCTTCAAATTATGTACATCTGGTACACTACAGTGCTCCACCGCAATGGTTTTTATTTCAGCCACACTTAGGAGGGGAAATAAAGATTAAAAAGCCCTTCCAAAAAATAAAATAAAATAAAGAAGAAGGAAAAAAACCAACCCAAAACCAAGAAATACCTCACCTAATGTAAGGCTAAAGTACTGGTATCACCTTGCTCCACTTAACCATGCATTACAAAGGCTGCTCCAGAAATACTGCCTCCTATTTTATTATGTTGGCCCATGATGTCAAAGGCAGATGTGGGTGGCGTGGCAGTAGAGGCTGAACCTTCCCACCAACAGTCCATTATATGTTGCTGCCTTGTGACAGATGGCAGCAGAGGGGCAGTCTGACAGAATGGGGCCTGACATGGAAGTGTGCATTGAGCAAAGGTGTGTCACTGAACCCCTCCATACATAAAAAAACTGCATCTTATAACATTCACCGATGCTTGCTCAATGTTTATGGAGATCAAACAGCAGATGTGAGCACAGTGAGCTGGTGGGTGGCGTGTTTCAGCAGTGATGACAGCAACATGAAAGACAAGTCATGTTCCAGATGGCCATGCACAGCTGTCACACCACAACATGAAGAGCATCTCACTCAGTTCATCTGTGTGAACCAGCTAATGGTGGTGACCATGTTGAAAAACAGTGTTTTGTAGCTGAGAATTTGCTTTTTAAAATAGGGTTAACTGTGCTCTTCGTATTTGTTGTTGTTTCAATGGAAATAAATAGCAAGTATTACTTTTGGAGCAACCTACATACATCCAATTGTGGAGACAGAAGGAATTACTGATTGACTGCGGTGTTTCAAGACCAGCTGAGGGCTGTTGTCTGTCTCTAGTTGAAACTTGGTGTCGTGGCATCTTGACTATCCTCCCATAGGTTATCACATAGCAGCTCGCTCAAGTAATGTGTGCAAATTATTCACTTTACATTATTATCAAATTGCCTCTATTTTAAATATATCTTATGCAGTCTAAGTAATGACAATTAAATATTTTCTCCCTCAGAAATAACAGACATAACAATATTCAGTTAAGCAAGAACATCTTTGGCTATAGCAGCCCTGGTAACACTTGGGCAAACATTCATGAGGAGGCCACCATTGCACCACATCTAAGTGTCAAAACCCACAGCCACTCCTTTATGAAAAATCTAATTTCTAGCCACCCAAAGGAGGTATTTAATTTTTTACAGATAGATTTAAAATAAAAAAAAGGTAACTTATGATTCATGGTTGTGACTAAAACAGAGCCGGAAAACACAGTAAGTTTCTGGAGATTTTCCACTGGTGCAGCTATTCGGCTTTCCTATGGATATGCATATTGGAAAACATTAAGTAGCAATTCACAAGCAATCACATTTAGATTTATAGACATTTTCAGCTTACTGGTAAAAAGATCATTACCTGTGATGGATCATTTGCGGTCAAGTTTCTCCCCAGTACATTTTGTTTCAGTGCAAACCCACTGTTTCTCATCTCCGCTATTAGCTCCGAGGGGTGCATTGATGGCCCTGTTCACAAAAATCACAGTTTGAATGTATCATTTATATCTCTCTACCTTTTTTGGACTCCACAGTAGGAATTCAGTTGAAGCTTTGTTAAGTAAAATCACAGCTAAATCAACTCAATAATCTTCTGCTGAGCAAATAATCAGATATGATTTTCTAAAACAGCAGTCTGGAGATTCAGAATAGAAAATAATTGCATTTTTCTTTAAGTACAAGGGGATTCTCTTATGTAACTTTGTCATGTTGAAAACAATATATTTAGGTAAGTGTATTTCTGCTATAGCACAAAAAGCACAGAAAACCTAAAGAAAAAACATAAAACAAGACTTTTAAGAGCCTCTTCTCCCCTAACACAAGGGGAAAACATGTTGCTACTATGCCACTAATAAGGTGTTTTTCATAATTCTTCACACATTTTGGAACTCAAACACAGAAAGTAACCATCATCAGAAACATGGTACGCAGATAGAAAATAAATACAGGGAAAAATCAGTTACGTCCTTCCTCATTCTAGGGCCCTCCAGACATGCTGGGTCTCTGCGCTGTTACTCTAAGTCTACTCACAGCTCTCAGCTCCAAAAGCGTGCAGTGCCTCACATTACTGTAGGTGCTTGGGATTAGGCACAGCAGCTTTGTCTGAACCACACTGGCCTTGCTGTAACTTACATACCCCACACCTGGCTCTTTGGCTTTAACTGAACACTATGATTATCAATATATCACATCATTCCCTGAACAGGCATTTTCTCTTTTCCTGTATAGCACACTATTCACAGAAACAAACAGGCTGATACATTAAGGAAGAATGAAGAAGAGAAAACTTAGGAAATGTTTCAGGATCTCTTGCATTTTTTCCACATCAAAAGCCAATCACGAAAGCACAATGTTACTGGTTTTGGTGTATTTCTGCCCTGCTGATTGCAGTTGTGCTGTAAAGCATTGACCAGCACAAGCAAAGAGGTGGCCTGCTAGAGTGCCTGCTCCCACCAGGATCAGCACAGCCACACACATAACAGACATGCTTAAAAGGAACACAAACAAGGCTAAAGCAAATGTACAGAAGCCTTGCTCCCATATTTATTAATGGCATCAAGGAGATGCATTTGTAGCTCCAACAGCAATGGTTCAGACACAACATAGTACTACGTAACAAGGACAGCTGACATCACTGTTACTCCTGTCTGGTGGACATGGACAAGTTACACCAAACAAACAAACAAGACCTTAAGATTAAAGCGATTTATGAATTCAGTTGTTTCTAATTTGGCCTCCATCAAATAGAATACCTTGCTATTTTTAAGTAGCAATTCCTCAATTTGCCAAGCTTATTTTCTTGAATTTACCTTTTCATTTTTCACAGTTTTTATCTTTTTCACAGCCTTAAGAAATACTGTTTTCAAGCAAATATTTCTCCCTGCTTCTTACTTCTCAGAGTTTTTAATACCTTCACCCTCTCTTATGTTTCATTTAAGGTAGGTTTTAAGGCTTGGTTACCTCCGGGTTGGGACATTAAACCTGAAAACTCAAACCACTCAATGAAGTGTGGAAAGAAGGATTTTAGTCTCCACAAAGTACAACCCAAGCGCAACCTTAGTTTGACAGCTATTGGTGCACCTCTATAATATTCATGCAATTAAATACACAGTAGAGCTGTAAGTAGAATTTTTCTGAAGCCCACGTGAGCATCCATTATGCTGGATTTCACAAGGATATCATGCGAAGACTTCTACAACATATTGCCAGTTTGTTTCTATAACAAAGAGCTCTCCAATTTCTCACTGCACTTTACTGAGATCAATTTAACAGAATCAATTCTGCTTCTATTAAACAACCAGGGGGCAATATAATTCTGGATTTCAATTACTGACCGCCCAGCTTACAGCAGGCTCTCTTACCCCACATTATTACCCCCGCTCTCAGCCCAGAAACAAGAGCTACCTATAGCCAAAACTGTCATTTTCCATCCTGTCTGTACTTTTCACAAAGCCACAAATGCAAAGAGCGCGTGTAATGCTTTGTTGTTGCCAGAATGTTTCCTCTAATGAGCATGGGCAAAGGATTCCTCCTTGTGAGAACAATACTAGCTGTAACACGCCATCCAACAGACCGCCATTAAAATGTCTAAAGCACATTTTTCAAATTACCCAATATTAGCGAACAGGGCATTAAAAACCTTTTTTCATAACAACTGTGATTAAATACCACTTTTTCTACAAGGGTTTCAGTGGCAGTAAGGACAGACCATAATACTGTGATTGCCACTATCACCAAGATAGCACTTTTCCATCTCTCTGCTTGTGTTACATACCCTCGACAGCGTCAGCTCAACTTCCTGATAAAAGCTTTCCCTACTGTCACCAGTACAGATAAACAAACCCATTTATCCTTTGCAATCAATGAAGTTCCTATCTAGATTTTTATTACAGAATACATATGAAAAGCAAAGAGGTAAGAAGCTGTAATGCTTTAACCATCATTCCAACCTGTGGCAGGAGAAAATCACCCTAGCCAGTACATAACTGCTGTCTGAGGACAGCATAGCTGCATGCTACAGTCTCCAAACAGAAACATAAAGGAAACAAACAATGCCCAGTTCTGTTCTGTCTGTAGGCAGAGCACCATAGACCTGCATACACCAGCAAGTTTGCAAACAGCTCTTTCACCTTAAGTAAGTGTTGTAAAACCACACTGCTGGTTGCCTTAGCAAATGATCACAAGAAGGGTGAGTATAGGCTGAAATCAGAATGTGACTTTGCACGGTGGCAGGGAGTACCATTTAGACACAAGGCTTTTTGAGTTTTGCTTTTAAAAGGCAGCCTAACTTCAAAATTATGAGACAGGTTTGTCAATAAGATACCCACATACTTTTTGTGCTCTCCACGCAGTTTTGTAGGTTCTTTTTCAGGTGGCTTAAAAGGAAATTTAACAAAAATGGGGAAGAACTACAGGCTGAGCCTAATCACGCCATATCTTCTGTCAAGTTTCACCGCAGTTGTGGCAGAGATAAGAGTAGACACTTCTCATTTATCTAAAGGACAAAGAGCTATTATCATAATTATATGATCGTGACCCTGGTCGTGAAGAACCCAGCAAGTTTATGCAGCCTCCACTAATTCAGAACTGATCATTTTTCACTGATAATTTTTCCATCTCTTTCGGGGATGACTACATTCAGACCATATTTACACTTCAAAGCAACTGCTGCAGTTGGCATTGAGAGAAACCAATGAATACAAAACCTCTGGCTTTTAATTAGCTTTTCTTCAGAGCGTCTGCAGTTTAAGTGAATGTAACACATTGCCGTGCTTTTGTCACAGGCCATTTCAGAGAATCTTCAATTTTTAAGAAATAAAAAACATTTAAGTCTGATATCAAACTGCTACAGGAATCCATATTTATTACTCAAATGCCATTCACACCAAATACAGAGGCTTCTGAAGCGTAAATGGAGGATTATTCTGAAATGAGATAGTTCTTGAACTACGTGAAGGTTCTGTTAGGGCTCCTACTGCTCACAATCAAAGGTCTCAGCTGCAGACCGCAAAGGAAAGTTTCATACATGCTGCATTTCTGCAGATGGCCATTTATACAAATGGTCGCAGTTAACATATTTAAATACCTCTCCTTTGTTAATACAGATTCAAGAGAACACCTAAATCCATTCCTGCTTTCCCAATACAAGGCACTTTTTATCTGTGGGAAAACAAAATGGTACTGCATCTCTTGCTGGAAAGCTTGCAGGGAGATTCTACTCATAATACAGACATAGATCTCATTTTTCTTGTCTTAGCATAGCTGACAATTTCAATGATCTCTAAGGCAAAGGATTTCTCACCCCAAAGAAGCTGAAGATCAGTGACAGACAAGCACAGTGTGTGTGGGGACACTCAGGTAACACAAAGAGGTGGCACAAGCTTTAGGAGGTGCTGATGAGCCTTCAGAAGTCTGCATTTATGCTAACACACCAAGAGCTTTCTCATCTTGGTAGAAGGTCAGACACTAGGTACACGTACGTGTCACTCAGTCACATTTTGACTTTTATTTGCCTCAATTTTCCATAAATATTTAAATCATTTTGCAGAATCGCTTCTTCACTGGACAGAATATATATGAAGCTGGTTGACTGCAACAGCAGTTCACAACAGAGAATGATGCCCAGCACTACCCAGCCTAGGTTTAACAGGCCAAGAACATCAGATTGGATTGATTTATCTGACCACAGCACTTACAGGCAATGTCAAAGTGAATTAAAAACATTACATCAAAAGTTTTTGCATGTAAAACCCATGAGCCTGTGTTCTAATAATGTCAAACAAGCAAAAAGCATGGAAAAACACCAAAACCAACAGCTGTCGCTGGTTAACAATTAAAATACAGGATTATACAGGCAAACTTTTAGATGCTAGTGATGTTTTTCTGCTCCATATATCACACACTCTGTATGTGCACATACACACATATATACGCAGCTGCATGTAAAGTCAGAACCACAAGAGATACTTTCATCTTGCCTGAACTTTGAAAGTTAGGATTTTACCAGTAAAGAAAAAAAAAAAAAAGGTAAAGCAGTTTAGCCCAAAGCAGCATTTTGATTGCCTAATTTAACTTTGTAAAGGAGAAGTAAATCTTATAAGTTGGTCTCTGTACGTGTCACAGCTGGAGCATTCTAACACTACTTCACAGTTTCCAGTGATCAAAGTAAGTTACTTTATATCTAAAACTAAGAATTTCATAATGGAAATAATGCAACATCAGGGGGTGCAGTTATCATGAAATAATTACACTCCTGGGAGATTACAGACAAGGCTGTACCCCAGGGGTGTGATTATCCCATGCTAACCACATCCACTGAAATTGCCTTATTGCAGAAATAATCTCTATTCACCGGTGAGATATTATTCAAAAGGCGCTTTTTTAATGGTAAGATTATTATTTTTTTTTCTAGTATGAATTACCTGCTAGATTAGTAAAATAGTCCCAGAAGCAAAATAACCAAGCCTAAGCTAAGGGACTGATTGTAATTATTTTGCTGTTTGCTGGTGCACTGCAGTGTATTTTAGATCTTGAAAGATAGAGGTCTTCACTCAAACAGAACGGAGCTCTGTGCCAAGCACGCTGCAGCCCTGCATTGGCTCCATCTGAGTGAAGCAGAGTCAGTGACTGGTCTCTGTGTGAGATACTCAACACTGGAACTGCTCAGAGATTGCTGTTTGGGATGACATGCAGAAAAGAAGATGACAATGCAGCCATCACATGAGATAAATGCAAAGACCAGTACCTTTCTGCTGAATTAAGAGAACTGTACCTCTCTCCTCAAAGAGAAACAAAGCAGAACTTCAGATAACCCAACTAAATCCAATAAACTTTTGTTTTCATTCATTTCAAATTAAACATTTCCCTCGAGGCTGAAAAGCTTGAGTCCAAATAAGGTACTTTACTTTGTTCCCTTCCTGAAGGCCAAAGTTAGAACACAACACCTACTGCACCTGCACTAAGCGCTATTCAGTGTTTTCTCCGTGTCTTGAGATGCATCATTTATAGTGTATCAAAGGAAACAATACTGGCAATTAAAAGTGAAATGTGCATTTCTCATACCTGTAGCAGAAGGTCTTCCTAAGAACAGTCCAGACTACTTTGAAAGACTTCAGGAAATAAGGCATCAAGAATCGCAAGGATGTCAGGATGCACTAACTGTGCATTTTAAGTTGTTGGATGAGGAAAAGGCAAGACAGGGACAGGCTGCTTCTGCTTCCTGTTGGCTCTCTGGTTCAGTCACAGGACCTGCTGCAGGGGCTGGGACAGACCCAGAAGACCCCATTTACTTCTTCTTGAGGGCACAGAATAGTGCTGAACAGTGTTTGACAGGCACAGGCCAGGCCCCAACACAGTGCAGCAAGCTCTAACTCTTTGTTATTGCCAGGATCAGGGCACACCTTTTGAAAACATTCTGTCAGCTTTTTAGGATTCTGCATTTGATAAGGGGTGAATTCCAAACCATTCAGAGATTGCGATAGATACCCACCCTTCTCCTCCCACACACCTTGCCACCCACAGCCACCCTGCCTCAGGGTACATCTCTGGCTGGTGTTTTGCAATGGTTGTTTAACCACGGATAAAACCATGAAGAAAACACAGCAATAGGACTGTGCCAGTTTGAACATCCCAGCTGCATTCAAAGATTTCAAAACCTATTTTAACTTGCCTGAAGTAAAGAGCTTGTTAATAGCTTTCACAGTAAGGTTCCCAAATTGCTATGATGACGGCAGTACTGACTACAAATACATTAACTTCATGGTTGATGTAATATGAGTGTGTGCTATCTACAAACTGGCAAAACCACGTGCAACCTTAGGCCAGCCCCCAACAATGATAAACAAGAAAGGAACTAAGAAACCATGAAAACAAATAAAACCACATTGGGAGTGAAAGAATCAATACCATGACCAGCAACTACTATGCTACTATCAAGCTTGAAACAATTTTAACATGCTCTGGTCAGATCCATCATTATCTCAACCCTTCAAGCCCCATGCTGGGCACCAGAAAGGACTGCTGTGGTCTAACCTGGCAGTCAGTTCATTGTACTCTTCATTTATGAAACAATACCTACATTTCACATTTCTTAACACACAAATTAGGAACAAGCTTTCAGAGATGGAGCTCCCATAGAAGGAATTACTTCCTAACCTTTCAAAGCATTACTTGCTTTAAGTAGTAGTTTCTTCCTTCTATGCCAATCAAAGTAAGAATGGAACAGTAGAACATGCTTTCAATATACTACAAAATAATCAGGAAAAAAACAAACTAGGAATAAGCAGCTTAGGAACAGTAATGGATATAATTGCTGATAAAGAGAAGCAGGAAGAAGCAGAGCTCAGAGAGCCGTGTTTTATAGAGGAAGACAAGAACATTCACAGAGGTGCACTTTGGTTCAGCATTAAGGGTCATAAAAAGCATTGGACAGATTTAATGAAAGGAAACAGCAATGAAGAGAAATGGTCAAAGCAAGATTATACTGTGTAAGTAAGGGGGAAAGGGATGTTGATCAGAACATGAAAGATTTTGGCTTTTTTATTGCAAGGCCCTGTCAGGAAATGTAAAAACACTGTTCTGACAGACTGATTTTACCCTCAGCTAAGGCTAATTTTACAGAGCTGACTGCAGATCTGCACGTGGTAACTCCTGGGTAGGGCTCTCAGCAGCACAAAGCCAAGGACTTAATCCTCCATCCCATACAACATAAGACTAGTTTCAGGGTTTAGTTAAAAAAATTATATGTATATGAGATGTAAGCTTCACCTAACGTATGCATAAATTATGAGTCTTAAGAGAATTACTGAATGAAGTAATCTGTGTTCTCACTTAACTGTATACTTCATTCACAGTCATGGAAACTCCAGAAGTCCTCAAAGGAGCATAACTTAGCTGGTTATTAAATCAGATGAAGATTTAGAAAAGCCAATGAAAGGATTGCACGCCTGAGATTAGAAAAAGCAGACAACCTTTTTACTGCTGATCTAATTAACGATATTACCGCTTCTTATAAACCTCTTATCTGCTATTAAATGAAGAACTTACAATTGTTTTAAATTTTACCACAGTTTTCTTGAAAGAAAGAATGAGAAGGCAGTAGTATCATTACAGCTGACTATTCAAACCCAAGATCACAGTGCCTTACAAATTATATATACAAACCCTGATCTGTCACCCGCCCCTACTTGCTGAAATCCTTCCTCTTAGCCTGCTAAAGACTGTGCTCAGCACAGCACACTATCTTCCAACTTGGAAATATGAGGTCATTTGCACAGTCTGAGTACATATAAACAGTTCTACAGCTTTTTCCTAAGCACAAAATTCATCCTGCGCATTAAATCCCTCCCTTAGGCTTAGCATGACTGTTTGGAAAGCTGCCTGGAGAGCATCCCTCTCCATAGGAAACATGCAGCATTCCAACTTTCCTGCATCTAGATAATTAGTTCAGTTGGATTTGAAGCAAGCAGTTGGCCTAACGTTGACGCTGCATAGTGCCTATATTAGAAATAACGTGTCCATTTTCAAGCTGGTGCAAGCATGCACCAAATATTTTCAGGTTTCCCAGCCAAACACTCCTAAAAATTACCTGCATCATTTGAACTGGAAGAAAAAAAAGTTCTGCAGCATGAAAGCACACCTGATGTGTAACAGTTGCACTGCATAATTCTACCCCCACCAAGTGCTCCAAGCACAGTTTTGTCTAAGGTAGGAATGAGGTAAGTAATTGATTTAATGTTAGAACCTATTGAATATAAAGGCTGAGGATGTCAACTGCGGGATTGCTAACACAATGGTGTAATCACCAGACAATGCCTAGGAGCAGGGGAGCATAAGAGGCATTGTTTCCTTCAACTTAAGTCTTCTATGCCTCATCCCAGAGAAATGAAGTATCTGCGTGGTATAATTCTGAAAGGCAAGACTGTCTGCAGGCCCAATGTGAAATAAAACTAAGAGCTACTACATAAAACAGGTATCCTGAGCAGAAACGGAAGAATAAGTGTTAACAAGTGTGCAGTCATAGTGATAGCCCTGCAAAACCAACCTTGAAGTACAGCAAGTCTGAAAACTCACCCACATTATCAGGTATCTCTTAGCAGACCAAGATTTTGAACACATTAAAAGCATTACAAACTTGAGGCAACTTACAGCACTCAAGGCAAACAGCATTTAATTTGAACTCTTACATCCACTTCTTCACTAAAACCTAATTTAAAATAAATAAATAAAATAATTCACAAAGCAACCAGCTGAAAGAAGAGGAAACCAGGCCTTGAAAAGCTCAGTTTCTGTTACTCCTCCATTTATATATATATATTTTTAAAACCTCCATTTTTCCAAATGATGAACTAAAATATATTGATACACCACAGCTCTTCAGAGCAGTTTGCCTGAACCTGAACTGGGACAGTCTTTGACAATACATTATGTGAGTATTTATTTGCTAACAGGTATTCTCACCCCGATGTAAACAATTTCACTGCAGCTTCTGAACTTTTGTCACAGGAAGAATCATCAGCAACAGCCTTTACAGATCCTTCTAACAATGAGTTACTAACCAGAAAATGAGATCCCTAGCATTTGAAATGATCTGAAACATTGGATAGAGCATATGAAATAAGAAGCCTTACCCCCATTTCATCAACCTCATGAAAGAAGATAAAATTTGCAAGATAAAGCCTAAGAAGTTTTCCCCACATTCTTATCCAGACCCTCAGAAAGGCTTTTGTTGCTCACCCGAACCATCACTAGACACCGAGCTCGCGTTGATTCCAGAAAGGCCAAATAAAGGACATTCTCGATCAGTGTTTACATGGCCCCACTTGTGGCACTTAATGCATCTCACATTTCGCACCTAGCAGGTAATAAAAGAAGACAAACAACACTGGCTTAAGTCAGTTAACATTACAACTTATCATTACCAGAAACATTTGTGTTATTAGGCAGAAGAAATGTTTTCAGATTCCCTGAGAAACACAACAAAATTAAGTCCATGTGGCTGCTCTGCAGTTAGATAACATATGCAATACACTCAATACACAGAGCGAAATGTACATGACTTGCCTGGATGCCAAAGGGCTGGTCTCTGATATTCATGTCATCCTTTGCATACCTGTTACACAAACACGAAAAGCAAACACACCGTAAATTCACTTGGCTTTTTAAACCGTCACACACCAAACTACTTTGAGACTACTCATAGTTAAAGAGGACCCATTTCTGAGCTACACTTTTGCTAAGCACTCGTTTTAATAGTATACATTAGTTATGATATATTTTCAAATCTGGATATGAAATTCAAACCAAAACTGAGCTGATCAAGGAAACAGTTCCAGGTTTACAGCTTTATACTAATTAACTGCATTGGCATGAATGATTACACAAATGACCCGCTACAAAATGAAACTGAAAAGAAACAAGAAAAGGTTATGGAAGGTAAACTAAAGAATTAATTTTCTGTGGATAAAATCCAGACATCTTACTTTTCTCGAGGGGCGACTTTTTGCCATTCAAATTTGTATTCAGTCTCTCCTTCTTGCTACAAAACACAAAACAGGGCAAGTTTGAGCTTTTTCAATACACTTCCACTTTCTGGGTATAAAATACAATGAAATGATGTAACGAAATACCTCTTTAGCTTCCTCTTCCAATTTTCAGAAATCATGAAAAGAAAAGAAACAATAGATTAATCATACACATAAAATGCAGCCGGTGCCCAATCTGGAAACAAAACATGTTGAAGTATATGTAACAGTACCTTAACTAAAATAGAGAACACAAATAACCAGCTTCTAGTACATGCTAACCTGTATGTGCTTCTAGTATATACTAACCTGCTCATCTGTTAACATTACATTGCTGTGATGAACAAGCACAGAAACTTGCAAATTCTAGCCAGGGGAACTCTGCAATAGCTTGGGGTTGGACAGCAATGCTGCAAAGTTCTCTTTGGTTTCCAGAGAAAGAATGGGCAGCATGCCTGGGCCACACGCTGGCTTTACTGAGTCCTCCTGTCTCAGTAGGTCAGCACAACAGCTACAGGACAACCTGTTTTTCACCTTTTAACCAAACCAGCAACCATACTTTGCAGTAAAATCTGAACAAAAGATATTTTAGCAAAAGTCATCAGTTTAAAATTACATTTGCTCTGAGCCTAAGGGATTACTTCAAGTATTTCTGAAGTTTAATAACTGCAAAATCTGCTCTACAATGAGCCCATGCGAGCACTGCCAAGGGTTTTAATTCAAACAGGAAAAATGCATTCTTACAAATGATGTTCTCTTACTCCTGCATCTATCAGTCACTAAAACTTAACAGTGTCAATGTGACCACCAGACGTTCAGGAACTCCTGCTCATGAATGTACTAAATAGAGTCACAGCCAGGCCCACCAGAGATGGGTCATACGGCATTCATTATTCACAAGACAGCAGCTAATTAACTTCTTGCTTTGCAGACTCTCATGCCTCAGGTGGATCAAGCTGAATTTCAGGCAGAAGTTTTAAGCAAACTTAAAACTCGCTATTTCTAAAAAGGAGAGCTGGCCAAAACAGTTTGTGCTGCTGGAATCAATGTGCTGGTGAGGTCTGGTCTTTCTTGCCCAGTGCCTTATAATATCTTAAAGAAACACATCTGGCCAAGCACAAAACCTCTGATGCTGCTGCATCTTCCCTTCACACTGAACTGTTGTTTAAATATTCCTCCATTTGAGTGAAATCAAAGCACTGTATGATCAAAATTATTAAATATGACCCATCTCTGTATATTTCTAGTGGGAAAACAAAAAACAACACCTTCTAGCATTACCCCTCTATGACCATGCTGTTCTAACATCTAAACCACTGTAGTTATTTGTTCAGAGCAACATTAGCTCTGCAGCTCTGCCTGCCCACATGCAGAGACCCCAGTACCTTTCTTTGCTCCAGGTGGGGCCTCATACATGAAGTTAAGGCCATTCTTCACACGCTCATCTCCCATAAGCAACCTAAAAGGAAAGGACAGAGTTCGGAGTGTGATACATAAAGTGTTCACGTAGGTTTTAGTTAATGAAAAAACTAGAAATTCTCCATCTGTTAATGAGCTGAATATCAAAAAATCCAAGAGCCCAGTCAATGCTTTTGCAAATTCCACTGCATACCAAAGATCACACATTTCAATCACAGCTGAAATGCATTTCTGCATCACAATGTTGCCATACCAGGTCACCTACTGTCCTGTTCTTTGTAGCACCGATTGAGGGGGAACCTGATTAATGCTGATAAATATCTAAAAAGAAGTGGGAGGCAAATGGATGAGGCCAGGCTCTCCTCAGTCACATGTCCTAATGAGATACGGAGCAATTGCCTAAAACTTGCACATAGGAAGCTCCATACAAACGTGCAGAAAAAATTCTTTATGGTAAGGGTGATGAAGCACTGGAACAGGCTGCCCACAGGGGCTGTTGAGTCTTTCCATGGAGACATTTAAGACCCATGTGTAGCCTACATGTGCAACCTACAGTACAGCACCTGCTTTAGCAGGGGTTGGACTCAATGACCTCTTGAGGTCCCTTCCAATCCCTGCAGTTCTGTGGTTCTGTGATTTAAAAGCAGTTTCAGTTCTGCTCAATCAGACGCCAGTTTTCCAGCCACTGTCCTCATCTACTACCACAGTGAGAAAGAAACTGTTTCAAGTAGCTCAGGAACAGCGGCTCTCACCTGTTATCATAGGACTCCTGCTCTTTAAGATACTGTTGCATTAATTCTTCTTGTTTCTTCTTATCATAGGAAATCTTCTGTTCCGCCATCCATACCTAGTTAAAACAAGGAGGTTTCTGCTTCAAGCGGACAAGAACCTACTGTCAAACACACCCACGCGTGAACACTTGTTTAGCGCCCTGAAACTCAGCTTTCATCAAAGTATAATTTTGTCTAGCTAAAACTTTAACAACGTTAGAGACCAAGCACGGGGAAGCTCAGACAACACGCAGGGAACGCCACCGGGAGGTCTGTGTGGGGAGCCGTACAGCAGGCGGCCGGGATAGGCTGGAGAGCCGCTCACCTTCTTGATGTTGGACTTGGAGGCGGGATGGAAGTCCTTCTTGCACATGAAGTTGGCGAACGACTTCCCCATGGCTGCGGCGAGGAGCGACCGGCCGGCTGAGCGGAGCGGTTCTCCCGGTGGCTGCGGGCCTTCCGGGCCGGCGGGCGGGCCTTCCTGCGGGGCGCGGCGCCGTTCCGCTCCTCCCCGTTAGCAGCATGGCCGCCCTCACACCGCCCCGCTCCTGTGACACCTTCGTGGCGCTGCCGCCCGCCGCTGTCAGGGGCCGGGTGGTGTTCGGGAAGAACTCGGACCGGCCGTCGGACGAGGTGCAGGAGGTGCTGTACGTCCCGGCCGCCTCGCACCCGGCCGGCGCACAGCTGGAGGTGAGCCGCTATCAAGGAAGCGCCCCCGGGGGTGAGAACGGGGGGGGGATGCCCTCGGGATCGGCGGCGTTAAAGGCGGTGTCTTTGCCGCGGCTCGTTGCAGTGCACCTACATCACGGTTGAGCAAGTGGAGCGAACCCACGCCGTGGTCCTGAGCCGCCCGTCATGGCTGTGGGGCGCGGAGATGGGCGCCAACGAGCACGGGGTGTGCATCGGGAACGAGGCCGTGTGGGGCCGAGAGGAGGTGTGCGATGCCGAGGCGCTCCTGGGCATGGATCTCGTAAGGTCTGCACACGCTGCTTTGGTAAATGGGATTGGATTCAGAACTTGAGTTCAAAACGTTTGTATTGAGTTACGTGGGTAAATAGATGCCTTTGCATGCAGGAAGCACGTCTGTCTCTCCTGCCGTGGTTAAAAATAAGTATTTACTGGCACAGCAGTCAGCTGGTTCCTTCCTGCCAGGAGCTGGGGATGGGAGAGGTGTCACACACCGAAATAGAGTCTGACAAGGAGGTTATCAGGCACATTTGTTCCCTTCAAAACTGATCTGAAACAAGACTCCACATAATGACAGCTACTTGTGCATGCCAGTTCAGTCCAAGTACTCATGCTGAATAGTTATGTTCAAGCTTGTAATTCCAAAGCTAACACCTTCCTTCTGTTTTAGGCTTGGACTCGAGAGAGCGGACACAGCTGAAAAGGCTCTTACTGTCATAGTTGATTTGCTAGAAAAATATGGCCAGGGAGGAAACTGCATGGAGAGCCACATGGCCTTTACGTACCATAACAGCTTTCTGATAGCTGACAGAAAGGAAGCGTGGGTGCTGGAGACATCAGGAAAACATTGGGCAGCGGAAAAAGTAGAAGGTATGGATGATGCTCTCGTTAAATGTTTTGAATGTGGTGACAAGTGGTGGTTGTCTAGTTTTCATTTACCACTTCACAAAGGCATGAAACTAACCTCAGGATATGGGTGTGTGTCTGTAGGCACTGCGAGTTGCATCTTAGGGTAGCAGGTTCTCAGAGGGCCTTTTCAGAGTCAGAGATGACCACTTTGCACTTGGAGAACAGAGGACAGCAAGCAGGTCAGGATGAGAACAGCAGTACGTACAGTCTTAAGGATGGTAGTAATTCAGTTTGGTAGTAGTGGAATTAAATGTAAACAGTGGGACAGAAACAAAGTATTCACTGTATTCAAATGACTCTTTCTTCACCTTCCAAATAGGAGGCGTGCGGAATATTTCCAACCAGCTCTCCATCACAACCAAGATTGACAGAGAGCATCCGGAGCTGAAGGAATATGCCAAAAGCAAGGGTTGGTGGGATGGGGAAAAGGAATTTGATTTTGCTGCCACGTATTCTTATGTCAATACTGCCAGAATGACTACATCCAGAAGCCGCTATTGTGAAGGCTATAAACTTCTAAACAAACACAAAGGTATTGTTTTTTGTATTTCTTAAGATTGCATGCTGAGCTACATTCATTTAAATCATAAATGATTAAACCTCTGACATGGGCAATCTCTCATATGATCTAATGAACCAGAACTTCTCAGAAACATGATTTTCCTAAAGGGAAAACTCTGAACTTTGGAGGCTTTTGTCCATTTTTTGCCAGCTTGGTGATGAGGAATATAATAAAGAAAGCATCCAGTATCAAATGTCCAGCTTCAGTAACAATACTGAGACCATACTGCTGAAGAGTCCATAGGACCTCACTCAGAGTTGTTCTGGTATCCTTTATATTACTACTGGACCTGGAACTAAAAGCAGGGGCTAAAACAGACTCCCAAAGGTCGGCAGCCATAAAGAACCCTATGCACATCTTGAATCTGACCCCATTCACCAGCACAGCACTCACAGACATAATCTGGTGTTTATTTTTAAGATAGTTGCTTAAATGTTTGTGATTTCACTGTAACCGCTGCTCTAACCTTATGCAGCCTAATGAAACTCTGAGAGCAGAATAAAAGAATGTTCTGTACTCTAAGCAGGTGCTCCTAATCACCAACTTATTTATTTTCAGACCTCTCCGGAGAGAAGCTATTACTTCAAACTGCATCCACCTGGCAGCTTTTTCATACATCTGCCTTCACTTGTTCATTTGAAGTAATTAATTTGAACTCCAGTAACCCTGCACCCCAGCGTCTTTTACTTATTTGGCTGAGCTCGGTCACACCAAGTTCAGCAGTTAGTTCAGTTCATATACATCAGAATGAATTACTTTTTGCTTTCCTGCTTTACTAAATCCTGCATTCATTTTGGGAATTGCAGGTTCTGAATACTGAAAGCATTTTCATAATACCTGTATTTACCTGTATGATAACAATGCTGGGATTCTATCGGTGTTTTCATTCTAAATCCCCATTTTCAGGCATTACCTGAGTCATTTTAACAATCACACCAGGTGTTCGGGTTATCAGCTTCACGTGGCTTCAGTTCTGTTTAGATTTATTTTAAATAGGTGTCCTAACTAGAAGCTATTTGGTTTAAATCGGCAGTAAAACCACTGGTTTCTTAATCCATCCTGCCCAGTTTGTACTGCGTTTTGTTTTTAAAGGCACATCTGACTTAGCAGTTGTATATCTTAAGAGCAAGCAGTGAGACAGTTTAAAATATGTATCTTTATGCAGCCAGAATTTCACTGAGGCATCCAGAAGGAGACTAAGTATGGATGGTCCTTCCTCACTGAGAAGGAAGAACTATTGTCATAGGGACATTTGGTACCATACCTCTCAAAGGCCACCAGCACTTCTTGAAAAATGGATTTGCTACTGTAGTTTCTGTTGATTCTTTGTGTAAAATCAGTTACTGAAGTTCATCATTCTGATCAGCAACTTGAAGCTTTTGTGCTTTGGAAGGTCAGATGATAGCACACAGAAAAAAGTCTCAGGGCTTCCTTTCAAAGGCAAACAAAGTCCATGCACAGTTACTTTTTACATTTCAAAGCATCCTAATGGCATTATCTGCATACAGATCACAACCACCACTATGACTGTTTGTCTTCTTGACTCCAGCACAGTACTTAGAAAGTTCAGCCTTTAATCCAAGCTACTAATTTTCACATGAAAAGTTATGGTGTGGATGACCATTTGCAAGCCATATGAGCCTCACCTTTCTGGGAAACATCATCCTCCCTCCCTCCTCCTTTTTGAAGTCATAAATGTTGCAGCTCGTTATCACCTCACTCTTTGAAATAAATACTTGGGGGAAAACAGCCATATTTTGAAATGTTACATGTTAAAGTATGGTTTGGCTTTTTTTATTCTTTTTGCCAATATAGCCAAAGTAAGGCCAGCATTGCCTACTTTTCATCCCGTTGCAGAAAACTTACCAGTTGGCAGTATAAATAGCACTGTGTGTAAATGACTGTTTTGTATCTGAAATAGGCGCTATCACTTCTGAAACAATGATGGAAATTCTTCGTGACAAAGAGAGTGGCATTAATATGGAAGGTGGTTTTATGACAACTGGAAGCATGGTGTCCGTGTTGCCTCAGGACCCTAATCTGCCATGCATTCACTTCTTTACGGGAACTCCAGACCCTGCAAGGTGATGCAGCAGCAAGTCATGATGATAAAAAGCTGTAAATACTTAAATGGAAAGTGTATCAGTTTGTCTAACTATAGATTCCTTTTTGTTTCATTTTCCAAAGAACCCACAATCAAATAGCGGGGGAATGTAATGCTTGTTATGTACATTAATACTCTCTACCAGCTTACTTAGTGAAACATGCTGCTGTCACATTGACTTAAAAACACGTTAGGAGAATTTTTCGCTTTAATTTTAACTTCTTTGAGAGAAGGAAACATGGGGAAAATACAGCAATCTACTGACTCTTTTAAAACACAACTATATCAGTAAAGATCTACGTTCTATTTTCTCTTCCTAGGTCTGTGTTCAAGCCTTTCATTTTTGTGCCCGGAATTACAGAGTTATTAAAAACTAGCTCCCCTACATTTGGTCCTGATGATCCAGTCAAGAAGAAACCACGTTTTCAGAGTAAGCCAGATCGAAGACACGAGCTCTATAAAAAACATGAAAGTGCTGCTGTAGTTATGGAAACTATGAAGGTATGTTGATTAAATTAGATTTCAGTCCAAGCAGGTGGTTTATATAAGCTTCTTGCTCACATTTTGTTAATGTGATATCATTAAATGCCCTTAGATGAATGGTTAAGAACATGGTAGTGCTCCAGAAGCCAGTCATCTTGGAATCTGGCAGGCACATGTTTCTAACACTAAGAACTGAAACTAGCTGTACCCCTATACGTAGCCCCAGAGAAGTATCTGCGCTGCTTATCTTGCAAAGAAACAGGCCATACGTTTGCCTGTACTAGTCAGACAACAGAGAAGTGGTTGAGCAGCTGCAGGCAAACATACAGCTCCAGAGACAAGTACTTAAAACTCTTCAGGGCCCTGGTCTCTACCAGCAAGGAGGTCATGCCTTCATACCTTTCACCATCACTTGGTATGAACAGATTCCTCTTATGCATGTTATGTCAGACAGCCTTAGGAACAGAACCCCAGTTTGAATAATTCAGCTTCTGTTTCTACTTTTTCCTCTTACTCTCCTGCTTCCCCCAGAGCTCTTTTCCCCACAAAATTAGCATCTCGCTGACAATCATGGCAACACTGTTACTAGTACGTCTTCTTAGGATACTGGCAGTAACAAGTTGTACCAAATGCTAAAACCAGATAGATTTTAGCAGCATGTTCACAACAGGTAAGTTGTAGGTAGCTCTGCACCCAACAGTTACACGGAGCCTAATTTTGCTGATCTAAATGGCAGCATGGACGTAGCAAGCACTATAGAACTATCTGAAGCAGCCAAAATAACATAGCATTAAGCAGTATATATAGAGGAATTTTCCTGGACAGCAGGAAAGAAAACAAGATCACAAAGATAGTTGGGCACAGAGGTAAAACAGGAATGCAGGTACTTCTAACAGTAGTATTTCTCCTGTTTACACAGTTAACATGATCTAAAAAACAGACATAAGCCCACTGAAGTTTTTCTGGCTTCAATTCCTGGAGCAGCTCCCCTCCCAGGGACATGAGTCAAAGAATGGAAGGGAAGTGGGGAGAGTTCTAGGTATTAGAAAAGATCTAAGAAAATTTGCCGTAGTGCTAACTTCTACCAACTGTAGGGTTAAATAAGGACAGTACAACAGCATTCTGTGAACACTACTATTTTGTATAGCTTCTAGTGAAACACAGATACTTCTTTTTGCAGGGCAAAGGTAAAGAAATGCTGGAAGAGATACAAGCCCTGGAGAAAAGGAAGATGAGTGAAATGGAATCAATTCTGCAAAATGGATGTCCTGACATGAACCAACTAGTTAACCTCTTTCCACAGTGTGTAGATGAAGAACTCAAAGTATATGGTTAAAATTACTGTTTGAATGGATTGCTTTTATATTTACCTCTTCTCATGGAGTGGCTCTATAGATTACCTCCTATTTTCAATATACCAGTTATCTAGTACGGAAAGTTTTAAAGATGAAGATTTCTATTCAGGCCAAACAGCTTTTGGTTGTAGGAAGCAATGCAGAAAAGCCTCTTTAGAGCTAGACAGTACCTTTGTATCTGGCAAAAAGCTGTCAAGATATGCCAACAAACGGATGCAATTAGAATCCAGTAGCTTGATTGAGTTGCAGAACAGCCCCATGTTACGCACGTATAATTTTTACAGTCAAAATAACAATTGCAGGAGAATTTTTCCTTGCCTGAATTTAGATGGCTGGGCTGGAAGACTTGCTAAAGTATAGGAAGTATTGCTTTCACTGAATAAAAAGGAAAGTGGTATGCACGTTAAGACAGATTGATGTTCAGCTCTTTGATAAATACTCTCTAAGGTACATTTCCTATATTCTACTCCTTTAACATGGGGTGAAGCTATGAACTTAAACTATACTGAATCCAGATCATAACTTTATCATGATTTGTTGTGAAATCTGATTACTTGAAATTCAACATCTTGCAAGTTACTACACAATTTTCACTTCCCTATTTTTCCCACCGATACCAAAAAATAATTTATTTGCACACAATAGAATTATTTTAAATTAATTCTGGTGATCAAGCTGTGACACTACTTTTACTAGCCATAGTGAGGGATAAAGTGAGGAAAAAAAGGAGGAAGGTTCTGACTTTGCTACATGATCAAGCAGGATGAAAACTACAAGCCAAAGGAAAAAAATCTCAGCACTTCCATGGACCTTCAGAAACAAACACTTAAAACGAAATGGAGCTTTGAAACTACAGTGGTAGTAGGTGACAAGATGCAGTAACCCCCACCCAATGATCTCCTATTCTGGAGATCATATATTGACTGGGTGGCAATAACAAGTAAAACTGTCGAAGAAAGTACGCTTGAGTCAACTGTGAACCATTTGTGCATGTTTTAACCATCATCATTTCTTAGAAATTCAATAGTACAGTGTATGTTTCTGAACTAGATGGTATATTTAATAAAAATATGCTGTATTTACCTGTTTTCCTCATGAATGTCTGTATCTGACAATTTGCATCCATGTCCTATTTGGGATCATCAGCTTTTCCACACTAACTCCACGATAACTTCAAAGAAGCAATAAGTGCCAAGTAAAACTGTGCAGGAAACCAAGGTAAGAGCCAAGTTCACCAGCAGCATAGCAAAATGAGATATGCTACACTGCAAGCATAGTGAAGTTACAAACCAATGAAAGTAGTGAAGGTGGTTGCATAGGCCTTTAAGCAAATTTCTTGGCCGCTTAAGTAACAGGACAGCAGTTAAATAGGTTATCAGGTAAACACACATTGGTCAGACTGTAATATATGCAGTTGTTCTTCTAGTTTCTGTGTTGTCTTTTAGTTATTTGTCTACATAATACTCAGTAAAAACGACATGCTGTGTTCAGATGAATCAAGTCATGGCCAGCAGAGTAGGAGATACTGTGACACCTTTCCTCCTGGGATTTCAGTTTCCTAGTAATCATGTGGTACAAAACAAAAGCTGAGAGCAGAATGAAAAAGTATCACTTCCCCCTACAACTATACTTAAAAAATGTATATATATACATCAGAATGTCCTCTAGAGGGCAATCTTAGCATGTATTTCACCTAGAAATGCCTTACAGGCTTTTTTGTTTCGGTATATTTTGTTTGTTTTTGTTTTTTTTTAAATCTTAATTAAGGATCATTAATTAAAAACTAATAATTAAAAAAAAATACAACTTCCAAGTTAACTGATATCAATCCTCAGCTAATCAACCTTCAAAACAACTCATTGCATCACTGACCAAGTCTTAAAAGCAAAGCTGTTTACCAAAAACACACATCAGTAGATAAACAACTGCCGTACACTGAACTGCCAACTATTTTAAAGCCTACTGGTGCTCCCTTGTGGAATCAAATATTTGTCAGGTACAGGAGTTGAATAACTTCCTAACGTCACTCTAAACCTGTTCTTTGCTTCCAAAAGTCTCCACTGATTTAGAAATATATTAGCATGTTACATATTTGTTTTACAGTTTCTTTAGCCAATTTGTTAATCATCATAGACTCTCATCAGACTAACTATGATATCAGAAGTCACAGTGTTGTAACAGTTCATCTAGCTGTATTTTTTTAGTCGTTACCAAAAGATGTCCTCTTTCATTAGATTTTTAGAAGGGAGCCTTTCCTAAGCAAACATTTTGAGCAATTTCTTATTTAAAACAGATGTGTTGGTTTCAAATCTAGGAAGTATTAGAGCCATTACTAAGAGGCCAAGGCAAGTACATCATGATGAAAATGAGAAAGCTAAGTGCAAGAACTATGACTGTACTTAGGATCACCAAACTGAACTTAGTTAAGCTTGAGTATTTGCAGGATTTTCTGAAATAAAAAGTACTTGGTAAGGGGATGATATCAAAACATTCCTGAAGATCTGAATTAGCTCCTTGCTGGCATCAGGAGAAGACAAGCAACGAGAAGAGAACTGGTGGACATCCATTAACAACCACTCTGCATACCCCACAAGGCAGATCTGAAATGCAGGAGCCACTTGAACAAATCTCTCAAAAAGATGCGCTGCTTGTAAAACTGATGTGCACCCGTCACCCTTGCACGCCCTGCATCACACCACAACCAGAACTCTGAAATCAATATCAGATTTATTAATAAGTTACAATATTTAGAAGCCAGACACATAGCTTCTACTCTTTAGACATGTATATCTAGTCATTCCAAAACGTTTGATGTCATTGTCTTCAGCAGTTCTAATGGAAATAAAACTGTTTTTTTCCTTTGGGGCCACAGCCCAATACAAATGTCAATTACCTTGTTGCTGGAAACATTAAAATACGTCAGTTTGTGTAGCATACGTATACAGTTATGTTTCAGAGCACACTGCAGATATGCAATAAGAATGAAATCCTTTGCAGAGTTATAGCTACCATAAAATGACTGTTTCCTGAACAATAGTTTATACTGCTAAAATCATTTTCAGTTCTTAATACAAAGTAGACACATAAGTGGCTGCAATAAAATCTGTATTTAAAAAATAAAATAAAATTAAAGGATGCTTTTTTAAAAAGTCATTTGCTTGACTATTTCAGATGAGTAAATACTTTTTTAGTATTTGCATTCCTTTCCCTCATTATCTAACATTTTATATAGACAAATAAATGCCATTCTCTCAGCATTAGAACTGCTTTTCCTAGCAGTGTAATGGCCGTCAGATACTACAGTTTGTCTTTAACCTCTCCAAAATACTCTTGAAGTTTCTGCTGTCGGTGCACAGGAATTTGAATGACACTGGATTAACCACTTAACCTCATAGAGGGATACCTGAGGCCTATTTGAAAAGTCTGTTGTGTGCCCAATAATAACATTCTAATATCTCCAGCTTTTCTAAACCTTAACCTGGATACTCCATTAGGGTTGTTTATAGAATAGACTTGGAAGTCAATGCATGTTATTTAAAAGATTTCATGGTTTGATAAAATGTTGGGTCTTGACTTGCACAGGTGTCCTAGGCTTCCACAAGTTCTCTATCTGAGGCTGGCACTTCTGAATTATAATGGAGGCTTACTCCAGAAACTAAAAATCCACTCTTGACAAAGCTGTTACCACCACTAAAAGGTAAAATTTCAGAACCAGCTGTTCACATAAGAATACATCACATTGTTTCCTAATTTGAGCAGTAGGGATTATTTTTGTATGTTCCTGCAGTACCTTTGTAGAAAACCATTTTTATTCCACTCCTTTTTTCCTCAGCTTAAATTCTACTATGCTATAATCTCTTCACAAGAATTCCATTTTTAAAAATGGAGGATTTTATATTTAAAAGGGAAACAAATGCCTAGTGTGAGGTGTTAACAACCAGAAAAAGTTTCTGGTGTTATACAAGTGTATACAGTAGTAAAAACTGAGGTATGATGGAAGAAGTCCTATTTTTATGAAGTTAGCGGGAGCTTGACCTTAAGAAAGGATCAAAATTGAGTCATGCTGAAATACTATAAAACATACAGCAACCTGAAATATTTCCCTCACGTATGTTTGTTATGTTTTTTTTCCCATTGTGGCACCAGCCACTAAAGTTGCTGTTATAAGTGCATGTATAATATGCCAGTGACACATACTATTTTACTATTTGTTTTGCTGAAAATGGAAGAAATCCAGAGTATCTTCTTTTGATCTAGTTGCCTTCTGGTTTAAGAATGGCTTTCATTTGCTTCAGAATAGACAGAAGTAGAACCACATTTCCTAACTTTACAAGAGAAGGAAACATGACCCTCCAGGACACCTGAGAAAGAAACACTTCCAGTTTCAGCAGCAAATCCAAAAGAGATGGTCACGTTTACCCCTACCTGCCTGTCCTCTGTCTACATGCTCAGGTTATTGGCTCTCCGCTGTAGTTGCTCTCTTTTGAATAAAGCGGTAATATAAATGTTCATCCCGAAATTCAAATTCATTTGTAATATGCTGGATGACACCTCCTTTCATCAGTCTGTCTCCGTACATCACAGCTTCTCCACGGTCAGAGGCGAGGCCAACTTGGATGAGCCAGTTCACCAGGTCACAGCCCAAGAAGATGCCAGTAGAGATCTTTGCACCACACCTGTATGTCAAAGGAATGATTCACCCACATGTTCTGTAAATCTGGTATCACCACTGCATGATGGGGAAAGGCAAGGAAAAATAGCAGGAAACAAGGAAAGACATCATGATAGTTAAGAGCACGTTAGAGGAGAATTTGCAAGTTTTGCATATTAGGGACATGCCACTGTTCACTACCTTTTCATACAGACACTTCCATGAAAAGAAAAATTTACATTTGAAGTTACTTCAGGCCTCTGTAAATAAATATCAACAAACAGAAGCAGCAGTTTTCCTACTAGCACACACAGTGCAAGCATACTTAGTGAATACTTACTTCCTGTGTACTCTTTTTTTTTTCCCTCTTTTATTTTTTTATCTCAGTTAAAAGCAACAGTAACATATAGCAAGTTAATATCATAGAAGAGAAATAAAAATCTAACAAATTAAAATCCATGATCAGAAGGTCTCAGTTATAGGATGTTTAAATCAATGAGGATACGATCAAGTTACACAAACATAAATGCTTTATTTTAATCCGCGAGGAGGAAGAAAAGACATGAAGCTTTTTCTGCACAAACTTAACATGAAAATAATAAAGCAGTTAAAGTCAGATTTTGATGTATTCTCAGATGATACATAAATTAAATAAGTAAATAAATAAATAAAAATGCTAAAACTAAACCAAACAGCCCAAAATCCAGAAAGCCGTAATAGCAGCTGAAGTGCAAGAAACTAACAAAGAGCTTTAAAAACCTGTCCTTATTTTGAAATAGTTTATGATACTTCATTTCTGTGTGGCAAGTCTTTGCCCTGCCATAGTTCATAGTTTCAGCAAAACTTTGAGTTCACTGTATGAATTCAAAAGGTGTAAAGTCCTAAAGATTTTCTACTCACACACAGCAAGTGGTTCTGTTGCAATAGCTTTGCCTCCTGCAGTTGTTATTACATTATAACATTTTCTACCATAAATACCAACACCTTATCAATTAGAAGGTGAAAGTGAAGCATCACTGTAACATGCTGTTACAGGTATTGACACATACACTTCTTCAGAAAGATTTTATACCTAAACTCCTGCTAAATGCAAGAACTGGGATAGATTTTAATGAGGTGCTACCTAGCATCAAACCTAGATGAGATGACATGATAATTTGTACCTCAGTGTTTCAGTCCTAGATAAGACATATCATTACTGCAAAATTCTTAATCTTCACTTGAAGGCTTGAGTAAATACATCAGAACAGAAATCACCCACAGATTATATACTGCATTTCATTATTTCCAAAAAGTGAGCCATGAGCTTTGTTAAAAGGTTAAATGTGAAGGGGGAAAACCTTACCTTCTGCCTTTGACAATGCTTTTGACACAGTGATCTCTATGATAATGAACAAACTGTTGACAGGTCATCCTGATTTCCTCAGGTAGAGTGGAGTCTGCATGCCCTTCTGCTTCTCTGCCTCCCCAGAGAAATTCAAGCCTGGTGTGAAGGGGTGGGAACAACAATAAAAAAAAAATAATCAAATCAAGCAAAGGCACTTCTAAGGAAACTGGAAATAAGAATGGAACTTACAGGAATTTTTTCCATAGCTTTTTTCTGTTTTTCTTCAGATGTTTTTAATATAATCTTCTTAATATACTTGTAAGCCCTTTGAACAGTGAGAAGTTTTACTCTGGGCTCAGGCAGAAGGAAGGACAGAGAGTAGCTAGTAGCCAGCCCTAGCTGTTGGATTCACAATCCAGCCAGCTAGCTCTAATTTAAAGATGGCTTTGTACAACTTACTTCTCCAATGGTACAAATGAAGTCTCAATCCACACAATGAACTTGTATGAGCTAATTAATAGTGTACTTTAAAACAGTGCTGAAAGAATCTGGACCAGCACTGACAAACAAATTCTTTTCTTCAGCTGAAATGGTTTCTGAAGATCCACTATTATGCGCTTTACCATCGTTAGACAAGGATTTGTCTACAGGGAGTTTGTGAGATTTTTGTCAGCAGAAGTGCATCAGGGCAGCAGAAAAAACTCCTTTATAAATGAACTGCAATTAGCTCTCCATAGTTGGGAAAGAAAAGAAGTTTTAAATATAAAACAAATAGGGCACTGAATGCCATGGCACAGAACACTCAAAACTCTTTTAAAATTATTATTGTTAATAATTAAGCTTATACCTACAAACGTAAACATTCTACTTACCTTCGCTTGAATGGCAGAATGATTAAATGCTTATCCAAACCAAAAATACCAAAGGAAATGAAGCCCTAAAGGAAAAACACAGAGAAAATGGAAGATTAAGCAAAGATTTTTGGCTTCTGAAGAACAGAAATAAAGTGTCAACAACTAACTGCCAAAACCCAAATTAAGAGTATCTCTCTTTCCTAGACACTACTTGGAATTGATTTTTTTTTTTGCTTTGTTTTTTTTCTCTTAGTCCTTAAAGAGACAGATTAATATATAACAGCCTGTCAAAGAAATTCTCAAAGCAGCAATTCTGTAAGTAAGCTATCCAATGAACAAAATGTCAGTATATTCACATAGCCAGTTATTTAAATCTCTCTTTGTTAAATCAAGAAAACAACTGACTACAATTTACATGCTGTAATGTTCTCCTACTATTCTTCCATGCTGCTTTTATATCAAAGTCAGAGTATCATTACTTGATACCGCACTGCATCTTAGAGGCGCACTTGTCCACACTCCTAAGAAATACTGCTCTGGTAAGTACTAACACTGTTTTGCTTTCACCTTCATAGACCACAAATCTAATGCGTCAGTTTGCATTGAAATAAGCTATGTGCAGCTGTAACAACTGTACATCTAATTGTGTCAGTTGTTACTTAATAGTGAAGGAACTGAAACTGCAGAGGCAGTAACTTAAAGCCCTATAGGCAAAGTATCTATGTAGCTATCTTGTCCCTATGCAGTTATTCTGAAATTTTCTGCTAAAAATAAAGCTGAAATCCTACTCCGTTGCAATGGGCATTTGGCACTCAGCTGCCATTTATACCTCTTAAAGTGCTCAAAGCAATCACATTATGTATGACAAGACAACTATCTTTTGACAGAAAGATAAAGAAAAGAAAAAAATTGGGGGGGAAGAAAAAACTCAAAACAGCTTAAGGAACCGGTGTCTTCAGTATTATTAGAGGACTTCACCTTAAAGTACCTCTAACAGCATGAGCTGCAACATCTACCAACAAAGCTATTTTCAAAATAAACATCAGTAAGTACCTGACCAAAATTAAACACAGCACAAAAGAACTGCAATTCCACATACAGTCTTCCAGGTTCTTGGTTGAACAGCCACCACAAACAACTGGAAAGATTCTGTTTAAAAACACAAAACAAACAAGAAAAATAAAATACAACAAACCCAAGGTTAAAATCAGAAGTGCTTTCTTGCTCTTCGCCTGTCTTTATTCAACAAATAATTCACATAAAGACAGTAGGAGAGAATAAACACTTCAGAACATTATTTTAATTAGGCTTAATAGCTGGGAGTAAACAACTGAACTTGTTTGTTTTTAAAGAAAGTAATGGAAAGCATATCAGTGTAGAGGTCCTGCCCGTTCACATGTTTATACAAGGAGCTTGCTTTAAGCATTCTCAGGTTTTCAAGCTAACACAGACAATATTAGCCCAGACACACTTGCAGTACTTGTCTTGAGGCCTGTTGAGCTGACATCATTGCTTTCTACATATTTTCTACATAGTTAAGATTGCTTTAAGCTGAAGCATGTCACACTTGAGCTATCTCAGATACCTGATTAAAGAAAATAAAATGTCCAAAGTTAACCACTTTGTGTGAAAAGGATAATGAACTAATGTAATCGGTCTCATTTCATCGTATCTAATTATTCATTTGGATTCAATTGAATATAGAGGGTCAAATTTGGGACACTGCTGTAACATAGAAAATATATCAAATATTCTGTTCTAATATGTATTTTTACTACAGCTTTCAGAATACGCTTCCTTTTTAATTTAATAGGCAATACCAGTTTAGTTGTCTTGTCCCCAAATCAGCATGAAAAACAATGAAAACACATTCTTCCATTTCAAATAATGTCTATCTTATTTACTAAACCACCTCTACGAAGTCCAAATTCCAAACTAAAGCATGATCAGATGGAACAATTTTTGTACAGTCTCTTTCAGAAGTAGAATTCACTTCATATTTTTAACTGATATCTAGAGAAGGCAAATAGCTCTTGAGAAAAAATAGGACAAGGAGCGGTAGTGATGAATTAATTACCCAATGATGTGATTCCAATTTTTTTCTGTCCCTTTGGGGCTCTCCAGTGAAGCTTGCTCACTGACACTGTTGGCCTTAACTTGCCTTTTATTTTTCTGTGCCACACAATAAAATAATCTTATGATACACCTCCTACAATAGGAGAAAAAAATAAAGCCTCTGATTTACTTAATATATAGCTATAAAAAGTAGGAATTGGAAGATTTTTTTTTTTACTGGGCTGTCTACATAGCCTTCCTAAAAACGGTCCCACCTCAATGAGAGAAGCAACAGGGAGAAAAAAGTATTTACAGCAAAAAGGCCAACAACAAGAAGCAAGCACAGCAGCACATGTCTGGCCAGCTGTTTGTCTCCAGTCTGTAGAAGCTGTTCTTCCTGAGCCAGTACGCAGGTCTGAGCACTACATTGATTCACACACTGATCAGCTGAAAAACAAACAAGAAGTTTTCATTAGGCTAACTTACTGTCTCTAAACTGATAAGTAAATTTGCTAACTACAAGTTGAGTTAAATCTCTTTGTGTTTGTATTGAAGTCCTACACACAGTGTTAACTTTGACAACAACCAGTTCAGACATCTATCCTCAGATGGAACAGTTTGTGTGTTCCTAAAATGAAGAAACTTCTCAACAGAACTCTTCCTTCAAAGGTTTAATAGAAATTGTGATTATGAATTAGCTATAATGAAATATTAGCAATTTCCTCAAATCAGATTTTAAACCTAGAATTAATATATGGAATAAATATTCTAAGTATACTGCAGTTGCAATAATTGTACTCCATATATCAGTGCTGCCACATCAGAAAAGCAACCATGTTTATTTCTGTTCTGCTACCCTATTTCTATATAACAAATAATTGCCATAATTCTATTAATCAAAAGAACCAAATACACAGAGAATAGATGCTTTTCTTTTGCCCAGAGTTCTCAGCAATTCTGAGGATATTCCTCTAGATGGCAGTGAAAAACTTACAGTGAAGGACATAACTAAGACTTTATACCAAATACCTTTAGTATTTCAACAGGATAACAGAAGGATTAGTAATGGCTGCAGTCAGTTACACAAATGTATCCATTACAATTTGCTTTTAGGGGTTTATAGTTTTTGAACTGTTCACTCCATAGGCAGAAAAAAAAATCCCAGCTGATCATAAGATTCAAAATATCTTATCCCTTATGATAAGGAAATTTAATTGCCCCTTTCCTATCACTGGGAGACCTTGTTATGATATTTGTCTGAACTACTTCATAGAAAAAATAGTTGGCAATAAGTAGAAAGCTACATACTGTGAAAGGAGATAAAACAAGGTACGTTTCAGCATGAAATATTTAGTTTTGTTTGAAGTTATGCTGCAATTAGGTAAAGCATATGGATATGGACTTCCTTGTTAAAGATGGAAAAAACCAGGAAAAAAAAAAAGGCTGCCCTATGGATAGCTTTCACTGTTGAAAGTGATGTATGATGAGAATGGGCTGAGCATGCAGTTTTCCAACAGGTGCTGAACAGCCACTTTGATCCATTTCTCTATTTCAGTGAGTGGGGTTAAAGCCCCCCCCCAGACAGTTTTCTCCATGTTTCTCCCCAGGATCTGGATAATACAGCAGCATGGACATTTGATCTAGTCTGCAGTAAGTACTTGCTCTTCTAGACCTTAAGTTTCTTACTGAAAACTTGTGCATGACTACAATAGAAGCTTTAAAAACCATTTTGAGGTGGAAATAAGATTTGAATATTAGTATATAATAAATGTGCTTTAGTCCTAATTTGTCTCAGTTTTAGTGGTTTAACATTTAGCAATCACACTCCTTCCAAAAAAACAAATCTACCAAACATATGCAAAACTGTCACTCTAACATTTAAAGATTTCTAATGAACAACAAGAACAGAATGAAGGTATCAGAAGATAACAGAATGAAGAGGAAGGGGACTGAGGGAGTGTTGTGGTAGAGCTCAGCTGGTCATTGTTGTGAAACCATCATATCCTCCCACCGCAGGCAGAGGGATCTTTTAGACAAGGTTGCCCAAATCCAACCTGGACTTGAACACTGCCAGGTAACGGGGTATCCAAAGCTTCTCTGGGCAACCCATTCCAGTTTGTAATATTAATACAAGGATACACTGCTGTTTTACCTGTCTCAATTGGAGGAACCTTGTTTTCAACAGCATTTGGCACTGCTTTGCCCTCCTTAGCACAGGATATTTCCCCATTTGTTGTTTGACAAGAACAGCAATCTATTAAGCATAGTAGGATAGTTAGTTTCCTTCACAATATGTATATAGTATATATATATAGTATAGTATATATATAGTATAACACAATGTGCTATACTCCAGTATGCTCACAAATAATCTAAAAGGGGAAAAACAGAAAACTGTTCCAGTTTGCTGAGAGAGCATATGCATTATATTACAAATACATAGAAATATCTAACATAACACTACCACCACAGAAGCAACACGTGTGCTTTTAGCTAGAAGAAAAGCACAAGTGAAATGAGTAAGAAAGCCAAAGTCAAACAAGGAGTAGCAGTGTTGTAGGAATAACAATGTTGTAGGCCTTTAACTCATTCTCAGAGAGACAGCTTATTGGGTAAACAACCTATAACACCTACTGGACTGCATTTATCACATGCTTATGAAGACACTATCACTTACAAAAAATCCACATACGTGGTTGTATTTTATTTTATTTTTCACCTGTCTACTTCCCCAGTTTACCATAATAATAATCAAACCTTCCCTAGAAATATAAACCTAAGTCCTTGGACAGCTACATCTAGATTTTTCTTTTTTCACTAACTTCACATTTGAAGTTGTAAACAACAATCCCTCCCAGGTCAGAATTAAATTTGGAATGGTTTTGTTTGGTTTTGTAACCCAAGTTGTTTATTTGTTTTTACAAAGTTATTTTCTATACCTCTTACTGCAGACAGCTGTGCAGAGCAACCTGTAGAAGGCTGTGCAGGAGAAGGTGGTGCAGAAGACCCTGCAGAAGGTTGAGGCACAGTGGCTGCAACTCGATTCCCCTCATTCCCTTCCACTTGGCCATGAGGTGAATATGGGTTCAGTACCTCATAGTTTGACTCTTGTCTATTTCTGTTCATGCACATAAGTGAGATGCCTGTCATCAAAATGCTGATGAACAGGACCACTGCTGTGGTGATTATCTGTTAAGTAAAAAGAGAGAAAAAAAGTATATACCTAAATACAAACTAAAGGAAAATTGTTGCACATATCTTTCTTTCTCACATCTGCAGCTTCCTAAATACACTCAGAAATGTATCCACAGAGAAAGCTTTCTGCTCTTCCATCTCATGGCATTGAAGGTGAAGGAGCACTTAGTACATGAATATGTTTTATTTTTCATGAGTAAGACAGCTACTTTTATTTTATTTTACTCCCCTTACCTCCTTTTTTACCTCCTAACCCTAACTCTGCCGCCCTCCCCCTTTTTTTTCCCCATTTTCTTTTGTTTTCCCTCCTCACTTGTTTTTCATGGGGTCTCCTATTTCGTCATGTGATCCAAAAGTGTCCTCTTGTCATTATATTCTTTTCCCCCAGGGCCATTGTATTATATTGTGCTATCTTGCATTCCAATATCATAGTTAGTAAAATAAGTTTTCCTCCTCAGATTATTGCCGATGCTCCATTTGTTTCCTTGAGTCCAGCTCACATCTCCCTACCCCTTTTCTCTTTTCCCTTCCCATTTCTGGGGTCAGGGGGCCTGCCCACAGGCCTACTGCCCCCCTGTCACAGACATAGATTGATCTAGGTAACTCTGTGACAATTTTAGATGATTATCAAACTAGACTACAAATTAGTCACCAAGAAGAGAGCCTGCAATTCATTACTAGTTCTAAGACTTTTCATTTGGAAGCCTACTCCCCCTTTTTCTTAGTCCTATCTGTCTAAACTTGAAGGTCATTGCTCAAACAAGTCTTTCTAATGTTTCATTACAGAAATATTTTTATAGCAATCTGCAAGCATTGTATAATGATACTGCTAGAGTAGCCTGTACTTTGACTGGAAGCTACTTACATAAGAATCAAACAGAGAACACAATTTCTTAACGATATATTGGATATGGCAAAAGTCAGAAGAGACAAGGACAGAACATACTCATACCTGGTGTTTTCCATAGAAAAAGGCAGAGTCAATGCTAGTGCTGTTACGTTCACCAACTATTAACAAGATTCCCACCAGAAGCGTTGGGACACTGAAAATGCAAAATATGAACAAAGTAACATATTTAGCTAGCTCTCATGAATCCTACTGGTAAACCTCTGTGCTGACTTACCCCCATCCAGCTATGATTATAAACCCAATGGGAATCTTTACTGTTTCTCTCTTCCTCAACAGAAACAAAGAGAAAGATAAAAAACCTACAAAGAACAAAAGAAATGCCTTGTTTATTATTAGAGAACTGAAAATTACAGACTCTAGACACACTAGTGTGTAACCTGCTTAGTAACCAAAGTGTTCATCTCAGACCTCAAATATCCTAAAATATTCTTTTTTTTTTTTTTTTTTTTTTTTTTTAGTTATATTCTGAGAAAGTAAAAGAGAAACACCTACTTAAAAAATAAATCATATGAATAATGAAGTTTGAAGAACTACAGAACTATACATAGGGATATCTTCTGCAAATGTCTATTCCATTCCCAAGCCCAGTAATACTTCCCTTGCTAAAGCAAAGCTAGTATTTACATGAGGCTATACTAATCATACACTATCTTCTATCTCAACCAAACAAACACAGCCTACTGCACAAAAACATCACACAAAATAAACCTTTCCGCTTCTGGACTCAGGAATGGTATAAGAAGTCTGTTTTAATCACACCTGAATAGTTCACCAAGTTCCTTCATATATCTTTCAAATCCACCTACTACAACTAATCTCTTCATTAATCATCCACACCTGCAGAACACATACACTGCTTTTTGGAAATTACAACTGCCACAGGGAAGAAATAATAAAGCTCCTTGGGTATCTCCATTCTGTTTTTCCTGTTTTTTGAGGCATAAGGTTTTAAGATCTCCTTAATGCTGAATAAATTAAAGTCTTACATTCCGCATTCATTAAAAACAGGCAGTAAGTTTTTGAGTAGCTGAAGGGCAACCCATCCCCATTTACTCTATTTGTAATTGCTTCTGCTTTTTTTTTTTTTTTTTTTTTTTTAAGCCAGCAAGGCTTGTACTGTAACTGGCAAGGATAAACCAGACATGTCTGTATATGAGCTTTGAATAGCAGAAGCGGCACCTGACATTTAGCCCCGCACTGCTAGGACTTCAGCTTGGCACAGCCTTTAAGTGTCTGTTTGTGGAATTATATACAAGTGAATGGAACAATTACCCTGAAGAATACAATCAAGTTATATTAGTACATCAACCTTTTATACCATACTTAGTTCTGCCTAGAAAAATCATACCTGTCCACAGGTAGGTGCTATAAAGTGAACTGTAGAGAAATATAAATACTAGGATCTGCACAGTTACATCTTTCTGTTTAACAGTGAAATTCCATATCACCATTCCAATGCAAGCAATAAGCTGAAAAGAAAGGGAAGATGACATTATTTAAATTTGGAAAGCAGGATGACAAAAACACAAAAAAACCCTCAAGCCTGAACATGGTGTAACATAGATACAATCAGTTTCTAAACACCACTGCAATGCACTTTTATGAATTAGATAGTTAGCACAGCAATAAACTCAATGTTATGGTTACATCACTGACTAGGGCATTCTCCCTCCACTTTTTTTGTTTTGGTTTTGACAGCAGTTAAAAAGCTCAGATAAACATGAAGCGAGAATAGTCAGGGAAGAAAGTATATATAATTATTGCAAAACATACAAATATTAAGCCAAGATGTGAAGCTTTTGTTAGGTACAACCCATTCATCTGAAATGATCTGAACATGAACCTTAGAGCTGAGGTCAACAGATCAACCAGGAATTATACAAGTTTTGATCATCATGTGAGAGTTTTAGAGCTAAAGTAATCTGAAAAAATAGGCTGAAATACTAAGGAAATACTAATAGAAAGGCTCAAAAAATTTTCTTAAGGAGAACTTTATGTTGTTATAGACAAGAACCACTTGCAACTCTCATGTTTGATTTTCTTCTCTGAAATGTGACTGCAATCAGATCTCAGAGTTCATTTTATTATTAAAAAACAGACAAAAACAACACTTCAGAAAGCATCTACTGCACAGGTGTATTATGCTCACTAATTCTAATAGATGTGCAGTTGTCTTCAAGGGAAGAAGCAGCATGGACTCTATAGTTTTCTCTCAGCTTAAATAACAATTACAGTTAATCCAAGTCAGAGGTATTTGGCTTTGCTGTCCCCTAGCCACCAGCCATGCATTCCCACGCCCCTTCCCTGCATCAGCACTGGCACCTGTATGATCCCTCAGTGAGTCACTTCAGGTAGCTAAACCAGCTAGTTTCCTAATTCACTTCCTGAATCAGGTCGCCAAGAGTCAGACGCACGCTGCTGCCTATCATGGCATTGCTGACTTTGGATTGGCATAAACTGAACTGGAAGTGCACTCAGCACTGCTATTTGGCAGTAGTTTATAACACTAAAAATATATTGCAGAAGCCATTTGCTGTTCTGTTTGCAATGCTGCTCTATGAGAGCTGTATGATCAAAACAAACTGTCACCTTGCCATTTTCTTCAAGGCTATACCTCCTAAGTCACAGAAACTGTTCAGAAAAGTCACACATTAGATTAATCTGCTCACTTTATGTGGCTACAAAGATATGCTGTAGAAACCAAACTGCAAAAGTGTTAAAGGCACACACACAAAAGAAAGAAAGAAAATATTTTCTTATTACTGACCTGAGCAACAAGTAGATTTGTTGTAATCATATGAGGAAGCTGTTTGTATTTCTTACTCAGAAGAACAATAATAAGAGACCAAATCTGTAAAAGACAAGATAAAACTGAATGTGAGACCAACACACACATAAAAAACATTGACGATAGTAACAAAAGAGCAGGATGAATACTCTGGCAAACTCTGGTGCAATTAAATACAGTACAAATCTTCTTGAGAAGTTACTTCACAACATGATTACCACAGTCAGCTTGACACCATCTGCTGCCAATATGTATGCCTTAGAAAAAGCAATGCGTTGTTGGGTTCTCACTGTGGTGAAATATTTCCAGGGAGCACCAAGGCTTTGTCTACCACATGCAGAAGCCCGGTTTTCAGATTTTTGTTTTTTTAAACCCAGCTCTTCCCTCCTCATCCTTCTGCAACAGGATCCAATGATGAAATGTCCATCTCATCTTAAATCATGACTCAATTTGCTGCTTACGTACTAAAGCTTCCCTGATGTTACAGTGTGCAATGGTAATTCACTTTGCCAACACATACCAGAGAAACAAGGCTGACAATACTTATGTCAAAGCTAACATTCTGGAGTGCAGATGCCAGTGGATTGGGATCCATAGATGGAATGGTCAAAAGCCATGCAGAAACATACATGATAGGTGCAGACACAAAAGTGCTTATCACCATGCCTGAGGTAATCTGCAAAGAGTCAAACAGAACATGAACAGAGTTAAGCAAATCTCAAGTAAAATAGTAGTCTTAATAATCAGTTAAAGCACAGGTTCTTCTATAAGCTCCTAGCATGAAGCTAATTCATCTCACTTTGTCAATGAAATCAGTGACAACATTCTTGCTCTATTTCTGACTAAAACAATAGACCAAAAATAAGACCTCTGAAAAAAAGAAAACAAAGATGCAAATTACTTTTCATTTAATATTATCCTAGTTCTTCCTACTGTTGTCATGAATAAGAGAATGTCATGAATAAGGACTTATTTTAAAGTGTGCATTATCAAGAAACTTAAGACTGCAGGAAACGGTGTTTTGGTTAATTATTAACTTGCAATACAGCTCAGACTTGAAATCTACGGAGTCTGTTCTTCAGAAAAGTATTTATTAAATACTCTACCATAAGAATTTGTGTAATACAAGTAGTTAACCAACAAATTCAAGCCCAAGGTTAGCAAAAGTTTGGAAAACTCGACTACATACAATTCCTACTTCCATATTAAATTGAGTTGCAAATATTGCAACACCAGGTGCTGCTGGGAAAACTCCATAAAGAAATGCATAGTTCGATAAACTGGTGTGGTTGACGGTGCTGCTGCTCTTGTCCAGGAGCTCCACCATTTCTCTACAAAGAAATGGCATCATAAGTCTGAAAAGAGAAGGGGAAAGAAGTCATTCGTTTAAGTCAGAGCAATAGACTCTTCTTTACTCAGAAAAGAAATCATGACATATATAACCTGCTTCAATTTTTCTTGTCACACGTCAAACAAAAAATACATAAGTGTTAGAAATTCCACTGATCCCCGAATTATCAACACATTTTGCTACATATTTGTGCAGAAACATTCTTTCAATAACTTCATATTTAGAAAGGTAAAATATAAAAGCAAAACTTAATTTCCAGCTGTAGAGAAACAGCAGCCATACAGAAGTCAGCAACCTTGAAAGTCAGATCAACTTATGTGAACTGTCTGACATAGAATGAGGGTGTAAGCCCAAGTATCTCATGTTAAAAGTTTTATCCTACAGAAAAAAACTTCTATTCATGCTCCTCTGTCTGCCCTTACCAATATCCCAGATGTCACATGGAATTAGTACCTAAGCCTTGCACAGGCTTCCATAAGCCACAAATTCATTTTTCTCACACTCTTGAATAATTGAGATAGTTTACAGTGTATGTCTTGTAGTAAGTTTCCTACTTAGCTGTATTGATGATACTAAAGCGTGTCTCCAAATCTTACAGTCTTAACGCAATGACAGACTATTGCTATTATGCTAATTGTAGAACAGCAGCAATTAAAACATTTAGATGAAATACTGGAGAGAAAACTCGCATGACCAATATACTCAGAGCTTAAAACATCCGGCAGCAATTTACAAAGCAAAATTATGAAGTACGTAAATGGAACTTACAGTTTAGCTGTGATGAGAAGGATCAGTGCAACAAACATACCCTTTGTCAGCTTTTTTGTTTGTCCCACCATAGTTAGTCCAAGGTAAAAAAGTGCAGAGCCAGAAAATGAACTGCCCAGTCCATCAAGGAAATTTTCAAGGTAATCAGGAATTTTCTGGCCAAGAACAAAATTTGAGGCAATTCCTATGAAGACCATGAATACAATTGGGTTCTGCAGAACTCGAAGGAGTGCCAGGCCCACTATTTTGATCTTGCTCTGGGACACCGTGCGATTGTCTCTCCACTTCTGGATTTCACAGAAGATAAACCCCAGGGGGTTTAGCATCATAAGAGATATTGGAGCCACTAGGTAAATGTACTGGAGATACTCCGGGTAAGTGGTTTGGTATAGAGCTTCAACTAGAAGGCAGGAAATGAAGAGTGATGAGTGATAGTATTTCAGTACAAAAGTTCATTAATGCTGAAATCGATTGTTACTGCCTTGAAACTAGAGAAAAATTGTTTCACTATCCTTCAAAAGTAACAGAATTTACGATCGATATAAAGGGACATCACCATTAGGCCACAGATGTGTACTGAACACATGAACTTACCCAACATTATTTAATGACTCTACAAATACTCAACATTTACGTTAAAAAACACAACAAAAATAACTCCACATGTTCTTTGATTCACCCCAAATGCTGAATGACACTTTTTTTGCTGCACTGCCTTTTTGGACCAGTCTTTTCTGTAAACAATGTTCTTCCAAGTATTTGTCACTATTCTTAAGTTTCACAAAGCAGTAACTGGGTGAAAGCAAAGAGACTCCGGGCAGTTGTGGTACTTAACACAGAAGTGAAAGGAAACAAACAAGGCACAGTGCCACTGTTGTGTTAGGTGTGCCAGCAAAGCTCCTAATGAACCGGATGTGAATTTGGATAGATTGCACATAGAACAGGCATGAATCATGTGTTATAAATCAAGGAATATTTAAAGAAAATGTAATCTGACAAGAAAGCAATTCAAAGTTGAAAGAACACTTTAAGTAGAGGGAGGCAATGGAAATATGTTCAGAGTGGCTCAGAGAAACTCTGGCTGGCATTTTAATCCAGTGCCAAGAAACAAAGAGGTAATCCTTATAGCCTCGTTTGGGACATACTTCACATTTCCCACAAGAGGAATAAGTCTCACGAGACATAACTGAGGGAAAATATATTTTCATCTAGGGAGGAAAAAGGTCCAGCAAGATTAAAAAGAATAAAGGTTCAAGATTCTCTACAGCATGCTGTCTGAAAACTGGGTGAACAAAACTGTTAGCTTTTCATGTTCCCTAAAATGCAGAGCTATTTATTGTCACTTTCAATGTGGAATGTTTGAGCTTTTCTTCTGTATCTTTATTTTCCACTCTGTAATCAAGAGAACTTAAGTAGCACAGATCACCGCTCTTCAGGAAGGAGTAAACAAATGCTACTTAACCCAGCCATCCTCCCCACACACCACACACTCAAGGTGTATTTGGAAACTCCTGCCACTTGCAGCATGCTTTCGGCACCAGCTACAAAGGTCAGAATGGGAAGAGGTAGCACTGGCACGCAGAATCTTCCCAAGGCAGGTAAAAAGCACTGCAAGTCAGACAGCAGCAGGTGGGAGAAGCCTGCGACAACTCCAGAGCACTTCTCAAGAATCATAGTACATATGGATAAAAAGCATACAGATATGCCCTGAAGAAAACCTATAATAGGGAAAATAACATCTTGCTTACCAGAAGGGAAGAAAGTAAGCCTTGCAAATTTGGATAAAAATCAAGTTTAATAACTGATGTAGCTTAGAATTCCAAATGCAGGCTTACAAGAATGAAAGTACACAGTTCTACAAGCTATACTCTGAATGCCTCTTTGTATTCCACCTCTTCCCTTTTTTTCCCCCCCATATTTAAGTCCACTGAACTGCTGCTTACTCACAATTACTGAAAAATATATCACAGCTGCATAAAATTCTTATTTGAGATAAACAGATCACCACAAATCACACAGTAATATTTCTTTTAAAAAGACTGAATTCTTTCAAGATCATAACCCAAGAAACATCCACTGGTTGTGAGAAAACAAAGACTGAGGGACAGAACTTGATTGGCCACATAAAATAACTAACACAAAAACTTGCTCTAAAGAGACTGAGGCACACTCCACAACCAGTAGACATCAACATGAACTGGAAAATAAAAGCAAAAACATCTACAGCACTAAAAATAGTTTTGAAAAGGAAAGCGTAAGGAACTACTTACCTATTGGGTATCCCAGTGCGAAGTCATTGCTTTGTGTAGCAAAAATAGGGAACAAGCCCGCTTTGCTAAATCGATTCTCAGGACTGGCTACCAACAATGTTAGAACGCAGACTAAGAAAAATACAGCAGCCTTGGCAACTAAGATACTGTACAGGAAGGACCAGTTTACATCAGAGAAGTTAAGTACCACCATGTTTTTGAACAGTAAAGCTGGGAGTGCAAAACGGGAGACAAAATTTCCTAGTCCTTTAGCCTGAGTTGATGTGATAATGTTGGCTCTTCCGGCTATATAGCCACAAAGAATTATTCCAAAGCATTCTAACAGGGCTGGAAAAAGCCTGCTTATTGACATAGAAGGAGGACCACCAGTGGCATTGAGTCCGGCTTGTTCCCACAAAGAAATAGACATATTAGCTGATGGTGAGAGATTCTTTGCACTGAAATCTGAATAGCTATCCATTTTCTTTGACCACCTCTGGCAAAAATAGGGTATTCAATGATCTCATCTGCAAAACAAAAGAAGATATTTATTAATTTCTGAAACCGTGTTGGTGAAAGATCTCTAGCTTGCTGACAGAAGAGTTTACACTTAGAAATGTAACAATGAGACTAACGAGTGGATGTAGAGAAATGAAAGTGAGAAATAAAGCAGAGAAATCATTCTGTCCTCACATATTCACACAACCCGAGACAAATGACAGAGGCTAAAAGTCTCTC
Source organism: Coturnix japonica (assembly GCF_054131305.1). NCBI lineage: Eukaryota > Metazoa > Chordata > Aves > Galliformes > Phasianidae > Coturnix > Coturnix japonica. Next base: position 18,496,036 of record NC_140669.1, read on the forward strand.
AAGAACTCAGCTTGAAATTTAAGGGTAATACTGAAATATTAAAACTGAACATAGTTTGGGAATTCAAAAAGGAAAACATCTGTTGGAAGGACTTTTTCTGTCCTTCTTTTAGGAGCTAAACAACATTTAGCTTAAATCACAGCCTTTCAGCCCTCTCCAGTCAGAAAACAGCAATGGCCAAGTTCTCAGTGTATATTCCTTATCTTGCCAGACCAAAATTAGAACACTAGTCAAATCTCAATCAGGACAGCACACAACTCTTCATGTGTTCATTAGCTTACTTATAACTTGTAACCTTACTTACTTCTTCAACTCAGTTCCCAAATACAGTATCACATTGTTTTTGCTTCCAATTACCAAATTATTAATTTTCCTTTCTAATTCCCCGTGCCTGCCCTATGACGTCTTATGTCCTCTGTGAATCATGTCTTTCTTGGTTCTTTTTCCTTTGCAATAAGAATACACATTACACTTCCAGAATTTAAACCCTATGCCGATTTCCCTTTACCTACCGCTATTTCATCTTTGCTTCCATACACACAGCTCCAAGCATGGTCAGGAATCCTCTTTTGCCTCCCTCTTTAGATCTCATTTAATCCAGGTTCTCCCCTTTAAACAGTTCTTACCAAAAGCTTAAGCACCCAAAATCTTAAACTTTCAGAACTGCTGCTCGAAGTTCTTCCTTTGTGACCATCATCCATTCTAATCAACCTCTTCTTGATCTTGCCCTTCCCATACCTTTTGCAATTAGAGCTCCTCCTAATTCTCCTCCTATCTCCACTCGTTCTTATAGCATTTCCATGGGAGGATCCCTCAAAGCCCTGTGGTGCTGATAGGACTCCTTCCTCATTCCTCTTTTGTTCACTACATCCTCTGCCTCTGTACTTTCATAAGCACTTATTCAGCTTTAAACAGATGACTCAAAGAGCTCTTGCTCCAATCCAGACCTATTATTGCAGTCTGTCTCCAAGACTTCTGTGAATACTCTGCTATAACTCTAAGTCCAATGAGCCCAAAACAGATTTCCTACTCTCCCAAGAAGAATTATCTAGTAGAGAACAATGAAAAGATAGCACAGCCCTACCTCAAATTCCTCCAGCTTGCAGCACTGCACAATAGTAAGACTCGCTACAACACAATGTGTTCAACATGCTCCCTACAGGAGCCATAGCCTCACACAGCTATCAAGTATCTAATTATGGTTAGAACTTCTTCCCCTCTCTCCCTTCTGAGAAGCGGTTTAAGCCACACAGTCTGTTTCCTCGCAGAACCAGGCCTTCACAAGCAAGTCTACCAATACACAAGCAAATACTTTTGAATGAAAATTGTGCTAGAATTATTTAAATACCTTTCTTCCCTCCCTATTTGAATTACTTATGGAGTCGCTCCCGTTTCATAACCCACGACTCAGTCAAATGAGCATGTAGCAGGCTGACTCTAGTTGTACCCGTCAGCAGCACGTGCTTGATCCCTATCTCCAACACTAACACTGATAAACATCTTTTATAGAGTGCAACAAACATTCCCGTACATCCCTCCAGGCTATCCTCACCTTGAAATTCATTCCAAGGGCCTCTGTAAAAGTCAGCCAGACACAATTTTTGGTGAACCACATGAGTTTCAAAGAGAGAAATAGCACACTGTGGCAAAGCTGCTACTGGTGCTCCTCGGAGAGCTAAGGTGTGAATCACCCCTTCAGCTCCAGAGCTGTTCACAGCCCAAAACACTCACATGTACCACAGATTATCTATCACAGAGCGATGGATATTTTCCAGGCTCTCTCACGGGGGGCTGCATATCACAGTGAATTTTTCCCTCGGTCCCATCTGCAATGAGATGCATGCATTACATAACTGCAGTGGGATTACCTAACCAATCACAGATTTGGCATACAGCCTTATCACACCTAGGGCCAAATTCAGGCTGACCTCTCACATAAGCAGAAGTGCCTTCATTTCACAGCTTTTAATGCAATCAACAATGCTGAGCATATGCAAAAATAAACTCTTGTATAGTCTATGCAGAATTCTGTTCTCACAGTATGCGTAAGAAATTAACTAGTCAAAAAACACTAAAATGATTACATACATCTGAAAACCAAGAGCCTGACTTTGACTGCATATAATATATCACTTCCTATTCAATGACTGAAGATTAAGATTTAGGTCCTTGAAAGCTCAGTCAGCTGCATTGCTGGGAACTGCAGACCAATAAGCATGGAGCTTTTAAGAACAGTGCTGCCTCATCAGCTATTAGCTGTGCCAGGAGGAGCTGCCTGCAGCCCACCAGCAGCCTGCATTCATAAGGAGAGACAGTCCTGGCATCACCAGCGGAAATCTGGCACAAGGATTGACAACAGACAGAGATCAAGGAACTAGTGCAGCTTACAAGTCCCTCGAAATAACCTGGAGCACTGATGTTTGCCCATGTCTCCTGTAGGTTGTCAATATTTGTAATGCGTTAAAATTCACCAGACCAGAAACTCAGTTCTGCAGTAGCTGTGAGTTGAGCAACATCATCTAGCTACTCTTGGAATACCAAAGCAGAGAAACTCCTTTTCCAGCAAGAAAATCCCCTTTAAAAATAATAATAATTAAATATATATAGATATAGATATATATTATTAATCATTATTTTTAAATTAAAGACCATGTAAGACACTGTAGGAGACACCTCAGTGTACATCATCTGGCAGGGTCTCACTTAGCACACCCTTTCAGGATAACCTTGGTGATGCTGGTCTGCACAGACTGCTCACAAATTACATCCCTCACTGTGATCTTACTACCTGAGTGTGATGAAGGAACAACCCAAGGGTGACAACTTATTCAGGAGGCTGAAAGTCAGAGAGTGGGGCAGGAAAAATGACCATTCATCCCCCTCTTCACTGGGATAAGTGCTTTTTAATAACATCTTTTACCGTAAGGCAAAGAGGAAGCAACTTTAGAGAGTTACAATGATAAAATGGAGTGGAAAGGAGCGGTTACCAGAGTTTCTATTTTTGCAAGTTAACCACAAGTTGATTTTCACTTCATCGAGCCAAGAAAGCAGACAGAGAATAACCCCAACTGCAACTAATCCAAGAAATGGCCTTCCACTGCCACACAACCCGATCGCTGCCACAGGAGGTCTGTGGCTGCAAGCATCTCTGTGCACCTGAGCGAGGCCACGCTCCTTTCCCAGTGCTCTCCTCTGCTGTGGTTACACGGCAGTGCTGGGACACGAGAAACCCTGGGGAACCGTGGCTGCCAAGGGGCGCACATTGCCTATCACTGCCCCGGGCTCTGTCTAGGCAGCTAGTCAGGCTCATCAGAATGAAGCAACAGATAGATGCCTGAAGCACAAAATACCACGCCGTCCCAAAATGTTCAATCGGGCTCAACTTAGGGCTTGTTCGCAGACACACGTTTGTGAAGCAAAGAGCAAAACATTTCTCCGAACGCAGACTACACGTTGCTAAAGAAGCACCTCGCTGTCACACTGCCCGGCACAGGCGCAGCATCCCCGTCCTGCAGCGAAAAGCCGCAGCGACCGAACGTCCCCGCCGCCCTCCTTCCCTCAGCCACCGCAGGAACCAGCGCTGAGAAACGCGAGACGCAACAAAGTAGCAGCACTACCCCGTGTGACAGCTGTCCCGAGCAAAACAAACAAACAGTGAAGCTGGAGATGGGATCGGCTCGGGCCGCTTACCTATTGGCGCGTGGTAGGCACCAGCGTGTTGACAGAGGGCCGAGCTGAGAACCTCTCCGAGGCGCGGTACAGAGGCCCGAGAGGGGAGGGGAGAGCAGCTCTGACCCGGCCCGGCCCAGCCCGGTCCGCCCCACCCCAAGGCCCCGGGCCCCCGCCCGCCGCAGGGGAGGCCCGGCCCGGCCGCCTTGCGAGGCAGTGACACGGCGGATGGGAGGGATCGGCCCCACCGCCGCAAAATGGCGGCGGCCGGGGAGAAGCCCTCTGCGGCGGCAGGAGGCGAACGGAGCTCTCCCCGATAGCACCTCTCCCCTTCCGGGCCGGGCCTAACGCGCTCCCGCCGCCTACAGCTTCGCTCCGCACAGCTTCTCCCCGCCGCAGGCCTCCTGCTCCCAGGGCCGCAGGGGTGATGGCTTCTGCGGCCCTGAGCAGCTGACCGGCTTTATCTGCCCTCGCAGGGCCGTCACCCCGGGCTTGGCCTTGCCGGATAGCGGGGCCGGCTCCCCGCCCGGGGATGCAGTGGGGGCTGCCGTCTCCCGATACCTCGCACCGCCTGGTGCCGGGCCTCAGTGCTGCGCACCGGGGGAGGCGGAGGGTCGTACCTCTGCGGGCACCTGTAGCTGTTGGGTTCTTTTTCTTTTCGTTTCTAGGTACATTGTAACAAGGCACAACCCATTTTTGATGTGGTTGAGGAGACAGCACTTGGAGCTGCCCATTTTCTAGGAATTCAGCCAGAAGCTGCTATCACTAAGAAGGCAAATGCACACTTCTGCATCTCACTTACCTTCTTCCATTGTTCATGTGGCCCAAACCACCTTGTCTTGTTACATGTAGCAGATGGCTGGCAACAGGTGTCCAAACAGGAAGAAGTCAACTCGTCCTGCAGCTGCAATGCCCACGGACAGCAGAGTGGATAGTTTCAGCAGCACACTGGAAACTTTGAGCAAAAAAGAACAGCTCTTATTCCCCTTTGAAGTAACATTCAGAGGAGACAAAACAAAGGGGAAGGGGCAACTACCTTAACCCAAAAGTACTGGCAACTGATACAAGTGATGTGTTGGAATGCTTAATAAATTTACCCACAATGGGTTAAATTTACAAGATCTGCTGTAAAAATACTTACAGGAAACTTACCAGAAACAAATCGGTATATATAAGCAATATCAGATATCAAAATCTTTCAGATTTTTTGGCTTTCTGCCTATCACTCTTCCCTGTAGAAACAACATGCCTTGGAGGGACAAACTCTGGGAAGAAGGCAGACAGGCTTGCCAGGCTGTTGTAGAATCCTGATAAGAAATTACACTTTCCATTCTCCTCCTTTTAAAAGATCATTAAGAATTCAGCATTTAATATTTAAAATGTGATCACACTTCAGTACTTTTTGTTTGGCTGAATAGGCTGCTCACTGATTGCAGATAATATCCATCAGCAAACAAGAACGATTCTTCTCCAGAGCACGAACAGTTACAGGAAGCTGGGCTGTTTCCATCTCAGTAGTCACATACACACTGCAGACCAAAGTTCATTTCACCTGAGTCTGGCAGCATTCTCTGGGAACACTGAGGATACAACTGTATTGTAATACCCAGGGTAAATGATGAGATAAAAAACAAACAAACAAAAAACACCTGCAGAACAGCAGAGGACAGTACCTTGTTTGTCCAACATCCTCTCCCCACTCCTGTAATGCCTAATCAAAGCCTGCTAAACTTTGTGTTTGAGCCATCTAGTCCAACCATCCACTTACCACCAATATCGCCCACTAAACAGTGTCCCTAAGCACTACATCTATCCTTTCCTTAAGTACCTCTAGGGACAGTGACTCCATCACAGCCCCTGGGCTGCCCCCTGAATCTCCCTGGTGCAACTTAAGGCCATTCCCTCTCATCCTATCTCTGTTAGCTGGGAGAAGCACCTGATCTCCACCTCACCACAGTCTTCTTTCAGGTCATTGTAGAGAGCAACTAGGTTTCCCCTGAGCTTACTCTTCTCCAAACTGAATGATTCCAGTTCCCTCAGCCTCTCTCTCTTCTAGTTGAGGTATTTGTAAACTAAGGGCTACAAAGAGGACTTTGTATCCTGGGGATGCAAAGCCAGGCTTCCCAATAGCTACAAAGTAAACTTAAGACTGAAAGCTGTCCTCAAAACCTGCGTTTGATCCTGTCAGCTTTCCCATACCACACATTACATGGCCATGAAGTTCTTTTCCCTTGATTTTTGTCATCTTCACTCCAACCAGACATTTCCATCCACTTACAGGCCACCAAAGCAGTGAACTCATCTTGTATATCAGGTAGTGCCTGCTTTTGGACCTGGGCAGCAGCCCCAAAAGCAAGAAGCAGCCAGGAGCAGCTGCTGTGTGCACCTTCGTACTGACATGAAGCCTTCATTGCAGGCATTGCCCTCAGACAATAACATGTCTGACCCCACATTGGCTCTGCTGGAAGCTTAGCCCTCTCAGTGACAGCAGGCTTAAGGTAATTTAGTTTTAAGGTCTAGCAGTGACCACACGCAGACATACTTTCGAAGACAAACAACTGAGCCAATTTAGGCAGATTTTCAAGGGACCACAAATGTATCTTTGTACGTGATGCAAAGGCTACTGGGGTAAATCCCAAGCACTTGCTTCAAAGCTAAAAAGACTGCTGGAGTATTTTAAAGAAAAGCCCTCAAAAATTTGTTATGAGCAATTGCATTTTGCCAGTTTATTTCTGAAAACACTAAAGTCTTTTTTCCCCCCTTCCTTTCTAGAAAGAGAGTGCACACACTGAACTTGGACCCGACTTGCTGGGGGGTGGTGACGAGTAAAAGAAAACCCCATCTTACATGAGGAAGTATCATGTGAGCCTCAATGCAGCACTCTCATACCAGCACCTCTAAATAACTGTTAAGCAAGTACAGCTCAAAAAGTGACTTTAGTAAAAGTAGATATGATTATGGAAGGCGGAAAACAGCAAGAATGCTGGTAAATGCAAATGAATTAGGATGCAATGTATATACAAATCTATGATTACAATCTCTGTGTCATTTCCAGGCAGCTGTGATACAAACATCTGAGCTTCTTAATAACAAAGTAATTACAACAACAGGTGGAGAGGCCAGCACTTCTTATGTAATCTTCCTATGCTGAATTACAGGAAAAATACTTACCCAATACTCCTTGGATACCGAGGACAAGCCAAATTTTATGTGAAAATTGGCAGTAAGCCCACAGATGGTGCACTAGTTCAGGTCTCAGAGTTGGCTGTTTTCAAGCACCTGTCCTCTTGCAGTTGCGCTCAGGGCATTCAGAAACAACTCAAAGCACTTATCTGTATCTAGACTGTCTGATCACTTACACTGACTCACATGGTTACTGCAAAATAAACCGTAGTTTACAACATACTTGTGTTAGAAGAAGTAGTTAAGCAGCAAAGGAAACCTGAGAAAAATCTACTCATGGGAAGTCAACAGGACCCCAGAATTCCTCTCTGGGGAGGGAGTCAGGGAAACTTGTTAACAGCCTTCTGGAGAAGAACTTCCCTGGCTTTTATGGCTTGACAGTCCCTGCCTCTGTGGTACTGGGAACATTCTGATGCTGAGTATTGCTGCCTGTAAACCTGAAGCTGGTCACCACATAAGAGAGGAGGGGGACGGGATGCTGACAGTCACATTTGGATACCATGGAATCCTTTCATAAAATTCTTCCTACTTCAGAAACTTATTTATTCACCCACCTATGGCTGTACAACAGTACCCTCCCTTATCTGCACTGATTAAGAGAGTTTATATAATTGCTATTTTTAACACAGTAGCCTTTGTGTGGTGATGCATGCACTGGAATTGGTGCTGCAAAGCCCACCTCTGCTGCACCTTACCCACATCCCACGGTTCTGCAGCTGAGAAATGGGCACTTGTTACTGGTACTTCAAGCACATATAGGTGCAACTGTACCCTTCTCAACACTGCATCTGACAGAAGGCAATAAACAAAGCTAACACAGACAACTTGCAGAATATCAAAGCAAAGCTTCAGCACTGTGTATGTATGTTCAAGCCTGGTGAAAGGAACTGACCTTATCAGCAAGCAAAATAAATGCTGCAAACAGTGAAATTCACCTAATTACAGCAAAAAGCGGGAAATAAAAGTTCAAATTATATTGCATTTAATTCAGTGGAATTCTGAATAACTCTAGCTGATTTCTTCTGAAACAGCAGCATTGCTGTGCTTCCTCTGAAATCAGGGAGATCCTACACGCATACACTTGGTCTCTGGTATATCAGCTTGGGGACTGACTCAGTCACAGAGGAATTTACAAGTCAACCACCCAGGCTGAAGAACAGTAACGAGAATATCACATAGCAAACAAACAAATAAATCACTATTTTGACATATGTTTTTGATTGCGTTACCTGAAAGATAATTATCAAGTCTTGTTCATTTGTCTCGTATACTAGTTAGAAGTGTGCCTGCCATATACAGGATCTTACGATACAATTTATAGTTCCATACATTCACAATGTTAACAGTAGATGGTGAAATAATAAAAATAGGATAGAAGAGCTATGGTTCTATTTGACCTGAGAATACTCACGCACTCCTTTAGACCTGTGCAGCCTGTTATATGTTCTCAGTCACTATAACACCATACAGAATCATGATGTTGTTCTAGTAAAGAACAAAAAAAACCAACCACACACACACACAAACAAACAAGTGCAAACACTACTTTGCTCAGAAAACTGTCAAAGCAGGCTGCCCTGAACAAATAAGCTCTTTCTGATATGCAATCTGATACACCTGTTGGTTATTCAGTGAGTAATTGGTTTGGCAGGTGAGGAGAATGCAAAACTGATTGCTACAGCACAAAGGGGGAGCTCTGGATATACGTTATAAAAATGACCCAAGTTTCTGTAAAATGTTCTGCACTTACTGAGTTCCTGTTTGTGATCACACCATGTCCTACCTGTACAAGCATCTCTACAAACATAGTTTAAACATTATCGAAAAATATGTATTGAATGTGGTGCATTCTCTCCTGTGGTAGAAACCCGGTCTGACTGTGTTTTCTATTTCTCTGTCTCATAATGAGAAGGTATTTTTTCTCCTCAATATTTGAACAAATTCTTATTTTAAGACTGGAATATTGCCAGGGTTGTTTCCATTAAACCATGTGCTATTGCCATTAGACTTTATTAACAAACAAAAGGTATCTGGTGCTACTTCTTAACTTCAGCTGCAGGCGAAGACTTAGTTCAGCCCTAATAGCATGCCATTTTCAGGCTGAGCTGAAACAAGGCAGAGTCACACATGTTGTTCTCTTGCATCATTTTTATGCTAATACTGGCATTTTACTTGCCTAAGAGTTGTGTAATCACGCAGGGGAATGAGGCTGTATACATCCGAGTAAACAAGCTCCTGCCCAGCATTCACAAAGTGCACAGTGCTCCTGAATAGATGGACCACAGCACAGAGCACGCAATCACATTCCCAACAGCAACACAACAGGAGCACAGATTGTGAGCTGGGAACTCGACCTCCCGGCAGCATGGTGGAGGCAAAACAACTCTCACTGACACAAAACTCATGTTCTGGCATCGATGTTAAAGCCGCTCTCTGCAAAAAGTGAAATTTCGACCGAGCGCGAAGTGCCACCTAGTGCCGGCCTGGCCACCGGCTGGAAGACACAGGAAAGGGAGAAGCTGACAAGAAGGTGAAAAGCCCTGGTAAGGATGGCAGGAAACATCTTGGCTGTCACCTTGGTGTGCAGCATGCCCTTCTGTAAGACACATAGCCCGGGCTGCCTGGAGCACAGCACTCAGCTGGCTGCATGGCTCCTGCACCGAGCTGAGCAGTTCTCAGTATGGAGAAATTGCTCACCTGGCCCACCTCTCTGGTGCCAAACCGAACACTCATGGAGAAGGTTGCTCACTGTATCATGTGCTTGCACTTGCATCAACAGTCGTTTGCAACTTGGAAGAAACTTGTCTGCAGTTTTCACCACTGCTATGCCAGTGCCCAGCAGTGTGTGGGGAGAATGAGCCTGCAGACAGCTGTGTGGGCATCTCCTCATAGCACACACACCTTGACTTCTACCTGGAAAATGAATGATAACACAACAAAAAACAAGAACCCATTTGGAAAGTACATAGATGAAGGTGCAGCAGCAACTCCGCAGCTCAGCTGAGGAGAATACACTGTGTATCCAAAGGACACCAGCAGCAGGAGCTCTGAACCTGTTCACACAAATGTCCCCAGCTTTCAGGAGCCCAAGCTTCTGGTGAGGGGAAGTGAAAGCTGCTGTTTTAAAGGGGGAGAATGATAGAAGTGAACACTTGTCCTCGTGTGACCACAACACCCCATAAAGAGGTCCGTGGTCCCACAGACAGAACACTTTTGCTTCACAGTGATGAGCTGCAAGCCCAGCTGCATTGATTCTTGTTGCAGCGAGGGGACCAGCAGTAAGGAGCCTTGTTACAACAGCCTCTGCCCTGATCTCAGGGGCTGCCGGCAGACAATTCTCTGCTAATCTGCTGCACTCTGACGAAAAAGAAAAGAAGAAAAAAAAGGAACAGTTCCGTATTCCAAATGAGGAAGGCCTTTAGGCAGCTTGTAACTCAGCACGCCTGAAAAATAACTGTTATTTGACGAAGAAAAATAAAAGAATGCTAAAAACAGAGAGGAAAACATGAAAATTAAAAAGTGATGTGTTGTAATGAACTAGAAGGTGTGACTGTTGCATAGACAGCATTTGTGATAGACTTTTGATTTAGATTTGTTACATACCTTCTGCAGAAGCTGTATCTTAATTCACAGAAGTGTTTTAAGATTGAAGTAGCAGTTACCTACTACTTACCTGAAATACCACTGTACCACTGTCTGCCTCTCTGCTGTGATGTTTTTGTTCAGTAGACACTGATAAGGGAAATGGACAGCACAGGCAGCAGCCACAGAACATGTTTGCTGACCTAATCCAACTGTCTTCATGGCAGTCATCCTTTTCTCAAGAACACCTTTGCTCCCGGGCTGCTGCTGAAATGTGGTACTTTATGAGCCTCTCTGTGAACGCAGGAAGAAAAGACTACAGGACCATAACTGTTTCAAACAACTGTGCTGTAGCTCTGTTGAAATAAATAGTTTATAACAAAGTAACTTCTTTGGCTTTAAAGCTAGCAAGGGTGTGTATGCACCAGCCCCTCTCAGCCTGGCTGAGCAAGCAGAACTTCTCCAGAGGGTTACAGTGCCCTATCTGACAAGTTAAAGGGTAAGCTCCCTTCTTAAAAGTGTAAAACACAGTTTCTTTAGGTATGAAATAACATTTATAGGTGCTCTAAGAGTGCAACTGAAATTGAAACATCTTGGTATGAAGCTCACATCATGTTACATATTAAGTTGCTTTTCAGAGAACTGTACCATAGCTGAAGCAGCTGTTAGGAATCACTTGTTAAAATTGCAATCAGACAGAGAAAACCCTACCCTGAAGGGTTCTGTTTCATTAGCTAACCTAAAAAATACATAATTGTTGTATAGGCATATATGGAACAACATTTAACACCTACACTGATAATGGATTGGCCACGACCATTTGCTAATAGCAATGCACAACGCAGCCAGACTGCAGAAAGGCAGAATAGCAGCAGGAGCTGCTGAGCCACTTAGAAGAGCCTGGTGCTGGATCTTCCTGCAACTGGAGAGCATTTACAAGTGTTACCAAGCATCCTAGTTTTTGTTTTGTTTTCTTTTTAAAGTAACAGGTTTTTTTTTGTTTTGTTTTGTTTGTTAGTTTTTGAGTTAAATGGAGGAGGAACTATGCTGTGGTTACGGCTCAGTTCAGTTCCTTCTTCCCAAAGTTAAGCAAAACCCAGAAAGATGCATATTTCCTTTGACTGAAACCAGAAAAAGTGGTCCTGCTAGCTGACCCTTGGATTCATTCCTCTGGGTCCTGCTCAGCCCGCAGAACCGGCTCCTCCACAGCCCATGTGCCCACAGCCTATGCCCCTTCACCATCCTGCTACCCACAGAGCCCAGGCCCTGGTGGGATTCTGAATACTGATGAACCAGAGCTGTGTGTGGCCTCTGGAGAATGCAGAAGCCTCTGTCCCAGCCAGTCTGTGAACAGGAACACCAACAAGTGGTCCTTATGGCTGCCAAAATACCCACAGCTGCATAAGAATGAACTTGCAGCTTACACCTGACAAGGTCAATGAGTTTCTGCATGGAGCTTTTTAGATCAGGGTTTTAAATGACCTTGCTAATTCTGGAGGAGACACCAGAACTGTGGCCAGAACTGGAGCCTTCTTTGGACTTCTACTAAAGAATCTTCCTGGGTTGAACCTGGTTCAAATCTCCTGAAAAATCTGAAATCCAAAACCAAGAACAAGGCTAACAAATCAAAAGAGGTTTAATTTGTTTGTAAAAACATGATATACTCTGGAAGCCTCTTGCCAAGAGAGTGGAGATAACAAAACTGTGGTTAACACCAAGCACTCAATTTTCCATATTGTCTCATCATTGCAAACGTTAGGTTTGCTTAGCTGAGAACCAGCACCTAGAGATTTTGTCCAGCAGTGACTAAAGCAAGGTCTACATACAAGCACAGCATCATCGGCCACACTTCTTTTCTAATATTCTTTATGCCAAACTAAACTCCGGCTTCTCTTTCCTTGCAAATATCCAACCTTCACCATATAGAAGCCCAAAGCCCCAAGGGTTTGCAAGCAGGTGAGAAGATGTGCTGCTGCTGCACATCCATCCAGGCTCACACCACATTCTCAATGCAACAGGCCGCACCAGTGAGTAAATAAAAGTAAAATTTATTTGGCATAGGATAGAAAAATAAGGAGACAAAAAAAAAATTAAAAAAAAAAATTCACATACAAGATAAATGTTAAGCAGAAAAACATTCACAGAACTTGATTAATATTTCATAAAAGTTCCAACTGTAAGCGCCTGGAAAAACCGTGTTACTTTCTGCTCAGCCTGCGTTGGAAGTTATGTTTCTCCTTCATAGTCCTGTGTGCTTTTGAATCCAAACTTAGAGTGCCTTCTTATCACATACAAGTTTATGCTACAGAACCTGTATCACAAACAACAGAACGTCAGCATACCAACATGCTGCTCCCTTGCCCAGGATGTGCAGACCTGCCTGTTTCCCTCAGTGCTCCCTGCACTGCCAGCACCCTGTTATAACTGGTAGCAGTGCCACCAGGCAGGCTGAGCAATCTCACATTCCCTTAGGGACATACAGAGCTTTCCCATTCTGTGTTACCAAGCACCTCTGGTGAGAGATTCTCCTTGTTTTCTGGTGAGTACAATCTGAAAAGTTAAAGCTCATCCAATATGAACTGTACAGACTCAAAGTACCACAGTAACAGGCTGTGTGCACCGACCGACAGCATTCACAACCTCACACTCGTACAGCTTACACCTGGCTCTGTGCTTTCACACGAGTGCCCGCATTCAGCCAATTGGGTTATTCTCCATTGGCACACTTCTCCCCAGCTCCTCCAATCCTGGCAGCCACCACTCTGCTTGAAACAACCCCACTGCAATCATCCAGCTCCGCTTTTTGCATCCAAGGGTAAATGTACCCTTCCTATTTTCATATTTCTGCACAGAAAAATGCTGTCTTGCAAACTATGTGAACCATGACAGCAGGTCTGTTCTCCAGCAGAGACCTACTTGTACAAATGACATGTAAGCAGTCACTGCTGCAAGGAAAAACTGATGCCATCTTCTTAAAATGGCAACAGAAGGAACTTCTCTAATAGCTCAGTCTTGCAGAAAAGAACAATTTTTATGACTCTTACAGTGATGGGAAATGGTGGCTTCTCAACAAGAACCTTGCAACATTATTCAAGAAGTGGTTTGTTCACAAAAATACATGATTCCTGTACTGCAAGCTGAGCTTCCTTTAACAACCCTGAGCACAAATCACTGGGGCCTTTTCTCCCTGCAGCTTCTGAACAAAGCCAAAGCAGACAGCACGTGTTTACTTACAGAAATACTCAGCTGAAATTACCACAGAAGTTATTCTCATTTTATTTACTTTGTCAAATTAAACAAAAATGAACATTCATGGTCATTGTCACACAATGCAAGTCTTGGTGATGGAAAAAAAAGCTTTGAGGTGTGAATGTTATTCAGACAATGCCATTAAAATAATTAACTGTCAGATGCAAGCAGTGAACTCAGCTTATTCCTTCAATACTCTGCAAGCATGCTGAAGGCAGCTGGGCTGTCTGGAGAAGGGAAGGCTTCCAGAGCAATGCCAGCAATGGCACCAGTGCCACCACATCTCACCTGGAGGCTGACCCACACTGCTCCTCACATTCAGCTCACTTGAGTTAGCAGACTGAGCACACGACAGAAGGAGGACTTGGCGCAGCACTGTGTAACACTGCTATCAGAGCTATTTACGGTGGGATGTGCAAGAACAACAACTCGTGAAACACACAAAAGTTGACTAAAAAAGTCATAAGGCACCACTGGATCAACCTGTTCCATATCCTCCTTTTTCTTTTTAAGACTTCTTAGTGAAATAAATACCTTAATACTGATCATATTGTAAAAAGCTACTGATACATGAAGCGATATATGGAAGATAAAATGCTGCACTGTTCTGGATTATACTAGGGAATTTTATCACAAAAGATATAAACAGTCAAATTGTTGCTAGGTGAAAATATATCTCTTTCTGCATTTTTAAGGTACTTTACATATATGCCAAACAGCCGTTCTGAGGAGGTTTCTACAGTACAAGGAAGCGCTGAAACCAACAGGCAGCTTGGGTTCCTCGGCTCGTTGACTGAGGGCCTTTTACACAGCACATTTTAAGGGAGACTGAAGCTGACTTGCCAAGTCACTGGTTAAGGCCCAGACTTTATGCTCAGTGAGCCTTACCAAAAAGATCAAATACAGGATATTCTGAACAATGCAGAGCGATGGCAGAACAATATGCAGCATTTTACTTGAAGTAGAACAGTCATACTGGAAGCAGGTAAGGTACAAGACACAGTATAGCTCTTGGATTTTATTTTTTCTAGGTTTTTTGGCTGCATAGCTGTTTGGATATTAAGGATTTGGAAGGTCAATGTATCGAAAATATTGTATTCTTAAATTCAGAATGCTGCTCCTCAAAGTTGTAAGTGCTTCATTTCAATAACGAGTACAATAATTTATCCTTTAAGTTATTATCCTAGAAATCTTATTTGGACTTCTATTCACATAACAATATGCCAAAGAGACAGGTACTTTGCATAGTGCATACGTTTAAGTGACAACCATAAAATACATAGAAATTCAGTACTGAGCTAGGCTTGATCCCAAGGTGCACCTGTCACACGGAGGTCCCATTAATATTTCTTTAAGAAGCTCTTACAGCCATGACCCTGCAACTTGATGTAGATACATCCCTGCGCCTGCGCACTCAATTGCAGGTTCAAGACCATAGATAGTAATTGAAAATAAGTCATTAGATACAAAATTGTAAAAACCTGTATGTAATCAAATGCTATCACAGCTAACAAGATTTTGTAAACATATACCAAAAAGGCCAAGAAGCTATCTTGATGTGGCCGTACCCAGCTCTGCCTTGCACTCCTCATGCTGACTGCCCCAGTGGTGGGACAAAGGTGGTCTGCCCCTCCAAGCCCACTGATGGGCAAGAAGCCCCACATGCAGACATTGCAGTGGGATTCAAACTCTCTTCAGCTACATTCCCTGGAAATTCTAGGGCTAACCTCACTCTAGCCTCAGCTTAGGATCACATATCTCACACTAGAGAAACACTTTCTTATCCAACATGACCTATTTTTCTTTTTTTACCCAGTGAAACATGGCTGCTGGTACAGGCTTTGTAGGGGTCCCAAGAAGCATGCTGTAGAAATGCTGTTGAGAAGACAGAGGAGAAATTTTTCAGGGTTAAACTTCAGAAGTCCAATTCACAAAGAGCTATTTGGCAATATTCAAAATTTCAGAATTAAAACCTTCCTCTAATTTTCAAAGGCATTTTACATGCATTTGGATCCTTTTACAAAAGGCACCAATTCAATGAACTCTTTTATCAAACAAAAAATTCAAAAGCCATTAAACATATAAGTCAATTGTCACAACATGAGAATACTTTTCTATTAGCATAAGCCTCATGGCTCTCTGCTGAGGCTCCCTTCAGTGGAGGCTGAAAGAAGAGGCTTCATGGTAAACTCAGAAGGCCAAATCTTCCCATCCTCTTGAACCAGTGCAGATAGCAATTTTGGAGTTCGTACTTCCACTTGAACACACAAACTCCAGACCTTCTTCATGACATCAAAGAGCTTCCACCTATGCACATTTTTGACTCCAGCTCCTCTGCTGTTATAAGTCAACTAGAATCTCTCTGAGACTGTCACCTAAGCCTCAGGAAGCTTTTTAAATTAAAACCCCATCATTTAATTGTACCAAAGAAACAAATGGAAAGCAGTCTGTGGAGCACTGGTGTTAGAAATGTTTTACAGAAAGAAGAATGACAATAACTGCTGTGCATTTCCACTACGACTACCTTTGGAGAACTCTTTGCAGGTAGTCTCAGGAAGAGTGCATTGCAATAGTCCAGGACACAGATGACTGTAGGATGGTCCACATCAAAGTAGAAAAGCATTAAGTGATTAAAACTGTAAAGTTATTACAAAACAAAGAAAAAAAGTTGTAAAAAAAGATATTCTTATGCTGCCAAATTCTTCACTTGTGCTCTTCTTTGGAAGATTCTCTGCAGATAAAAATAAGGCCATACACACTCCATCCTCAGGACAGGATGTGCTATCTACAGTATAAAAGAAAATTACTTGGCTAAGCTGAGGTGAAAAGATTTAAGATAAACTTTCAAGTCCCCATGTCGTATGACTATAGCTCGCAGAAGCAGATGGACCAGGTCAGGCAAGCAAAGAAGGCTCCAGGGGATTCTCAGCTATACAGTATTCCCTGGCAGTTGGTTTATAAACAGCAAACAGATTGTACTTCACTTTTCAAATAATACAGCCACTGTACCCCACATGAATGAAACAGCTTTGTTCCAGCTCTTGTTAAATTCAAAGCCAGACCTCTGTGGAACTCTCAAGAGGACAGGGCTGGACCCGGTAAGTATGATGCACAAATGTCGGGCATGGTCCATAAAACGCCTTTCAGGACAGCCTGCAGTATAAGCAAACAAAATTTATAGCTTTGAGCAACTACAGTTCATAAGCTTTGTCTATTACTTTTGTAATAGACCAAAGTTTATTCCAGCTGACAAGCCAAAAGTGGAAGTAGAGCGAAACAGACAACTTTCCAACAACGTGGGCAGGAGAGCTGACTCGAAGGAAACCTTGTAAAACGCAGGTTGCCCAAAAATGGGCCAGAACCCACTTCACCTTGGTATAGGTGGAAGTGGGGGGACACCTCTTTCTTTTCGACCAGAGCCTCCTGAAAAAAGAAGAAAGTTTTCCATTATTCTTGGGTTCTTTTTATAGTGGGAGTTTACATCCAAGCCAGAAGATCTATTCATTACCTTGTCTAGCCAACTATAAAATATCTTTCTAGACTTTCTGATTAGTTTACTAAACAATGTAAGAACTTCAAACAATGTAAAATTAAGTTTGTAACTACCGTTATCTACAAATGCCTAGGAACTATTAGCATTTCAGTCCTTTACTCCCTTTTCAAAGCAGATCAGTCACTCTTACTATATAAACACATATGGTCTCAATGCTACTTGCAACACATGTACATTTCAATGAAAGCAGCAAGCTCTAGTAGTAATGTTTCGAAGCTCGTCCTGTATTTCCCAAAATGAAGATCGTCATTCAAAACTGATTTCTTTGACTCTCTTTGTGGGGTAATACGAATGAGAAGAAAGGTAAGAGCCAAACAGAAGGGTCAGAGACTAACAGGAATTTCTGCTCCACACCAAAACCTCATAATTTGGAAACAGGACAGACAGAGAAACACGTGAGTGTACAGATGATTACAGGATAACTATGAGGACTGATGTGACCTATTGTGAAAGAACTGAATTAATCCTTGGGTGTACCAGGCCAAATGGCGCTAACTAATGGAATGCCTGAGACCTCAACTGGAACAGCATGTAACACTGATCAGAAAAGATGAAATCAGGCTGAAATGTATACAGCAGCAACATCAATGATCAGAGAAACAGAATTTAGCCTGGAAGAAGAGTGTAATACTTCCTGATATGATGAGCTCAGCAAACCAAAAGCTGAGAGGAGAGTATGACTTGTCTTAAAAAAAATATAGCAGGGGCTCAACACACCAACAAGGAAGAAAACTAAAACTCAAGGACAATTTTGGCACACAAATAAATGAGTCATGCATAGATTTAGATGGGGAATGAGAAAGAAGTTCTAGAAGAGTTCCAAGAGAAGTAACAGGGACAAAACCAGACAAACAAAAATCAAAGATGAAGCTGGGATTTTGCAGCTCTGTCTGCCTGTAGCAGAATGGGGCTGAATGTTATGGCCAAAGCAGTATCTTACAATACAGGTCACAACTTAGGAACAAAACAATCCTCCTCCCATCCCACTCTGTAGTACAAGTTCAAAAGGGCTTGAACCTGTATTTTCTACATGGTGGAGGGGAAAAATGCACTTGGAGAAGTTCTGAAACCTCAGGAGCCAATCTCTTCCCCATCTACACTGGTTCTACAAAAGATATGCTTAAATTCCAGAACCAGAGGCGGAACAAACTTACCTCGGTTTTCATTTCTTGCTAGTTTACTGGGGTAACTTCTATTCACAGGTACATATGGCTCTGGAGGTGGCAAATCAGATATAGGATGGAAAGAAAATCTACTTTCCCACTCATCTGAAAGAGCGACAAAAACACATAAAACAAAACAGAACACGATGTGTTTTACTTGTTGGTTGTGTGATGCAGGTTCAGAAAAAATCAACTGATACTAATATCAAATTTCTTGCATGTCTTCTATTGCAAAATGCTGTGATAGCTGAATACTGAACCAGCATCCTACTAGGTTATTTGTTGGGATTCAGTTTTAATATGTTAATTCCCAGTGGTTACAACTAGAAACCAGCATGTAAAGGCACTGAAGGCTCTGAATCCTGCAAGCCATTTAGGCTTCAGCCTACCATAATTAACCAAAAGATTTATCCATCCTTTGCAAAGAGACAACAACCCAAAAGAAAAGCATAATAAATCTTTAAAACTCAGCAATCTTAAACCTCACTTTTTTCAATAACACCAGCAAGAAGAGCGAAACTTGACATCTTTGAATTCTGACAACCTCTTCTCTTTCTTTCAGCTTACAGTTTTTGAGTAATCATCTAACTTGTTCTGACTTACAAACAGCCTTAGTGTAGCTATGGCTTGAATTCACATTGCAGCCAGTACAGTCCCCTTAGGACTTCTTCATGCACTGTAGCAAAGCTAAGTATGGAGAAGTGTTTCTTTTTCCTTTTCTTTGCTTTCTTCCTTTTCAGGCTATATTTCAAAGGAACATTTTAAAGCCTGTATTGACAGTTTTGCAGTCCTGTTCTATCCTCTGCCCCACCCTTTTAGCCACGCTAAGGCCAAGAGCAGCTACAAAATCTCTATGAGGGCAAGTAGCAGGGAGCACAGCTTACCGTCGCCCGAGTCCTGGAAGCCATTCCGGAGCGCTGATGAAGGTGGTGGGGGTGGTGGTGGAGCGCCTGTTCCCGGCCGGTCCGGGGGAAGTGGTGGCCGAGGCCCACCCCTGTGGTTCTCCAGCCCGGCCCGGGAAGGCAGCTGGGGAGCAGCAGGTAAAGCCCTCGAAGTGCTTCCATTCCTGCTGAGGGGAGGTGGTGGTGGCAGGGGGCCTGGAGAGAGAATAGAGACAAGCACAAAAATGCTGTTTGCCCCAAATTGCTCTGTGGTGTTACACCGTTGCCCATGTCCCATGGCCTCCCACTAATAGTGTGGACCACTTCGGGCCCTGGGAAGAGCAGACCCCAGTTCCACCTCCCTGCTCCCAGGGCTTGATGGGGAGCCTACAACCTGCAGAGGTCAGAGGAGCAGGAATATCCAAACACGAACACACCTCAGCACCCATATTCCTGCCTCCCTCAGCTGCAGCAGCTCTGCAGAGGTGCTGGCCCATGAAGCCAATATCAAACCACTCTAAATCACACTGGCCTCAATGAGCAGTTACAGCAGGAGCTCTGTGAACTGAGGATCCAAGGCCATACCTCACCAATTCCCAGCTTCACAGCGAAGCAGAAAAGCTCTGCAGGGCAACGTGAAGGCAGAGCCCACACAGGCTAGGAAAGTGATGCTCCCAGAGCAGCAGTAAATTGAGACCGGAGAGAAATCCACAGCTTGGACAAGAAAAGGCCATGCAGAGGGTGTGGAGGGCTGCACATGGCCAAAGGTCTCAGCACCTCTGCTTAGTGTAGTTGGGCAATTGACAATTATGTTCATTTTCTTAAATGCTTCCTTGTTCTGATGAAATCTAGTTACAGACACATACTGGAAAGCTTCCAGAGTGCTTTCTCTCCCTAAACCTTACTAAAACCCATCATCTACCTCAAACCATTGCAGAACAGTATTTACATTTATAATTTATATCTCCAGCTTCTTTCTGCTCATTGAGTCAGCAGGAAGGTAGTGTGCATTTACTAAAATCTGCATTAGAGAAAAGCTGACCAGGAACCTCCTGTGGAAGCAGAGGCAGTCACAGAAGTTCTAAACAGTCTTAGCAGTACTCTGTAGCGCTGCTCTGTGCCCCCCAAAAATGTGAGATAAATCCTGCAGCCAGGCAGCCATGTGCCAGCCTCTGCGAGTGCACTGAGGTGCAACTTCCTTGTGTCATGGGGACCATTTGCACCTCAGCTCCTCCAGCTCCACAAAGAAAGCCATCAGGCACTGAGAGTCATGAGGTGCAACTCTTAAAAGTTACAAACAGTGATTGTCAGAGGACAAAACATGTGATGAAACAACCTGATGGAGGCAACGCTATTTTCAGTCTCATTTGGAATCTGTGTCTAGCAGGTAATGATGGTTAGTCACACTGCAGCAACTGCCTCCTGTATAACAACTGTCAGATCAGCCTTCTATTAAAGTAATTAGTATTTTGCTGTGTTTGTGCCTTCCAACACGTAGAAGGCCAGGCTTTCCACTCATGACAACACTGCCATTAACGCACACTGGATGACTCAGGAAGGTGAATGTTGTCACCTGACAGGAGCTGGGTAGAAAAGGTCCCTGTCAGTACAGAACCTGGTGGGCAGCCCTGTTTTTGTTACAGCAACTACACAAAACCTGCCCAGATCTGTGAGTTAGCTGGGAATGCACAGTAATGTTCCTTGAGTCACAGTGGTGCCCACAAGCCCTCATTTTTCAACTGCAGGATCCCTTGTGCCCAACAGCCCCATTCCCCAACCCTGTTACCTGCTCGGCTGGGAGGATCCCTGATGGGCGGTGGGGGCCTCTCGCTGGGTGGTGGTGGCAGGGGGCCGGAGCGGCCACCCCCAGAGCTGGGTGCAGCAGGGGGCACCAGGGACAGGTTCCTCTGGGGCAGTCGTGGCATTTCATCACTGCTGGCAGGACCGGGGGGCACAGGGGGTGGTCCCGGCCTGCTGGGGGGTGGTGGGGGAGCAGGGACACCAAGAGGTGGCCGCGGTGAAGCGGGTACAGGTGGCTTGTTGTTCTGCGGTGGTGGCGGTGGCAGGGCCATGTCCCGGCTGGAAGTTGGTCGGTGCCCGGAAGGAGGTGGTGGTGGTGGTGGTTTCTCATCCAACGGTGAGCGACCGGGTGTGGGTGGCAGTGGTGGTCTGCCCGAGTAGGGGGCTGCTGGGCCTGGGCCAGACTGCCGCAGGGAGCCAGCTGACCCTGTGCCCCGGCTGCCTGGGAATGGTGGTGGTGTTGGCCCCAAGCTGGGCTGACGGTTGAGAACTGGTGCTGAATTCCGTCCGTGCAGACTGGAGGCAATGGGCCGGGGTGTGCTGGGCACTGGTGGTGGTGTGGCTTCAGGTTTAGAACCCACGTCAGGCCTGGGTGGCGGCAGGCGGCTCCTCTGAGGGTCAGCAGCTGGGCTCCGCTGCCCCAGTGGCGGCCCTGGGAAGCGAGGTGGGCCACTTGGTGCTGAGAATGGCTTGGCAGCAGCAGAGCGGGCTCCAGGTGGCAGTGCAGGTGGGCGGGCTGTCCCAGCATCTGTGCAGGAAGAGAGACAGACAGAGGGCATCAGCACCCATGGAGAGGACTTTCCTCACACAGCAACACAGCTGCCCAAGTGTTTGGGGATGCTCCGCAGGAACAGTCAGCAGCAATCTCAGTGTTACTTGGGATCTGCATCACAGCAGTTAAGTCTTGCCAGCTCATGAGGAATGGCCTGTGGGGGACCCAAGTGACTGCAAGGCAACATGAGTATACAGCCTTCACAGAGCAAGCAATAATGTCAAGAAGGAAGAGAAGAACTGGTGATGAGCAACTATTTGATACCAGAAACCCAAAAACAAGAAGAGCTGTAGCTTTGAAATGGCATTTAACAACAACAACTGTCCAGCAAAAGGGCTTTGCAGCCCTTTCTAGTATCTGTGAACTACTTGTGTTCTTGTGTATGTCAGCAAGAAGGCAGCCAGCCTTGCAGTTGAAGAAACACTGTCCCGTTGTGCCAGGAACTTTTGCATTAATACAAGTTCCCAAAATAGACCATGACACAATAGAAAATACCAGCTCCGAGAGACTGTTTTGTACAAATGTGCTGAAAAATTACGTTAGTCCATAAAATATGCAGGATTTGTAATATTTTATGACCCCTGTTGTCCAGTCCTCCTTCAACAAGTGTGAAATGCTACATCCTGATCTCTTTTGTTTGAAGGGGCAGCTGTTTTGCCAGCTAGAAGAACGCAGTGTGTGCCCTCCAACTGCAGCATGTGCAGCATCCAGCTGGGATGCCTCATGCACTCCTTAAGTGGTAAATCACACTCCTGAGGAGCTGACGCAGATGTACTTTCCAAATGGAAAGTTGATCTTTTTCCTGGTACAGAAGGGAGAAATAATCCATATTCCTCTTGTGCTCCCCTCTGGTCCTGCACACCCACAGATAAGGCAGGACCTCATCCTACTTTGCAGGCAGCCACTCAACACTGCCAAAATCTTTAGTTTTCATCAATAATTAGGAGGAGTGGAAAGTGGGGGTCTCACTTCCCCTTCATAAAACCTAGTACTAAGAATGAAACAAGATTCAAGATGAAAATTTCATTTCTTGATAGCCTAAGATATCTGAAGGCATTCTCAATCCCAGCAGGTAATTTATTGCTGCGGTATGTAATTAATATAAGTAATGTGTCATTTACTTGTTTGCACTGAAATTGCAAGATCTTTCTTACCAGCATCTCGACTTGCAGCAGATCTGAGCTTTGGCATTCCTGCTTGAAAAAGTCCTCCAAGACCAGGTGGTCCACCACCACTGAAGCCACCACCACCGCTACCAGCACCAAAACCCCCACCGCTGCCACCGCCACCTCCTCCAAAGCCACCGCCACTTCCACTGCTTCCCTTGGGTTCTGTTGGAAAAAAAACCAAAACCATGTTATGCAGAGAAGCGAGGCTGATCCTACGAAGTATTCTCTTTCATTACAGCAACTTTTGTAAGTGGAGAAAAAAGGTCACAGCCACCACTACCACTATTGTGCCATGGAAGAGGTGGAGCAATAAACACAGCTATTGAATTTTATTAAGCCATCACTTTCCTTTTGGCTGCTCTGGACTGGAAAGCAGAGAAACAGTCACTCTGGAGAATTTGGAACTGAAAAATGGATGGAACCTCTGAGAATATCATGTTGTCTTTGTTAACATCTGTGTAGCTGCTTTCCATTTCTTCATACTATTGCTCTCTTATCCTTCACCTTCATTACTCCATAAGCCAAGCGAAGGACAGTAAATAAGGAAAATGAAGAATGAGGGAGGAAGATAGAGGTGTTCTTTCCCTTGGGGGCACCTCTGATGAGTGCATGGAAGAGATTTAATTTCTGATGACCTTCCTCTATGCTCACAAATGCAGAGAGATGATCATTAGCTGCCATTTTTTTTTTTTTCCCAACATAAAGGAACTATTTTTATCAGTCTCCATTTTCTCTCCAGTTTTTGTCCAATGCCATTGGTGCCCCTCCTCAACATTTCTGCTGTGACAGCATCAAGGCACTAGAAGTATCATGAAATCATTTTTAGTGATAAATATAGGGAAGAACCCTACTTATAACATCACTGCAAAATGAGCAGGTCCACAGGTTGGGATATCTGTGAAGATCAGCTCCCCAATGACAGGCTACATGGCTTAGGACCAGTTGCTTAATTTCTTGGCCTCTTGATTTCCACAACTTTGGGTGGGTAAAAGTTTCATTGATTATAAAGTAATTAAAAACCTGTAGATGAAAAGCACTTCTAATAGTCCCACACAGAAAAAAGGTGGAAGAATGTCCTCATGGGGGAATGTTTCACATCATCCCTCTGTTCTTAAGCATGTTAGCTCAGTTCAGCTCTGACTCACACAGGGTGTGAACCTCTGGAGAAATGCTTCTAACTATGGTTTAGTCTTTCTTCATGATTTGTTAATTCATGTAAACAAGATAAAAAGCCATATCATTTGAATGTTACTGTTTGGCTTTCCTTTAAACCCCTTAACTTATTCTCTCTTGCTTATTAGAATAACTAGAACATGTAACTTGGCATTCAGAGATGATACTCAAGTATTTAAAGCTAGGTATCTGGCTGATGATAGACTGTACCTATTTCTTTTCCTAAATTCCTATTTGGTCACATGCCTGTTGGTGTTTCCTTCTTTCCTCATCACCTTCCCATCACAGTCCAGCCTTTAATTGCATGGCCAGACCCAGACTGAGTTGTATCACATTTGTTAATCTGTCTGTAGAAATCTCTTCTCTCCGTAGGCAATAAATGCTATGCCACCACCACAGCAGGCCTTTCCTACCTCCTGTTTCTGCTGTTCTCTCTCCCTCATTTTTGCTACAGGGGCTTTTCCAGCTTTCTCTCAGCACATGCCACAGTGCATAGCGAGAGCCAGCAGCGGCTGGAGACCTTTCCTCCTCACAGGCAAGTTAAGCTGCTGCGCTGTGCCAGAGCACTGCCTGGCAGGCTGAACAATGAGGCTCAGCCAAAAAGATAACACCCCTGAGCTGCTCTGTCTGCAGTCAGGCAACGTGCAGCACAGCAGCACCCGCCTGGGGATGTGGCTCCAACTGCTTCCAGTGCTATGGGTCCATTAATAAGCCAATAGTGCCATGCCATGGCTGCCCTTATTTTTGTGCACATTATTCTCCCCACTGTCTTCAGTACTGAAGGGAGTTTCTCTGCCTGAGCCACTGCAGCTTCTCAGTAGGTCTTCTAGTAGGGTTTCCATAGTGTTCTGGTTTAAGCAAATGAGAATTGCTTTATGAGAGTAAGCAAGCAAACTGATGCCCACATTTCATAAACAGTACTTGATTTCTCAGCTCACTTAATCCTCAAAGAACAGAATTTTTATTATTTTTTTTAATATACCAGCTCTGGGCATTTTGTCTTACCTGCATTTCCCATGGCAGTTCGAACCGATGAGAGAGAAATAATTTTCTGCATTCAGATAAATAGAACCATTCAAGTACACAAGCTCAGCCATGCAGAATCATACTTACTGTCTAGAATTGGAGCACTTCTGTCATTAGTAACAGTCTTCTTTAGCTTTTTTCCTTTGGTGATATCAGACAATAGAGCATTTCGCCCTGCCTGTTCTGACCTGCTCAGAGTTGGTTTTTCTGTATTTGCCTGCAAAAAAAAAAAAAAAAAAAAAAAAAAAGAAATTAAAAAATGAGGAGGTAAAATAAACTTCAAATTTTAGATATACAGTTCTGATCAAGTATGGTAGTTACCTTAGATCTTGATTTCTATTCTAACAATCCACTATGGTAGCATACCAAAAAGATGGACGTGTGAAACTGGAAATATACAAATTCTGGATAAATCAGAAGAAAGATGGAGTTCTGTCCACACACCTGCCTATATATGGTTACTTCTTCAAGCAAATGGTGGTTCCTGAAAAGATTTCTAACCTATCAGATCAGTGTTACAGAAGTTTCATGAATGTGGGTAAGAGCTGCCATGGAGGGTCCGAGCACAGAGCATGTATTTTGCTTGCAGTGGGCAGTGAGGGAAAGACTACACCATGATGTCAATCTGGGTAACCAGCTAGGCCTTTGGTATGAAAACATTTGAGTGCTCTACAACAGCACTTCCAGAAACTTTTTCTTTCTCGTCTGCCTGACAGAGAGCAAACACAGCCCAGGGCAGGCGCTGTTCCAGCTTAGGCTGATTGAAACCAGGTCCAGTGTAGTTTCACCCACTGCACTGTGCCAGCAGTGGTTCTCATACCTTCATACCACAGACTGGCTGAGGGAGCTTAGCTGGCTAAGAACTATCCTTATAAAAGGTAAAAAATGAAATTGATTTTTGCCTCAGGTGCTCAGAATCAGTTCACTATCAGGTCATGTATGTTAGAGAGGGACAAAGGAGAAAGATAAAGTGTGTGGCTGGGGAAAGGCAAGGAGAGAGAAAGACTTTAGTCCCTCCAAATTAGATAAGCTGTGCCTCCCCACGCAGGATCCTTGCTCCAAGGCAAACAACCAGTGTGGGAGAAAGAAGTGAATGCGGCTAGTGACACCCACATGGGCACTGAAAGGGAATGGAAGCAATGGACCCTCTTGCATGAATCA
Organism: Coturnix japonica; assembly: GCF_054131305.1. Classification (NCBI taxonomy): domain Eukaryota; kingdom Metazoa; phylum Chordata; class Aves; order Galliformes; family Phasianidae; genus Coturnix; species Coturnix japonica. The sequence continues at coordinate 18,522,417 of NC_140669.1, forward strand.
ATAGACCATAAACAAAATGCAGGAAAAAAATGCAGATACCAACACGCCATCATCCATCAGTATATCTGCATATCCTTTTCAACATGACAAGCAGCAAGACAGGACAGCATATATGGTGCATCCACCTCCTGCAAGACTTACCAAGGCCAGTGTTGGGGGCGGTGGTGGCGCAGGAGGGGGAGGCACAGGCATGGTGGAAGGCTGAGCTTCAGCTGACCTTGCTAAGAAATCTGTACAGCAAAACACAAAATGCAAAGAACCAGAGATTAATAAATATGTAACTTTTGGGAAGTACTGTCTTCAAACTCACCCTGCATCTAGCAGGCTTATATATTAATTTTTTTTTTTAAGACTAAGTAGTCTGTTAAAAGCACATCATGTTTAATTGTATGGATAACAGCTGTGTCCTTAAATAGGTGCTCTGCTCCCTGCATGACCTCCACAGCCATGCAAACTCAGACACACATATCTAGTTGTGTGCACACACACATAACTCTTGCATACTCTTTGCTATGGCAATACACAAAAACGTAAAGTGGTCACATGCAACAATAAATTACAAAACTGAACCCTGTTTAATCCAACTATCTTGTTCCTGTGGAATTATGACAGGACAACTCCTTTGATAAACTATCAGCCCCTATTTCAACAAGGCTCCATCCCTTTAGGATCATACTCAAAAAGAGATGTTGACCTTTTGTAATCCTTCAGCTGCTGGAAGACAACACCCCTTCACTGTCCTGGGTAGGGTACAAAGGCAGACCTCTAGGAAAGACTCATGCATCCCCTCTTGCTCGCTCTGAAGTAGCCAGGCTCCACCACCACCTCTGAATATACCCTCCTCCTTCCCAGAAGCAGCAAATGCAGCTATGCTCTGTGCATGTCCCCTGAGGAGGAAGAACAAGCAAGCTGCTGTGCAGGGGAAAGCCTGGCAGCCAGAAACCACTTCTCCAGCTCCGCTGCCTGAGACCAGGCCCCTGCTTTTTCCCCACACATAACTCCAGTAATTCCAGGACAGGCACATGCAGGATGTAGAAACTCACTGAAACTGAAAAGCATTGTGGACTTTTTTCAAGTCACAAGGGCTTTTAGTGACATTTTAGCACACAGCTAGAGGGAATTGTGCCTACTGGAAGCTCAGGGGTTTTCCTGATGGCGCTGTGACATTTCAGTAGTTTGCTGTGCTGCTTGTCCCTAAAAATACTTTCACTCTGAGGGACCTGTTGACAGGCTCAGTTCTGAGCTTGTGCAGGAGATGTGCAGAGCATCCCATGTCAAAGTCAAAGAGCCTGATGCAATCGGCCATTATGCATCTTGTATTTGTGCATGACAGGTCAACAAGAGATGAAATGCCCCCAGTGCAGTCATTTACAAGAATATGCATCTCTCACTTTCTGAAGTCAAATGGTTTTGATAAAACCATCTATATAACACATACCCTGCCAAATCACCTTCATGCTTGTTACAGCACACTTAAGAACTAGAATGAATGCTAGAAAAATGTTCTGAATGAAACACAATGGCATCTGCAGCTCTCATTTGAGGTGTGCCAAGGTCTGCAGTGCCTCTGACATGCTCCATGATACTGAAAAACAAAAGGTTTGAAGGACAGCTGTATCCTATCAAATGCTCATACTTTGACAGAATTAGAATACCGACATAAACCCATACCAAAAAAATGGCTGAGCTGCCTTCCTAGAAAAGAGCTTGTCTAAAAGGAGACACTGATGGATTTTGCCTAAAATCTTCAGGGAGAAAGGGGCTTGGAAAGGAAATGATCATATCACCCCTAACTCTAGCTGACAAGGAGTTAAGAGCAGCATGGTGTGGAGCAGACGCAAGGCATTACCACTATCTCTGGTGTGGGGAGGTTTTATTTTACCCTGCTTCAGATGCTGTTGCTCTTTCCTGTTACTGAGAAAGTGCAAGCAGAGCAGAGAGGAAGCTGATGGACGGACAGACTGACAAAGAGGAAACTGCGAAGCCAAGTCTGTGCAGTGCTGTGCAAACACCACAGTCAAAAGCCCTGCAAACTGACACAAGTTTCCCACCCACTCACCCTGCAGGAGTTACCTCTCCTACGGAAGCGTCGCCAGAGAGGCACAGCTTTCAGGTTCCCAGGATCTGCCTGAATCTGCTTGTATTTCAGACTTCCGTGTTCCCAGCAATCAGTCCCTACATAAAACTCTGCTGAGCCCTATCCTTTCCTCATCTTATTATCCTAAATTCGGTACTTAAAATCTGAACTCTATTAAAAGAACTAAGACTAATGCTGCTTTGTTCAACTTCCTGTTTAAAAAAATAGTCAACAGGAAAATTATTTCTTGCAGCAGACCACAACCATCCTGTTTCTTAACACAGCCTTTTCACAGCTGCAGTTGTCTCTAGCGTAACTGTGCCAGTAAGCTACTTCACCAAGCTTTTAACTCCTTCAACTGATCAAAATGAGAAGCTCCTCTCTGCACTGCTGTGGTAAGAACCTGAAGCAGTCCACAGAATGCCACCTGAATCTTATTGGTGCTCCATGTGCCAAGGGAAAGCTCCTTGAGAAGGGAGGATAAAGTTTATTTTTTATCAGACTTTTAAATTTATTTCTTAAGGCAGCTCAAACCTGCATGCAGCAAAACAACTAGCTCATCTACATGGTGTTCTTTCCAAAAAACATCATTTTTGCAAACATATAGCTTGCCTACCTCCCTGTCTGTTAAATTTTTACTTTCCACATGGTTGTACTGTTCTTTTCTCCTGCATTGCTTTGTGTCAGTTTCTAAAGAAATTGGGGGGTGATAGAGGGTGAGTAGGGTAGCACTCAAAGCCTGAGCACTCTAAGGAGAAATGACTGCCTATGGAAGCATCCTACCATTCCAAACCCTCCATGACACATTGCTTGAAAGGAGGTAAGGAGGAGAAAAGCACCGGTGCCTCCTGCTTTCCCGTCCCTTCCTGCAGGGAAATATCATTATCTAGTAAAGACATACGTATCTCTCTCTATATATATATTTCTATATATAGTTGTATAGATTTGTATGCGTGTAGATACACGTACACACATTCACATGCAGTCAGTCTGAAAGTAATGCCTCCTATTTATATCTATGGAAACTACAACATATACAAAGAGCACAATAACACTCTCTGATAGAGCAAATGCTATTTTTCAGCACAGTCACCACCATCAATGATGCATTTTTTGCCAGTAATGAAAGTGCCTGCATGCTGTGCTTGTAAAAATGTGCACGGCACATTCAGAACATGGCTCATCTTTCACACTCCTGTCACCACTGCTGGAACACACCACCCACTGCCTCACTGTGCTCACATCCACTGGTTGGTCACCATAAGTGTTCAGCAAGCGCCAATGAATGTCAGTGGGTGCCATTTTTTTCTGTATGGAGGAATTCAGTTCCACACCTTTGCTCCATACGCATTTCCATGTCAGACGCCTTTCTGTCAGACTGCCCTTCCTCTGCCATCTGTCACATGGCAACAACATATAATGGGATATTGGTGGGAAGGTTCAAACTCTACAGCCATATCATCTACATTTGCCTCTGACATCATGGGCCAACATAATAAAAGAGGAGGCATTACTTTCAGAGCAGTCCCTGTACCTATAGATCTACTCTAATGTGTATGTAGTTTCCACTTCTGTCCTGTTGAGAAGGATGCCTCTCACTGTGCCTGCAGTTCCAGCTGCCCACTAGCTAGCACTTCTGGTACCAAAGGGCTTTATTGGCAGCATAGGTGGAAGCAGACACGCAGCTGCACACTGGCCAGCTTATCGTCCAACTGCTACTTTACAAGCCCTATAGCCCATGATGCAGCTGCTAGTAGGGTTAGCTAAAGGCATTTTGTAGGCATAAGGCAAGTTTCTGAGACAGGTCAAACTTCAGCAGCACTGGCCTCAAACTGCTTACACATAGTGCTCTTGCTTTGAAGCTGTATTATTTTCAGTGATATTTTCTTGGAAAAGATCTGCTGCAATGGATGTGACAATTTAGAGTAATTTTCAGCGTACATATCAAACTAAAAGCAGTGATTAAATTTAAGATATTAATTTTATCATCCTGGAATATGCCTTTTAGAGGACTCCATTGGGTGACCCACTGAGCACACATGGTATTCCTACCTGCTTATTTAGGAGCGCAGTGTGTAACATGGAAATACTGGACTTTCTTCAAAACATTCCTGAGTCTACTGAAAAGACAGCTTTCCTATACACAAGTAGGAAACATGATTCCTAGACTTCTGTTACATCCTAGAGCATATACCTCCCTAAGGAGCAACCAGAACACCAGATAACAAGGCATTAGTCAGAAACCCACATGCTCATACTCAAGTATAATGCATCCATCACACAGTAAGACACACCAGCTTGACAAATTTTAGTTTAAACCTCAATGATCCTTATAGGTCACTTCCAACTTGGGATATTTTATGCTTCTATGCACTCAATACTACACTGCCTCACTCCTACTATTGCCCCTCCCCAACTCTGCTCCTGCTGCTGAGAAAAAAAAACAACCCAGGAGCATCAGAAACTCAAAATGCAGCAAAAAATAGCACCTGCTGCTTTTGAAGCTCTAACTCATCTATGCATAGCACACTACTAGACCCAAGTCCTGCTGCTGCTTCATTCACCACTGCTTTGCACAAAGCACATAGTCCAAGGATGCTAAGCACAACTCCACAGCTAGAGGGAAGCTTTGGCTTTTGTCTTATGTGTCAGCAATGGACTCGGGGTTCATTATTTGCACTCAGCAAGTAGGAAAGAGCCTATTCTAAGGAACAGACATTAACTCCAATTGCTAACTGCTGATACCATAAAATACATATGCAATAGGAGCTGATAAATTTTACCTACTGAGTCTGCTAACAACAGAGCTGTTTGTAACAACCAGTGCCACAGGGTATTGAAAAAGAACTCACCTCAAAAGAAAGTTGGAAGGAGCATCAGAACTTTGAAACCTAGTACGCACGTTCTTGTGCATTTTTTAGTCAGTAGCATTCATTTTCATCACTGTATGTAAATATTAGGCTTAAATGATGGTACTGCAGCTGCAAGAATTAAGGTAGCTACCCCAAAATGCCAGCCTCTGGGCTCCAAAGATGGAGAACATTACAATATGCAACATATCTTGATAAGAACTAACTGCATCCAAAAAAAATAAAAAACAACAACCCAACACAAAGCTCGGGAGAAAAACAGAGTGTGTCACATTTGGCAAAGAGCATTTGCCCTACCAAGCAACCCACATGTAAAAGAGGTACTACATCAAAACACAAGTTCTGGGCATTTCACGTTCAATTTAGTACCTCAGAGATCTCTTCAGGAGCACGACAAGTGCCAAAGAGAGACATTTTACATGGGATGCACAGAGCGAACAACTGGGCTGCAGCTGCAGGGCTTGCCTGTAGTCAGCCATTTCAAGGCAGTCCAGGCACCCCTCGCACGCACTGAGTCACAGGCAGACAGACAGCGCGCTGCGGTTAATCGCTTCCTGCATGATTAATTTCCAAGCAGAAAAAGAGGAAGGAACAAACAACTGCAGAAATAAAACAGAAACGATAGAACTCGAGGGGGAAAAATATGCAGTCACCAATTAAATGCTGATTGTCCCTCTGTGCAGAAGGGTTCAAAATCCAAAACAGTATTGATGTGGTTCTCTCATAATGTATTGCTTCCACTTATGGAAGAAAAAAATTAGATGTAAATTTGAGAAAATTTAGGCTTGATCACCAAGCTAAGGTAGCTCTAAGCACAAAAAGGACAGCAAACCAATCACATGACAAAACAGTTGGGAAATTGTACAAAAACAACTGTTTTTCCATGGGGGGGGGGGGGGGGGGGGAGGGAAAACAGCTCCACACAGACAAAAATATTTTGTCGTGAACCATTGTCTAAAGGAATACACAACTATTGAATTGTTTTGATTCACCCACATCCCGTGCTGCCTCCCCTTGCCTTCAGTGGGCCCGACACCAAGAGCACACACATCCCACTGCAGTCCTGTGCAGCAGGAGTGCAAGAGCAGGAATGGGCATAAGGAGAGCTCCAGAGGATGCCAAAGGTACCCACCCTGCACAACATTGTGCCAGTAACTACCACCTGAAAAACATAGCATGTTTTCCTCTCCTTTTTATTAAAGCAATAACTCAGGCTCCATACAAATAGAAACTTTTAGATACATATAAATAGACAGACGTTTTTAACCCCCCTAAAGGGTTCAGCATGGACAACAAACACATTGCAGTGTGAAGCTACCTGACCGCAGAGGAATTCCCCTAGATGGTGGAAGAAGAGTATTTAGAGCCTCCCTGGCCTGTCACTCACACACACAGAAATTAGGCAAAGCCTCCAGTGGGTTTTGTGACCCCATATAGATGCAACTGAAACACTGCTGGGATGCTTTGTACCCACTCCCCACTCAGCTCTATAGAAGGACTGTTTCTTCCTCCTCTTAATTGGGATAAAGGAGGCAAGTGACACCTGAAATGCTTCTTTCTCTCAGTATTTCTGCTCTTTAGGGGTAGTTTCCACTGAAACTACTTATGGTACAGGGTTTACAGGCCCGCAGGGTGTAAGAAGTTCGGTTTTCTCACCCTACCCAAAGGAAGCTGAGGTAGGAAAGGAGGCATCAACATTTCACCCTCACAACCACTTACAGAGAACTGGACAGTCCAAAGAGAAGCTGACAGGAGAAATTACTCAAGATGCACAAGGCCCAGGGAAATTCTGTAGAGATTCCATCTCCAGAAAGCCCATTTTACCCGGGACAAATGTCAGGACATCTGTAGGATTCCAAGAGCAGCCCTGTGTGCTTGTTGCCTATGGCAAGTTGTACACAGCAGGCCTCCTCTGTCACCCAGGAGTTCTGCTGCAAAGAGCCAGCAGGGCTGCATCCATGGAAAATTACAGCTAAGAACTAGGCCACTGCGGTGTCAGAATGTTGTTTTAATCCAAGTATTTTAAGAAGTTTTTTTCCTTCTCAATGACATATTTTTCAAGATATGTGGAAGATCACTGGCAGTGGAGAGCTGTGGAGGACTGCCTCAGTCACCACTACAGTTGCTACTTGGAAGAAAAAAAAGCAAAGCTTTTGATCATTTCAAGTGTTTGGATGTTGACTTGAGAAAAGACTTGAGAAAATTTAAAAGCAAATACACTATAGCAGAAAATACCTCTCTCAAAATAGCAGTAATCTAACCCATGCTGCTGGAACTTCTTTCAGCCAGTACTTACAGAAATATTTCTGCCTGCTGGGACTCTGGGAGATGGTTTCTACCATCAGCTCATGGTTCATCCACAACCCAGCTGCTGCCCCCAGCAGGATGTGGGGCTGACTCTGCCAGGACATTTCCAGTTACGGGACATACCCCAGCCCTTGTGCCTGTGGGATGCCACCTGTGACCTTGCAGCCCACTCCTTCCTGATAAAAGAGAAGACTTTCCCCCCAGGCCCTCAATAACGAAATGCACAGCAGCAAACAACTTCTCTCCTGGGCAAAAGTGATGCTTATGGATCAAGCTTCTGGTATCTGAACTCTTACTTCAGCTGTCCACAGCATTCAAGCATCTATCATCCAAAACAGCTTTTGGCCAGCACATATGTTTGAAACAATGCAAAAGACTGTATTACCCTAGGCATGCTGCCCACCACAGCAAATGTGGGATTCACCCAGGCTTGAGGTAAGTAAGCCTCAGCCCACAGCCCTAAAGACAGAGTTGCTTGTTTTGGTGCTCTACACAGGCTATACAGATACACTGTCCACCTGGGCACAAGGTAACAGAGGGGAACAAGGATCTGATGTCTTTCTCCATTCTACTTCCTCATCTGCTCCTCCTTGTACACACTGTGTTCATAAAACACTGTTCCTAATACATAGTCTAAGAACTTCTCTCTGCTGGGGCTGGTTTTTCCAATGCCTCGTTACTATAGAAGTGATCACTCGGTGTCAGAGGATGCTCACACTGTAGCACACAGCTTTCTCCCAGAAACGTTACTGGCTTTAGGCACAAGGAGCTCTTGGTAGGATAGACGGTCTGGCTCAGAAGTTAAGGCTTTTCAGAATTGCCTCCAAATTCAATTAACTCTGACTCGTAAAAAAGAGCACCATGCTAAGTTATCCACTTGAAGAATAGGATAACTTCTGCCAGCACCAAACTTGTGGACATACCATCACCAAACAGCGTTGCTCAGCTTTCCAACATTAACATTGGGAAAATAACATCTTTTCATGCTGGCTTCCTTGCATTTTGACTTTCAATCTAAATACATACAACATAGAGAGAAAACCCAAGCACAAACAACACATAGAGCTATTTCTGTCCTGTTTTTTTTAGGTTGCTGCACATCTGACCACTTGTTTGCTTTGTGAAGTAAGAAGGAAATTCTGCCATTTGAATCAAAATGACAGAAGCCTGGAAAACCTTTTGCCCCCCTCCTCTCCACTGTTTTGTGGCATAACAGGCCAAAAAGTATCAGGAATTAAGAGTTAGTCTGAACTGTTGCAACTTCCAGCCAGCACAGAAATAAGTGAGAGAAACCAAATTTGGTGAATGAGCTCTGGGATGGTGCCAGAGGACTTCAGCTGTTTGTGGTTGCACACAAGGTGCCACAGGTCCACTTTTCAGTGGTGTCCGCAAGGTAAGGGGCTTCTCCATCTGTCAGCCCTAAGGCTGGGTTAAAAGGCTCCTGTCTGAAGGCGCAGGTTATGTGGCAGGGGCTCCAGGACTTCTGCTGTGTTCTCTGCCGTGCCCAGGGCACAGTACCTACAGGGCTGTTCCCAAGCTGTCCTCAGTCGCCATCTTCTTCTGACCAACAGAAGGATGGGCGGCAATGGTAAAAAGGATTTCACTATAACAAAGGCGCACAGGAAAAGATCAAGGATCTCACACTGTCAAATTATATTATTACTCCTTCATAGGCCTAAGTCTAGAATTAAATTGGCTTTAGTTTTCCAACAAGGTTTTTTAATATCAAGTGTTTTCATTATCACGATCAGCTAACTCTTACTAAACCTGCAGTGAACTGTGACTGGTCTACAAAAGCCAGCATCTATAAAATAATATTAAAGTGGTGACTCCCTCTAAAGGGAAAATATCTGAGGCACGTCAGGGCCAGACACATGGAACGAATTTAGAACACTGTTTTCCAATCCCACTCTACTGTAAATACTGCAACATTCCTATAAGAATGCTGAAAAACTACAGCGTGATTAGTTCAGATTTCACATCAAAAGCCCAAACAAAACACTAAGTGGCCAGGACAGTCAGCAGGGAAAGACAACCACACAAGCCAGGCTGCATTAGAGCTTTTACAATCTAGGTGTCGACATGAATTAGAAGGTAACTCGAATACCTGTCCTTAGAGGAGCAATCAAAGACTGATCCATCCAGAGTGTGGGAAAAACAAAACAAAACACAGCCCCAGATCTGCATAATGTAAGGCAGCCCAGTCAGCCAGAGACAGCTCAGAAAAACGAGTACCGCCTCAGAGCCAGATTACCGTCAGTAAAAGCCTCTGTTCAGTGTAGCCAGCCCCATAAATCAGTTTTGCGAGAAACAGGCAACTAGGTCTGGTAGAGATTTTAATTAAAAAGAAATATATATATATATTTTTCTATTCCAAGAGCTAAATTTGAGTGATTCAAAGCTGCAAAGCCTGGAGACTTCAAATCTTCTCTAAAATGGGTGGAGATGGAGAGTCTGATTTTAGACTTGTGAGTTAACGGAAAGACTCAGGCCAGTTTTCAGAGGGGGCTGGATGAGACCTATTGTGCCTTACAACTTCGCTGTTTGGGATGATCAGACTTAACAATTAAGAATACACCCCAGCTTGGGATCATTTGTGAGGTCATGAATCATATTTGCACATAAGGAATGAATGCACTTGAGGAATGCCGTACTCAGCAGTCAAGGCTGGTGGTGCTGGCTCCCACAACACCATCTTGTGGATGCTTATGGCTAAGGGGGAAGGACCACAGCCACAACCTACACAGAAATGTCATCGCTTGTTTTCAGCATTGCTGGCCTCCTGCTTCACAAATCTGGAGAGCAAACTGCAAGGCACATTTGTCACCTGCCTCAATGGACCAAAACCTACCAAAAAACAGACCACAAACCAAAAGTCACATCAGGCCTTACTGACTGACTTGATACTAAATCAGGACTCATTCTGCATATGACTTCCATCTCTCTGACCTGCAAAAGGCTGCAAAATAGCAACTGATCTGCCATCAAAATGCTTATTTTAAGAATGTGACTGTGAAAAGTTTAGCTTTCTTTTTTTGTAGACTCTTGTTACAAAGCAATTCTTCTCTAATTCCCAAAGGGACTGCTGGAAGTTTGAAAATAAAACAAAGTTAAAAACAGAGTTTTTCAGCTTATTAAGGTATAAATGAATTTATACAAAATAATACCATTTCTTTGAATACTTAAGTGTTTTAAGTATTTACCATGATTGGTATTTTATTATAGATCCTCCTCTGAGAAGAGCTATGAAAGGAAACTTTTTTCTTATATGATGTATGTAGTAACTAACATCCAGTTATTAAAAACAAATATCACTTTTAAAGCCTGAAGCATTCTGAAGCTGTGCAGTGTACACTGGGTCTGCGCACATGCAGGGAGTTGGATGACAAAGTGTCCATTTGCACAAGCCATCAAAGCAGCTCTCAGCATCCGTTCTTGCTGGCTTGGAAGAGGGCCTGTGCCCTCTGAGGTTTGGCCTGCTGCGTATTTTGTGTTAAGTCTCAGAAAGCTTTCAGATGGGCTGCTATGGTTTCAGTAATTATTTTAAAAGGTTCTCGGCAATATAAAAACAAATCTGTGGAAGGGATTTTAAAACCAGGATGGAAATACTAAGACAAGGGAAAAGTAGAAGCAAAAAGTAATTCGAAACAAACAGAGTCTGCTTTTGCAAGCAGCCCCCTGTGCCCCTCCCAGTCACCTCTTCTGCATGCTGGAGCCAGCCATAGCTCAGCCCAACCTACCCAGATACCGTGGCCAAAAAGTGATCATCTTTCCAGAAGGATCTACAGAGCTTTAAAAGCTCTGCCCAACAAAAACAAAACAAAACAAACCCCGAAGTCCAAGGTGAATTGAGGATAAGAGACTCATTTGAGTTCTCAATATACTACCCTACCTGGTTTTTGTTTGAAATGGATACATTTAAAAAACAAAAAGAAAAGCAACAGTGTTATTTAAAACATACTATTTCAGGTGTGAATTTACATGATCATCTAATATCTTGCCAGTACCAGCAAACGGTGTCTCATTTTAACCCATTTAAAAACAAGTTCAAAATGTTATGTCTCCGCACTATCTGATTATTTGCCTGGTTGGAAGCCAGCAAGAAACTTCTCCTACGACTAGAGGAATATCCGATCCTGCAGATAGAGGAAGCAATAAATTATTGCTATTAAAATATCGTACAGTAAGAAAACTCAAAAGCTACATTTATATGGCCTGTACAAAATGAATAGACCAAATAACCACTAAATAAAGTAGATTTAAGGTTGCCATTATCTCTATATTGCTTGATTCTTTGTATTATGTATAAATGCTACTAAATCAGACCATCTTTTTCCCTATTAAAAAGCAGCAGATTTTATAACATACCCATATTAACTGTGTTAATCCATTGCTTTCATTGCTACATCAAGAAATGATTGATTTTAAAAACCTAACTTCTTATGAAGACCTATCAGCTCTCCTCAGCTGATGGGAACTGCTGTGGTTTCACTGCAGACTTACACAGCCTTTTTCCAGAGAAAGGCAGGGTCCAAAAGGAGTAAAGTCAATATGTATGATAAATTACATGGACTGCTGGCTCAAGCTCCGAGAATAAAGCAGCCTACTGGCAGAGAAGATGAAGAACTTCCTTCCCCTGCAACGCTGAGCCCATCACATGGCTTGCTCTGAGCTGGCCAGCACTTCCCTGCCTCCGAGACTGGTTAAAGGACAAAATGAACTGCTACCAAATGGAAATACATGCAGAATGCCTGCAAAGGATCTCCTACTCTATGTAGGCGTCTTGCAAAGAGCAGCTCCAAAGAAAATTAGGGGTTTGGGAGCCACCCTACAGATCACCACCAGAACATGGGCCATCCTGGATGGAGGAGCAAAGGCAAGAAGTGCATCAGAAATGCTGGCTGCTTGGCCAGTACAGGGGTGAGCCCTAGATCAGCATCATGGACTGAAACCACACGAGGGATCTGGAATGGGAGGAGTGGTGCTAATGGGGATCACCAGGCAAAAAGCTTGCAGTCCTAGGCTACTCCTTCAGATTCCACTTTAGGGAAGGACTGGTGAAAGGGCAGATCTCTGGTTTTGGCTTGGGTCTGTGTAAAAAGCAATAAAAACCAACTCACAGTGCACTGAATGCCATTACATGTGTCATGAGAGACTGTAGCCTCCAGTGTCTAAGCCTATATGAATGCTACACACTTAAGTAGGCGTGGTACTCCTGTTCCTATCACCAACAATTTCCATTTGGTCAAAACTGGAAAACATACTGAGTAATACAGGGATGAATTTTTCTGTTAAATATTTCCAATGCTGCTGCATTTTGGAAAAAAAAAAAAAAAAGACATTGAGAATTACTTGGAAAAGGAAGGCACAGCAAAGAGACGTTTCAGTTATTTCACAATCAAGCTGCCAAAATGCAAAGAGCAAAATCCAAGCAATACAAGTAATTCTTCACATTTAACCACCATAAGCTAAGTGAAGATTGGAGCACCAACCAACCACAATTACCTTTTAATTCACTTTCTAGAGTACAGCTATAACAAATTTCAACTCAAAACAGCCTTGCAAAGCTGTTTTTATGCACATCTTGGAGCCTGGTCTACTCTTGCAGCAGGACTTGACTGCATGAAATAAAGCCCCATGAGGTGCGATAACACTCAAACAGCAGATTCAGTGTTTACCCCTGGCACTTCAACTGAAGACTCAGCCTTGATGTCAGGGTTATGAAATTTGCACATATGCACCTGGGTACTCACAGGACACATCTGCAGTGGATCATGCCAATTTAAACACCCACAGCCAGGGCGCACAGTTAAGCTGTCCGTACTTATTCAAACATTTTCACTGTCCAGTTAAAAGCTCCGTAATTAAGTACAGTTTCTGAAGACTCTATTTATGACATATGCTTCTTTACTTATTTTGGCAATTATCTAATAGACGACAAAGTATAAGTTCTGTTTTGTATCAGTCTGCAGTTCTTTTAAGCACAGAGCAATTCTAACATCATATTAAAGACTTCTCAGCCTATGAATTTAGGTTCCCTGTTCTACCTAGAGAGGGATTAAACCCTCTATTTTTGTGTTGGTGTACTGCAGTATTTAATACTGTGTACTTGGAAAATGAAAGTAATAGAGACAAATGGGAAGTTACCACACTGTCCCTATCACAAAGCTCTCACACTGACTGCCCAAATCTATCACTGTCCGGTACTGGGAGGGACTTCATATGAGCTAGTGCCACCAGTGCTGGCAGCAGGAGGACAAAGATGGGGACAAGTAAGGGGTCCCAAGGTTCTGTAGAGGGGACTTGTTTAAAGTCCGGCACAAGTCAAACCCAAACCAACCAAGGACAACAAAGTAAAAAATACCCTTCTGCTTTCCTCCACATCTCTGATTATAGAAGTCTTTGCTCCATTTTATTTCACTTTGGAAACAACTTTTTACAGCTGCAGATGGCAAGTACTTACTCAGCTAGTGAGCAAAGAGAAGCTGGAAAGAGTGAATATTAATGGAATGGGTTCTGATGTCTGATGAGAGAAAAAAAAAAAAAAAAGGCAGGGCAGTGTCTATTATGGATTAACAGCAACCACTAGCCAATATTCCCCTAAACAAAGAGGGAGCACATTCTACAGTGCCCTTCTCAGAAGGAAACCATGCAACCAGACCATAAGGGTTGCTGTAGCAACCCTTTTTTTTTTTTTTTTTTTTGTATAAAGGGTAGTAGTTTGGTGCTAGAAAAGATATACATGGCTTATCATCCCTGTGAAAAGAACATCACCACAAAACCAAATGCATCCACATACTATCCATTCAATACTTGCATTTCCTTTGTTAGCATATATTTAATTGACAGGTCCTCTTACTCTTTGTGACTGTTCAAATTCATCTTCATTAATACCAATCCACCAAAAGCTCAGAGGAAAAAGCTCCAAGCTGGTCTGCACAGGGCAGCTGCCCTGACACAGCTGGTATTTGGGGTTGGCAGCCAATTTCCCCTTTAATTTCTTTTAGTGAGAGTGGCTGTCCCAGTTGTTAAACCCAAGCTAAAGTCAGCATCACACTTGCTGAATCCTTTAAAACATAACTGAAACTCTGTTCAATCTGTCTGAATGGTTTGGTCAGCTATGTGGGGCAAAACTAAACCAGGCTTCAGTAAATTTGGAGACTAAGTTCAGCACATGGCAGACTGAAGTAATAGTCATAACATCTCTTGTTTCCAAGACCAGAATTAGCAATTAGATGTAGAGTTAGGAATCACTGCAAACGTGAGGCCGTAAGCTTCTAGCAAAAAGAATTCTTTCAGAACTCATACGTAGAAACTCTGCAAGCTTTTGTATCTGGATCAAATCCACAGCTGGAAGGAAGCTTTGTGTTGGTTTTATCAGGTCATAAGACATTATTACTCTCATAAAGTCTACGTTCTCTCTTCAACTGCAGCCCTGATGACTGGCAATCCTCAAACAAATGATTTTGCATCAATCACCGTTTTCCTCTCTATCTGTCAAGGCGCCTGTTATGTGAGCCAAGCCTGCAGCCAAATGCTGCTTCAGATGAGCCCTGATCCATCAAAACTTGCCACTAGAAAATTTTGATCAATAGAAGCCAAACTGGTTTTACACAGCCAGTGTGAAAGTGAAGTTCACTGTTAGTACCAGAGCTTTGAGATCCATGATAAAAACGAGCTGTTCTCTGGCTTTCACTCAAGAAAGCAGCACAGCCTAGCTTTCCCGGTACCCCTTTCACACCAGGAGCAGACCTTGTCAGCTGCTAGTGATAATTCTATACTCTTCCACAGCACACAACAAACTCTCTTTAGCTAGTGCTGCTACAGTGAAAAGCAGAAAATCTCAAGAAACTCAGGAGTAGCATGACACCTGGTTTCCCTAGAAAGCAAAGCATGGAATACGATACCATGCATATGATTCAACATTCATTGCCTTTAGAAAAAACACTAACCAGCTTTCATCACTAACCAGCAAAATATAAAGTTAGCTAACAAGGAGACTGAAATACAGGTTGGAAGAGAGCACATATATCATTCCTCTTCCTCTGTGCCACTCCTGGCAGGTAGTTGTTTCTCTTCTTAAAAATCTCCAGTGATATAAATTCTACAATATCTTTCAGTCACCTATTCAAGCACTTCATTAGCTGTGGGGTTAATGAAGTTTTTCCCAGTATCCCACCGCAGCCTTCACTGTGCAGATTTCAAACGTAATGCTATTTTCTCTAGATGAGGACAACTACAGATTCACGGTGCTTGATTAAACCGTATCACCCATCAGCAGCCCCGCCTGTGAAGCCTTAAAACCTTCCACTGCTATCCCTGTGTGACTGAGTGCATAAAAAGCACCAGATGTGTTAAAAGCTTGTGGATTTGGTGGAAAATTGGAATAACCTAAGGCACTTAAATCTGACATTAGGATAGGTGTGCCACATGGGATCACATCAAACTGGCACTGCCATTAATTCCACCATGCAAAAAAAAAAAGGCTTTTGCTAAGAATGAGATTTTGCAACCAACACAATATAAACAGACACTTTTAATATTATTTAAGAGATGGTTCTATGCCTTCTGACTGTGATAGGCATTTCACAGCCTGGAGATTACAGACACTGGAGACCTGTTTCCCGCATTGCTACTCATGAAGTAACACTTCCCCGCTCCTCCCCATGCAGACCCCAAGGCTCTGTACCTCCTCAGCAGCTGGAGAGATGCTTGGGCAGAACACGAGGCCTGAAAATTCACTCCAGAATGCACCTGCTGAAGCTAATTAGATTGCAGCAACATTTCCCAGGCTGTATGTTCCTACAAGGAAGAAAGAAACCATCCATTATTAATCGCAAATGGTGGTGACCATGAAGCTTGGGTACATTTCTGCTGTACATTTCTCTGTGTAGGTATAAATTTTGTGTGAGAGCTGGCAGTGTCTAGAGTAGCAGAATGAAAGCAGAAAATCCTAAAAACATATGAGAATGAATATGGTGGGAAGACTGGAGTTATCTAATGTTCCTCTTAAAATAGCCATGGTTTGCCAACACACATAGTAAGGAAGAGGTTTCTACAGCTTAAGCTAGGAAAAAAAAAAAAAAAGGATGCAAAAGCTGAAACAAAGCAACAAAATAAAAGTAAAAGCAACCTCCTTCAACCTCAGGATGGTTTTAACAGCTAACTACAGAAATGATTCGCAGAACTTCCATTCAAGTGAGGGGGAGGGAGGAGGGGATGGCTGGCAAGATGTCTGTGGGAGGCACTGCAAACTGTGTTGTAGCAAAAAGACACTCTTGTCCATCTAAGGTACTTAATAATAAACAGCAAAACATCTTTAACAACCCAGTCAATTTAAAAGAAAGTATAAGAATAGTAACTGCTCAGCATTTTATGGATTTACGTACATTTAGAGATCAAAGTCTCCAGACTCCAATTTCTCACCAGTATGAAACTCATGCCTACACTGTGTGGTGAAATAAAACCCACACGGGGAGCCTGCTAAAAGCTGCCATTACAGTTTGGGTTAGCATGAGCTGGAGTTGCACACCTTAACTCATACTTTTCCTTCTGCAGAAAAGGACAACGCAGAGCTGTGGGCCCACGTGCGCCATGGACACAAAGCCAACTGTACACTGCAGCCCAGCAGCTGAAGGGGAGCAAAGCTGGCTGGTGATTAAAGTGGCATCGTGAGTGTTGTTTGTTCTGTTTCTTTGCAGATCTAAGGGAACTTTAAAGCTTCAGTTAGATGAAATCAACTATCTCAGATTTACCAAGTTTTACACTAATATCGCCCAAGGGAAAGAAACCAAAATAAATCATTAAAGAAAACAAAACATACAGAAAAAGGAATGTTTCTTCCATAGATGTTGTGAACACATGCACACACACACACATTCAGTGAAAGAACAGTTTTATTTTCCTGAGCACAGAACATGTCCCCATCTGGTTCCATTTTTTACTACTTTCTTCTTTTGGTTTCCTTCTCTCCTATTCCAACCCATATTTACTTCCTTTTGTTTAGTCTGTACTCCTTATTCCCTCTTCTCTTTTTGCAGATCGCCTTTTTAATTTGTTTGGGAAAGAAACATTCTTGCCCTGACTTTCCTAACACAAGCTGGTGCAGGGGGCCCATCAGAAGCCCCCTTTCCTATGTCCCTTCCCTCTTGTTGTCCTGGCTGGGCTTGCTCTTGGTACAAGGGGAGAAGCCGGGGGCTATCTTTATTTAGAGAAGTGTACCAGTCTACTTTTGAATTCAGTTTCAAATACCTAGTATAAACCACCATGTGGAAGGTCAAATGTATTATTTACAAGCCATTGTATGTAGCTTAAAACAACCCCTAATCTGTATGAGATGAACCACTATAAAGCAGGATTAGGTTGAAATTAGAATGTCTGCAGTGGGATTTTAATAAATTGGTTTTAAATTACATTCTTAGTAATACAGAGCTGAAGATTAGAAATCTTAATAGAGCAGAAAGACTGCTTTGGGACAGAACTGTGGCACTCCTTACCAATCACGCTAGATTTGCAGAAGCAGAGGGGCCCAGCAAAGGCCAGAGACTGCTTCTTGCAAAAGTCTAAAGCTCAAAACTTAACAGCAAGCTCCACAATGCTGCCCAGACACCAGGCCCTGCAATTTCCGAGTAAGAGCATCTCTGTCCCTGATGTGGGCCACATGCACATCCTGCGCTACTTCCTCTACCCCCATACTCTGCCAGGAGCACGTGCACCTGCACTGGGCTGGGAGGGGATTCATATTATGATCGCTGCTGTAGGGCCCATGAAAGCCAGGCACCAGCCAGTTTAACCAGCCTCATGGGATGAAGAACCATGATTTTGCTGAAGTTCATATGCATAAGAGAAAAGATTTCCTTCTTTCATTCATTTCCAGGGATCTCTCCCATTAGAATGAGAGATGGAAAGTTGCATAGTAAACATAACCAAACCTCCACTGCAAGGTTTAATTCAGATCCTGTAAAGTACTACTAAAATACTCCATATTCTGTCATCCTGAAGTTGATCTTTCAACTTTCACTTCAACTTCACGTTCAGCAATTTTAATTAATCACAACTTTTTAGTAACATTTAACAATAATTAATGTGTTTTTGCATAAGGATATAAAACATACATCCCTCTGAACGTGCTCGCTGTGAGAGCTCAGAGTGCTGCAGCACCAAACCAGGGTATTTCCTGCTCAACTCAGGATGCTCCCAGGCCAAAAAAGCCTCCAGCACAGCAGAGCTGAGATGAAACTCCTCAACAGATGTCACAAAGAGTGAGAAAAAGCTTTAAAAAGATACTAGACTACATCGGTAAAATCAAATAGAACAGCTATAAACTCAGTACCAGCCAAAATGAACAAAGCTTCTGCTGTAATGAAAAGTATTAATTTGTTAAAATAAAAATAATAATAAAAGAATCAAGCAGTCATCCACTGATCACATCAGTATCTTTGAAAAGCCATGGATATTCTTTGTGTTTCTACTAGGATTCAGCTCCACGCTGCCATCAAATAGCAAGGCAGGCTCCCAACTTCTCACAAACTCACAGAAAACCTTCTTCCTATTTTTGCCTTTGTAAGGCCCTGCTGCAAAGCTCACCTTGCCCGCTAGCTGCTAACACAAGTACCACGCTTACAGCTTCTTAGCTCCCCACCCCACCAAAACAGAGAAAATCCACACGTGGAACTTCCCACTTAGGATGGTTAAAAGGTATTTTAAAAAGACTAACCTGTGCTATTTGCATTTGGTGGAGGTCATGGAGCTCTGAACTTCCCCAGTCGCTTCAATCTCATTTCCTGCAGAGCAGCACATGACCCTACGCTTCCTCACCGCACCTTGCTACACTTGCTTCATTTACTTTTTAAAACCTAATGAAGAAGCTGTCTCATACAGCATGTTTAAGAGACTTCTGCTCCCATGACATGTCAGCGTTCAACCACTGACATTTCTGCATACGCAGAAAGAGCCCTCCTCCATTTCCTTCTGAGTCACTACACAATTCAATGGCCCTTTTTGTACTACTTTTGTGTATTAATACCAAATCCTAAATGTGATTCTATTACAGTATGTTCAACACCCACCTCCTTTTTAAAGAGGACAAAAACTCAACAGTGGAGAATGTAATTACACTGCACTCATGGGAAATCATAGTCCAAGGCATTCATTGACCAGGCTGTCAAAGGGGCAAAGTATTGATGTATCTACTTTGAATGGTTGTAGTTAGTGTCAATTTCTAGAAATATTTTTTAATTAGAACATGGCAAACAATTTTCACAGGAGTTCCAGTCCTAAGTGAAAGGGCTTATGGCAAAGATTCTCTTCTCAGTAGTATGTATCCACATAGTGTCATTTAAGGAGGGGACACACAGGCCTGAACATAGATCACGAAAAGATGGATGGTAAAGTCATGGATCAGATGAGTACGTTTACAGAGTTAGTCTGTCACTGGAATCAAGGAACTGATCTAGCCTTCAGAAATAAAGACTTTTTGACTTTTCTTTTTTTAATCCCTGGTATCATCACTATCAGTCAGCAGGGAACAGCTGCTTGCACAAACCTGGCCTCAATGCTACCAGGCTGCAATGCAAACCTACAGTTTACACAGAGAAGCCCAGAGTGAACCAATACAGGATCCTTCTGTGCATGTTGTTTGATGCATTTTACACAACTTCTAAGTATATTACAAGATCTCCACTAAAAATGTCATCTTCTAAATTGAACTGTGCCAGATGAAGACCTGGTTGTCTTGTACAGCCTCCAGTTACAGGTGGGGACACCTCCTGGCCTGCTCTCCACAGGCTTCTTGCTTCAACCAAACAAGCCAAATGAGCTCCAATTCCTTCTATCTGTGGTTAATCTGACCAGTTCTGATGGAAAATGAGAGGAAACATCTTGCAGGAATCCTCCTCCCCACAGAGAGGTAGAAGGAGATAGCTGTGGCAAAGAGGCAGCAACAAGCAGTGGGACTTAATGGGCTTCCAAGTTCTGCACTTCTGCTACAACAACCATGGAAGGACAATTCCAACTTCCCTGCATGCTGGCAAAACCATAAAAGATACAGATGAACACAGAGAGACAACCTCCAGAAAGGAAGCATAACAAGTTAAGACCAGTAAAAGCCTTTCAAATTTAAGGAAATACTGCAGCTACATATTGCCCAAATCACATCTGCCTAATAAATGACATATGTATTTTAAATGCAAATATGCAGGTGAGACCCACACAAAAAGAAACACACAAATGAAAGAGACTTTTTGGGCACACAGAAGCCTCCCTGTGCGTGCATCTCTGAGCTCCTGTGGTTGCTGTCTGAGTGCACGTTCAAATGTGTCCACAGATGCACCTGCTCTGCCCTGATTTACAACTTAGGGCCAACTGGCCAAAGAGAGATCAGGGCATTATTTACACTGGAAGACACTTGAGAGCACCGTGAGATGCATGCTGCTTAAGCACTTTCTGGCGCTGAGCACGCAGAGCCATTATATGCTGGACCCTAGGCTTCAGAGGCACAGAAGGGAAGTTGAAGAGTTCAGGAAGTCACTGTGTTTGTTCACAACACACTGCTTCATTGTACTCATCTTCAGCTGCTTGCCCAGCAGCTCCTGGGCTAACAGTTGTCACCGACAAGAGACGGTTTATTGCTCCTTCTTTCAAGGGGCAATGTTTACAAAATCACTTTTAACATGTTAACACTGCATGAGGATCATGACTGCACCATGCCAGAGCAGTGCTCAGAGCCTCTGATGGGGCAAAAGTAGTTCTATACTCCCCTGTATATCCCTCTCCACATTGTTTAAGATGCAGGGAATGCATTTGCTCAGCAAGCAACTCTAACCATCTCCTTTTAAAGCCATACCCAAGTGAAGTGTCTTCTGAGGGTTTCACTCCAGCCAGAGCACCTCACTGTGGCTCCATGGCCTTCACTGGGGCTGCACATGGCAGTTCTGTGAAACCTGGGGGATTCACTGAGCCCACACAGCCCCCACAGAACCTGTTCTGGTAAGGTTCTTGGTGCCTGGGCCACCAGGAACACCAAGGGATCTGTCAGCTCTGACCACAGAACACTGCAACAGGAAGGAAGGCAAATGAAGTCCTCTGTTCATTGGCCATTTACTTCCCTGTCCTTGTTAGAGATAAGAAATCTGTAGACTGGCACCTTTTGGAGGACTGTATCCCCTCTGGGATTTTCATTAGCTCTATTAGGTGCTAAGCCAACTGCTTGAAGTTAATGCTGCATTGCACTTCACGTTCACATGAGACAAAACCACTTAATCTGAGTGGAAAGCCCACCTGAACCTCTTCCTTTTGCACACCTAGGTGACTAATGAAGATGTGCCCATAACACTGTAAATGGCAAGAGTTGTTTTTAAGATTCTAATTTGACTCTCCATCACTTGTGACTGAATCTAACAGGGACTGATTTACCAAAGAGGACCACCCCAGCAGCAATAGTAAGTTGCACAGTGACCTGACCAATTAACGACACCAGGATGCTAATGGTTGTGGCTGTAGGGCCTTTTACACAGATAATTTGCTGTCCTGGGCCAGCGATGGGGTTTAGAAAGCATCCATGGGCTCTGAGGTTTAGGGCTTAGATTATAAACATGCACAGCTACATCTCAACACATTTGATGATTCTTGTCCAGGTGATACAGGCTAATAGAGTATGCTAAATGCCATGATTCAAACCCATGCACATCACTGGCCTTACAAAAACAGGCACTATATGGAATCTCGCTTTCCTCACTGATACGGCCATATCTGTACACACACACCACAGTGGATACTGTGAAGTATGTTTTCCATCTGGTACCTGTCACCAACAAATACAAGCTATTAACATCCCAGTGACTGGGCAATACAATCTGTACTGCTCCTGACCTCGAACAGGCCTAACACCTGTGAGCACAACTGAGTACACAGTCATATGGAGCTGCTAAAACAACTACAAAAATCCCAAATCCGCTTGCCAAATCACAAGAGCTCAGCAGTAACACAGAGGTGTTCAAACTTCAAAGCAGGAGCACAGTCAGCAAGAGTTTGTTGAAAGAATTACAACGAGGCATGGAAACTGGGACTTCTCAGTAGCATGTAATCCCTGCTGTTTCCATTTCCTCTTCCTCATTATCAGCACAGACGGGGGCTGAAGATTAGTAAACAGTGGGTGTTTAGGGTGAATTAGAGCATGTGTGATATAGAGCTCGCTATCCTGGTGGCATCAGCATGATTTCGCAAAGAGGCATAAATATTTAATGGTGCCCACTATGCCTCCTCAGAACCATGGAATATTTGCATGTTCCTTAGAGGTAACAATGGTGGAAGAATCTTATCAGATTAAAAAAAAAAAAGAAAAGAAAAGGGACTCTATCTTGACCTTCCTGTACGACATTAACAAAATCTTATGGCCAAAACTTCCCTCTCCATAGCCATCTGTGGGGAAGATGAAAGCTTCTCACACTGCTCCCGTCCTGTCTAAAACCAGAAACAACAAACTCTAGGTCAAAACCCCTAATGCGAAGAAACTCCCCACTTCTGAATGCAGGCAAAAATAGTTCCAACCAGCTAGGGTACTGGGTTTTTACCATCATTACATCTAGATGACAAATGCAAAGGCAAGCAAACCAGTAGCACAATTAGAAATGATTCTACTTTCCTTTAAGCATTTACTTTTGAAGTGGATTCTCTTCTCCTCTTTGCCCACTGCTATAAGGAACAGTCTTACAAAAGATTTTCTCTCTTCTCACACCCCAAATCTGATTCCAGCTGTCATTTTAGGTATTAAAATGCCATTACCACATGACTAACTCTGACAAAGAACAATTCTTCCCTATGTTGACATATTAGCAATTTTGAAGAGGAATCTGGAAAAAGTAGGAAAATTCAAAATTATTTTCTTTTCTGCTCTTGTTCTCAAGTCTACGCAAAACTAACAGCCATGTGTGAGAGATGTTACATATTCAGCTATTGCCCTTGTTTCTCACAGGTTATCCTTTCAGAAGATATCCATGGAAATAAAGGCCATCACTAAGAAAACACAGTATGCCTACAAATGCCTCCTGATTTCTTGACTTGTCTGAGAACTACTAAATTGACAAACCACGCTCTCAAGGTGATTTTCTTGTCTGGCCCCCCACTGCCCCTGGCAGTACTGATATTAACAAACTCCTGAGGAAGAGTCCTACACTGCTTCCTTAATTAGGATAAAGCAATCACAAGATAAATCTGTAATAAGATAACTATTTTGTAGAAGTTTCTTCACATCGGTACAGAGAATTCAAATAACTACTTTGTTCAGAGGAACAAAAACAAACAAGCGAACTCCTAATAAAAGGAACATTATTGCTGGCTGCTAATAATACTTGATATCACTTAATACCTCATTTCTCAGCTCGTGGCCTTTTCACACAATAACCTTGAGACTTTGCCTCCCTTGGACTTGATAAAAGAATATGAGATTACACAACAGACAGACAAACAAAACATTTGCTGTCTTTCCAAAGAGTATTTTCAACAATTTTTGCCCAGTAAAAGCCGCCTAGCCATTTTTCCAGAACTATGTATTACACCTCACCAGAGGCATGCCTACTGTCTAATTATCTTTCTCAATATATGAACACTCCTATGACGGTGATATTATAAGATATTTATTATTGAGCAATTTGTCTTCAGCTATTAGCATGAATGTCAAAGTTTATGAAGCTTCAGGTATGAACCATATGATGAAGAGTTTTTATATACGTGGTTATTTGAGTAGAAAATACTGTTTCAAAAACCACAGTTAAATTGAGTAATACTTCATACTCAGCTTCCCATCAACATTTGTGCGCATGCACACACACACATGGGGGAACAAAGCAAAATAAATCTGCACCGTAGAAATCATGATCTGCTGCAGCAACCACACATTTTAAAGCCACAGAAAGAGCATTTTTTGATGAGACCAGGTTTCCATCTGACATGGCCATGCAGTATCAAAGTGTCACTCCAGCACCAGGCCTAAATTTTCTCTTAAAGTAGGGAACCTCTCTCTGGAAATCACCTAAAGTCTGTAGCTAAAGGTGCCTGTGTGAATTGGAGCTTAAGCTATAAATTTCAGATTATTAAAATGCATAACAAACTATTGCTTTGCAAATAATAATAATATTAATAATAATAATAATAACAACAACATAAAATTGCTATTAATTTCTGAATTCTTACCATTTGATTTCTTAGGGAGATTTAAAATAGAAAAAAATATAAAAATAGAAAGGGAGCTAATAAGTAGCAGGCTAATACAGGAGTATTTACTGGCATTATTTCAGTGGAGTAAAGACCTGCATACAACATTACAGGAGCAGCATCCTTCCCAAAACTCATGTGTGTTTCTTTATTTTGTTGTTTGTTTTTTAAGTAAGTCCTCATGAGCAGGAACTTGAGTCCAGTTCTTACATTTTTCCCATGGGCGGTATTTTCCACATCAGGAGCCTCTAGATGCCAAATATAGACGCAGATCAGAATCTGTACATACTTGCTGGGTGATTATAAAACAGTACCAGCTCCTCTGCTGTGTAGCAGATGAGACTTGTCACTCTTTGCACAGGTCCAAGTGCCAGCAGCTCCATACTGACCAGAGACACAGCCAAGGAGAACAAGATCACATCATATACAAGATGGGATCGTGGATTTTTCTTCCATTAATATTTAATCAAAATAGAATGTTCACCCAAGAATTAACAGGAGCAAGGTAGGCTCAATTTACAAATACATATACCCACTGCTTGTCATACTCTCATTTAACTATTATCTGTGCTATAACTAGGAATTAATGGAGTTTATCACTATGAATGAGGAGAGCACTATAGCCAAGCTAACAGGGAATTTCAGGCTCTATGAGATGCACACAGAGACGAGCCGTGAGTCTGAAGCTCCCTGCTTGCTCAGGAAGGTCAGTGCTTCCACTGCCCCTCACTTACATGCAGTGTGCAGTGCAGGGGCCACATTCAGGAGAGCTCACTGTGCCCAGTGATCCTGGAGCCATCAGGGTGCAGCACCAAACCACATCCATCACCTGGCTGCTCCACAGTGCCTTCCAGCCTGAAGTTCCTTAATGCTGTTTTGAGCAGGAACCATTGTAGACCTAGGACTAACAACTTATTGCAATTACAATACACAAAAACTGATAGAAAACACTCATGTTTATTTCCAACACAACAGGCTTAGAGATAAACTGCTGACCTAAAAGCTCCCTGTACTGCTGCAACCCAGCTGCTATCAGGAGGCTGCACCACCCAGACACAAAGTAGCCCCTCTGCCTTACATGGAAGTCAGGATAAGCCCCCAGGATCAACAGCTGAGTGTACAAGTGGGGGCAGCAGTTTAGTGCTCTAGCTTCAAACAGCAGAAATCCTACAGAAGGCTATAACTGCACTTTTAATCACTTTTAGTCATTTTGGTAAAGCCACCTGCCTGTGGGCCATGTCCCAGCAGAGCCAGCCTGTCATAGAGCAGGACCATCAGGCAGCGCAGGGAGATGATGCTGTGCACCACAGCACGCTGCATGAGCCCGAAGGTGCTGATGCAGCCACCTCCTGTGCTGCCAGCAGGGGTTTGGCAATGGCAGCTGTTACACAGGCTGTTTGTTCCTGCTTCAGGTTCCACTGTTAGCAGTTTGGAGCTAGGTAAACTTTGTGACATATTTATCTTCAGGCCTTTTGCTGCTAACTGGGACAGTTCTCCCGACTTCTAATGAGAAAGTCAGTGCACTGCGGTGCTCTTGGGAATGTTGGTTTTGGAGACCTTTGAACACTTATCAAATCAACTACTTCCACAATTATATCCTTAAGAACAATTTTAAAAGTCCCTCATTTTACATCAGGCAGAATTCCCTGGTGTCAGGTCAGAGATCCTGCACTGGTGTGCATCACAGAAAACTCCAGTACTACCAGAATCACATGCTCTGTTGAGAAACAAAGGAACCAGGACACACCAGAACTAAACACAGAGAAGTGAAACCATAAATGATGATACTTTTACTGTATAGAGCTGAGGTGCATTGCAACAAACGTGCCTGCAGACAGTAGTTGCCCCCACTCCAAACAGTCACACGTGACAGTGATAGCCCAAGCCCTTAGAAGATGTTGAGGCTGTGGGAGCTTTGCAGCAGGAAGAAAGCTCTCCTGATTTCCAAAAATAAGCTGCCATCCCTGCCTGAGGGAGCAATGCCATGCACATGCCAAAGGGACAACAGCCTGTGGAGCCAGGGAAGAGGTGCCCTGATGCTGCTCAGGGCAGTCCTGTCCCAGCACTGCCATCCTACAGTGACCTTGCATCATACCAAGGGCAGAGGAGTGCCACTGCCTGCCTGCCATTTCACAAGTTCACTGGTAGGGTTTTTTAGTCTCTCCTCACTTCCTAGGGCACGGAGTCATGCTTAGCTATGAAATGGCAGTGGGACACTTCCTTATCTCTTCTAGATAAAAGGAAGAAGGTAAAAATACACTATGTTCTTTTTTACTTTCCCTTCTTGCAGGGTTTTTCTGTTGTGTTTTTAACTGCTTCTCTGCATAGCAGACAGTGGAAGGCCTTGGGAGCTGTTATAACACCATGGTATACAACCACGAGTTCTTTAATGCCCAATCAGCCTCACTGATTAGCAAACAGACAGCGCACAAACACTCTAGCAAGAGGAATAAAAGCTCCTAGCCTAAGCAAAGAGCGGTGTTATACCACTTTTACTGTAAGCAACTGTAAACTCTGTTATTGCTCCTAAGAGGAAACTTTCCTGGCAAACTTTTGAAGTAACAAAAAGCAGAAGACAACAATGACAGTTCTTTCCCCTGGAAGCACAATGTCCCTCAGTGTTCTCATTTAAGTACTGTGCATGATGACATCCAACTGGCTTTTACCCTGCAATTCACTCGCATTACCAGGGCTGTTCTGCCAAACAACTGGCACATTTTAGAAGAATAAAGAAGGAACTTGACCAGTTTGTCAGTTATGGAATATCCCATTTTCTAGTTCCCTATAGAAGATAATGTCTTCCTCCATCTCCAAACAGCATGCACAAACGTGTACAAAAGGAAAAGAGAAAGCTACAGTAAGTGTTGGAGATATCAAGCCTGTAAAGATCTGCTAGGAAAAGCAAAAACAAACAATGAGGAATTAAGTATTGCTCTGGATTCTCTTAAGGGGGCAAGTAAGAGTAAGTATGCGGTAACTTTCCAGAATAAGATTCTTCAGTTTGAAGAGCACTTAGAGAATTGAAATTTAAATCCAAAAATCCTGCATTATTTATTTCAATTAAGTTACCCACTCAGAATACTTCTAAAACAACCTTGAAACTTAAGAACACCCTGAATGTATTCAGCACAAAAGCAGAACTTGTACCTGAAAAATCCAGTAGGAAAGTTAACAGGAGGATTATTTCCTTGTAGTTTGCTGCTTGCTCTCTAGTATGAAACAAAACTTTAGGATTGCCTCCCATTTAAGATTTTCTGGTTCCAATACAACACCACAGCTGCTGTCAAACAAAGCTGTATGCTTAATACCTTACTCTCAGTTTCAAAGTAGCAACAGTCTGGGGTGGTTGGAAAGTGTATTCTGGTAGGTACTGCCTCAGTGGCCTCAGATGAACTATATTGTCTAACACTGACATACTTGTACATATTCCTTCCCAGTATATTGCTATCATCTGCATTTCATTTCATCCTACTGGGATAGAAAATGCATTTTACAGAACATTATGAAAATGCATCCCTATCTCAGAAGTCCTGAAGCTAAGGCAAGATATATGACTATAAAAACAAACAAACAAGGAATATGTACCTGAATGGAGATGTAGATAAAAAGGTAAATACATCGAGTCATGCAGACTCACTATGTGCATGACCAAGGGCTTTGTTTACTTACAACATAAACAGAACACCCCTTATGGTTTACATTTGATACTTCCTTTAAAAACGGCCTCAATTAACTTCAAATGTGAAAGTAAGGAAGAAAACCCCCTATTTCTGGTTTTCCCTGCATGGAAATACAAAACATACAAACATTTGGAAATATCCTGGGTCTCTTGCTTTGTCCAGAGGAGGCTCAGATAGCAGTGAAGTGCTTTGTAAAAACAATCTGCCCCCGTCTGGAACACTTTTGATGAGAACAGGCTGACATGAAGTTCAGCTTGTAACCAGCATGCTTGACGCTCTGCAGGCACAGTGCAGGAACTCCCCTGCTCTTGCAGGGACTGCTGGAGATGTGGGACAACCCAGAACAAAACAGGAGACACTCTACTGCAAAAAGCCAAAGCCTGGATGAGGCACAAGTTAGAGAGAGCCTGATAAGGGCCCAGGAGGTGAGGCTAACAGAAAGCCACGGACCATGCAAACTGAAGGCAGCTGCGAGGGGAGGATGAGCTTTAAGAAATGCCACAACTAAGGCTGTTTGTGCGCTAGGCAAATCATGACCTGAGAAGAGCAGTGACCAAAGCAACTGCTATGGGGGAGATGGAGAAACGGACGACAGCAGAGCTTATTACTGCATGTCTGATGCAGAAGGGTTTCCACACATTTCTTCTCCTAATGAAGAATACTAGCTGTTTCCTAAGAAGCATTTCCTATGTAGGAGACAGAGGGAAAGAGTAACCAATTCATGCCCTTCCTCCAAGAAGATCCTTCCCTTTAATCACCTATAGTGATAAGAAGTGACCTAGCTGACACTAGTTACAAGCTAAGCACCATTCTGCACAGGCTGCTTGTACAAGGGCAATCTCAGTTGGCACCAGTGTCCTTGGGCCCTACAGTGCTGCCACAACAACCTCCCAGCACTCACCTGACCCCAGGTTGCTGGGGGACCTGAGGGCTGTGCAGAGCACCCGGTGTATCTCAGAGGCCATCAGACTGTGAGCTAGTGGGGCTTCAGCCACTGTTCTCACACCAGAGGTCACCGATTTAAGGCACTGAATTTCAGACTTCACACTGCTACATTAAAAATAAATAAATAAGAGTCTGGAAGCTCAGGAAAACTCTTATTTTGCCTTGTTGTGTCAGGGAACAGATCTGAGCCACTAACACAGACTATAACCCAGAAGGACACCCTATTTCCTGTAACTCATTTTATCATTTTAATTCCAGAGAACAAGTATGTAACAGATCGCATTTTTTTTTACAGATTTGATATCACTGCATTCACCATTTTATGGATTCTAGCCTACAGAGGTCTTTCAACCAGCAAAGCAGAGAACAAGACGACAGCAATCTGAAAACAAAAATCAAAGCCTGGATCAGAGAGCTCATTACACAGTCTGTGACTTAATACCCAGAACTGCAGGGGATTAAGTCTTCTGTATTCCCTGAAGGTTCTGTGGGAAGGAACTCGTGCTGCTAACCAAATCCCACCGTGTTCTGACAGCGTTACATACCCGTTACACAGAACCCAGCTCTGGGCTGCCCACACCAGCACACTCTCCTTCACGGGGACGGTTCCATGGCTGAGAAACCTCCAATTCCCAGCTGCGCACTCTCTGGATTTAAAGAAGCTGTCCCTAACACAGAGGACAGATTGCTGCATACAGTCACATCAGAGAGCGTGGCTAACCTGTGACATGCCCCAAAGCCCCCACACCTGCTCTGCTCCTAATGCCCATCTCTGGGCCCAGACAATCCTGCTCTGTGTGGCTGGCAGCTCAGCTGTCAGGGATCAACCTGACACAGCCCTCCCCACAGCCTGCCAACAACACACGTGCTATCTGCACAGCACGCTGCTGTGACAACAGCACATTATTGTGCCTCATTTCTATGACTTAAAGGATTTCCCGACCTCCCATGCCTGCTGATGCTCTCTTGAATAGTTTGATACCCGTGTCAAGCAAGTTACAAAACCTATCTGTTGTTGCAGTGAACAGATCTGCAGAATGATGCAAGGCTCTGCTGACTGCTAGCTATACTTATGTAACTCAATAGCTTCACAGCTGCTAATAATTAACAGATGACCTGTGTAAGTGCTAGACAAATACAGGGAGATGGAAAAGGAGAACCCTGCTTCATCTCTTCACAAAACGAGCTAGCAAAACAGGAACAGGGATTTTTAACAGATCTCCTATGATTCTCTTTTTCTTCTCCCAACAGAATTCAAACTCAGCATAATGAATTCAGCATAAATCTTATAACTGAAGATCTGAATGGAGCCTTGTTCGTAGCACTTGGACTTGGAACACAGATGCAGTTAGCTCACTGCTTAACATCTTCTATCGTACTCTCTAAAGTACCGATCTGTTTCCTCAGCTTCCACGTTAGAAAAACAAAACCAACAACCTTTCTTCAAGTGATTTGTTATTTTAAACAATGAGAGATTCAAACTTGAATTCAGCACGCAGTTTTCTCTGCTCTCGTCCTCTCTTAAAAAGAAGACATTAATTGTTATGCAGCAAACTGGGAATAACATCACATGCAAAAAAATTCCTTTACAGCTCTTGTCTTTATTTCACAAATTCTTCTCCAGATCTGATGTTCTCAGTGTTGCCTAAGACAATGTAATTAACTGTTCATATAAAAATCCCTCTAAGTGACAGATTAAATATATATATGTACACACACATTACATTTTGGGGGGAAGAGGGAGGGTTGCTATTCTGTTGTTCAGCCATTTGAAAGCAGCTGCATAAGGCAATAAGTTTTTCTGTTTAAAGGTAAAGTCTTTTAGCTGCAATGGCATCAGCCCACTAGTCAGGAGATTTATGATCCTTTCCCAGCACTATTACTGACACGCTGCTATGAGACTTCAGGCAAAGCCATTTCCCCACACTGTGCTTCTCTACTCACACTGCTTTTAGAAGACTTTATTCACACTTCAAGGCCATTTTCAGATATTCTGAGACCACTTAATCCCATATATTCTAGAGGACAGCAGTCTGCTCGGCTCTGCCCATTCCTCACAGCAACAGATCACAGTACTGAAGGACAGCATTCACCAAAAACACTAATGAGGAGTAGGAAGAGGGAATCACCCCACTTCCTGATGTTATCACAAGGGAAACATGCACAAGCTATTTGGGGCCTGCTGAAGCTGCTAGGAGCCTCTATATTACTTCCCATTAAAGAGTTCCCTTTAGTTTCTGTAGCAGAAGAGATGCTGCAGCTCAGAGGAGGTCCCTCTGGGAACACATGCGCAGAAGCCAGGAGTGCTGCTCACCCGGCCTCAGCCTTAGGAGGGAAGTAGCAGGAGCCACACACACAGGGTGTGAGCAAAGACCATGGGTGCCACAGAAGCAGTTTAAACGTTGAGAACTTTGCTTCTGCAAAGGCAGTAGTTTAGGAAGGTATAAAGCAAAACATTTCCACTTCAAACCGTACTTATGTGCAATTGGATCCAAACGTAGATGATTCCTAAAGGGGTTGCAGCAGAGTTTAGAGTTACAGAACAGATTCTCAAAGTGCTCCTTGTGCTTCCCGTCCATCTCCTTCCAGGAACAAGGAAGCTTTCTATTCTGAACGCCTTTGATCTCAGATTTCGATGAAACTGCTCCCCTGCTGCCCATGCCCGAGCTTACCAGCACTGCACTGCAGTGACCTGTGCTGGAGGGGACCCAAGCACAGCTGCTCTGTGAGGCCAGCATGGCTGAGCAGCACCAGCCTGAAAGAGCCCTCATCTCCAGGGTGGTGGGGGGTGGGGGGGGTATTTGCTGACCAACAGTTCTGCAGTCATTACTTAGCAACAGATGGATTTCCATGTATATACCTGTGAGGCCAGAAGCTAACTAGCACTCAGGTAGTTACACAGCAGCACCAAAAGCAAATGGCTCTCATGAAGATTTCTTGCCACCTCCAACATCCTCACCTTTCTCCCCATATAAGGAATGCTGCCTCCACCCTCCCCAGCTCAAACACAGCTGGATCCATGGGTTCCAAACCAGGAGACCTGCCCATCCCTCATGGCGGTGGATGCCATTGGCCAAGTGTCAGAGTGCACCACATGAAGAAAAAACATTTGCATTAGAGCCAAGAATAAGAGACGTCTGTAGCAAGAACACAGAAGCATTTCACTAGATTTGAACTTTCACAAGGTTTCGTACTGTTCTGAACTTTCCACAATTAAGACATTCATGTTGGCAAGAGCATAAACTGTCAAGAAATACCCCCTACCCTTGCCATTGTTTCCTTATTTCTCATAGTTCCTAAGCATAAATCAATTATCCAGATGGAGATTCAGTGTAGTAAGAGCACAGAACATTTCTAAAGGTTATTCAGAGACCATTTACCAATGTCATGCCTATATACACACATACATCCCAAGAACATCAAGTGTGATGTGAAAGAAAACCTATGAATTTCTGCCCTCATTTATCAGACAACACCAACATGCCTTCTCTCCCTCCTCCAAGAAAAGCCTCGTGCTCATATTAGTGAAGCAAAAAGCAAATGGCTGTCAGAACTTATTGCACTGTCAGTAATAGGGAGCAATATTGAAAAGCATTTCCTTCACAAAGCTATCAGCAACTCAGCAACCTTCACTGACAAGGCTGGAGGGCACCTGGTATGAAGGCTGTAGGTAGGAAACTGTTCTTTTCACTCCTCTAAAGGAACACTTCAATTTCTGCCTCTGCTGCATGAGACAAAGCATTAATATCCTGATGCAATGTTGTAATAACTCTGGTTTTCTCAATAACATGAGAAAATACAAACAACAGCTACAGCAATCTTGTAGCAGCACAACCCCACAGCCAGCATCTTGCTGCCTGATGCTACACAGAGAGCAATGCAATTTCAGTAGAGACAGAAGGCAGCATCATCAGCCAGAGAGACACAAGTACTATCAGAGCAAGAGGCAGCCCAGGCTAGGAGAGCCACTCCTTTTCCCCTGTCCTTTCTAGGCAGCATTACCCTGGACTGCTGAACCCATCAGCACACCCTACAGATAACTATGGCACAGAACAAGGGCAGGTGAGCAGAAGGAGATAAGGGAGGGCAGAAACAGCAGCCACTCAGCTCTGTTGTGAGCTGCCTGAGTACACCCAGTCAAATCCAGAGACCAGCCTGGGACAGCTCAGCCCCCTTCATTCCCAAGGAAGCAGCCGCGGGAACATTGGTCTCTGCGTGAGGAGCTGCAGAGCCATCCCATGCACAGGGATGAGCTAAGGGCAATGTACTGCTGGGAGGTCAGAGGGTACTGAGAAGCCCAGGACACACGCTGCACCAGAGGAGCTAAAAGCAGCATTTCTGGAGGGGTAGTAACAAGGACTCAGAGACACAACCTCCCAGTCTTATGCTTGTTGCTGTCACCCTTGCTAAAGAACCCTTCAACGATCTGCATGTAAGTGTGTTCTCTCCACTCACTGCCTTCTTGTACTCTTCCTGGACCGCCCTGTCCCTCCCTCCCCTCACGTGCTCCAGCAGCACAGCAGTAGCTGCATTTCCTTCTCACTCGCTCCAGGCCCCGCTCTAGTGGAGAGGAGCGCACAGCAGAGGGTCCTCCGACCTCCACCAGGAGCAGCACCACCATCCACCCCTTTGCCCAGTGCATGAGACTAGGACAACATTCTCCACGGCCACACTGCCAGCACAGCCACCTCTCACACCCTTCCTTAAGCCAGGGCTGCTCAGCTTGATACCTACAGGTAGTGAGGGCAGGATACTACCACAAGAACTCCAAGCCTTGCCTGTGGACAGGGAGAGATGGAGGTGGAAGAAGGCAGCATGCAGGTGTGAGTGAAGAGCAGAGATTGCTGCCCACACTCTGGAAGCCAGGAAGGCTGAGAGCAGCCCCCAGTTACAGCCCTTTCTTTAAGGGATCACCACAGAAAGAAAATAAACACAAAACAACTTGAAGCTACCTCACTGCAGATTCCTGGACAGGCATTGAGCTCTGTGCCGTTTATCGGTGCCGAGGCCCAGGGAGAGCATGTGGTAGCAACGAGCAGCACATGCAGAGGAGGAACAGCCCTGCCCTGCAGGAGGGGCTTTCCTGAAGAGCCGGGAAGCATAGGGCAGCAGGACCATACAACCTGGAGGAAGGCTACCCTAACACCTTAGGGCTGCTTACGTAGGTCTGCAAGCCAGACTACTCAACAACACCCGCTCAGAGGGCAGGACCCCCGGGCACTGCCCCCTTCGCCACCCCGAGTTCCGTATTACCGCTGCACCCACCGGGCTGGCGGCCGCGATGTAACGCGGTGGGTGCCGCAGTTCGGGGACACGTGCTGGGAGCGGTCCCCAGCCGTCCCGACAACCCGCCGCCCCCCGGGCTGCCACGGCCCAGAGGGACAGGGGTGCTCCCGGAGGCCGGGCCTCGTCCCACGCCATCCTTCCACCCGGGGAGCGCAGGAAAGCCAGAGGAAAGTGGGGAGGGATGCCAGCAGGGCGCACAGAGGAAGAGCAGGAACAGCTTCAGAAGGCAGAGAGCGTCCCAGCCCGAGACAGAGCAGTCTGGAAGAAAAGAGAGAGACAGAGAGAGCAGGCACGAAACGAGCTGCAGCTCCCGGCTCGCCGCGCCTTGTTTACCTCGGGGCGCAGCGGGAGCAGCGCCGGACGGGAGCAGCGCCGGACAGCCCCTGCCCTGCCCTGCACAGCCCGCCCCGCTCCCCGCGCCCCTTACCGCGCTCCGTCGGACGAGGCGGCGGCAGCCGGCGGCGCTACAGCCGCGGCGCGGCCGGGGCATGTTGGGCCGGGCGCTATTTATAGCGGCAGGAAGCGCCGCGCTGCGGCTCTGGGGCGCCGCTCCCCGTAGCCCCGCGAGCTGCGCATGGACACGGACACGGCTCCGGACCGAGAACGGCAGGGCGGGGGGCGGCGGGCAGGACGGAGTCGGGTGCGTGGGGACGGGGAAAGGGGCTGCGGGACGGCTGGCGCTGCGGGACGGCTGGTGCTGCGGGACGGCTGGCACTGCGGGCTGCACGGGGTCGCGGCCGAGCGCCGGTCTCGGCTCCCCCGTCACCTCCCTCGGTGCCGTGATGGCAACCGGCGGGGCTGGGGAGCGGCCGTGGCACGGCAGGGATGCGGGCAGAGGAGTGCAGGCGTCATTAAACAGTGGGAACAGAGGTACTCGCTGCATCCCTATTGAGATCCGAACTATGCAGAGGTGCGGGAAGGTCAATTACCTCTCTCCACATGATGCCCCCGAAGGGATGTGTGCTTCTTACCTCAATTAACTCGCACAGAAATGGCTTTGCCAGTCAAGTGATAGAGGCTGCTTCCTATTCCTTATAAGTGTGTCTGAACTAGAAAGAAAACTTCTGTTAAATGTCTTTGGCTGCAATGCCGAACTCTGGAATAGAAAAATGCCTAAGGCATAAGCAATGGAGCAGCTTGGGGATAGAGCTGCATTCTGTGGGGCAGCAGGGCTGTAGCTGTGTAACTGTGGGTGCCTGTTGGAGCCAGTACTCATCCTGTGTGCCTTCCACATCTTGGAGGCATTTCATTGCTTTTGTTTAGCCTGTGCACGACCACGGTTCAGCTCAACAGCTGCATAACACCACTATCTAAAACACGGATGTTATGGACAGGTGTCCTGAAGAGCTGGAGTTTGTTCTTCATTCCTCTGTTGCAGTATGTCCCAGCAAGGTCAAAGCCTGAGCGATCCATGTGCTGAGCCAACCTCTTACAATTTGCTTTGTGTTTTTGACCAAGAGATTACAAGGTGCAAAGACAGCATTACAATGCGATATGCTCACCAGATCATTGCTGATTTGCTTTGGGTGTAAGGCTTCAAACACTGCCAGCCTTTTATGTAGGTCATGTCTTAGTTTTTGTGTCACCGTATGCTTGGGGCACTACAAGACAGAAAAAACAGGTACCATGGTTTTATCTTTTTTCCTCTACCCTCTTCTGCCCTGGGTACGTGACCTAGATTAGTTTGCGAGCAAAAATTATGGAGCTCACAAACAGGAAAACTGCAGGTACTCTATGCTTACTGCCTTTATGGACCCACAGACCTAAAGCTCTCTAATGGGGCTCACAAATCCACATGGGGTTCCTAAATGCTGCTTCCTGCATGTAGGTCATTAGTTAGTTGAAAACAGTCCTGAAGTCACATACAGGCAAACAGCTTCCTTTTGGCTAGGTAGTAGAGAAACAGCATTGGTGTGCTTATTCCAAGCTTTGTATGGGATATAGAAGACCTCACCCAGAGGTGTTTGTTTGCTACAAGCCAGATGCGGAGGAGGTCTGCATAGAAGCGAGGGATGTAGTAACAGCCCTTTCAAGGACAGTGTCCTCCCCTTCTGGGGAGTCCACCAAGTGATCTGTCACCACAGTGCTGCCATTAACAACGAGCTCCCCTGCAGTCTTGATCCCTGGTCAGCCTCTCATGCACTGTGGTAACATGAACCTGCCCCATCCTTGCTTAGCTCCATCACATGCTCTGTTACAAGCCCATATCTACACCTCATTCACAAGAGAAGCCTGGGAGACTTTGCTCCAATTTCACAACAAGGACAAAACACAGAGCTGCCATTTTTCAGGAAGGGAACGAAATAAAGTGGTGAGGAATTTGCAGCCCAAGAGTTTGTTCTAGAATTTATCCAGCCCTAGTCAGCATATAGAAACATGAAGTATTGTGACTGAGACCATGTACAGCAACCTTTTAAAAGTGGCTGCTGCCACAAACATTCCTAATGTGCCAAACTACCAGTGACTTCAAAGGCAACATCTCACATGCCACCATTCAAGAAAGCAGACTTTCTAGAGGTGTAGGATACGTCCTTCACCTAACAGCAGCACAACATTCTGCAGGCCTACATTACACTCTCACCCTGCTGTCCTCTGCCCCTGTGGTTTACTTCAGCTGTGGAAACAGGAACTGCTGAGTCAGCAGGCTGGTGAAACTCACACTGCTCTCATGGGGAGAGGGCTGCAGCGAGGGGGCTGGCAGCAGCTCACAGCCTGCAGGAAAACAAGTACTTACATTCTCTTACAGTGGCCTGAAAAAACAAACAATCTCTTTGCTTAAAAACTCACAGGCTGCAAAGAGGTAGCAGAACCCAAAGTGTAAGTGTGAGGGGAATGATCAGATGTGGCAGATGTGTGCTCACGATCAAGCGTTTAGAGTTTGCTGAGCATCATTTTTCAGTTTGTGCTGTTAACAGCTCAGTTATGCTTTAAGAAGCCGAGATGCAGCTGGCTGAACAGACAGAACAAGGCCATCGCATTTGGCTCATCTGCCTGGTGCCGATAGAGAGCAGCAGCCTGTTCTGATTACGGACTCACGCAGAGGTGAAATTACTCCCTTGGAACTGGTACAAGGTAATGGAGTTTTAAAAATTCAAGTAACCCCCTCAGAAGAGTCAGGTCTCCTGTGCTGTGCAAGTACAAAAGGGGAAAGAAATTTGGGATGACTGCATCTCAGAAGGCAAATTGACCACGGTACAGTAGAGAGTAGCTGAAGGTCAGCTGAAGGGATGCGAAGGGGAAAGATAATTGCCAAACTGTTAAAAAATTGGAAAGAGAATTAGAGTTAAGATGGAGACGTTCCAGAGGGCCATTCTATTAAGGCTATAAATAGGGTGTTATCCACAAGATCAAAGTGAACAAAACCACCTCTAGCAGCAGGAAGCTGGCAGCTATAAGAGGGAGAAGGGAACTGCTGGGATCACTGTCACTGTCAGGATGACATCTCACCCAGCATGCCAGCCTTCAGCTAAACAGGCTCAGTGCAGTGCCACAGTGCTTGGATGGCATTACTTCTTGCACTTACTAGAGAAACATCACAGTCAGTGAAGCTCAGATCTGAAATTTGCTTGTTGGGCCATGGGGCAGCAGAGCAGCACATGTGATTGTCCAGATGGTGCCCAGGACCCCACTCTGGAGCTCTGGTGAGACACAAGTGGGAGAGTCCACAGCTCAGTGCTACAGGGGCAGGGAGAGGCTATGGTGCTGCAAATGAGAAGTTGTCAGGCAACATGTACTTATGCATAAATGGCAAATTAGCTTTGACAGCAGCTGAGACAGCCCATCTACAAGCTCCAAAGGTACTATTCTAACAGCTACATAGACATGCTGACGCTTTAAAAGGACAGTAGCAGGTAAGACAGACTGGATGCAGGCAAGAGTGTTCTGTTTCTGTAGATGGATATTAGTAACAGAAGCTATCCGTGATACCTAGAAGGAATGTTGTCATAAAGGTGAAACAGAACAGAAAAGCAAGGTGGCCTGCAACGTCTGAGTATTCAAAGCAAATAAATAAATAAATAAATAAATAAAAGAGGTTCACGTAAACTTCCCCCTGAGGTGCCCTGTTGATGTTTGGAGGACCAGCTGCCCAGAGAGTCAGCAGACAGATTCTATGGTAATGCAGCTACTCACCCGCAAATCTTGTTACTTGTTTGCTTTTAACTCCAAGATTCAACCACGGGTTCCCCTAAAAGGATTGTCCTGCCACTTCAGTGCCAATCACCATCTCCCAACATAAGAATCACAGGCACTGCCACACTGCAGCTCAGCTCCGGACAAGTTGGTGAGCTGCATGGCTCCATCCAAGGGCTGGAAGCTCCTCTGAAGTTAAGCAGAGCTGCAGCAAGCACTCCATCTGTCAGCAGGGGTTTACCTCAGCATCCATCTCCAGCCATTGTTTACAAGGTTAATGATCATCCAGGGAGGCAAAGATCACCAGCGTCAAAACCCAAAGAGCCGAGCAGAGTGCTACAAGTGAGCAGAGCGCTACAAGTGGTTGACCGACCTGAACAAAGTGTTTTGGTGAGGGCTGCAGCTCATCAAAACATTCCCAAGCAGCCCTATTCACGAACAGAAGTATTACACAACCGCCTGATTTCCCCCACGGAGCGCTTCACATACCCTGTCCTCTGCAGACACGTCACATTCTTGTAGAACACAGACATTAAACACGTTATTTTATTAAACTCACAGCAACTGTTTTTACTGATGTTAGCAAAGTGGTCCTGCTGGTTTGGACAGCCGGCTTGGAAACATGGGGGATTTCTATCATTTACTTCACTTTTGCTTATCTGCTTTTGAGAATAACAGGCAGAACTACTCGAACTTCCACACTATACTACTGAAACAAACAGGCTTGTTCCTTGGGTTGAATATGTACTGAAAAACATCCAACCACCATTGCGGGATCGGTTGTTCTCGGACGAAAGCAACTACCTGCTTTTGTCACTAGAGTGAGCTGCTGCTCAACGTTTGAAGGCAGCTCTGTTGAATAGGCCGATGCGAAGGGGGAGGTCCGATCCTTTCGTCATGCACGCTGCCATCGGAATGGTCGTTGCTGCTCTGTGCCATCCTGCTGCTCGCGATGCATTCCAGCAGGGCAGGAGGTGCTTTCCAGGGAGCAGAGGTGTGGTTAAGATCGTACCGAGCACCCCCAAAGGAAAAGCTGCCCTCGCATTACTCATCACTAAGTGTGAAAGGAGCACCGAGGTATGCTTGCTCTCCGTCTGCACGTTAGTCGTGTGGCCACAGAGCAGAGCTGGGGGATAAAGAAGGGTGAAAAATCTTCAGCATGTCCTTTACTTTGGGCCAACATAGCGAGAAACGACAGTGGATCCATTTAACAATGAGGAACGTCCCCTCTTTGCTGGACCAAGAGTTCTGCAGGTAGAGTCACACACGAGTCAGTCACTTCTGAGTTGTATGCAGAAATCAGATGCTCTAACCAAGGAGCTTGAGAAACTTCTGCTGGTTACAGCCAGTGTTACAAGAAAAGGCATTTGTGGCGCTGCCAATACAAAAACCACAGAGCAGATATTGAAACCAGCTTGAAAGCTGCTCTGAAGTTGAATACAGATTTACAGCTCAGATACTGTTGCTGCTATTGATGTCACTAGAATCATATTTATGGATAACAAAGTCAGACAGTCTTAGTGACATGTTAACATTTCCAATAAATGGTAAAATGGACCCAAATCTGGCTGACAGCCATTCAGCCTAGCGGTAGAGCAACCATGTCATTTTAGCAGTGAAATGGCACCAAGCAGAAGCTCTGAAGTGCTAAGCACACCTTAGTATCCCTGCTCAGTCCCAGGGGAACTTCCGTGGCTGGCCAGGTTTTAACAGTTAAGATGCTTTCCAGTCCCAGCCCAGGCAGTGAATAGTTTCCATTTGATGTTCACCCTTGCTGGTTTAATTCAATAAGCCGACCAGCAAATACAGCTAATGTTCCAATAATACAGACTAGCATAAATATTACAAGGAGAAGATGATCGAGCACCATCGCAACAAACTTCCACTCATCAGCCGCCTGAAGAAGAAAGAAAGGAGACAGTAAGATTTCTGCAGAGCTGAGTTTGCAATGGGTACAACTGAGCCTGAGCACATTTCCACCCTGTAACTGCCCTATGGACAACATGTTCCATCCCTAATCTCCCCTTCCTTTTGCCTTAGGTGCACCACAAGTGGAAGAAGCTGCTGAAATCCATCTAGAGAACACCACTAATCAGGACTGCTTTGAGATGGCTTGTAAGCAAAGGCAGTGATGTGACAGCCTGCAGAAGCCATGGCCTTTGGTATATTTTGGGAATGCAGCTCTTGAAATTCTCTGGAAGTGATATCAGTGGAGTCTAGATGACACAAACAGCTGGCTCCACTTCCGAAGGGAGCACTTGCCAGTAGCTGAAGACCCTCCTTGTATGCGCAGAAGGAAGCAGAGCCCAGAGGCACTGAAACCATGCCAGCCCTGCTGAAGGTAGCATTTGATCTGCAGAGGAGCCACAGGGAACATGAGACTCCAACCGGAGCCATTTCACACGCTGCTGGAACGTGGCCACAGGAACAAACACCGTGGTGTAAATTCTGCCTGGGTGAAGGAGAGGCCAGATTATTGTCCCACAGAGACCCCTCCCCAACCACAGGCTGTCACCATTGGGCATCCACTGCTAAACAGCAATAAGAAGAGTGAAGGACTGATCCTGAATTATCCATTTAAAAGCTGTGTGAGCTGCAAAAATTGAAATGAAAGAGGGGGTTAATTGCACTGAACGAGCTCAGAGGAGGCAGAGCTAGGTTTTCCTGTGGAAAACTGCCATCTGTGACTCTGCACGCATTTATCCTTCCTTTGGCTTGAAATGTGGAAAAAACCAGTAATCACAGCAGCTCGTG
The DNA here is from genome assembly GCF_054131305.1 of Coturnix japonica. NCBI lineage: Eukaryota > Metazoa > Chordata > Aves > Galliformes > Phasianidae > Coturnix > Coturnix japonica. Next base: position 18,563,675 of record NC_140669.1, read on the forward strand.
ATGTGTCTCACTTGCAGGGGCTGCTTGTAGCATACATGGATTGACACAAATCCTTATCAAAACTGGGATTATCATCTGCAAGTCACACTTCAGGTTTCTCAAATAAAACAAGTACTGAATTCTGCAGCTGTGCTACCTTCTGGCTTTTCAAAAGCAAGGAAGGCCATTTATCCCTGTAGGAAGGTGCCCAAGCAAGGGACAGGAGGAACGTGTGATGGAATTGCTTACAGTTCTGGGAACTGCTTTGCCACTCATGCACCATCTCTGTGGCTTCACACACCCTGTTTAGAAAACCTTAACACTGCCATTTTTCTCTCTTCTTCAAGAGAGAAATTCATTTACCACCTGTGACAATTATCTGCTACTCCTTAATAACCACACCACAGGTAGGAGACTGCCCCCCAGCTAAAGCCAAAACAGGGTTTGGAGTGTTTTTGTGAGGCCTGGGTCACTGAAGAAAAAAATAAGTAAAAGGATATAACAGTACGAAGGCAAGAAATGAATCATGCACAAAGAATGCCTTACATTACTGGATTCTTGGTCTGACTTCATTGTTTCCGCAATGTATTTGATTCCCTCTATAGCGTTTTTCACATCTGGATTTTTGGTAAGCGGGGAGTAGAAATTGACAGGCACAGGGCCTTGCTTCCCGGAAATTTCTGAAATATCAATATCTTCTGCAAACATTTTCTTGTCTGGTTTATCCCTGGATGGTCGTTTCATTGTAGAGAAGAACATGATGTTTGGGATTGTGTCAATAAAGATCTGGGGGGGAAAAAAAGAGGCAGAAGAGAAATGCTCCTGTTTGGAGGGGCTGCTGTGCAGATGCAGCTCTGCAATAAACAGAGGGGAGCTGCGCCAGTCGCAGTTAACTTCCTCCCCTGGACCGGCTAGAAATTCCGCTTTGGGGTACGTCATGCCACATGCCGCATTCACACCGTGCTTCTTGTCTGCCTCGTGTCCTGGGGCAGGCAGGGTCACCCCCTTGGCCTGCCGTGTGCTCTCCAAAAGCAGCTTTGCACATCCGTGTATCCTATACATACAAATGAGGGCTGTGCCACCACTGCTCAGGCTCACATTGCTGCCAGGTGACTGATCCCATCCACCTTGAGACACACACCCTAGGGGCCTGGTTTGGGGAATGCCTTCTGAGGGGTGTCTTCTGGCTGCCTGTGCTTTACTTTGCTATTACAATGCAATTTGCTTGACCTGAAGGGCCTGTCCACTGGCAGGCAGAAGTGTTCTGCAGCCATAGAGATAATTAGACCAGTAATATCACTTTAGCCCAAACGACCTGCTTTCCTCTCTCTGTACCATCAGCTGTCCCTGCTTTGCCACCTATTCCCTGCAGGGCTCTACCCAGTGGGCAGTTTTATCACATAAAGGAGCAGCCAGGCTGTGGATGTCCCAATCCCTGGTGTGTTCAAGGCCAGGTTGGATGGGGCCCTGGGCAGCCTGATCTGGTGAGTGGCAGCCCTGACCATGGCAGGGGATTGGAGCTCAGTGATCTTTAAAGTCCCATCCAACCTAAGCCATTCTATGACAGAATTCTATGATTCCTCAATTCTTGCTGAATTTTAGGAGAAAATCAGCCAACAAAACACACGCTACTCTGTGGAAAAGAGGACACACACAAAGCCCTGGAGCTCACCTTCCTGACCCAGGGTGGCATGGTGTGAGTGCTGGGGGAGCGGTGGTGGGTGTTGATGACGATGACCGTGATGATGATGGAAGCAATGACAAACACCATGGTAAACAACATGTATTTGCCTATCAGAGGCACTGCGCTGGAGGTGGAGGGAATCAGCTCCACAATGACCAGCAGGAACACAGTCAGTGACAGCAAGACAGAGATGCTGAGGGTCATCTTCTCACCTGCAGTGCAAAAAGAAGACAGAAGACAGTACCACTGGGTATGTTGATATCATCCAGCACTTAGTCAGATTGAGAAACCTGCATGTGGACGATGGCTATTCACACATATACTTTTTCATGAATCCGGAGTGCTACTGTCTCTTTAGCTACCTAAACAGTACTGAACCTGGCCAGACCGGAGCCCTTCACAAAGCACCAACACCAGCACCGGGGTGGAAATCACCAGGTATGACTGGACTGAGGTACAGGTGGCATGTGCAGAAAGCTTCTTTGCCAAGAGCACCCCATGGACTGTGGGATTTGATTGATGAGGTGCAAGCACCTGGTTAATGGCTCTGTAGGCTCTCAGGGCTGGTTGCTGCAGTACAGCATGAGCTGACAAAAAGTGCATCTGGCACCAGGGATCAGCTTTCACTAGGTAGGATGTCAGAACTGAACCACAAGGCTTGACTCGCACAGTCTTTTTCTATCTGCTTCTACTTCATGTAAAGCTCTCCACCAAAAAGCTGTGCATCAGAGGACTTCCACAGATGGGTCTCAACACATTTAAGCAGGCTGAAAAGCTGATGCCATGTAAAATGAATAAAGCATGGGAAATGGTCACAGGGAGCACCAGCTTTCTGCAACAGAGTTGCTCAGCAGAGATGAAGCAGGCCACCCTCCAAGTCTGCCACCAACTTCAAGCACTCAGGATTTCTCCAGAACTTGTTAGAAGAGCAATTTCTCTGGCAGGAGAATGACTAAACTCACATACCTGAGTCTGTGGGTAGATAAAAAACAAACCCGGTCAGAAAGGAGAAGAGCAGGCAGGGGATGATGACGTTGACAATGAAGTAGAGTGGCAGGCGCTGCATGAGGAAGTGGTACGTGATGTCCAGGTAGGGGGTGTCAGGGCAGCAGGCATAGTAAACCCAGTGCTTCCAGCCACGGTAGTCCTTCATCACCCACTCACCGCTCTCCATGAAGTTACTCAGGTCGGGGCGATCGCTCTCCTGACAGCAAATAAACCCACAACACCACAGACCAACATATTATTAATACAAGTCATTCTAAACAAACTCACATGATGTGGTCTCTCAGGAACAGTGGCATGAGGCTGTAAAGAGGGTAAGCAGGCAGAAGGTTTGGGGAAGCAGGAGCATATGAGGAATTTCACATGTCAAGCTGGGCAATTTTGTATGACATCTACAAATGGGCTTTTATATTATACTGGTAGTGCCTTCTTTTTCAGTCCAACCAAGGTTATATTATCTTTTAAACCAGAGGAGTCCCTGAACACATACCCAAGTCTCTGCTGCTTTTCCCAGTTACCAAACCATTGCTTACCGGGTTGATAACCACCATTGTACCATCATATGTCCACGTTCCCAGCTTCATGCTACAGTTCTGCTGATCGAATGGGAAGTACGTGACTATAATTTCACAGTAACTTTTGAAGATAGCAGGAGGTGTCCAGGTGATCTTTCCTGTGTGTTCCAGAAGGACCTTGGTGTATTTAACAATGGCAAAATCACCGTCTGCACTGTGGAAGGAAGAAGGATGGCTGCAGCTGCCCAGTGGCCTGAGGGCAGCCAGGCTGAGCAGGCAAAGCAGCCGCTGCCCAGACTCTGGTCCCACCAGCTCTGATCTCTGCTGCTTACTTGTTATACAGGACAAGATCCGGGCGCCAGATGTCATCTGATGGGATGCGGATTTGTTTCACACCACCGTAGTCATCTGGGTTCCACTTCAGGTTGATGTCTGTCCATTGCTGCAAAGGGAGGATTGTAGCTGGATAGAACCTCTTCCAGTGCTACTTGACACTTCCTAGATACACTTGCCTCCTTGCTTTGAGCAGGGAAATATCAACACATCCTATTTGGCCCTCTAGCTCATTTTTGTTTTTACACAAAATTAAATATCAGTTTAAGACACTCAGTCCAAAGTCAGTATATCAAAATCCTGCTGTTTCAAATGCTATCAGAGAAGGAACAATCAGCTGCAAAGTGCTTTTCTGTCCTTGAGGCCGCAGAACAAAGAAATACCCTAAAAGCCAACACATTGATTCAGGGTGCACCAAAAGCAGCACACACCTGGCTGTCTCTGGTCTATTTATTTGAGTGGGAAGGAATGGTTAGCATTATTTAGGGTTACCTGCTTCAGGCGTACGTTGGTTGTTACAATCTGATTTACTTCATCCTTGAAAGGAAAAAAAAAAGAGAAAGGAGACACGAGTATCAAGCATTGGGATTAAAGGAGGAGAGCGAAGCCATTTGGTGATAGCACACGAAGTGGTGTTTCTGCCTGCCCACTGCCTACCACATTGATGAGCTGAATGAGCTGCAGCCCCACAGTGACGACGACGACATCGCGATGATTCTCCACAGGGCGCACCACCTTGTTGTAGTCCCGGAACAGGTCGTCCACCAGGCGCGTCTCGTGCTCATAGCACAGGGCCAGCCCAACTGTGAGCAACAAAATGTGCCCAGATCATACCTTCATACTAACACACATGCAAAGCCATACTCCCACACCCACAGGGAGTACCCAGCGTGCCCCAGGCGGTTGCTGAAGCGCACCATTTACCTGCGGAGACGATCAGGAGCAGCACACGGCAGAGCTCCATCACCTGAGCCAGCTCCTCTCAGTACCACGGAGCCGGGGCACACACAGCGCCTTTAAGGTCGGCCTGGGGGGGCGGGAAGCGCTACTGCCCAGGGATTGACTTACACCACCTGTTCCAAGCATGACAGCTGAGGGCTGTGGAATGGGAGCACAATGCATTGCACCGCTCAGATGGCTCCTAATGCTCACCAAAGGCTGTTTTTTTTCTGAGTGGCACTGTGAGTTGTGGTTAAAAAAAGCCCCAGACAACAGACATCCCAAGCTGGAAACAAGGCTACACAACCCTGAGACCGAAGCACAAGCTATGGGGGCTGGGATCATGTCCTGGGGAGCACTGTATGGCCCATCCTTCTGTGCTTCCCTCGTACCTTCCCTGGAGATGGGCTGCTGCCTGGCCATACCCACCACACACGGTGCCCTGTGCATCCCTTTCCAGAAAGCATTCCCACATAAAGCTTTCCCAGCTTCGCCTCTGGGTGACACCAGCTGTATTTGTATTTCGCAGGGCTGTCCTCTGCGCTGCCTGCCAGCTGCTCCGTGATGGATGCCTTAATTTTATCTTTTTATGCGTATATTGCTCCTAACTCCCTCCCCCTCGCACACTCTCTCCCGCTAACCCAACACCCAGCCTCCACACTTACATTTACCCTCACATCAAACCTCCCCCATTGCTGTTCAGCCGGCGGCTCCCATTGTCCCCGATCCCATTGCAGAGGGCAGCGTGCAGCTGCTGCAGGCACGGCAGCACCGCCAGCAATGCGCCAGCCCACGGGCACCCTGCCACAGCCCTGCAGGCTGCACGGGGGATGTGAGGCTGAGGTTAATCCGATGAATACCACTCACCTCCTATAACGCCATCAGCACCAGTGGCCTGGCTTCTTGTGTCACCTTACCCTCATCCCACATCATACAGCAGTTATCCCAAGTGGGACCGCAGGCAGCACTTACCCTGAGGGACATCTCCAGGTGTTCACACTTCCAGGTTTAAATATGCTATTTTAAGGAATGGTTCGGCTCTCTGCTGGACTAACTGCAGTGCAGACCGTTACTTCCAGCTCTGCACAAAACAAGCTGCTTGCCCGGCTCCTGTAAGGGGCGCTGTGTTTTGGCCATGTACTGGACTTCAGAGCTCTCCTTCAGATGTTTTGGGGTCACCCCACCACACAGCTGGGAGAAAGGGGAGCTTGTGGGGTGGGCTGTGTGTTTCAATGCTTACATTCACCTGCCCAGTCCAGAAGGAATAGCCACATTCCCTCAGCTCTGTTAGGGCACTGGACTGCTGGCCCACAAGGAGGCCACTGGCACAGCCTTTGCACACTGTCACAGCTGGCGTGGCCCACAAACACTCTCCACACAGCCAGGATAAGATCTGCCACTTGCAAATGCCTCCAAGACCCCGTGGGAGCCCTGCAGCACCTAGCATGGCACTGAGTCTTTCACGGCCAGCAGTAACTGAGCAAACACACAGAGGTGAGTTTATTTTTCTTCTAGCTCTGAAACTACAGAGTGGCAGGGCACACACAGCAGTGCCTGCAAAGCATCCATCTCACCTCGGGAAGCACTGCTGACTGCCCAGAGGCCCCGGTGAGCTCAGCTCAGTCCCACAGCCCTGCTGCCCTGTCAGTGTGCCCCAGCAGCTGCTGAATGTGTGCCAGAAAGTGCACTTCTATCGCTCACCTTGCAAGCTCTGCCAGTGCAGCACCGTGTTTTCTTGGTAATTAATGGAAAATACTGACTTCTGCGGTCCCTGTTGTGCACCTCTCACCTGCCACGCTTCAGGTTGATTTTGCCCCCTTGCAGGCTGGAAGCTCTCTGCCATGTTTGTCTGCTGCACTGGCCAACAGCAAGCCCTCAAGCTCACGCTTGTAACCGAGGAAGCAGAAAAACAGACACCATGCCCTCACCTGAGGAAACACTCTCAAAACCACAACTGAAGCATTAAAATAACAACAGCATGGTGCTGGAATACAGCTGCAGCCAGTGCAGCTCTGTGGCCTAGCAGCCCATTCAGGTGGAATGGAGTGCCTGGGTTGCACAGGCTGTGATGTGGCACTTGGGAACATGGGTTATAGCCTCATTATGAAGTTCATCTCCCTGGCAGACCACAGTCACGTCCACACAGAGGTGTCACGGAGCACTGTGTTTTAAAGGCCTCAGCCTGTGCTCACACCTACCTGAACAGAGCCTGGGCAATGCCTGCAGCACCTACGGAGCCTGCCAGCCCACACTGCCTCCATCAATACAGGGGAGCACCCTGCAGGGCCCTGCTGCCCTTCCAGCAAACTGCCAGGACAAGGCTGGCTGTTGGAGTTGCTCAGGACTGAAGGAGACTCAGGTGCAGGTGTCACAGCAGAACAGCTTTGTTCTTAATTAACACTATTAGCAAACCAACGTGACAGCTTAGGAGCAAGACCAGACCCACCGCCAGCACTGCAGATGGAATGAGAGACAGTGTGGGGGGGTTTCCTCCTGCCAGAAGGGGAACATGAGGCCCCAGCACCCTACAGGCCCAAGGCTGCACTAAGCTCTGGGCAGGCCTTGCAGTACGCCACCAAATGAATATTCATCCAAACAAATGCATCATGTTAATAGTTCAGGCAATCCTGTTTGCCTTACTGACACAGTTAGCAGTAAAGCATGGAAAAAGAGGCAACAGCTCTACGTTCTAATTGTAAAATTCATAGTAAGGAGGAAAAACATCACAGACAACACAGAGCTTGGAAATGAATCCTGGCTGCCTGCCAAGCTCTTTTCTTTTTTTTTTTTTTTCCAAGTAATGCCTAATTGCCTCAGGAAATACATTAATCAAAGGGTCCCAGAAGCCCCAGAATCATTTTCCACAATCCACCGAGGCGGAGCAATACAGACCCGGGCAATACAAGGAGCTGCATGCGTCCTTGAGACACAATGCTTACAGGACGAATAGGAAAGGATACCAACCAAAAGCTCTTAAACTCCTTGAGCAGCTTATTGACATCACGCTTGCGACAGCTCCAATAAGAACAAACAGCCCTCTGACCACAGAACTGGTGATAGGAATTACAGCAGCTCGTGGATCTTGCTGTCAAACTGAAGCACAGAAGGTGGCATGAAGCCAGGCCAGCACAGGGATGCCGTCAGCACCAGAGCTCTGCAGCAGGTACCAGCACTCCTGGCCTCAGCTGGAGCAGCCAGGAGCCTGATGTCCCTGCAGTAGCTGCTGCTGGCACATCCCTGCTCTCAGCACAGGCCAGAGTATGAGGAGCTCTTTCCTCACATGGCTTGCTCAGCAATCATTTCTACCCACAACGCATTTCCTAAACCTCCATGTTCATACGTTACATAAGCTTTCCAGGTCTGAGCTGTAGTTGCTAAGCAGTAATTTCGCACGACTAAAAAAGCAATCCAGGATTGCTAGGTTTGCTTAATGTTTTCTTTTTTTTTCCCCCATGTTACAATGTAATTGTAACTATAACACAAACACCGCAGAATGCCCATCAGCCATAGGCATGTCCTGCAGCAGTGGGAACCCTCAGGTTAACTCAACAGCAACAGGAAACTCTGTAGGAGCCTTTGTCAAAGCTCTCCACCAACACTCCCAATGCACTTACCTGTGTGCACACCAGCTTTACCTTCTTCTTTCCAGGAGAGCTGCTTCCTGCTCTCCCTTCCCTTTCTGCCTGGGCACAGAGGTAAGTGTGTGATGCAGGGAGGCAGCTGACTGCTCATAGAAGAGAGCAGCTGGTTGAAGTCCTAAGTAGCCTCACCTGGCTGCTCTCCTTTGGAGCAGGTAGCAGAGGTAAGTAAAGAGAAATAACTTGGCGTTAGAGTTCTAAAGGCAAAATTTAATAAATTAATATATGCATGCCAGATAAAAATACAAAATTACAATTGAAAGAGCAATAATAATAAAGGAACACTGCTCAGCATTGCAGATTTCGCTGCAACCACCATAAACATCATGGAGAATTACTTAAAAAAGTACACGCTTTGTTTCTGTTCAAAACAAATTACTATATGATGAAAAAACCTGAAAGAAACCCAAGAAGAAATCAGCCAAAACAGTGGCAGAGAACGATATGAAATGCCAATAAACTGCCAGAGGCTCCATTTCACGTAAGTCGGCCTTTCTTTTTAGTATTGGAAACCAATTACATAGAACATAAAAGCAAATCCACAACAGGTTTACACTGAGAAACATGCTGAATTACAACCACAAACTATCCAGAACAAAGATGCCGCACCAGGTCCGTTGTTTTCTTCATGGAATGATTCTCACCAGAGCAGGGAGAACAGGGAGCAGATCATGCAATAGCTGTAGGCTTCTCGTGTTTTATTTTCACATGATAAACAGCCAGGATTACAAGTACTGGAAAGTATGTGTTCACCTTTTTCAACATCAGCTGAATGGCACTACAGAAATGACAAGGAGTTCCTTCATTTTTAACCTGAATACATCGAAAGCTCTAGCAAATATGGAATTGAGCGACAAGAGCCATTAAATTACTTTAAAATATTCCTTCATCCATAGAACGCCGTTGCTTCCTATTTTTCTTTTTTAATTTTATTACAAAACCCCCAAAATATTCAAAATAAAATGTCTTCATTTTTTATAAGCATCTCCACCACAAGTCTCTGATAACGGATGTCGTTCAATGCGGCCATCGCATCCAGTTCTGGCGCTCTCATAAGGGTTGGTCCAAACACGATGCCCAAGTTCTCTGCACTCATGAGGTTTTCCTTTTCATGGAGCGTTACTCTGTAAGAAAGGACAGGGATTTTCACCCATGGTGCAAATAATGACCACATAGCCTTAAAAAGCACCAGGAATGGCTTCTTGGATCTTGGTTCATGCCTCTGTTCTAAAGCTTCCACTTGAAATGTCACTGGAATAAATGAATAAATGGACAAGTCATGCAGAAGCCCTGTAGCTGCATCCTGCCTGAGGCCCTCTGCAGAGTCAATGTACTCCTACTTGTGCAAGAACTATAAACTGAAAACAAAAGAGCTTAAAATCAAGTTGTATTTTTCCTTAAGAAAGGGAGTAATTCTTACACATTGACAAAGTTCATGTTATTAGAGAAACCAAAATGCCACATTCATTTTTTTCCCCTACTTTCCAGACACAAACAGGACCTGTGCTGTTGTATTGCACTGTCAGTCTCTCTCAGGCAATTCTGAAGCTTACTGACCAGATTCCACCTGAGGGCTGTGGAGGAACCTCACACAGAATTGATGTTTCCATAGTTTTGAGCAGGTGGCACCTGGTATGAGGTCCATGCTGGCAGACCTCACCAGGCCAAATAACTCTGTGCCTAATGGGTGCCAGCTCAAGCCCTGTACGTGCCCCCTTTTTAGCATGTCAGGGATGATCAGGATAGATGAGACTTTGCAGAAAAAGACTCCAATCCATAGGCACTGAAGTGTATCAGTTTCTTGCCCTGGCAGTAACTTACTACTTCCAGAGATACTAAAGGCTTTTTTTCCAACCATAAATATTCACTGCAACTTTAAAAATTGCACAGATTTATCAGGCAGGTGACTTTCCTGCTTCAAAACAGCAGCCTTTTTTTGACTTACATCCTTCAAAATAATTTGCAACTGCTTTAAGTGGGGGTAAAAACCAGTGCTTGGGGGATAGACTGCACAGCAGTGAATACTCTCCACCACAGCCAGCCTCAAGGAGCAACTTCTTGGTGTGCTTTGCCCAGACTTTCCTACACGTCCTGATGTGGACTCTGCTTTGCAGACAGTCTACCTACCTCTTCAAATGTGCCATGAGATACCTCAGTGTTTCACAGTGTGCAGGCGGCAGCAGTTTCAGCGCCTCGTGGAGAATTTCCAGCTGTTCATCTGGATCGGTGGTTTCTGAAACACAGATGTTCACGGTCACCACATGCACGGCCAGAACTCAGGCACAGCAGGACATGAATGGTGGCCTGCAGCAGAACAGGACCTCACAGCTCTCTTGGCCTATTCATTTACAGGACCTATCTAACCTTCAGCGTGGAAGATTTGCTCATCCAAAGCTCAAAGCACAGTCAGGATCTGATTGTTTTGGACAAAGAAAGCTACCCCCAAATTGTGCTCCACTAAAGGATCCCATGTAGCCTACTAAAAAGAATTCCCCTTGCAGACCATGCTGACTGGACTAGTTTTTCACAAATAATCCACAGGTGCAGCCCTGGAACAGCAGAAGCTATTGGGAACTTTGCCATCAGCTTCTCTGGCTGCCTCCATTCCGCTTGGAAAGAGTCTTCTCCAGGGTGGTGGCAAGTCCAGCATCCGGCCCTTCCCTTCTTCCCACAGCAATCTCACGCCTCCCCAGGTGGGCTTGCTAAGTGCCAGAGATGGCTCGCACAGCTGGGATGCACCGCAGTGATGCTCTGGCTGGGCTTAGCACCCTGCTTGCAGACTCATCACCTGCGAGACTAGCCTTGATGGTGGCCTTATGGTGAGCACTTATCAGCCTGTAGAAACAAATGGCTTCTTATTTTTAAGCACTTTCATAAATTACTCTTTCTAGCAAGATAAAAGAAGACTTTAAATATCCCCTTCAAGTACTAGGAACTCACATAGCACATGCAAAGTGATGGAATCCATGATGCTTAAGGGAAAGGAAGCATAGCTGGTAACAAAGGGGAAGACAAATGTGCCCACGATCATGTAAAACCACGTGATTGTGTTGTAATGTGCAGCACACACGTACTCCTGCAATCCTTCCTAAATAGGGCATGCAGAGGAAGTTTCACAGGGACAGCCATTAAATCAATGGGCAAGTCATGCACAGAAAGGAGAAGAAAAGGAGGAGAATGCATTATACATACTTGCGGACTCAATAAACTTTGGGTAGGCATCATATGTGATGAGTGGAATTGGCAAATCCCTGAAGTACAGTTTAAGTGCACCAGTGATAATATTGATATCTTCATACATATTCACAGAAATATCAGCCTTCTCCCCATCTGCGTGGAGAAGGCAAAGAAATTAAACCTTGGAAATATAAACAGATGTAAAACAGTGTTCAAAAGGAAAACAGCATCTTGCTTAAGTGAACATTATTAAACTGGACAAAACTACAGCATTTGGATCTACAAGCAAAACCTCGTGTTACTGGGCTGTGAAGTTCATCATTTCACAGTTGAGACTTTTACACAGAAACTTAATTGTTTCTTCACTTAAAATGACCAGAAAAAAGAAAAGAAGCCACTTTGAGCATTATGTTGTAGAAACGTGTGGAAGCGGAGCTATTTCTGTACAGACTGCACTGCCAAACAACACGTTTGTCAGCACTGCATGAGAAAGTAGGGAAAGTCTGAGAAAAAAAAAAGCAAATGAAGCCATCTTTATCCACAAACTCCCTGTTTCCTAAGAAAAACATGTGTTCACCATTTAGCTACAGCACACTACCTACTCCTGACCGCAGCAGACATGGATCCAAAACTTGGCTTCTGCAGCACATCTCCACCCTGCTAAGGCTGCAGAGGAGGCAGATGCTGTGCGAATAGGTCCAGCTCTCCACCGAAGCAAGAGGGAGAGTTTACAGATTGGATTTTGGCCTTGATTTCTACTGGGACAGAGGGACTGCAGCTGGAAAGCCTTTCATTGTCCTACTGACTTTCGTCAGAGAGAAGAGTTTGCTCTTGCTGACTTCCTTTTGAGCGTAATAATTCAAACTTTGTTTGCATGATTGTATTTATCTTATTATTTTGGAGCTTTCATCCAGAAAGATGCATTTAAATTGCACAGGCCTCTTAAGGGCTCATCACGTGCCTTGTCCCTCCCCCCACCCTACTGAACACAGTTTTACTTGCAAACCAGGGCACTAGTTTAGAAAGCTTTATCATTTCTTATATAGGTGGTCAGTGAAGCACAGATACTGATGGAAGGAGAAGAGCAGATTCAGTAATAAAGACTGAAGAGAATCTGATATTATATCTGCCCTTCTGCCAGCACAGCCCCCCACTCCCTCTGACTGCTGGCACAGCAGAGCATGAGGCAGGAGAGGGCTACACAGAAAGGCTGTGTCTATTTAATACGGCAGCACAAGGGAAGAACATACCTCTGTCAAATGCCATTTTGACATCTTCAATAAGATCACTAAATCCTGAAACTCTGTACAGTCCTTCGGAATTAAGACCTGCAGGGAACATTTCAACAAGATTAAAATCAGTATTAATTTCACAGCTTCCTTCCACCCAGTCCTTTCTTTGCCAGGTTCTTCATTTAAGGGAAGAAAAGCAGACCAGTTAACGGCCTGATCAGGCTTTTCTTTCAGAATGAAATCTTAGCAGGCTAAGATTTTAACCCTGCCCTTTTAACCCTGACCCTTGCTTCAGCTGCTTCCTTATATCAGCACTTAATTATGTTTATGCAAACGGTTTCAGAGCTGAAGAAACATATTAAGCCAATTACAGCGGATTTAAAAGTAACCAAGATTAACATACGAGATGTTCTGTCACCATTTCAGAGTGAAAATAAATATTCTAATTGTAGAAAAGGGTATCTGTGCACTATGGGAACTAGCAAGAGGAAACACGTCCTCTCTAACTGGCTTTGATTCTGGCACATTCACTTGATCTTTTATTAAAGATATTACTGGAAAGACAGGTGCCAATATGTAACAACCAAGTAGTAATCATCCACTAAGCAGGTTCTAGCAAAATCTATAGAATTATAAGCGCGTATGAACCATGAAATAAAATGAAGTATAACATTAACAGTGTAGGGTAAGTGGCAGTCATAAAACGTCTTGTGCAGATCTGTTTTGAGCAATCATACGCTCAGCAGAAACCCAGATGACCCAGATCAATCTAAACGGATTATCAGTAAAGCAACGAGAGCCCATTAACTACGCCTTACCTCGGGATTCAATCTCCCTAATGCACATGTCTACCACCATGGGTCTTTTAGTGAAGTGCGCTTTGACTAGTGTGGTAAGGTCACAGCTGTACACTTTTTTGACGTGCTTCAGGTCTGGCTTGCAGTCATTTGGGACCATCTTGGAACACTGCTTGTGCACATTTAAACCACAATCTGAGGGAAAAAACAAAGGACAATTAGGCTGGTGTTTGGTGAAGATGGATCCTGAGGTCAGGGATGCCGAGCACACGAGGACCCTGACCTGATCCTGCAGCTACAGCTTTTGCAAGGCCACAGGCTGGGTGTGCAGCTGTGCTGGCAGTCACCAGAACAGTTCTATTCACTTTAGAAGTGACTTTGGGAGGATGTTCCATTTACCTACTTATTCATTTGTTCTTTCATTCCTTTATTTTTAAGCAGGAACAAACTGCTCCACAGCAGAAGGAAGAAGAGACTTAGCCTAAGTGAAGTTCAGCTGAAATGACATTATGGAAAAATGTTTGTTCTGCTCAAAACCACACAGAACATACTAACCAGGGTTTGGGAAAAAACCACAATCATACAGGAAACCAACACTGATTATAGAGCACAGTCACTTTTCAGCTAAGCACAGGCCGCTGCCTCTGTCAGCAGCGGTGCCCAGCCAGCAGCCAGCGCCCTGAGATCACTGCAAGTTCTCCAGTTCTGCAATGGAGACTTGCAGGCATTTGGGAGGGAGCAGCAGCCAGCAAGAAGTGTGGCACTGTGCAGTCAGGGCCACGTGCAAGCTGCAGCTGGTATTCAGAGAGCACCAAGCCCTGCCCACATCTCTGTGCGGCTCTGCTGCTGGGCCCAGCTCACTGTGCTTCCACAGCAGTGGAATGAAGGGATGTGGACACCTGAAAGATCAACAGCTTTCTGCAGAGCCTCCCCTTGGATTCTGCCAGCAGTTTATTCACATTACTGCAAAGAACCTAGAAGCACATCGGCCAGTGGGGTGAGGGCGGCTCTGCCGGGGCTTTAAATACCACCAACACTCCATTTCAGTGGATCTCTGACAAATCAGGTCCCTCAAAGCTATAAATAGGGAGCCCAAACTCTTTGGAAACGTGTGACCTGAATCCTGCAGCGTAATCCTCCGTGCTTCAGCTCTATAATGGAAAGGGGATGCTCTGGCTTTTTCTGGCATTGACATTTGTTGTCTGTTTGTGGGACTGCACCTCACCTTTTGGTGCATGGTTCGAATGCTGTAATGTCAGGGTAAGCAATGGCTCCACTTTCAACAGCAAGGAGAAATCAAAATTCTGAGCAGTGCTAGCAAGCCAGAGCCATCCGCTCTGCTTCCAGATCAAGGATCAGCAGCGGAGACAAAACAACATGGAGCCAAAGAATGAGGGGCAATTCCTCATTCTTTGGAAAGGAAACGTCCTGACATCCCACAGGAAATCTTAATTCTTGATTTCCCTTGTTTTGAAACCCCAAATTTGCAGCAGAAATACTATTTATGACTGCAAATATCATGATCGTACACAAATTGCTACAGCTGCCCCAAGGAGCACCTGCTCCATCAGGGTGAAAAGGTTGGAATATTAAAACATTTATCAGAAATGTTACCAATGTCTGTCAGAACTGCTGTCTACAAGACTGGAATGGTTCCGTCTTACTCATGAGGACTCACCAGTCATTTGCTGAGTGCAAATTAGCCACTTCACATAAACAGCAATACAGCTTACAGTTATGTTTCTGGGAATCCAAGGCTAATTAAGACTAAAATATATAAAAATAGAAAAACATGCTTCCAAGCATCTTATACTTGACTTAAAGCAATTATTGCATTCACTGAGCTCATCCTAATTGTATTTACATACAAGAAAGTTTTATTTCATTAACATATCTAATTTACAGAGATGTTTCCTATGTGAAAACCTCGCTTCTAAAAATAATTGTGTTATTGCTAATCCCACAGACTCAAATAGGCTTTGGATCTGACCTAATTAATGCCAGAATTTCAACAGAAAAAGTCAACTTTCCTTCTATCTTTTGTTCTTCCTTTGCACTTGACTGGATTTTACGTGCTGACCCACTGCTCAAGGGCTTACGAACACTCCTGAGAAACATTTAAACCTAGAAATACTTCAGATAGTGAATGCTTACAAAGCACACGAGCACTGCTTTCAATAACACCATTGGGCCATTCAGTATCTTTCTAACAGTCAAGGCTCTTTAACTCTTACAATGAATGTAGGGGACTCACTCACTCTAGCAACTTGACAGCAGTATCTACTTGGAAGAGACTTCAGTGTATTTTCAAGAGAAAAAAGCTACCTGTTTCAACAGATGAGCTGAAACTCCCCGGTGCTGTGGTTTCTATTGGGTGAATCCCCCTCCTGAGCTAAGGGTCATGTCTCAGTCACTGGTCTCTGACCAAGCTGACAGCCAGAGTCACGCATGGCTGAAGGATGACCGTCTGTCTGTCTCGCTGACTCAGACAAGGTAGAAAGCACACAGCCAGAAGGTCAACCCTCTGCTCCACAGAGCTGTGTGCAACATGCCAACCTTCTGCTCTAATGATATCCAGCTTACTTGTTAGTACTAAAAGACAGCACTTACACTGCAAATTGTGCATTATTAAATACATCTGCCCTCTGCTCTCATTGCAGATGCTTCATCAAGACTTTGAAACCCATTACTTGAGAATCAGCTAGAAAGAAACAGGAAAGCATAGACCTGATTCTCTCTGTGCACTTTTGCATGGTGAAACCTCAGGTGTGCCTGCCTTGTCTGCATGTATCTGCATCATCTGTTTGCATTTGTTGATTAAGACCAAGATTCTATTGATTTCACTCTGAAGGCCTATTTCTACTTATATCAAAATAAATCCAGAGCAGCTAAGTTGGCAATAGCAGCTTTACTCCTGATCTGCTGCAAAATAACAAAGAACCTTATCTGTTTCTTACAGAGTTCATCAGTGCCTACCCACTGACCAGCAGCATGAACTGGAGAGGAGAGAAAGAAAAACCCCCATAAGCATAATAAATGCCAATAAATCCTATAATAGCACATGGAAGATTTAAAATATGCACTTATGACCCCTGGCAGATCAACTGGGAAACTTCCACTGTCTTCGGTTAATCAGAATTCCACATTTACAGAGATCATTTCTCCCAACCCAAACCGTAAGTCATGCGTGCCATTTCTTTTTATACTGCTAGTAAAGTGTGACCACCTTTCAAATATACAGAATATGACCAAAAAAATGTTGTCATAAATTCAAGAGCACATAGGAAGTACAGAAAAAATAAAAGAGTCAGCTTTAGAAGTCAGCGATAAGCTACCCTGACTTTAATAGTATATTGATCTAGGAGCTCAGGTGGGCTGTGACATTGCTTCTGCAAGAGCTATTAAATCTAAAACCAGCCTGACAGTACTTTCCCATGATGCCCAGAAAAAGGTTTTGTATTGTTTAAGAAACAGCTTATACTGATGTTAGTCCACTGGGCTCAATGGACAAATAAGGAGTTCAGATTAACGCGTGAGCACAACCAAGAGATATACGTACCGTAATACTGCCCCATGAGCACACATCACACATATTTGCAGAGACTAAAATATACCAAGCTGTCACTTTTTGTTATTGGGCTGATTTGATTTTAGTCAGTTTTAGATTTCTTCTGGTTTGATATACTGGGTAACATGGCTGCTGATCGTGCTCCTCTGGAATATACCATATGCTGCATACATCATTCTAATTAGATTTTTGAATTACCCAAAGAAAAATTCATGCATTTGGTCACTCTGACATGCAGCTTTACGAGCCCAAAGGTAGATGTATCTTACCTGCAAAAAGCCTGCAAGGTTCACTAGAGATGGGCAGTAAGGGTGGGAGCAGTGGCACAGCACGATGCCTCGCACAGGTCCACTCACTGCATACCCAATGGCTGTGGCTGTGCCACCAGCTGCAGGAAGCTACATGAGTGCAAGTGATGGGCTCTACTCATGCACAAATCATTGGTGTCGTTACTCTTGCAAGGGTGAAAAGGCTGGAAAGGAATTTGCCCTCATCAATCAGTCATGAGCTAGTAGCTTTCCTTTAATAATTTAGAGCTCTTTTCTGGAGTAAGAAAACAATGTTTTCTATTCCCTCAGACCCAGTGTGTGTGAACAAGCATGTAAGAGGCCCAGAGGCACTGCAAGCTGCACTTTGTGCTTCCAAGCACAGTGCACACGGAACAGGGCTGCCCTACAAGGGTCTGCCCTCTGCAGCAGGACTGCCTCAACCAGCAGACAACCTGCCCCCTGTGCTGCCCTGCCTCACACATGCCATTTGTCAACCTGCAACACACATCTGGGGACAGCCTTTCTCCCACCAGAGTCTGAAGCAATGCCACTGCAAAACTGCTTTCAGACATACATGTCGGAGCCCTGAAACCTGTTAGCAGTTATACCACTATATGGTACATGATAGGGTACATTATTCTTTAGGAAGCAGTTTGAGAGGGCAGCTGGTTACTTGGCAACACATTTTCCTAATACTACAGAAAAAGCTGGGCTTATGAAATAGAATAAGAAAAAAAGCCTCTCGAACCAAGCCAACCTCCCCTCACCCCAATCAAAAGGACATGGATGCCTGTGCTGCAAAAACTCATCGCAAAACAGAGGTGAGATGTTCTTTCTAGAGAATACATTTGGTGGAGGAGGTTGGATTTTTATGGAAGTTCTGAAGGATCACAGGCAATTTGGTCAGAAACTTCCCTGGCTGCGGGCCACAACACCTGCCTACCTCCTTGACAGCTTCCCTGCTGGGCCGCTGGCTTGCTCAAGGCTCCCGGGTCTGCGTAGGCTTGGAGATAAAGCTGTTTTTAGGACTTAAAGAGTTTCAGCTTCCCCATGGGAACAGCTTCCCCACAGAACGGCTCTGAGGCTAGGCTCTGCTGCCTGATTAGCATTTCAAAACGTTACAGCTTGTCCCTCAAAGGAACACCACCAGATCCTGTGTACCTCCTCCAGCAGCATCACCACATGCATGAGGTGAGCAGAGGCTGCACTCGAAAGAGCCCCCTTCCCACAGCCCCTGGCCCTGAACTCTGCTTCTTGGAGCTCCACTTTGCTCTTGGTTCTGGTTTTGGCCTCTGCGCAGTCAAGGAACAGAGCAGAGTGGGAGTTTATCAGCTGCTTGTCCTTGCAGTGATGGGCCAGTTGCAAGTTTACTTCAGTCAGCTCTTCAGAAAGAGGTCACCTACTCCAAGGAAGGTGAAGACAGAAGGAAGCAGACGACAGGTAGCTGCTCCACGGGTGGCAGGCCAAGACAGCCCAGAGAAAGCCTAGCTAACTGATGATCTTATACCAGCCTGCTTTAAAAAACCTGCTGATTAAATCGCTTATTAAGAACCAAAAGCAAAAGGTACAGAGGAAGGAGCTGATTACACAGCGCCTTGAACACTTATGATGGGACAGTACACATGCAGCTCTTGACAAGTCTGCTGGTCTACAAACATGCTTGGAAGTACACCAACACACCAGTAAGGCCTTTCTTTAGGCTCTGATAACACACCAGTCTCCACCAATGCTTCTGGGTCTTACATGTTTATACCATTCACAAAATAAACTCCTTAGTGCTTTTCTTTGCCTAGTGCAATTTTCTTTGGATATTGTTCCAGGTTCTCCTTTGAACACATTCAACAGGATGAGCACAGTAATCACAAGGAGGCTTACACAGGAGAAATATAATTAAGAACACAGTTTTTAAGTTTTTGTATTGGATTTGGAGCTGAAGATAATCTTAAGTCTTCATTAGCTTCTGCTGAGCTTCAATGTTTACACAAACTGCTGGCATTATAATTTCAAACACTTCTTCAGTTATTTCTACTTATGGCAAAAGCCCAAAGGAAAGCATGCTGGAGATGGAGCGCGTCATCAGAAAATGCAGACTCCTTGCATACAGATGAGCCTTCAGCTCAATAGAATTCTAAGGGCCTGTGGCTAGGATGCAAAAATTAGAATTATGACCCTCTGAGACAGTAGGGTTGATGCCTGTGGTAAGGATTCACTCTAAACAAGCAAACCTTTCTTTCAAGAAGCTGAGGAAATTAAGATAACATTCCAGAGAATAAAGTTTAAGAAAAAGTATATGTCTGCAGCAGAAGTCAAACTAAGCCCACCAGTACATTTTTTACAGGATCCAAAACCTGGACATACCCCTGACTCTTAATTTTGGAACACAAAATCTTCCTGTGTTTTGTTATATGCATTAATCCCAAAATCTTTGTGGTCGAGACAGGATCCAGCACCTTACTACAGCTGATAACTACAGCTCAGGTGGCAGGGATGGTTACCTCTGCTCTTACCAGGAGGGAAAAGACTTGATCCTCCATCTGCCTTGGATTAGCCATGCAGAGCCACCTCCCAGAGGCTAGGAATACCAGGCACAGAATGCACTCAAGGTTGTATTTTGGCTGAGGAGGACACATTCAGTCATGCTGGCCTGAAACAAAGCCTGAGCCAGGGCAGTTCAGGTTGCTAAGGCATCCTCACTGGTTGCTATGGCACGTGTACAGTTGTGAGAGTTTGGTTCTGGTCTATTATTTTTCAAAGGATTGGCTTGTTTGTGTAACAAAAGCTAATCCATCAGCCATTACAAATAAGCTCCGCTTTTTCCTCCAGCTCCTCCTCTTCTCAAATGGATGACATTTATCTCTGTCCGGTCTTGGACTGTCCCACATACCTACTGCAGCATGTTTTTGTGCAGGAATGGTTGAGTGTAGCCCATGCAGTAATCCCTTTATATCTGTTAAACCTATCACTTCTGTACGGCCAACAGATTCCTCTTGAGATGTGCAACTGTCTGCTATAAAAAGCAAATGCTTTAAAAATATAAAATTACATACGATCAGTGCGGTTTTGCTCATAGGTATTTCCAATACATACACCACAAAATTACATACACCACAAAACAGATTTTGTGGATTTCCCTGGAGTGGTATTGAAACCCATCCGAATGCAAGTGGGCTGCCTCCTGTTATAAGCTGTAATTTTTCTCTGAAGCCTGAACCTATTCTGGAAAGCAATGGCCTTGTGTAGTTCCCCATGTATGTGCCTCATTGTTTCCACATTAAAACAGCTCAGTTCAGAACAAAACAATTACTTTGTTGTCATTTTTTTTTTTAAACTGATACTCATCAGAGGGTGGCACTCTGGCCTGGGCTATGCTGGCAGTGGTGGCTCTCCAGGCCATTTGAATTCAAAGGCATCTCCACACAGGAGATTCAGCTTGTGCTCAAAGTGTGTTTGCCCCTCAGTGGCTGTAGGGCTGGCTTAGCAGTACTGGGACCACCTCTCTCACATCAGCCACCCCCAGCCAGAGTGTGTAGTTGTACAGTGTGAGATTTTAAACTATGGAAAAGGTCGTCAAAGGTGCTGAAAGCCACCGACACCAGCATGAAATCTTGCACAAGAAAGAAAACCCTAATTATAGTTTCTGAAACGATGAAATCATCTAATACACATATGTTCCTCTAGAATGTCATGGAGGAAAAAAGAAGGCAGGCAGTATTCATTACCATCCCCATAAGGAGGGAAGAACAACCCTCCTCAGAACTTTTCAGTGTGTAAAACCAGAGAATCAGCTCCATCATACTTACATTTGAAAAAGCATCACAAACACTTAAGGTTTAATTATAACAACCATATTGTTAATTTCACACTGCCATGGAGCACTGTGAGCCTTCAGCTTGAAATGCCTAATGTGTTTCTCCTCCAAACCAAAACTTTGTACTCTGCCTTGGGTGCGAAAGGAAGATGGCACACTGACAGGCTCATACGAGGGCAAAACATAAACGCCTTATCCAGAAAATGACTTAAGAACAAAATGATCTTCCCTCTTTCTCTTCTAGCACTGCGCATACATCCTGTGCGACATGGGAAGCACTGAGAAGTTGTAAGAGTCTTAATGCAACAGTGAAGGATGCAGCTGTAAATAAATAGTCAGAAGAGGGGAATACCAAGAAAGGAAAAAACATTTTTGCCCAACCACTTCTTAAGTCAGCACTGTTTTCTGGACAGCACAGATCTGCTGCAAAGGACACAACATTGGCTTTCAAATAATTCTGGGGAAAAATTTAAAAATATTTCAATCCCATTTGTCCACTAATTAATTTAGACTTTATTTTGGAGTCCTGCGCTAAAGAGCTCTGTTATTTGCTTTAGACAAGATTTCAGAAAGCTTTAAAAAAGCAGCTTTCTTAAATTAGCTCGAAAATTCAGTTTCCAGGGCAACATATGCAGGTCTTTATACATCAACATTTCTTTGCACCACTTATATAAATGTGGCTGCTAGAATGTCATAAGACACTTCTAAATTCAGTAAACTATTCTGATCACTTTGATCCTTTTTTGCCTTTGATAAAAGCTGACTGTCCTTTCTTTTCAGAAGAACCACATCCATAAAATTGCTAAAGCGTTTTGCTTTGGAGAGGCTTAGCCCCAGAAATGCCTGCAGTGACAGCCACGTGTATAACACATTTATATCAGCACCTGCACGCTTATGCAACGTTTTTGTTCGCATCCCTTATTCACCATCCTCTTTCTTATTATTGCATTCAGTTTGCAGGCACAGGACATGACTTAGGGCACTCTGGGAGTCAACTGCACTAGACAGAAAACAAACCCAAATGTCCATTTCACAACTGGAATGTGAAATTTGCTGCTTGCTCACCCTGCATATGAATATTCTTGGAGAGTCTCTGACACCTATCAGTAAATGTAATGCATTATTAAAGGAGATAAGGTAAAGAACACATCTACCTATATTCTGCCCCATTCTGAAAGGAAAATTAATTTAAAAAAATATTAACTGGTGCCATTTCCCCCACAAGCACTTAAGAGGTGCTCTGCTGTTACCAACACAAGGACTCCAACATTAGGAGTGTGTCTCCTTGATTTCACCAGGGGTCAGATCTCACCCTTGCCACACGGGTGTACAGTGAAACATGCTGCAAACAAAACAGTGACAGCAATGGGAGTGACTCAGGCAAAGAAAGGGGAATGAGCATTACCTGCACACTTGACTCCCTGAGCAATGAGGCCCCACATAAAGTTGGCGCAGTACTCACACCAGTGCGGGCCCCTGAACGTGTGCACCTGGAAGACAGCAGCAGAAAGGAAAATTACAGAGAGTAACTCACCTGTTTCACAGACATCAAAAGCAGTGTCTCTCAACAAGGCAGAACACCTCTTCTTAGAAGGCACTGCTTGCATTCACTAGAAGTTTCTCTTTACCACTGCAGGAGAGGAAGAAAGAAACATCCAAACGACTGAACAGCCGAGGGGCCTGCAGGGCTGTCGGAAGGTGTTGCCCATCCTGCACCACCTGGAGCAGCGAGATCGGGGCTGGGGTCTGCTCTCACTCTGTGCTGCTGCAGGACAAGCAATGGTGGTGCTCCTATCCTGCCTGCTGACACCCCTCAGTCTGTGCAGAATGGCATGGAGTGCACCTCCATGAGGGATGTGCAGGGTGATGAGTGCTGCAGCAGCCCCGGGTGGAAAGCGTCCTGCCTGGCAAAGCACCAGTGCTGCACAGACATCCCGGGAACATCCTGAGGCCTTTCCAGTTCAGAACAGCTCTGAAAGGAAATTAATTCTCTCCACGTTAATGCCACATACTGGAAATCTCAATGAGTTTACTAAGTGAAAACAAGACCCAGGAAGAAATTCAAAGCTAGGGAAGAAAAAGCCAATGCTGTTTTCAGTCCTGGCTCATGTGTGAGCTGCAAATCCTGCAAACCCCACAAACTGCTTTGGGTTTTATTCTGATAAAGCACCTGCTGTAGGAGACCATGGGACGCTCCACAGAGATAACCATGGCTTCCTTAGCCAGTGTGCAAGAGAGTGCATATCTTGCTAGAAAACGGTGATCATAAAATGATGAAATCTGCAGTGAGATACAACATTCTTGAGGCATAACTCAGCCAGTTCTCCAGAGCCACTTGGCAGCAGGCAGGTTGGTGCATTGCTCTGGAGAGCTGCTCTCCTAATCCCCAGGGCACATGGTGGCTCCCAGCCCTGCTCACCCTGAGCATCTCCAGAAGCAGTGCAGAGTGTGGGGTGTTGGGGGCCCCAGCCCAGCACGGCAGTGCCACCCCCACCAACTCTGGAGGTACAACTGCTCCCTTCTCACAGTTCCAGCTGACTCTGGTGAAGCAGATGATGACAAGACTGTCAGCAGCTGTAATCTCTATTTTCTCATTCCCTCTCCACACAAAGAGATTTTTCACACCTTCTTCTCCATGAGACACCTGCGCTACCCACACCTTCTTGGCTTTCTTCCTCAGCCCCCTGCTTTTTTGCAGGTCTTTGGCAGCCTTCCCTTCTCAGAATAAGCACATTCTAATCTCAAGCAAAATGCTGTGCTTTAACATCTGCAGGACTAACACAACTTCTGCAGGAAACAAAACCTGCTTTGCAGTCACCAGCAAGGGCTGGGCTCAGGCTGCCTGTCCCTTTGACAGCAGTTGCTGTGATGCAAAAGCAACTCAAAACAGTAGGGATGAGGCAGGCTCCCCTGCTCCCTTCTTTCCTACCGGCACAGCGTACCATCATTCCCTTCACAAGTTTGGATGGAGACTGGCCTTTGCCCTTTAGGATCACTGTCTTGGGATCACTGTTCTGATACCACACAGCCAGGCTCCATCCAAACACCGTAATGCCTTGCTGTAACATTTCCTTAGGAAATTACCTTCTCAAGTGAACATCTGTCCTAGGCCTGCTTAGCTTTACCATGTCCCATTCAAATTACTTCCTTATTCATTATTCTGAATGCAAAATTAAAACAAATTAAAAGCTACAGGTGGGTTTTTCTATTTTCTGTAATGCTTTCTCTTGCCTCAACCTTCCTCTTACGTGTCAGGGGAGGTTCCCTGGCAACATTAACTAGGGGCCCTCTGGCCCACAATGCCCTTCCACCCCAGTGTATGGGACCCGGCAGGACCAGCCCTGACACCTCTTTTGGGGTCCGGGAGCACTACAGCCTTTGCACAGAGCCCAGTGGTGCCAGAATATTCACCTCCAGCTGCCACAGTGTGGAACTGGAGGTCCAGCCCTGCACAGGCTGAATGCAGAGACTGCTGGAAATGAAATCAGAGGCAGTAAACAATGCCAGAAAACAAAGAGAAGTGGTCTTCTGAGGCCAGAGTGGCCCTCCAACTGCTTCACACTGCAGAGCAGGGCCAGGCAGCACACTAGAGGGAAATGTTTGCATCCATTACTAGCAAGAGGGCCAGCACCTGCAAACAATATCGAGTCTATTGCACAACCCTTTAATATAGCATTCTGACTTTTACATTCAATTCCCCATTCTAAAAACCTGCCAAGTGACTTGCTTATTACAAAACTCAAACACGCCTGTCCAGAAAGCTTTGTGACAACACAGCCAGCAGAATCCCAGAGATCCTGACTTAAATTATAAGGTGTGTCTTTCCCCTTATAAAAACAGCACGTGCCGTAAGCAGATGTTTTATAAAATATGAAAGTACAAAACTGTCAAGCTGGGCTCTGTACCTCCAAAATCTTCCATTCGCACTCCCAACCCAAAAATCCTCCTCTCCCTCTTTCCACAAGATTTCAAGTATGAGTTTAAAAGAAAAATCTAATTCTAGATCATTTTAAAGGAAAATACCTACTTCTAAACTGTGCTGAAACCCAATTACTAGGCTGCAAGTCTAAGGTTAATAGGGGAACTGCACAATGGCATTTCTATTTTGAACTCTCCCACAGCAGCAGCAAGGTATAAATAAAAAAGGACTGTGATCTTAAGTGCTTTTTTTGGGTTTGAAAGACATTTTCTTACAAGCCGGGAAAAATATCTTACCTCTGGTGATTAGTGACTGTGTATGTTATAGAATATCATTTGGGGCGCTATTGGCATTTAATTAAAACATTGCTTATGAAAAGAGGCAAACTTAAGCAAATAAAAAAGTTATCTGGTGACTGACAACAGCCTATACCGCAAACTGGGAGCTCCTCAAGCAGATCTCTGATAATTCTAAGGCTCTACAAAAGCCACTGCTGAAGTTACCCATGTACTGCATCAAACCACTTACTTCTAATGCTTCTTGCATTTACTGGGCAGTACTTTGGCTGTTATCTGAAAACCAGGAATGAGCGAGCAGATAATTAGCATTCAGAACTAGGGGACTTGCATTATATAACTTGTCAAGGCAGCGAGAGAATATCAGCAAAGTGCTTTGGAAGTGCAAGAACATGATGGATCTGCGCAGCTTTAGCCGGGCAGAAAGCAAGGCATAAAATAAACACTGAACTCAGAAAACAGCCTCTCTGACAGCACACAACAAAGCCATCCCTGTCACAGGCTGCCACAGTCTCCCTGGAGAGCAGCTCCATCAGGACCCATGCTCCAAATAGAACAGCGTAGCCTCTTCCATAGCCCTCCATATCAAGCTGCTGGCAAGAAGAATGGGATTTGGAAAATCCAGGTAACATTGTCTGTGTTGGGATGAAAGATAGTGACTAGAGAAAGGATGGAAAATATGTTGCATCTTTACCTTCATACAGAGCCCTCTGTTTTGGATGGCCCTGTTGGTTCTTGGAGGAGACCGAGCTGGCTGGCTGGGGGCTGAGTGATGGCACACTCTAGGGCCTGTGCTGCATGGTGCTCCCAAGGTGCAGTTCTTCTGGCTATAGCAGTGTCTTTCAGACAAACGCCTAAGGATGATGGGATGCTGCTGATGAAGCCTGTCAGCTCAGTAGTCCTTGCTGATTTGCAATTCCGTCAACTGAATTCTGCCTGTTGGGACTCTACCAAGCTTTTAATTGGATACAGGAGACATTGTAAGTCTCAATTAAAATAACTCAGCCTGTATTATTAATGTCTGAGTCCTCAGTCACAGCTGATTTCATCAGGCACTGGATGCACCCACACTGGCACCGAGTGCCCTCTGTACACATCCCATGTACAGACAGAGGATGCCTGGATGTGAAGGGCATAGAAGAGAGATCAGTGAGAAAAAAAACGACCTCAACTATTGGTTTGGCCAATGCTTCAAGTCAGTG
This sequence comes from Coturnix japonica, assembly GCF_054131305.1. Taxonomy (NCBI): domain Eukaryota; kingdom Metazoa; phylum Chordata; class Aves; order Galliformes; family Phasianidae; genus Coturnix; species Coturnix japonica. The sequence continues at coordinate 18,590,036 of NC_140669.1, forward strand.
TTTGCATACACTAACAACTGGCAGGCCCTCTAAAACGAGGGTCTCAATCATTCCAAATATTACAGAACATGACTTTCCTACTGTGAGGCAAATGTCGCTGCTGCTTAGTAATCTCAGAAACAAGAAGACTGCCATGACAACACACAGTGCAGCTGTAAGATAACTCACTATCACGTGAAGGTATAGCAGAAATGAGCGTAATGAGAACACTGCAGCAAACCACCAAAAGCAGAGCTGACTGCCTAACCCAGCTGTGGTGCTACACACGTGGAGCCAGCCTGGGATCAGGCCAACAGCTTCATCCAGCAGCTCCAGAGAAGGGGGCCGTGGTTCAGAGCATCAAGTATAAATAGCACGGCTATGGGCAGTGGGCACAGACATGAATGCTGAGCAGGCTGCCCTTCCTCCCAGTCCTTGCTCACCCGGAGCCCAAAGCACTGTCATGTCATGTTGACTTCCTGGTTTGTGCAGATCATGTCAGCAGAAATGAGAACAACTGGAAAATGGGGTTAGGTTCTGCTCTAAGAGAGACAAGGCAACAAATGGCAGAGAGAATGGCAGGTTGTGTGCTTTTTGCCTTGGAAATGCAATGAAACTGATCACCTTCCTTACAAAATGGAACAGCACATTGGTTTTTTTTTAAATCGATATCTAGAGACTGGAACGTTACCCATTTCATTCCAGGCCTATGTTACTTAACATCCGTGTCTATATACAAGATTCAGAAACCATAGGTGAAAATTGAATAAAATCTTCATAGTTGAAACAGTAGGTATATATATATGCCATATACACTCCACATAATGACATAAACGTTAATACAAAACCTCAACAGATCCCTAAAGAAGTGATTTTGCACGGATGCTACATTTAATTTAGAGGCAGAAACGTTGATGAGAGCAGAAGCAGTGCTCCCTGCCCTGGAGGCCCCAGTCCCTGTAGAGTGTTTCTCAGCCCTGCCACTCATAGGCTGCTTTGCTCCTGTGGTCGTGTGTATGGGAGACGCACAAGAGTCACAGCTAATGACTTAGAAAGCTGCCAGCAAGGCGGGATGGAACTATGGCTGAAATAGAGATATAGAAAAAGAAAAATCAAATCCAACCAAAAGCAGAGGCAGATCTTGAATTCAGGGATTAGCATTCAGAAAGCAGAGAGGGTTAAATAATTCTGCACTATTGGGCATCTGCTTTAGAAAAGACAAGGCTTTAAAAAAATAAAGTTAAAAAGAAACATTAAATAAATACCATAAGAGGAAAAAACTAAATCCATCCATGCCTAAAAGCTTTTCTGGCTTGAACTGCTGTATAATGCACCACGGGTTTCAGAAGCAGCTACACACAACTGACAAGATCTCCTCAGAAGTTTTGTGGAGGATTTTCTCCAGTTTTGCTCTCCAGATATTGTCACTGCCTTTGAACATGTTTTCCCCAAGTCCCAGGAGCCCAAAAGAAACCTCCCATTTCCAGAGGCTTTCTTATCTCTGAGTACACGCAGATGCTCTCTCCGGGGACTGTGCTATAGCAGCGCCCAGCTCTCCTTCTGAATATTCATTTGAGCACAGTGACTCATCTAAAGATGTTATGAAAAATCTTCTCATTGCCAGGGCTGGACTCCATCAAAAGCAGCACTCTCTTTTTGGTGGAGACTGACCAACGCACCCCAAATCAGCATCTGCCCCACTTTTTGGAAGATCAGAAATAGAAACGAGTTCATGTCAGAAGACACATCAAAATGGCTTTGCTCAATGCAGTACAGGTTAGTTACGGTTTCAGGTCTTCTTGCAGCATTTCTTCTGCACTTTCCACCTGCTGGCTGCCAGCGTTTAGGCACAGCCCCAGGAGCAGCTCATTAGAACAATGTGATTTGGCACAGAAGCGATTTGTTATGGCTTTTTACACCAGCAAACACCTAGCACAGATGCAATTACACAGGTAAAATCTGGGCCAGGGCAGTGGATTTGTTTCAAACAAATGACTCTTGTTAGTACCAGCAGTATGTCTATTAAAGTGACATTTGAGTCCCTCCATATTAGCAAGGTCCCTCCAGCAGACACCAGTCCTCACCGAGCCCACTTCTCACACGTGTATGGGCTGCTCTGCCTCCATTCCAAAGGGGTCACCACAGGAGGCTGCTTCAGCATGGAGAGATGAACTGTAACAAACATGACTAACCTAGCAGCGTGGCTTAAGCAACAGTGGAAAAACACCTCTGTTCTCTGGAAAGTTGGTTGAAAGGGCATCTCCTCCACTCCATGAAACCAGCAATAGCTGCTGCGCATTAACCATTCTCCATTCCTCCTCCTTCCACTGAGATGCCATAGCACCTCCAGTGTAAGAAGATCCTTTCTTTGACTGATCAACATGACTGGTCCAAGCAGCAGCTGGGCAAAGGGTCAGGTCTTGTACTGCCTCGTGCCTGCAATGCCAAGAGAACGTGGGCTGTGGGGGTGCAGAGCAGTGTCCTTCTTGCTGCAGGGCCCTGGAGACAGCAGTTGCTTCTGGTCAGCTGAGCCCTGTGCCTTCATTTTGTTTCTTGTTTCAAATGCCTACCAGCAAGGGGAGGCCCAGAAAGGATTTTTGGGCTGATATTTTCCTTCTTTCCTATGCAGGTAGCACATATTCTGCTCGACAGGCAACCTAGGGCGCTCACTGAGGCACTAGAAAGGGTGACATCTTTAGATACAGAAAGAAGATTTGGACAGATGTGAAGAACAATAAAGCAAAGAAGCACACAAGCCACTCATTTGAAATCCAAAAACACAATCATCATGAAGGGCTTGCAGTTATTCCTTACAGAAAGAAAAGGAGCCACACTTAGCAGCATACCCTCAGTGCGCTGCTGCACACCCCTCCAGGTGAGCGCATTTTCTGCTCTTCTATAGCAAAGTTACCTGTGCAAGCTGGCTGCATCTCACTGACCTGAGAAACCAGCTGCTGTTAAAGGTAAATTCTCCAACCAGCTGTACACGTAAAAGGAACTACAGCATGACTGTTACGAAGAAAGCAATCTGTGTGGGCAGCCTGTGCTGTGCCTGTGACACTGGATCAGACATGCAGCTTGTTTCAGAACAAGAGCTGGAAAATTCACAGCTACACAACCATTCAAAAACAGCTTCAGGGTAAAAGCAAACAAACACAAAAAAACACACAACAACTAAACCCAAATGAATGAAAAATCAAATTATCAGGTTATTTTCAAAGCAGCCGTGTTTCAGACTGTTAAAGGAAAGCAGCTGAGGAACAGAGACATCTACAAAACTAAATACGTGTCACCCTACATAGGCTGTGGCACATGGGAAACCACTGCCTGCTGGCTTCTGCAGGAACCATCTTTAGACACTAAGGAACAAATGGAAGTTGCAAGGTGCCTCAGATCTCTAGGACAATTCAGGGTCTTGCTGGGAAAAAACAACAAACCAAAGGCTCTGCATTTAACTGACTGGCAGCAGGGTTAGACCACACCGAGAACTCATTAAATGCTGTTTTTATATAGCATTTTGTTTTCAAATGTGTGCTTCAATGAATAAGTCCAACTAAACATCCTGATTGTGCACAGCTTCCAATTCTTGTCATCATCTGAACTGAAAAGCCAGAAGGAAGTAGATAAAATCCAATGGCCTGGAGGTAAATATGCATACATGCACATGTGCACATCACACATGCACACGTGTGTGATGGGAATTAAAACTGAGAATCTGAGATAATGAAAAGATTTCTGATTAATTAAATCAGCAGACACCTATGTGACGTTAATGGCTTTCCCTTCTCCTGAAGTTGATAAAAGCAAAGTTATAGTTATATAGGATATAAATTCATCAAGATGATATTATAGGCTCCACGTCCTGTCTGTAAGTTCATACTGACTGCTGCAGGAATCTGGGACGACACCAATTCACTCAGCCTTACAAACCAGGACTGCACATGATCTGACTGCCAAGGGTTGAGGAACTGAACCTTTACTGGACACTTATTACAGGCAGACACAAAACATGCATGTGCTGCGTTAACAAGTCTTAGCAAAGTGCATAAGGCATTTGTTGTTTGCTTTTTTAAATCAGTACAATAGCGAGAAGCGATACCGAAGGCCAGGCAGATTTGGTTATGCCACAAGATAGTTGCCCATGTCAGCAGCTCCAGCAGCCCCATGTAAGACACACTCCTCTTGTCGTGCTCAGTTCGTTAACATGAAGGGAAACAGAGACCATCTGCTCCGTCCAGATGCAGCAGAACATGCTTCTTACCTCCAAAGCTATTTACCAGCGACAAACTGAGATCTGATTAATCCTCTAATCAGATGTAAACGACTTTTTAGCATCACATCACCATAAGTAAAACTGAACTACAGTGATATGAATGGAAAGAAAAGTTGGCAGGCTTCAACACTGCTGGCATCTCCCAGTACCGAACAAGGGTAAATGGAACAGATAACCTGGATGTGACACATAGTATCAAACACACACATATACACACACAGGCACGCACTGCAACACTGCAGCAATTCCAAGTGAAACGCATCCCCCACGGTACCTGTAAAAGGAATAAGCAGCGGAATTTCTTACCTTGAAGTTATGAATCTTCTCGTATTTGGGAACATGTTCGTTTTCTTTCAGCGTCGCTCTTCTGACAAGCGATGTCAGCTGCGAATAAGCAAAGAGTTTCAGAGGTTGCCAGATCGTCACCGAGGACTTCTGCGCTCCCAGCTTCATCCCCAGGGCCGCTATCAGCAGATCGGGCTGGCGGCCCTCTCGCTTGGAGTTGCGCACCGCCGATCTATTAGCTCTGTGCCCCGGCCACGACTCTTTGGACGGCATTTTGGAACTGACGGGAGTAGAGGAGAGCCGGCCGCGCCGCCGCCTGTCAGGCTCGCTCTGACGGCGCCGGGAGGGGCATGGCAGCGGCGGCCCGCTGTGGGCACGGCTAGCGCTGCGGGACGCGGCGCTGCGGGGGGCTCCGCGCCGGCATAGCGGCACCGGACCGCAGCTCTCCCTCCGCCGGCGGCCGCGGCTGCGGAGCGCTCCCACCGCCCCGCGTAGGGCAGAGCCGTGCGGCCGGCACCGCCCCGCGCCCCCGCCCCGTAGCCAATGGGGCCCGGCGGGGCGCGGCTGTACCGGCGGGACGGGGCTGAGCCCGCACCGCTGCGTGGGCGCTGGGGGCACGGGAGCTCGGCGGTGCTCGGCCCTATTCTTCTAAAGTCACTTTTGTCATCGATACTGACGTCAATGGGAGCCCGTCAAACTCACGTCAGGTAACGACCTCTGCTTCCAGCGTGCCGCCAGCACAGCTGCCACCTGAAGCTCAGCCCGTGCCCCCTCCCACCACAGGCCTACGACCCCAGCTACACTCCTGCAGGACTCCCAGAACACCAACGGAGTCCCAACACACTGGCACCCACAGCTGGACCTGCTGTGCATTCCTGAACAGTTCTCATCCAGGCAGCAGGACCACACTGCAGCGACCCAAACCACGGGGTGAGCACCGTGTCCCTTTCACGTGTAGGCACCACACAGACCTTTCCCCATGACAACCTGCCTGGGGAAGGCAGCCCCCACTGCTCGGCGCAGGGTGCAGCGCTGCAGCTACTCTCCCTCCTGCAGCAGAGGTATTTTTATCTCTCATGACTCAGTAACAACCAAAGACAAGCACAGTTTGTCGCAGGCTTCTGGATGGAAATGGTGTGTTGCAGCTGGATCGCTGTGTCACTGTGCAGCTCAGTTCTGCAGGTATTGCTGGCCACAAGCCCTCAGCATTCTCAAGCACAGCAACCGCTACCCTGCCCCTGGGCTTTAATTACCTGCACAGAGACAAGCTGCAGAGACTGAAGTTCAACATAGCATAGAATCGCTTGATCTTTAAGGATCCCTTCCCATCTAGTCCAACTCCCCTGCAATGAACAGGGACATCTGCAGCTTGATCCGGTTGCTCAGAGCCTAGTCCTTATCTGCTTCACCAACCACTAATTTGTATTGCAAGTAAGCTGCTAATAATCCAGACCCTGGCCAAACATAGAACAAAACTGCTCATACACAGGGCATCAGGAGCACCTCAATATGTGCAGGAGGCTGCATAATCTCCCTACCAAGTGACAGTCTTCCAGCAGCTACCTCAGTCTGCAGAGCTTGCTTTTAACCACTCACGTCCACTGCAGGTAGATAGATGTGCTTCTCCACATTCTTCTGCACATCATTCTAATATATGCCATATACCAGTAGGAGATGAAGAAAAATGAAGAGAGCACTCAGAGATGCCAAAAACTGACCACCTCATCTTCACACACGCATGAGAACAGCACGGTCACAAGAGGAAGAAGCAGCTCTTTGAGCTCCTTCAGTCTGAAAAACTGATTTATTTTCAATTGCACTTTAGAGTCACGTTAGTAGAAACCGATCTCTGGATCCTGGAAAATTAAATCTTAGGATTGCCAATAAAAGGGTAAGCACAACTACCCAACAGGGAAAGGTCATATCTCATGGCTCTAATTATGAAAACACATTATAATCTGAAAAGTAGTTATAAGATTATGAATTTTAATTCTAACATTGCTTTGTGTTACAATAATCTAACTAAGACCGCTGATTGGTTTTACATCAATCTGTTTCCTACTGTTCAGTGCAAAGCATTTTCTGCTGCTTGCAGAAATAAGAATGCTGCACACATGTACAGCAAACAGCCCCTTACATGCACTGCTTGCACCATATCTGTGCACACCATAAACCTAGACTGAAATAAAGAGAAAATCATAAAGTAAGCCACTAAAAAAAATAAAAGAAAAGAAAAACAATAAAAACAATATTATCAATTTCTTACATATATTTCCCTAACAGAAACCAGGGCTGCAGTTAAAATTCATCTCCAGAAAACTGCATTTAAATGATATCATCATACAGCATTATTCTTCTGCCATTCCCTAACTCTGGAGGTTTGGCATTGCAAGACAGCACTCTTTGCACAGCCCTTTTCCTTTACTTCAAAAGCTGAACTGCAAGCATTCTCATTTGTCCTGAAGCCTCATCCATAACAGGGCCTCAGTCCGGGGGTCCTATCAAGACACCACTTTCCTTACTTCTCCCTGAAGCATTCCTTCACAGTGCAGTGGAAGCAGCTATTTTCTTGAGCACTATTTGTTCTCTCTGTTATTTGGATAATATATGCATATTTGCTGGTGCTAATCTCACAATTAGTAAGTCTTATTATGAAGACTCTACAGAATTGATTTTAAAGTCATCCATGGCTTGCAGTAAATTCCAATTAGTCACTCTCTGAAAGTCACATTATGCAAGTTTAATCCAGTCATACAATTCAGTCAGCATCAGACAAATTATCTTTCTAGAAAGGCAAATCAATGCCTTTCCCATTTGTTGAGGATAAACTGAAATCACTCTAGGGGGGAAAAAAAACAAAAACAGAAGATGGAAACATCAGGTTAATCTCACAAGCTCTGAAAAAGGCTGGGCTTACTCAGACATCCTGAACCCCACACGCATTCCCAGCACAAAAGTGTTTCCTTTCATGACCACCTGGCTCCTCTCTCAAGCACAGCATCATGTTTTCTTCAGTCTTGGGAATGTGTGTGCAGCACACAGCAGGTTTTTCATTCTCATATGGTATTTTCATGTTGCAATGACTAAATAGGCCTTTATTGTTTCAGACTTTATATGTAATACAATCTCATCCCCCTAAGGAATGCAATTTAATAATAATATAGACCAGCAGTTATACTGCATGCATTTTTTCGAGAATCACAGCCTATTGTATATATATTTGAAAGCCAAACCTTCAACCGAACTTGTGGACAAGGAATGCCAGGCAAAGCCTCCATCCCCAGGTAAACTGTGTGAGCAGAGGGGAGAAATGCTATTGAAGAGTTCAGCCCAGTGCTGATATTTCAGAAAGGGGATGGGAAGGGCCAGCATGCCCCTTGGCCACCAGACAAACACACAAGGCCTGCAGACAGCATTGGGCTCACACAACAACCAAAGCAGCAGAGATCCCTGTGCAACAAGCAACCCACGTTGCTTGGAGGACTACTGACAGGGTTTCAGCCCACCATTACACCTACAGGCACTGCTAGATCAGGGCTGCAGAATGATGTGTATCGCTGTTGGGACCTGCAGGATGAGCAGCTGGTGGAGCAAGGAGCTGCCTGTAGGCCCTGCTGGCCCTGAGGGAACTGTGCCTTCCTGATCGTGGTCTGACTTGTGCTTGCTGCAGCGAGGCATTGCTCCAGCAAAAAATCCCTTGAGTTGCAACACTTCAAGGCAAATCTTACTCCAAAAATAAATTCAAAGTAATTAAAAAATGCCCCAAGACAACGTGCTGTATAGGAGCAATAATAGTAAAAATGTAATGCAAAATAGCAGTTGCGTGAAGATTACTCTAATGGCAAATGCTTTTTGTTACTAATGTGCTACATGTAAGTATCACAAGGCAAAACAAACCATTGGATTAATACTTGGAAACTACAGGTAACTGGTGATCCACACTGTTGGAAAGGTTTTCCTAAGAGAGAGAAGGCAAATAAGAACCTTAATCATACCCACTGATATGGGACCTGACCTGTCTCCTAGCAAGGGAATGTTAATGGTGGCTAAAAACTTCTTTATCACACCCATTTAAGAATCACAGTGTTAAAAGCTGATTTATAATAAACTCCTGCAACTTTATGTAACTGAAAAATCATAGACTCAGGAATAGCGATACTCATGTAACCCACAACGTCTTTCCATTATTACATTTACTTGTTTTTCTTTATTTATTCCTTGTGGAAAGAGAGCCTTGGATACTGCTATAGCATAGGCAAGCAGTATGGAAACTTCTTTTTATGTCTCATTAACGTTCCCTTACCTGATGCACAATATTTGTTTCACATTAGTCTTCTCTTGCAGTCTGATGCTTCTCACATTATCTTTTTGTTGTTCTACATAATAATTCAATTTAGAATGATTTAATTTACGTTATAATTGAAAACCGCAGTTCATTAATTTCTAAACACTCTCTGTATTTCAGCCACACCTGTTCCTTTGGCACATTCTCTATTTTGAATTCATCCATTTCTTCCTGACCAGGCTATGTTGCTATGATACACGTGCTGTCAGAGTTTCTTCCTTCAACGTACTTCCAGACCATAATCATACATACTTAGCAAAAATAAGGATGAGCAAAGCCTTCTAATCTTTCTTTAAATAACACTTAATTCAACTCCACAAATCAAGGTGAAAACATTTCTTACTCTGAAAGAATACTAGAGCTGTGACATAGATAGGAAACATTCATGCACAATTTATAATAGTAAAAATCTGCTTATGGTCCACCTCCCTGCAGAAAAATGGCAAAACGTGGTAATCCCATGTGTCCATCAGCACTTCTGGCAGACCATGACTAACAGTTATCTACGTTCAGCTGTGTCCACGGGCAGAGCTGCACCACTGCACTGGGTCAAGGTCTATGCTCATTTTACACGGTATAATTAGGCAGACTGTGAAAATGAGGAAGGCTGATCACCCTTTAGATGAGCCACTTGTGCTGGCCCTTTGTTTTCTTGCTATTTCCATCTCTATTTAAATCAGGATTGATTTGAAACTTGCAATGAAGGAAACCAGAGTGAAATTACCCTCTGAAAAGCCCCGAAGTCAAATTATCAGTTTATTGCCACCCATAAAATCTAATCCCTGATTAGAGAATCGGAAAAAAAACACCAACAAACAAACATTGTTTTACATTCTGTTGAACAATTTCCAATTGCTCCAATTTTCTCATTCTCCTTTCTCACATATGGTTCATCTTTCCTATTTACTCCCTTTAAGTTTTCTAATTAACATTTTTAAATGCTTCTGTCATGGAAGTTCTTGTGTAGAGGCAGGAAGCATCCAGTTTCCCTAGAGGAAGCTATAGCTGTTAGAATTTCTTACTTGCAATGAACACTCAAGTAACCACTGTATCAAATGGCCAAAATCAGTATATTATATATATTATATAGTTATTGACAATGCCAATTAAACATTTATCCAGCATCACTGCTTCCTTCTTACTTTGTCACATTCTTCATCCTAAGTAGCAGGTTTTTATTTATACCTCAACTAGTACTGAACTAGTGGTTCTGCTTTGAAGATCTCTATTGCTGTTTGAATTATCAGCAAGAGCAGCCCAAGAGAAGGCCCACAAAGTTTCCCAGTGAGCTCTCAGCCCTGTCACCCTGCTGAGCAGTGAGCCTGCCCTTACAACCAGCCTATGATGAAGGTGACTGTTTCCAAGCACAGGCTGCAGCTTTGTTTGGAGGCTGGAGTGAACGGGAAGCTGTCACTTAAGAGACCAAAGACTTTTAGACTCAGTGAAAGATTAAATCACCTGATACTTTCCTAAGGTTTTGTGCATTTGTTTTAAAGACATTGTAACTTCCACCACCAGGCAATTCCCAGAAATGTCTGAACCCAAACCCAATCCGTTATCATATTAAGTTAAGTAAATGCTGCAAGGCTTTTCCAGCAATGCAAAATCACCAGAAATCTTTAAGCAGTACGTCATGTATCCAAGAGCTCAATGCATACAGCTTTTCAAGTATGTCACCACTACATGCAAAACTGGGAATATGGCCTTCCACATCTTCACGGTATTCAGCCTCTGCTCTCTCAGTTAGGAAGGGGGAAAAGCCACTTGCCTTAATCAGCAATACTAATCCAATTCACAAATTGGAAGCTGTAAGAAAATGTACTAATTCAGATACACATATGAATAAAGTTTACTACATGACTTTAAGCTTTGTGACACTAACTCTAACATAGCACACTATTTCAACTGCTTTAGCTCTATACAAAGGTTATAATAAACTCCACTAGAAAGAATACGGCTTACGTGCATTATAATGTGTTCTTCACTGTAAGAAACACCATCCAGTAGTTATCTTTGAAGTTGTATGGGGGTGAGCAATACTAACGCTAAGATAACAAAGGACAGAGCAACATCCATTCATAAACAAGCCGATTTTTCAGCATGATGGTTCTCATACTGCTTAAACTTTAGGGCTGCAGTAACAACGAATGCCAGGAAAAAACACCACTATTTGTATCTGCTGATGCCATGCACAAAAAACGTTAGACATGGAAAAGTTGAACGTTCTCAAAGTTAATGATATAAGGGAGACTTTACAAGACTGTCAAAAGTTGCTGTCTTTGCCGCTAACTAGTATGACAGATTTGAAGCAATAAGAGCAAGTAGTTTTTTGAGCTTAGCAACAAAACTGCTCTCCCTACTTTGTTAAAATTCTGAAGAGAAAAATATTCAGCTAGAAGCTAAAACCAGGCATAAGAAATTTATATGAAAATATATTTTCTGTCTGTGAAAGATCAGAAGGAGAGAAGCAAAGTTTTGAACAGATCTACTTCTGCAGCATTAACCACAGAATAAAGGATGGATCTTTCTTTCTTTCATAGTCCAATGCTTCCAAATACTTCATTTAGGCACCCTAACTACTTCTCTTTCTGCTAGGACTTAGACATTTCACTCTTCAGGGGTCTTATGTGTTTGGTAACCACTTATGAATGGGCAATTATTAGTGGAGCAGATGTGCCCGCCTGTCATGGGACTATCCAAATGAATGGGTAATGACAGACGATACCTTCACAGGTCCTCATCCTTTCCATCTTTGTACAGAAGCCAACTGATACCTATTTGTACTTGTGAGAAGGTAAATAGTGACCAATATAAAATGCTTTCCCCCACTCCTATCTACATAAAAATCAACCACACACTACAAAAATTAAGCTTAAGCGAATAGAGGTAGAGGTAAGTAGAGAAAATCCCTGGTTATCTGACTTGCAGTGCTGAGTTATGCAGGGTACACAGTCTCAGAGGGTATAAAACACAAGACATCCTGGTTATTAGTTCACAACAAAAGGTGCTACTCATACCACTTCCCACTGCCTTGGGAATTCTCATATTCAATGAGTGACCAGACCTGACCCTGCCTAGTTTATGAGATTAGACACAACCACAGCCCAAGGTGATTATCACCAGCTATAGAATGTCACATTATAAAGTCTAAGTGAGGTAAGAAACCTGTAAATAATAAAATTATCCTTTTATAGGTCACTTTATTCAATAGTCCAGCCTGTTTCCTGGAGGAGTGATTAGTAATAGAAAATAATTAGGAGATGCCAGATGGGAGGAGGAGTTTTAAAAAAGAAAGAAAAAAAAAAAAGGACCCAACACACAGCTATGGAAACAGAACAACAAATGACAGAGCTGCCAGCTAACAACCCACTGCAGTCCCTCACTGCCCAGGAAGCTTGTGGCATGAGTGAGAAGCGGCAATCATATGCCTGCTCTGAGAGAGATCTGCCAGCTCATGTCTGGGACCACTGGAAGGACTATGGAATTGTGAGAACAGAAAAACAGTCAAGGAAAACTAGTTTTAAAGAAAAGGCCTTCATCTCCACATATACAGATGTGGGGCTTCCTTGCTATATGTCTCAGCAGCCTTTCTGGAAGCCACAAGTATACAGCCCCTGGAGATGGGAAGCAACAGGCTTCTTCTAAGGCTGAAACCACTGTCTTGAGACAGACCTCTCTATTTCCATGTCCCACCTCTTAAGATCTATGAGAAAACCTCTTTCCACTCAAAGGCAGCCAACCTCTCTGGCTTCTCGTGAGCTTCCTCCCTCTCTCCCTTCCTCCTTGTGCTAGTCTATGCCAAGGAAAATGGAAGGAAACACCCGCCAGACAACAACAGAGAAGCTATGGGCAGGTAAGAAAGGCAGTAAAAATGTAACCAGATCCAAACTATCAAATGTCAGAAATCCCGGAACTGCATTTTACTAGTGAAGGCTTCACACAGATTTACTTCTATCAACACTGAAGGCACAGGAAAAGAAAAGCACTTCATTCATCGCTAATGGCTTCATTTTATCAGCAACAACACAACCAGTATTCTTCAGACTTAATTGCACAGCAATCATACTGCTTTACAGCCTTCTTAACAGTTTTACTCAGCATTCATTTTACAAAGGCTTGAGCAGGCACAGGAATACACCGAGGGCAATTACTCCCTGTGCTTTTGTAGAGAGCCTGGTTGTGAGCCTGAGGGACTGCCCCTAATTTCATATGGCAGTTGGCCCCTTGGTATAATTAAACACTAGACTTTACAAAAACTCCACCTCTGTGTATAGACCTCACGTGCCAGGTCACAAAAAAGCTACACTTACCTGACAACTCAGAAGGTAACTCTTCTCAGTGAGCACCCAAGTGACTGGCACCTACGAAGCAATGCTAAAGTGGAATGCTGATCCACAGCTATGCATGCCCACAGCACAGCTCTGAGATGGGAGGCTGTGCTGTGCATTTGAAATGCAATGTGACCCAAGACACTCTCCAGTTCCAAGTTTGTGTGGCCTTAATTGCTTCTAACTTTGCAATACTAGACCAGCAGTATCCAAGTCAGGCTACCAACACAGACATACAGCCTTCATTCCATGGTAATTCTCCATATCATTGCGTGGCTATTACATTAATGTGCTTGAAAGGCACAGGTGGGTAAGGTTCTGGAAGGTTAAATGGAATCAGCTGGGATGCCATTTGCAAAGCACAGGAACTAATAGGGCACAGCTGAGTGCCAACAGGACTAGCAAGGAACAAAGATGACAGTTTGCCTGGGACAATCAGTTGAGCCAAAGAACTGTTTTTAGCACTGGAGCAGAGACACTGGTCCAGCCTGAGACCCTTGAAAAGAGTCTGGCTTGGTATTGTATCTTCTGCAAGTGCAAAGCACCAGTGAGAGAAGAGCAAGATATTCTTGTGACCTAAGGATTCAATTAGCAAAATTTACGCTTCATTTGGAAGCCCTGAATCTTAAAACAGTATCAGTTTATATAATCTTTTTAGTGTATCAATTTTACTGCCACGCTGAACATGATAAGGGCATAGATTACTCTCAGTGACTGTGAGCAGAAAAAGCACCCTGCAGAAACGAACCTTCTCATGCTGATGCCTGCATGCTGAACAGCACGTGTGATTAGCTCATCTTTTTCAGGTCTTAATAAATATACAGTTAAGTTGAAAACATATGTGCTTATAAAAACATAATGCAGCCATTTACAGTCTTATTTTGAACTGCATAGGCCATACGTAATGGCATATATGTAGTACTAGGTGACTACCACCAGAAATGCCAAGAACCCGAGGGGAAGATGAGGAGGACTGAGGTAAGCTCTGTGGAGTATAACATTGCTGACGTACTGCAGCAGCTACCTAAAAAGCAGACTCATCCTTTGTTCCATTAGGAACTTTCTTGCTATTGACAAAATTGTCTGTGCTTTGAAGCCTCTGCTGAAAGATAGGCTAAGCCCAGAAGAAATAAATAGAAGTTTTTGCCTTCCACAGAGCTATGTTTTATTTATAAATTACATTAAACTTACAGAATGATTGTCACAGACACCCGCACAGGGACTATGGAACAACATTTGTGAGAAAAGAGTTGACAATCTCCTCCAGTTAACCCGTGGGATTCTTCAGTGCTCAGCCTCGTGTGTCTTTAAGCGTACTTCATGGTAAATGTTTATAAGCTGTACATTTAAGAGCATTACTGCTTTGACGCTACCCTTGATCTAGCTACAGCTTGTCTACAGCGTCAAACCTTATACATCCATCTTTTCTGATAGAATCTTTAATTTGATTAAGTGGAAATATTTCAAACAGTTTCCAGTATCAAGATTTCCTCACTCCTAAAGCACATCTTCTACGATCATTAAGACCTTGTCTTCTTTCCAGCCCCCACTGCTCCCAGCCTTGGCATTACTGGGTGCCAAGTAACACTCAAAAGTCGCCTTCCTCCATTACAGACTTCCCTGAGGGGGATTATGTTTCTACAACAAAATACTGTATCTTTCTCAGATACATTTCCTGATACATTTCCTGGTGTTCTTTCCCTGAAAATGAAATGAGCCTGGTGGAGAGAGGTTTTGAGCAGATCTTACTAACAGATTTGAACGAGAATAGGAGCAGATAAGCAGTAGTGGTCTTAATGAAAATAACAGTACTGGCTCAAAGCTGGGAAATGAGACAGGTCCTCTGGGAGCAACTGTAACGGTGACCCTCCATTTTGGATGTGGAGGCTGGCATGAATCCATTAGAAATGTACACAGATATTGCAATTAACTTCATGCTCTGGATTATCTTTGGAGGCAGCCTTAAAAGCATGTTTCCTACTAAAATGACACAGGTTTACATTTCCAAATCTCCCTGAACAGAGTTGCAGTCAGCCTTGGTCACTACAGAGCAAAATAAACAGTATCACCTCTTGGACCATAAAAAATAAAACAAAAGGGTGATTTTGTTGGATGACTGCTGCACAAACCTTCTCTCAGTTCTTTCTGTCTTTGGGAATTGAACTGAATGTAGCACAGTCTAGAAAGGGGTTTCATCTGATTTGCTATTACTGCAGCTCCTTGAAGAAACAGCACTTGTCACCAGTGTAAACAAGAATAGACACGATTCAGTTGCTATCCTAACATTAGCTTCAGTATTTCATCCTGAAAGACAGGAGAGATCATAACTGATTATTTTGTTTTCTTATAACAAATGTTAAATTTTGGATAAATCATACACCTTACATTAATACTTCAAAGCATGTCAAAATGAAAAAAATAATTCCACGTTTTGCAGGGCTTTCAAGAAGGACTTTGATGTATATATCTAGGTATTTATTAATTTTGTAGAGCTACCATTTTTGTAAGGTATTTAACTCGATCAAGTCATCTCTTTCAAGGCCGTAATTACCTCTGAGAGTGGAAAACATTCAGAAATCCATCAGTATTCAAGGCACGAGAGAACAGTAAATCTTGCGATAGTGGGTATTATTTCCATCCCCACATTAGGCCATACTGACTGAATCCACATGGGAAGCTCCTTTCAAATGAATCCCAGGCCTCTCTCTTAACAGACAGACCACGATGGCTGTACAATTGAGTCCTGAACAATCTGCAGACTGTTTTGGGAGCCAGCAATACCCTTATAGCATGGCAGCTAGAATACCTATTTAGGGCACTGGAGCACATCAAGCCCTCTCCCATTTTTAATCTCCACTCCTCCAGTTATCTATTTAATTCTTCCACGGGTTATGAAAATCATAAATCAGTACCCAGTAATTTTATTTTCAACTTGTACAAAGTAAACAGTAAAAATCCTTCTCATAACAAGGGAGGCAGGGTAGTGCTTTATATTCTCATGCTTTTTCTATTAAGAGCTGCATCTTAAATCGCTCCACAATGCGGTCTGTTGCAGGACTCAGTACCTAGGAATACTGTGACTTGTGTCTCACAGTTCTCATCTACTGACTATGTAATTTTTGCCTTTTCAACTCTTACTGTCATTAAATACCTCCCCATTACTAAAACTCATTTTTAACGCATTGAATATAACAGGTCACCCAGCATACAATGAGTTCTTCTAATACTGATTAATAGCTGAAAAGTGTGGAGAACAAATGAAGTAGTATTACTGCACAGCAGGAGGGATCTAATATACATGAGTGGCATTCTCTGCCAAAGCCCCATACCAAATTCATGGCCAGGCAAAGTGCTCTTTAATATTTCATTCTCAAGTTGGAGGTGTGTTCTCTGGCTGCCCAATTTCCTCCACTTGATTTTATGTCAGGAAGTGAAATTACAGTCTCACCAGCTGTTCCCCAGCCAGAGCATGTCTCCTTCCTTTCCTTCTTCTAAAGGATTTATCTTTAGTACAGTGCTCACGCAGCACTGGGAAACAGTTATAAAGCTTGAAGTTGGATCTGAACAACTCCTGAATCTGCAAATCTAGGAGCATATTTAGTCTCAGTACTCAAGACCTGGACATTTTTCTCTGTTTACAGAGGAGGAACGTACAGTGACAATTGAGGGAGAAGCTCCCTGATATCAGTATAAAGTTGATAAAGGTGCATTAGATGCCAAATACTGGACTGTGCAGAAATATTCTTTATCATCATTCCTGAGTCAGTGTCACAGTACACAGCATTTACTTTTCAGATGATAAGGCAATTTTTTTTATTTTTTTATTTTTTTAATATTGTTGGATTTTGGACAATTTTCTTTGCATCTCTGCTAGAATTGTCAATGTTGATTCAGTGAGATACCCTTCATACTGAATAATTCCTCCTGCCAAAGATATATAGAAAATACTTGACCTATTTATCAGTGTCCTGCAAGAAGGTTTCCTTCTGCCATGGCTAAATTATTCAAACGATTGCTTGTAATAAGGCCGGGAGTATGTGATTATAAATTGAAGTTCTCAAGTAAATATCAATAAGAAGCAGAAGCCCACACAAAAAGGGTACAGTGACCTTCTAAGCAATTTAGTACATACATCAACAAAAAGCTCATCATCTAGCAGGTCTCCTTTCCCCACCACTCCTGCAGCACGTATGTATCCCTTGCAGGAGACACTGGGCAAGGCCATTGGTACATTTCTCTCCTTCCCCACATCCTACAACTTACAGAGGACAGAGGAAGGATTTGGCAAGCCTTAGCTGGGCCCAAGGGCTCGCTGCAAATGCTGAGGTTGCTGCTGGGACCGGTCACATGGCTGAGTGCGGAGATTTGCTGCGTGAGGTGACACTTAGGAGTCTGTCATTTTCCAGCACAGGCGCTAAGAGGTGGACACAGGCAGCAAAGGTGTGACCTTTCTGCCACTCCATAGTAAAAGGACCACAATGTGCCTTTCCTGCATAGCCAAGAGTAGTGATCCCAACAAGAAATGACTTTAAATTAAACTGGAATCTCCACATTTAACTGCACTGAGATGACTGTGTGCCCCACTGTGTCCATGCCAACATGGTTCCAAAGCACATACAGTGAAGAGATTCAAAAGCTGGGCTTTAGGCTGGCAACCATCACTGCAGTTCAGCCACGTGGCACACAAAGCAACCTGAGTTGCTTGTAACTTCCAAACTGTGTGGGATGCTGCCATTACAAAACGGACCTCTCTAAATGTTTTTCACCTAAAATTTATATATGTGAGAAATGCTTCATAAGTACTGAACTATCTAATGAAAAATATTCAAAACAATATTCACATTTTGTTGGTGGGTCTGACATAACACCATGAACTGTACAAAATCCCAGCATCTTTCAGTAATGGTAAACAAAATCCCTTTTGCGTCAGTCTAAAAAATGTTGTGACAGAACAGAGTTGTTTGTCACTTGAAAGCCACTAAATGCAGTAAGAGTCAATTTTACCCAAGCAAGCCGAAATGGTGACTTCCAGAACTCATACAGAACTCAAGATATTTACCCAAGGTTTGCATTACAATGAACCCTCCATGATAACACAAGAAGAAATTCTTCTGAAACAGCACTCTGCAAGTCAATGGCTGTCAGGAGCTGTCTACCACTAGTGCTTCACAGGAAACAAATCCAATATTAATATGGTCAACTAGTATCAATATGCCCATAGGTATTTCTTTCATTAAAATGATCTGATTGCAGTAGGGCAAACTGAGATTCATTCTCATACCGAGTTGGGAGCTTCATCTCTCCACAAATTCAGTGCGCCAGACTGCTGGAGAAGGATTTGAAGGACCAAAACTATAAGCCTCCCTATGGACTCTGAACACAATTTAGTCTCATTATGATGCTCATGTATGTTGGAAATCATTAGTGAGAACACTCCTTGCCCACAAGACAACCCAAGATCACAGACATATTTCTGATTGGAAAAACAAACACATGTTCCAAACTAAGGTTAGTATTTCTTCCAAGCATTAAAAGCATGTCAGATACTCCTGATGACATTGTGAAGTCAGTGAAGTTGGGGAGCATATCAGATTATTACACATGCATTCACACATAAACATATGTAAGAATATGCTTTAAAAAGACTTTAACATGCTGGCTTTTCAATAAACCAAGTAATTAGTTTAATATGATGGAATCTATATTTTGCTTTCTTTAAAAAAGTCTCAATACAGTGAATAATGTCACAGGCAGCTGCTTTGCCTGCCTGATACATTCCCGTCTCCTTTAATATTTGTTTTCTCTGGTTCTAAGATTTCTTTGTTGTTCGTTTTTCTTTTTTAATCCACAATGCAGTCAGTTCTCAGCTGATAATGCAACTCTTTGAAGAGAGCAATCTTTCTTCATAAGTCTGGCTGAGGCCAAAAATAGCACTGTCAGCTTCTGACAGGCTGAACTTAGTCGAGTGAAATGTTTTAACTTTTTATCATCTTAATGAACAGGCTTATTTATAACGTGGACAACTTTACTGTCACTGTACACAGACTGCAGAAGAGATTATGGAATGCATTTTGTTTGGGGAATGCTGGAAGGAATGTAAGGAATACATTTTTTTGACCAATGGGCAATTGTTTTAGACACTGTTAACAATCTCAAGATGAAATATTTTTAGCCTACTTGAAATAAAGGAATGACTTAATGGTAACATCTGTAATGGTGAAAAAACACGAACCTTACAGTGAAAAGTAACACATTTCTGAAATTTGCAATATGCACAAATACACCATTAAAAAACAACACTGAAACAATGTGAAATATCACCACTAATGCAATACTATAAATAACTGTGTTGACTAAATATCTACAGATACCTTCAGTACTTCATAGTGGGATGGGAAGGTTAGAAGTATAAAATAAAAAATCTAACAGAAAGAAGAGTGTGGGTTAACAATTGCTTACCCTCTTTTCTGCTACCTCATCCTCTCCTGTAGAGTCTTTGCCATCATGTGCATCTCTCAGGGCTGGCATATGTTTTTTGTGTGCTGGCTCTCTGTTTAAAGTTGTATATCCTATGTGTTCATAAATTGGATTTATTGTCATCTTGGCAATGTATTCTGCTGCCTTGGTTTCAATATAAAGAGTAATCAATCCATCTGTCACCAGGTCATGGATGGACTCAAAACGTTTCTCCCCAACAAAGTGCTTTCCATCGTAGTAGAGTCTGAAGTTTCTGGTTTGACTTCCAAATCTGCCTCAATGAAATGGGAAAGTATTTTTTTTTAATAACAGTAAGCAAGAATGAAGAAGAGCAATCAAGCCTTTGCAAACAGTAAAAAAATACTTTATCACTTAAAGCTGCGACTAAGATAAGTCAAGTTCAGACATGACTAAAAAGCTTAACTACTACTTAGGACAGATAGGAAGGAGAGATTAACAACTGCAGATAGATAGCCAAAACAGTAATTGTCCCAGAAGAGGCTGTTTGTTCTTATGGTCTTTTAGCCTCTCCATTATCCTGTGGAAAAACTGAACATTACTTCATGTTCTTTATGGCCTTTTTTTTTTTAGTACTTCACTACTGCACTACTGCTGTAGTCAATTTGTGTGGCTCTAATATGAAGGGTTCTCATAATAGTGTCCTCTATTACAGTTGATCAATATGGAGTTCTGATGCAGTCTCAGACCTCTGCACCCCTGCTTTCTTGCTGCAAGAGGCCATTCAGGACTCAGCTTGGCTTCGGTGCCAACAATTACACTGAAGCAGAACTGCTGCCAGAAGTGGAGCAGCACAGGACAAAATGGCACAAGGGTAAGCACTCTTTATTCCTGGCCAAAGGCCAAGGACTAACTCTTCAAGCTTTGTACAAAACTCCTTCTGTGTTATGGCAGTTAAGTCCTGAACTTCAAGCAAATCTTTATAACATGCATAATGTGTAAGCTATCTGATACTAACAGTTCTGCAGTCTGGATACAATCAGACTTGATGCAGTCTTTAGGCAACCACAAACAGGAACACTGATGTTACCTGAATATCAGCACCTTCTCAAAACCTATACTTTGAACCTGCAACAATTTGCAGCAATTTGCTGCCTAAAAGTAATCTCAACTTGTGAAAACACACCAGTGTTCGTGCTTGGAAACAGCCAATACATTTCATGCAGAGAAGATGCAGGCAAGGAGATGCTTTTATAGTTCACTTCAATGCTATTCCTTGGTCAGACAGCAGCAAGGGTACTGCTTGGAGTACTGGGCCCCCTTGTGAGGTCAGATCAGCCAAATGCATATTAGAAACTAAATTTGAAAGAATGAATTGCTTTCAATTCACAATCACAAATTCCACAGAAAATGTTAAGGAATAAAGAAAACACCGGTGATTTGCTGAAGTGATTTCTTTTCAAAGCAGCCTTGCCCAACAACAGAAGGCATATTAGACCTTGCCTCGGGTGAAATATATAAGCAATCTTCCTTCAAGTATGGGCAAAATCATTTGTTCTTCAATGTGTAATTCTTCCTCTTGTTTTCTGAATCAAAATGCCAAACTTGACAGTGACTGTAATTTCAGGAGCTACTACATCTGAAGTACACTTAATTGTGAAGCAACACACTCCTGGAAAGCTCTTAGGAGTCCACATCTGGCTCACTAATAATAAAGAACATGTTGCGTAGAAACTACATGGCACTTTACTGGGAATTAATTGGCACATATATGCACGTTTTTATGCCACACAAATAAAATGTTCAGTGCATCAAACAAGATCTTACAAAACAACAGGAAAAAATGCATTTTTAACCAACAATAATTTGATCACAAACATAATTTAGAGTGAAAACAAGACATTGAAAAGGCATTGAGTAGAAAGATAATATCCCAAGATAGAGCAGAAAGGGTAGGAACATGTTCAGGCTCACTCTTAAAAGCATCTTCTTTCCAGACACGTGCCAGACAACATTTTGGGAATATCGGACATAAATCAGTTTTAATTGGACTGTTAATTCACTAATGATTTTCTCCTTTCCTCTCACATGTTACTTTAACTGGTTATGCCCAGTAGTTAGATGTGACCAGTATCATCCTGACATCTCCTCAAGCTCCCTATCCCTACTTCCACCAATCTTACTTATTTCCCTGCCAACAGTAAGCTTTCTGAGACATGCACTGTCTACAATCTGTGTATTCACACAGCACCAATCTGCAATGAGGGAGTAGCGGCACAGCAGCACAAATACTTTACTGTATAAAGAGGCAAAACTGACTCAGCTTAGCATGTGGCAGTTTTGCCCACGAGACATTTCCCTTGCATTCCCTCAGCCATCCGTAAGGTTAATATGAGCTCAGAGTGCTCAGCACTGCACAGTGCCAAAGCAAGTGCAACCTTCACTACCTCCTGCTCAAGTCAGCAGGACCAATGCACTGTCTTTAAAGCTCCATCAGCTTTAAAGAAGTAGGAGGTCACTTATGGCTCTTAGCTTTCTAGAAGAGAAAGTATTATGCTAATCTTATCAAGAAAAGATAAGGCACAGAAAAGCTTCTCAGGGCTGATTACTACCCACGGTGGCTTGGCTTTAACAACATCCTTTGGCTTTAACAACATCCTTCAGAGTCTAAAACAAAGTTCTAAAGAAAATATGGCCCAATGCAGAGAACAATCAGAAGTTTTTGAAAGATTAATGCTCTTCACACTGGGGTCAGCAGGTGCATAGTTGTACCCCAGATGTTTTACTGAACAGACCTTATGCTGTACATGTGCTCACACTGCTGCCCATAAAACATGAAAGATACTACAAGGAACTGGATTCCCTAAAGGGCATCATCTTTATCCCGGTACTGACCCACATGTCAACACACAAGTACATAGTTTAGTTCTTTAGCAGCACTCATACTAAAACTCATCTTTTAAACCTCACAACAGGCTGAAACCTCTTCCCATATGGATCTGGGGAGCAAAACATCCATTTTTTTCCTGTATGCATGGCCTTCTGAAGGTGCTCTCAACTTTCTCAGTTCAAAATACCTTAAGATAATTTGATAATTAGCTCTTAAGGAAAGGTATTTAGATAAACAAGTTACTCTGCGTCAGTGCTGTAATCACTCAAAAAAGGTGCTGCAAGGGGTGAAAATCGAACAGTTTGCCTTTATCTGCTTTTCCATTTGTTCCTCATCGAACTGTTTTCTCTCTATTCATTTCTTACTGGAAACACTGTGGGGAAATGCAATGTTTTTTAAATTGAATGGTATTAGCAACAAGGAAGAAAAAATCCACACAAATCAATACACCAAGAATCTCTATCAATATGATGTCTGATAACTCTTCATTTTACCTCTCTCAAACTCATTTAAGTTTCTCACCACACAATGGGACTATTTTGATGAAATATAAATGCAAATGTACAAGTCCATTTGCAAACGATCAATCCAAATTTGATCTTCACACTTATTTAATGTTATGGTTTAAATTTTTCCATTAGCAAGAATATTTCCTTATGTTTACCTTCTACAACATTACTGCAGCCTACTTTATACATCACCGTGGAAACTAAGCAGAGCCAAGATTTGATATTTCAACTTCCTGATGGTCTCCTCCTAAAGGCAAGCATTAGTACCAGCTGTTTTTTGTTTTAGAAACAGAAAGCAGGACACAAATAATGTATGTTCTCTTTTGGTTTAAACAAGGGAACATTAGATGTTTTTCCAAGAAAAAGAAATAGACCTCTGACACCTCAAACGGTCTCATTGTATCTATTGTGCATTTGTTTGCAAGCAGCAGGACCACAGATAAAAGACTTTTCTTATTCCAAGTTGTCTGAAAAGCAATCACTCCATCTAGTCCCCTTGGTTTCCAGTGGGACAGAGCGGATACAACGTGGGAAAAAGGATTAAATGGTAGAGTAAATGTAGCCAGTAATAAAGGACTAAAAAGCTGAATTGGGTACCCATAGCATGAGAAAGGCGGGCTTCAGACTCCAGCAACCACTCCGTAAGCAGCATTCATTGATCAAACAAAAGGAAGAAGTGAAGGACTGAGAGCCCATCTGTGCGTTCTTACCATTTAACATGATGGATTTTACAGTCCAAACACAGAACAGTACATTAGCTGTTCATCTCTTTCACAGGCTATTTTATGATGAGAAGAGTATCTAGCCTCTACCTACAGACAAAAGCACTGTTTAAACACTTAGCTGCCACCATACCATAAAGTCAGCACCCCACAGCGATTCCTACATCCTCATTAGTTCTGACATTGCCATCTTCATACTTGGAGCTGGGAAATTTTAAGTTCCGTGAATGTGACAGAAGGTCAGTTGGACTTATTCTTCCCTTGGAGAAAAGCGTCTTTAATGCACTTTGTGGCAAGAAGGTAGAAAAGTCCTGCTTAAAATTACATGTCATAATTTCAGCTCTAACTTCTGAAAACTCTCATTCAATACTTAAGAGTCTTGATACTACAAAAAAAAAAAAAAAAAAAAAAAAGTTACAGAAATGTAAGCAACGTTGAATGTCTCCTGACCATGCTGTGTTCATGTGAAGGGAAACAAATTATTCCACAGATCCTTTTTTGGCCAATTCCCTGGTCAAAGAATGTAGATCTTGAATGCTGCCAAAACCTACATAGTTAATCCAGAAGGTCTCTGACTCCTGAGACCAGCTAACTTTTGTTTTTATTTGTTAATGTTTTATTGTTTATTGGCAATATTTCTGAGGTTGGCTGGGGAACTGTGGAATGTGCCTTCTTCCCAGGGTATCAGAGGAGGAATGGTATCAGCTCCAAAACCCAACATAAATGTATAAAAGAAACCAAATGCATTAGGAGTTGAAAGCAAAGGTGCTCTTAATAAAAGCAGAGACAAAAAATCCCTACTGTCTGATGAGACTGGGAAAAGTGGCAGAATACAGTCATCCAAGACAATTTTCCTGTGCCATCTGGAAGGGCAGTACTTGCTGGCTGACTACTATAGCTTGATTATCATTAATTAGTTGTAAAGTTATCCCTGAAATCTCATCAGACCCAAGGGCTGGATGAACATATGAAAATGTAGATTAATATGGAAAAAAACACGTGGCATCCTTCAAAAGAGAAAACAAATCCCAGAGCTACAAACGAAATGTGGCTACCTTGTGCCAATGTAGACAAAAACTTCAACTCACTTAGGACCAGGTAAAATAATTCCAAGCTGATGCTGTGTCCTTGATGGCAGCCTCTCAGCAGTCCCTATGAAATGAGGCTGAAGATTATTACACTGTTCTGATCCCCAGACTTCCTTGTCCAAAAAGGAACCAGCAATGTGCAAGCAGCATGGCAGGGAGGACCAGAGTAATGGCAATGC
This sequence comes from Coturnix japonica, assembly GCF_054131305.1. Lineage (NCBI taxonomy): Eukaryota > Metazoa > Chordata > Aves > Galliformes > Phasianidae > Coturnix > Coturnix japonica. The sequence goes on from NC_140669.1 coordinate 18,615,069, forward strand.
CCTGTGGATCCTGAGCTGTGCCACAGACAGCACAAGTGAGAGACATCTGCTCCAGGGCATCAGCAAGTAATAACAACTGCTGAAAACAGTGAACTCTGAAACTGTTATCAGCCCTAGGTACTGTAATAATGTGTTTCATAAATAAACCCAAGAAAATTAAGAGGAAAAATTTTCTTTTGTCTCAAGGTCTTATTTTTAATAGCTTTAACAGCTGATTCTCACCATCTCAAATTCAGAACAAAGGCCAGCTGATCTATCAATAACCATGTATGCTATTAATGTGCAGTAAGATCACTTAATGCGTAGAACCACTCTCAGTGTTCCTGACCAATGATAGGTTGCTTGAAAATAACTTCTGGTTCTGACATGAAACTGCTGTACAGGAGTATTACCTCTTAGTACTGCAGTTGCACACCCTATTCCATTTAAACTTGATAGGACATCTCTGAGATTGCTCTGATGATTCAATCAGAATCAATACCAATGTTTGGGCAATGTTTTACAGCTTTCTCTACCTGGCGAGACTTTGGTGCTTCTTAGGAAAAGAATCACAATGGCTAGTGATTAAGACACATTTGAAACTTATATATACACAGGGGAAAGCAGCAAAAGCTTGCTGTTTTCTCTTCAAATGAAAGCAACACTTTAAAAATCTATGCTGATATGCCTTGAAAAAAACACCTTTTGGAACTGTTACTAGCAGGAATGTTAGTAAATTTCACAGCTTCACATTAGGCAGATATAGTTATCTTCTACAAAAAAAAAACAAACAACACACCACCTCCCTCTGAGTGTTAACTTTACAGTGCAACTCCGTGGTTGCTGTATTCCTTTAAAGCAGAATTGTGTTTTAATTTTTCTAAGCTTAACTATCAACTCTCCTCAGCATCTGCTCTGCAAATTTCAAAACACATGTACAGCTTTTATTCGGCCTGTGCATAACATTCTCATTTTAGGTCACATCAGATGGTCTTTGGTAAATTTAGAAGTAGAACAACGTCAGGTCTGTAATGGAAATTCCACTGTAATCATTCAAACAGAGAGAAATGCCACAGCATAATGCTCAAACATGTTCATTTTTGTTTCATTTACGGCACTTTCTTCCCCAGAAGCTCATGACCACCTTAACTCAAACGCTTCTACAGATATTTTCATCCAAATAGTATATTGCTTTTAACTGATCTCACTAAGACAACATGTATATTTAAATTCAGTATATCAAGAAAACACAAAAGGAAGACAAAGTGAAAATGAAAGAAATGTCCCTATCATTAAATAGCTTTGCAAGTGCAATGAACTTAATGATATGTTTGCCATTCTGTCCCTCTCTGCTAGGATGGCTGACTATGGAGAAGGGAGTGGAGAAATGCTGCTCTGTTGTTTCTATGCTGTTTGTTTTCTTTACAGATACTTTACAGGATATTATTCAATGACTCAAAGGCTATATTAAAAACAAAATAGGATTATTTTTTAAAGTTTTATTTAGATTAAAAATTACCACGGTAAGATTTCTGTTCTAGAGAGATTTTGTCAAATCTGATTTGCCTAAAACCACTTTTAATCGCAACCTTCCAAGTAGGTTTACTCAACTTAATTAAAGCTATTCCATTATTTGCTGCTTACTTAAAAGCTGTTTTCTCAGTGCACTGTATGGAAAATAAAAGATGTGCAAGACTAAAATAGCATTTTTTCCATCTACAGCTTTGAGTGCTTCCTGCCTCTGTGCTCACATGAAGAAAGAGGGTGGTTACACAAACTGCAATGACAGTGGGCCACCAATATGTCAGAGCAGGACCCTCATTTGCAGTTTGCAATATAGACATACCCAGCCTGCAGCATGTGTGTACAACTGGCACATCAGGGTGGTACAGAGATTTGGGAAGAGCCAGTGAGCCGTTCCCTGATTTGTCAGGTCACCACAGCACACAGAGGGAACTGATGGCATGACGTCTGCACACAGAACACTTTGTACTTATCTTTTCAGATGAAGTTTCATTTCAATACATTAGACTAAAATCCATAAGCTGTACAGGGGAATATATTCAACATTTTTGTATTTTCAAAACAGCATTGTGCTGCTAATGACAAAAATAACTGCTCAATGTGGGCAACTCCCCATGATGTCTCTCGACCATGACTACATAAATAACTGATAGAATAGTTTAATTACTATATTGCTACATTTTGCCATCTCTAAGTATTTAATTACCCTTTGGTTGATGCCCAATCTGCCATTAAAGTGTTTTGTGAATTAGCAGTGGGAGAAATTAGATGACAAAAAACTTTGTAAAAATAATATGCACAGTAATTTTTCTAAATTTTAATGGGACTCTGTGAAACAGAACAACTTCTCTATAATACAATTTCTTCCTTGGCACAAGTGCAGCAGTAGGTAGGCCAGCTTGCTATTTACTCTTGAACAAAACCTACAAATAAAAATTAGCTTGATGCTTTTTCTAGCATCTATGAAATTAGGCCAAACTATACTAAATTCAGAGAAGTTACATCAAAGTATGTAAGAGGGAGAAGGAAAAGTGTGCCAGATAACAGTTATTCCTGCCGGTTCTTTTGGTGTTTGAATAATTCATAAATGTTTTGATAAAAACAATTATGAGATTAAACGGAAATGTGAGGCTATTGTGTGTTATTTCAAAAACATATTTATAAAGCACCCATAGTATCTGCAGCTGAAGGACTGTTTATGCTTACTGATGAGGAAAAGGAAAAGAGGACTAATTTGAGGATGTGTTTCTGTCACTTTCCAAGGGCACTGGAGCAAGAAGGCACTCCAGCTGAACTTGCTGGTGACAGAAAGGTGTGCATCTCTGAAAGGGAGGAAGAATAGAGCAATGTATGCTACTTATATTCAACTGACCATTTTATACTTGGATTTTTTAATGCTTCAACTCTGATAAAGCTCAGAAGCTTCAGTCCAAGCAGACATTAAGAACAGCATAATACAGTATGGATTCCTCCTCAAGAGATCTAATGGAGGCACCCTGAGAGCTGGGAAAACTTTCCAATTCTTTGCCTAAGCCATTTTTAAGAGATGCCAGGCTGATGTACTGAACAGTTACATGAGACAGTGCAGGAAAGAAAGTCCTGCCTCTACTGAAGAAGCGAGGCATGAAGAATGTAAAAGCTTTGAGCTAAGTCACAGGCAAAACCAAGAAGTGAACTCAGATCTTCTGAGGTTCATGAGAGTGCCTCACCATCAGCTCAGTGCTCTCACTGTGCACCAGAATACCAGAGATCTTTGTGGCTCAGCGGAAGCTACAGTCAGAGGTGAAGAGCATGGCATAAAATGCACATGAGCTACATGCACCGAACACAGACAGCTTTTGGACAAGTAACAAAGTTTATACTGCTACCAAAGTGGTGAATACTCCTCCGAGAACTTACACTAGCAGGAGAAAGTCTGCAGCAAACCAAATTGCCAAAGATAAATTAGACACGAGTCAAAAGAAAACGGAGCTGACAACAACAACAGATGGGAAGAGGAGGGATGGAGAACAGGAACACAGCAAGAAGACATGAACCATAAGGAAAAAAGCATTCTAGCCTGTGGGAGGGCCTAGGTAGCCAGTTAATTACTCATTAAGGTTAGTAGCTATTTATTATTATTCTAAATGCTTCAGTGAAGGCATTTTAGTAGTGCCCAGCTGCACTTTACATAAGACAGAAAACGTGCAGGACAGCTATGTTATTTACTGGGAGCTGAACATCCCACTTTATTGACAGAGTAATAGAGTATATTATTCAGTACAAAATTTTATATAGAAATATAAACTTCTTTTACAGGGAAGATCATTCAAATAGAGGTCCAATTGTTTTATTTCAGAGCATAAAAGTGAAATCCAAAATTTATCAGCACGCTGCTTTCCCTGGGGCTAGCTCTAGCTCTTGCTATGTATGCAGCCAACAGGATGACAGCTTTAGTTTCAGTAGAATTTAAACCTTCATAAAAGAAATATTTGGCTGTTCACAAGGAAGAGAGAAAAGCCCAGCATATAAGCTGGCATACCTGTTACGTTAGCCTATTAAAATAGCTTTAAGCATTAACTGTTGCTTTCATCTTAAAAGAAGCTTCAGATACCTTAGTGGCCAATTTCTGAAACACATGAATTCTGTGCCTACGGAAGTGTGACAGGCTAAGCCAAGGGGCTTTTTCCCTGAGAGCTTCAGCTCACCACCAAGGAAGAAGCACCCTTTTGCCATTTCAAGCAGAATAAGGAAAACTGACCAAAATGGGCCAGGCTGAAACGTGCATACTCCATAGGTAAGTTCAGTCATGTCTTGGAGCAATTCTATTTAACCCCGTTAAACTTAGGGCTGCATGCTTATGTGTGTGCATACACAGACACACAGATATACAGTTACCCAGGTATCTCAGCTGAGGATCAAGGAATATTGTGTAATATTGTGTAACCTTGTCTAGAAAGGTTTCTACAAAATCAATTCAGCTCTTACTACTGCCGATCGCTGCCTGGTGTAGAGAGCAGCACATTGGTTAAAAGCATACCAAAAGTAGGAAGACGTGCAAAGTTTAGTCTTGAAAAATGTCTTTATGATTTTTTCCCCCCTACCAACCAAAATGATGTCAGAACACTGTCACTAAGGTTAAGTGAAAAGATGCAGTCAGTTGTGCAACTCCCTCTCTCAGATAGCTTTGGATTCAGGATAAAGCATGACCAAATTGTGCTACATTTGTGATGAAAAAGAATGTAATTCAGCTATTATTACACAGAAAGCTGTTTCAAAGCATTCTCTTTTCCCACTTCCACACCTGTGCCCCAGCCTCTATAAGCTGGCTTTCTAGCAGAACGTAGACACACAGTTCTAACCTTGGCTTTCAAGAAACCTTTTGCAAATGTTCAGTTTTAGATGTATGAGGAATCCCAGGTCTATCAACACATCTTCTGGAAGAGCACAGCATGCGTACCCCAAAAGAGGCCACTGAAAATGAGTACCATTCAGCTACTGAAGTAATTGTCTGCTGAAATTAAAAAGGTTCATCTGCAGCATTGTAATCCAACAGCCTGCCAGTTATGCTGCCTTTTAAAATATCAGTGGCTAGTTTCTTAATGCAATTTCATAGTATAGAAAAGAGGATACACGGATCAATTTCTCGCACAATACATGTAGTTGGTTGACTAAGCTAAGCATTACTAATTTTTGACATTTATTTTGCCTTAAGAATTCTCTCCTGATGCCACATAATCTCGAGTATGCCCTAGCCCCCAAACACAAAGAAAACATGACTCATAATCACGGCTAACATTATTACCTTTTTTAAAAATCCTGCTGCAGAACCTTATTTCAATTCATTCTCAGTATCACAACAATAGAATTTGCAGGAAGGGAAACCATGGTAACCAACTAAATGTGCTACAGCAGATATCTGCTCAAAAGAACATGCAGTACCATCACACTTCAACGCCTACCGCTAGTACAATCTCTACCCATTTCCTCTTTATCCTCACCCTAATTATTAAACAAGCTCTCAACCACAAAAGACTACATTGCAAACCGTGTTTTATTGTTACTGTCATTTGCTATAGGTCCTAGCATTAAGCACTGTACTACTGTTTTGCCAATTTTAAAAGCAGATCTAATACCTCCAGGAGTTAATTAGGAATTTTCATTTCCTTTCATCCATTTGGAACATTTAATTAACAACAAAACATATAAAACATATCGCATCATTATAGAGACACCCCAATATGTATGGACACACGGCCATACCTACAATAATCTACTTATGTTAGTCATTCTTCTTAAACCTCAGGGATGCAAAAAAAATTCAGTGGCATTCTCTGACTAATTAATTAGTAAACACTGGCATTTTCTGTTGGGCTTTAAAAAAAACCACAAAAATATCTATGAAAAAATGTATTCATGATTAAGTACAGGCATTAAAGATAGCAGGGTGCTGATTTGATGCTCTCATGTGTGTTTATGTTTCATTCTATTTCATCCGGTGTCTGAACTGATACAATTTCACAGGCCTTCTCAGGCACTGAACATTGATTTTATTTGAAGGATGGCTTTGGATATTTAACCAGACTCACATGCTTAGAAAAAGATAATGTCAAAGTTGTTTTTTTTCCTTAACAAACTCCTATTCTGCTATAAATTCTGAAAAAAAAAAAAATAAAAAATTGTTTTCTGAAAACAAGAGCTCTTTCGTTTCAAATTTAAACATAAAAGACACTCCTACCTTAATGAAGTCATGAAACAAACTAATTGCATGATAATAGATGAAAGTAGACAAAAATAGCCCATTACAAGGTGATCAAAATGCATCTTATGTAAGAGACAAGCAGATTCTACGGTAACTCACAGACAGCATAACTAACCGAGAAGTTCTTGGGGGTGACAATCACTTGTTCTACCTCATTAAAGAAGAACTATTCCAAACTTTGATTTTGATCTCAGTTAACTGTTCCACAGCATCACACTAAGAATCTAAGTAAGAATCAAAGTGACTTGGCTATACTTGTAAAAGCAATTAGTTGCCCTAATTGCTTTTACGAGCATATTAGGGCAACTAATACAAGCATATGTACTAGGCTGTGTCTATAGCTCTTGCAGCTCAAGAGCTGCAAGGCCTTTAGATTTACTGAAGCCAGTTCCATAAAAGCATCAGAACCTAATACTGCACAGTCAAAAAAAATCATTTGGAAGGGCAGCAAGAAGAAAGAAAACGTCATGGCCTACATCATACTGAACAGAATGTGCAGTTCTGGTCTCCTCGCCTCCAAAAATCACCACAAAAAAAGGCACACAGAAAGATGATAGAGATGATGAGATGTATGGAACAACTTCCCTACAAAACCTGAATGCATAGCCTTGGGCTCACTGACCTGTCAAACAAAGAATAATGGGGGTGTGACTCGCTAAGGAAAAGTAAATGAAGATCGGTTGTTCACGTTTCCTACACTGCAAAAACTAAGGAACATCAAATGCAATTTTGAGATGAATCTTGAACTTGCTGACATAATAATAAAGCTACACAACTGAGGAGGATAAACTCTTTGCAAACAACTAACCAGACCTCTTCTCAGATCTGCCCCTTTTATGATGACAGAAGTATGCCTTAGAATAAGCTAAAAAAAAACAAAAACTGAAATGCAAAAGACCTGTATTAGGAACAGGGTAACACCAATAAGAATCTTCATGCATTAACTGCATGCGGATTCTGTGCACTTAAGCTTAGTTGAAGCTACAAGCTTCATGCCAATCTGTTCCATATTTCAATAAAAAACATGTTTTTTCTATCTGCGAATTCTGACTGCCTATAAATGAGTTACGATTTACTGAGTTAATAGTTTATTCATTATCTTCTAGGAAGATTAAGCTGTTTAACAAGTGGAAATTTTCAAAGCAGAGCAGCCAGCAACCATCTCTGGAAGGTGTACACTCTAACTACAGTCTAGAAGAGAATGAGCCATAAAGATACAGAGAGAGAAAACAAGAGAGAAAGTGGGTGTTTTTCCCATGAGATATAGCTCTCTGTGAGCTCTTCTGTAGTAATTGCAGTACGAAGATGAGCTAGGATTCATTAATCTCTATCAGATTAGCAGCATAGAGAATGATACATTCAAAATTACTTTTGGGTAGTGATAATAGGTTTTACCCCTATCTCTTGATTTATCTTACTTTGTAGTCAAGATTTTGTTTTTTCTTTCAATTTAAACGGTTAGAATCTTTAACAATACAGCATAGACCAGATGTTGAAGGGCATTAAATAGGATTAAGTAGATTTAAAAAGTAGTGTAAAGTAAATATCTCAAATAAATGATATTTTCCTTTCGAATTCTGGAATAGCATGTAACACCTTCACTTCATTTAGTAACACTAAGCTGAAATATTTGAACGAACCTGAAAATGTTTCACGGTTGGAACTAAGCTGTTACTGCAGGACTGGATCACCTCTCTGGCTCAAATGGGTAAACTTATTTTAATAAAGTGAAACCTGTTCTGTGGATGTTTCTTTCAGCTTTTTCTAACAGCTGACCAATTCTCATTTGAATCATAATCTTATTTCACCCATATAAAGACTGCAGTAATTACCTTCTCTTTCAATGCTTTTTGACAGAAAAACTTTGATTTAAAACTGTGCTACTAACACTGTTTCCCATTTGACTGTTTATGTATACAACTCAGAGCAGAATAAACACAATTACTTTAAAAGTAATTAAACTATATACATTTACAACTATTTAAGTTATTTCTTGTTTCATTGAGAGTATCATCTGATCTACTTGCTGGGATTTTTCAGAGAAACGAAACAGATCTGCAAACACTATCAGTTAAGAGATGTTCAGACAAAAAGACACCTGATTTATAGGCTGTCCCACAGAGGGCCTAGAGACAATGAACTGCTCTTCAGCAACAGCTAAGTAGCTAGTAAGTAACCCACAGATTAGACTGCTCATGAGACCTCATGAGATGAGATGCCTTCTGTTTGTTGACTGCTCTCCTAGTATCTAAATGGGGTCACATCTGGAAGGCTGGGGGAGAACAGCAAAATGAAGGAAGATCAGCAGAAACACAAATGTCGCAGTCTTAGAGGTGCAAACAGAAAAGGACCATTAGCACTTCAGAAGCAGCTAAGGGACTTCAGAAGGCTAAAGATACCAAATCAGTAATTAGAGTAAAAAAGTGCAAGTTCCTTAAATACTTACCATGATTCCTAAAAAATTAAAAGAATCACAAGGCAATTTAAGCATTAAGGTCAACAACACAGCACAACCCTTTGAATATTTCATACATTTTAAAATGAAATATTAATTACCAACCTTAATGCCAAAGTGTAGGTTCCAGGTTGCCTTTGGCTTTCACGAATGAGATAGCTTCCCTCTGCAACACTTAATAACTGGTCAGCTTCTTCCCTTGAGATCATGCCATGAAATCTAAGGAACAAAAGCATTTTGAAGCACGTTTTTTCACTTTTAAATCACCCCCTCCTCAAAAAACATCAGCTATAGCATTTGAAAGTGAAAGTAACATAAAAATGATTGTTGTGCAGGAGCCTACATATTAATCTCCTTTCTGGCTCTATTTCAAATCATTTTAAATGGTTCAGGAAGGCTTCTCTTTATCTATGAAACAAGCATACTACTTTTACAATTGGCAGCCATCAATTTAATACTCAGAAGAGTCCATTTTCTCCTCTTGGCTTCAGATGCTTTGTGTCAGATGCATGTGATCCAATATTTTGCAACATTCAGGGATACTGTAGCAACTTGCTAAAATCCTGGGAATGGCAGTCTTAGTAACTACTGATTTAAATACCAAGCTAGGCATTTTTTACCAAAATATACACAAACCAGATCTGTTTTCCTTTCCCCACACTAGATCTAGCCATCTTTGCCTTATCAGTCTGAAAACAAATACACGTATAAGATATCCATTTATGCTACATTTGTGTTTCTAATCTTCTTTCTCCTGCATGCAAACACCTTTCACAAAGGCCAGTTGGAGAGTGGAGTGAAAAAAAGAGACAACTCCCTGGAAGTGCGGAAATTTTCTCAAGTAAGTTATCACTCAATAACATCCAGAGCCATCAGAAATAGCAGCTGTAAATTTTGGTAGGAAAAAAAAATGGTGGTGCTGCAATAATGCGATGGAAAGCAAGACATGCTGCAAGGAAATGGAGCAAAAGCTCTTGCTGCAAAAGCAAAACGAGCAGCCTGGCAGAAGCAACAGGGCTGAGATGCAAAACGCAACTTTCAACCTCGCCAAGGTCTCACACAGTGACAGCCGGGCAGATGCAGAAGCAAAGTGCTGTGAATTCACCCACTGTGAGGAAAAGCTGCCTTTGAAGGGTGCAATGACATGTCCAAGCCCCTGTGCTTCTGTGCAAACCATGCTGAAAAACAGGGTGCCCACTGCAAACACTTTCAGGCTTTCCATTAAATATTGTAAATCAACATATCATGGAGACAAAGCACGTTGAGATGCATGTTACTTACTCTCTTCCATAATATTTTGGACGGTTCTCTACCTAGAAAAAAACAAAAAACAAACAGATGGAAACTTTAATGTTTCACATTTACAAGTGTATCAGCATAATGTCCTTAATAGAATATAATAAATAGGTAGGGACATGACTGTGAAGTATATACCAAAATCATTGAGCATCCCAGGATTTTCCCTGTGAGCGGAATACAGGAAGGAAAAGGCAGAACTTCAGGAGCACACTGTACTTCTGAAAGGCTTAACACAGAGTGAGAAGGAATGAGCTGCTTGGATCATGTCCTCTATGGGTCTCCACTAACACAAACTGATGGCATTAAGTGTTGCCTATGCAAATTGTCAACAAATAAAATGAAATATTCATTTCACAGAAATGTACTGTACTAAGTGCTCTAGTGCCACGAAACATCTGCAAAACTCTTAAATGTTAGTAGTACCTTCCATCACACGGCTGTTGATGTCACTGGCAGGGAAAACAAAGCCACTGTCACACTCAGGGAGGGCACGTGGCAGATTAAATGATCATTAGCAAGTGCCCAACTTGTGTAGTAATCCAGTGAATGGTGATCTTCTGCTTCACCTACGAGACCTCAGCATCATATGTGAAAGCGTGCTACTGGGTAACAGAAGGCAGCCCAATCTCCAGAGACCAGTGTGAATGGACACTCCAGGCAAGGGATGGTAGGAGTCAACTTTCCTGCTCATTCCAACTCATTTGCAATTGTGTGTGAACCTGAGACAGTTCTCTCAGGTAGTTTGCAGAAAAGAATGCTGTTGTTAGATCTGGCTTTCTCTGTGCTGCAGTTTCACCTCAGCAAACACAGTGAATTTGTATGACAGAACTGGAAAGTTTATACAAGAAAAGCATTCCATTTCAGCAGTGGATTAGTAAGGTGACAGGTCACCCCCAGAACAACCACAAATCTAAGAGAAACTGTAACACTGCATTCTGTGAAATTATTTGAAAACACCAATTGGCAGATGACAGGAGCTCACTGGGCCTCTAGGCCATCTGAGCCGGGTTTGCAGTTCACCTTGGTGGACTGTGAGTTAGAGAGCAAAATAACTGTTCTGGTTGACATTGAGTCCCTACTGATCAATTTTACAAACTGCATAAAAACGTCAGTGTAAATGTTGATGTGCAACACAGCCTGCTTTTATAAGACCCTGTGCAACAGGAACCCACTTGGTTCCTGGCCTACTTTTCGGTGCATGTCTGTGTGCTTTCTCAGTAACTTTTTTACTTATCATAATATTAGCTTTTTGTCACCTGGACTGAATGTGTACATTTAGACTCTAAGGCAACTCCACCTGAGCTCAGCGGGGGCCTTCTTCACACCACACTAGCTGGGCTACACATCCAATGCAGTCCATGTAAATGTATGAAAACAAAGTTCTTGTAAACCACATTTATCATATCTGACAAGTAGCACCATGCTTCAGCTTTTTACAGCACTTGCTACGAGTACCATTGCACCAACTTTACTCGTAGTAAATTAGCCCTAAAAGAAAGCATAGCACTTGCTCTTACTGCAGCTGGAAGCAAGATGCAGCTTTCCTGGGTTTTGGTGTCTGTTTGGACATCACAAAGTTCCCACCACACTGTATTTCTGCATCCTCCAGCTACATGTGAGCACTGAGAGCCAATCGGGTCAGCACAAAGCCTCACAGGGCTGACTTAAACTGGGTCAGCAGAAAGCTTAGGGCACAAAACAGAAATGTTTAGTGGGACTGGAACTGAAACCTATGTGAGAAAAGGAATTTGTTTTGAAATAAAACCAAAGCAGCTACATTAATTGTCAATTTGCTTACTTGTATTGTACATGCACTTGGGGCCACAGGAAAGATCTGGGCCTTGCTGCAACATCTACAAGAAACACAAGGATGAATGTAATTATCCACCGCTGCTTTGTTTCTGATTTTTTTTTCCTTCCATGAACTGGTGGTGAAGCCAATATAACCAAGTTTAAGAACAGATAATGGGGCAGACCTTGGAAGTACCTTACAGAAACCACTCCTTTGGAGAAAAGCCTACATACCGTGGAGGCTGGGACATCCTTCTGGGTGAGTATGACACAGAAAAAGCCACTTCTGTGAACATCTCTAACATGGATGCACATTAGGTATGCCCATCTGATGGTGTGCAAAGGCCATTTTCACAAGGTTATGCAGAGACACTGTTTAACAGCTTGTTTACTACTAGCAAATCAGGATGAAGCCTTGCTATAGGGCAGGAAAGGGCAGCGATCTTAAGTATCTCCTCCATCTGACTGTTAGATAGCTTTCTATTCCTAATTATTTAAAACGCATCACGGAATGCCTTCAGATGGCAGTTAAGAATGCCCTACATATGCCTGCATATGCACACACACATGTATATAGAAGATAATACGCACAATAGACAGAAACTTGAGAGAGAGATAATATAATATTAACTGGACAAACAGCATTGTAATATTGATACAAGTCTCATGCAGAAATCTAACACCTTTACCATATTATGGAATCACCAACTTTGAAGTTTACAAATTAACATCACACAGAGTTAAAAGCCTTGGCTCTACGGCACATACACAACAAAAAAGCCCAGAGGAAGCATTGCTCTTTCTAGCTCAGCGTAACTTCACTCATCTGCGTGTTGCTCTGATATAAAACTGGTGCAGCAGCTCAAACTCTCCGTATTTGAGAAGCATTTCACATTAAGTAGGTCATTCTGTTGAATGCACCTCTCAGTATCAGCGCTTGCATACTACGTGCCTTCGCACCTCAAATAAGAGTGGGATCTCTTTACTCTAAAGTGCGACATCCAATTAGTCGTTAACAAATTCCTCTAACCATCAATCTTGCTTTTTTTTCAACAAGTGGGATACAGTAACACAAGGGGAGCAATTTAAGCGCTAATACCTTACCAAATTACACGTTGTTCCCTCCTACTGACCTCTTTGATGTTCGCTGGACCAAAATTCTCTTCCTAATATTTATGAATTTGTTTATACAGCTGAATAATTCAACCACTTAGGAAAAGACTCCGCTCCCCACTGGCTCATGCATGGCTGCTAATAGTAACCCAGCTGAGAAAGAGCAGATCACAAAGCTCAACACTAGCAGGAGAGGCTGAGACCACAGAGAAAGGTTAAACATGTTAGTGCTCAATGAATACATTTCCACATCTAATCTGAAGCAGCTGCAAAAACTGTTCAATGTTTATAATGAAAAACACTTACCTGTGTTGCAATGCATTATTTCAATTTTACCTTCATTAGGAAAAAATAACCTTCAAAGACATTTGTTGTTTATTTTGTTTTTTCTTTCCAGATGAATGGATACCATAACAGGAAAAAAAAAATACTTAATATGTGCTGCTCTGCAGCTAAATGTCTGCAACTGACTCATTCTTCCATAGCTTTTTTACTTAGCTCAATTCTTACTGATTTCTAAACACTGCAGATTTTACTTCTCAGTTTCCTCAGCAGTGCTCATGGTGCAGACACTGGTTTGCTCAGAAGTTCAAGGGCTGGGATGAAGCTATTTTACAACACAGAATGTCTCCTTTTCTGTTGCACAAGGAAAGTTTTACACTACGTTCAAGTTCAACTGGTTCAGTTTTTCAATTTGCTGCCTCTATAGTACCTGATCAATTTTTATATTTATAACTAATGGTATCAACAGTAACATGAGAGAATTATAGTGGTTGCTGTGACTTGTATTTGAATAAACTTTATCCAGATACTTTTATATTTGCCCTGCACAAATAAGTCTTGCTCGATCCTGCAAAGAGACCGAACTGGATCTGAAGGATCCATCACCCCAGAGGGAGGAAACATTTTGTATGAGCAAACACACACATTTGTATCCCTGCTTATTTGCCTGAATTCACCCAGCTGATGCCTATTAGAATTCTAAGAACACTGTGATGGAGAACGCTGTGTAAAATTTGCTTGTGACTTCTCATCACCCAGGGCTACAATGCTTCTTGTAAAATTAATTCATTCTTTCCTTGAGCTAAGTCTTGCTTAAGTGCAATCAGCTTTTGTTACGTTGCTCATAAAAATACAAATCCATCAAATTAACAGAAGTCAGGAGTGCTTCCACTACATGAAATACTTTGTTTCTGTTAAATCTCTACCTTTTATCTTAAAAACTGACAGGCTATTTCATGGAATCACAATTGGGCATTTGAAAAGATGACAGCGAAACGCCTGTTTAATTGTGTAAAGTAATCCTCTTTCTGATCTAAACTGCAAGCTATTAATGTTCCTGACAGTGCTCTGTCCCTCTGTATTTAATACTACGTCAAAATGACTAACATATTGCAAGGATTAATTTCCTTTTTCTTGGCACATGATAAAAATGCTTAAGTTTTATTGCAGCAATGTAATAACTTTCAGTGGTTACGCAGTTATGCTCTGTAATACTGTTCACATGTCAAGCCTAACATTTTGGTATTTCTGTAACTGAAATTAATGCTTCCCAGGTTCCTAACTGAAGCTTCAAGAGAGATGCAGACACAAGCAGACCCTTGCTGGCAGGGGTAATTATACCAGCCACAGCTGCCAGCACCACAGCTCTGAGGAAGTGTGAGTCTGCCACAACACCATGCAGGATGTGATAGCAATTCAGGGTCTGTCACAACACCCAGCCTCAAGGGCAGGTGCTTCTGTATCACTGCATCTCAGAAGGGCCCTGCTGAGAGGATTTCTATTTGGATCCTTAAAACCTGTGGCCCTGCATAGCTTAGCAACTAGTGTTGAAAAGCAGTAAGTACTGAGACTCAAAAAACAGAATGCAAGGAGGTATTACAGTTCTGCTTGTTGATTATCAGTCACACCGATCACACTGCCATATCTCCCATGAAGCGCTGTCTGGGTTGCACAACATTACATACAGACTCAGAATTACTGGACTCTACAAAACAATAATAATGATGATGATACCTACCTCACAAGTGCAGGTTATCCTTCTAGGATGGGGAGCTTCCTGTTGTAGCTGATACACTGAGAAAAGGCAAAAATTACATTTTGGTTAATACCGAATCACTGAACCTGTTAGGCTTTTTCATATATATTTTCCATTTAAAATGGATTTAATAAGAATACACAGGTATTAAGGTGACAAAATCACTTGCAAGATGTCAGAGCAGAGAGTATTTCCAGCCAAACCAGGATCATCAATTATTTTTACGATTAGTTATTCAAGCACTAGAGGGTCTCTGGCCAAGCAGATCAGAGACGCAATTAGGATAAATGCAAATTAAAGTTTATTACATGTGAAATCAGGCAGCTAAAACACTTTTTGCAAGGAGCGAACCCCTGTTTGCTCACTGGAAATACGGTGACAGTACAGGAGTCATTCAGAACTTTGCAGAATCAAACCCGATGCTTTTGCCACTACTCAATGGTGACATTTCTGAACAAGGGGAAAAAAATGGCCTTTACTTTTGCAGATCTAAGGACATCGGGAGTCAAATAGCAGGGGAAAGCAGTTAAGGCCTAAATTTTGACATACACTTACTAGTATCTTCTAAATATTTTTATTTGTCATATGAGACTCATTAAACCAAACTAAATCATAGGAGCCAGTGGCAACTTTAATACCAGCTGAGCGACAGTCAACTTCTATCATGAAACCAGTTTGGCTTGGTAAGTCACCTGCAAAACCAGGCTGCCAACACCAAATTATTATTTGAACAGGATCATAACCAATAAAACAGGCATTTGGAATTGTAACATTTTTAAATTAAATTATCTTTCAAACATCGGTACTAGCATAGAGGGCTGACAATGTGTGCTGTCACTTTCTTCAGGTAACAAAACCATACATTACTTCATCCTGTAAGAGCTGAGGTGGTTACTCTCCTCATTTGATGATGAGGTTCTTCCACTGACAAACAGCGTATTAATGTGCAAAATTACATGAGAATGGAAAAAATGGCAAATTGCCCAACGATTTGGCAATCATAAGATCAACTGGAAAAAGTGACTTCCTTTGTTCCAAACAAAAATAAGCCAATGTTTTTTTTTTTCCTGATGCTACTAAAAATCAATCTAACCCTTCTGTATCAGTATCACAAAAGGGATTTATGCAACTGATGAAAACCAGCACACACAGGTAAAAAACAGCAATCTTCATCTCAGGCACAGAACGATCCTTTATTTGCCTAGCACCCAGATCCTCGAACGTCCATTGAAAAAGCCATTTCTGATGGCATTGACCCTTGTCTACATTCAATTTTAAGAACCACAGAGTAAGGTCCAACATGTTTTGCAGAAATTGACCAGAAGCTGTGAATTGTTTCCTTCTTTACTTCAAGCAGGTTTGAAAAGGTTTTCTGGAAAGAAAATCCTCATCCCAGAAGACAATACCTTTTCTCATCTTCCAGCCAGAAGCACAGCAGGTAGACTAGTTAAGTGACAAAACAGGATGCGCATTTCTTCTCCTCTAATTGATGCATGCACTTCAAACTTCAAAATCAGTTTCCTTGCTGCAATTATCACTAGGGAAGTCAAACAAGCCATTTCCCCTCATCCATCAGGAGAGAGAAACACAAGCAAACCCCGTGACTGTGCATTTAATTCTGAGCTATGGGAAAGGTTTGCTGCAGTGAACCAAGACAGCGTAGGAGAGGGTAGGAACACATATTTATCTGAGCCTCCAGCTCCTGGTAAGCTACTAGCTAAGGTCTAGCATTAAGAAAGGTTGGATGCTCCTATTCCTGACTACAGCCTGGAATGAGATGCCCAAACAGGCAGCGCTGCTCAGGTTCATGGAAGATACACAAGCTTTTGGTGCTTCTTAAACTCATATTCAGATGTTACAGCTGAAAGATTAGCACCGTGAAATGACAAATGAGACAAACAGGAAAAGAATGCTCACCCATATCCAGAGACCTAGGCTTGCAGGTCTCTCCACAAAGAAGAGATCTTGAGAGAGAGACCCTTTCTCAGTGGCAGTCAACCCTTAAATGGGGTCTAGGAGAGGTGCAGCCAGGCTCTACTCCTCCCAGTCACACTGCTGAATTGCCTTCACCTGTGCTCCCAGGACTGACCAGGTCCTTTCTCCAGGTGCTCAATCAGTGGTTCCCATACACTCAGATGAAAACGAAATGAGTCTTTTTCCAAGGCACCTGGCTGAAACTTTTTTAATTCTAACTTGTAAAAAACAAAAAGTTGAGATACTTACAATAAGATTTCCAAACAGGCGGTCTGTATTCATCAGTATCTGAAAGAAAAATGACTGTTTTTAATGTTGTGTTAGAAACACTTTAACACAGAAGTAACATCACAAAAGTGCTTGCGGTATAAATATAAATATTGCACCTGGATTCTGTAACTATTTTTAGTAATGTAGAACAGAGCAGCCTAACAGAAGTTCATCCTCTTTACTTATGGAATATATGGAAAGGCATTATCCTTAGCCAGAAATAAAACCATTTACAAAATGACAAATATGCAGATCAGGAGCCAAAACCTCCGAGGGGACAGGTAATGCAGTGTTTTATTATGTACGTAGAATCGTTGAATGGTTTGGGTTGGGAGGGACCTTTAAGACCACCTAGTGACACCTCCCTCAAAGCCCAGTCCAGCATGGCCTTGAATGCTTCCAGGGAGAAGGCATCCACAACCTGATCCAGTGTCTCACCACCCTCACAGTAAGGAATTTCTTCCTGATTTACTTTAAGTTCCCTTTTTAAACTACAACAGAAAGATTATTTTCAATCTCAGTTAATACCCTGAAAAATCACACCCCCCCCAACGCACTCCTGCCAATAGCTTCTTCCTCTTCCGGACAGCAATTAAGTACTCCTAGAATAAAATACAGCATGGAACTCCATGTTTTGCAAAAAAAAAGAGACTTTTCCACTCTCTCTAAACCAGATTTAAGCAGGAGATATTTTCCATTCTCAGTGTAAGCAGGGTTTTCAAACACTATTCACTGCTTCCTTATCGCTAAAGCAGCTCGTTGTCAAACAGCCACTACCCAGAGCAATGTGACCTACGGAAGGCCCTGGAGATGAGCCACCATGCCTGACAGTGTACCCACAAACGCAGAGATCCCCAGCTGCCTGTCAAAGATGGAGGATCAGCAGCAACAGATGCAGCAGTGGTCACCCACTCCTACTCTGGTATTTTTAATTAAGGCAATGCAAATCGATTCATTCCAGAAGGATTGTAATGAGATCCCTTCGCGTTGCAATGCCACGTGGAAAAAGGGCAAAACATGAAAGTGAAAATAATGGGTTTAGTCCCACGAGAGGACTCTTATCCCCCTAGCTGCATTCCCTTCTGCTATAGCTTATTTTTGGCAGCATCGGCACCAGTTGCGTTGACAAATAAATAACATCAGTGAAGGACAACACTCTTTATTTGTAAAATATGAGCTGACTGTTATGAAAATACAAACATTTTGGCAGCCTAACCTGGACTTGCTCGCACTCAGGCCATGTAATTGTTAGGGTATGGGAAGCACGATCATAAAACTGAAAAGCAGCGTTATTTGTGCCAAACTAAAAACCCCAAACCTTGTTAAAGTCAGACAAGAACAGCAGTAACTTTCATATAACAAACATGTAATGTTCAGAAACTGAAAGGAATGATTTATGTTATGCAGCTGTGCACAAGTATTTTGTCAGAAAATCCCTCTGTAAGCTTTACTGCCCTACCAGTGTTAGAATACCCCGGGGCCATCCTACATGAAAAACAAAGGGTCGTTCCTATTGTGATTCAAAAGAAAAAGAAAAGAACTGATACAAATACTGTAGCAGCAAGAATAGTGCAGCACCCACAGTGGAAGAGAGGGCCCGCAGTGTTCCCTTCTATGTAAGGATGTTCCTAGTTCTAAAATAACTCTGTTACACAGTAAGTATTGAGTACATGCATTGGATTGGCTGTCAGCTTCCTGTTTTTAAAGAGCAGTTGAAGTGGTCCCATCTACCAAGGGCTTGATTTTCAGACAGTGCAGGCCTCTGCATACGGTACCTCCAATTGGCATCCCAAGCACACAAAAAGCACTTTAAGGCTCGATGAGTAAAACGCAGATGATGTTGAACCCAAAATACATTTTCTCACTAACACTGCATCACCGTCCAATTAACACAACAAACTCCTCGCTGGCAGTTCTCAGATCTTTGTACAGCTCCCATCAGTACGGTATCTCAGCACTGCTAAGCATCTCCATGATAAAATCAAATCATTTTCTATGAGATATGCTGCCCAAGAACAGAAACTGCAGTTTTAGACTCGGTCTGTTGAAGCTGGCAGCTGCTGGAGCTGAACAGCCTTCCTAACCTTTTAGGAAAGAAAATGTTTGGTAACTTCCCTCTATCCCAAGCAATGAGACATCTTGAACTCCCTGGGACTTCCCTTTGATTAGAAGGGTGTGAGATTATGTTTTTATACAATTTATCAGAACTTCTTCCAATTCTATGCCTTGAATCCGTGCTGATCTTTAATCATTTTCTACCCTAGACTAGGTCAGAAAAGAAACATCTGACTGCTTAAAACCTGTACTTTCAAGCTCCTAAATCAACTTATCATATTATCAATACATATGCATATATTAAGAGTAAGAGTATCTCAAACTCATTCAGATCTTAAACTGTGATTCTATGATAAACCCCTTTAAATCCCAAAGCTCAGGGAAGTTATAAGGATAAGGGGAAACAATGCTGCAGGACACATGAAAATTAACGTACAGTTCTCTACCCTGCAGGTCAGTTCTTACTCTTGAACCCACAGCAAAACAAAACCAGTCTATAAAGCAAGTTCCTTATTGCAGACCTGTAAGGCTGCGGTGCCTCTGCTTTGGGATCCATGACTCTTTCTGCTGTTCTGCCAGCACTCACGGTGCAGCAGACCCCTCCTGGGCAGAAATGCCACGGTGGGACAAGAGCTCTGCCTTCTCTGCCCAGCATAACTTCCTAGAAGTGTGCAGATTAATGAAAGAAAAAGGAAACTATGCAAACTTGTGCAAGAACTACCTGCAATTCAGAAGTGAAAAGCACAGGATGACCATCAGAAATCCATGCTTGCACCAGAAAAGGCTTTCTGCCAATAGAAAAATCACACAGCCATTGAGAAGTTCGCATACAGAAACAAGTACTGTGAGAGCATCTCAGATCTTTCCATAAATCTGACCAGCTGTGCCATTACAACGTAGCATTTCCCACCATTATTTTCTTCGTACCGGCTGCCATTTTGCCCATTAGACAAATCTGCACAACTTTAGTACTTTCTGAGTGAACGTTTTAACTGCAGATATGAAAACTGTTACTATCGCCTGAATCTGTTTAGACTGCTTGTCTCTGTGTATTCCTTTTATAGAAAGAATAAAAATATTTACCTCTGCTTGAAATGGTTCTTTCTATCTCCTCACTGAAGACCAGCCAGCCCTAGGGTGAAGTAGCAGCAGCGTAACCATGCATGGTAACCCTATCAAGTAATTTAGGGCTCGCTGTGAGACTTGCTACAGAGAATTCAGTTTTGTTTTTCTTTCACTGTATGTCATCTCCTGCAGCACGGTGATCTGTAACCTCACGGCAGAGATTAGTTTAATGCTGTCTGGAAGGAAACAACCAGCTATCTGCTGGCACAGCAGCTCTTGCCCCAGATCTGGGTTGTGTTTGGCAATATCCCTGTCAAACAGAGGTGAGGCCTCAAATGGCAAACCCTGAGGAAGAAGCCGACTCTCAGCCACGTGCACAAAACCTCAATGTGATTAGGAAAAGTGAATCTAATTTCATGTTTTCTGAACAGCTCTAAGCCCAAGGAATGGTATGTCACAAGTATAAAAAGATGCAAGTATAAACCCTTCTTCTGTATGCTATAGTCCAGTAAGCATTAGCATGTGTTTTAAGATACTAGATCATGCTTTCTTTGGCAGCAGTGTGGGTCAGATTTTAACTCCTGGAGAGGTAGATGACAAGCAGCCACGGCCGTTTGCTGACCCTTTAAACAGACTCCTCCTTGTGCCCCTGAAAAAACTTCTAGAAAATTCCTCCTCGGCCTCAAAACGTTGCTTATTAACACCTTCTATATGCCCAAAGGGTTTACTTGATTTACGGAAATAAAGCTATAAATGTCTATTGCTGGTGAGATTCTCAAGCCACAAAAACATCAGAGCTGAACAGAGAATGTCATTTCATCCCTGTTCTCAGAGTGCAAGTGCCAACAGCATTTAAGAAACTAAAATCAAGCCGTCACAGAATGCTTTAAGCAGTAAACTGGCCATAGCTGTATGGGCTTCTATGCACTCCAACCAAAATAAAACTCAAACTGCATCAAAGTAATTAAAGGATAAGTACAGCCACTGCCGTAGGCAGCAGTAGTAAAACAAATGGATGCAGCACCACAGCTTCAGAGCAGATAGGAGATGCTGGTCTCTGCCCATGCCAGCACCTGGCAGCACAGAGCATTTTGCAGAAGCCCTCGTATGTGTGCTACAGCAAGAATGGAACACACCATGGGTCCTTTGTCACTGACAGATGAGAACAAAGCTTTATCCACAAAGCCTTCGTCCCTCTACTACCTGTGCTACTAGCAGTCAGTGAACAAAACAGGCTGTGGGCAGAGCAAGTTGCATGGCACAGTGATGGCCGCTGCAGTGGGTCCTGAAGAGCAGCCAGCCCCTCTGGCAGGCAAGGGGCACCAAAGACTGCAAAGAGGTTTACTTCAGCCTAAGCTCAGTGAGCAGCAGAGATAGCTGTGGCCTGCTTTCCTGCCTCACATTAAACGTGCTCCTAAGTATGAAGACTTCTTTAGCATGTAGCTTCTGGAGCTCTCCATGAAGAGAGAAATGACCAGGAACCTTGGGGTACAGATGGTCCACACAAAACTGGAACACACAAGGTTTCACAAGCCGCAGCAGGACATCACAGGGCCTGTCAGGGGACAGGATGATTCCTGTAGGGCAGCAGCTATTCTTGGCCTTTTCTCATCACTGCAGAACATACGATATGCTGTTTGACACTCAGCCACGATGACTGACAATTCTAGACTGCTATTGAGTCTTTGATGCTATTTTAATGTTATCCTTGGCAGGATAATTCCTTTGAATTTGGAAAAAAAAAGAAAAGCTTTGAAAACTTTCAGACACATCAGTGCTGTTCTTCAGGCAAGGCACTGCTATGTACTAAAGGAGCTGCAGTGCAAACGCTCCAGAATCAAACACTGCTGGTTTCCTTCCTGTCCTCACAGGAATAAAGCATCCCTTCATAGCGTCAGAAAGGTGGAAGAGACCGCTAAGATCATCTAGCCCAGCCACCAACCCACCCCCAGTGTGCCCACCAACTCATATCCCCCAGTGCCATACCCACCTCCACAGGTGGTGACTCCACCAGGTCCCTGGCAGCCCAGCACCCTGAGTGGCTGTGGCACAGCACTAAGCCACACTACTACTCTGGCCTAGGAATGTTGTACTGGGACAAAATTTAGGAAGGCCATGCTCTGAAACCAGCATGAAAGGGAGAGAAAAATAAATCACACTGCCATCCCTATTGTCTACAAATGTCTTTTCTGAAGATGATAAATTCAGTGGAAAAGCTTTTAATGGGTTAGAATGAGGCATCCCCTGAAAACAGCCAGAGTTCAGCGTCTTTTCTCATCAGGTATGCTATTACTGCCTCCATATGAATAATGGGAAAATGTTAATGGGAAATATTTTACCTATCACCAGCACTGCTGCTGCTAAATGGACTTGTCTGCTAAGTGATTAGACCAGGCTGCAGCTGATGCGTTGCTAGATTTCCTCTGAACTGAAGCAAGGGAAGCAAGTTCTTGTTTTCCCTCCTCTTTGCCACACAAACACAGTGGCATCCAATCACAAAAAATGATGATGAACAAAAACTAAGAAAACAAACAAAAATACCAATTAAAGTTCACTTTGAGGTTTGTAACAACTGCAATTTTCATGTTTGCAATAGAAAGCAAAGTAAGCAGCTGTTGCTGCCCCTTTTTTGACTGCTGTTAAAATGGGTTCAACATCTCTAAAATTATTTCTCAGTATTACAATATGCATAAAAAACAGGATTCAGAGAGGGGAAAAAAGATGCCAAGTGCCACCTTGTGGACATTTAACAAACATAATTTAATTGTATTTTCTGTTTATAGCAGCCTGCTTCAGACAACAGGCTGCTGGGGATTTCCAGCATCACTACCCCACACAAAGTGGGCTACCTGGGGCTGCTGACAAGGGAGCCCAAGTGGCAGCTGCCTCTGACCCTCTGATGCAGACCACGGGAAGGCTGATGATGGCTCTTTCAACTATCTGTCAAAATAATGCCATCAAACTCAAAGTTGCCACTTTCATTTCTCCATTTCAGCGAAAAAGAGCCTGTCAATTATTTATTTAACCCACCGTGCTAAAGCTGAATGCACTGTCAGCTGCCCTGAGTTGCTGGTACAATGTGATGGGCAGCTCCCTACTATTTCCTATGGGTATGTGAATGCTCTTTCGCTAACAAATCCTGCAAGACCAGAGTTAACAGAAATACACTTTCACTGGATGAATCACATCTCCTAGATCCGACAGATGATTTGTCCAAGTAACTTCTACACGAGGACAGTAAAGTCTCAGAGCAATTCAAAGTAATGTCAAGCAACATGAACTTGAACGCTGTAATCAAGCTTCCCTAGTGTAAATCCAGACTAGCTCTCATTAGAGACACTGCTCACTGAGTTTGTCACTCAGATGAGTTTGCTTGGAAGTAGGTAGCAATTGTCCTTACACAGGTCTCAGCCTAGCCAGAACAAGCCATAACATGGGATAAAATATTAACCTTCCTATATTTCCCTTCTGATTATTCATCTCCACAATTCCTTATCTCCTCTTTTAAAAATCTCCCTGCACAGGGACCAAGCTCACCTCCCATCACTTGTTTTAGTTGTTCCAAACACTGGTACCTGCAAGGGCACCATCACTTCCACCTGAACTTCCAGCTGGGGACAACTGATATTCAGACCAGTCACCCTAAGAGCAAAAAATGCCAATAGGATGTTACAGAAGTGTCTTCTAGCTGTAAATTAATCTCTTCCCCCGGAATAAGAAATCTGTCCAGTCAAGGTTGTATAGAGGAGACCCTAAATAAAGGAAGAGCTTTCAGGCACTTCTGAAATACAATCCCTCCATCAATTGCATAATGCCCTAATTTACTGAATCAAGAAGGCATGTTTTGTCACTATTTGCTTGGTTGCTTTGAATGTTTTTCACAACCAGCATTGAAATCATGAACATACATTCACTTTCCTGCCCTAAACTATTTTTTGAATACAGCATTGTGGTTTTATCAAAAGCTGAACCACAACAAAAGAGCACAATGCTGACCCTGCCTCTCAATGCATTGGTAATGATCTGCTGAGAACTTGTCCTCCCTTCCATTTCAGACCAAAATAGCTGCTGGGAATTCATTAGCCTCCTGAGGAAAAACACAAACACAACAAAACCACCCATTAGCAGCTCAGGCAAAACCAGACTCATCCGAGAGAAAATTAAGAGCAGATCTGATTTCTGAGTGCTGTTATAAGCAGTCTGAAGATGGACTCGTACTCCAAAGCATGTCTCTCTGTCACGGTGTAATAGACGCTGTTGCCTCTCCTTTCTCAAACTTGACCTGTTTATGTTCTTCGACCATCACAGTTATAACAAACCTATTACGACTCTTATTACAAACAGATTTTTCATTTTCTAAAACAGTTGTCAATAACACAAGCCATTGCTCATGCAAAAATATGGCTTGTGTTTGCATTCTTATTTCCAGAACAGATGCAACACATCAACGCTCATGGTTGGAAGGAGGAGGACAGACTACCAAAGTCCTCTTGCCTGGAACTAGGATCACTTTACAGTATTATAAAGGAAACTCCTAAAACACTTTATTGGCAGGGTCAGAGGAAGGGAAATGGACACAATGTGGTGGAATGCCTTTTCTTGTGTTGAATTAGGTTTTTTCCTCCAAACGTCATTCTCCAGATGCTGTGAGCTTTTGCCCAACCCAAAAGCTGGAAGTATCATTTCTTACCTCATTCTGTTCTCATACAAAACCTTCAAGAAGCCTCCAAGGATGCAAAATAGGATTTCCCATGTAGAGGAGATGAAAGCCTCACCTTCCTTTTTGGCAATTTCATGGCTCACCAATATAACTACAGCAAAAAAATATCTAACAGCCTCTCCCTGTTTATAGTATTAAATACATCTTTTCCATAAATCTCCTTCTCCGGAGATTCATCTGTGGCCCTGGAAGCACCAGGGGGCGTGAGATATGCCCTTCATTTGTCCTCAGCTCTTGCCACATTTGGAGGATGAAGGCTGAGCTCTGCAGATGAGGGTGAGCAGCTCAATGCAGAGCTTGATCACTGCCCAGTGGGGAACAGGAGAGCTGCCTGCAAAGCCATATATGATCAGAAGTTGAAGGTAGACCCCAAATCTTTTTTTGGGGGGTAATCCCACTTTTTTCTTCCTCTCCTCCCCCTCTGTCTGCTTAATTTGGATGGCTTCTTACCTGTTTTGTTCCTTACTGGAACCAAAAGCCCCTGGCAACACCCACAAGCAAAGACCAAACTCTGTGCTATGGAACACGATGTCTAAATAGAAAACAAGAACAGCTGCTGGCAAGAGCAGCAGAGGCTCACAAAGACAAAGACATTCTATAGATGAAAAATTGGTATCCCTGTTCTTGAGTCCTGGCAATCCAACGATGCCCCAGGCAGCACTGCCTCTCTGCATAACATTCAGCCAGCATGGCAGAGGTGAGGAAGAGCTATATCCTGTTGGGTTTCTTGTTTTGTTTTCCTGTGAAAAGCAATCCAATTCTGCACTGAAGCATCATGTCCAGATTCATATGGAAGCCATAAAGTGCAGATGAATATGTATGGAAGACTGCCCCTACCAAATAATTATCAGCAGCTTTTATAGTCTGCTCTGGCTTGTATACTTACCAGATACTAAACAGCATTGAGGAGACTTGAGTGGTACCCTGCCACGTGAGAGCCACTCTACAAGAGCCAAGTACTACACTAACAATGGGATTGCTTTTCCTGCCCATGCTATTACTCCATATTTCACAGTCCCCCACGTTTTCTGGGGGGGAAATTTCTGTGATTCCGTGACTTCAGAAATTTCCTTCTTTTTCTCATTCAGATATAAGATGAACAAATACTTTGAATGCTGGAAATGCCAAATGCCCATCAGCTCATCCAGGCTGGCAGAGGCTGTGGCACATCACACCGCAGGCTGCCCAGCTGGAGACAATCAGCCTTCCTCACAGGGATCAGCAATTAGATTTAACAGACCAAATATTTCAGTGACTTTAAATTACACTCTTCTTTGTTTCAAGACAGATCTGGAAAGGCAAAATCTAGAAGGCTTTCAATTTTCTGCCATCACTTACGAAGATGTGCAAGATGGATACAATCCACTGCACTGAAATTACAAATCATGAGCATCTGCAAAACCCTCATCCAGGAGCCTTTATGCCAGTTTATGATTACATCGTTTAAATGCTTGCAAAGCACTGCGGGCAGCTCTTGGGTTTGTCTCTGCTTTAGCTGAAGCCTGCTCCTGTGAAACTGCACGATCTGTCCACAAGGTGGAGCAGCTAAATAGCTCGAGATGCGAGCACTAAGCCTCGAGTTCTGGAAGAAAAGAAAATCATGTGTCAGGGAATGAGCATATAGAGAAATTACCTGCGCTCCTGGAGGATTATGATACGTGCATTTTCATGTGGCACAAGTAACATGATCTTCCAAAGAGTTTGTATTAGGCTTATGCTCTGAGTTTACTGATTAAAACAGTACTTAAGTATAGTACTCTATATGCAAACATATTCTGGAGACTGAAATATGCTTTCTATCACATAAAAATCTGCATCAGCAGAACCTGGGAACTCCTCCTTGATCTCACAACTCAGAGGACCATCCTCCTTGACAGCACCAGGTGAGATTCCATGCTGTGCAGATTGCATCCCTGTATGAACAGCTCATAGGCAAGGAGGAAAGGGGTGTGAGAGGATTGCTATGGGATAAAAGAGTGACTGCAGAGAACCATTAGGAGGGGACGAATTCAGAGGGCTTGTGCTGTAGCTGGCAGGAATTAAAATCTTTCCTTGTTCCATTTTATTTATCTGCACACTCTTTCCTCTCTTACTCAGTTTACTTTGGTTTACTTAAAAGAAGGCAAGGGGATTTTAACACACTATTCTTGACCTAATTCTACCCTCTGGTTCCTGGGCAAATGCTTTGATATATTCTAATAACAACAGATATATTCCTGGAGGGCACAAGGAAAGCAGTAACCTTTTCTATGTCAAACTCTACCACTCTGAGAACATTCCACAAGCCTTTATTAATTACACATGGGCACAACTAGATCTGACCTTTACAGCTTCAGCGCTTATCTCTATAATATTTCCTACAATATTCACAGATATAGAAAACACAGTTTTATACTAGTCACTTCCTGAAGCACAACTCCAAGCACTAAGCTGGGAAGCCATGGGTGAATTTTTTCTCCCTCATTTATAAGCATCAGTGTTGCTTTTCTAATACTTTGATCAATAGGTACCCACGTGCCAGTTAACAGATCCATCTTCTTTTCCCTGCTCCTAAGTAGGTTTTTGTTTCCATTTTTCCCTGAGACTCACAAGCTGTTCAAGGTTGCTGTCCTTACTTGCTTCATTAGGTCTTACACACTAGGTAGGGTTAGCACAGCACCTAGGAGAAAAGAACTTCCCACCCTGCGGTGAGAACCCACAGGCATTACCTGTAGGTAAGCCACCCTGAGAGGAACTTTGGCTTTCCACGTTCCTCTCACTAAGCTGACCAAGCAGGAGAACTAGAAGTCTTTCCCACGCAGGCAAAACACCCATTCACAGAACAATGAATTGATTTCACTTCCATACAGTACCTTTACTTTAAGACTGTGACAATGGAAAAGATGGGTTTTGCCAGCAGCATCACAACCTCATTTCCTCTTTTACCTCCACGTTACCTCTCTCACACTTCAGCTGTCCAAGCAGAGTGACACTACACACCTAGGCTTTGCCTCCACAGCATCCCATAGCTCCAGCCATTAGCAAATGGGCAATGGGGATTCCAGCCACAGAAACACACCTGTGTGCTCTTCCTCTCTCCAAGAGGATCCACAGACAAGCAACAGAGCAGAACCTGTGGGTCCTTCCCACTGCCTCTGGGCTAAGCCAGGCACGCAGCCTCTGCACACAAAGCCATGACTCTGTGCTTAAACTCCATTCAGCTGCCACAGCAGGCAGGAAGAAATGGATGCAGAGAGGGAAAAAGGCTGCTGACAAGGCTGTGGTGACTGAATGTACAGCCAACCTTCAGAGAGCCTCCAAGTGCCACCCTGAAGGCCCCACCTGCAGCTATCATTCCAGAGGTTACACAGAGCAGCTTGACATTCTGCAGCAAAGGGCAATCTCTACTGGGAGCAAAGAACGCTCAGCCACTCTGCCAAGGAGATAAGACACAGCATATTCACCCTTCCGACTGCCTGATAACCACAGGTTTGTCTCAAGCTTGAACCTATGATGTCACTCTGCTCTCTAGCCCCGTCCTCTTTTAGAATAGGCTTTCACCTATGCACTGAAATCGCCATAGATCAACATTAAGGGCATGAAAAAGGCACGTTGTAACACTTCCCATCCCTCTCCATGCTCTTGCTGTGCTGACACATACACACATTAATTGAAAGGAACCCACCAGACTGGGTGGATTTTCCTCCCAAGCTGATGCAGTAACTTATCTCAAGTTTTATAGTCTTTGTGGCACCACCCTACTAGAAGCAGCCCTAGAATGCATGAAATTTGATTCAGATATACCACCATAAGACAGAAAAAAACGCACAGTATTGAGCCTAGAATTAATGTGTCTATTCACATACAGCCACAAGCAAAACAAAAGCTGAAGGTGTTTGTTCACTTTAAAGCTGACAACGTTGGGTCTGTTGTTGTATGTGGAGGCAGCGTGCAGCAAGTCACAGCAGCTCAGAGGACACAGCAACGCGCGACACTGTGATAACTCAGTTGTAAGCAAATCACAGCTCTATCTGCACACACAGTCCCGCATTAACCCAACTCCCCCTGATGCTCCTGCACTCATCGTTTAAGATGTACCCCTCTGCTTTTACACTTACAAAGGATTTCACATCAATTTATTAACGTATATTAATCTCCTTTGCTGCATCTTTCTATTGTCCCTTTGTGGCTCCTTAGGAGGGTGCAATCTTCACGCTATTACTCTTAACAAGATTTTATTTAAGACCTCAGCACAGCAAGGCCCCCCTCTCCATCTTCTGTTTGCTCATTAGCTTTAACACGCAGCAACGTCACTAACAGCAGATGTGAGAGCAGGCGCAAACCCCTGCTTCAATTTCCTTTGTAACGCAAATTTATTGATAGCAGAACGTCATTATTTCGATAAAACGCACAGAAACTAAGAAAAAAAACCTGGTAAGTCTGAAAAAAAAAACAACAAAACACCAGGTGCTTGAGTTACAAAGGTTACAGAATCATCATAACTGCTTGAGCCAGAAGGGACCCTTACCGGCCGCCCAGCCCAACTCTCCCGTTAAGAACTTGGTTTAAAAGCTCGAGTTAAAACACTCGTAACTTTATAGCTAAGCCCGCACGGACACAGCAGCTACTCACCGCGGCAAACGCGTGTTGCCCTCAGCAGGCGCTGAGTGAGCTCGGCCCTGCCCCGCCCGACACGGCCGCCATCCGCAGCCGGGCCGGCAACGGCAACACGTGCCGAACTTGTTGTCGGATGGAGCCGGCGTATCAGAACAACAGAACAGGTGCCAGCTCTTCGACGAGAGGAGCCAGACCACGCTCGTTCTTACGCGGAGCTGCACCACCCCGGACACGTCGGGTCGCTCGCTGCCATAGAAGCGATGCCCGGCCGTGCCGCCCCCCGCAATGCTCCCGTACCGCCTAGAGGCGCTTTGCTCGCCTGGTGGCTTTCAGCAACACTCGGTTTGGGCAGCGCTTTAACCGCGAAATTAACACCACGTTTAATTAGAGAAGCCCTACGCTCAGCAGCCAAACCACGGCTCTTCCGTTCTCCCTCCAGAGCCCCTGGAGCACCAGGCACCGCACAGAGCCGAGCCCAGAGCCGAGCCCATCCCCGCACAGCCCCATCCCGCCGCTCTCCTCCCGGCTCAACTTTTACCGCCGTGCCCTCCCCGCCCCTCCCGGCCCCGCCCCGCTCTGCTCGGCACACAATGGGCCGCTACTCACCGAACAAGGTCAGAGCCATGGCACAAATGGGGGCTGGCCGGCCGCAGCGGGGCTGGCATTGGCGCGGCGGCGCTTCGCGGTAGCGGCTGGGCGCGACCGCAACGCCCGCGGAGCCGCCGGCTGCGGCCGAGCAGAGGGGGCTGAGGGCCGCGAGGGGCCGCCTGGGCCGGGCGCGGCCCCGCTCCCGCTGCCGCTCCTCCCGCCCGCGCTGTCAGTGCGGCCCGCCGCCTCGGGGAGCCATCTTGCGCCGACACACGACCCGCCTCCCGCCCTCCTGCCGCAGCCGGCGGGGCCGTAACCATGGCAACGCGGCCGCCCCGCCGCCGAGGCACAAAGGAGCCGGGGCCGGGCGGCAGGTGCGGGGCCTCGGGCAGCCGCCGCCTCCAGGGCCGGGAGAGCGGCCCTTGTCCTCGGCCCTTGTCCTCAGCCCGGCCCCTCAGGACCGCCAGCTCCTGGGACAAAGCGCTGCTCGATGTAGCACAGAGCACCCTGTGCCACGGGATACGTTCAACGAGGAAAAACACTTTGAAAGGTAGTTTGAGGACTATCGATATTTCAAAAGACGTTTTTATGGCCATGCCGTGAAGAATAATATCAACTTCCCCTCAGGTTTCCTTGAATTGCATACAGCTTTTTCTCTGCCACTACTCCAGCATCTTTCTCTAATGACTACTTGTGCATACTAGAAACGTTTCCTTGTCCAGAGACACTTTGATACGTCAAGAAGAAATCGGAGGCACAAATCAGGAGGAAAAAGCACCCAAACAGCCCAGAGTTCTCTAAAGAGAAGGTCTCTTCTCCCACACCTTGCTTTTTGCACAGGCCTAAAATCATCATGGCTATTTCCACACAACAGTATCTTACAATTGCATGATACCTTATGGAGCCGGCACACCTCAGAGCACTGGCAGTAATGCCTGGGAATTTCCTCAGCGAGCACTACTGAGACACCTTGCCATTGCTTCACAGGGAAGCGGGGATGATCTCCTACATAGGAGAAATTTCTCCTATAGTTACACTTGCCTCCTGGTAGGAACAGTCAGGGTGTAGTATGGAGGCTGTACTCCCTGGAAGAGCCATACAGACACAGGATGCCATTCTCCGCTCCACTCCTTGACCTTCATCTGCTTTCTCACCTCCTCCCCTGAGCCTCACAGCTCTTTACATTCCAGAGGCAATTACCACTGCTTCATTCTCTGCATTAAATCCCCTTTACTGGGATTTAAGGCTGGCTGCCAGTGTCTACTTCTCCACTGTGGCCCCTGCCCATGCCGCCCCTTGCTTTTGATATGGACCTTGATACATAGGATTGTCTGAGGGCCCGGTACAAAACGGTGCCTAAATAGCAGACATTTATACTTCAAACCTAAACTAATTCACTCATCATATATTGATAAATGATGTAAAATTAATTACTGACATTTATATATACCCAACTGTAAAGAAAGGTTTCCAGCTTGTAAATTCAACATTATGTGAAGGAAAATAAATTAAAGCCATCCCGTATTAGTGGGGAATAGTAAAAGCAAAGGCATGGTGAAATGTTACCTGATGAATAGGGGCAGCATCTCACTGCAGCTGCCCCTTGGCAGCAAGAGGGCAGCTCAGCAGAAGCCTAATGTGTAACTGCTGCTGGCCACGTTACCCAGCATCTCCATTGCTTCTCTCCTTTGCAGAGCAGCATTTACACCCTGGAAAAGGCAAGGCAGGTTTCTACCAGTTGCTCAGTGAGATACCTCAGTGGTTCTACCTAAACTATAAGTCATCAGTGAGAAGTTGGAAGACTGACTGCTGAGCTTTCTTATGCTTTCTAGTTAAAATTAACATTGAGTAAGCGCAGCTACTTCAACGTAACAGCAAGTCTACCACAAACACAGAGGTGTTACTGCAAAATGTACTGTGGTACATAGTAAATACTACCTATGGATCTTGAAGAAATTATCTTAAGCTTTGATGTAATCTCCATTAAAAATGTGCACCCAAATTACATTTCACAGCTTTTCCCATGCAACAGATGACAACAGCAGCAAGTTACAGTGCTCACCTTTGCCCCCTCTTCAACGCCAGCAACACAAGCAGCATTCAAGACGCAGGGCTGGCTGTAATGGAACAATTCCTTTTGCTCTGCACTGGGTGGCCACTTTCAGCTTCTCAGATAAGCGATTCTTCTCTGTCTTCCAGTTCAGAGGTCACCTGCATACCAAGAACCACCTCATCCCCATCTTTTTCAAGCTTTCACCTTTAGTCCTTTTGACTTTAAAAGCAGCACAGCGATGACTGTCATGCATAGGAATTAATGATGTTAATTCTAAAATGGTCTCTTTAGCTTTTGGCCCCTTTATTCAATTAACATCATGGAAATTCCTCTAATGCTTCCAAACATGAATTTGAAAGTACTCCCAATATGGCTCAGCAGAGGAAATCCTTTTAATTCTGTTTTTCTAAGAGCAGGAGCTGCAAAAGAATTTGGAAAATGAATGAAAGGAAAAGCTATGCAAATTTTTAAGATAACAATCATCACATAAGTTGCTAGATTCGATGAAAATTGACCAAAACTTGCTACCCATTAGGTTGTAATCTACATTTGGGTATGAGCTTGGAGCCCAGGAGGATGTACAGTGTGGGCCACGGAGCTTCCTCTCACAACAGCTTCCACAAGATACTGAGAGCAAAGAGGCATAACGATGGGCAAGCAACCAAACTACTTCGAGCTGCAAAAGAATATTATTATTTGCAGCTGGTCAGAATATGCTTTAGCAATGGACTGATGGAACCTGATGTGATCCTTGAGGTCCTCTCCAACCCAAGCCATCCTATGATTCTCTGCAAGCTTTCTTACTGCTCATATGTAAGCTCACTAGTGAGTCTTATCAGCAGATATATATAATGCAAGACCAGCTATTCATTATGTTAATAAAATCCTAGAAAATTCCAGAATTGCTTGTGCTTGCTCAGATGTACGTAGAATGGTATGTTCTCTTATTTTTTAAGTCCTGCATATGAAACACATAATATGTTTTTGATTGCTTGTTTTATTAAGTGAAACGAACAAGCTAATTAAAGAAACTCCAGGAAGTGTCTGCTTTCTGTCTCCTAGGGACAAGCCTCAGGCATCAAAGGAGATAATACCGATGGCTGTAAAACACCCAAGTGTGTTTATATTACCTCTAAAACGCAGCTTACAGCTTCTATTTAACTTTCATATTTCCTTTTTATATCACATTTAGAAAGATTCAGGCATTAGTTGAAAGAGTGCTTGTATGCATTTGGAAAAAAAAGGTAATTACGATTTAAAAAACAGAAGGTAAGCCATTTGCAAGGTAGTCTTGGGAATA
Source organism: Coturnix japonica (assembly GCF_054131305.1). Taxonomy (NCBI): domain Eukaryota; kingdom Metazoa; phylum Chordata; class Aves; order Galliformes; family Phasianidae; genus Coturnix; species Coturnix japonica. Next base: position 18,648,630 of record NC_140669.1, read on the forward strand.
AACCATTACAATTTTATCCATAAACACCACAGCCCAAGAAAAAGCTGGATTCAAACATCTGCAAGATATTTCTAGTCCTGACTTTGAAAAGGTCTTCAACCCTCAGCAGATGAGCTCCGATGTGAAGCCATAAATTATGCCACAGAACTGACAGCAGTTCTTCATGCAACAGACTGTAGCTCCCAGATCCACTTCTAGATCTACTGCATGGTTTCAAGGAATTGCCACAGGTTTTAAGCATTCTCATTAGCAACTGAGAACTGCAGTTGCGAAGTGCAGCATAGAACATCCGCTAGAGAGAAGTATTTTGTACTAAATCTTCAACTGAAAGGTTTTATTCCCAGAAAATGCTGGAAAGCTCTGTTTAACTGCTTTCGGGCAACATTTGTACTTCCCTCTTAGTGCAATTACTTGATTTTCTAATACCAGAGCCCTCAAAATTATTTCTTAGATAATCCAGTGCTGCTGAAGCCATTTGGTAACAAAATACTTTTAATTAGGGAATCAGGCCATACTCACACATTCTACCAAGAAGAATGCATCAAAAGAATCTGCATATCTTGAACTGCATTGAAAGCAAGATGGCCAGCAGGCTGAAAGAGGTGATCCTGCCCCTCTGCTCTGTGCTGGTGAGGCCTCACCTGGAGCACTGCATCCAGATGTAAAGTCCTCAGCACTGGAGAGATGTGGACCTGTTGGAGCATGTCTGGAGAGAGCCTCAAAAATGATCCCAGGAGTGGAACACCTCTCCTTTAAGGACAGGCTGAGAGCTGTTCAGCCTGGAGAAGGGAAAGCTCTGGGGAGATCTGATAATGGTCTTCCAGTATCTAAGTGGGGGGTATAATAAGGAAGGAGACAGACACTTCACCAGCTGAGTTGCTCAAATGGTTTCAAACTTAAAGAGGGGATATTTAGATTGCACATAAGGGAAAAGTTGTATTGTTTTCACAGCAATGGTGGTGAGAAACTGGAACAGGTTGCCCAAGGAGTTGGGGGAGGCCCCGTCCCTGGAGACATTTAAGGTCAGACTGGATGGGGCTCTGAGCAACCTGACCGATACATGTCCCTGTTCACAGCAGGGGAGTCGGACTGGATGGCCTTCAAAGGTTTCTTCCAACTCAAACAACTGAAAGACTTTCAAAGGAGAACATAAAATCTTTCAAACTGAGCAAAAAAAGCAAACACACCATCGGCAGCTTTCAGCTTTGCTGCACACAGCACAGGCAGCTCTGCAAGAAGTCAGGTTAACAGCAGCAGAGCACAACAAACACAGAGCAACACTGGAAATAACTTTCAAGTCCTGCATTAGCTCTTCTGGCTCACAGGGAGATGGCATTAACTAAAACAACTTCTAAGAGCTGGGACCGAGTGAAGTCCTTCTCATAATGATCTTAAAGAGTTACTGAAGGAATCAATAGCTTCTCCCGTTAAACAAACAAGCTGCTTAAAATGAGTATTATTCCTAAAGAGGAGACAAACTGCTCTTGGAAGTAATAGAGGGACTTAATTAGGATTTGAGATTTTTGCTATTTGTTAATTGATCTCCCAGTCCCAAAATAGTTATAGGGAACTGCAGGTTTGCAGCAGGAAGATTCCTAATGGAGGGACAGAATCATCTGACCCCTCTGAAGCCCTTTTATCTGTGCCAAAAAGCATAACTTATTATGTGGACTCCACAGAGAGAAACTTCCATAACTGATGTCACCGTTTTGATGGGGAAAGGGGAGAAATGAATGTCATTTCCTTTTTCTTTAGTAATAAAATACGCACATCCCTTGATTGCGAACATTTTGCTTATTGTCAGCTAAGGCATGTGGAAATTACCTCACAAAGCAGAAGTAAATTAGCAGATATCCAGGCCCCAAATTGGCAGTGCCAGAAACAATTACTAAGACTTGGTGCGTTATTGATTCTCTTGATAGGACTATAAAATGTATTGGTTATTTAGACAACTCTGGCAGCATGAGACAAGCAAGGTGGTTGTAAGACACAGGGAAAGCTGGCTACCATTGTGATGGTTTGTGTGTGACCATAATTGCAAAAGAATGAGTGGGTTTCTGCTCCGAGGTGCCAAAGCAATGCACTGTGCTACATGTAAACCTCATAACTAGCACCCATCCTATCCCCTGGTCCCCCCTTTTCACTCACAGAAGATGCAGATGCATTGTAATTCTGGTCTGGGAGGACAAAATGCCCTTTTAATGCAGAAAACCCTGTCTCTTCCCCCACCCCACTGTTTCCAATGACTTTTTCCACCACCCACACAGAGTCCTGGGCCACCAGGCCCCACTCCTCTGCTGCCCAAGGAGACCTGAGCTCCCACTGGCACTCCTAGCACTCCCACTACATACCTGGGTGATGTCTGTGGTAACAGGAAAACAGAGGAACAGTAGATGGAGGAATTCAAACTGTGCGTGGGAAAAAAACAGATGCATAAACAAAAGCAAAAAAAGCCTAACATGTAGAACACCACCAGATGAAACACTGTGGCTGTCTGTAACATGGGAGTGTCCCCATGGGACACGTATTTGCTCCAAACCATTTAGCAGTTACCACTAGATGGCATTTTGCTCCTGACAAACTAGGAACTCCCATATTTTCAATTACTTGTCACAGACAGCAGGAAATAGCAGAAAATGAAATTACTTACCTCATTCAGTTAATAATTTATTATCTACTCTCTCGTATAAGGAAGACATCACTAATACAAGATAATTTCACTTGCATATTTATAAATCCCCTTTAACTGTAGACCACAGCTCCTCTCCAGCCCCCTCTGCTCGGTGGGTGAGGAGCAGAGCTGCAGCCAGCACTTACCAAAAATCTTTGCCACATTATTAAATGAAGCACAAATGGAAGCCAGCCCTCAGACTTGGAGCAGGCACGGATATCTGCCTGAAATGCTTTGCTCCAGTAACTGCGCACTGCATTTCCTGTGTTATTTTTGGATAAAGCCTTAATACAAACTGTGGTACCAAAATAATTCCCACTTAGGACTAGAGCTGTTACAAGCCCCAGTTACAGACATGATGCTCTGAGGTCATTCTAATCCCAGTGAGGAGAAGCAAGCTCTGATGGATAAGAGGACATTTCCATTCTCCATCTTTGCATGGTAGAACACACCTTGCACAGAGGTGCAGTGCAGATGTACTTCCCATACCATGGAGTGGAGCAGGGGTGGTTTGTTCAGTGTCCACAAGCTGTTCAGTACTGGATGAATACAAAACCACCTTTCCTTTAATGTACAGCAAAACACAGATTTCTGAGCACCTGAAGACCTAAACTGAGAAAATATTCAGGCAAAGGCGTCCCTGCTTACACTGAGCCACTACAAGGCTCTGGGTATGTCAGTGACTTCTGAGGAAAGAAGTGCAATTTTGAGTTACAAGAAAGAAGAAACATGATCTGTGTGTCCTGAGCCACTGAAGTCCCTCACATCCAATTTCCCTTTTCCTAAATTACTGTTTACCAGCAAGACAGAAGCACAGGTGGTGATTAGCAACTGGTTAAATCATGCTCTCATCTCTTGTTTGGGGAACGTTGATTACAGAAGTTCCTAAAACTGTGCTGCAAAATTTTAAGTGCCTTTGTACCGGTTTAGTAAAGGCATAAAAAGAAAACTATCTACAAGTTTGTACTTACACCAGTATAACTAAGCCAAAGCAGTGACATTTAGGCATTTGAGATCCCCAGTATGTTATGATCCTTGTGGCTGGCCTGTTCTATCAGCCAGCTCCGTTAACTGCGTGTGTGCAAACTTACCTGACAGGTGAAGGCAACAGCAAGAACAAAAAAATCCCACAAACCCACACATGAAGTTACAAGAGCAGGCAGACTCTGCACATCCTCACTGCAACAACACAGCACTGCCAGGCGTCCAGAGCAAGGAAAAGGCCAGAGCTCATCACAAACTGGTACTTGTGCATTACAGAGAATGTAGAAGAGAAGCATCCCAAGGAAACCAATGCTGTGACATACGATATGCAGGAACAGCAACCACAACTATGCTGACAAGTCAAACTGTGCTCCAATCGCGTGGTAACTGGCAGCAGAGCTGTAACAGATCCTTGGATAACAACTTCTACACAGCATGCAGGAGACCGCTGTATGATTTACAGAAGTAAAAGGCGTGAAGACCTATTAGAACAAGGGCTCCAAGTTTGGGTCAACTGTATGAGACAGCATAATGAAACCTTTCACGTATTCACACATACATGAAAGTCACAAAATGTGACCTTACTACCTTGACATCAAGTGTTAAAGAAGTTCCTATCGCACAGTGAAACATACAGCTTCGGTTCCTCATTTACAAGGATTATCTGTTTTTGTTTTGTTCAGCAAATTGTTTGCTTTTAAAATAACTGGTGAAAGGGATGCAGGAAACAGGAAATCTAAAATACTGGCTTAGTTATGAACTCGTAGCCATGCTGACTGTAGTTTGCTGGCATTTTATAGCCACCTAGAATGGCTGCACTATAACGTATCACGTAACCTTTAGGAGCATCTTGCTCAATGCAGTCAAGAGCAACGTGACCTTCTCACTATTTAGCCGAAGCGGGATCAAAACACTTAGTAACAACACTGTAAACATTCTGAAGTAACAAATAATCACAGAATGTATCTTAGGATCAGAGGAAAAGGTTGGTATAAATAAGAAGTGAAACATGCTACTTTTTTATACTTTTTGGGTAGCAAAAAGAAAACATAAGCTAACCTCTGCCTTATGAGTAGCTCAGAAGACACACATCACAGTATTCAGGCCACCTGGGGACAGACCGCAGTAGACAGATGTGTAACAGCTCACACTCACATTTGATTTATAATGCTCACCATAGGCAGGAGTTACATGAGGAAAACTTGCTTCCCTGCAATTCTGCTCCTCTGGAGCCATCTATGTGACAGCTCTCCTCCCTGAAGCTCACCTGCTCCGTGGAATGCTGGCTGACCTCCCTAAGCTGCACAGTGCTATCCTTTAAGCTCATTAATCATTAACTGGGAGCACCACCAGGTCCTGCTGGCCAAAGCCAACAAGTACTACCAGCTCCCTACTCTGTGCTAGGGATATTTAATATCATCACTTCACCACACTTTGCTGGTTAAACGTTCACTCCCAGATTAAATCTGCTACCTGTAGTTCATTTGAATATATCTACCCGATTCAGTGTTATATGAGGCCAGTGAAATAAATTCCACCACCTATGCGACTGTTGACACTGTGGATAAAAATAAATGTAAGGAAAATATTACTGTAAGCTATCTCACACTTCATGCTCTGCAATGTAAATGAGCACAGTCCAAATTATCTCTACTGAGGGAGGCAACAGGCAGCACATAAATGCAAACAACCTTCATTAGACACATTGTCATGAGTATATTAATCATGTCAAGAAGCATTGCTGGAGTTTCCTTCAGCACAATTTAACATACCTTACTTTATTAGGATGCACTTAATTTCACCATGTTTTCTCCTCATTATCATTTATGATGACCAATTAAAATGTTTGTATCTGCCTCTAGGCAAATTACTTCTGTAATTTCAGTAGCTGAAATCACCACTCATCCAACACTTGTCATCTACTTCCATCAGTCTAGTATCTCCGTATCTTTATTTGCCCAGCCTATATTAGCATTTTAAAAAGAAAAAGCTTACTTGGATTGGATACTTACATGTAAAATAAGAATAGACGGGTTTTTTCCTTCCCTTTTTTTTACAGTGGAGAAAGGAAAGCGTGGCTATTACTTTCCTCTCAGCTGCCCTCTGTCACACAGTCTGCATGACTCTTCCTTGAAACGATGACCATAATTCATAGTTAAGGAAAATAATCATAGAATCACAGAATGTTTTGGGTTGGCAGGAACCCGAAACATCATCTAGTTCCAACCTCCAGCAGAGTTGCTGACTTCTAGATCAAGAAAATGCCCTGTGTACGCTTCTTCCAATGGGCTCAAAGTTGCATGTAGTTTAAATGTCATTTCCTTTGTCCAAAAGATGTGATAATTTCGAGTACATGGCGGTTCTTTTTCCCTCCACACCACTGTCCACCCAAGAGCTTTTCAAACTATAACTGGATGTGGCACCCCATCTACCATGACTCCAATATACATACATAAGACCAAACTATTTCTCACATTGTAGCAAACAAACAAGGGTGCAATTTCTACTCAACCTCCCACAACAAAACATTTCATACATTACTTCTTAGCTTCACGTATATGAAGATGAGATTAAGGTAATTGAAACGTTAGCTGGAAATTCAGATTTCACACAACACCCTCGCAGTGGCACTTGCTGTAGCCAGAGATGGCTGAGCAATGCCTGTGATCACCAAGTCGCTCGTGGACTCCTTCTGTGGATCACTCAGTCTCCAAAAGATATGTGGCCGACTCCTCAAAGGGTGCTGCGTGTCAACTTCAAGGCAATGGAATTTGATTTATTTTCATAACGTTGCTTTGACATCACAGTAACAACTTCCAAATAAATGCCAATAAGTGTAGTGATAAAGAAATAAGTTCGAAGACACTGCTGCCTTTTAGAACAATTATAATTTCATTAAAATAGGAACATAACTTAAAGATAGATTTTATTCTCTTTGATGATTTACTCATGCAAACTGCACATAAAAGAAAACAGTACAGTTTGTGAACATGTCAAATGTAAAGACCCAAAATGCTAAGTACAGAATTAGTGTGACATACGTCTCCAAACAGAATCCATGGTAGTACGGCTAATAACTTGCTGTCTATTCGCTGAACACAGATTTTAATGGTTCTTCTTCCAGACCCACTGTTAAACTCATTAACTGTTTGCATGTCTCCTATACACTTATGAAGACTTATTTTACAAGCGTGATAGTTGTTATAAAAAAACATCACTTATATAAATATGATTTAAAAAGCCTTTGTGTTTAGGAGAGCAAATTATAGCGTGATCAAGAAGGCCTCGCCTCGGCCACCAAAACTACAATGAAAAGTGACTGTAAAGCTTTCCTGCAGAATTCACATTTTGTGCCTTTGCAATTCATTTCCTTCTCACAAGACGCCCACTGTAAGTTACCATCCCGGAAATGATCAATAACTTATTGTTTATTCCTGAAATTGGGAACGTAAGACTTCTAAACACATGAGGGTATCAACTCAACTTCCTTAGTTTACAATACAAAATATTTAGAGTCCTTGTTATCTGCATGCTTAAAGCCCTGCGATGATACATATATGACCTAGATATCTCTTTGTCCAGTTTCATTATAGTACGGTTGTATATATATTGTAGAAACCATGATTTTCCTGTGGATCAATTACATTTTCTTTTAGATTTTAAACTGAATCAAATAGAAATCTGATGGCACCGACACTTAAAAACACGCAGTATATTGTGGAGAAGGAAGAGCAAATGAACTACACAACCCATTATAAATGCATTAAATCTTTGTTATATACATAATGGAATCCTGCTTTACTGCCAGTTGCTACTATGCATCTGTTTTTGCTATTATACAAAGTTTTCCCACCTGAAAGCACACATCTATATTTTTTTAAACAACTTAATCTATTGTAAAATATTGTACTGTATTTTGAACATGAATACAGAATCAAAATAGATAATGGCACATTTAAAAAACTCAATATCCTACAGATGATTGGATAATGAGAAAAAGTGTACCTACAATCATTTCATCAGAAACAAACTACATCATGGAATGTTAGTTATCCAAGTTTGCACAGTAAATAACATTTTAAAACTGCAATCGCCTATCAGCCAGCATCACATTGAAGGCATCTTTAAACATTCAAGCAAAAGACTGCTGGCATTAACTACTGAACCATTCTCACGCACACACCACACACACCACATTATAATTACATTGTTTCCAAGATACGGTAGATACTGATTTTTTTTTTTCTTTTTTCCACAAGAAAGGTATCAAAATTTTTGCTACTAAAAGATGACAGTGCTTACACAAGAATTAAGTACAAGTTAGCTTGCAAGTACAAGACAATGACAAAAAAAAGTCTTGAGTTGTCTGAAGGATTTTAGGCTTTTCTGGCATCCAAAACCATGAGTAAACTCAGTCTGCGACTCGAAAATCCACAGAATATCATCCTATTTTGGAATACTAAGTATTCCATACTTGATAACCTCGTACTTCACAATATGCTTACTGGTTTCAGCCGAACAACAAAGGGTAGTTACAGATACCTATGCTTACTGGAGAAATAAAGCTCTCCTCCCCTCATATTGAAAGTGTTGGAGGGGGAAAAAAAACAACAAAAAACAACAAAAAAATCTGTTTAGTAATGATCCTCATTTAGGACAGGTATGTGCATAATAGTACTGTATCTCATATACTGTACTGGCCCTATTAAACAAATTAAAAACCCAACGGTTAAAAAGCCAACCAAAATGCTATACATAAAATAACCCAAACATTTTTCTCCCAATCTTCTTCCTCTCATAATGTGCAAAACAACAAAAAGGCAAAAAGACTAAAAGCAAATTTACTGTTACCGTCTTTCTCTTGCCTAGTGCTTTATGACCTTGCTCACGTTACAAAGTCAATAGGGACTATGCAGAACTTTGGTATAAAATGTCACACAATATTACTATCACAGTCTGGGGGATGAACTTTAGTAACTCACCCCAATGTTTGTTGAAATAATACCAAATTAAAAATGAAATAAACCACATTGTACTGTACATACACTTTACACATTAAGCACAAAAATAACTAGTAAACCTAACACTTAAGAGGAAAAAAAAGGCTTTTACAATGAGACTTCTAACTGGTGTTCTGTCTCATCTTCACCTGCCAATCTTAAAGCCAAATTTAGGTTTGAATTTTAAAACTGAGTAATTTTAAGCTACAATTTCTCCTAGCCGGAGACTGGTCTGTTGTTGGTTTCCCTTTAAAGTCACAAACGAATACCTAAGAAAAGGATGCAACCAAGTTCCTAATCAACTCCCTGAGGGCTGCGCCTGGGAGGGTGGCACCACACCGACCTGGGGAAGCCCGGGCTCCGAGCTCTGGTCCGCCAGCTGCGTGAGCACCGAGGTGGCAACCGCCTCTGCCTTGGAAGTGGAGCTTACACCGTTGGAAGTGCTGACGGAGCTGTGCTGAATAGCTTCTGCGTGTGGGCTGCTTGGTACTGAGATGTCTTCTGAACTGTCATCTTTATCTGCAGCTTCAGAAGAGAAACTGGGTTAGCCTTCTTTCTCCTCATAACACAAAACCACTTACCACGTGACAACAGTCCCCTCCTAAACAATTAGAATTCATGGTATCACTTAGCACAGCAAATTGCAAAACAATCTCATTTTCATTACTTTTGTTTTGAGAAAATACTACTTCATAAGCAAAGATGTGGACTGCATTATGGAATACTCAGCAAACAAGAACATTTTCACACCTTCAAAACTACGATTAATGCCATCTGATTTCCCACCTAATAAATTAACTGCTGGGTACGGCGCTCATGTTGTGCCAATAAGCAGTACCAATGGACTGAATGTGCTACCAGGTCTGCTGCTGCTGTATGAATTGGCCTAACATGAATTGGTCTCAGCAGTGCACAATACTCAGTACTGCAGGAGCGCTGTAATCTGGTGTCTACAGTTTCTTCCACAGAGATATTGTTAAACCACTCAATACATTCTTAAGCAATTGAACCTATATGACTGGATGTAGACAACATGTTTATTTAAAACTAGTTTGTCAACACTGTTTTCATGAACATGTACGTTAGCTGAAACTATTCTTTCCACTCATATATTACACTGCCGGTACATCAGTTAGCCAATGTATTCCTAGCAGTATACACATGAAGATGATGTGACAACGTTCTGTCAGAGGGCTGTCATTACAACCATCCTTTGTGCTGAATGTTGACTTTCACAAAAATTAAAAAACAAAACTAAAGCAAGAGAAATTAAAAAAAAAATAAATCCAAAAGAATCCAAGTGAGCCACGCTGCCCATTCCTGTCCTATTATCAGTCTTCTTCTCAAGTGTAGCCTTTTTCCACAGATTAGTGTTGTAGTACACGTTCATTTTGTTTTCTTTAGTAAATTAGGAATCTGATAATCCTTTTTCAGAGGGCAGAAAACACAGCATTACTAAAAGGCCCGTCATTAGTATTTCAACAAAGAAATCTTTAGCATATAATTAGCTTGCCAGTTTAAGACTTATATCCCTGAATTTGCATAAAAAATACTTCAACGTGGATGCTTAAAACATCAAAATTCAAGAAACCTACAGTTGCTGCTCTTTTTTGTTTTGGGGGAAGGGATTGATAGGTTTTTATTCTTACTTTTTTCCAGAAAATCTCGCATGCATAATGTTATCCTCTAGTAGCTTCTGTATGAAATTATGTTGTGCTGTCAGATGGGAGCCATAATGGCCTCATCCCTGCAGCAATCATTGTTAATATAAACCCCAAACATATTTCCATACTGTTCCAATTTGCTCCAAGATGCTATTTTCTGTCTTGTCAAAATGACTGGAGATCAAAGGACCAAGATTTATAAGCTCAAAACTGACAAAATCAGTATTCTAAATATATGTGGCAAGAGAGAGTTGCTAAATCTCCTGAATCTTTTAAATTAAAAAATATTGCCCATTCTGATGAAACTGCTTACAATGACTACAAGTAAAGATGGTGGCTATTAAGTTTTATCGCAAGCACCTGAGGATCTGTTTGCACGCAATACAAAACGCTCCTTTATTCTCCTGAATTACTGACACTGGCAAATTAAAATGAAGTGGCTACATATGGCAGAAACAATCTTCACATTTACAAATATCCTGAAATATCACTAAATCATAAAAACGAAAGCTGTGGGTTATATATTATGAATGTTGCCTAATGCATTCCCAGCTCAGTTATTTGTAACAAATTTGTGTACAATGGGCAAAATTGGCCATTTATTCTACAGCAGCAGCAGCTGGTTCTGGCACTGCGTATCATATCCAAAAATGAAGTTACAAGTCAGGAAAGCATAATTAACCTTTAAAATGCTGGAAGGATAAATACCAAATGAGCAACTTTCACTAAAAATATGTATTAGAAAATGAATGCTAATGGAAGCACTTAGTATTCCTTTTGAATTCCCTTTTAAAAATACCTTGTTAAAAGAGGTTGTTTAATGTGGAAATCAAAACAACCTAGAAGACATTGTACAGTAGGAGGCACAAACCTGCATCTGATTACTGTAACGGCTTGACTGATCCTGGATGTTATGGTAAATGAGGACAGTTGTCGTATTACCTTTCCTGAAGTCTCATTACGATAAAGAAAAAACCCACAAGGACCTTTCTCTGTACTAGGCTAAGATAAGGCATACAAAAATGGTTTATCATGTGCTCTTAATACCTTAATTATATTTTCCAAAGCAAGTGTAGTAGCCTACAGTCCATATATGCTAATTACCATATACATTTATTAAACCATCATAAAACTCTCAATGATATACAACAATTCAACTGAGAGGACATAAGAATATATTCCTAAATATTCCATATTCACTCCTGCCTTATGATAACCTTTGAAATTAAAAAATCTTCAGTGTAATATTAGAACTGCACTTCTTATTTTTAATGTTGATTCAATTCACTTTAGCAGTATTTCACTGACACAGACTAAGGCTATAGGTAATGGAACATTACTCACTATGATAGCCAGATTTCTTCTGCATGGCGGTTACAGGGCAATCTTTATGAGCCAGAAGAAGCTGTTTCAGCTGTGCCACTTCATTTCTCAGCAGGGTGACTTCATTCTAAAGGAGAAGAAAGTTATGTACTTTACCAGGGCTCAAACTACACATGTTTTGAAAGTAAGTATTAAGTTTTACAGGATTTTCAGTTGTTCGTTTAAGGGTAAATAAAACACAAGAATTTTCCATTTGGTGTATGCATAGCAAAAATGTACACATTTCTTTCAACTTAAAATACTTAAATCTTATCTGAAACTTCATTCACTTTACCTTTTTCTTAAATTAGGAAACACTTCTATGGAAAATACAACACGGTATTTCAGTTTACAGATGCAGAGTTTACATATATTCTCATTCACATGATCCTACAGAGTTTTATGAATTCTAATCAGAGTAAATTCACATTTAGCTACTCGTATTCAACAGATGCCACAGCCAATAAGATGTATAATTTTTACGTAAGCCTACACAGCATTGATTTTGGGATCTACATTTGTACGTGGACTTTAAAAACCTCACATAATGGAAAATAGTTTAGAAAATGTTAGCTGATTTTCACATTTCTCCTTAGCAATTACGTATAAACCAAGTATTGCATGAAGGAATAATTAAGAATGATGACAAAACCTGAAGTGTAAGTCTGTAACACTAAAGCGGAACGTAAACTAGCAGACAGCACATGCAGAATCTAGTGATGGTGTTCATTCCCAGGCTATGCCTTTCTTACTGGGTGACCTTGAAGAAGGTCACTTTTCTTCTTTGTGCTTCAATTTCCCATTTGTAAGATGGAGGACAATGATACTTACCTTCCTTGTAAAAGAGTTTGATATCTATGAATGAGAAACGGTACATAACTACACTGACACTCCAAATTAAGAACAGTGTGGCACAGTGAGAGATTCATTTTTCACTCAGAATGTTAGAAAAAAAATCAGAAGGTATCTACAGACTCAGGCTATCCGCAATGCTTTATGAGCCTCATGTCCTAATATGTGATACCTTTTCAGGGGTTAGTTTATTTTAAATGTAAGTCCATTCCACTGATATGAAATACCTGAAGTTATTTAAACCATCTGAATCCATGCACATAAGTAAAATAAACACTGCCCATGAATGCATATGTTTATGCATTTGGAAGCAACTTAAAGAAAAGCAAACACGAAAATCAGATTACAAATAAAATTATGTGGGTAAAAAACAAATGCAAAAGTCGATCTGTCCACTTAAGCTGAGGTAGTCCAGTCAGAAGAGATGATTGATAACTAAAAGGATTCTTAAATAATGAAAACATTTTCAAGAATGGAATTTATTTGGTTTACTTACACTAAGTAATATAATTTAAAAATGATAGCTAAAATATCAGATTTGTATAACACAGCTTTCCTTCGTGCCGCATCACATACAAAAGCTCTACTGTCTGGAATTGTATGTCCTTAAATCCTGGGCCATTAAGAGAGCACTCTACTTGTGCCTCCAGCTTTCACTTCTCTTAGTTCACCATGTTATTTACTGAGTATCCACATGCCTGGATGCCAAGCAGGCAGCTGCACAGAATTGATACAGAAAAGTGCTGATGCACTTTTGAGACACTTCTTGATAATGTAAACAAGCAGCAATGTCCAAGAACATGAATCATACTTCTGTTAGTTAAAAGGAACACTGGCAAAATAAATGATCAAACCAGGAAAAAGTATTCAGAAAGTTTCTACCTTCATCTCCCCCATTTAAGGAAGAAATTTTATACACAAACAGCATAAATAAAAATGAAGCAACTGTTTACCACTGTAAATAAATCTAGAATTCATGGAAAATATTTGAAAAGACAGCATCTTGCTACAAGGAATATAAAGAAGCAAATACCTTATTTTAAAGCAGATTTTAAAATAAATAAATAAATAAAAGGTTGTTCCTATACTAAACTGAAAACTTGAGGCGTATTCCCTAAAAACATAGCTAGCACTGTTAGTAACGCCAACTCTGTGCCAACAGCATCATAGTCCATTTACAAACCATTCCTGAAAGTAGAAAAGAATAAGTCCCAGACACACTCGATATGTGGAATGTGAAGGAAAAACAAATCAATAGCTGCCATTTACATGCTACTAGTAAGAGTCACTTTGGACTGATAATAAAAGCAGGTTGTTAGAATCAACTTCTATATACCTTGCAGTTTTCTTATCATGCATCTGACAATATGACATCCTTCCAGCTCTTTCAAAATATGTTAACAGGTGGCCTTTATGGAAAACAGGCTAACGAAGAAACACACAGAACAAACAATTCAGCAGTTGGCACAAAGAAAGACCGAGACTTTTTGCACACAGAAGACAAACAGCCCCCTTCATTTATCAAGTCAAGAGGTATCAGTGTTTCTTTAAACAAGCATGAAATATACTTCACATACTACCTAGAAGAATCTTTATGTTCACACATTTCTAAAAAGTGCTAACATGGCAAAGGACATCTATTTCCACCTGTACTCCGTTCTTCAAAAGATATTTTCCCTTCTGAACCTCACGATTTATTGCATTGTGTACAATATGTTCTTCTGCATCTGCCTATTTTCCCTGCATTCAAAACACGTGTAGTATTGGGACTGGGTTAACCCTTCCTAAGAGTAGGGTGCTGGGCAACATTTGTGAGGTACATTTACCAGGCCTATTACCAGAGACAGGCAGACGTGACAGCTACGGGGATAATGGATTGTGCATTCATCTTTTATATACACTTCCTAAAGCAGCTTCTGTAGCACTAGCACAAGCCACCAACTGCTAATAATGGACATCTCTTAAAGCCCAGAAAGATCTACTAAGGAAGCCAGACCATTCGTTTACCACACCGAAATAGCACAAACTCGCTATTTCTTTGACCTCTGAAGTTTTTAAAGTGATAGGGACCAAACACAAAACATGCTATGGACTTGGGTATCAGACACTGCAATACCACTGAGCAGCCACTGGGCACACATTGTCAATAGCACCTTAAGATAAGGATAAGATAAAGATAAGACATAGCATGCCATATTCAGGCCAGGCACAGAGGCAACACAATCAGGTACAAGTCTCAGACCATTAAACAAGTCAACATATGAGTAGAGAACACAAAAAGAAAACAATAAACGTACTTTAAAAAATTGGAAGCATGAAATAACATATGTAGTCCATAGTAGATCAATAAAGGCCAATCTAATATATTATAGACATAATTTTACTGAGATCTTAATTTCAGTTAAAAAAAAACCTGAATAAATTACATTTTCATACACAAATTCATCTACAGAAAGCTGAAAACTGTGGAATAAAAGAATATGTATCAACCAACTCTAGCTTTTCAAATCTGCATGTATTGCTAGAGAGCTCCCAGTTTTAAAAATGCTGACATCTACATTGGAGTCTTAGACACAAATATAACACGAAAACTACTGTGTTGAAAGAAGTTGAAAGTGCTATGTGAAGCCCTGCAATGCAATTTCTAGTCATTCTGATATTAACCTAATTTTGTAATTATGACACCTCAGCAGGTCACTTAAATATTAAACAAGCACTGCTGAACCCTACCATAAGTCCATAAAGCTGTACAAAGGCAAAATTCAAAATGTAACCAGTTTCCTATTAAATATAATGTAAGTAAGCATAGGTCGTTTAGGCCCACCACACTGATCAGCTATGTTAGATTAAGTAAAATATTACTGCGGAAATACAGGATGGATGAATGCTTTCACATAATAGTTTATTTCTCTGACATTCAATACTCTTCCAATCATTCTGTTCTTCACAGTCAACAGTTTTGCTTTTGGCAAACTCAGGAATTCCTTTTTCTTGAATTATTACAGAATTACTGCTTGGAAATCTGGAAATGTTTTGGTTGACAGGTATGTAAACAAGTTATTAAAAACCACAATCAAGATTTAGATGCAACTATAGGTCTAAGCAATGCACATAAATACAACAATATTTTACATGGGTAGCAACAGTTATAATTTAGGAGACACTAAGATCACTGACAAAGTCCCAGGATGAAATATGCTTTAGCGTTTGCCATAAAACAAAGTGTAAAACTTGATTTCATTTCTGACTTCAGATTCCGTTCTCATTCTTCATTTTATTCCTAACAAGAACTACATCGTGCCACAAACAATCATTTAGAAAAACCACAACTGTTGAGAAAAGAAAACGTGAGGCCTTTTCAATGAGACAAAGCTTCCTAATTTTTTTTCCTGTACCATTACTGCTGCCATGGGGCACTTCTTAAATAGAGCGTTAGCTTTCTTCCATGTCCTCATCATATAATATATTTGCATACATTTATATGGATGCATTGTTTCTTTAAAATATCTGCAAACAAGTCAGATTCTACATTTTATTATATGGATGTTTGAAGATGCACTGAACAAAATCAGGATTGCTCTCTCTCTAATAAGCAAAAGGCTACTATGTTATTTTGTAACTATACAATACTAATGTTGCTACTATAGTGACAGCTACAGTAACTGAGGGGTGTGTGTGTATACATAGTATCACTGTATAACAACTTCCATTATTTAGTTTCAAACCAGCAGTGATGATTTGCCACCAATGATGATATGATACTTACACAGTTTTCAATTGTAAGAATGGTTATGTACAAGTTACAGGTAGCTCATATCTTACCATAAACTATTTTCATTAAGATAACTGAAATGCAGCCAATTGGTTTTGTTCTTTGTTTTTCTTCCTGTAAGAAAAGTCCCTTCTAAATGCCCTATTCTATTCTAGTCAGGAAACTGAAGGTGGCCAGTACTTTTTAATGTTTATTACAACATAAAACATGCTCTACTGTTATGCTGACTGACCTGGGATATCTTCATCAATAGCACCAAGTGAGGGCTTTATTAGGAAAGATCTGTGAATATGACTCACTGAACAACTCTAAGGAAATGAGTAGCAATTCAAACAAAAGGGTCATGGATCATTTAAGGGGGAAAAATGCATCAATGTGACAACCTTCCAATGACTGGTAACCTTTGCTGGTGTGGAGGAATAACTGGTAATATACACTAGACCCTCTTACACTATACATCTCTCCCTCTAAGAGTTATGCACACTGGGAGGGCAGCATGGTGAAATTTGCACTGACACTGCCTGTGCTGTACCTGTTTTGTGGACAAAAGAGGCCTTCAGTTTCCAGTGATGTCAATCTGGCACCTTGCACGAACACTACATTCACTTTAAAGGAAAAAACAGTGAAGTTAAAAAGAACCAAAGGGAAAAAAAAGCAAATGTTATTTAAATAACTCAGACTGTGATAGAAATCAGCATTTTTTAAGGTAAGGCTATTAAGCCTTTACTCCAAAATATCAAGTCACTTAGTATCACTGTCTGAAAGTTATTTAAAATGGAACAAAGGACAAATGGGAATGATCCTAAGTCCACACATCTCAAAATCAGAACACTCTTTTATATTCCTACTTTGATGGAATATGCAATTCAATTCTGGATTTCCTGTTCTAAACTGAGATATCATTTAAAAGTAATTTACATTTCAGATTTCATGCAAAGTTTAAGTTCCCCTGATGCAGAATCACTGTCCAAGAGTGATTTAATCATTTTTACTTGAAATAAAAAGTTATACCTGTAACTGGCCATTTAGTGAGCTCAGGTCCTCAGCCTTTTTCTCCAATGACTGTACCCAGACTTTCCGTTTCTGTCGGCATCTGGAAGCAGCAGCTCGATTTCGCTCAAGGAACTTCCTTCTTTTTTCATCAGGGTCTTCATTAGCAGCTCTTCTTCGCCGACCACCTGTATTTGGTGTTTGTTGTGTAGGCTGAGCTGGAGATGCCTGAAAACAGCAAGAAGCATTAAAGAAGTTACCAGTGTAATAATCTTAAGTTTTTAAGAGCATTAGGAAACAACCCTAAAACACATCGAAGTCTTATGATGAACTTTGCATTTGTCTCACTGGCCTTACATTTACGGACAGGGACTGTTCCCACTGTCATCCATAAATATTTTCTTAAACTACTTTTCCGACAGGTTTTTTAGAAGCAGAATGGTAGTTGTCCAGGATTTACCTTTGGAAACACCACTTCCAACAGCACTTCTAGTCTGACTTTTGAGCTTTTGTCCCTTAGTTTCCTGTTTTCACCTGTCACCCCACAGGAAAGGACTACCACTTCTAAGCTCACTAACCTCCTTTCAGTGCTCAGAAAGACACAGTACTGAAACTCTTCTTGTGGAAGCCCCAAAAGGATCCTTAAAGCAATTAACACAAGCATTATCCTTGATGCAGTTAAGAAGTTCAGAAGAGTGCTTATGATATGAAATACAGTAGACAGATATAATATAAATGCAAAATAAAGTAAGCTGTTCTTTTTGATTACATACAAACCAGTGGTATAACATTCAGTTACTACAATTCTTGTTAGAACACTCCAGAAATCAGGAGTTATAAATCAGGAGTCAGATAATACCTGCTTTGAAATTATCATCTTGAATAACACATTTTAGAAAAAGCATCATCATAAACACTTCATTACTACATAAATATTAATATGACAGCAAAACATATACAGTACACACATAGCAATCTGGCAAAATTACATATAATCATCTAGAAAAAGCAGTCTGCTGCATAACTATATGCATATAATAAGATGTTGCCAGCACTGTAGCAGGACAGTCCATTTCTCCCTAAAACTTCTAGCTCTGAGAGTTTTCCACAGTACTTGTTAACGTCTGCTTTGTGAATCAACAGTAAAGTTTTTTATGTAAGAAGGAATGGGGCAGAAAATACATTTCCACTTCGTTGTCATACCGGTGTTTCAGTTGTTGAAGTTGCAGGTTGCTGTAGTGATTGTGGTCGTGGCTCTTCTGACTGAGTCCTAACCAACCCACTCGGATGTCCCTTGGCAGTATCTCCATTTGTTACCTGAGGGTGCTGCTGGGTCAAGGCTGCTTTCAGTCTCTGAAAGAGAAATAAAAACCTCTTTTTCCCCTCAACATAATGTAAATATTGTAACAATTACATAATCACATGACAACTTGAAGACTTACAAACGATTTATATTAGTTAGTTCCACACCACTTAGCAAACACGAACTCCACCTCTATCACTAATGGATTTTTTTTTTTTTTCCTGCTTGTTTTTCACAGGCTTTTAACAGCAATCTAGACTTATATCTACTTGCAATCATCAAAACAACATCTCAGAAAGGACTGTAAGCTGCATGGAGAAATAAATAAAAAGCCTTCCTGGTGATGATCAGTTCCCATAAAGAGATGAATTGAACCTCATGAAGAAACAGTTGTTGAAACTGGTATTGTATTACACTTGCAATGACATATACAGAACAAGGAATGCTGGCACAGTACTCAGCTGCATTACCCTAGGTCTGAAGCTGGCAAATATATGTCCATTTTGAGTCCTTATTTTAAATGTTGACTATTTCATAACAGTAACAACTTTCTACCACATTCCCGATGCCAAATACATTTGTGTATAATATTAACAACATTTAATTGTGACCTTTTAAATTAATTCTTGTATCACGGTGGTTTGGAATATGAAGTAAATATCTATGATGAAGTAAATATCTATGAAGTACTAATTATTAAGAAAATGTCCTAAAAATGCTGGAGTCACATTGCATTTGGTCAGCCCAATAAAGAAAAGGATTTTGCATCCATTTGTGCAGACAGATACTCCATACCAGCTATCATACGGTATACAATGCCCCTTAGGATTAAGCCACTGGAATATAGTGATGGCTCTCTTCTTCCTTGGCAGGATTTCCTGCTCCTGTTTTAGATTTAAGCAACAGACTGCAGATCCACCTCTGCCAAAACTACAAAAAAATCTTTGTGATATGGAAAATTGACCCTCTATATAGTTGACCATAGCCTCTAACCACCAGCAGCAGACCTCTTGTTTGAAGACTATACAGAGAAGGATGAGAAAGTCCTAACGTTCCTTTGCTGGCTTGCTATTAATGAAGCTTCAGTCAGTGACTTCCGTTTAGCACTGTAGTAAGCTTCTTTAGTAGTTTCTTTGATAGGAACTGCTCTATAAAGAATGTGACAGCACACATCACCCCACCTAACGACAACTCAAGTTCCAAACGCACTTCTCAAAAACTTCTCAAAAACAAGATCGTAAGAGATCCCCTACAGCTCTGTATGGACACTTTGTATACCTTCACACATTATTCCACCAGATAAATAGTTGGCTTCTAACAGCCTCGTTCTGGCTGATAATCCAAGGACTAGAATCATTAAGTGGGACCTTTCAAGCACTTCAATCTTTTTAAGAATACAAGATGTTCAGCACTAGCAAAAAACCAAGTTAAATCATTCAAAAGCTTTACACTGCAAAACTTACAGTTGCACACAAATTCTCTATGCACTATGGAATCTTCAAATTATAAACAATCTGACTTTTGAACTATTAATTAAGAGTACTGACAACAAACAGAGCCAACCTACAGAAATGCAGACAGCAAGTTTTGGGTTGGTTTGTTTTTTTTGTGGTAAAATTACCGAGATAAGATGTAAGTTTGTCTACAGATCTGTCAAAACTTTCTTAATGCTGGTTGGTACCTAACATACATTGGAAAAGGGAACATAAAGAGTGTAAATCACAATGACACAGGTTTTAGGGCAGGATGACACCATTTTTAAACATAACATGCCCACAATACTTAGTATGTATACAGTACTCTGCAAACCCTAAGGCCTTAGGTGCTTTTAAACTTCTTTATAATAATAAAGCAAACTGACAACTCATACCTTCCTAACTCACCTTGGAAACACAAGCTACCAAAAAAACCTCAGTGCACGCCTCCTTTCAAACAAGAACAGAATGGCTCCAGTACTTTCTAACTTAAACTACTAAAACAAACTCTATGATCTAATTATAAAAATTGAAATGTTGATTTAATCATCTTCTTCATCAAACAACTAGATCAGGATACTGAGGGCTCCATCCAGCCTGGCCTTGCACATCTCTGGAGACGGGCCATTCACAGCTTTGCTGGGTAAACTGTTCCAGGTGTTACTGTCTATCAATAATGACTCAATCACAACATAGCAACTTACCTTTCGGAGGCATTCTCCTCTTCCACTGTGATTAAATTTCCTCCAACTCAACTGTCTGGATATATAAGTTCAATAACAACAAGCTAAATTCTAATGTTAATGTCAGTGCAACATAAACACTTAAATAGTATGTGGATAGTCAGCATGCCTTTTCAATTCTGCTTGTGGCTGTATGAGCAAACTTTGATGTAAGTATCCACCACAACAAAAACCAAACCAACAAAAAACTGAACTGTGAGAAATGCTTTGTAGTGTTTGCATAAAGCCAGCTATTTAAGTAACCTTCATTTAGCACATTTTAGTATAGAAATTTAGCACATTTCTATACTGCAAGACTGCCTACATTTAGAAAAGCTGGGATGTTAAAAAAAAAAAAAGTAGTTAGTATTTGGGTGGGTTCTGACTTCTGTTGTTTGTTTTTTGCTGTTTTTCTCACATAAGGCAAATAACTTACTATGGCCCAGGTTCAATTTTTAACTCTTCATTCCTGTGTTACAGGCGTATTTACTAAGTTAAACTTAAAATTAATGCTATTACATTAGTATGTTGTCCATTTAGTTTGAAAATGATGAAAGTAAAGTACATACCAAAGCACTACTTATAAGGCATGTAAGCATAGGGATATATGAATTAAGGAGTGCTTTCTATATTGCAATGCTAGCATTCAAATATTATTCTGTATGTTCATAAGAAAATAAACTTCTTTCAAAAATTACATTGTTAATTCAAATTAGAGGCTTTTGGGAGAAGAAATGCAAGATCATTGGCTTCAGCTTTGTATCACAGTTTCAAAGTTGAAATAATAGTTACAATTTTAAAACTATTGAAAAAGTGAGGAACCATGTGAAAAGTATTATCACACATTCTCCCAAGGATATCCAATTTAAGCATTTCATATCTCAGACGGTAATGCTGGAACTAAATACTGTGTGGATGTTGCACTTCCTATGAATAGTGAGACATCAAACACTATGGGAATGCTGGGAATCTCTGTTTGAAAAAATCCAGTATATTGAAACAAATATTAGCATAAATATACATTGGCATTAATGTGCAGAGAAAGTTGATAAAAAAATGGGTTTAACACTTTTTTTTTTTAAGGGACAACCTAGAAGTGGTATTTTCAAATAGCTTAATAGCTTCTTAAGTATCGATTAGCAAGGAAGGTTTTCTTGTTCGTGTATATCTTTGAAAGCAAACCCTCACCACATTTGTCAAAATTTGGTAGGACCAGATCATTCCATCAAGAGCTCACGGAAACAAGATAATATCCTCCAGAAACAACTCATGAAAAACTCAGATCCATATTTCATATCTGCCACAAAAGCTCATCAGAGTAATAACCCTCCTTCTCCTGGGTGTTTTCCTACCATCTGCCGCTCTATTACTTATCTTTATTTTGCAACTAATTAACAGCATAATCTTCTAAATTCAGCAAGTTAATTATCATTATTGTGGTCTTTGCAGCATCATCAGTCCTTATGAAGACTTGTCTCTCCACCCCCAGAGAACATATGAAAATGAAGTAGGTTGTGAGAGGGTCTGTTTCTTTAGAGTAGGCTCATTAGGTGTTTGCTGATTAGCTCGGCATGCAGAGAGACAGGTCAGAAGAATTCTGCTGAACACAGGGTCCCATGCCGGGCTCAAGCAAGTTAATGCAGGCTTCTGAACATTTGCCAAGCTGCCCTGTCAATTCTCAGTAGAAACCTCCTGCAGAAAGCCCACTGGCTGCCCACTGTGCACGAGGTATTTCTCAGTTTGTGACACAAGATTTTACATGGGGAGGCAGGGGGATCATTAACAACTTTTCTTTCACTGACAAACTTCTGCAACCCATGCAGAAGGGTATGAACATTACGTCTGCAGTTACAATCTAAACGCTTATGAAAACGGGATGCATTACAGCTGGGAGCAGCTCACGGCTCAGATTATATCTCTGAAGTTTCAGATCTTTTCAAAAACAGATCAGAAGCAACTGTGCAGAACTCAGAATTATGAACTCCTTTCATAGAATGGTTTGCGTTGGAAGGAACCTTTAAATGCCATCTTGGAAACTCCTGAGCACCCCTTACCTAAGAATCTTGTTTGTTTCTGTAACAGCTATTACACCTAATTCTAACCCTCCCCAAAATATTACAAGACTAATCCATACATTTGATTTTACTGAACTATGTAGCATTTTGTTTCCTCAGCATAATATATGAAATCATGTCATAAAAGAGAACAATTTACATTAAGCGTGCTGCAGAAATCTGAAACCCATTTTCATTCCTACCACCACTCCCAGTACATTTACAAGGATACATTC
The DNA here is from genome assembly GCF_054131305.1 of Coturnix japonica. Classification (NCBI taxonomy): domain Eukaryota; kingdom Metazoa; phylum Chordata; class Aves; order Galliformes; family Phasianidae; genus Coturnix; species Coturnix japonica. The sequence goes on from NC_140669.1 coordinate 18,671,715, forward strand.
AAAAGAATAGCAGCAGAAGACAAAAGGTGTGCTTGAATGAAATCTCTAGTCATATTTCAATCAATTCTGCAAGCAACAAGAGTTACAGGTTCCAGTCACATTCAAAACTTCAGTAACTGTACCTGTTACAGGTATGAATGGAACACATGTTTGCTACAGTAGTTTAAAAACATACAATAAAATAAAAATGCAATCCAACTGCACACAATTATCCCACAGAACTGAAACATACAAAGCACTGTATTTCTAACATTGTATGGGCTTCAGTGATGAAACAAGCAAGTAAGATGGTACTTAACACATTCTTCCTCCACTAAATTTTAGCTGTTTGAGTTGAGAACAGTATGCAACAAGGTCACCAGCTGTAAGGATTTGGATCTTTACACAGACAGTATAATATTTTTGTCTCATGGCTTTTATTTTATCTGCTTTGGAGCTGTATTATTTGCAGTTTATTTTCTATTGTCTGCTATTACACTCAGTGAACCCGCATACGTGGCGGCCTCTCCATAGAATTCACATGATTATTTAACATCCACCAACTTTAACAAAGAGAGAACAGTGTTCTCAAAGTGGTGACTCAATAACTCTCTTCATATGAAAAATCAAAACCGTAATTTTGATATCAGTTTGAAAACTTCATCAAATATAGGGCACTTCAGCTACATACTCTGAACACACATTTTATGATGCAGTATGAAAAAAAATCTGAGAGACTGCAAAGTTTGTCTGTCAAGAACAAAATCTCCATCTAATAAATAATTGAAAAAGAAGAAAAAAAAAACAAACAACACCAACAGATAAGAGAATTGCAAAGATCTATTAAAAAAACCTGACTCCTATGCCCTGATTGCTGAGAGAGCAACATCACTGCTGTCCCCCTTCATTCAGTATTCCATTTAAAATACAGTAAGAGTATCAGGCTGCTGGGCTTCATCCCAGAGAAGTGGATATGGTACAGAAAAGGTGCAGGAACTGTTCCCTGTCTTCTGCTTAATTAAACATACCACTAAGTCCAGAAATTGCAGCCTACTGTTAGTACATGAAACACACATCATTTGATTAGTTACTGAATTTAACTCAATGTTAACACCTTATATTTCTCCTTTCAAGAGAACTGTCAATACAGTAAAAAGAAAACAAGTAGTTGTAAAAATAGGTATTTAAGAATTCTAGTGGCTTAGCCCAGAACACAAATGAAAAAAAAAAACCAACTGATACTATACCTTTGACAAAATTGGTGTGTTGCAAGCAAAAATATTTTTCAAGAGATACAAGAAAAAATTAAAATAAAGTACTTGGCATCACAAAAGGTTCAGATCTTTAAAATCAAATGGAATTTTACAGTTAATAAACCATAACAGATCTGTCAACAACGCATCACACGGCACAGCAAGTTAGTCTTCCTTTTGGAAGCTATTCTGCAGCAACGTTAAAATTCTCATTAAGTTGCCTTTACTTGAGGAACGATAAGAAATTAAGGTTTTTATTTTTGTGAATAGGCACTATATAAAAGTAAATGAGCATAAGAAATATACGTAAATCTGATATTCTTGAATTCTGCTCATGCTTTGTATTAGGAAACAAGGAAAGAAAGAAGAAATAACTGCAAATATACTTTTTACAGTCTCATTTAAGAAAAAAGATAGGCAATCACTGGAGTGCATATATTAGCTAAAATCTAACGAGAAGACTAATGAGACTGTTAAAATTTAAGTCTAATGATCTTTGCTTTTCTTTGCATGCAAGTGACTGCTTCTTTCACTGTGAGATCAAAATCTTCACTACATATTTGTATTTTCTCCCCTGCTTTAAAGCTTCATAAGGAGAGATCACTCAAGAGTAATCTGCTTAAGAACCTAATTTCCTGCCCAATAATAAGAAATACAGATAAGGTAAGAATTTACCCTTAATTTCACAAAGCAAAACTTAGCACGAGTCTCTTAATAACTATAAATATGTAATACCTGTGGGGAAAAACAAATCTCATTTTCACTTTTTTACCTTCTTCTCTTTTGTATTTAAGATAAATTTCACCTGGTTAAACGTCACCTGGTTTCACCTGGTTACACTGAAGTTATTAGCAGGCCTGGAGATCCAGCACAAGAAAGAAGCAAAGCTGTTGAAGCAGGTTGAGAATAGGATACAAAGATTAACAGAGGGCTGAGCACCTTTCCTTTGAAGAAAGGTTGAGGGAGATGGGCTCCAGCATAGAGAAGAGTATTTAAAAGTTACTAAAGGGAGCTTATAAACAGAGGAAGAACAACTTTTTACATAGTCTGATGTGATAAGGGCAAATTCTTTTAAACAAAAAGAAGGTAAATTTAGGTTAGATGTTTGGAAGAAATTCTTTACTGAGAGGGTGGTACAAGAGGCTGCCCAGAGTGGTTCTACATGCCCAAACTCTAGAGGTGTTCGAGGTGAGTAGCAACCCTGTCCACGTATGGAACTGGATGGGCTTTAAGATCCCTTCCCAGCCAAACCATTTTATAATTTCATGATTCCATTCCTAGAGGGATAAGGCTGCACAAAAAGACTTTCAACTTTTCTGTCCATAACTTGATTACTTTTTTTCTTTTTAAATCTTTGCCTGTTTTACTCACAATTTCCGCGTATAGTATCCCCTTAACAAAACAGCCTGTACACAACAGAAAACACACAATAGAACTTCTAAAGTATGTCATTAATGCAGATTACCAAAAAAAACTGTCAACTGGACTATATTTGAGATTCTGAAAATGAAATTCTCTTTCCCTCGTCCTTTTTTTTTTTTTTTTTTAAAACCAAGAAACATCACATCTTTTAGGAGGAACCATATTCTGCTTCTCTGAAGGTGATATTCACCATTGCCAAGCTACTATACCCGTCTTTCATTTAACTACTAGCATCTCTTATCCTCCAACACAAGAAGCAAGAAAGCGTTCATTTGAAGACCATTTAAAAGAATGACATACACTGGAATTTAAAATAATTATAATCCAAATGCAGCTATCATTGGCAGATTTTCTACTAACAAACGAAAGCTAAAAAGCAACAAAATTTAATCAGTTTCTCAAGTTAGTCTACTCGAGGAATAATGGAGTTTTTCACTTACCAATTTAGCCTCAGACTGCACTGGCTGTGGGGAGGAAGGCCCTGGGATTCCTGGGATACTAGGCACCATGGTGACAGGTCTAACAAGCTGACCAGATAAAGTATAAAAATGAAGAAAGCCTGAGTATGTTATCATAATACAGCGTATATGACACCACTACCCTATGAAACCAATACAACTGTTCTACACTGCACTTATGCAAACCTGCTACACTTTCAAATCAATATAACATCATGCTTACTTACTGGAACTGCAGCAGGGACATGCACATTAGAATTTGTAATAGATGCAGGAATAGCAACAGGCATGGTTTGTCCATTTGGAAGATGTAACAGCAGCGGAAACGGGCCTGGAACTGGACTGAAAAAAGAATTACATGTATTAGAGAAAACTTTTCCAGAAAAGAGAGCGAGCTTATACATTGTATAAACACATAGGTATAAAACAGTTACAACGTAATATTTAGAGATTAAAAATATGAACTTGACCTGAAGAACACGGAATAGCATTTCACCTGTAGTGAAGCACCACTTTCATGCAAGCATCTCAAAGTTGTATAATAACCAAAGCAACAGTAACGGACAGTTAACAAGACAGTCTTTTCAGAATCTGCAAGAAAGCATCACATCAAGATTTATGTAACTTACACTATTGGTCTGTTAGAGGATGGAGCCTGGGTAATAACAGTACTAGACGTTGGTGATGGTATTGCCTGCTGAATAATAACACTTGAGTCAGAACTCGTAAGTAGCACATTAGGAACCTGTAGCGATGCTGGACGAACTATTGTTGATGTGGGCTGTGCAGTCTGCTGCAGTGACACCTCCTGAGGAGAAACCAAAGATCAATCTGCTTGTAAAATACAGTTATACACCATTAGTTCAGGTCATAAAAGGAAAACAATTTAACTGAACGTATCAGAAGTTCCCTAACATCTGAATCAGCAGGAACAATCAATTGTACATTAAAAAAAAATAATAAAAACCTTTGGATTAATTATTTCAATCACTAAAATGAAATTTATTGTAGTTTAATTTTAGTTTTACGACCAATCATGGCTCAATTTATGATAAGGTTACTATTAATATCCAATCAAATCTAACTATTAGGTAGATATTTTTATACCAAGAAACCCAGGGTGCTATCTGCACCACCGTACCCACAACAAGTAAGAAAACATTTCACGGTGTCCTTGTGAACATTTCAAATTCAGTCTATTTTTGCATACTTGAACAAAAACAAAATAGGTTAATTTTCTAGTATAAAGGAAATAATTTATGATCCTTTATATCTGACTTACATATGCTTTATAAATAGCGTGTTATGCAGTTACAACTCCTTAGAATGTAATGCAGATGCTTTGCAAAATATTTGGCTATCCTGACACAGAGAAAATGATCCTAGCACAAGAAACGAATCCCCTTAGCTACAACTAGACAGTAGACAGAACTCACTGCATTTCTTAGCCTAGCAATCAGGTAACACATATTATGACCTGGAATGTAGTATGAGTAACCCAGTGGAACCAAAAGTGCCTTGCCAAAACCAATTTCTTCCTTCTCAGGAAACCTTCCATATGGTCAGACTTCAGATTGTCTTTACGTGGGATTTTTCCACGGTATCTGGTATTTTCACACTAACTCTACAGTCAAGGGCCCATATAGCTACACTCCTGAGACTAGAAGTTAAAGGAAGGCAGAAGCCCTGAATCTAGCGAGAGTTAACTGAAAAAATAGCATTGTGCCATTCTTCACTCGTTTCAGCTTCATTTTCTCCTACCTGCCGCTTGCATTGTTACTACACCCAAGGAGGCTAGCAGAGTCACCAGAAAGTCTCCAACACAGGAACACCCATCTTTGCCATACATAGCAGAACCAACAGCTTTAAGAGATGGTGGGTTTTTTTCTGCTCTTTCACCAGAAGCATCTTCATACACAGCAACCACACATATTCATACATACAAATATAAATGCAGATACATGAACACCACAGAATGAATACCCATGGCAAAGTAATACTACTTTCTATAAAAAAGTGGGGAAAAAAAACCCAACAAAAACAGGTAGCTACAGCCACAGAACCACCATGTGTTACAGCTTTAAGACAAAAATGCACTCATGTGCAGATATTCATACCTTCTCAGTAACAGTAATGCCAGAGCAGACCCTTTTCTGTATGGGTCTGTGGGAACAGCTGTTTTTTTTTAAGTACCTGTGTGAGCAGATGGGGCAATAGCTGCAAGAATACAACAGACCAAAACTAGAAGCATGCGCTCAGAGGCAGCATGTGAAAGACTACAAAACTCTAGAGAAAAACAGCCGTGTTGAATATGTAACAATGGATAAACTCAGAAAAGCAGCTGAATCTGCACGTGGTCACTGGGGTGTGCATGGACACCAATGTCAACATACTGTACGATTCAGGTAACATCCATGAACTTGGTGGCTGCTACGTACAAGTGAAGACTACAGGATTATATATGGACTTGGTGACAGAACAGACCTCCTAAAGGGCTTCCAAACAGCCACCTAACCCTCCACCACTACAACCTTCCACTTACGAGCAAGCAGCTGGGACCCGCCTCCCAACTTCTACTTCAACTATGGAACACGGTTAAGTTACTGCACTATGTGAATATTGGCTATTGATAACAGCTTAAATGATGAGCGCCCTAATAAATACTGATTGTAAAATGAATCTCTTCCTGGACTGAGTCTCTACCTGAAGAAAGGTAATTTTCATCTTTCAAACCAAGCACTCCATAGTAAATGTATTTCAGTGACCATCAGAAGATCAATCTAGTAACATAAGTTAATTATCTAAAATCCTGAAAACAGAAACCTCATATGCATGCAACTCTTTCAATTAAATACAGCCTATCTTAAATACAGTGCTTTGTTTAAAAGAGCAAAAATGGTCGCCAAACATTAAAAGAAGAACACTTTTATTCAGTTGAAAACAAAGTATTTTCCATTTCTTCTTCTCACACTAATGTGTGTTAAGTTAAACTCTGGAAAGCATGTGCTAATTAAACAATGCTGCAATAATGTAAACTGGAGATGTATTGGATCTACAAGAAACTGTTGTTTTATGAACATACAAAAACCCGCCAGCACGCCATCCCAATAAAGAAATTCACTGGACAAAGAATTGTTCTTATTAAGTGTAAATTTTGTCTAAAATAGGATAGTTTGTAAATTCTGCTAAAGAACAGGGACAAAAAAAAAAAAGATAAATTGGCAGAATCATGACCGTAAGAGATTGTACCCACCTGTAAAAGAAAAAGGAGTTTAAACCTATTCAAAGATATTGAAGATTTATTGAAAGGACCTCTTCAATCCTTATTCTTGAAGCTAAAAACCACTGAAGTTCAGAAATTTTTTTTGCAGAAGACAATTATATTTTTTTACATTTGTTTTCAACACTTGCATATTTGCAGGGATTTTGAGTCTAAAAGCAAATAGCATGCGATGACTTTTTAACACAATCAATGAATGCTTGGAATTCTTTATACAGAAAGGCAGATGGCCAGAGCTATTGCTGTAATTGAGAAGCAATGTAAGAAAACAAATGGTTTTGAAATAATTAGTTTAGGGAATTAGCTACCTGGCAACAACAAGAAGAACAACGTGAGAAACTCTGAGGGTCTCCTTTTAATATACCGTTAATAAGAAACTATAATGAACTTGAAAACTCTCAAATAATAAATTAAGCTTTTTATGTTTATTATTTTACGTCTGAAAGGCTTTAGGTACTTGCAGTGGTATATTAGTCTATTCTACGTAGAATAACAACTGTTACTGAAGCTTCATGGAACTAAGAAAACTCTCCCACAGTACTAAAAATAGAACGAAGCACAATTTTCAAGAGTGTCTAAGAAATAGCTCTGACAACTACAAAGAAAATGAGAACCCTCTTACACGTACATTAACAGGCTGTGACCATTTAAGACTACTAAAACATATTCAGCCAAGGAGATGGTTACGGTGGCATATATAATTTTAAAACCAGCTCTGCCCTGAAGAGTAGAAACAAACCTTCCCTCCTTCAACACACCTACAGAAGGAGTATAAAAAAATCTAACTGAGAAAACAGCAACACTCTGCTCACATTTCTCAACTTCTGCAGGCCACATTCAGCAGCAGCACACTCCAAGCAGCACCCTCATCCTTGCTCAGCTTGTCTCTACAATCAGACATCAAAACAACATTAAGCTGCAGCAGCTTTTCACTTCAGCACTGCTACAGTGACAACACTGAATTACGTAATGAATAAGTTTATAAGCACTGCCAGGCATTTAGATACAATTTGCACTTGTAATGATGCTAATGATACTGAACCACTACTGTAAAATAAGACATTAATATTTTCTCCTGCCAAAACTTGAGCACTTAGAATAATTATTTGCAGACAAAAACAAACCTTTCCAAACTACGAAATAAAGAAGATTTAAGATTTAGACTATGATATGCTTGATCAAAGAAGCTCTTTACATGTATTCTTTTAAACCAGTTATACTATTTTGGACTACACAATCGCTTCAATAACCCACTATTACTCGTCTTTGCTAATTTACAAAAATCAGAACAGCTTTCTGAAGACAATTCTCTACTGAAACTCCTCACACTTTCTGTCACATACAGCGTCTGCTGGGAGGATAAGAGAAGTGGTGCAAGAGGAAATGGTAAACTGGATACAAAGAAAAACATGGCCTTCACATGGACAGTCTGGTATTGGAACACATTAAGCAAAGAAACCATTCATTCTCCCTTCTTGGAGGTTTCAAGGTTGGACTGCATAAAGCCCTGAGTTTCTTGGTCTTAGTCTCAGATCTAATCCCTGCTTTGAGCAGGAAGCTGGAATAGAAATGTCTTACGGTCCCTTTCAGTATGAATTACCTCGTAATCCCAAAGAAGTCTACTCATTTTTGCAAATATGATATCCATGTCCCTCAAATGCAGACTACCCACTAACGATGCACATAAAAAAACTGACCAGAGCAGCCATGTTGCTTACTAAGCTCTGCTCCTATTATTTTTATTTTCATTCCTACTTCATTAATTAATTCATTTCATTAATTCATTAACTTTGCTCAATTCTGTGCTCTCCAAGAGAATTTCTTACGATGAAAACACTGCAAGTTATGTATCAACCTTATTATTAAACTATTTCTTCCTACTACTGCCAGCAGAGCAGTAGTTCTGAAACAGATTAAGTTACAACATTCTCTTGAGACAGACAGTAACTCACAAACCCAGCCCTCAGGTAAACATTAAATGAGCAATTGCTCCAGATCACTGCTTTTAAACATACTGTTGTAGCTGAAAGAGCATGGATTTTGAAACAAAGTTTTCCTGCTTAATTTTGAAAGACCGCCCATCCAACCCCTGTACATTTTTATACAACATCCCATGCTGCTGCACAAAAAAATCTGTGAGAAAGCACAGGATAAACACAAAAATGTACACATGGATAGTCTCAAGCTACACTTCATTTGCTTTTTTGTGATTACTGCCTGATGATGCATAAAATAAGAATAAAGAGCCCAATTAAGACTTTTTTAACATAGCAGCAATACTAAGTTTGACTTCCTTCGTAGCTTTACTGAATAATTAAGGTGAGGCAAACAGAAAATTGTGCTGAGCAAAGCTAACTAAAGAATTGAACAAATTAAGTATGTATCCAGGAGTTGTGGTTAATGAAGTCATTTACTTTCAAACAGTTACATAACATGGGTATCAACGTGTACAAGAAACCCAAAGATCATCAGAAGATTCAGATAGTGAATTCCAAAATGAAAAAGGAATCCTGACCTTTTCATCATTGGTAGTAGATTCTGGATGAGGTAAAGGACTATCTTGATGAGTTGTCTCTACAACAGAAGGTTCTTCAATTTTGTTTCTTATAATTGGTGTTGCAAGAGGAGACAGATCTAGAGGCATCTAGATGTAACAGTGTAGACAAAAAAAAAAACCAACACACACACAAAAATTAAAATATCTCAAGAAAATATAAGTAACTAAGGAGAAATATTAGCCTTATTATAATAATAACAGTGAAGTGCTGACATCCGGAAGGTCTTGATGCACATGTGTTAGCAGTCAAGCCTCCTTTTTCCAACATCTGTATAAATACAGCTTTTCACTAAGACTTTGTTTGAATTCCCACTGCAGGTAAAAATTTTTATGAAGTTCCTTCCCAAGATTCACAGGAAAGTTATAATTGAGGAAGAACAGCACTACACTTGAAGGCTATGCAATCCAATGTTATCAAAGACATCTGGCACAATTGCGTTTCTTCTTGTCAGCTTGGAAAAGGAACATCAATTTTAAAAGTAGTTGGAATGTTTTCAGTACTCTGTGATAACTGTAACTTCCTCCAAGAAAGTGGTGAATTTCACAGACAACCAAGTCAGAATCAAAAGCAGAATTTGTATTATCATGCAAATGATTTTAGGAAAAGTTACCATTCACCAGCTAAGATTAGGCACAGCTGTGAGCACAAAGCAAAGGTGAGTTTTCATCAAGAATGCACAGGAATGAGTCCTAATCACAAGTATCTACTAAAATCTTCACAGAGAATAACCAGACACTGACTCTGTAAAAACTTATACATATGTATAAAACAGTCCATTTAATTTTAAACATCACTGTCTGTGGAAGTTAAAGCATACAATCAGCCAATGGTAAAAATCATTCAAAGGGGACACAAAAATTTTCATTTGGAGAAGTGTTTACACTTTTGGGCCCCTAAACTAGTTAGGACTAGAAAGTTATAGAAGAAATAGGAGAAAGCACATTTAAACCTGTGGACAGTCCCTCATAAAAGAGCATTAAATGCTGAAAACAGACTGTGTAAATAGTGGGTGTGTTCCAGTGTCCATTCTACTCACACCAACTCAGGTAAACAAACCTTCTGAAAAGTAATCTTAACTTCGTATTCTCTCCATAGAAGACTATACGTTGGCGGCTGGTCAATGACTACGGGTATAGTTTAAAAGACAACATATAGATTCAAGTTTACTTCTCAATTGAACGGCAGGACCAAAAGCACGTATGCACTTACTTTCTTAATGTCATCTTCAGAAGCCTTTTTAAACTCATTTTCAAAAGGACTTGCTAATTCATTGAATAAGCCCACTTCTTCACAGTTCTTCAAGAATCGAGTTGGTGTTGGTGTCTGATCTGAAATCAAGTTTACACAAAGCACACAATTTTACTTTTAAAATACCATGTGAGAACAGATGCATTGTAAATAATTTTCAGAGTCAAAGGAGACAGCACCAATATATCAAGATATTGATTTGTAATTATATGAATACATAGCTTTCTCTAAAAATAATACAGGTTACCTGAAGAACAGTTAAAACTATCTGAATGTATTCAGATAACTATTCAGGAGCCTCAGTGGGTTTTAAGCTACAAAGGATTTCTTCTAACTTAAATTCAAGAAGATACCAGGGAAACTTATAAATTTAAGAAATCTGTACTTAGCCTACATAAAGATGACACCAATGGGGTTATTTATTTTAACTAGCTTTACAGTTGACGAATGTATTAATACTTCAAGTTATTTAACAATTCACTTTAAAATTACTTCACTTTGTCCAGAAAACTAAATGTATGAAAAGCAAGGCTGTTTTTATATGTTTAAGATGCACTTGCATTCATGTAAACTGTTAATTAGGTACATATTTTGAAGACTGATTAAAAGAAAAAAACCTTAAAGATCTGTGTTGATTTTCTCATGATGTATAAATAATCAATGTGGTTAAGAACACTGTTTGCCTTGAAAGCACGCTTCTTTCTGCCTTGCAGGAAAATAAGCCACAAGGCATACCCCACCTGCTGGAGACAAGTAGTTTGATTCTGCAGACCACAACCCCCTAACAGTGCTGGAAGGATCAAAGATTTCTTCTGTCCACGTCGATCAACCATATGCAGCATTTCTCAAATGCCAGTCTAGCACACCACATCACTCTGGTGAGCAAGCAGGCTCTAGTTTCAAAGGCAAGATGTGCATTCATAGCTCACAGTTTCTTTCTTATATTATGAAAATGAAAGGAATCAATACCAAGTGAGTGAAACGCAATAACAGGACATGTGATATTGGACAAAATACTTAATTGCCTCCTGTAATGCCTGTACAATTGAGCTGCAGTTTTAAGACTTCTGGCACCTTGATTACTACTGCCTGAGGTAGTTTCAAAAGTCTTTCTGTAAATTTACTATGTAAATTCCTCTATTTCACTACTATTACCAGGTAATTTGACACACAGCAACTTCAACTGAAATATCATTAGCGTTATTACATGCATCTTCACTAACATAACCTAGCAGTTATGACTACAGTTCATGCGCTGGAACATAATTGCAAAGAGACAGAATGTCCTCATAGTTTCATTCTCACACACCTGATAACGGAGAGTTAATAGTACAGGAAAACATTCACAAAACACTTCACAGACAACTACAATGAAGAAAATATTTCAGTTTCATAATGCACATCTACTGATTAAGTACAGAAAACAGACCAAAATGAATGCACATACCACCATAAAATATGAACAAACTAGTTATAAAAAATTATATACTAACCAGCCACAATGACACTATCATTACGAGCCGGACCAAATTTCAGTGTCATCTCATGTTTATGTTTGTGGACAGCCAAATGATCCTCATTGGTAAAACGCTGTGGCAGAAAGATTTAAGAAACACCATTTTGAATACAAACACACTAAATACAGTTCTACAGAAAGTCACTTCCATAACATGTAGAACAGCTGTTACCAAATTAAAAGACAACTCTTTGGAGTATCTTCCTTGTTGGTCAACAAAACCAGCAAAAATATGGTAAAACTCAAATAATGTTTACAGTAACCAAATAGCAGCAGTATCAGCAAAATGGCAGTGTAAGTACCTGCAGTCATCAAAAGGCCATGATAACATTTCAGAGTGCCACAGACTCCATCAACCATCAGCAAACAGCCGTTCGCTATGTTAACGGATCTTGGCAGTGTTTAGTAATTGATTACCACAATGTGATACCTGCACTGTTTGGTGTAATCACAGTTTCATAGTTTCATAGTTTCGTGCGGGTTGGAAGGGACCTTAGAGATCATCGAGTCCAGCCCCCGGAATTCGAGCCTCTGTGTAGCAGAGCGGCACTTCTACCACTTGCGCCACAGGGGGGATTCGAACTCCGGGCCCCAGTGTTGCAAGGTGGCGTCTTTAACCACTGCGCCACCGGGGCGCGTTATGAGAATTGATCTCTAATCACAAACATAGACTTACTGTATTTAACAGCAAAATAACAAAATAAAACGTAACTCCTGCCCCTGACAGTTTACTAATTAACACGAGGCAGATGGAATGGGAAGTAATGCTATATCATCAAACCACTTGAATAGCTATGAATTATCAAAACTTATCACAATTTTAAAAGCTCCCAAGTTTTCAGAAGTATCCCAGCAGTATTTTGCACACTTTTCCACAATTTAGGGTACACTACATGAAGGAAGCAGCAAGCAGACAAACTACATGCTGTACAATAGATTATTTTTCCTTTAACTTGGAACTTGCTATGCTGCTTTGACTGTGAGTAAAGTTAGTAATTCATTTGACATAATCTAAGAAAAGTCTTCCCAAAACATACGTTTCTACACTTGAAATATGAATAATGAAATATGAAATTAATAAATACTATAACTCTTACTTTTGTGAACACCTGGGACCCACACATCAATATAGAGGAAAAAAAATGCAGCTGGTTTAAGAAATTGGTTCTATACAAAAGGCAGCAGGAAAGTCAACCTCATGCAGCACATAATGTAAACTCACTCATTTTCATGTTGCTAAATAAAAAACATTTTATCTATTAAAACACTAAAGTGTTCATTAACTATTTTTTGTTGTTGTTTTCTGTTCATTTAGTGCTACATCTACTAATATTAGTTATTACATTGTATTAGAAGTATTATAGCATTTTGTAGCATGCATAATGCTAACACTTGCCTTTATTTAAAAAAAAAAAGCATAAATAAATATTATTCTATTAAATTTTTGCAGTCACCATTGATGGGAAGATTAATCAGTTTTAAACCACTGAGAAGTCAAAAAACCGTGAAATTTAAAACACTTATTACACACAGAAATCCTGCAAGTTTCACAGTGAGCTCCTCGTTAATGTTGAAATATACTGAAAAATGTAGGTTACCTACACATTTATTGGGTGTGTATATAAACGCGTGTACACTTCTTTACAGAAAGAAATAAGACAGGCCTAAGAAAGGAAATTGTCTTCATTATATAGTTAGTATTTTTCTGAACAAACTGACAATTTAAATGCCAGAAATTCTTGCTGCCACCTGCTTTTCAGCAGAACTGGAAAACATGGGTACTTTCTATCAATTAAGTCATTTTTCTTCAGTCTCTGGAAATATGTTTCACTGATTTACTTTTATTCAACTGTCATTAATAACTTTGAGTCAGACCATTACCTGGCCACATCCAGGGGCAGTGCATAAAAAGGGTTTGTCATCACTCATATTCCACAGGTCGTCGTGCTACCTGTACCAAAACAACAGTAGAAAGCATGTTACAAATATTGCAACAAGTTATCAGTACATCAACATCCACGGGAAATTTTAATACTCTATAAGCAAGAACTGCTTTCTGACTGCACTATGAATCTAAATATCCAGCATGGGAGGAGCACCTGGACAACAAACTCTGTAAGTTTGTAGCCAAAATCAAACACAGATTTTAAATGTGTACCTCAGTTGGAAAGGCAAGTGTTTGCACACAATGTAATGAACTGCAAAAGGCATGTGAAAACATAGTAAGACAGATTGATACTGAAACAAAAGTATCTTGTAATAGTTACCCAACTCCCTTCACCCCCTGCCAAGAAAAGCACAAAGCGGCAGATAAATAACGAGTACTCAAGACCACAGTGCCAACAGATGAAAGCGGTTGATTAGATAGTTTTCTTCATAATCATGTAAACTTTTTAATAATCATCTATTTTTTTTTCCTCTATGCAAAGCAAAGCTAGCAGGGAGCCCATTATGTACTCTTTTACAAATATAACTACAAAACACATATATACTTTAATAACAACTCAGCTGTACAACTGAATCACTAGGAAGCTAACAAATATTTAAGAATGAAGTAACGGATACTAACATTGTTCTGTTTTATGCTGTTCTGCTTACTCACTGAGCATACTGAAACACCTACCTGTCAGATTTCACATATAAGTCTGTTTCATAGGGCAAACTATCATATCCTCCTTTTCATGGCAATGAACTGTAATTGAAAGAAGATATTAATTACTATGCTTGTTAAATATGTGACAAACCATGATTAAGACAAATTACATAACGTCCATTCTCGATAATTCAATGAAGAAACACTACACCTTTGCCAAAGAAATGGTTCACCTTAACCGATCACTTCTTAAGTTTTGCCTTCTCTCAGACAGTAACAGCTGCTTCTACAATTAAATTTCTTAGACAAACTATGTGATTCATATTTTTCTTATTAAAAAAAAAATCTAGTTCCCTTCATTTATGAATTGAGAACTCAAACACTAAACAAAATATCAGTTCTCAAATTAACCATAAAGCTACAAAAATCCTAATAGTTCTGAGACCGTGCTGAGCAGAACTAAAATACTGAAGAATTAACATTTTTTCCAATTAATTTTTCCATAGCTGGATGCCTGCAACACATTTTTTCATCAAAGAAGTTTCACAATCGAAGATGATCTTCACATTTCAGATGTACTTGGAAACAAACGTGGTCTCCTACTTGAATCTTTCACAATACCAGTACAAAGAAGTAATATAATTCCTCCAAGTGTCAACAATGCTGCATTAACTTCTTGGAAAAAGTGATCAAGGTAAACCTAATAACCTGTGGACAGCAGGTGTAACTGTCCTTCATCTCATCATTATGAACTGTCTGCTCCTGAACCACTTGGCTGGAAGTTCTGTCAAGTTCGTTGTGGGCTCAGCTACTTTTTATGCTTTCCTGGTTATTGGACCTTAGCACAAGCCTTTCCTTCAGCCTCTTCCCTTCTGGGCTCTAGCAAATCCAAATTAATCCACTGGAGTGGTCACACTCCGACTGTGTTCTGCGTTTGGGAAGAACACTTCTGGGTGGGATATGAGAAAGGAGAGCACATTTCTCAACTACCTTCTCACTCAACAGGCAAGGTGGCATCACTCCACTTTGGGAAGAAGGGACATACACGGGATAGAGTCAACCAGTGTTGGACAGTGCACAAGATCTGTATGTGGATGCTGTGACAACAATGACCAGAAATAACGAAAGTTCAGGTACACTGAACATGTAAAAATAAGGCATTGTCTCATCAGAGATAAGTGATGAGCAACTAATCTCATTATTAAAGTTACCTCAATTTAAGTTCAAGTAACAGGAAGAGGAAAAAAAAAAAACAAAAGAAAACATCAATGTTGTTAAGTAGCCAGGAGATGACAAGCATTCTTAGCCCCTATGTGGGTTCCTCCTCCAAAAGAAACACATTCATATTTAAGTATGGATATTTATATAAAGTTCTAACAATTTTAATTCTGACCTCTGCTTGTCTTGATGGATAAATGTCTTTGCGATTAACAATCACAAGCAGAACAAACCCATCTTTCCCCTGTAGAATGGTCAAGAAAAGGTGCGAGGCTTCAGAAGGTGCTTAACTATCCTAAGAATACCTGAGAGAGAGGATTCAGTGTCACTTCTAAATATATACATTCAACAGAATGAGGATACTGAGACTGAGACCACAAGCCAAGAAGAGATGAATGGATGCCAGAAACTTCAGATTCTTTGGCACTAACAACTCAGGGAAGCATTTATGTCCTACAGACAAAATGCCAAAGCGAATTATGGAGAGAGATTGCTCTGCCATTCTTTGCAAGGAATTCATAACCTGTTTCAAGTTTCTGAAGAGGTGAAATACTTATTGAACTGTTACAACTACGAACATGGTACTATCAACATTAAAGAGTATTAACAATGTCATGGGGAAATTTAATATTCATGTCTTAGGCTTCACAATTAAGGTTGTTCTCACCAAAGCCTTAGGATTCCAACTTTATGTTATCTGGAATTTCAAGAGACACTCAAAGGTCATCCCCCCTGAACACAGAACCTTTTAATCTACATTAAGCAGATTTTATTACGGGTTCCAATTAGCAGGGACAGCCCCCTTTACATCTCAGAAGGAATTAACTTTATTATATCTTTGATCACGAGACAGCACATAGTTAAGTACAACTGCAGTATACACACATACACATATTGTAAACAGAAAAGTTACTTCCATAACAGAAATATTATTTTTTTTTCTAAAAGATGAAGATTTTGATTAACAAAGGGGCATACAAAATACTGTATCTGTTCATATAGTTTACTGTGAGTCTTTGAAAGTGCAAAGTATTAGTCACAAAAATCTACTACACCCACACTGCTAGCTTCCCCCCCTCCCCCTTAGGTCATAAGCTTTAAAGATTACTTTTTTTCCTGTCCGTCTGCTTACTACTCTTTTAAAGGGTTATTACCAAAACATGCATTTGCGTATTAAGCAGTTACCTGGTTTCACATTTTAGTTTAGGAAGCCTGAAATTCTTGACACCCTACTTATAAAGAAAAAGAAAACCAAGTGGTGCCCTCCTGAATAACTTCACGGAGAAAAGTTGGAGACAAATTCATATTCTGAATTTTCTATTACTTGTCTACAAACTACAAGGCATTCTGAGAGATAATGCCTTCGTAAAAGATTCCAGCTAACATCTAAGGGAAAAAAAAAAAAAAAAAGTAGTCTCTTGAAGTGATAAATTTTTAGAACTTAAAAGAGAAAAGAAGTTCACTCGTCCATTCCAGCGAGACCTTAGACATTATAAATCTAAACAGAAACCGTATCTGACAGGATGGGAAAACAAGGGGCTCACATTCATTAGTCTAGCCACATCAGTAAGGATTGTATTTACCTATTACAGAGACAAACAAAAAGCTCGCACCTAGAGCAAAACTATTCCATGCAACACTGCAGGC
This sequence comes from Coturnix japonica, assembly GCF_054131305.1. Taxonomy (NCBI): domain Eukaryota; kingdom Metazoa; phylum Chordata; class Aves; order Galliformes; family Phasianidae; genus Coturnix; species Coturnix japonica. The sequence goes on from NC_140669.1 coordinate 18,688,887, forward strand.
TGAGGGCCAAATGATTGTCAAGCAGCTTTAGGGCAGAGCTTGGAACTCCTGGTAGACAACAAACTGAATACAATTCATCAGCAAGTCACTTGCAGCACCAAAAGCTAACAGCATACTGGGCTGAATTAGATAGAGAAGAGCAAGCAGATCAAGGGAAGTGACTCTTCTCCTTTATTCGGCATTCAGAGAGCTGCAGCTGGAGTACTGTGTACAATTCTGAGCCCTTAGAAGCAAGAAAGACTACAAAGTCGAAAAGAAAACACTACGAGCCCCACCAAATCTGGACAGATCCAGATTCTGGGTAGTGTACAACAAAAGAATGAGACTCAACATCCAAACCTGAGCTTTAGAAAACTCAAAACGGGTTTAGAAATGGGCGATAAAGCCTATGGCCCACCACCTGAAACTGTAGGCGCTATGCTAAAACAAACAACAAACAACCAAACCCAACAACAACAAACACAAACAACAACCCCTTGCCTGCCTCCCCTCTCTCTCCCTGAATAGTGAAAGAGTAATCTTACATGCCATCTTGACTAAAATGCTCCCCATCCAACACAATGAGAAATAAAGTACATGAACTTCAAACCTAATGGCCAGCATTGAATTATAGGCACTTTTGTTTGTTAGCCAGGTGACAAGCAAAAAAACCTTGTCACATAGGAAAAAGGAAGATAGCTCTAAGTGATTCAACTGGAATTCAAATCTTCAGCCTCAACTTTAATTCTTCAGATGAAGCAAATACTTTAATTAAGTTAATGCTTCCTACAGTCTACTGAAGGACACCATCATTCCACAAGCCTTCCTATTCCGCCTTCTCTCAGAAACATAGAGAAACCTGTAGACTCTCAGTATAATTCTTGGTGAAAAACAGTCTCAGAGATGAATATGGGAACAGCATGAAATAACCTCAGCAAATACACGCAACTTTGCTACTTAAATCCGAATGCAATCCCTCATTTTTGGTGTTCATTTGCTCCAGATTTCAACGCAAAGATAAACCAGAATGATGTGAATGCATTTAAATGTCATAAGTCTCATCACTTTCGGAAAGCAAGCAATACAGTAAAATGTACACTTGTAAATAAACACAATTGGTTAAAACGCATCTAATACAAAGCAAAACAAATACAGTAGCATTTACAAATCATTTACTGACACCTAAGGCAGTGTGCTTATTTAAAAAATAAAGGTGTTCCTATGAGATATCAAACCAGCGTTAATCTAATGCCACAAAAATAGCTTCAACAATTATTTGCATTATCTTTTTAATAAGATTTTTAATAAGATTTCTAGTAAATATCTGAAGTACATTTTCAAGAAGCTATTACTACATCCTCTGTGGCTCGCCTGTAAGATACCTTCCTGTAGACAGCTTGTAAAAGACAGGAATCACATAGTTGACCAACACCCTGATGGCTTATTTTAGTGGTAAAGGTTCTTCTGTTTTCTCTCTTAATTCCCCACACAGCAGAAGCATGGAAATCTTAAATGACACCTCAATTCAACATTTTTCAATTAAACATTTAAATAGTTCTTTAAAGTGTATATATGTACATTAACAATCCCTGCAAAAATACCCCCAAATTTACCTATAAAGTCTTATCAGACTTGCTGCTAAAACCTCTCAACGTTACCTAGAATGATGGATGCCAGAAGACCCTTATGCCTTAATTTGCTCATCAGCGATGCAAGCTGACCCTGCAGCTTCTTATTCTAAACCCTGTAGCTATAGACTGCTCTCTTGTAATTTCAAAGCTGACACAAACAGCATGACAGAAGACACCCTTAAGTGAATATAGAAGGATAGGACCCTTCTGAAAAGACACAACTAAACACAAACAAAATCTTGAAGGCAAAAAAACCAACAACACTACTTCATCATGTGTAAAGGTGGTAGCAGAGGATGGTTTAAAGGTGGCTAATATAAAGATGTTGACCAAGATGGTGATAAATAGCCAAAGGTTATTAGTAAAGAAAACTCACCAATGTCGATGCCTGGACCGGATAGCTAAGGCAGTCTCCACTGGGGAGCGATCTCCAAGAGATGCTGCCTCAGTGGTGGTCAGCCCTTAAATGAGATCTCAGAGGGTGTGGAGTCAAAGTCCACCCCTTCCGGGAGCACAGCCAGATTACTCTCACCTGTGCTCCCACAGCTGACCCAACACTTGCCTCAGTTAATTAATCAGTGGTTCAAGCTGTGATTTCCCATACATCATGCCACAAAGAAAGCAAGAAGAAACGCACATTCCAGCAAGCATCAACCCATTCCTCTACTAGGCAGTCCACAGAGGACAATTTGAGCCTACCAGCTGCTGTAATAGTTGATTAATCTACCACTGCTTGGATGCATTGCAGACCCAAGGTTTGCAGCTTGGGTGACCATTTGCACACGGCTCCATCTCAAGAAACATCTATACATTCTTATTCAGTAAAAAGAGGAAGTGGGATAAAACACAAACTGGGCTTCTGTCAGAAAGCAGAATTACAGCAGCCTGTCAGCATTAAGGCTCTCCTAAGCCTATACCTCATAAAGTGTGCAAGTCAAAGCATCTGAGATGCATTTTTCTACAGATGTTTGCATTTTCTCAAGACTAATCCTGTACACTACACATTTCTTCTTATTCTTTACATTTGATCTGGGAGCATGCCCCTTTTTACTGCACAATCAACTCTGACTGTATATAGAGTTATTAACTCTTAGTAACCTTTAGTGCAACTCATCATAGTACGTAACTGCTTTCAACATTAGGGTTTTAAGATCTCACTTTAAAGCACCTGTAAAAGAAAAGTGAAGCGTAAAAGGACAAGGGCAAAAATTTTCTTTGATTCACAAGTTCTACTTGAGGCGTGTAACTTCTTCATCTCTTTGTTTGCATTTAAAATCAAGTGGACTGAAGACTGAGCATACCTGCACGTTAAAGAATGACGTTCTCTTAACAGGTACTTGAAGAGCAGAATTTAATTTAACAAAAATTTTAGTAGAGCTGCTTCTTTACATTAAAAAATAAATAAAAAAATAGCTGGTTTTGTTTTCCAAACTTAACCACTCCAAAATTAAAAGAGCTGGCTCTCATGCAACCAAGCAAGTCAATGCGAAACAAAACAAACCAAGGGTACCTCTTATATTTTCAATACTTGATAGCAGCACTGAATTGCATACACTTTAATCATTTCCTGTATTTAATACTAAGTCCTACAGTTCTCTACAGGGGCAATCAGACTTGCAAATTCCGCTTTCAGGAGAAACCAGAAGTTTGTGTGTGCAATTTAGCAGTTAGTAAAACAGTAAAATAAAGTCAACATTTGGATTTTAGAATAAAAGCCATCACTTCACTTACCTAGAAGGACTGGAACAACTTCTTATTTTTTCTTTTCAGTTTCCTGTATGCAAAAACAAAGAAAAGTGAAGCAGAAGTGGTGTAATTAATATTTACTATTACAGACCGCTTTCAGAAGTGTTCTGACTGCATTTCTGTCATGTCACCACAGAATTTAACATTCCTAAAGAACTGAAAGAGAAAAATGAACAGACTGAAGGAGGAAAAATATGGAAAAATATAAACGTTCCTCCTTAAAAAAGATGTAGAATCACTAGCAAGTAGATTCTGGAAGATAACTATAGGCTGTTTAAAGGATGCAAACCTCAAGAACTGGTCAAGAGGAAAACAGGAGCTTCTTCTTCAAAACTGTCACTCTACTGCTTAGAAGAGCAGTTGTTCCACTTCCTCGAAGTCACGCGGTCTCTCTCAGTGTTCTGGGGAGGAAGAAGGCAATGCCTGTTGCATCAAGCTTTCTTCTTTCAAAAGCAGGCCTAATGTTGATGCTGTCAGTGACCTGTCTGTAACTGACGTCTAAGTCAAATAGAGGAAGGTACGGAACTCAATTCAAATAACTAAGAGGGATCTCATCTGGATAAGAGGAAAAACGTGTGAGAAGTGAAGACGATTGACTTAACAATTTCAAATGAGAACAAGAAATCTACTGGCCAGATAGTCACGTGCACAGAAACAAACCAATGAAGTCACTTTGGTTTTGCAGAAGGAGCAAGCTTTTCACATAAGAAGGGACAATTCTGGTAAACCAGGAGCACTGATGGAATAAAAGAAACGTTCCTAGACCCAACAGTTCCAGCTGACTGAATCTGACAGCTCGAATGTCAGCTCCCTGGCTTGGATATTTCTCAGAGGGGCTTGGATTAGTGGAAGCTTATGCAGTGTGAATGCAGCTCTTACAGCAGACAAGTAGAAAGCCAGGGAATCTCAGAGAGCAAATACACAGGATTTCATATTCCTGAGATCTTTCTGCGACTTGTTTAGCAAGATATTAGCTTTTATCCCTTCACCAGCTCAATTACCTAAGTTTGAAAGTTTTATTACTGTCCATCAACCTCAGAGACATTGTAAATCTAGTCTACTGCAACTTTATTTTCAGCAAATTAAAAATATCTTAACAAAGGTACTTCATTTTTACAGATCGCATCCTTTGAGTATGTAACTCCATACAATAACCAAGGGTTTGATTTAAAATCCTTAAATATACCAAGGAGTGTGCTACTGAAGCACTCTCAAAGCTCATTAAAACACAGTGATGTATTTTTTTCCTATAAGCAACAAGGTAAATGGCCACTGGCATTTACCCAGAAATGGAAACACACTGTATTGTTCCCATTAACTTACAAAAGAAAAACTCCAGTCTGAAGTAGAGCTAATAGGAAAGTTCTGAGGTTGAGCTCCTGCTAAGCAGCTACTGACACAAAAATCAATCAGATACAGTATGGCACCAACTTGAAACAAAAATATCAGCATAGTTAAAAAGTATCGACTCATATTTCTACCCCCAGATATATTCAGTGTCTCAGAGTGTACCCTATTGATTTGAAACAAATATACTTAAGTTATGCAGGAGGATACGATAACTTGAAGTCTATTCATTATTACAGAGAGAAGTTAATGCTGCTGAATCATGTTTACTTCTCTAAAACCAGTCTTAAAAAAAAGTTTAACAACAGTTAAATAAAACAGTAAAAGAGGCTTTTAAAAAATTTTAAAAGATAAATGGCGGGGGGAAGAGAAAGAATAGCTGATGAAAGGCATTTTAGGCAGAAGATGGACCCAAATTAATAAGATTAAAAGAACACCATATTTTAGGCTGCTCAATGCTGTCACAGAACCACTAGAGAAGTATCATGAAAACAAAAATTATTCATAAAGTTACGCATGATTAACTCAGGACCTGAAAGAACCTTATGTTACACACTGAACAGCTAAGAATCTTCTAGAAAAAGATGTACCGAAAATGTCTGTATTTCTAGAATTGAAGTCAGGATGGAAACATGACTATACAATGAGAAAGATCAAAGACCCAACCAGCTGACTGGGTGCAGGCATGTGCTATCAAGTGTAAAACAAACACACCACCAAGTTTTTTGTAAGCAGCTTCACCCCATGTTTTTTTGGATGCACTACAAAAAGCAGTTTACGACATTTGTTTTTTTCAATAAGGCTTCAATAAGGGCTTAAAAGAGAACCCAAGTGACTGCCACACTTCACCAGTTCATGCCTCTGAAGTGATGTCTGTAACCAGACTTCCATTAACATCAGCAACTGATGTTTCATTAGCCAACTGAAGACGCGTCTACCACAGTGGAAACCAAGGACCATAAAGTTTTTGTAATCCTATAAATCAAAGTTGAACAGAGCATCTAATGCAGGCACAGCAGTCACACAGTGTTAACTTCAGGCACACCTGCTTTTCTCCTTTTTTTCTTTGTAATCAGCTCTATGTGCCTTTACACTCAGCAAGAGCTTGAGAAGAGATTCCCAGCTCTGAGTACAGTGTGACAAGATGACGACAAACACATTCTAAAAGGCAGGAGAGAAAACTGCAGGAGAAAATTCACTTTGCATTAGCTGTTTGCAAAGCAGCGGATGACTCACAATTTCCAGCTGTAGTAGCCTTATATCCTACTATGAAGCAGGTGACTGCATCTTTATTTGAAGGGAAAGGTCATTTCTGGAAGAAACTAGCAAGGAAAAACAAACAAGTGACATAGGAATGGGTGAGACATAGAAACGCACTGATGGAACCCCCTCCAAACAGAGGGGTGTAGGAAGGCTGCAGCACGAACAAAGCTGCAGCAGCACAACAGCACCTGTACCTCAAACCCACAATCACACAGCACCGAGGGCACGAAATATCCGTGCCTGAAACACCGTGCAACCATCAGCGCCTGAAGGCCCGCGCTGCGCTGCTTGCTTTTAATCCTCTGACAGCTTCGGAGATGTTTCATTAGCACAACCCTGAAGGCACAGGCCGCGGCCCTGCCCGCACAAGAGGCGCTCGCTTCCTCCCCTCCCCCCATACCGCTAAGCCCGAGCGCTGGGCGCAGCCCCAGGGCCTCCGGAGCCGCGGATGGACGCGGAGAGGCCTCCTCGGGGCCGGGGCTCAGGCCGAGCCCGGGGCAGCCACCGGAGGCGAGAGAAAAGCCGACGCATCCTCCGCCCCGCCGCCCCCATCCGATCGGCCCGTACCTGCGGCGGCTCCGGCGTCCTCCTGCCCGGCTCTAGGGGCGGCGGGAGTCGCAGGCCGCGGTGGGGGAGGGGGCTGCGGCGGCGCGGAGCCGCGGCGCCATATTACCGCCTCCCGGGAACCCCCGCCTACCCCTCGGCGGGGCCGCTCCCTCCCCTCCGCCCTCGGGGCGCTCCCCGCGGCCCGGAGCCGGGCGCAGCGCGGAGGGCGGAGCCGGCACCTGGCCCGGCCGAGCCGCGCTCCTGTTTACAAACTCACCCGGGAACGCGGGCCGCGCCAAACACGAACGGCCGGGTCCCCCACAGGCTTCCGTCACTTCTCGCGAGAACAACGCCGACATCTCCGCGGGACCGGTGGAACGCAGGTCACGTGGCGCAGGGGGGCGGGGACGGCGCCCATTGGGCGGTGCCGGCGGGGCGGCTGCGGCTCGTCGTGAGGACGGGAGAGGCCGGGCCGGGTGTGGGGACGGTACAACACGGGATGGATGATCCGGGCTACAACCGACGGGACACGGCACGGACACGAACCTTTAGTCCAGCACGGAGCAGGAACAGAGACAGGGAGTCTGTGCGCCCCGGGATCATTCAACCCACCTATCAATCATTCACCTTATTGTCAATGAGGACATTATTGCCAATGAGGTAGAGAACTCCCTGCGTGAAGGTTTGTTTCTGTGCTTTAGATGCCCGTGATGTGTCCAACAGTGAGATCCAATTCATCCATACGTGGCATTACTTAACAGCAATTTGGGACTGCGTTCAGCAGTTCTTGAAAAGATGGCTGTTTCCATTGAAGAACATACAGAGCAAGTAGCTTCATGCTACATTCGAGTTAAGCTGAATGAATACCCACATAGTATTGAAACTCAAAGCGAAGAGTTTACCTGCAGATCACACACATCAGAGCCACCAACCAGTTTCTTCACATACCCGAGGACGGGCTACTTACAGCTCATAGCTCCCTGGATTTAATTCCGTAACAGCAGGAAAGCAAAGCTCATAAACCTGTTCGCTTTCTTCCAAAGGTCAGTTTGTCGTTGTTAAATGATTAGATCTATTATTTAATATTCAAAGCCACCCAACCAATTAGTGCACAGCATTACACAGTACATTGCTGTAAGCGCAGACAGCACCTTAAATGTATTAAGGTTGTTAAAAGATAGAAACCATGAGATGCAAAGCTTGAAGTGCAGCATTTTGTCACTCTTGGATCCTACTGTTTTCCAAACATCAGGTTAATGACAAATCTTTACTATATAAAAAGCTGGACATTCTCCCATGCCAAGAATACTGTAATTAAGTAAGAGTATAATGTCTATGTGCCATTGGCTTCGGACCAATCTCAACCAGTAGTTAAGTTCAACCTGGAGAACCAAGCAGAAAACTTCTACTAGGATGATCAAAATTAGTAGTGGGACTGATGCAAACAGCTTCCTTATCACTGCTGGAGAATTGTTAAGCTTATTGTACCGTGAGATGCCAAAACTCTGTGTGCCAGCTAATCTAGTGGAGAGGACAACACAAAACTGTGCAGAGAAACAGCTCTGGATAAATGTGAAATAGGTAAAGGAACAAGGCCAGAAGTACAACTTCTCACACTTGGTCAGTGCATCCTTTGATTTTCCTAGGATTAATCATACTGATTTTATCAAGCAAGTGACACTGCCACAAATATTATATGCTTGACTTGAAGTTATTGTTTAAAGGGTCCTACATATACATCATTACCACAAAATAAAGTCATATCTTTATAAGAAAGATAAAAAATGCAAGGAACAGGATGACAGTTAAAGTTGTTTATCTTTAATGAAATGACTTTGGAAATAGCATCAATTTCCACGACACCAACATTTTGGGAGTCCCATAAAAGATGCAGGATTACATTCCAATGCCAATATTACAGGCAGATCTCCTTTCACATGGCAAATAGGATCAAGAAAGCAACCATCAGACAGAAGAGACCCATAGCTTCAGACAGGGCGAATCCCAGGATAGCATAGGAGAACAGCTGCTGCTTCAGAGAAGGATTTCTAAAAGAAAGTAAAGGCACAAGCTTTTTATCTTTTTATCTTTAAGAAGTTTTTCATACCCAGCTTAATGTTTTTGACAGATGTAGAACCTCATACTTCCCCTTACACAGATTCTGTAACAGGAAATTCAGTAATTCCAAGCATAAGCTTTTTATAAGCAAGGACTTCATGGAAAAGAAGTGACTTTGTTATTAAGGTTCGACTCAAGTTATGCAGAATATATATTTTCCAAATAAATATAGCTTTTACGACTACATTCAGCCTTTGCATTTACTTTCCTGCCATATGGGAACTTCTAGCACTACTAATAGTAAGTTTACTTTATATCCTTGACATTACAACTATATTCTAAGGAAGCTGAAAACATTAAAAAGCTCAAAGAAAAATCCAGGAACTGAAACCATCTAAATGAAAAATAATAAGTATGAAGCAGTTTGTTATTTAAAAAAACAGAACAAAACCACAAAACCCACAGTGCATTATCCCAGGATGAGGGGAGGACTCTTCAGCATAGCAGTATGTAGTAACAGTCCACAAACTTTTACTAACACACTCATTACAAAAGATGAGACATTTGTTTTGTATTAAAAGCTGCTTATGTTTCTTCAAATCAAAGCTGAACTTCCTTGTCTACAGTAGGGTTTGTTAAAAAGCCTTTATTAAGCCAAAAGACATAGGTCTTAACTGCTAGAAAGAATAGCTAAGTAAGTATTTATTAATGTCTGCCTTACACAGTTCCTCTTTAAGATGTCTCCCTTCTTCTAGGAAAGAATCTAGACTAGATTATTAATTCAGTTCTGGAACTGAACGCTGGAACACTGAACTTCAGTGACAAAAGCACTGACCAAGACTAACAATCTCTTTCCTTTCATGTCTCTTCATGCAGACAGTATCAAGTTCTAAATCTAACCACAGAGCCATCCTGTTGAACATACTGCAGCTTCACACTATTCCATTTAGCCACGTTTAGCACTAGTAATTATTAACAGAATCTATTATACCTCCATCATCTTTACTACAATTTAGCTTAACTGGGAACACTGCATCAAGGTACAACTGCATGTAATTTAACACTTGTATGAGAGAGATTGATTACCTGGCGTAGCCAATGATTAGACTACCGAAGACTGTTCCAATACCAGCACCAGATCCAGCCACACCTACTGTGGCAGCACCAGCACCAATGAATTTGGCAGCAGTGTCAATGTCCCTGCTGATAGCACTAGTCTGGAATTCTCTAAGTGCTAGTTGGGAGACCGTGTTTTGGGCCCCATTAAGTGTGGATTTGCCCTAAGGAAACAAGACATGAAAAAATAAGACATTATATTCAGACAGAGACTATTTCCATGATATAGCACTATTTCATAGCTGCAAAAGTTGCATTAGAACCAGAATCTAATTACTCTTGCAAGTGACCAGACTATAGGAGTTAAAGACTTCAGAATGTTACTTGTTCACCTGAAAGCAATGAATATAAAATGCAAAGGACTTTTCTTGAGTGAAACAGCAGAACAGCAACTAGTATTATTAAAGGGTTGATTTAAAGCAAGCTTCAGAGCAGAGATATTCATGTTAGTATAAGTGAACTCCAGGTTGAGAACATTTAGGCTCACCAGGTAATTTAGGAAGATACAGAATTTTGTTTATAAGGTACCTCTCCAGTCCTGACCTCTGGCCTAGAAAACACAGATGCTGAAACTGGTCTGTACAAGATTCTTGATCCAGCGCGGATCTGGAAGAGGAGAAAAAAAGTTAAAAAGAATACTTAGTTACAGCTGTCCTCATAGAATCATCTTTAAGTCATTAAGACAATTATCTGGTAAAGCATTTGCCTTACCAGAATGACAACCATCTTTGCACAGCCAGATGTACAGAAGAACACACAACCAAATTCTGCATGCAAGTTGATAGCACTGTTTTCCAAAGCCATTACAGTGAATAGCATTCAGCGAGCCTGTGCATGCGGTACACTGACAGCAAAGCGACCAAATCAGTGACCGCATAAGAGCCAACCAGACCGGCAGGCAGCGATTTACGTTTTAATAAACGCCACCAAAATCAATTTCCGAGCCGCTAAACGCACAGACGCAGCCTAGACCGGGAAATGCCGCGAGGCGCAAATGAATGAATGCTGTCTCGTCAGAGGCCTGCGCGTGCCCTTGGGCTGCCAGCACTCTAAGGTCACAGCGGCCCTCGCACAAAGCGCTTCCAGCAGGGAGAGCCCTGCCCGCGGACACGTTCCGCAGCGCCAAAGGACAACGTGAAGGAGAAGAGCCCCTCGGCTCCCAAGGGCAAGAAGCCCAGCCCCGCGCGGGCCGGGCCTCGGCCTGGAGTTTGACCTAGAGCAGCGCTCCGGGCCCGGCAGCGCCGCAGCCCCCCCCCTCCGCGCCCCTCACCTCGGCCCAGGGCCCCACCAAGGATGCGGGAAGGAGAGCGCAGCCCCGAACCCCCTCCCCGCCTCGCTCCGGGGGGACCCGCCCGGCTCGGGCACCCCACGGCGGTGCCGGCAGCGGGGGGCAGCGAACCCGCCCGTAGAGCTGGGGGCCACCCACTCACCAGGGCGGGCGAAGCGGCGAGCTTGGCGCAGGCGAACATCTTGGCGGGCGGGCGGCGTCCCCGGGGCCACGATCCGGAGTCTCTGCGGGGAGAGCGAAACGGTGAGCGGGCCGCGGCGGCCGCGATGGGGACGGATGGGACGGGCGGCGCTCACCCTGTGCGGCTGCCGCTCCTTCGGGCTCACGGGCCGGGCGGGGCTGTGCGCACGCGCGGCGGGACCGGCGGCGGGAGCCCGGATGCGGCGAGGCGGAAGAGGAGGGAGCGGCGCCAAGGTCACTTTGTGCCGACGCCATTGGCAGCGGCGGGGGGCGCGGGCCCCTGTCAGACCGACCTTTCCTTAGGACACGCCCCCGCCCTCTCTGTGTCCCCCCGTGTTTCAGCATTGAGTATCTCACACCTCTCCCACTCACTGTTGTGTGGTTGACTCTTATCAGTCACAACTAACAGATAACTGGAGCAATAGCTTGTGGGATGAAGCTATATCGAGCAGAATTAATATGCTGTGGGATATTTAACACGTCTTGGCTCTGGAAAGAAGGAATTAAGCCATTATTCTAAGGCTCTGCTTTAAGTAGAATTTCTCTTGGTAGCATGCTGTTGAGATCTGTTTGCTTTATTGATTGTAGTTGGCAAATCTTGCCATAAGCAGTGCTGGAAGTTTTAATTGCTGGCTTGGCTGGATTGGAAGTGGTGTTACAAAGGAAAGCAGACAGTAGAAATTTGTTTATTTTTTCCTTTCTTTTCATCACAGTAAAGTTCTCTTTAACACAGGAAAGGGAAAATCTGCCTCTTGAGTGACCTTTGTACCCCAGAGTACTTACCCAAGCTATTTTTTTGCTTAGATTCATTTTCATTTAGTCTCAACAGCTCTGTTCAGTGAAGAGCTGAAGGCAATTAATAGCATAGGACCAATCGAGGCTACAGAGAATTTTGCTCAACCATTCATTGAATGCTGGAGTCCTAGAAACTGATGGCATAAACTACAAAACAAAACAGCAGGCCATGTCTGTACTTAGCAAGACTCTGGACGTATACAAATCCTATTAAGAGCTCTAATACAATTTCAGTAAAAAATCACAATAATCCCAGCTACGTCATTTTTGGGTCTCTAAGACCTGCTTTAAATTACACAATTATTATATGTACATGGTCTACTACTGCAATAGCCACTACACATCCAAATAAAGAGTCATCAGGAAGAAAACTACTCTGCTGCAGCAGAAACTGAGCAAGGAAGATGTTCTCACCTTCATCCTAGCTACTGGATTCTGTTGGAAAGGGAGACCAAGGCTCCAAAGCAGCCCTACCTAGAAAGGGAGTAGAGTCACTCTCACTCTGGATGACAAAGCCCTGCTGTCCAGCGTTCATGTCCTGCTGGTTGGTTCCAGGGTTCTGTACACTGGTAAAAATATTCAGTAATGGAGCCACTCTTTTATAAAGCCCAGCAATGGCATGTGGTGGAAGACCTCAAAAATTCATTTTTTATGTCAAGAAAAATTACGAATTTTCTAAAATGATAATCTGATTACACGTTTGTATTCACAGTGCAAAATGCTTCACAGGTTGACAGTTTCACTCTGTTTCCCATCCATGCATGTTACGGTCGCCACCTTCAGGTCACATTGTTTATTATAAACACAAAGAAAATTCAAAACCTATGGAACTAAAGTACCTCCTAGAACAAGAACTCCTGTAAGTGAGGTGTTTTCCTCAGGTGATTTATGTGTTTCCCATGGCTGGTTCAGTCTGTCTCTGCTGTGCTGCAAAAAAAAAAAAAGCCTAGCTGATACATGAAATGGTCACTTGGGTGATTGGATAGCACACACAGATACACTGCTAGATTACAGCATGTCACTAAGATTAAATTAGAGTAAGTCCAGCAATGCACTAAACATATTTTCTAACAGAAAACACAGATCAGCTGTAAGTTGGCAACATTAACTGCATGGCAACACAGTTACACCACAGATCAAGAGAACAGCACAGGCAGCCAAGATTTTGGCTGTAGTAGAGGCACTGATTCCAAAAGTACCCATCAACTTTGACTGCTGAATTTGAAGACACCATAAGCAGAGTGGTGCTTCACCAGTGGACTCTTGGAAGCATGGGCTTTCTGTGCAGGTCAAATGACCAGGTTCATTGTCTTTAACAGTAGTACCTAAGTTGTTTGGGAGATTTTGTACTTGGTGTTTCTCAGAATCGTTTGGCTTGGGGCATGTGTTTGTGAGGACTATATTTTTGTTGTTGACAAGGTGAAAAGAGAAACAGAAAAGGTAGCTGCCCAGTTCTCAGAAACAGAGGAATTAACAGTTTCCATTTAGGGATTAAATCAGTTTTTGAATAACTTAAAATGTATATAATTAATGACTCTGCACTGTTTCTCCCTCTCTGCAGAGAGTGTAGATCCAGTTTATAGTCCCTACTGGGAGGGAAGATGGGATCATAGCCATTAATGCATGCAAGATTCACCTGCTTAATTGTAAACGACTTACTTCCCTAGTACGAATCTCAATTCTCTCATGCTCACAGACAGCTTTGGGATCAGTGCCCATAAAGAAGTGATAAAGACAGAACATCCGTTAACATCCCAAAGCCCTCAGTCTGATGGCCCAGCAGAAAGCCTGTAGGATGGCACTGAGCCTGAGCCCGACCCTGCCATGCCGCTGCCAGTCTGAGCCTGAGGAAATAGTTGTTCACAGCTGGCAACTGCCATGCTTTGCATGGCTCAGGCAGGCTATTTTTAAATAGCTGTAATTAATTTTTCTCACAGCTACAAAAGAGATCATATATTGTTATGTCCTGTACCTAAAGCACAGGAACTCAGGCAGTCTGCCCTGCTTGTTTCCTGCCCCCCGTGCTCAGACCCAAGGCACACGCCAGTCCCTGGCACGCCTGCACTCAGCCCCATCTGCCATGCTGGCCCCGTTCCCACTCAGAATTAGCTATGCCAATTTCAGCAGGGCAGAGGTGCTAACCAAACATGGCTTTAGAGGGACAGCTTTCAGAGCTCAGCGAGAGCCATTCCTTTTGCCAGCAGGTCCCGCTGTTTGCAAATAATTCCAGCTTAAGGCCACATGCTTCATTACATGGGACCACATCTGAAGATGCGTGGAGGCATTATAAAAATAAATAAATAAATAGATTCAACAAACGTCTTCTGTATTTCTCTTTCAGTTTGGCGTGGTGCTTGGAATTCTGCATATGGAGAGTGACTGCTCTGCTCCTTGTTAACAGGAGAGAGCCATCAGCTGCTATGTACTGCGTACTGCAAGCCGTCTTAGCAGGGCTCTGCGGCAAAGCAGAGGCATTAAACTGCAGGAGCTTAGCAGGGCTACACTGCTCGTTCCAGCAGCCTTCGATTGCTTTGTGCCTGAGATCAGGATGACAGAGCATTGCCTTTTTGCACTGCAGTTATTGCCTTTCCTGATTCTGGACAAATTTGCAAAAGACATATCTGAACCCCACCCAGTTCCAAAGTGGCATACATGTAAGACAAAACTAACACTGCTCAGTAAACAGTTTATTGTATATAAGGAGTTTGTATATGGCCTATAAATACTGTAATAATATATTATAACATTGACACCATAGGAGTATATTATAGCTGCATCTGACTCCTTTCCCCCCCCCCCCCCCCCTCCACCCTCGCCCCCCAGGGAGGTTAAGAACATAGAAGAGTTAAATTTTTAAAGGTCTTAGGCTTTTCAAGGGTTAGAATAACAAGACGCCAGAATTAGAAAATCCTACTGAGCATCGAGGTCTAAAGTTACAAAATATTTGTACTAAGTGTACAGTTCAGGCCAGCAATGTATATTTCTGGTCCTATTTTCTTTGATGTAGGCTTATGAAATCAGGTACAGTTAACAAGATTTCATAGGCTTTTAAGCACACTTAACGTATATTTTCCACGATATTGAAAAGTCAATCTTCAAAATACTATGCTGATCTCAAGAAATGAAAATAGCTAGTCTCATTTCTGAGCACATTAGCACACTGCTGTATCATTTGCTTCCAGCATCTCTCCCTCTCACTCATCTTCTTCCCTTAGTTTTTGACAGCTTACCTGGCATTCTGGAGCAGAATACTGTTTTGTTTTCCATACCACTTGATCTCAGAGGCACTCCTCTTTTTCTTCCTTCCCATAGCTCCTAAAAGCATTCCATCCTAGTTCTATTAATGGCCTGCCTTCCGCACAGCTGTTAGCATTCCCAATTGCCTCCCATACCACTCATTTTTGTGTTCTTTTAGAGAGATAATACTGATATCACTACTAGAAAGTGGTCTTCCCAGCAGCGCCCCATCCAGCATCTTGGTAACTGTGTTCCTTGGAGATCACCTGTGCCCTGTGGGAAGACCTGGCTCCTGGGGGCCCTTGCAGTTTTGGGTGAGCTGTAATTTGATTGGTAAGTACCAACCACAAGAGCAAATGGTCTGGCTGCCTGGTAAGGTGTCAGCTATGAGCGCTGCAGTGAGCATCCAGCTCATTATCCCTTTACCCAAACCTCATCTTCTCTGCTAGAACTGAGGTGGTCTGTGGCACTCCAGTCAGGGAGCACCGAAGAGCAGCACAACCCTGGGTAGCAGGGGAGCTGCTAGGAGAAGCGACCTGTGTTCCTACAGCTCACAAGCCTGACTTCGCTGAAACTACTATCTCAGGAACACCAATAATTAGAGACCCATATGCTTGCTAATTTGAAAAAGTCACGGCTGGCTCGCACAGATTCATGTCTGGATAGTGCTTTTAATGTGTCTAAAATGACTAATAGTGTGTATATATAGTGACATCCAGTGTTCAGTCAGATCAACCACAGGTCTGTACTCCGTAAGGTCATTCAATTAAAAGATTTATTACAGGCCCTATTTAAAATGCCTGTGTAAAGATACTAGGCTAATCTGAATATTAACTACCTGCCAACTTCAACACACCTCCACAATAAAAATTTCCTTCCTGACTTGTTGGGGAACAAAAATGGTGTGGCTCTTGTATAATGCTTTAACTTTCTCTTTTAATGACAGCAAGCGTCTGATTATTCCCAGGTGCTCCTGATTTCTTCTTTCTCTGCTCCTGTTGCTGTGAATGTGGCCATTAAAGCAGCAGTCATAAAGGATGTGTTCACCACTTCCTTCTCTGCCTGTCTCTTAACATAGCCACAAGTTCACCGTCTTCCATCCGCACTAATTCCCTGAGGTATCCACACAGTATTTGTGTTGACTGCCTTAATTTTGATCTTCTCTAATCATTCCCTGCCAGATGGTAGTTAAAGTTTAATGGTCCCTGTAAAAATAGTTCCCTTTCTTCTTTTAATCAGTCACGTGTGTTTGCTTAGCTAACTGTTAGATGTTCAGAAAGCACGAAGGGACCACCAACACAATTACTTCAAAATATACATCCGTGCTGTGATTTCAGCATTATGCAAAAGTAAAAGGTTACAGAATAGGTGAGGTTCCTGGAAATCAGCATAGGCTACATAGCTCTGTTTTGTTTGGTGTTTTGTTTTTTTTTTTTCCCTATGTTTCTTTAGATGTATTAAAGGAAAAAGAAAAAAAAGAGAAAAAAAAAAAGACTAATTTTTGACATTTCATATAATCATATGCAAATCACCCTTGGTATTTCCTAGGCTGCCATGTTTGTATGTGCTGTGCTTGATAGCATGAGGGTTGTGTTTTTAGGGCTTGCTAGAGCAAAGCATTCAGGCACATGCTCAACATGGAGCAGATGTGTATGACTAACAGTTATAATGTCTGCAACAAGGTGCTTGGCATGTGCTTCCCGTTAGGTCCCCGAGGTGTTCCCATGAAGTTATTTACCTTCTCTGTGGTTGAGACTACATGTCGATGCCTACTGACACACAGTCTGAATTTTACCATTATATATTTACTTGACTTAAGCCCATTAGAGGTTTGGGCATTTTGCTGAATCAAGAATTTGATTCATCTGCACATTCATGCTATGCCTAAGAAGCAAATTGCTTTACGAGCAAATGGTTTAAGTCATATCAGATGCCTACAAAGTGCACAGGTAGTATTGCACCACTAAGGAATATAGAGAGCCTGGAAAATTGATGGGCTAGAAGCTGAATCCAGATCACAGTGCTGGCAGAGGAAGGATTGCTGTTGAGTTAAGCGGGGGCTGGATCAGGTCCTGAATGTCTTGCCTAAAGCAATACAGGAAATATGTAGCAGAGCCACTAACACAACCCAGATCTCCTGATTCAAATTAGGCTTCTTAACCACTGAACATCTGTGTGTACTGCAACTGGGTGTGTCACTGTGGCCAGCATAGGGGACATCCTGGATTATGGCTCATGATACGGCTCATGCCTGCACGCTGCAGGCTTCACACTGTTGATGTACCTCAGAAACATAAGCCCAGAGAAAGCAAAGAGCATCTTGCAGTTTTCTCCCCAGTGGATGACAGAGCAAACAAGGGCCCTTGCACCTTCTGCCAAACTGTGTATGAAGAGCCGTCTCCAAAACAAAGCACCAGATATGACAAAGTATGTGCTTTAGTGCAAACAGTGTTTTAAATGGGAGTGCAGGAATTCAATTGTAAGGACTTGCTGATCATCTTAGTGCTGATTGCCTGGAAGCTGGACAACAAAGGGAGTTTCTTTGGCTTCATGTCTTCCTGTTACATCTTAATTAGCAGTGAGTAATGTAGTTCTAGCATAACAGAAATAGCTATGACATTTTACTTCAAAATTTGATCCAAAAGGAAAAAATTTCTATGCCTCAGCTAAGTGTTTTTCCTTGGTTCCTTTTTACATGCAGCTTCTTTGGGAAAGATCTAAGCCAGAGAATGGAGGAGTAGATGATACTGTGTTATGATAATAACCAGATGACCTCACTGAGATCAGTGCCTCAGGGTACTAGATGCTGGAAAAAATGTCATAAGAGCCAGTCCCTGTGCAGAGGGATGTGAAGTCTAAATGCTCAAGCTATTTTGTAAATCCAGGACACAAGAGGTTGATTTGCCCACTGTCAGACTGTGGCAGTTGCTAGTGACTCACTCCTGATCTCTTGTGCCTTAGCCAATGGCCTTAACCCCAGCAACATTCTTCTTCCCTATTTATATTTAATTAAAATGGCAGCAGAGTCCAGCTTAGCTGAATTTCCATATGTCTGAGCTGTAAAATCTGTCAGCTGTGGAAAAGTGGACATACCTTTAGTTTTTTTTCTCCCTTGGTTCTCTCGCCTATTTCCACATCAGAAAAACATCCACTGTTTCCTCCCCTGCTTGGCTGAAGACTGCAAACACATAAGTGATCAAAATAGAGCTTGCTGGGCTGATGATGGCTAATAGCAGGTGTCAAAGCAAAGGCGTCCCCCATGGACACAACCTATCATGGTTGGGCTGGTGCCCAGATCATAGGAGGGAACACGAGTCTTTCACATGGAAAGGGAGATAAATTGCATCTAAACACTCTAATGATGATAATGTAGAGAGACAGATGTGGTAAGTGAGTATTAGAATCCCTCCATACGCTCTTCTATTATACAATCACATTATGTACTATTGACTAGCAGAAGCCAGATGCAAAAGCAGAATGTTGTTTGAATTTATCCTTTGGATTTCTGCAGATTTGCATTATTCAGTGATAGGTAGAAATGTTTTCCAGTGGTGAACTGACACAAAGGTCATTTCAATGAGCTCATGCAAAGAGTGCAGTGGAGAGCTCTCAACGGCATTTGCTTTAGAGGCACAACTTTTGTAAAAACATCAACCTACAAAAACAGAGACAAATACAGCTCAGAAATCCTCATTCTGTGCCTTTGCCCCAGATGTGGCCACTGACATCTTTGCAAAGAGAGTGCCATGCACAGAAATTGTAACTCAGAAGCGGTGCGGACCTGCTTTACATGAATGTAAATGCCATAATGATTTCAGAAGGTTAAAGGAAGCATAGGAGGGAGTAGAGGACTGACTGCCAAGTCGGAGCATGGAGAATATGTAGCAACCACATAGAACATTTATACACCTGGTATAGCATACACCAGTTGTTAAGGCAGAAAGCCAAAGGTAATGAGCACTGTGAGCATTACGAGAGCTCCTTCTTGGCCCGGCTTCTTGTCTGTAATTGAAGCGCTATCCTCTACTGATCCTTCAGGTGCTATCAGAGTGATTTTCTCCAGGCTTCAGGAGAGAACCGGTCCCTGAAGAGGGGAGGAAACTTTTTTCTTACATTATAGCTCTGTGCTGGAAGAAAGCTACGGATGTAGCTCATGAGTATCCTTAATAGTTCTCATAGAAAGCGGAATTCCTAAGTGAGATTCTGATTTTAATTTAGAAAGTGATTTTTGTGTGTGCTGTAAGATGAATGGAAAATGATACGTGTGTTTACGTGTTTGTGTTTTTGGAACCTGTCCTTCATGAATTGTGCATTAATGTCTCCATTGCCTTTGTCAGTATTTACTTTAAAAAACATTTCTATAGAGTACTAAAAAAAAAAAATCAGGCTAATAATAGTCATCCATAAGTACTCTTCATCACTCTGCACTCTATATCAGTTTTAACAGTAGGCTATTTCTTTTTCTATTTTTCTTTAGCCAGCCTTTAGCATATTCAGAGGTAAGGAGTGGTTACATGACATTATAATTTTATTTGTGAGTAATGGGTGTTAGCTTCGTTATTGTATTGAGCTCCTTCTTATCTACAACACTGAATTTCAATTCTGTGACACTGAGAATTTCTTTCTATTTCAGTTTCCAGCCCTGAAATCTTTTTAAAAGAATGATCTACACTTAAGATGATCAGACTGGGAGACAAACACAAAACCAAACAAATACTAACTTGGCAATCTCATTTAACTGCACAAAGTAGCTGCTTTGCTTGCCTTCCATATTCCATCTTCCTTTCCATGCTTTCACTTCAGTTACAAATTGTTTAGGACCAGCGCACACTTTTGCATTAGGCAAGGGACAATTGTGCTTTGCAGAAATACTCAAATGTATCTTTTAATCCATTCATTTTATGGTTAAGTATGGGGTGTCTGAGTTCAGAAGCGCCCTTAAGGAATGGCCTAGGAAAAACTCCACCTTTTTTTTAATAAGGAGATAATCCTGGGAAGCATGGACTTAACAGTAGCATTAATGAGTTAAGAAAAAACATTAGGCTTTTAGAGAACACGCTGAAATGAAAAAGATATATATATAACAATGTATATATATCTCTATCTGTGTTTTTCCTTGGAGTTCAGCAGTGTGCCATGGCAACTGAAATAGGAAAAGGAAATTCAAAGCAGTGAACTTTACTACAAATTGGGAACAACAGAGAACCATGTGGTTTGCTCATTGTCAACTAGACCAACCAACACATTGCACTTTATTGCATGCTTGCAAGGATGAGGCAAACAGTTCTCAATATGTGTTGCTGCTGACATCGGTCTGGGAAGACACATTTACTAAGCAATTTTGAATGCACTCTTTCTGTTACAGGACAGAGAATATAGATGCTATCCAGATTATAGGAAGGACTTCCTCTGGCTGTCTATAACTACTAAACAGCTAAAATTGTTGCACAGTTCATTTCTCTGTGTATCAGTGAAACATTCTTTTGGCGCATACAATAAAAAAGCACACTGGTAGAGTTAAAAAACAAAGCAAACCAAAACCTACTGTGAATTTGTACATTAACTACTAGTAGTAGACTAGCAGGTCCAATATAGAAAAAGTTTCTGTGCTACAAAGTATGTTTCTATTTAGTGGTAACAGTAAGAAGTCATTTTAATCACAATGCCATTTGCATTTGGTTTTCAAGCAGGAGGCTTTTCTGAGGAGCAGGTACCTGAGCTGTATACCAGCCAAGAGGAACATAGCAAAGCAAATTTCTCAGAAGGTGCCATGTCAAAGAAAAATGAGTAACAGTGTAAAGTACCACTGATTCTGCCAAAGACCACAAGGGGAAGGCACACTGCCATGTTACACCAGGAGCTCTCAGGCACTGCACACACCTAGCTCATGAAGAATGCATAAGGACATTAAAGAACTGCTATTGCACCTGTTATCCTCGTATCACGCTTTGCATTTTTAATGTTTAGCAGAAGCTGTTGGAGTTTAAAAATCTTTACCAAACATATCCTATCCATGCAGCACGAAAAAAAAAAAAAAAACAGAAAAAAAAGAAAAAAAAACGAAGCTGAAATCAACAAACTGCATGTCATACAAAAGAATCATCTTGCAAAAACAATTACTAAATTTAGCCCAAGTGCTTGCCTAGAGAGAAGCCAAATTTTTCTTCCATTTTGAGAAATCACAGAATCACAGAATTGCAGGGGTTGGAAGGGACCTCTAGAGATCATCGAGTCCAACCCCCTCACCCTCACTGTAAAGTTCTTCTGCACATTTGTGCGGAACTTCCTATGCTGTACTTTCATCCCATTACCCCTAGTCCTATCCCCACGCACTACTACAAATCAATTGCTCTTGTTTTCTCTGTGGATAAGGAACATGCATCAGGAACACTACCTGGCACAAGCAGGCTGCTGCACTGGTGGCTGAGCACGGGGAGACACTGGGCACACAAGAAGACCTGTTGTGACCTAGCAGGTAGAGGGACAAGAGGCCTGCCATTCTGCTGGAGTCAGAAAAGAGGCAGCATTCCCTCTCCCACTGCATGTAGCTAGCTGCTTTTTTACAGAGGAGCCCATCTCTCAACGTTTTATGCTGTTTTCCCCATGTGTTTCCATGATATCTTGACACAGAAGAAATATAAAGTTTTGTAGAACTACCAACAGACATTTAAGTAAATGCCAGAAATAGCTAAGCAGTCACATTTTAGAAGCAAGTAAACAGCAGTCACAGTAAAAGTTTACTAAACAAATAGGTTAATCTAATTTAAAACAGTAAAATGACCAAGTTTCAGGGCTGAAATTCCCCCTGAGGTAATGACTTCACTCAGGAAATATTACTTAGTGGGATCACAGCTGGAACATATTCAGCCCCTAAGATTCATCTTCAGAAGCATCATTCCTGGAGTGCAAAATATCCTGCTCCTCCCATTCCTAGCATGTGGTCCTGATTGCAACTCACATTTCTATGCAATCCAAAATCAATCTGCTCATGAGTCATTTTGCTGCTCATGAGCTGTATTAAATGTTGATTTTTACATCAGTAAGGGTTAATAATCCAAAGAATTCAGCTTTCATTAATACATGGGATTCCCCTATGCTTTCTAGAAAATCCTGCCTCCAATATTAAAACACTTTTTTTATTCTTCCAGTTTCTCATGGCCTTCCCTCTGTGAGATAAGACACCACCAAAATTAAGAGATAAGGTGATCTCCTACTATGTGGTAGACTGCTCAGTCTGGTAAGCAAAAGGCATTTGTTTTATTTATTCATTTACAAAAATAGACAAGTTTGACATCTAATTAGAGTTTAGGTGTGCAAAGCTCCACAACACGAAGATTTATAGGGAAAGAGGTTTTTTTTTGCCCTCAGTGAGATAAACTAAAAGGTTGGTAAAAATACAAACTCTACTTAAAAGGAATTGTAGTGAAGTGGTGTCTTAGTCCAGAGTGCGGCAGAGCAGACACAGCTTTCATAGTATCACGTCTCTCTTTTTCCTTTTTATCACACAAGAATGACCAGATTGAGCACAGTTCCTCTAAACTTTGCTTATTAATAATGCATAGAAAAGCTGGTTGTTTCCAAGATCTTATTACTTTAATTTGATTCTGCTACAGGACTGAGTAGTCCGGAATTTTTTGTTGACAGATATTTTGTCTAAAAAACCCCTCAAACTATATGAATTAACTTTCATTATGCTAAACATTTAAACTCAGTTAAACTTCTGTTGGCATTGATTTAATTTGTTTTGTTTTTTAAGTGTCTGCCATTCTTCTGTGATTGCAAAACCTTCCCCTGGAGGATCATTGCTGACATGGAAATTGTGTTGGAATTAGGTTCATATTGTTCTTTCTTATTAGAGGAAAAGTTGAGAAACTGGAATTATGCTATTATCACTTTCATTGTATTACTTTCAAAAAGTGCTGTCACTGCTGCTGTTGGTGTTTTATGCTGGAGTACTACTCTGAGAAGTCAAAGTCATTAGAAAGTCCTTTTGTATTTGTCAGAAAACTGGATTTGATTGTTAGTAGCTGTGATCACTGATCCAAGACCAGTTCCTTGGGTACCTAAATGCAACTATGTAGCCTACACCCCTATTATCATGCCACTGTATTCAACTGTACTCTTAATGTATTGCAACTGTTAATTTCCTTTGAGGTGAAAGTAGTTAAGTCATGTAGATCTATGTATTGTTTCAGTCCAAAACTTTCATCATCAATAGAGAGTATCTAATGAGTCGAAGTGTTTTTGTGAATTGAACTATAGTGAAACCAAGAAACCCTTTTCATTTACATGGACTAAGTAGACTGACATCTTTTGTTTTATCTTTGTTTCTATATTTTCCTGAAAGGTCTCTTGTCTATGGAGAAACACGCTTTCTTGTGACATAAAGGCAGGTGGCTGTAGTTATCTATCTTCTCCTGTTTAGAGAATAGCGGCTGGACAACACAGTTGCACCTGCCATGCATTTGACCAATACATGCATTGTATCATGGATGTGTACAGCTACAAGCTGTGAGCAAAAAAACCCACCAGATAAAGAATCAGATTCTTCTGAACTGTAATTCAGTGCTTTAGCTCTTTACCTAATCCATATTATGCAGAAGAGAAGGCCTATAGTGTAAAGGCAGCTGCAACAGGAGGCACGGAATGGCCTCGGATGAGAAAAATTTTTACATGAAGCAGTGCAGTACTGTGCAGAAAGAACTGTGTTTGAAAATAGATGGCATGGCAGTAGCTGTGCCACACTGAACAAGTCGGATGAGGTACAGCTCATTTTGATGCAAAAATCTAAGGGTGTTAAGCACCTAACATGTATGAACTTGAATAATGTTTTTTTTTATCGGTTGGAAGGCACAGACCCAAGGCGCAGATTGCCATTTGACTTTCGTTAACTTTTTTGATTTCTCGGTGACGACCAGCAGAGGGAGCAGGAGTGACAAAGCTGGCCAGCCCCGAGGCTCAGCTCAGCGCAACCGAGGGAGGAGATCCCAGGCCGGGAGCGGACCTCGAGTGCCGCCGGGTATTCATAAGAGCTTCAAACTAAACCACGTGAAAAATACATGCCACACAGCAGTAAGGGGTGAGACCCGGCTGCGCAAAGCATGGCCAGCACATTTTGAAGGCTGAGGGCAGGCTCCAAAGACTGTTTAGTGAACCTTATTTCTTATTTTGCAACTGAAACCACAGTTCTGTGGGAAAACACACTTCAGATATGAAAACTAAAGTTACTCGAGCTAAGATTTTGAAAGATGCTGGAATACACTAAGTTACCATTTGTGGTACATGTCCAATATCCCACACTGACTTCCAGCCAGTACTAAAAAGTCTCAGAATTATATCAGACCTCAACAGATGTTGAGAATTTTCATTCAGTCAAACCTTCCAGAAAAAGAATATATAAATATATATATATACACACACACACATATATAAAATGAACTTCACAGCTGTTGAATAAATGTGTAAAAGAAGATACAAAGCAGCCCAGCTCATCTCCAAACTGTTTTCTCTTTCCTTTCCTCTCTGCTAGAGAAAAGCAGCACTGAGAATCTCCGAGTCCTGATATGCCAGAGAACTCCTTAAGTGACTGTGTAAGGTTGTATCCATTTCAACAGCTGTCATTAGTACACACCAACACCTATGTTGTTGTCACTTCATACAAAGCAATATGCAGCTACATGAGCAAAAAGCCTTACACCAACTTGGATTTTTGCCTGTTCTCCCATGGTTGTTTTCTTTTTTGTTTTGTTGTTTCCCCCTTGTTCCCCCACCCTCCAACAGCAGAGGCACATAGCAGCAAAGAATCTCAGAGCTAAGCCAATGTATATGCTCAGCCAACATATCCGCCCTAACAAAGACATTCCAGACTTTCTGAGGCTGTACATGTGAAACCTTTTCCCCCCAGCCCTGCCTGCCTTATGGAAGATCCCCTCTCTCCTTACAAACAAGATGTCTAAAAATGGAAACCCAATTGTGATTTCTGTTGAACACAAAGTAGCAAAACAGAGAAAATGCCATTTACGGGGAATTCATATTACAGGCAGAAACAAGGTCCAGAGTCTTGCTGGTGGTCTTGCTCAAAAAGAAGTGAGGGATCCAAGTCTGAGTTCTCCAGCGCTGCAGCACCACACATCTAGCTTTCTGAGAAAGTGCCCTAAGAAGCATTACTGACAGCTACTCTCAGCCAACCTATATAAGTTGCTAAGGATCCAGTTAAAAAGCCTGGCGTATGGGATGTGGACACAGACCATCTGAAGCATCTAGTGTGGTATAAGTGAATTACATGTAATCACTGAAAACCATTTTGCATATTCACTCTCCATTTGCTTACACGCCATAGTCACTATTGTATTCTTTACTTACTGATTGTTCCTGAGAATATGACAAAATTGAATCTTCTTCCTTCAGATAACTTCAGAATGACAAAACACTCTTCACTAGCCAGAGAGCATGGTTCTTCCAGTGACTCCTGTGGTTGAGGGATCAAACAGTTCACGTACCTGCAAAGAAGGAACCCAAATATTCACATCTTTCACCACCAGATTTTCTCTGAGAAAGGTCAACATTACTGCATCCAAAGGGCTTATTCAGCATACTGTGCTGCCACACGGACTATGCAAAAGGCACAGGGCTCTATTCTGTTAGACAAATATCATCTTAGCCAGCTCTGAAGAAAGGGCAGAGGATGGACTGCCAATGTGACTGGAACACCAGAGCAGTTTGGTTTGCAGTATCATTAACTCACATTCACTCACACTTAAGAGTATTTGGTCACTGGGTTGTTTGAAAGGGAATTCTGAGCATACTTTCATTGTATATTTGACACATACATTTTAGAAATTACTTATAATTGTTATTATTTACAAATACTGTTTACTACCAAGGGAAAGAAGCAACACTTTGAGAATTCACCTGGCTAACTGAGTAGCTCAGTGTTGTAACAGAGTAACTTTCCTCTTTGAGAAAGCTCTTGTCACTAGATTTTAATTACACAGTATTTACTAACATAACTAAAATGGGATTCTCTTTCCAGCGGTTTGTGTGGTTGGATCTTTAAGCTACTTTCCTCTGTGTTCCAAACATAATACAGTAAGTATTTCTCCTTAAAATTTGCTGCTCTACCATGTTGCCTTCTGATCACTGAATGTGTCTCTCTCCTTAGCTAAATCAGAAACATTGTTTTGCCTCTAATACAGAAGACTTAGCCTGGTTTACCTGCAGTTTACACACATGCATATGCATGAACATCATGGTTGTTTACTTCCTTATAGCATAATTTGCCAAAACAGAAGGAAATCGATGATGTTTTCACTGAAAGTAACAAATAGAGAACGATACTGTAAGTTGCCTGCTTTTTGTTGTGACCCATAAGCGTATGTGCCATTTAACAACCAGTAAAATATGACGGGCATAGACAATTCTGTCTGAGCAGGAAAGGAAATTTTATTGCTCAGGTTTTAGTCACACATGCCCTACATAAAGTTGTACAGTCAGATCAGTATTTTATTGTTACTTACCATACGTGTTACACCCTGTAGGCATGAAAGAACAAGTTAGGCAGAAAGCATTTGCCTTATACGCAGAAGAAGGAATTGTTTCAAATGAGTTTATAGTCAAAACAGCCTTTAGAAACAAAACAAATCAACACCTGGAAACAATTATCTCAAGATCTCAGAGAAGAAAGGAGCCAATCTGACAATCTCCAATTTAGGATCTTCTTTCTTGAACACCACATTTCTTCTTGCATGCTGAAATCTGCAATGATGTACTACTGAAGAGCTTCGAAATCAAGGAGTAAAATGCTATTTGCTAATTCTCCATACCTAGACTAGACCAAATATTAGGAAGCAGTTCCTTACTGTGAGGCTGTTGAGACAGTGGAATGGGTTGCCCAGTAAGTTTGTGAACGCTCCCTCCCTGGAAGCATTCAAGGCCAGGCTGGATGGAGCTTTGAGCAACCTGGCCTGGAGGGAGGTATCCCTGCCTACAGCAGGGGGTTAGAACTAGGAGATCTCACAGGTCCCTCCTAACCCAAACCATTCTACAGTTATATATCACCCACCACAACCCTCCAGAACTCCAGGCATTCTGGATCTTAGCCTAACATAGAGAAAACATTCAGAACCTTATGTAGCTATGTGCATAAATGTATGCAGGGATAGCTCAGTGGTGAGCAGTGAACTCAGAAGCAAAGTTCACTGTTTTAAGGTTCCTTGTGTTCCACCTGGTGAGAAAGCAAAATAGAACATAGTGATCTTGATGCACTTCTACAGCTAGGGGAGGATTTCCAAGCCAGTTCCACTGTCTCATTGTCTTGGAACATGCAGATTATACTTTCTTTCATACAATAAGAATTTGTTTTTAATGATGTGTTAACAACCTGCAATGCATTGGAAGGCTATGTGTATGAACCCATGTGGGATGTGAATATATAGATACTGAAGGAGCATAGTAGCAGCAACATCCAAGACCGAAGTTCACAAAGCCTGGAAATCTCATTCTTTGAGTTGGCTGGTGCAGAATAGCAACATATTTACTGCTTGGGGAAAACAGCAAGGATACTGCAGGAATGGGCTGAAGGGTTAAGTGGCCTATGGCCACCCTTCCAGTAAGGATATATTAATGATGGGAAAGAGGGAGAGGAAAGAAACTGTAAATCAGATTCAAGCATGTGACACATCAAAAACACAGAGTAGTGTCTGAAAGCCAAGTAAGGAAGCTTTTTTTTTTTTTTTTTTTTTTTTTTTCAGTCATGTAAGCATATAGAAATAATATATTTGTATATGTACTATTGCTTGAAGGATTTATGTCTGACTATAGATGTATGAGGATTGCAGAACTCTTGAATATAACAATATTAGTTGAATATTAATTTTTCTTCCCTATTTTCAACTCAAAGTGATTTTGGATTTCTGAAAGGCTACATATACTGGGAAACAATCTGTTTGGAAGGCTGGAGATTCTAAGTAGAATGTGGTAAATATAGCTAACCATCCAATTCCCCTCTACCCTCTGGGCCAAACCCTCCAGTTTTAGGATGTTTTCATTTTAGTAACCATTTGATCCTTCTCAGGGGAGGATTTCATGCTATTTCTTTTAATCTTCTCCACATACATCTCATAACTGACTCACTGAACTTGATTTTAAAGGCCCTGTTTGTGTTTACGAACAAGAGACTTTAGGATCTACAACACAACAAATACAAACAATGTTTTTAAATGCCAGTTAAAGAAAATCATATGAAGTGTCCTGGTATTTGCCTGTTTCATGATGGAATACTGATAAAAACCTCAGGCATGTGATTTAATGATGCTTTTAGCCCCTGTTCACTAGGATCTTTGGGAAAGCATAATTCAGAAACTTTAGACCTTTGTAAAATACAATAAATGTTCATCATAATGCCTTTTCAACTAGTGAACCATTTAGCAAGTAATAATAAATGCATGTCGAAAACAAAACAGACTGATGTTTCAATCTATGCATATGAGTATCACAGCAAATTCAATCAATTAACCAGAGAGAACAAAGTTAAACAAACACATAAATCTTTGAAGGGTGTACATTCTATGCAGTAAATACTGCAACACTTCCACTGTCATCAGATAGTGCGCATTGAGCTAAGTCAGTGAAATAATTTCCACTGAGCCAGATTCTGGCACAAGTTTGGTGCCACATAGGTGTATCTTGCAGCTCTTAACTTGAATGGATTGAAAGTCTCCAGAAATCAAAACTCCTCTATTTGATCAAACTGGATATGATTTGGGTTAAATGAAAAAAAGGTCATGGCAGTCAGCTTAGAAACTGCAATACCCACCTCAAAATATTGCCCCATATCTTATTTCTTTTATAAGAATATAAATAAATGCCAAAACTTATTTTCCACATCCTTTGTTTTAAGTAAGTTCCAAAGAGACATTAATTTCCCAATCTCCTTCTAGCACTGCAACAGCAAAACATGCTGCTGGTGTTAGTCACAGCCACATCCACAGTCTGGCCTCAGACAAAGTGGCAAACAAGCCGTACAACTCACAGAGCAAAGTTACAGCAGTATCCTAAACTTGCTTACAACAGAGAAATATATTGCCAAAAATAATGAATAAACATTTGAGAAATTAAGGAAAAAAAATAAAACAAGAAATAAATAAAATTGGAAAAAACAAAACCAAAAGATGATAGAAGTAAACTAGCACAGTACATACTGGTTTGGAACCCACAGAACTAGGATTTCCATGTGTTAGAACTGGATTTCTTACTGGCTTTATTTTTAAAACCTAGTGAGGCAAATTAGTGTTCTGGCCCCATGAAAACCCACTAATTTCTGAGTTGTTGAATTTAAGAGCACTGCATCATATAACTGGAGGCCAAAGTTAACGTACTGAGTGTTGTTATACAAAATGAAACATGAATTCATGTTTATACTGAATATTGTTTTAATACTCTGAATCTGGCAACAGAAATTTGGGTCTAATGGGTTGTTTCCATACGCCACAAGTAGCCTAGTTGCTCTTCTAACTGTAAATTCTGTGAGTACTCTTTTCTTCCCTAGCAATTCAAACGATATAAAATTAAACCATTTTCCCAGCACCTGTAAAAATGTGCAAACGATAGAACTGGCAGTATGATGATTGCTTTACAGATAAGCAGTTTCTTCATCATCTTCAAGGACATTCAGATTTATGGTCTAATCACTCAGTCCTTTAACAGGATGCATTTGAGTTTGATTAAAAAAGAAACAAATAGCAGGTCAGATTTATTAATGAAATCTTCATGACCTTTCCACATAAGGAACTCTCTCAAAATAGCACATTTAAAGCAGAGTATGGCTGCCTTGGCTGCTTACGCTTTGCCTGTCTTGGCATGCAGAGTGTTTTTGGTGCGCTTTTTCACATTGGCAAGTGCAAATTTTGGACAGTTAGCTCCCCTCCCCCTCCTTGAACTTTAATTGCTTAACCTACATCCTAATTCAAGTTGCTCATAAACCTTAGCCTTTGTTGTAGGTCCGACAGCTGCGTTATGTCAGTAGCAAGTAAAACCTTCACAAAGTTCCGGAATGCTGCAAGACATTTTATAGGTGCTGCAATAAAAGGCAAATTGAATTTACAAAAATGCATTTGTCACTGATTAAAAACTTACAAAGTTAATTGGAAACACCATGTAGGTGTTGCCACACAACTAGAGGTGTAACTGGAGGTTTTAATTCAACAGGAGCACAGGGGATAGTAGCTGTTGATGTTAAAGCCAGCAATCTTATTCATATTTCTTTTTCCCTTGAACAAATAGAGTATCTACTGGAAGACTTATGTGAGTGGGCAACATTTTGCAACATTAGGATATTGGCCAAGGAGTAGTGATCACTTCCTGGCTCAGTTTTCAAGGCCGTATCAAAGTAAAATTTACAAGTATCATTTGGTGTCTGTTAGTAATTGCTATGTCCCCCTGGGAAAGTTTTCTAGGCCTTTCTTCACCCCCTTTTTTTTACCTTGGCAAAGTTTACATCACTGTTACAATCACTCCTTCAGCAAGTGAGTAGGGAGGTAACCAACAGCCATGGCAGTCAGCACCCTCCCCCCGGAGCTGAGTGAATTATCTCCACATAATCCACTTAACCTTTGCCATTGTGGAACCTGGGAAGCTGAAGGTATTTTTAAACTTGAGTCTTTTAATTGCCAGTTTATAGTGTCACTAGTCCAGCTCAGCTGGAAAGAGGATGATTGGAAAACAGTTCCATGAGGCAATAGCTTTTCACCTCAGCTAGGAGTCCTAATTATTATTAGTTCTGTGGCTCACTGTCCTCTAAGTCTGCGTGGACAGTGGTCCACAGTGAATCCACAGGTGGTGGAGTCTCATTAACATAATATTACTCCTGCTTAATACAGCAAAAATGTCACAGGTTTTAGATTAGTCACAGTGGACAATTTGGGTGACAGAAGTAGTGTCATTGTTGATGTTCATAAAATTCCAAGTTAATGCACTGTGAGAGCAACAGTAGTGTTGAGCAACATAAAAACTGCTTTGCAATTTCTATTATTAGTCATCTTCACTTGCTAAAGTAATGTTTAGAAATCTCACTGAATCCTTCTATCACTCTTTACAAAAAGAAAACAAAAAAACCCCAAACCCAAAGTTGCCTCTAGCAAATGCTGCAGGATGCTTGTTGATAATTTTCTAAATCCAAGCTATGGAAAACTTGATTAGAAAGCAGATAGTTCAGCACACTGCAATAATTTCCAATACACTTGCTTTAAACTTAAACAGAAAAGTACTTATTACACTGATAAATTTTCTAGTGTGTTGGATTGTGGGCATGCCCACATTCTGGTCATCTAATCAAGGAAGTAACCTTGCATATGGTCTTTCCAGAGATACTATGAAACAGAATTTGTACCTTTCCTTGAGCCAGAATTCTCAAAAGATCCCCAGAAAATTAAATATTTACAAATTTTGGCTCCTTTGAAATTCGTGGTCTTGATTCCCTAAATCTTGGGTCCAATATATCCCTTTGAGATCTCTTGCAAAAGGTATGGTGCCAATACCTTTCTACAAATAATCAGTTAATCCACAAAACTAGGTGTTTTTTTGTGGTTTTTTTTTACCCTCCACCTCTTCACAGTTTTAAGCTTCCAAATACCTAGAGAGATAAAGAGAGAACATAGATGAAGAATACTCACCTGTATCAGAAGATTCCAGGTTCTTAAGGGAAAAACTCCATCAAGAAGGGACTCCCAGAAAGAGAAACTTCCCTAGTGGCAGTCAGCCCTTAAATTGGGTCTAGGAGAGGTGCAGCCAGACCCCATCCTTTCAGGTCACACTACTGAATTGCCTTCACCTGTGCTCCCAGGGCTAACCAGGTCCTTTCCCCAGGTGCCCAATCAGTGGTTCAGGCTGTGACTCAGCAGTTCCTATACAATGGCATATAGCAATTAAAGAACAGGCAGAAAGAAGGGTTATGGCTCTGGTAGACAAACAAAAGCATGAAGCATAGCAGCTAAAACTTTTTTTTTTTTTTCAGGACAGATCCCACATGGAAAACAGACTGTATTTATACTGAAGTTAGGAGTACTCAAAAACAATTTAAGGATCTACTTTGGTTTGGATGAGGATGTAAATTTTCCTTTTACTTAAAAGTTCTTTTTACATAAAAGCTCTTTATCAGCTTAACTTCACTTACAGCTGATGAGATAGGGCTTTCACCAAGTCATGATAAGGTTGTTATTCTTTTAGCCATATTTTCCCCTAAAGAGATGAAAATGTCCCTGTCTGTCAGCATGGTGACTGTAACTCCAGATTAGAGATAAAGCAATGGAGAAGAAATAAAGCCTACATGACAGAACATGGTGTCTCCTGGCTGAGTGACCAGCAGGCATCCAACTCCTAAGATTGTACATGTGTGTTATACCATAAACTAAATTGGAAGTTACGTAACTCTTCACCCCACTGTTTTTCACCTCTGCCACATCTGAGAGTGCATTACTGACTTGCAAGGCAAAAGACTTTGAATTTTTGATATGATTGAAAATAGCAAGATGACACAGTACACTTTGGTGAACCATTTATCATGGAATCATTAAAGTGGGAAAAGACTGCTAAGATCATCTCATGCAACCATCAATGAGTGCGATCAGACTGGGGAAAGCAGTTCACCCTTTTCTTACAGGCATCTAATACTAAAATCAGGTGGCCAGAGGAAGCCTATATTTTGCAAGTTCCCACAGACATGAGCTCAGCCAGTTTTGATTAATGAATCTGTGTCATGAACTGCCATCCCCTTTATATTCCCACTGCCACTATAATTATTACAATTCATATGCTTCTCCTATGCTTGTAAATACACGTGTGCTTTGTTTGCTCATCTAGCTAGGCACAGCTTGTCTTATGCTAGCTATTTCTCTTGGGAGGAGAATTGTCAACTGCAAAAAACTTCACAGTGTAATTAAGAAATGAAATGTTTTTTCCAACTCGTGATGCATTTTTTGTATCATAATTCATTTTCAGCTGAAAAGTACTGCTGTAGTGGCAGAGGTAGACTGAAATTCTGATTGTATTTCAATGAGTAAAGGCAAATACCACATACTAATTTACTTTAATTTTATTTTGATATATGTAGTGATAAGGGATAGAAGCAAAGGAAATAGTTAAAAAAAACCACCTTCTAATGTCATTCTTCAAGGTGTAGGTAAAAAAGTAGAGAAAAATGAGGAAGATGTCTATAATAGGAATAGATGTCATCAGGCCCATTTCTGAGGCAGGGTGTTCAGCATGGGATGTACCCACAGTTTGAAAATGTGTTGATATATCAAAAAACCTCTCAACAACAACAAAAAATCAACAAAAAAAAACCAAACAAAAACAAACCACCTGAGAAGTGGTAGCCTGGCTTTCCACAGGAATTTGGAGATCATGTTCTGCAGTTACCAACAAAAGAAGTTTGCTACTTATAAACCAGTTAAACCAGTGACACAGATGTAGGAAAAAATGAATGGAAAAAAGACTGAAGGTCTCAGGGAGAGAAGAATGTACAAAGGCTACTTAACCACCAGAACTATTTTCCACATGACAGACTTATCTGCATCTTAATACTCCATACCACCCTCCACCTCAGTCTAAAGAAACAAAGTAGCTCACCAAGCATTTAGAGGCTGGTTTCATGGATTGCCAGGCGAATTTCTACCACCCCCTTTCATTCAGGATCCAGGATACCTGATCAGTGTAGGGTTGCTGCAGATTGTGGTCATTGTTAAGCGTGAATTCCTAGGGAATTAATTGATGACTGTCCATCCATACTAAGATTTTTAGAATGCCTATTGGCTTTTCTGAATGAGGGGCTGAATGAGTTATAGACAGTAACGCTTCTTTTTGAATCAGGAACTGGGAGAAATTCTGATCTATTCTTAGCATCAGT
Source organism: Coturnix japonica (assembly GCF_054131305.1). Lineage (NCBI taxonomy): Eukaryota > Metazoa > Chordata > Aves > Galliformes > Phasianidae > Coturnix > Coturnix japonica. Next base: position 18,722,971 of record NC_140669.1, read on the forward strand.
GTGCAAGTCTATTGGCAGAAGATAACGTCCACAAATTGCACCATATGTCCATCAATACAATAACAAAAACAAACAAACACCCCAAAAGAAGCATCATCATCAAGAACAACACAAATAATTACTTATTTATCTTCAAAATGTCACCTCCTTGCTGCTTCTCTTGTTTGGATAGAGTTTCTCCAGAGTCATCTCCTGTGACAGCTGCTTCCATATGCTGAGCTCCTAATAAATGAAAACTAAATGAGCAACATTCATTCTGGAAGCAAAGTGCACACTGTCAATTTCCAGACCTCCTTCAGTCATCTTTTAAGGCAATTTTAAAATCTTTTAGAAAGAATTAAACGCTTTAGAAATGCCCCACAGTTTGTTATTTACATGGAACTTCTCTGGGTTTGACCATCCTGCAGTACTTCCTTTAGCTTCTAATTCTGCAGTAATTTTCTGTTGTACTCTAACCAGAGTGATCAGCTGCATCCAAATTGTGAGCACATCAAATGTCCAATTCATTCACTGTTTTGTTTGAAATATCTGTGAATTAATCTTGACAGTGTTTGCTTTATGGAATCGGAGGACAACCAGGTTCATGTTTTAATAAATATAACCAATCCAAACTCTCTTTCTAGAGTGGTAGTAGCTTGCTTAGAGCTGATTTTTCCATAAATTTATTTTCACGGTGTTATTTTACCTCAGCAATGTGAATATCTGTTACAATTTTATTACCCAGGCAGTTATTATGGGACTCATTGGCAATTTCTACTTATGGCTTCGGATTTGACTACCCTGCAAAATTTTATATCATCTTCAAACTTTGTCATTTGACATGATGCATCCTTTTCCAAATTCAAGCTTCACAGAGAAAAGATGGAGAAGGGGGAAAAAAAAAAAAAAAAAAAGGATTTTTCTAACATTAGAAATGCATACATTTAAAATAAAATTCATCCTCTACTTATCTTCTTTTCATTCCTCACAGATCTTTGCTGTTTTGTGTAATAAAATTTTCAGTCTGTGGGGAAAATTAGTGACATTAAGAGTATATCTTTAATCAAATTCAGAGCAATGGTAACACTGTTTTCTAAGGTATATGCTATCTAACAAATCTTGCATTTTATTGGCTGTCTCATTTTGTTCTCCTTCATATTTCACATTTATTATATGCTCAGACATACTCCTGTTTTGTTGAGTAGGAATCTGTGTGGTCTTTGATGTAAGACATTATTTATTTGACAAGGAAATATGAGATGGTGCCCTGAATCTGCATTTAATTGATGGATAGAGAATTTTTAGCATTTCAACAAGACAGATTCTCATCCAGTGTGTCAAGGAAACAGCATTCTTTTAATCTGTCCTCCCATGAATTAAAATACACGTATATACATTTTGAGGAGTCATTTAAAATATTTTTTAGGGTAGTTAGCAGGGTTTCCATGCACGCCTGACATCCAAATGCTAAAAGTGATTGATGCTATTATCTATTTTAAGGATATTTTCAAACCTATGAGAAGTAAACACTTGATTCTGACAAGTCTTTAGTGAATATGACTTACACTATGAATGAATACTGGCTCTTGGTAGTGCACAAAGGCAAGGTATAAATACAACCCTTTTTCATCAATGCCAACTTGCTTCAAATTTGCGATTGTAATTAAACCTCTTGCCATTTAAACATCAGACAATCATCCCCATTTAAAAAACTCAAGAGGTAACTACATTATTCTTACACAACGTTTTGCACAGGACAAATCACACTGAGAGCTTTCAGAGGCTTCAGCAAAGTGTGGAGTGCCTCAACCTGATGTCTTACTCCACCTTTTGCTTGCTAGTATTTCTGTTTATTACCTGCACAGATCTTCCAGCTTACAAAGTTACAGGACGCCCTCTGTCAGAGACAGCTTTCTTTCATCACTTGTTTATCTTTGAAATCCTATACAATACCTTCCTGCTGGTGGTCCTTGCAACATTTTCATATGGAAAATAAGGACACATTTTTGGTCGCCTTTTCTGCCAGAGTTTCTGCTTCTGAAGTCGTATATTAAAAAGTTATTTTAGAGCTACAAGAATGTTGGCAAATAACCAAGTCTCTAAACAGTGCATCCAGAATTTGCCTGCTTATTTTCTTAGCAAAAGGAAGCACTAAGCATGGGAATTACACAAATGCCAGCATTTAACCTATACTTCTGCTCCCCTGGATGTCAGTAAAACTTTATCAACTTTACTGGCAGCTGGATTAGGCCACAAAACCAAAACAGAATTACTGGCAATGAGCCTAATCCTCCACCACTGAAATGACTGGGAACTGTGCCACTCAAGGCCATAGAAAACAGACTGAGATATATTATCTTCAAGCTGATGCCCTTTCTGTTTCACAGAAACAATAAACCTAGGTTATAAACAACATAGGCAACTGTAACATTTCTTTTCCGCATCACAGCAACTTCAGTAAACTCCATACAGCAGCACACAGAGTCTATTTGTTCCCAAAATATTCATACATCCATGCGTATATACATGTATTAATTTAGGAGTACTTTGATATAATTTAATCTTAAATCAGGAGATAAACTAATTTAATTTGTGCAATTCAAGTCACTGACCACACAATTTTGCTTTTGGATTTGGCTGATTTACACACTATACACCAGGAACAAGATGTCATGGCTACAACACCAACAGTTTTAGAGGACAGGTGGTATAAGATACCTATGAAATAAGAAAATAGTCCCCCAAAACTTTTGATTTCTTTCTCCACCCAGTTCAGCTACTTCCTTTCCTTCAAGAATTCAGTATAACACTCACTGACTGCAGTGGCTTCCTTCATACTTTTGTTTTTGTCTTCATCCTCACTGAATTAAGCAAATTGGATTTTTCCTAAGTAACCCTATGGATCATCACACCATTCCAGCCACTCCCATTTGCCTTTAATTCCTGCTCGGGTGCTACAGCAGGAAGGATGGTTTGAAAACTATTTATCTTTTCCTAGGACAGACCCCAAAAGACACCTATACATGTAAGTCCCTGTAGAGGCATTGGTTAATTGTAATTACCTTCTTTTTTGGGCCCTTTAGCAACGAAGTGAAATAAAACACACTCTCTTTTGCTCTGATGCTGATAAATGCCTCAGTAATTTGAATTTGTAGTACATATATAATGATAAATTCTTTTACTCTTTCATTTTCCATAATCACAGCAAGACACAAAACAGTGAAGAAACACAACCAACAGCAGTTGTATTCCTCAGAGAGTACATCATGCCAACATCTGTGTAAAACAGAACAGATAGTGCCACAGCAGCATCACAGCAGTCCTCACATAGCTCTGCCACGCTTTTGTTCAATGTCTTGATGCTGCTTGGTGAGAAGGCAGTGCAGTGCCCTAGGCTGACAATTTCAAACTTCACGGTGAACAAACAGCCATCTCCACAAGCCTAGCAGAACAGCAGCTACAGCATGGAATCTTTTTACATAGGGCCCATTGACTGCTCATTAAATGGTTAAGGGCTTTTGCCCTGTACTGATTTCAGCTCCAGTAACCCATGGAGCAACACCGTCAATAGTCAACATCAAAAGGTGCTTACTGACCAAGTCCTGAAATGTTATCTCCCTCTTCCTCTGAGTTATCTGCTAGTGAAACAAAGGTTAACAAACTCTTCCAATAACCCCTAACAAAGGTAGCCTGCGTTACAACCAGTGTCAAGACTATGCTTGTACAACTGTCTGAGAAGCAAATTCTCTCCATTTCTATGATAACTTACAGAGCTTTCAGAGATCAGACTGGAAAACCTGCTAGTCTTCATATATGCAAAGGTTGCAAAATTACAGTCCTACTCCAAAATTAAAATAAAAACGGAGAGGTAATACACAGCAACAGCCTCCTTCTGTTCTAAACAACCTCCCTCTCATTTTTACCTTGCTTGCAAATTTATGCAATAAAGTAATTTACATTTTTTATCTCCGATGTCTTTATATCTTTCAGAAGAGAACTACTCTCCTTGTTATCTTTATTCACTGCTGCAGAATAAAAAACAAAAAAGGAAAGAAAAAAGATAATGTCCATTACTTCATAAAACAATGCTGTTTTAAAGCTTTCATTTCAGAGCTAGTGTTAGGCTGTGATGAATTGCTGAATGGCTGATTTCCTGACACTCTTTCTTACTAACCTTTCCTGACAGCTTCTGGATTGCTCTACCTGGTAATTTGTACTATAGTAATGGCTACAGTGAGATGTCTCTTAACTATTTCCCTTATTTTTAACAAGATTCTTAACACCCTCTGTAGGTGACAAAATGCAATTACAGACATGAAGTGTCCCCTCGAGGCCGGCTGCTCGCAGATGCCACCAGTACTTTAATAGTGTAACTGTTACAAAAAAATATATATGAAAACAAAGAATCAGATTCTCTAAACATCCACTTCAAATAAAAATTTAATTAAAAGTTATGAAGGCATTTTATTGATTAACAATCTTAGTAATTAAATAGTGTAGCTGACATTTTTTTTTTGGTTGGATTTGTTCTTCCTTGGAGATCTCTAATTGTTGTATGGCTTTACATTTATTGATAACTCTGTTTGATGAATACAGATGCCACCTTTTATGGTAGTCGTTGACAGAGTAATCATATTGTGAGAAACACCAGGCTTATGTAGTAACAGCTGTTGCAGTTATACATGCTGATATCCACTGGGAAAATGTGTTTGCTGCTATCATGGGTACACAATAAATGGAAGGTGCAATAAAGCACAAGCTAACATTTTGAAAATCCTTACAACTCTAGGAACTTTATTGCAGATTACAAGCACTTTGATCTCTGTCCAGTACTTAAGTCTTAATTATCAGACTAATTGCACAGACTATGTTCATTTTCAGTGGTAATCCTTTTGTGATTAGCTTCTGTGTTCAATAACTGACTTATCCTTTAATTAAAAGGACTATTAACCTTAAGGCTGCTGCTGTAGCTTGGGATTAAACCTATACAGAGTTAATATTTAATATCATTGTAAAAGCCTTTGGTGAAAGGTATAGAATGAAAACAGTAATTCCCTCCTTTACTGTAACTTGCTTTAAGAGAGAGCCTCATTATATATCAGTATAACGTATTTCACTTTGACATACTACTAGCTTAAATCCATTAAGGATATGCAGGAATATGTAAGCACTTTGAGCCCTTTCCTCATTTACAGGCAGGGCATACTCACATTGGACATTACACAGTCATGATCAGTGGCTGATCTGCAAAAGAAAGATGGGAACAAGCATTTAAGGTTCTGCTTTTTGTAGCATTAAAGTATGTCTGTATTACTGAAGTAGGCAGTTCTATTACTGCTTATGTGACAGTAGGAAATCAGTTCAGGAAAAGAGAAATGCTACGTGAAATGTGCTATGTGGGAAAGGGCTTTGTTGTTTTGTCCAGGGCTTCCGCAGTCCAACAGTTTGAAAAACTAAGAAGCAAATCCAGAGTCATCAGTGCCCAAATGCACAGACTGCCAAAAAGCCAGGTGCTGCTAGGGGAAGCACTTCGAGTGTTTTCTGGTTTGGCATCTGGGTCCTGATATGAACAGCCATGCCTAACGTCTGCCTGCAACTTAAGGTTTGATTGATGCAATTAATAACATCTTCCCTTTTGCCTCTATTTATTTATTCTCATAACGTCCCCCTCATACAGCTAGTAAAATACTGCATGCAGTTCAAAAGCAGGCTAAGTGCAAAGTCCTAACATCTGCTCTCCTCAGTATTCACATTGACTCATGTCATGGTGTGGAATCTTGTTACTAAGTGATCAAATTAGTAGCATTAGAATCAGTTTTCCACTAAACTTGTTTGCTTATTCTTTATACAGTTAATTTGTTGCTAAGATGTAACAACTGACTAGATGCTATTAACGAATGGTAAGAACGATTAACCAGCTGCTCAGACAAATTGAATGGGAAAATGCATCATCTCCCACCTATATTTAGGTCGGCAACAGTATCTCTATTATTTCAGTGGGACTTTGATTTAACTTTCTAGGAACATAAAGCAACATTGCCTGCATACAAGTATGTTACTTCATATTACATATTCTTTCAGTGGGTTATTTTTCTTGTACTACTCAAATGATATAATATACAGTGAGGGTGACACAACCATACTCTTGCCTGAATGGAGATAAAATAAACACTATCTGAAATCAGTAGAGGTAACTTCTGGCCTATGATGGGGAGCATCTGGCTCTAGAATAACTATCTGGTGTTAAGTGCTGACAGTGCAATTGGATCTTTACAAGACATAAATACAAGGGACCTCCAAGCCTAACATTAGCCTGAGAAGTGAGACAGTCCAGCCTGCCTGGATGGAGTGTGATGGCATGAGAAGCACATCCACCCTTTTCCTAAGACAACTGAAGAATACAAACAGAAATTTCTCCCATTAGATATAGAACAAGAAGCCAAAGTACTCTGCACTGGATTTCCATGTATGGAGTGGTCACATACTCTGTAGATTCCAAGCCATGTTTAAGGCTACTGCATTCCAGCAACTCAGTTAAAGAATTGTGGACAGAAATGGACACGGCCACTTCACAGAGGAATCATAAGTACCATAATGGATACAAATTACTGCCAAAGGTACCTGGTGCTGGAATTAGCTAGCCACAAGAGCAAAGAGACCCATTATATCCTTCAGCTACGTAACATGAAAATAAAGCACCAGGATGCTTGCAGTCAGGGAAGCAGATTCTATTCTTCCATCTTTTTGTGATGATAAAGACAGAGCATTAGGCTACCCAAAATAACTCATTCAGTCTTGCTAATGCCGCATACACAATCCACAAGTGAAATGGGAACACAGATCAAAATAATGCTACAAAAGTTTCTAATGTACAGACAATTAGGATGGTCCCAAATAATTGCTCCCCTAAAGTCACAATACACACTGAAGGATATGCACTTTATTATTACTTCCCAAGGCAAAGTTTTGACTGTGTGCACAATTGTGCCCAAGCTCCATCCATCAGCCTGAATCTTGAGGTTAACAACAACAACAAGCTATAATGTTTTTAAGTGTAAAGGAAAAACCTTGTTTTATTATAGTTTAATTTAATTTACAGGGCTATTTACCTGTCCATGAATGGTAAAAATTCATCATTTTCAGCAGGTGTAAGACCTCTGGAAAAACAAACATACAAACCTTTTGGTACTATTATTAAGAAAACCAAAATCTACTTTTTCACCTACAGTCATCACAACATCATGAAAACATCTGCTGCAACTGACTTGTCCTCAATTAACACAGTGTAGTCTAATCACTACCCAAGAAACACCTGATAATGGATAGGAAACAACTCTGCAAACAGAAAAGTCTCCAATTTTGTTGTGAGTTGGGTGTTGTTTTTTAAATTTGTTTTGTGTGAATAGTTATACGAGAAACAATTCAATATCATTTTCATTTCTATCATAGACAATGATATTATATAAGCATTCATCTGTATGTGACCTTTCATACCTCTAAACTAGCTGACATCCATTCAACTATTTTTATCAATCTATTGCTCTGTCCTACTACATCTCCATAGTTCTTTGGACAAAATTCCATGGCAGCATGATATTAAGAACACCTTTAACATTAAACACGTATGTACTGACTAAGTAAGCCTTCTACAGGCCTAGTAGCATTACTAGAGTGAGTCACAAAGACTCAGGAATACCGGTATATTTCAGATGATAGCACAAAAGTCCTACATGCTTATTAGAAGTTTAAAAGCATTGTGAAGTACAATTAGAGCATGTCAGGGCTTACTATAAACATAGAAGTGAATAAAAGAATTAAAACAAGTGGACAGGTTGTTATCTGGAAATCATTAAGTTCAAACTAGAAAATATTGATGAGCTCTACATTTGAAACAGGAGCTAGCTGTTGCAAATACATTGCTTATCTACCAAAGTTGTAAAATACTGGCTGTACAGTAGCTTTAACTGAATGTTTTAATAGATTATAATTGGGCATTTTCATCTAGATGCTTCCACATCAACAGCGGCTCTTGGGCAAGCAGCCTTATGTTGCTGAATTCTGATTGCCAGTTTCCACTGGCTGGGATGCAGTCCCTTCACATGTACTTAAAGCAGAATCAGTTGCCTGTCAATGTTCCAGTAGCTGCCAGTACTTAGCTTTTATACACTGATAAGCATCTATTTCCATTTTTCTGATAATCTTACTGTTTCTGTGATGTCATCAGAGCAAGTCAGAACAGAAAATGTCAGTGGTACAGTGATGTACTGTATGTAAAGTAAGCCATTAAAAGAAAAATAATAATTAAACATTCAAATGAGCAAGCTTGCCAAGGCATGGGAAGAGCTATTCAGCCATCTCCAGGGATAATTATTTTGCTATTCCCATCATAAATGATGAATTTCACCCCCACCGAATTGGCCCAGAGTGGTACAGCACGTATTGCACAAGGGAGCTTAGCCATGTTTGGACAGACCAGTGGGAGTTTGGTTGAATATAGATTTAATGACTAACACTAAGCATATCTTCTGAGTACCAAATCTTGCTTATTCTGCCTTCTAATTTATCTATCATCTGTTATATAGAAATATGTACAATTTAATTATAATCTTCAGATGTTTAAGACCTTCTGAGTGAAATAAATTAAATTGTCAAAAGCATTATAACAAAACCATCAAGTACCACAAATGAAACAAAGAATAGTCTCAAGATTCAGACAAATCTTCTGAAACCAAATTCCTATGACTATTCACAATGGAAAAGAAGGGAACAGGAAAAAGAGAGAGACAACAAAACAAGCAATGATGTACTCCCACTAATTAATCAGTTAGTCAGCTGCAGTTACTGCAGAATATACCTTTAGATTAAAAGAGAAAGTCAGAGACTGAATCAGGTGAGCTTCAGCAATGAGATCCACAGTTGGGCAGGTCAGCAAGTGTCCTCTGCAGAGCAAGAGAAACATCTCCTTGTCAGATCTTGCACTTTGCTTAGGAACAGAGCAATCAGAAGTCATCCAACACTACCAGCTATATTTTCTTACATTTTTCTCCAGCCCCCCTCTTTAAAAATATAACTAATGTCCCTTCAGGTAACTTCAGAGTGTGTCAAACTGCTTCACGTGGCCTGAAGCTCTTCACAAACCAGCAGAATCAGCAGGATTCAACACACTTAGCACAGACAAACATATTGTCAGTATTTTCATTTTGTGATCACCACAGTGATTTCTGTATTTCCATCTGTGATGCTTACAAAAATAGTGATAAGAAAAATCTGGAATTTCTGCATCTCCAGCCAATACTACTCATTTCTTCATCACTACATTTTTACAGAAGTTTGGTATCTCCAACAGGTGGGGTATCAAACAACTTGCTCTTTTCAACAGCTCGGTTCCCATTCTAAAACACTGTTAGTTTCATATCACCATTTGAATTTCACAAATATAATTTATTGTTTTCTTTTTAAAATAGAGGGCGGGGGGAAGTCACGTCATTTTTTTATTAAGTCTACAATGCTGCTCTACTTGCAGTGTATTCCTAGAGACATTGTATTGATTGAAAGTGAACTGGCTAACCCGAGATGTAAACAATGACCGGCATTGGCCTTAACCCATGTGGTTAATATCACTGATTTGTCATGCTGAGTGATGTGAAAAGAGAAACAATTGGTTGTTGATTATTGAACAGCTCAACACAGGGCACATTTGGCATGTCAGACAAGAGTCTATTCTAATGAGCTAGAGCTGCAGCCAATTACTTAAGAGTCAGTGCCTCTTCTACAAGCTATTCTGTACATCTTCAAGGTGTTTAACTAAATTCCAGATCAGTAACAGATTGCAAATAAGATGTTTAGTCTTAAGAACCTGTGCGTATACACTCCTTTAACATCATCTCACATGCACCTGTCTGCTAATGGAGCCTTTCACTCTCTGGTGATAAATAATTAACGTACAGTAGAGCAGACAGCTTAAGGAATGCTACACTCTTTGTAGAGTGTGACAGACTAGTGTAGTTGAAACATCCCCTAGTAGTTTTTATTTATGGGATTTAAGAATGAACATTATCAACTGATAGAGAAGAGGTCTCTGATCTTAGGTGCCCATTGTAATGGCACTTTTTCAGCTCATGGTTCAAAAGGCCGGGACTAACACCATTACCCTCAAAGATATATTTTCAGATTTTTAGTCACTGCTGCTCAAGAATTGTTTTAACTGTGAGTACATTAATAGAACAGTTTCACTTCAAATACGTTTAGGTCATTTCAAACTTTATACAGGTTGATCTAGAACATCTAACCTGCTCATGCAATTGTGGGATCCTTGGTGATAACAGCCTATATTTTGTGTCCAGACTACAGCAAGAGAATGTTTTCCAGTTGTCTATGCGTTTTGTTAGATCAAAACAAATAACATTCAGGGGTGAAGTCATCTGATAATTTCTGAGAGAAAAGACTAACTAGAAAAAAAAACTAACATCACATTGCTGTGGGGACACATACTTCTCATAACGTTGGTAGCTATGGATTATGTTCCAAATAGATATTGAAGTAAAGCTTTGACTATCAAAGCATTTTTGATTCTTATTCTTTGACATTACAGAGTGAGAACATTTGTTCTGGAAGCTCCTTTCCCTGTAGTTTTAGTATGCCTTCCAGAGAGTCAGCGATAACAGAAAACCTCATTCAATTTGAGAAACTTTTTACCAGAAATTCTTCCTCCGGCAGTTACATTGCTTTCCACCTTACAGTTAAATTCTATAAACAGTTCTTAAATTGAATGGTGAATAAATCTGAGCCTTTGTGAGCTAGATGGATCTAAATAGGCTCTGTGACTAGGAAATTAAGGGTACATCAGTATTGTTTCTGGTTTGGGCACATATGCAAAACAGCATGCTGCTACATACAAACATGCACAAAAAATACATATCTACTTTTGTCAAAGAGAGGAGGCAATCTATATATATTTTACAACTAAAAACCTACTTTAGTTCACTTGCTGCAAACAAGTTATTTAAGGTATGCCCACACTATAACCATGTGTATTAAATTTAACACTCTTCCAATTTTCCTATCCTTTCTCTACACAAACAGCACATGAAAGACTCTTTTAAAAAACACGTTTGTAATAATATGTTTTGCATTCTGTGGTTAAAGGACCTTTATACATTTCTCCTGATGAAATATTTGCTGCCTCCAATCACCTGGGGAACATTACCTTGATGAAGCCACTGAAATATGCTCCATCAGTCTCAAAGGGCTTCCCTAGCCAACTTTTCACCCTCTTCTTGCCAATTAAGCTGCCACATTATGTATGATAGTGAGGGTCACTTGTTTTTTCCAAGTGTTATTCTGAATTGGTGAAGATGACAGAAGCATAGCAGCCTAGTGAATAATTAGAATGGATCTTAGAGCCCCAAACCCCAATCCTACACTGCCACATAGTACCTGTTTTTTACCTCAGCTTTTCTTCTTCTGGTAGAGTGCATATATTTTTGTCAGGAAAACTACTTTGGTATTCTGCACTGACTGTCATTGTTTTATATTAAAAAGTTACCAGATAAAAATCAACTAGAGAGATTTTGTTGAAAAATATATAACTAGAAGGAAATTTGTTTTTGCAAGGCTTACTTCCACAGAGTAAACACGACATCTCTCCTGGATCCTGCAACGTTAACTACACTGTATCCAGCAACTACATATGATCCTTCAAATTGATAATTTACATACTTCAGTTTATGGACAAGTTAAAATATAAAAAAAATAACAATCCTTAATAGTTTAAGATCAAGAAGTGCTACTCTATCATTCTAAAGTAGTATTCCCCACTGCAGTCAATGACACCTAATAACTTATTAAAACTTTCTTTTTTTCTTTTAATTACCAGAATTTCTGTACAGTTTGACCACTGAACAATCTCAGAATAACCACAGAAAACACAGAACTTAGTGGGAGCAAGATTTAATAGTGGCAGGCAGTGACAAATAATTGCAATTGTAAAGACTTTCCAAGAAGAAGAAAGTTACCTTAAATGCTCAGGATTCATCCACCACCTAGGACATTTAACAAGAGGGCTCAAAGGGAAAATTACTAACACTGGATGAAATTCTTAATGAAAGAGCAGAGTGCCTCAGCTCGGCTAGCTTCCCTCATGCAGCTACTAACATCTTACTGCAGCAGTGATTGCCAGAAACAGAGGAGAAAGGGGACAGTGGTGGACACCTGGGAAAGACCTTTCTCTCTCCTTCCTTCCCCTCATCTTTCAGGTTGGGACAATGCCATACCTCATGACCAAAGCCCTTAGCTGCACCTTCATTCAGTACAGGGTGAACAAACCAGAATGTTTGTCACCAAGAGCTTGCAAAATAAAAAGTACAAAAATATCAAGTCTTCAGAAAACTCTCAAGTGCCTTCTACTTCTTTCTTTTAAGATTTATCCACGCAACTTTCCCCAGACTCACATTGTTCTTCCTTACATTCTTCCTTAACCCCTACCCAATAAGATTTCCAGCTATGAGCAAATTGCTTCTTCTCAACTCTGCTGGAAACAGCATGATTCATTATGTGCAGAAGTCGATGGGAAGCACAGAGTGGATGCTGCAGACCACACACAGAGGTTCTGGACAGATTACAGTTGAATCACAGCTTAGACCTCAGGTCCATACCTGCTTCAACCTGCTGAGAGCTGCACTGACTCACCCAGCCTAAAATATACAGGAAAAGGTCCTCTTGTTAGGTGTGCTACGCTAAGGCTATTTCATTCAGTGAGTTCTCCCTTTTCCCTAAAATTTTTGATCAGCATCCTTCTGACCAGGCCATTTCAGAACTGCTTTCCATGCAGCAGATCACCCTCTCCAACTCAGGTTGCAGTTTCATTTTTGTTTCCCTCCCTTCTTAATACAATTCAATGAAATGAATGACAGCAGTACAAAAACTCAGTGCAGACAAAAAAAAAAAAAAAAAAAAACAAACCCAAAACCACAAGAATTCCAGAGCAGTATTCATATACTGGTCCTTTAAGATACTCTGAAATGGCACAGTAAGGGCAGTAGGAAGCAGGTAACTTGGATATAATGTTTATTTTAGAGTTAGTGATAAATCACTGTGAGATAATAATGGGAGCATATGTCTCCAACAGCTTTTCAGAAAAGGTGTTCTATTCTAAATGTAAACTAGTGGACCAAAGAGATAGTGAAGATTTATTTCCACTTCCCTGGCAGAAATAGATTTCTTTCCTTAGCATATTAATGGCGATACATTAAAAATGTTTACAAAATACCATCACTTGAAATTATGGAACGAATGTAATTAAATTGCATACAGGCCCTTAGGGCTGCGAACACCAGCTTAAGCATTAGTGAGACAGATTGCAAGCTAGAAGTCTGGTTGTTTCTCTCATGCTGGGGAGAAATGGAAATAGTATCACAGCTGAGAGCTCTACCACTGCACTAAATGTAGCACTGGAGTATGGCAGAGAGGAAAACTCTCAGTGATAGTGAGAACCAACTGAAAATGCTGCCAACATGAGCAGCACTGCCAATTTGTATCTCCAACCAAGGTTATCCAGGAGAACATTTGCCATCATTTTCCAAGCAGCTTATGTTGTAGTTGCTAGGGTTAGACTGAAAATGGCCTTGCTTGAAAAGGAAACAAAACCAAGAGGGTAAAAAGGATCTTTGTCTGAAACTCTCCCAGTTTGGCACACTGGACTTGTAACTGCTGGAGTGCCCCTTGGATCAAGAAGCCTGACCAAGAGCTCATGGCTCACGTTCAGAACAAATAGCTGCCACTTGTAGGCTCAGAAGCTAAAAAACATGGAAACTGGGAGAGAGAAACTGTTTATACATGATATATCTACTTCTGCATAATGTTGTTGATGGCATCTAAATTTTCTTTTGAATTTTACAGTACCTGTAATTAATGTGGCAGTTCTTATTTTCTTCAGCTCCCACCTAGAGTCTTCTGGGGAATATCATTACAGAGAAAACCTGTGAAGCAGTGTCTGAGTCTATCTAAAAAAAATATGGAAGTGTGAATGCATATGTTCTTATAGACATGACCTCTGTTAGACATCTCTGCAGAACTAGATGGTGGGCAACATTTAGAGAATGACTTACTCATACAGAATAAAAAGAAGTTTTCTGCAGAGATATTGAAGAACATGCTCTCACAATTAAGACAAAGCCATCAAACTGAAACAAAGCAGCTCAGCAACAAGTAACTCATTAAAGAAAATGCTCTCCACAAGTAAACAAATTTCTGTTAATCATTTTTCATTCTTTATAGGTTGTGAATAATGCACATTCCAAAGGTGTCAGCTACACGTACAATTGGAGCCAAAAGATCTACAAGAAGGGCAGGACGTGCCGGGAATAGGAGGCCTCAGCTTTAACTTTGAGCTTTTTGCTGCACATCTATTGTGTACTTCTCAGTAAGTTGGTGCTTTTTTGTACTCATGTATAAACTGGGAAAAGTAATGCTTATGAGCCTGTACTTCTGGACTATCTTGCTGCTTAAATAATTAATGCTCAAGCAGTGCTTTAAACAGGATGTCTTTCCAAGGTTTGCCTAGAGAGAATTGTTCCATATTGCCTAAGAATGAGCTTTCTGAAGCATCCACAATTAATTCACATTTAATCTCTCTTTTTCTGTCTATCTGCACGTACAGTAAAAGGTAATTTCAAAGCTGAATGTTTTAATGGCAGTAATCTCTGCTGAACTCCAATGGCAGTGATTCCTTCATTAAGCACTTGTCCCACTTCCTGGGAAGAATCCACCCAATGGGATTAGGGTTCAGTGTGAACATTATGTGATAATGTAGTCAAAGTTTCTACAATATAGCGTGTACCCCAAAGTCCCTAAGGCAATGATGCTTTATTCAATTCAAGATATGAACACCAGGCAGACTGGCATTGACTCACACAGTGAGCAGTGAGGCTAAAAGCTGACATTAAGTATTTCCTTTGTTCCCTGGAAGCGTCCATCCAATGAAACTGGAGTTTCATATAAAAGGTACATAAGAAAGTGTTATGAAATATAATGCAATGCAAAATTCCCTGACACAGTACAGGCTAACAAAAGGTCAAGTTTACAGTTTCATCAACTCCCAGTTGCATACACTAATATCAGGTACACGTGAACAGCTGAGTACTGCAGGCAAACACTTTATAGAGAGTGTAGATAACACCATAAGAGTTTCATAATATATAATAGGCCTTTTTACAGCCAGCCCTCATCAAGCAGTCAGTGCCTTTCTGTTTCTTTGATAAAAAGTTGCAAGTGCCCTTTCCGCCTTCTTCCCATAAGCACCCATAAAGGGTTGCAACCATGGACTGCCTTCTCCTTGGGCTGATATTACCCATGGCCAACGGTGTAATGGGCATTTCAGTGTTTTACTTCCTGGTCTAAACTCAACTTCCAAGCTACAGTTCCCTTGATATTTAATTGCTTTCCAATATGGTCTGTCAGAGTCTTCATCAGGCCAGTATACACAGACCAAACTGCAGAGGCAACAAAGGAACGGTGTATGTGAGAAACTGATCTGCCAGCACCCCTTATTTAGGGAAAGAGTGGACATATGCAACTAAACACCACACCCCAAATTCCATCTTCTTGTATCAGAGCTTTCTATGCTTGTAACCATCATTGATTTTAAATAAGTTTGTGATCCAGAAGATGCATCATACACTCAATGTCCACCAGGACAACAAAGCTCCCATCTGAAGTTATGAGCATAGGGCAGAAAAGCCAAACAGAAACATTAAAGTATGTATAAACTGCATAATTAAATCATGACAGTTTACGTATTAGAAAAACTACTATAAAGACAAAAGCTGAATGCTTCACCAGGATCCACTGACTTAAGAGAGAATCTAAAATGCTCTCCTGGAACCCACACTACCAAGTGTCTTACCAACCACTGCTCTTCCTGGATCCACAGGGAAACCTTTTGGCATGGATCAGAGGATGAACACTGAAGACCAGAACACGCTGTTCTAGACTACTTATCACCACTTTCCTGAAATGCTTTTACACTTAATGCCTCAAAATCTTTTGTATCAAGGGCAACCAGTTGGCACTCAAGTGAGAATGAGCCCCAAAGGGCTCTTTTCAATTAACAGGGGCACTTATCACAGCACTCCAAGAGGGGTAGCTTCTACTTAATAACGAATACATCAGCATACAGCTACAGAAAAGAGAATGAGAGCAACGGTAGTACATAAGAGGTTTTCCACATAAACAGCAAAACTAAGGAGGGAAAAAATCACTTTACATTTTTATATGTTCAGTACTCTCCTTTAATTGTTGTTTAAAGACTTTTAAAATTGCACACTGCAAGATCACTTACTGTTAATAACAGTACTACTTTGATTTTCCTTGTTACAGCATCAGCACCTTGATGTTGAATAGTTTTTAATGATACATTCTCATACAAGCTCATTCTTGTTTCATGATATAGCTAGCATCTGTAAGATGATAGCAAAAAATGAATAACATTCTAATGTTTTTTTAAAAAGAATATTAGATTATTTGTGGAAGTAATAAAAAACCAAAAACACCCTTACCAGTCTTAGTCCTTGGTAAATAAAACGTTTTCAGGCTTCTCCAGGTATTTTAGAAAGACGCTTAAACGCTTTCCAGGATCCTTAGAAGAACACATTCTCTTTTCTGCATACTCAGCACTGCAGAAATTGAGCAGGAAAAAGACTACTTTACACTTTCACAGCACTACTATCTCACTTTAACAGGAGGACCAAACCCTCTGACCAGCTTTTCTTATATAAGACTTTAGGACTGCTGTTCCTCATTTAGCCTTATTTCAAGGACAAAAGGTGCTAGGTGAAGTCAGGTGGCAGCACTTAACTTCTAATTAACAGGGCTCCTTCCACACCCAGGTTTTACCTCCATCAAACAAATACAAAGTGCCAATGCACTAAGTTCCATAGAATGACCATAGAAGTAAATACTTCTGTCTGTTAAAAGTATGTGTCAAATTTAGGTGTTAAGTTCTGATGCTAATCAGAGTAAAAACAGAGATCATTAAGTAAGCCCTAGCATTTGTGCTTTACAGTGGCAGTGCAGTTCAACTGACTGGGACAGAAAAAACTTAAAAATTATGGCCTCTGAGCCAGGCCTTGGACAGGTCCAGAAAGAAGGTAGATTAGCTACTCCAAAAAAAAATGAAATAAGGTCCTCTTGCAGCAATAAAAATAGAGCTGATTTCAGATAAAATAGCTTTACATTTAGGGTCAGACCCTTCTGAATGAAGTTGGGACACTCAGGGTGCAAGCACTGGAGCACACACTTTCTTGTAGTGACTCATTTCCTCTAATTCACATTTCCCAGGTCTTAGTGATTCAGCCAAGGCAGTTCTAGAATTTCAAGACTCAGCCCTAAAGCCACAGGTGGTATCTAAGGTAGGTCAGTCCAACATAGGCCAGCTGGCTTTGGAAGTCATTGCCCCCATCTCCATATGGCTGGACATATTTGGCCATCTCTTCTACCCCCAAAGCATGTCCAGTGAGAAGGTCTGGTCTGGCTGTACTATGCTCCTTAGAGCTCTGTGCACCTTTGTTGTTCTGAGCATCCTTTGTCCTGCTTTGACTGTCATTCATATTTGTTCCCTGGAGTACAAGTAGTTGGACATTACCAAATGAAATGTGGAAACATCAGACAATACTTCACTCCTGTAAAGGATGTAAATATGCTATTTGGAGTATATCCGCAGCTATAGAAAACAGTTCATCCGAGTATAAACTCACAATGGTAGATGATGCATTTCCAAAAAACACTTCATTCTTGCATGCCAACAAGGAATCCTAACTTAATCTCCAGTGATAATTTTATCTACCAGTTTATAGAATTAAAAAAGTGGAAAAAGAACTTCCTCTTCCATTTTGTGACCTTAAAACAAAAAATATTGCCAATGAGAAGTACCAGAGTACTTAAAAACTGTCACACAGAATCACAGAATCACAGAATTGTAGGGTTGGAAGGGACCTCTAGAGATCATCGAGTCCAACCCCCCTGCCAAAGCAGGCTCCCTACACCAAAGCTTTGCAGGTCAACTGAAAATGCTATTTTGAAAATAAAATTGTTTACAACAGCATAAAATGTACCCTATTTTAAGTGAGTTACATGAAGTTATGATACATCTATATCACGCTTTGGAGACTCCATAGAGAGGTGTGTGTAAGAAGACTTGTGTATTTTCTGAACATTTGGATATCTAGTTTTGATCACTGTTGTACCTTTTCTCATTCTATGTTCCAGTGCTCCTTTGAGGCTACTCATGTACCATACTGGCTTCAAGTGGTACATCTGTTCCTTCATTATGCTCTGCTCAGGTCTTTAAATACCTGGAGCAAACCCCAGACTCCAGATTTACCTATTTTAATATAGCTAAACTATCTCTTCTCTACTTGGCAGTCACTGTTATTGCACAGACTTTGTAGTTGAAGGTCATAAATTTTATTTTGTGCCCAATAAATGCACTCTTTCAATAGGTTAATGCTTGTGTGCTGCAATTATTTCAAACAGGTGGGCACTCTGACACTCTCCATTAGCCAGTCTGCAACACACAAATGTATTGATCAGGCCCAAGATGCACTCCTGACTTGTGCTAATCAATGTATCAGTTCTCCAAGGGTTTTTACAGTGTAATGAGCAGGAAATATAAACACCACGGCTAAGTTTCTCTCTCTTCAGGGAGCAACTGAGTGCACTTATAGAAGAGCTGATGTACTGATTCGCAGCAAAGTGAAATGACATCTACAAATAAAATTTTAATCTTAAGTATGCAGGTAAAGCTTTGAAGAAGACTGATATGTAAATTTGCAAAGTTTGCAGAATTACAGTGCTTAATTTACAGCTGTGGAGCTAATGTGCAATCGTACCTTTTGTTGGAAGTTTTCCAGACGTAACCAGAGCTCAATATGGCTTCAGACCCACCAAGGAAGCCAAATGATGCAACAGGAGAAAAGAAAAAGATCAGGAATTAGTAGTTTCAAGCAATAGTCATTCATATTTATAAGTCCAACACTGTTTGCTAATACTAGCAAAGCTATTCTCTGCATGTAGTCACTGAAGTGCAGCTTGCAGAAGAATCACATTATAAACATATTACATTCAAATTTAGAGTGAAGGTTGGGGATCTTTTTTTCACATTAAATATGTTGAGCCATTGTCCATTGGACCTTTCATTAAATATTACCTCCAGTCATCTGCATCATTTTCTACCTTTAGTAAAGTTCTGTGTTGTCTCTGATAAGATGGCAGGTAGAGGGCATTGACAGGCTACAGTTAGGATTCTGGGTCAGTACGAATCAGTGTTAACCCCAGGGAGGTCACAAGATGTGTCTGGGGTTACTTGAGGTTTAGGCAATGCAGGAAAAATGATGCAGAGATAAAAAGTCCTCCAAAACCTCTTGCTTATGGCGTGCCAACTAACCTGGACTAGGTGACAAAAAACATATATATTGTTATCAACCCCTTCAGTATTTACTGTATTCCCACAGTTACATCCATCTTATAATGATAGGATGAGGAGTCTATAATTCTCTTTTTCTTTTAGATCTCAAAGTACATGCACTAAATCTGACTGTTAAGCTCTTATATGTCTTTAAGCCCAAAATACCTGAATCAGGCATCTTGAGATACAGGAATCCTTATTTTGCATAAATCTACAGCTAAATGCTGTCACCAGCTGACCCATTTCTCATTGTCCACTCAATTTCATGAACAAAACTCCTTCTGAGAGGCACAAATGGAACCTAGGAATTCTTAATCCCAACATTCAATGTGTAATCCACTGGCACAGCATGAGTTGTATCTTTTAATGGCCAGTGTACATAGATACAAGTGTACAACAGCAAGCAGCTAATGGGTTTACTCTTTTAATGGAGGAAGTCCTGGTTGCTAATCTGAAGGCCCTGGGTTCAAGCCCTACTGATGACCCAACTTAAATTGTTGTTTTATTAGGCAAAGACTTAAATATGATTGATATAATTTAAGCTATTTAATCTTCCATTGTAGAATGATTAAGATTGATCCATCTGTTCTATAATCAAAGATTAATAAAGTTATGAAGCTAATAGTATAACAAGTGTTTTTGCTAATCCCAAGTTGTTGGGATAGTTCTCATCTGGAAGCAGTGAGGGACACAGCAGGAGGAACAGTCCATCTCTATTAGGAGTGATTAGTACAACTTCAAGCTATAATTACTAGGATACATTTACACAGGAGACTGCTACTCAGCCATTAAGTATCCTTAAGAGGATGATCTTTTGTACCAAAAGGTACAGCAGTTTTCACAGCAGTTGAGAAGTTTATCTCCACTGAGTGCCTCAAGGGTGACTCAGTGCTTCAGATGACCGACAACTTTTCCCCCAAAAAGTGTTTGGAAATATTAAAAATAAATAAATAAAAATAAAAAAATAAAAGAAGGCTTCTAATTAGTCCCTTAAATTTTAGATGGGCCTGAAATGGTCTTTTTCATTTAGCATCAATCTTTAAATGGAATGGCATTTTCTCTATTTATCTGCTGTATGCAAAGTTGTTATCATATACCCTTTTCAGCTTTATTATTACCAAGTTAACCAAGACTTGTGCTCCTGGAGCATGCCTATATTCTGAAATACAACAAGGTGCTGACACTAAGAGACAGCTCCAACTGTTTACCTCCTTACCATATCTGTAGCACAGGTGGCTGAAAGTTATATAAGGCAGCTGATTAAGGGATGACTTTCACTTCATCTGAGGTTTCTGATCAAATTCCAGTTAGTAGCCAGAATTCTTTTTAATGTAACACTTATTTTTAATAAAGTTCAAGCTTGCATCTTCCCACCCCTCCAAGTTATTCCTTTATAATATTCCAGCACAGTTCCAAATCAGCAATCCCTTCCAAATTTGCTTCAGCTGCAGTGTTCATTAACACACCTGTTTTCTGGCAAGGTCTTCATGAAAACATTGTTTCAGCTCCTCAGATATTCTCAGGCTTTTACCAATGCCATCTTTCCAATAACTCCCCCCGTTCACCTCACCCAATTATCTCTTGTCTAGCCAGGTTCTTGCTCAGCTCATCATCCTTTTCCAATATAATATTAACTAACATCTATGTGAGGTCTAACATAAAAGACAAATATCAAATATAGAGTCACCTAATGATTTCTTGAGTGTTTTTCCAAGCATGCTGCCTTCTGATAACTGGTAACACACCCCATTTCAACTTCTTATTCGGTTTTCTTGAGAAAGAACTGAACAGAAACCAACCCAGAACTATAGTTTGTTTTGGCATCTTGTTTACTCACCATGTGGTAACTTTCAAAGATAAAATACTGCTTTTATATTTCCTTTTGAATCGCAAGCTTTGTGTTTTCCCCACTTACCTCCTTCCCTGGCTGCAAGCTGCATCCATTTCTGCAGAACAAAAGTTTATCTTGTAAGCAAAAATCAACACTCATGTCTATGTCTACAAAGAGAAATAAAGTGGAGATAGCTCCTGTTCTTTTTCACCAATCACAGAATCATTAGTTGGGCCTTTATCACAAATTTAATCATATTTAGAATTCTGCAATTATCTTACTTTACATTTTGACTGACTTTTTCTGTTAAATGACTTCCTCCTTTACTCTGGTAACAATTTTTGTTTGTTTGTATCTGAAGAGCATTCCTAAATTGCACAGATTCTGACATAATCATTACAGTTAAGCCTTTCTGTTTATGGGGACGTAAATCCAGATAGGTTTAATTTAAGCAGAATATCCAGCACTTTCTCAGGCATCACAACAAATAGCCAGTGAGTCTCTTGTGGTATCATGCAAGTGCACACAGATCTACACGTGCATCCAATGCATCCAAGAAACAAATGTGGGTGGGTCAAAACAGGTACAATACAAAGCATGGAATGATAAGTTTCAGATTAAACAGAGATATCTTTGCGGTACAATGTTTCTCTACTACTCTGACTGAAATAGAGAGAAAAACACTGAAAAAGAGTAAAAGTTGCTACAGAAAACTTTGCAGAAAACTGTGCATCCTTCCTTCTCCTCCTTTGGAAACTGCAGCCTGCCACAAGTTCTGTCCATGAGATCTTCCATAAGCTGTCTCTGAACTCAGATTTTACTGCTGTAGAAAACCTAAGGTTTGTATCAGCATATGGGGTGCATCCCACATACTGTATCACCAACACTGACCTTCTCCAGACATTTCATCTATTTTCCTGAGTGAATATTCACGAAATATTCAAGTGTTCCCTGGATCTCTCTGCACAGTCTTACAGTTGGGATTATGGTATTAATCCAGCAGAAGAAAAGCAGTCCTGTCACCACAACTCTGTTTAGACAGAGTGAGATTGAGGACTTTTGTTTCAGCCACCCCATAAAAAAATGGAAATGAATGAAGCAGTTTATTCTGCAGAGGTTTCTATACGGTCCCCGGGGTAAGTGCTACACTGCCATGGCCACCTAGAAGTCCTTGTGTTCTTCAGACAGAAATGTCAAGGCTGAGCTGCAGCACGAAAGCTCACAGCCCAGCTCAATGGCTGAGAGTCAGCCAAGGTGGCAATTTAATGCAGGATATAAAAAGCCAACTGGTAATCTACAATGCCTATACGCTGCCAAGCCACTGAATGCCTCCTAAAGACCAAATCGCTCTCCTAACTGTGACCAGAATCATTCAGTTTGTTGTGAACTTTAGTTTCATAGAATAGGTGATGGTAGATATTGGAGTTTTAAATCTATTTTCATTTCTGCATCCAGTCTTTCAGTGGAAAGACTTTCCATGGCAGTACATTACAATATAGGAATTAAAATAGTTTATAATCACAGCTGCATAAAGATATAATCAGAGCCACTCTGAGCAGAAAAATTGCTAGTCAGCTCACATTATAAAAACTAAATATTGGATTGAGACACCAAATATTTTGCAGAGTTTTCACTTTCTTTCACAAAAGAGATTAACTGCATTCAAGGTGGGCTCACAGACAGGTTATTCTAAATTGGACCAAAAATCATCAGCCACCTACAGTCTGAATTTGACCCCATTATATTAAACAAAGAGCCCTCAGAAATAATTGAGCTGGGAGCTGCAGAACAGCCTAAACCCCTGCTGGCTGACAGTGTCCAGCAGAGAACAAATGAACCTACTACTAATGGTAGTCAACAGCTTCTTCAGAGGATTGAACTTAACAACTTCTGAAGAAAAAACAATGTTCTGTATGGTCCTTAGGCAACCAACATCGTGTAGAAACGTGGACATACTCTGAGCTACCACAGCAGCTCTGAAATCAAAAGATCAGTGAAAATTTAGATCATGATCTTGCCATCTTCATGAAAAAACAGTCCCAGTATGTTTTACCACATAGGGTCCTGCTTACTCATGCACTGGAGATGGGGGACCCTGGTGGGCCAGCAGCCCAGCAGAAAGCCCTGCACCAGGCTCTGAATTTGTCCTTCTCCAGCAATGGCCATTGCCAGAACAGATGAGGTGGGATCTGCTTTTTTCTGCTTTTCCCTTTTTAACATAGAGGAGCTTTAAGTGCCTCCTGCTCTAGAATAAATTGTGCAGGTCCGTTGCCATGTAGTCTGCAGGCATAATAAGGACTGCTGTGAATTTGCAGGCACAAAAGCCTTGATGACTTCCTGGCAGTGGTCACTGCTATCAGCTAGAGTTGTGACATCCATACCACAAGTTAATGGAATAAAAACAAGCTTCCTACCTAAATTAGTTGGGACAGGGAGCCCAGCTGCTACGCAGTAAGAGAGAATTAAACAAGGCCTGCCCCACATAGACTCTACAGCATGTGGTGATTTCTCTCTGAACACAGCATCTTTGGAAATGCAGAAGCCCCTGCTCGTCCTCCAGCCCTGAGCTGTGGGGCCTGTCCCTGAGAGATGTTGGAAGGGGTGGGCAGCACAGAGACCTCTTTGAAAAAGCCAGCTGCGTGTGCTGGAGGAGCCTTGTTCTTGTGAGAAACTCTTTTTTTGTATTTAAGTGCTACGGTGAAATTTTTTCCTTGACAAATTGATCAGTTAAGCCCTCCTCATGTTCTTCCCAGTGGCCTTCTGAGCACAGGAGCTCGTGGTTCAACCCTGCGCTCCCTCACAGCCTGGTACACAGACAGTCTATCATTGACACTGCACACGTAAGGTGCACCGATAATTCTGGTACCACGTAGCAGGTCACTCTGATTAGGGCTCTTTTGCCATACACTGTGTTTTGTCTTTTTTTCTGCAACCGATTGGGGGGATCTCAGAATTAATTAAATCTCTTGACGTACCAAGACAGCTTGTGGAGTAAATGGTATGATATTAGAGACACTGAACTTGTTCGTTTGATTTCCTCCCTGTAACCTGAGCTCCAATTTAGTGCTGTATCTTCTACCCTCTTGAAGATTAATTACTGCACCAGTTAGCAAGTCAGCTCACCTGCTTTCAGCTGTGAAGAATGTAAGTCAGGGGAAATGTAACTCAGGTACTGCTTGGGCTTTGTACATGACCACTGAATATTCAGTGGAAGATTTAGCAGTTAAATACATTTAGCACTACAGTGCTCCTTACTCACAACCACCCCAAGCCTGCAGAAGCTGGTCATGGCATGGGTAAGGCACTATGACTGACGTTTAATTCTGCTTTCAGTGTTCCCAACTCCACTCCCAATATCTGAGGAGTCTGGGGACTCTGCAGTGCCCTGGTGACTTGGCCAAGGGTGCACAAGTAGCTCTGAATCCTGCACAAAAATACCAAGGCATCCTGTTGGCAAACAACTCTGATCCAAATGCTGTAGTTTTTTTAGTAGTGCCAGTGCACAGAGAACTTGGAGAAATTCCGTGTGATGGTGCAAGACAAGCTGCTGGCAGCAGGTCTGTGCGCAAGAAATACAGCTCTGGCAGAGAGAGGAAGCACAAGTAGAAAACATAATGAGCTAGAGACTTTGAAAACCAAGAGGGATAGACTCATTCTTCCATTTAGAAATGACATGTTCAAGGAGGTTATTTTGTGCATTGGAGAGTGACTTCTTTGAAATGTTATCAACTAGAAGAATACCAATTTTAATTTCTTAGACAATGAACCAAGCATATTTAGCTATGGAAATCAGCCTTATTCATTCCCATCCACTTTCTTGTCCATAATTGGTGTAGGTCTACCCCTAAACACAGCTCAGGTTTAACAAAATCTTGGTTAAGTCCAGCAAACCCAAGTGCAAGCCACAGACAGGTCCAAGTTCTGCTATGTGGAGCCCAGGTGAACCTAAATCTGCACCACAGCTTCCCCAGAGGTCATTTCCTTGCTCTCAAGAACTCAGGCAGCTCTGCAGTCACTCCCTGCAATCTGGACACTGGATCACATGTGACACAGAACTGCAACTTAGTGCCCTGACAGGAATATGGCAACACTTGTTTTACACATGAAACACTTCACTATGATCACTGCAGTTCTTAGCATCACTGTTAATTTTGTCATTAATTTTATAGTTCCCACTGACTGTGTTCTCCTGCGTAATAGCATCAACATTCCCACTTTTGGTTTCTGAATTATGACCCTTGCACAGCCTTTTCACCACAAAGACATCAGTAGTTTCTTCCCAGACTACCTCATCCTAGGAAGGCCAGAGGTGGCTTCTTAGGGCTAATGTTTTTTTCCGCTCTCTGTTCTATAATCCAACCTCTACACTATTTTGCCTCATAGCTCCTAAGGAACTGCTTACAGCACCATCAAGACACCAAAGCAGTTGCCTCCAGGAATACTGTGAAGACTGGTATTTGTTTTCTTAAGTTCCTTTTAAGTTTCCCCAGTTATACACCCTAGAAAGTCATCCAAGCAGAAGCACTGCTGTCTGCTTTAGCAGGGCACCAGGTTGCCTGTTACAGACAACATGCAACAAGTCTTGCATTAATTCAGACGTCCATCCCTTATCTTGACATCTGAAAATGGCACCTTCTGGCAGCTTCCCCTTTGGTATTGTCTTTCTTTTAAGGATGATATATTGTAGCAATTTTGCTTTATCTGCTAAGACCACCAGCAAAGTGGCAATCCTGTTTTTTCATTGACAGTGTTTTTGATAAGTGATTTGGGCTTTTTTTATTGCACGGTAATATTATGTCTGAAAAACCCAATGCATGTCTGAGGAAAAATAGGGATCCTTGATTTGTGTTGCCTGTGTGCATTAGTAAGCATTTGTGAATTTTATATATTGATTCATGCTTTTGAAAATCTACTATATTTTTTTTTCATATGGTTAAAACAGGCTTTATCTCTGTGTTGCTGTACATTAACATCTTACATTGGAGTTGTGCATCATTTATTCATGCCAACAGATTGAGTCTGAATTTCAGAAGAAATTTTTAATTGTGATGGAAACCCTGAAAAGCAGCTCATTCTAAAACTAGCAAATGTTTTTTCTTAGAAATTTCCTGTGCTGAACAACCCAATTTGAATTCTACTTTTAATAGAATATATATATAATCTTTCTTTCTTTCTTTCTATAAAACCTATGAAAATGCACTCTCAAATCTACTAAGTTTTCATATTTCTCAGACAGACTCAAGAGGTTTCCAAATCATCTTCAAAAGGTGGTAATCTACTACCTAACACATTTGTTCTCAAAGGTAATTGAGATGTTTTAGAGAATAGGGAGGAAATTATGCAATATATTATTTATAAACCAAGAATAAGTAGTAGAAAAAGCTTGCTCTGCCCCGGCTCTGAAGGACCCAGCTGCTCTGGCTGATTTTAGTTGCCATCCTGAAGAGGAGGAGCAGGAGAGCAGCAGATCTCAGAGCTTCCCTTCCCTGGGGTGAGTGGTGGAGGCTAATTAGGCAGTCTCCGGTGCAGGGCTATAGTAGAGTAGCTAAGGTAGATACTAGTCATTGCTTACCATCTTAATAATGCACCTTCTTACTGCATCTTTCCTAACATTTCTCCATTACTGTACTTCTGTGCTTTGAGATGAAGAAAAAATACCAGCAGCCCTGCAATGTAAAATACCTCCTAATGATAAAACTGATGAGGTATTTGATTTTCCCAGTGCAGATATCTCTATGACTAGATACAAGAGATGTATTCCTTCACGGTGCTAAAAGAGGAGACTCACAGGCATTTCCCCTTAAATTACGCAGCACAGTTCAGAAGCTGGAAGCACAAATACCTGTTTACAAGACCTGCCTTCTGGTGATCAGTACAGCTTGTGCAAGCTTTCTGGTGCGAGCAAATTAGTGGGCAAAAATGAAGGAGTCCATAGCTTGTTTGAATTACAGGTGTTGGTAATTTTCAGTCTTGCACCACGTGAAAGTCATTCAGCTGCCTCTCTTGCCAGAGACACATACTCCATGAGCTTGCATGAAAAGTAATGCTCAACATGCAGTAGAAGAATGGAGTTGTACTGTGCTCTGTGAAGCAAACTTCAAAATAAAGATGTGCAGACCCTGCTTTTGTCTTTTGAACTTCACAAGGTTACTCCCACCCAGCTCCAAACCTGTCCAGGTCTCTCAATCACAGAAGAGCCCTCTGGTGTGGCAGTCACTCCTCCCAGCTTTGTGCCATCAGCAAACTTGCTGAGTGTGCACTCTGCACTTTCATCCAGGTCACCAACTAATATGTTAAATAATACTGACCCTAATCCAGTACTGACCCCTGGCAAGAACCACTAGCCTCCAACTAGACTGTGCTGCTGATCAGAACCCTCCAAGTTTTGCTGTCCATTAGTTGAAAAAGATAAATGACGTTCCTCAATGGGCTGGTGCCACCAACCACCACCAACACCATAAGCAGCTGACAGCCTTACTCACCCCACAGCACTTGTTGATCTGTCCATGCTGTTGCTGATGCAAAGTGA
Organism: Coturnix japonica; assembly: GCF_054131305.1. NCBI lineage: Eukaryota > Metazoa > Chordata > Aves > Galliformes > Phasianidae > Coturnix > Coturnix japonica. The sequence goes on from NC_140669.1 coordinate 18,750,769, forward strand.
AAGCAGCTGGAACACTGCTGACAAAGTCATCAAGAAAGTGTTGCAAAAAGGACTGTTTCTTCAGAGAGAACCTGTGAATTTCAAAATTTAGGAAATTATCTTTCTGAGTTTAAATATGATGGTAAATGCTGATCTATGGATGCTGATAAGTTTAAGGTTATTTTAAAATAAGTTTTACCTCTCATCCTCACTCGTTATACAGCACATTATCTCCTTTTGTTCTGCAGAGTTCCTATCAGGATGACTTGGGGAAGGTGTTTTAACTTCTTCCTTTATACCAAGGGCTGAAAAACCCACACAAATCACACCCCACAAATGCATCTATACCCCTCCCCAGCTTAACAGCTCATTTGCTTCTTGGTTTGGAGCAAAGTTAGCCAGTGATTTTTTCCTCCTCAGGCTAAATGGATCGATAGTTTCATACAAGGGTCTTGTCTGATGTTTGTTATATTGATACAACAAACATATAGAGGGAAACAGTACTTACAAGGGTGAAAGTAGAAACCTGTTTAGTCACCACACACTTAGGTGATATTTCATAGAGCCATTGAATCATGAAGGTTAGAAAAGACTGCTAAGATCATCAAATCCAACCATCAACCCATGGCCACCGTGCCCACTAACCCACATTCCCAAACGCCACATCTACCCTCTTCTTGGACACCTCCAGGGATGGTGACTTCATCACCTGCCTGGGCCACCTGCTCCAATACCTTGCCACTCATTCTGAGAAGAAATTTTTCCTAATGTCCAAGCTGAGCCTCCCCTGGCACAACTTCAGGCCATTCCTTCTCATCTAATCACTGTTACCTGAGAGAAGAGGCTGATCACCACCTTGCCAGAACAATTTTCAGGGAGCTGTAGAGAGCAACAAGGTTTCCTTCAAGCTTCCTCTTCTCCAGAAGAAGTCTGGTAAAGAATAAAATGTCTGAGTTTTCCACTGAGTGGAAATTCTGGCTGCCTTTTCACACTTTAAACAGGCACTGAGCTTCACCCCTCTATTAGGAAAGTGGCTTCTGATTTTTCTGTTTAAAATTCTTATTTCATGTCTCTTACAGCTGATAACAATTAGAAGGTTTCTGCATTAGGCATTAGCACACCTGACTTCATGGGAAATTTGTGTTTTGATGTGGATCCAATCTCTGCTTGTGGTTAGTGTATTGGCAAATACAGCTGTATTGTAATGATGAACATCAAGATAGATTATCCTGGAAACTGCAGCAGTGATGACTTCAGTTCATTTAGGGAAGTGAGGTGCTCAAGTACAGACGTCAGCCAAGGCTGAGGTCAGGCATCCATCCCTACCAGGTCTGATCCAAGCAGCACGCCCAATGGAATCCCAGCCCCTGATGTCAATGAGAATGCAGATTTATTGATGGTGCAAAATGCCCCCAAACCATCATCTGACAAAAACAGAGCCTAGTAGTGAAATACAGAGGAAATACTGCTGAGAATAGCAGATGACGTGAGCTGGGTGGGAATCCCAGCCCAGCCCTGGCAGTCACCCCGGCAGTGCTCTGGAACCATGCTCCGGTTACACCCTGCTGACTGTGGGGCTGCCCAGCCCTGCAGGTCCATTCACAGATATTCCATGCTCAGACTCTTCTGCACACACAAGGCTGTGCCAGCTGTGGTGTGGGTTTTACCATCAGAATGGTGGTGCTGCTGTGCAGGAGCATGGGGGCCCGGACACACTAGGGGTGATGCTGGAAAACCACTTGTGTTTCCATCAGGGGCTGAAAACACCCTTGCTACAATGGGGCTTTTCCTGCCCTTTGAGTGACCGAGCATATTTTGCATGTTTTGCCCCACTGACAACACTTGGAGAAATTAAAACTCACAGTGTGGCTCACAGGTACAGTGGGAAAAGCTCCTGATCACCTTTCCTCCCACAGACAGATACGGTCCCCTCCTACTTCAGCGATGCAGCACAGGACTGTTTTATTATAGCTCTGTCACTTCGCACAGTCCAGTTTCATTTCAATAATAAAAATATAGAAATATAACTAGCATCTTTGTTTTGAGGTGCCGAGTTCTTGAATTGCCATGTGTGACAACAGTTATGGCAGCGAAATCGTTAAAATCATGTAAATGCTTAAACCGCGTAGGCCTGGGAGATTATAGTTTCATTAGAGAAAAGGCTATAAAGTTAGACCTAGGTAATTACCTTTCCCATTAATGCTAGAAAATTCTTTGCTCCACTGAGAAGTGATTGTGGTGCATCATGCCTTCTGTGCTTTTACATCCGAGCGGCAGGAGCCTTTATTTCATCAGCACAAACTGCAAGGAACCAGCGGCAGCCTTCCAGGTGTACTTTGCAAATTGGGGTTTAAATGTGGAACACATCAAATTAAAATTCAATATTAATTATTTTGTCTTGCTAGGAGCCTGAGTAGTTTAAAGCAGCAAGGGTAATTGTCTAACTCATTGTATGTGTCTACAGCGAACTTAATCATTATGTCAGCTTCCTAATAAAAGGTTATTATAGAAACAAAGATCCCAATTTTACATATGGTAGGCAAGGGAGAATTCGAAGAGCTAGTCTCCAAGGTAGACTTGAGGTTCTTGACAAATGATGCCCATGCTGTGATCAGATACTTAACAAGAAATCTCGTTATTAACTAGGCCTGTACAGATAATTAGCACTTGAGCTTCAAATTTTAAATCTGGCTTGAGATGTATAATTTATCAAAAGCCCTAGCTCGCTGTCAAAGTCCCATAATAAGGCAGCGTTATTGATGAATTGAGATTAAGAGCAGATTGAAGAGAAAATTAGGCCACTGGTTAGTCTGAAAGGTCTGATTTCAATATTTGCGCTACTAATTTGGTATTATTTTGGTAAATGGATGAGATCCCCAAGTGCTGCGTGGTATAAAAGAATAAACCGTGTGTCGTTATTCTAACAAAAAAAGTATTGTTTGCCGGATGGGGAGTTTTGCAGCACCAGCAGCCTGCTTAATAAGCTTCTTTACGGGATAAGCGTACCTGTTTTTATTGCATTAATTTACTGCAGCACATAGAGAGCGCTGGGCTTTTAGGCAGGGTTGGAAAACGTACCTTCTTTACATTAAAAATTATATCACATTAGGCTAATTATGACAGAGCGTGCCAAGCCCTAATTTAGCCATTCCACTTATATCCACGCATTGTCTTTCAAGCATTCTTTACCCCAGAATGCAGATAAGTACCATTTATGTATTCAAGCTACATAAAAAGCGCAATCTTGTTTTAATGATCACCAGTAGCACTTCATTGCGAATGGCTTCAAGGAAAATGAAAGAGTTACTGTATGCAATCTATCTACAGTAAACCACAGCTGCAGAGGTGTGAGATACACAATTGCGGCCCTTAGCAAGATAGATCTTTTTGATACACGTCACAAAACGTCACTTAGGGCAATATCTAACTTCCCGAATTACAGGAGGCCATGCATAAGGTTGGGATGAATTCCATTTGTTTTGCTCAGGGTTTTATTCTCAGCCCAGGCTCACAGATCATCCCAGAAAGGCACCCTACTTTACCGTATACCAGATCTCATCTACAACAAGGGCAAACACAGATCCTTGTATACATCCAAAACATCACGCCAATATCCTCCAGCAAAATAATAACGCCAGTCACCGCCGGCTTCTAGGAAACATTGCACCGAAATCCCCTGCACCGTGTTATTGGCAGCAGCTCCTTTCCTCTCAGTTTCCAGCTGTCCAGTGGGGTGTGCCAAGTCACAGCAGGACCTGAGGAGTGTTTGTATTCAACTGTGGCACTGTACTTTATGGAGATTTGCTGTGTACGTTGTGCACTTACAGACAAGTGGGATTTCCAGGCCCGGCGGGGCTCCCCGGTGCCAGTGCTGAGGTGGTTTGATACTCGGCAAATTGCTTTGGGCTGGGAGCTGGTGACAGAGCAGAATGCATTGCGTTAGGTTTTCTATCAATAACATCTGAACGCCACTTACAGTGGAATTGCTTTCATGCTGGTCTTGTCTCCTAATTTTAATTCTAGGACTGATTGGATTTTGCGTTCATGCATTTTTGGCAATTCTGGGAATCAAAGCCCTTTCCTCCTTTCTTATAAATAAGGCACTATTAAAAATATAAGGAACAAATTATAAACAACTTCAGCTCCTTTAACAAGCCATTGACTGATGTCTATTTGCACCGATTTGGAAAATACTTCATCTTTTTGATATATACGCTATAATCATTTTATACAGCTTGAGATAATTCATACTTTTAGATCTTACTCTGCCGTGCACAGCAAAGCAGCACTTCGCAGGGCTGACGGAGTCTTGCAGGATGTTCAGTAGGTCTGCAAGCCATCCAGACAACAGGAGCACACAACTCTCAGCAGACAGAGGGCCAGCTTGTACTTCTGTGGCAGTTTTCATTCAGGGATTTCCAGGTGTTATTCTGACCCTGTTTACTCTGAGTGTGCTTCTGCTCTGCAAGCTGGGGCCAGGAGACAGCTCTCCTCGAGAGTACACTTCAGTGTAAGAAGGAGGAGCTCCCAGTTTCATTTAGGATAAAAGTAACCCATAAACTACATTCTAACTTTATTTAGAAACATAATTTAAGGGCATTTCATATCTTCAAGTGACATTTTCAAGAGTGTTTAAAAATTTTAAAAAAAAATGTTTCGGTATTTCCAAATTCTGGGGGAAAAGGAATACATCTACACCAAACCAGGGTGCTGTGTGTGTAAAGCTGTGCCCTGGGCCCATTTGGAGCTCACTGATAACTGTAGTGACCCAACACCTGCCTGGCAGCCCTTACACACGGGGCACTCCCGCAGAGTGGAAGGGGAGCTGCATGTACACTGCACATTTCTATCTTTGATTGCATTCATATAAGAAACAGAGCAACCATACATTACCTCTCACGAACCAATGTAAGAAATGGCAGCTGCCCTACCGGAATTACAGGCACGCACCTAGAAATAAAGGAATTAATGAGTACATAAATAAACATTCGTTAAGGAGCATCCAAGCGGCTTTCACTGCAGCCTACCTCTCCTCTTGGACGCCCCCCCCCCCCGCTCCGGGACAGCCGCCCGCTCCCTGCCATGCCGCCGGCTGCCGACAGGGGGCGCCGGCGTAACGCGGAACCGCTCGCTCCGGGGCGCAGCCGGGGCCGGGCCGGGGCGCAGGGAGGCGGCCGAATCCGCGTCCGTTCCGCTTTAGCCTTTGTCGGACCGCGGTGCTGGGAGCTCGGGTTTGCTCTTCTGCTGGGGAAAAGGAGGGAGAACGGGCGCCTGGGAGGGAGGAAGGGACAGCTGTGGGCTGAGGCAGAGTGTGCAGCCGAACTTCAATAAAATAGAAGTTTCGTGCTACAGAACGAGCTAACATAATGCACGGCTTTTGCTTATCGTGTAGCAGCCTTTTAGTTGCAGTTTGAACGGACCTGCTATTTCTAGGAGACCTCCTGCTTTTCGGGCCTTCGGTATTCCAGCAAGAGAAGAAGGCAGAGAACTCATTTTTGTTGTAGGTGATAGTAACTGATAGCAGCACTCTGTTAGACAAATGAAACCTTTGCACTTCCCTAATTTCTATAAATGTACGTGGAATTTGGCTTCTCTCTCTCTTCCTTCTTTCCTTTTCGTTCTTTATTTTGGTATCCTTTTAATTAAATGATTCAGGAAGACGACCGTCTGGAAAGCTCCGGGCATTTTCCAAGTGGCAAATGGCTCTATAGTGTGTGACAATGCACGGTGGTTGATGAGTTAGTTCTAGAGGCTTCTGAATTTTAATGATGTTGGAGATGATATTGTGTGTCCTTCAGCTTGTTAGAGTGACACCAACACTCCATAAATCATAATACCTGTGTATTGTAAAATCAATACAAAAGTGCTATCTCAGCGCTAAACCTTAATAAGTTTTTCAGTGCTCTAACAGCTTAAACTTTGCTGTAATGCCATTGGACCTGTAGGTTAGGATCAGAGCATGCTTAATTTGTTTTGTAATAGAGACTTTTCTTTAATGAAGGACCGATTAGTAAAGCTTTGGTTGCCACTCTGGTGATCAGTTGGCAGAACAGCCTCCGCAATTAAACTCGTGTATCTCTGTCCTGAAGCAAAAAGGCAGGCTTAAACAGTCAATAAATGTTAATCCAGTCAGAACCTGTCTGTGCCTTTGAAGGCTGCTCATGAGGGGTTTTTCAAATCACATTTTTTTCATCTTGTTTTAAATATGGAGGTCCCCATAGAGCTGGGACTCAGAGTACAAGGCCTCCCACAGCTCTGTAATAAGGTCTGGCGTACTAACAGTGCTCCATGCAGATCTGTCATCTGTGTGTCCCTCCTGTCCCTGTGCACCTATCTGTGCCTTTACTGGTCAGGAAAAAAGTAATGGTGGTGGTTTAAATCTCATGCATTTGTGAGAGTGAAAAAGCTGCTAAAAAAACAGAAAAGTTGAACCTTACCGAGGTTGTTGTTGCTTTCTGGGATAGGATAGAACAGGATAGGATATGATGGGCATCTCCCCAAACACTGCCAGTTAGTTATCTGTTTTTCAGTCTTGCCTGCTTGCTTTCTTTTCCTATGGAAAGGATAAAAGGGTGAGTGAATAACTAGAAGCGGAGGGCGAGTTAGCAGAAAGTTGGCTGGTAGAACTGGGAGGGAGACATGGGTGAAAGAAAGATGCAATTCCCCATCTTTAAATGTTTTCCATTTGGTGCAACACAGCTGTGCTACAAACTTCCTGTCTTCACATTTTTCCTGCTTTCCATCTACCCATTAAGCTGCACACATAGCTGTGCACAAAGCATTAACATACATGAAGAGCACATTAAATTTAGCCTAATTATAACTGGAATCCCCTTCTTGCTTTGTGTAATTTACCTTTTGTTCATCGTTGGAAGACAGAGAGATTCAGATAATGACATGAAGGGAACTGTGTGAGTCACCCTGTCCAGCCTGTGTCAGGCTGGGTCACATCCAACCTGCAGTAGGCATTTAATAATAATTTGAAGCTGCAATATGGAATATACTTTGTCCTATCCTTTGCTCCGTTTACCTTTTCAGTCTCCATCCTACTTTCTGGTCACTGAAGACAGACCAATATATGACACAGGTACGTGCCCTGCTCACCTGTTGTGCCCCTGATGTCAGCCCAGTGCACGCACCCCTTATTCCCCCCAGCAGCCAGCAACGTGCAGCTGGGGTGCAGATTGATTCTGGTCTCCAATTACCCTCCCGTGAGCTCAGCAAAGGCATTGACAGCAGAGTTTGGGTTCCTGTGCAGGCAGTTGAGTGCAACCTTGCAGAAATCAGAGGAGATTCTTGCTGAAATACAGAAATCAGAACTGCTGTCCGCAGTCTCGGATTCATTAAAAACATGAGCAGGGCAAGTGAAAGGAAAAGGGTCAGACAGCATCTTTCAGATGGAACAGAGCAAGTGAATGGGCTCCAAACACAGAAAAGATACCTTGAAATACCTGGGGGTGCTTATCCAGTGTGCGGAGCCCCAGAAACCACACAGTCCTGGGAAGAAACAGTGCAATCAAATGGATATTAGCATCCTTGAAATCCTATTAATGCACAAAAGACTCATATATTATAGTCTTGAATTGTAACACACCAATTGCTGTAATTCTAAATCTTTTTCAAGTGGGATGTGGTGATAAAGCCTTGCATTTCTTTCATGTTTTTTCAGTATCTGCCACAAATTGCTGGGCCACCTGTCCCTAACTGCACGTAGTCAGTTGTTTCATTTAGTCAGCACATTCTAAGATCTAAGAAAGCAGGGCAGGAGCCCACAGGATGCTGAGTACTGCTGAAAGCAAATCAACACGAGCAAATACCTCTTCAAACCAAACGGCACACGAGGTGTTTGCTACCACTGAAGATTTGCTAAAGCATAAAGAAATGCACAGCACACTGGGGTTTGTTTGCTTCCCAGCCGGTGCTGGCTCTTGATGAGTAACCGTGTGGTCACAGCAAATTCCTGCAAATGGAGAAAACCCAGAAAATTCAAATGATTCCTCAAGGTCACAAATGGAGTGTGTGCCTAAATCAGCACGCTGTGTTTCCTGTGCCCCCTCACACTTTTTGCCCTGGCATGCCGTTAGGATACCCACAGCAGCTCTTCAGAGCGCTGCTCCCTCAGCAGCTGGAAGGGGTAAAAAGAAATGTGGGTATAATCCGCACAACAGCTACAGTGGTCTGGGCAGCTTCAGTAATTGCAAGACACACCAAGGCTCTCCCAGAAATCCAGAAGTCTGTTGTTTCAGTGATCTCCCAGGGCCAACCTTGGGTGGCTGCAGGAGGTGAAACTTTAAGTAGACTCCGGCCTTATAAAACATCAGCAGACACACATTTGAAAGCCTAATGATCAGTTTACCTTGGCTTAATTGGGTTTATGTGTTCAAGGATATCCTGGCAGGGAAAGAGGCTTACTGCTCTTGGAGAAAATTAAAGCTGGAACAAAATTCTGCTGATGTGATGGAGAGCCTGAGAGCATCTCTGTGTGAGAGCCAGCTCTGGCTCTTTGCACTCAAGGAGGTGGGTTGAGCCCAGCTGTCCTACTTGTTCACTTCTCTTCTTCAGGTGGCGGCAAAACTCTGTGCTCAGGAAGCTGGGGAGCTGGCTTAGGGCTGCTCTCTCCTCTTTCTCTCCTTTCAGATCTCATCTCACCCTTGCAAAAAAGAAAAAGAGTCTATGATGAATAGATTTTTGAATTGGCTTATAATTGCTTATTCTACTCTATAATATTAATTTTCATCTTCAACTGTTCATTGATTGAAGAATACTGGATGTGGATTGTTAGTTTTCTTCATGACACGTATATTGAAGAATGATTTGGAGAATATATTAGTGCGTATTGATAATATTTTCCACCTCCTATATGCTTGTAGAGAATTATTTGCTGCCCTGGGAGAAGGGAAGCCAGCCTCCATGGCTTGTATTGTTACTTTTATTCTTTAACCTTTCTGGGCATCTTTTCTAATGATCAACTATTATAAAAGTGATGAAGAAATTCAAAGCTTGCAACAAAATTTAATCCACGTTGAAATGAGGAAGACTTCCTTGAAATAAAAAGAGCCAGCTATGCCCATCTTACCCATCTTCCTGGTCTCTTTTCAAATACTTCCACTTCTCCGTCCGTGCTGCAGATGTGTATTGTAGGTATCCTGAGTTTGGGGCTCCTCTACTGACCACAGTGATGCTGAAAGAGAGCAATTTGCAACAAGGTTATTAATGTTACCCAGTTCACCTTAATTTCTGTGGGTGCAGATGGGGTACACCACACTTCTCAGCAATTCACAGTATGGAAATTTAATTCACACTGGTTGACCCACAGCTGTGAGAGGCCCCTTGGTTCAACCCATGGTAACAAGACTCAGGGAGGTGACTTTGACACCAGCATGTGCACAGCGGAGGAAGACACTGATGGCTTTCCCACCTGAGTTCCAGTGCTCCCTTCTCTTGTGGGGCCTTTCCATCAAGGCTGCTGGATGTCCCTCAGAGCCAGGACCATGCCCTGTGAAATAAGATCAATGTGCAAGTGCAGCAACTTGCTTTTAGGCTTTCTTTGGGAGGGTTTAATTTAAAGCAAAATAAAAGCATCACAAGGCTGTATGCTTCTCACCTCAGATCATCATACTTTTAACAATTAATTCACTGCAGAGACTGGCAAAGAATGTAACTGCAGTCACGTAAAAATTCATTTATTTTATTGCTGTCTTCCAAGAAGTAGCAAAACTGATCTTAATGAAAATTTGTATTTAGGAAACAATCAACAAACCACACACATAACCACATGCACAGCTCGACATGCTGCTGGGGTGAGCTGTGGCATGCCAGGCTGCAGCCTGAAGCTAATTTTTTACAGCCAAGTTATAAAGCCCTGAAAAGGGGGTTTTATTGTGGAAATGCTGACAGAACCAGAGTGGTGCTACTGGCTCCCTCTCTAATTAGTCCAAAGAATGGAAAGTTATATTTTGCAATATGTGGTAAGCACTATTGTCCTGATGTCGCTGGTTTAAGCCAGAACTGCGGGCTTAATTTGGTGTTACATATTCTATTACAAGTTTGAAAAGGCAACGTGGACCCTTTTACTGTCATGAAATGTGAGGGCTTTCAGGCAGCAATCTTGATTTGTACTTTCAATTATATAAATATTAAAAGGTGCAGTTTGGACTTGGTTTTGGTGACAGTAGTGGATTCCCGCTGTGTTCAGTCTACTTTGAAGAAGATGTGGAGTCCACATGGTGTTTCTTGCATGTTTTCCAGAGACTACTTTTAAATTCCTTCAATAAAAGTTACTTTTATTCCCGTTTAAGTGTATTGTTTACAGAGAAACATCCTGCCAGCAGATGAGAGTAAATAAAAGACAGGAGAGCAGTAACATTAAACACATCATGTTACTACTGCACCACACCACCTACACTCCCCCATCTCTGCCTGTAAGTACACCTACCTGGGCTGGTGCCCTTGGTTTTGCTGGTGATGGCAGAGGCCATTCACCTCCCCACCCAACCATTTGTTACTACAAGGTTGTTATAGTGTCCCCGTGATCAGGCAACATCTGTGCTTTGCCATCCTTTCAGCATCAGCTGATTGTTGATAAACTAAGACTGTCCTTATGCATCCTGTTGTCCTGCACTCCACTATGCTGGCCACCGATCACTTCTCCAAAGGTGGGACAACCATAAGGGAAATGGATAGCTGCAACTGTAAGATTGCACAATCATACGAAGCGTGTCTTAACACGTAATTAAAGGAAAATGGGTTGACTCTCAAATTTAAATGAGACATCTACCCGATTAAGTGCTGTGCTGTACTTTCATTGTGCTCATTTGTTTATGTTTTTCTTCTCCTAATACAATATCTATATTGTACTGAAAACTATTACCCATATTTTGCTATTGCTATATTGTGTCCATAAGGGGAGGGTCACATTAAGGTTCTAAACACCCCTGTATATTTTTTTTAAATATACCATTATTACATAAAGTGCCTACAAATCTCTGTTAGTTATAATACAGCCAGAGCAAATTCTGGTAATTACACCTGAAATCAAGCCATGGTAAACTCCTCATTTCAGGATAAAACTCCAAATTCATATCAGCATCTCCTGTCATCATCAACAGCGTTCGACCTGGTGTTACAAAACTTACTGGAGTGATGATGAGAAATTAACCTGTTCTCTTCCTTCCTGTTGCTGCTTTTTTTCCCCATCCACTTGCAAGGAATGCCTCTGACTGGAACTTGACAATACTGCAAAGGCTTCAGCACTGAATTTAGCATGACTGCTGAGATTACACTAAAGGCAACAGTGGATTATTCTGTAAGTGATAGTCCTTAACACAGTATTTTGTGCTTCTTCACTAAAGCAAGGTCTCCATTTCCTTCCTTCCTTGTGTCTCACAGGAGGTAGCCTCTCAGGAATGAACTGATGGGACGAAGCATCATGATTTAACCAGATCTGACCCAACAAACAGTGTTTAGAATTAGATAACCATCTCCACATGCATTAAGATCTCCAACCTACAGTAACTCTGTTTGTCTGCTGAGAAACCAGGCTGGCTCTGATTGAAATTACCATTTTGATGCTCTGACCTTCAGATCTCTTAATAAAGCAGAAAACGACCTGTCCACTGGTCCTTCTAGCTCTGGTGGGGCAGAGTGGCACCAGCTGCAAGCCAGCACAGTGTTTAACTTAATCCATGTTCCCAAATACAGCATCAATACAACAATAATAAAAAATACCTTCAAAGAACCCAATCCTAATTTACAAAGACACCACTGTCATGGACACATTGGTCTTCTTCTGAGGGTCAGCAGTGTCCTGACAACATGCGACACCCTCCTGTGTCAGCTCCAACACCCAGGTGCATTTTAAAATCTACCTAAAATTACGTACAGCAATGTTCACCCAAATACTCTGCCCAAAGATAAGCACATACAGATGTCTGGCCACTGTTGAATTATGAGCCACTCCTCTGAGCTTGGAGAAGATGGAAATGCAGTTTAAAGATTTCTTTCAAAGGATAAAATAGTTCTAAGGAAGGAGAATAATTATTTTTGGTGTTAATCTGCACTTCACATATGAAGTAGAATCAATAGTACTTTCTTCTAGGGCATCCTATGTCATCTCATTTACAGGAAAGAAACACCCTCATTGACAAAGTTTTTCTTAAGCACTGTACTGCCATTCAGTGTTAAGCAGTAAGTAAAAGACAATATTCTGGTATGAAAATCTCTGTGAACATAAATGGGATTATTCTGCATCAGTTTACATCAAGCTGAAATTTGGCTCTGCATTTCTGGAAATGATACATGAAAAAAATCTGAAAGTTGCAACTTAATGTGCCTAAATATCTTTAGTCTGGAAATCCCATAGGAGGAGAAGTTCATGTGAGATTCCCAGTAACTCTTGCTCTCAGCCATGTGGAAATGTGCTATAAGCAACTTTCCCATGCTATTTACTCTTCCAGATCCAACTGGTAAGAGTCATAATAATTAACATTTTTACTACAGTACATTGTTAGAGGATGATAAACGTGATTAAGTAAGCAATGAAGAATTGTATGAAACGTTGTAATACAACAAAAAAAAACACTAATCAGAATTTAAAACATGAAGAGTGAGTCCTGTTTGACTCACTTTCAACCAAGTTTCAGCCTAGCTTCTAACTAGTCCCAGCAGAATGCAGGGTGAGCCACAATGGAGATTACCTGGTTAGGTGCATGCTGACAGCACCATTTCCCAGGTAAAACTGATGTGGCAGGAACTTCTATTTGGCAGAAAAAAATAACCAGTGAAAACAAATTCTCTTTAAGGGGTTAGACTGTTAAGACAGCAGAGCTCTCATCCAGAAATGTCCCCACGGGACACCAGGAGATGTCACCAGTCTCAGCCTTCTGAAGACCTGGGGACCATTTGGTCCTTGTGAACTGCAAAGCATCAACCAGCAGTCTGAAGGTTGCAGAGAAATAAGCTGCTATTTAAAATGCTCCATTGCTTTGTTCTTGGAGATGTATTTTCTATTTCATTGGTATCAATCACACACAGCAAGATGCTTTTGTGGACACAAAATTAAAGCAAAGCAAGGCAGGTTACATGCTTTTTTTTCTTCCTTGAAAATTCATTTTATACTTGCTACTTCTCAGGAAGAGTGTGAGCTATAAAATTTTTATGTGTGTATTAGAATGTTAAAAGCACTGTAGTAACAAGCCCTGAGTTTTAAATAAAATATAAGTACTGAATCCTCTATTAGGAATGGTGTAGCAGAACCTCAAAGGCTCACTCTAAAAATTAAGGACCAGTAGCCATAAACTCAAATAAAACACTGGGAGCTGGGAATACCAGAGGAATTGCCAATAGTAGCACTGCACATATGAGCTCCAGTGATAATGGATGAGGGATTCAACCAATACAAGTCTGATTTGGAAGTTACATATGGCTGTGCACAGGGCCAATTGAGGCCTTCAAGACCCTGGGGAAACAGGGACAGCACAAAACAGGAGATGCTGCATAAAGGTACCTAAAAATGACCCCTTCCTGCCCTGCAAATGGAGCCAGAGTTGTCCAGAGTACATACTGGTTTTACAATGTGACTCTCCCAGCCTACCCTTTCCCTTTCCCTACCACTTATCCCTTTGCAAAGGAAGCACTAGAAGAACACCACTCTTATCTAATGGACTTCCATCTCCATTTCATGCACAACCTCCACCTCTGTAACAAGCACAAACAAAAAATGTAAACGCCACAATTCCCAGGAGTACATACTGAGTGCCACACACAGACTGATATGGTAACTGTTCTAGCTCTGTATTAATCAACAAAGAAAGAACAGCAGACAAAATATGCTACGATAAGCAGAAAATTAATTGCTCCAAAAATGAGTAGAAAGAAGCAAATACTACTGTACATTCCTTCTGTTAAAATTTTAATGACACGTTCCAAATGTTTAAAACATAAAAAAAAAAAAAAAAAGAAGAAAGAAAAAAAGAAAAAAAAAAGAAAAAAAAAAGGAAAATGTGGAAGGCTGTAATCTACACACTTTTCTTTTAGGGCCCTTTAACAAATCTTCTAAGGAGTCCCAGAGATGTTAGCTAAGCCATTATACGTAATGAATCTTGGCATAAAAGAACAGCACAGCAGCAGCTACACATGAAGCAGCATGTACAATAAATTATCTCAAATGCAAACCAAATTCCCCTTGTTTATCATGTATATAAAGCACCAGTGCTCAAGATTCCCTCCAGAAGTGCTGGACTCTGTGTAATATTACTCATAGCATAACAAGGTCTCGTACTGTCACTGCAATTGCATCTTTCCTCAGATGATGAAGTGCAGATGTGTGGAGATGGAAAGGCTGTCCAAAGAAATAAAAATATCAACAGGTAGACCGTAGACTAGGTGATCTTTCCTGTGCTGAAGTACAAGGTTATGCACCCTCTTCCCAATGCAATGGTAAGCTGGAGCTCAACCAGCTCAGGGAGGAGAGCTCCCTGCTCCGGGAGTGAGGTGAAACCAATGTTACTTGAGAAATGTATGGCTCTGCAGCCATCAGCTCTGCTGCCCTGAGGTGCTCAGAGCAACACACTTGGGCTGCACGTTACACTTCTGATGACTGAGGAGTTAATGAGAGGCACTGAGTGTGAAACCCATCATCAAAATGGGATCTCCTCTGTAGTCAGTTTGACATCACGGGGAAAGCAGAAGCATCTCTTTACCAGCTTAATGTAGAGTGAAAATGATAATTAATTGAAAGCTCTCAGAGGTTTGAAATTTTGGAAACAATTCCAAGAGAGCGAGAAAAAAGTTGCTGAATTGTGTAAGGTATCTATTGCATCTTTCCACAACATGTCACATCCACTAGCAGACCCATGATTTGTGCTTTGCTTAGAGGAAAAACAGTCAGTCATTATTGTGCACGTTAATAAGTACAGTGTATCCTGCTCCTCGTATCTGACATCTGCTTGCACAATCACGTGTAGATGACAACCTGCTATCATTTTAATTAGTCACATTTGAGCATCTATGGCAACCTTCCTGTTAACATATACCTCCTTTTTTGAAAATAATTCTTCAGTATAGATGCTGCTGCCAAGCAACAAATACAAACACAGAAAAAAAACCTAAATATTTTCACAAGACCCACCTTGTTTGGGTACATGTTACTCCTTGAAGCTGAAAGATCCTGTGAGAATTTGTGTATCAGCCATGTTTGTTTCCAGCGGTGGGATTTGTACATAGCAGCAAGCCTCTGGATCTTGTTAGCTCAGGGCAAAAAGTCATGCTTTGGAGCAGTTGCCCCAGCAGGAGGATAAAAGATGATGGTTGGTAATTACATCAGTTTTGCACTGTTGAGCAGATGTTCTTGCAGATAGATTTTGGCTGGCATTTACAGAACATCACCACTGAATCTCATGATAGCACTGGAGGAATGCTGCTACAAGTGGATGGAGCTGCACGCCTGTAATAAAAAAGATTACAAGCAGAGGAAATAAATGGAAAGAAGAAACAAGAAAAAAGTGTCTGAGGAGCTAAACTACTTCAGAAACTGTTTTTCATTTGTAACTTAAAAAAAATAATAATTGACATAATAGATTTACTCTTGACCAACATGAATATGGCCCAGGAGATTTATTTAGACCTAAGTTTAATATTGGGATTAAGGAGGATGTGATCCCAATTTTCATTATCCAGAGAGGACATAGTAGTCTGTACAGGGCCACAATTAGAACCATGGAAGGAGACTGAGGGCTGGAGAGCAGCAAAGTAATAGAAAGCTAAGCCTATCCCTTACCCTCACGTGGCTGGCAGCAGTTTGAAGAAAATGGGACAGTGGGCAGAAATACACGGTAAGTTTTCCTAGAAAACTCAGCTTGACTCCTATGGCTGACTTTACAATGGATAGAAAATAGTACAGTGAGGAAAAAGACAGTGTTTACCTCTTCATAGCTTGATCCAAATACGTAAAAATATGAAATAATTATGAACGAATGCTACTTCTTGGGATGGAGAAGCATAATTTCCTTCAGTACATAACTGGAAAGTGTCCTGCCCAAACCCACCCAGAACTCAGTGACAAAAGAAGTGTAACCGTGTCTCTACTATATAGCAATCTCTAGTTAAGCTTCTGGATAGGATCCCTTTTAGGTGTTGAGCTTGACATAAAAGGCAGAATGGTGAAAACATGCCACAGCCTATGAAACCCTATGTATTTCTACCAACATGAGCTCTTGAAAACTGAACATGTTTTTACATCAGATAAGTCATTGTGTTACTTTCTGCATTTTTTTGCACATTGAGAGGTGAAAATGTATCACAACTGGAGGCAATCTCCTGATTTGACCATACTTTGGGATGTCAGCATGTCTGTTAAATGAAGGATTTATTGACAAGAAGTGCTTTAAAAAACAGAGCATTTACAATTAGATTAGAATCCATTCCCCTTCAATTTACCTATCTGCAGGAATGCTGACTTTCAGATTCCTCTCTTCCTTGTGCTGGATGGCAGATGCTAAAAAAAGCCACAAACCTGTCTCCATTGGCAGGCACCAGTCTGCAGAGCTGATCTGTGCTACCTGCTCATCCCTTTCTAAGTCAGGAATTGGGCTCTGCACAGCGTCAGGCAAAGTTTCCTGAGCAGTGCCAAGGCTGTCTGAAGTTAAAGACACTGTGCTTCTACCATACACCTTTTGTGAGCCTCAGGGCTCACAGTGGGACTACGCTGATGCAGAGGGCTCTAGAAGGAGAAAACAAGCAGACTGTTAGCATCCCTGAGCTGATAGCACTGATCAGATGGCCACTGCCACCTACTAGCTGCACCCGATGACTGCAACTCCTTTCCTCTCGAATCTCTGAGGTAGGTATGCAGTTATCACCTGTGGCACTCAGACATCAAAAGATTTTAGTGTTCCTTTCAAGGCATCAGGAAGGCTGGAAGACAATTGTCATGTATTTCTAAGCACGGCCCATGATAAATATTTGACCCAGCAGCTGGAAGAAAACAGAAAAGATTTGCTCTCCAGTTTATACTCTTGCATTACTCACTTATTTTCCTATAATGTTGGAATTCTCCATGTAGGGCATAGGTTAATTATTCTTCAAAATGGATAACAGTCATTAGCATATATGATATAATAACAAATTCAGCAATTTGCATGGGTGCTGTCTAATACCACTGTGTTTTCCTCATGGTCTCTTCAATTCATAGGCAATTGCAACAAGCTAAATTGATACTGGTTTTTTGTTGATGTTTTCCTGGAAATCTGCAGTCTGAAAAGAGTGCAAAAGTTTGGTGGTAACTATGACCTAATGAAAGGTACCCCAAGAAAACAAGCAGCTAAAGAACCAAAAAGAAAAGGATAAAGAGCAGGTTGAAGATTGCTTGTCCTGAAAAGAAAAAATCTGGTCACCTTTATTATACTGTGATCCAAAGGAAGGTCTTAAGTATATTCATGACCTTTTTTGAAGAAATAGTGCTTGATATTCCATACCGTCACCTGTATTTGCAATAAATCAAGTAACAGAAAAACAAATGTCACTTATTAGAACATTGAGGTTTACTGTTCAAGTGATTAACTGAGAATCATTTGTATGATTAAATGCTGGAAAATAATCTGCTTTCACTCTGAACCTATAGCATAGATCTCATTACACAGAAGTGCTGCATATTAGTTGAAGCAAATTAACATTCAAAGACTTTCTAGAGTGGCTGCTAATCACAGGCTGTTAATTACTGTCATTACATTCGACTGCTGAGGAGACTAACCACAGAATCATTCTCATGATCTTGGTATTTGAAAGTGATCTTCGCCAATAAAAACACGTCAGACATACAGAAATTGCAAATTGCTGAATTTGCTGATGCAGTTGAAAATTCCGCTGACTATAAGTACCCGTCTAGTGATAGATGCATTCTTGACACAGTTTCAGTGTTTGGACTTAGAAAATAATGAGTATCAATGTCCTAGCAGGGGAATATGCAAAGATGAAGGAGCCCTTTGTATCCTTAATTAAGGAAAGTACTAGCAGAGCTCGTTCACAGATAAGTGACTGCACATAATAATCATGTATTTATGTGGGGGACTGTTATGCTATAGTACTGTAGCAGCAATTAGATTTTCACAAAGCAGTTTTAATAAAAGACATACTTACATAATAAATAAACAACTAATTTCCATGGCAGATCAATTACACACTGCTTTAAGTGGTCACCATTCTAAGTGAAACCTATAGAGACAGATTTGTACAAATGCAAATATACAGCTACATGCTTACAAATGGGCGTATTATTTACTTGTAAACCAGGAACATACACGTGTGAATTTTGGGAAAGATACCTCTGTAAAAAGCAGTCTGATCTATGATTTGCTAGAAAGAAAGATCCAAGCTTCCTTTGCCTGAGGGACTTGGTAGGCCAACCTAGAAACAATCTCACCAAGAGAGAGGAAAGGACTCTCTGGAGAAGATCAGTGCCCTGCTCAGATACCTGTAACCTGAAGATGTGAGACCATGCCCGTGAGGTCTTCCAGCATCTTTTCTTAGCTGGTCTGCTAAAGACCAAGCTAAGAGCTTTACTGTAAAAAGTGCAGGGAGAGCCCAGCTCCATTTCCAGCTGTATGATGCAAGAAAAAAAAAAAACCACCACAAAACATTATTACACTTTCTGTAATAACATAATTAGTCTAAAGAATTTAGAACTAGTATATGATCTCTACTTTTTTTTTTTTTTTTCACATAACTAAATTGTGCTCAAAGCACTATTATTCCATTGAAAAGCCATAATACTGCTAATGTTTCTTAACAAAACTACGGTTCAACTCTTTTTCAATGAATGGGAATTAAAAAACTCGATTGCATTTTAGAGAAATGCAGCTTCTTGTTGGATGTTATCAGCAACCTTCACAGGATGGGGTACATTGGGAACAAAGGCTTATGAAAATGCATGCCAAGCAGCATATGTATTCAGCAAGTCCTTCACACTAAATGAATGTTCTGTATTGTCCGTGCCCCGCTGATGGACAAATACAGGTTGTGATCCAAATCCTGCCCTTGGATGTGCACATGCAGCAGCTCCTGTTGTGCCTTAATTAAATAAACACCATTTATTTTAGTTAAAGCCAGTGAGGTAAATTCAGACCACATGTTCAATTCAGCTGACGCAGATGACACTATAACATAAAAGTTAATAAAATACAAAAAATAGGAAAACACAAAAGATACATATAGATACCTTTTTTTTCTTCAGATGCCTTATAAACTGAGGATTAGCTGTGACATTAATTCATACAAAGGTCAATGATTAGACAGCACATATTAAGAAAGTGTATATTAAGAATGTGTACTTATGATACTCATATGAAGTGAGTGAAAGGCTGAGTTCAGAATCCCTCAGGAAGTAAAAACGATCTGGCCCTGGAAAAGATGCAAAAGTGGTAATGTCAGTCCACTGTAATTATTATAGACTTGGACAGTAGATCTCAATTGTCAGACTTCTGGGGGCTTACACCACAGCCACAGTATTATCTTCATTAAAAAATAACAGAAATCTCTCTGAAAAATGATATGTTCTTTTGTGTTTGTTCACTTCCCCCAGGTTCACTGGAGTAGCACTTTTGAGGTCCAGCAAGTCAGTGTTAAGAGGTTAAAAATATTGATTGCATCTTTGGACAAAAATGGAATAGCTTAAAGCAAAGTTTTTCCCATTCTCAGGCTGCTCTATCTACTAAATTCATTTCTGTGAGCTTGTCTTGTAAGTTGCCATTAGGTTTCAAAGGCAACAGCCTAGGCGTCTGTGGCAAGAAGTCATACATGGCAAGCCCTTTGGCATTTCACATGCTTAAACAACCTCTTCCACTCTCTTTTCACCTCCTCGAGATCTACAAACCTCATCCTGAAGGGTGCTAGGATAAACTTCCCACCTGCTGAGTTTCCATGATCAAGCCATGTCAGTTAATACTCGTGGACTCACATGATCTGAACTACCTCCAGAGACTTTCTGCTACCACAGAAGATGCCATTCCAGATACCTGAGCTGTCCTGGCTGTTTTTCAGTGATAGTTGCCTGTGGCTATTCCCCTGCTTCACTCCCTCTTGAGAAGTGAGTTACCTGTAGTCCCACTTACTGCTCTACCAGTTTCTGAGCATCCAATGGATGTTTCAGGCCAGCTCTGCACCTGGAGGCTCAAGCCAGCCATTCTGTTCTTTACTGCCTTCAGCCAGACCACCACCTGTGAGCACAGGGCTGGCACTGCGGATTCCATATATAGCTGTTATGAGATGGTCTCGTCAAAATGCTCTGTTGCCCCTCAGCTTACTCAGACAAGGTGTAAACTGAGTTCTAGCCATTTCACACAGCCAAAGCAAGCTGTAAATTCTGACAGACCTCAGTGCAGGGCACACGCTCCAGACACGGCCAAGAGGAAGGACTTCCTGGCTTTGTAATCACAGCGAAATGCAGTTTTCTCTGGAGCGATTTACACCCCTGAAGCAGGATAAGACCTGTGACTCTCATTTGCTACAGCAGATGAAGAAGAAACATTATGAACAAAGGACCTTTGGCAAGAAGCACTGGCAACCATGTGAAAAATCTTCAAAGATTAAAAAGAATTTTACCACAGAGAGAAAACTTACATATCTGTGGAGAAATAAAATGAAAATGCACTCATGTCACTACTTGAAGTGTTTATTAGAACAAGAGCCCCAAATGTCCAGCACCCCCAACTACACGATCCTTTTGCTCCTAGCTTTCTACAGCTCACCTGGTTCCCATCTTCCTGCCTCATGTTGTGCAAAGCTTATCCTCACCGAGATCTACTGGGGGCAATGGTCCTTCTTTTGAAACTAGTGTGGTGGAAGTGTGCTCCACCAGACTGGCATGTGACACTACTCCACCTGATACTCAACCTGCATGATCACCATGATATTTAGAAGAAAATAACCTTGTTGTCCTTTTGACCCATCCTTTATACTAATGGAAATCTTGTCTGCTACCTTATTTTCACTGACAATTCTATTTTGAAGTACAAACTTAAGAAATTTCTTCTTAAGTGTAAAATTGTGTATTATTCAAATGCTCAGTACCTTATCTGGAAATTATAGCAGAGTGTTTCAAGCTTTTGAAAGGTACAGAACATGAAATATATTTTCATGTGTTAAATTGTTTCTTGATCTCGTTGGAGACTCCATTAGAGTAGTCTCCTCACAGAGTTCAAGCAATTAAACACTATTTCTCTCTGCATAACAGTAAGTAATATGTCTTTTCGGTTAAATGTGATTTCTGTGTGATGTAGTTATACAGATTGTTCTCAGCAATAAATCTGCTCCTGCATAATTGATTAAATAACCCTTTGCTAGTTCATCTAGGTAAAATATGTTCGAGTATTTTTTGTTAGAGTAGATGCCCTTGGAGAATGGAAGTCAGAAGGAAGGTATCAAGGCGGCAGCTGATAGTGCACACAGAAGGGATCTGCCTGGTATAATCCTTCAATTGCAAACAAAATCTTGTCTGGAAAACACCGAGGTCTTGCTCGAGATAGGCTCTCAGCAAGTCTCTGGATAGAGTAGTTAGGGACTGCAGAGCAGGCAGTCAGCCACGGTCATGCACAAAACACTTCAGCCAGCTCAGATTGCTTTCTGAGCATCCAAATCAATGACAATTAAAGTGGATTATGAAAAAGCAATAGCAGATAGTTAAGTCTTTATTGGATTTAAGGGAGCTAAAGATGCAGGGCAAGAATCTTCCAGCATTCACATTGGTTGGAGATGATAGCACTAAATGAGGCATATTCTCTTATTTCCAGGGAACCTCAGGTCTGTTCCTGACAGAAGATCACTCTAATAACTGGTAGGGGGTTTAGGCTATCAAACTCCTTTGTTACTGTGTTTACAACAACTCAACTTCCCATATAGATAGGACATATCACTGTGGCAACTCTTCTGACTTTTTAGGATAGGTTGAGTCAGATTGAATGTGCCCTTGGTTAGCCTTTTCTGGGAATGATTTTACAAGAATCTGAATGCCACAAGCATTGCCCGAGGGCACAAAGTAGGTTAAGACAAACATCCACCTACAATTACTTTATCTCCAAAGGCTTTCATTCTTTAAGAAGGGAGTGTAAGATATATGCAGAACCATTTTTCCTCAGATATATTAACCTACATTCCTGTAATCAGCTCGTTATGGACTCGCTGTATGGAGTGTTTCTCTGGATCACTGCATTTAATCTCTACCAAATTGCTCAAGTATCTATGAATTTGTCTAATCATTTTTAAAACTCATTTATAATTTTGGCTTCCAGCATATCCTATGTCAGTGAGTTCCTTGGGATCATGAGGCTCAGCCAGCACAAAAATTCTGACCCATTGGCTTGAAATCAAACCACAAGAACAATGACAATCTTAGGGAACCCATCATATATTAGCAGTGAATTTAAAGAAGGTAACATGCATAAGGAGCTAAAAATAACCAGACTGTTTGCAGATGATTTCCAGCAGAAGATTTATAAGCACATTTTAGGAAGTAGGAGAAGTGAGTTTTCACATTTATGAATGAATGCAACTGTGCAAAGCCACATATAAAAGCAAATTGATTTAAAGGTTCCCTGCTGCAGCATGGCAAAATTAGTGAAGTGCTTTCAGCACAGAAATAATGAACGTGCTGAGGGCTCTTGGCTGCAGGGAGAATTCTGGTTCTGGAGGTCTGCACATGCTGCAAATGCTTGAAAAATATCATAGGGAAAAGAATGGTAATTAACCAGCTAGAGATTATTTTAAAGCAAAAAAGGTCCGAGGTGTTCCATAAAGATACTGAAAAAAATCTTGAGAGTGACAGAGGAGGCAACATTTGAAGAGACCACTGTGAGAGATTAAGAACTTCAAAATAAATCAGATCCTCAGCCAGATATTTGGACTCAACAATGTCTTCCCAAACATAACTCTAGAAACTGAAATAGCAGAAATAACCTACAAATCACATAGATGTAAGAAGGGGCTGTTACTTCTGCCTGCTGCAGTCAATAACTACTCCCTCTTATCAGCGATCAAAGTATTTAGCAATGCAAATAGTGACATTAGGGAACAACATCACTGAATGGATGCTGAGTTCACTAACAGCTACATCATTTTCCACTGGTACATAGAATAACAAACCTGAAAAAGCATTGTGCTACAAAAGGAAAACTGGATCTGATGTTTTCTTATGTGCAGTTGAAGCATTTAATCCTTGAGACAAAAACTTTAAAAAAGAACCAACATCATATCAAACCAGTGTGAGCACAGAATTAGAGATTAGGAATCAGAGTTGCATTCACTGTATCTCAGTACAGAACTATTGGAAATTGATGCCAGGAGAACTCAGAAATCAAATGGAGCATGAGGACTTGAGCACACTGTTTTATGGCACCTGACTGCCCTGTGCAAGTACTTCATATAAGCAAGAATCTCCAAAAGCTAGTAAACTACCTCAGTATCACAGCTACAACATGTTGTGTATGAAAATGAGAGAAAGACCTTTGTTGCTAAGAATTAGCACTGGTTCCTAAATCACCCAGTCTTCAGAGCTGAGTGACAATGGCACTGAACTATGGCAGCAGCTAGGAATGGTGGGAGATGGAAAAGCCAAAGCAGGGGACAAAGGGAAATGCAAGTTTAGAGGATGCAGCAACAGTTTGTCAATATCTCTGTCAACTTCTCGAGATGCAATTCTTCATCTTCATAATGAGAAGCAACCTCAAAGCATGGCATTTTCTCTGTGGTGGGCTCACTCTTTCTCCCCAAATACTTCAGCGACCCTTCGTTTGTCACTGGAAAGCTACCAATCTGTCAGTCACAACCTCTGATGTCTCACCAGTAATTCTTCCTCTCACTATCCAAAAGCAATTGCTGCCTTCACACCACTTGCAGCAAATCAATCTGAGCTCAGTGCAACTCACCAGCTGCTTCCACCTTCCCCAGCTCAGCTCCTCCTCCCAGGCCACCCCTCCGTTGGCTGTGATGGCTTCAGGGAACCCTGTCAGTGCTGCTCTGCCCTCAGGCTCTCTGGAGGAGCTTAATAAAGCTCTCTCCCATTCACTGTGATCCAAACAATCCAATGGGACACCTGAACAACTTCAAAGCCCATGTGAAGATGACATTTCAAAGCCTACAGCAAGTATTTGTATGACAGATGCCTCACAGCTCAGAATCTCCCTCACTGTGCAATGCAATAATAGCATTTTCATGTAATTATTGAAAGCAATTCCATATGGTTTTGTTGCCTGCAGAGCGCAGCAAACCCCAAGCTGCCTGGAGATAAGCTGGCCTAGCCTTTGCTCACTGCCATGCTCTGCGGTCACCACAAACAGGGAAGAGAACTTGGCTCACCTCACTTTCCCTGCTGTTTTCCCTTCATTTTCACTCATCTCTGCAAGCCGATATGGTAGGTGGAGCAGCACTCCCCCCTACACACAGGACAGCTTAACTCAACGGACCAATGTCAGGGCTGCCTAATTGGAGACTGAATCCACATCACGGGGACAAGAGGAGCCTGAATGGCCACAAGGGTGGTGGTGCCATAACTCAATCCCACCGCTCCAGGCAGCCCATGGGTATTCCCTAGGACCCCCAGGGGCACCATCGGACCTGCCTTCTTGCAGCACCCCAGCACACATACACGAGTGAAGGGACAGCAGCAGGGAGGTGCAAGAGAGTTCTGTGCTCCTTGTTAAACCCAATGCACATTTAGGGTAATATTTATCATACTACTAAATAAGATTTTTACAAAGGTTTGTGTCCACAGAAATATGCAAGAAATAAATATGTGTGAAAGATACATTCTGCTTGGAACTGTGGGCCTGCAGTACCAAGCGGCTAAACGCTTTCTACTCAGAGCAGTATTTTTCCTGTGGCTGCGTGCTGCTGGAATGTTTATCTTTGCTCGAGTTGCCTGGCTATCGCAGAGCTACTTGAAATGATTCATGGGTCTGACAGATGTCTGGTACAGCTGGATGTGTCCTTGATTATCCCAAAAGTCTGGACAACGCTGTCATTCACCATTGCCCAAATTATCTCTGTATTGACTGCAGAAGCCTCTGTGACAGTACCGTAATGGCTAATTACCCAGGATACCTTTGATACTTACTTTATAACGGTTTAGGAGAGTTTAAAAAAAATAAAAAATAAAAAAAATAAAGAAAATAAAACACACACACAAAAAAAAGGAGAGAGAAAAAAAAGAAAGAAAGAATTGGAGCAAAATCATACTGATAAAAGTTATATCCTCCCATGTTTCAAAACAATATATACCTTAGTCTACATGAGAATATGCTGTATAGGCTAATTAAATCTAAGCTTTCTATTTAAAGTGGACAACAAAAGGGATAAAGAGGAAAATGTAAAGAATCCTGACAATGATAAATCATGGACAATAGAAGGAGCTATTAGCCAGGAGAGAATTGTACGTAGAACATTCTTGGGGGAAAAAATAAAAAGAAGATGAGCAGCCATTTGGCTGCTTTATACATTGCTGTGAAAAAAAAAAAAAGAAAAAAAAAAGAAAAAAAAATTTGCATAGCAGATAACAAAGGGTAGCATGGGCAATGATGCTAAATATGTATATGGCTATCTCCTGAAACTGCCCATAAGGAGCTCTGAAAGCAGAAATCTCCCTTCCTCACATGCTCATTTATTGCATTTTGAAAAAATACAGTTTCTGCAAAGTAGAAGTGTTTTAAGAAAAGGAGTAAAGGAAGGTAGGTTACAAAAATCTCATTTCAGTGAAGATGAGGTGTTCCCAGGGGAGCACAAGCAAAGCCTTTTTCAACAAGCCGCATGGTATTTAGCCACATCTTGTCCAAGTCTACCAGAGTGCAACTCTGCTCTTAACTGCAAGACTTACCAAGTCATTTCTGACTGCTCAGGACTTTCCCTACTTTGATTTCCCCTTATACCCTTCCAATCAATCTAGCACTCAAAGTCATATTGCTGACTAACGGTTCTTCAGGCTAACTCAGACACTGCGTTTTTTCATAGTGTTCAACAAAACATCAGACATTTACAAGAGAAGTGCCATGTCACCCCATCCACTGAAGAGATGCGAAAGGGGGATGTGGTGTGCTAACCTGAGGGAAGCCCAGGCCAGCAAGCTAGACTTGTTCAACAGACAGACAAGCTCTTAATGACAACACCTGTGGAAAATTACAGCAAATCCCTCATATATAGAACTCTCTCTCTCCTTTTCTCTTTGTAACTCAACCTAGATACAGATGGGATAAACACATCCTGCTTTTCCCCCTAGGTCTCAAATATTTCAGAAATTATCCCAAAACCATAAGTTTCAGAAATTATCCCAAAACCATAATGGCAGTTGCTCCCATGAAGCCAGGGATGAAATTTTCATTGACTTTAGCAGACTGAGGACTATGATAAGTTCTAGTTCAGCCCTACATGCCAAGTACACTGAACAAGAAAAAGCCAACCCAGTGCCTCTGCAATGGGGAACAGTTAATTCAGTCCTGATACCAAACCAGAACTTGGTGACCCTAATGCATCAGCTTGATGCTACCTTAGTGATATCAGTACCAAAAAAGGAACCTCAGCAAATGAAATACTTAGTGAACGTCATATTATCTTTGTTCAGAAAGTTCTTCAAAGAGTTTATGAGTTACAATTATTGCGGGTGCATCTTATATGAAGTGATTCGCTAAAGAATATCTATGCATGAACAAAAATGACACGTAAAACATCTGCTGTTTAAAATAAAATATCTATTCATTCTTCTTACCTGGACAGCAGATCACCCACTGCGATGGAACAATTTTTACAAATAGAGTTCTGCTACTCCCACTTAAATTTCAAAAAACTTTCTTTTATGACTCAATTTACTTACCACTCACTAATACAGAAGCATGTCTATTTGTCAATCTGCTTAAATAACTGTAAAAATAAAGAAAAAAAATAATTTCAGTATTGGAGGAAATAAACAGTCCTGGGAAAGAATATCATACATAGTTCTAGCACTATAAAAGGAAAACAGCCCATGCTAAATATGGAATAAAACTGTGACAGCTTTTCTAGTCCCAATGTTCAAGTTTTGGAGACTCAGGAGAAATTGAGGGTGAGTAAATTAAATTTCTAATTCTTGCAGTTTGAACTAAATCCCGACTACTGCAAAATCTTACAAAAGTAAGTCTGTTACATATATTTATTTGCAGGACAAATATTTGGTAATGTAGACCTACTGACGGTGTGCAGTAAATTATATGCCAGCGAAGAACCTGACAACATATATTTGAAAGTAAGGGTTAGAAAGGTTTGGCTAGAATTAGAGTCCAATCCAAAGAATTACTTGTGTTGATTTGTTTTTGCAAAATTAGCACTCAAACAATGAGGTTTCTAAAAGATTGTTCGGTTCCCCTCTGCTGTCCGCTGTATATGGTGCATCAACAGACACATATCTGTGTTAAACCAAGAGCTGCCTTCAGGCGGTTCACAAGATGCCCCAGCCTGTGTGTACCTAGGGGAGCTGGGTTGGTAGGTAGGCAGGCTGGAGGTGTGCTAGCTGTGAAGCTATATTAACCCACAGGTAATTGCAGTCTGAGTTTGGTACTGGCAGCCCAGGCACGCACATGCTGTCTATTGCATGTTCATTTCTTTCAGTCATTGGTTTGGATTCAACTTAGGTTCTAGTCTAAGTTCTAGTCTACAAACTAGTCCACATGCAAAAAAGGTTCTCATAATAAATGCAAAGACTTGCCGAGAAGAGATCTTTTTCCTCTTTTCATTAGTTCAATTTTGAATTTGCAGCATATCAATACATTAGAGTTAAATAGAGTGGCTAAGCATATAAATGAAAACTATCAGGGAAACAACACACAAAAATTCAAATACTACTACTGCCTGCTAGAAGTACAGACACTTTCCCAAGTGCTCCTTTCAAGTTGAGAGATTGGGAACAGATTAATTTCTGATATTTGCTCTGATACCACCTAGCTAAACAACAAATGAATTATGCAGAGAATAGGGGGAAAATAACAGAAAATGTATAATATAATGATATTTGATGACTTCATGGTGCCTCAGATTTCAGCTCTGACTCCCTTGATGTTTTTAGAACAAATTGCCTGGTATAATGGCCATGTAGTTTCGGATTACACATACCTCATATAACTGTGTGTGAGATAAGATCCCATCTTGCAAGCTGTCGTTGAACAGAACATGTTGGATCAAGGCACTGACTGTTGATGTCTTGATGTGGAAATGCAGAAGCTGCATCTGAAAATGAGAAAGTTTTTTTTCTGGAAATTTTATGACATATTTAAAAATAAAACAACAACTAAAAGCACTTGTACTTTATGCAATCCATGAAGAGGTTTGAGAACTTAAATGAGAAATACTCATGGTCTGAAATACTGATTTCCTCACATGGTTGAGCTGCAGATTTTTGACACTGCTTTGTAAGGGGTAAGCTAGGGCCACAGGATGCAGTTTTCTGTTGAGAGTCCAGCATTCCTTCATCCCAAGAGATAAGTGAAGTCTTTGAGTTTCAATCTGCCTGCTGGTACCTTCTGGGGATGACAAATTCCCTTTGCCTGAGAAGCATCTGTGGCCATGACTGGGGTTAGAAGGACGAGGAGAGGCTGGCACAGAGCAGCACCTAGTACATCCTTAGCCCTTGAGCTCACTCTTAGTCTCACACACGCCAGTGGGATGGAGGAGCTGAGATACCTCCATGGCAGGTACTGCCCCTCATGTTTCACTACCTTTTGCTTTAGGTTATTACTTATATTCAAGATGGACTTGGTTGTTAAATCCCATGCCCCCCGTACTGGGGAAGAACTGCTTGACAGAATCACCAGCTAAGTATCCAAGAAGAGCACAGGCTCTGCTCTGACTGTTTTGCTGCTGAATTATTGAGTGAAGGTTTTCAAGAGACAACATGCTTTAATTTTTGCATCTGAAGCATTTTAGCTGGGTTTTCAAGAGAAGGTCCACAACACTTTCTAAGAAGATTGTGTCCAGAACCCCCAAACTCCTCTCAAAAAACCTAGTCCTCAAGAAAGGGGCAGTGTGATCCAGAATTTGGAGACAACAATCATTCTTGTTTTCACTATTTCAGGTAATGACATCAAGGCAACATCTTCCTAGTAGTTCCAATTCTGAGAAGAATCTTTCTCTAACAAACCCTCATGGCCCTCATTGCCCTGTAAACGGGCAACATCAACATATTCCCCCCTCTTACCTTGTGTCCCATTGCAGATAATGAAGCTAATTGTCGTGCCACAGTCACTGAAGGCTGAGAAGAAATGCAGACTGAAATGCATGACAGGTTGTAAGCGTAACCAAAATAATTCATATCTCCAGTAACTTCTGTTTCAGGAACATAGAAAAGAGGAAAATGTTTTCAAAATGAGCAAGAACCCGAGCTCTGCAAGGAAGCGCCGTGCCCTGGTCACATCCCACGGCAGCGGCTGGAGACAAGCGGTGTGAAATTTCGCCAGTGCTTCCTGCAAAAAAGATGCAGAATGTGAACTGCAGTGCCTGAATTCACTCTGCAATAAAGCAGGAGATTAGAAACGTTAATTTTAATAAAATCTTCCCTTAGCATGCAGGAAATACGCTGCTTACCATTGACTTAAAGTTTCATTACAGTTTTAATATCTTAAGTATTTAGCAAAGATATCTGCATTGGATGAGTATATAATGTTTGTCATTACTGAATCCTAGTAAACATGGCTCTGCTGCTCATCAATTTTGAAGACTATTTTTCCTAATATAATAGGAAAGGTCCTTTTCAATGAGCACTGCACAGGTTTTGTTTGCTCAGAACATTCATTTTTTCCCCTATTTGCTTCTGAAAGCTTTTCTGTGAAGGGCAAAACTAAAATTCCATATGGAAAATGTTCACAGGTCCCCACATATCTCAGCACTACAGCCTCTAACAAGGTAGCTGCAACTTTCTTAATAGCTGTCAGACATTTACAATTCCGATGATTAAAAGTTGCAAATATAAACTTCACCACATGATATTTTCCAATAATGCAAACAGCCCTAGCAGCAAGGGTAACATGAAATTCAAAGGAGACTTTGATTACATCTAATCTGGTAAAGAAATGAAATCATAAGCGTGCTTATTTCTTCCAACAAGCAAAGAAAGTGAAATAATACATCAAATCCCTGAGTAAGCAGTCACAAAAGACCTTTAAATAACTCAACTTTCTACCATATTTTATTATCCTTTCCTAGCTTTATAGCATTATCTGCTACAGAAATGCAAGGAGATTTGTAAAACACTATAGCATTTAAGTCATTACATTTTATAGCTAATTTCTAATGTGGATTTGATTTTTTACGAGCACAAAAAGAATCTAATTTGCATTAGTGACAGTAACTAGAGAAATTTAACACCTGGCACTGGTTGTACCAGAAATTGAATATTAGCTACTTGGGTGCTAAAAAGCACATTCATATCTTCAAGGGGGATTTTTCATTTATTTATGCTGTACTCTCATGTTTATCATTACAAAAGTGTTCTTACATCATGATAGAGGAAAACTCTCAGGGATGTAAAAATACTGTGCACTCGATAAAGGCAGTTTGCTGCAGCAGCAGCAGCAAAATGAATCATTTATACACTAAAGAACGTGCAAACCCAGGAATAAATCTCCAATGAGATATTAAATTAGAACAGCAGCAATGTAAGGACAATTCATTTTCGCTAGTGACTTTTATTTATTTATTTTTCTGTGGATGCTACTGCATCCTTGGAGCAAAGCATTAAACCTAAATTAAACCTCTATTTAAAAAGCAAAACAAGACAAAAAAAAAACAAAAACAAAAAACCAAACAAACAACAAAAAAACCCACGACCCATAGCTGACATGAAAAAGAACCACGTTTCTACACGAACAATCCACGTATTCATAAAGTGTGGAAAATTAGGAGCTGTGAAATAGGCAAAGCTGCTGTAAAATGATATGGGAAGTGACATTTTACATAGCCAGCTACAATTAACACATTGATGGCATTTTGCTGGGCTCCTTGCAGTGATAATGCTGTTGTCAAATGTGTTTAGTGCACCAAATCTCCTGGAGCCTTCAGCTAGGCAGCAAGCTTTTGACAGATTGAAGGTTCGGAGATAGGCTATCATGACAGATGGAAACTGGCACCGATGTTCAGCTTTCGCCGATCACAGGGGACCTGCCCCCCTTATTCTTCAGGGCTCAGCTCTGCAACCTTCCCCCTTCTGATGAAAGCAGGGGATGGCATTGTTAAATAGTGCATCTGTGTGAGTTAGACTACTCTGATGAAAGCATAAGGCAGACGCTCTGTGAAGCAAAAGACAGCCTCTGCTCTAACTGCATTTTAGATAGGCTTGGGGAAGGCTCCAGGGAGCTGGGATAAAACTTTGGTAAATTTCAGACAAAAAGAAAAAGCCCACACTAGCCATTAAACGTTACTTCTTTGAGATCTGCATTCCGAGGCTGGGGGAGCCCACGTGTACAGCTGCCACCAGCTATTGTGCCAGACTCTCCGTAGGACCCTCTATTATTGTTTTGGTCATTTAGGGAGAGCTGTTGCTAAAAAACACACATTACAGAAGCCCATCCAAATAGGAGGTGCATAGCAGGGGCAGGAAGCAGCGTGAGAGCAAGGCTGTGCGCTGTGTACCTCCAGATCGCTCAGAGGCTAATTCAATTATTAGGAGAGGTTGTTCTTGCAACTGGTCTGGATTCTCAGATGCAATGTTAAAACCAGGGTGGGAGCTTGTGTTATTGAGCTTTACACAGCTGGGCATAAACAGGCAGATAATACAGTTAATTAACCTTTCACCTCCCCACACCTTTTGAAGGAAGGAGTTTGTTATTTTTTGTAATCAGCCTCTAGATATTTCAAAGGCTCTTGTCCCAACTATATTCACTTCCTTCTATCCCCAACAAATTCCTGTTTGATTTCTTTAAACTGGGCTGTAGAGCCTTCTTTTTGCTGTCTTAATCTTCAATTCCGCTCTTGCTGATGTAGTATTTGGAGCAGCATACTGCAGCCCATTTGAGGTATGATAATCAGCTGATTAGCTAGTGAAGTCGTTTTCCCTGAGGCTCTTTTGTGTGCAAAATCCTCACACTCAATTGACATGTGGACATCATAAAGCTGATGAAATGCAATTGTAATGAACAAGAGGGAGAGGCATCTGCAGCAGTGTAAATGAAAGACCTTTCCCTCTCGACATGCTAATTCAGAAAATCTGCTCTTAACTTGTACTCCCTCCGGATCCCAGTGGATGTGAATCTCCATGAATGCATATTCAAAACAGTGTATTAGCCTCAGTAGCAAGTGAAATTCGAGCCTGGATGGACCAGCTCTAATTTCAAGACAGATTATGCTGCATCAAACGTAGTAATGATTTGACAGTTCATTTGTGACGAGAGTCCCACAGTCAAGGTTTAATGCGCGGACAGGCGCAGGTGTGCTGCAAGCACCAACACCATCCAAAGGCTGCTGCTTACAAAGCACCACACATGAGGAAAGGTGAAACGTGGTTAAGAAACTGATACCACCTTCTTTAAAACTTCTCTAGCCATACCTTTCTTACTATGCCCTCAAGCTCCTGTGAGAAGGGACCAGGGAGAGCAGCCCAGTGTGCTGTGGTTGGTTCAAACCAGCCCCAGAATAGAACCATGTAGGAAACAAGACCACAGGTTTTTTCTTCCTAATCATGCTTTCTGAGATTATTTTTTTTAATTCCTCCCTATGAAATTTCTTTAAGGGAAAGAGAGAAATTTAACCCCATATATTCCCGCTGGTTGTACATTTTTAAGTAAAATGCATCTCTGGAGCTTGAAAATTCTAGAAACAATATCAAATGCACTCTCATTAGTTAAAAATGCACACAATAATTTAAGCATAAAATAGTCATTCACATATGGCCTTTGCTACACAGAGGTTTAAGTACTAATTAGCTGACATTCTGGGAGCCTACAGTCTCCACCCAAGCTCAAGAAGTTTTGCCACTTGACAGATGGTCACATCATCTAATATACCTTGTGCTATAGGACAGGAGATTGAACCTAAAAGAGGCTGTCCCTCAGCTTCCCCACCTTCCCTCATGCTGACTACAGGTGTAATACACAGGCACAAGGAGGGGCAGGGAGCAGGTTTCCATTCAGAGAGATCTGATCTAAATCCAAACTACATCGGGCACAACAGAATGCTGGTGCCCATACTATGAGAAACATTTGCTGCAACAGAGATGAAAAGCACCCTGGCCCCAACAGCCCTTCCACTGCAAATGTTTGGTTGTGGTTTTATACCCCCAATGAATGGAGGAAAAGTATTACTGGGAGGAGCTGTTATGAACCTTCTTAGCTTACACAAAAGTTGTAGTAACATGAATGAAGTAGCAGATCAATATTTATAACCTTAATTTCTTACTTAGACTGAGTTCTGTTTCACTAAAATGGGGAGAATATAAAGCCTTTAAGGTACTAAAGTGACAAGGAACAACCGTTATTGCAAGCAGACTATCCAAGACCATAAACATCATAGACATTGGTCAGACGCACACTCAGATCGTAACTGTATATAAATATATATATATGTACATCAGAATTTTTAGAAACTCCCTTCCCCTTCCCAGTGCAGTATGTACTTGGAAATAATCATGGCTTGGATGTCACCCACTTCCTCTCCACAATGTATTTTGAATGATGAGGGAGATGAGGGAAGACAAAAGCCTACAGAATAGAGTTAAATTTCCTACTTTATTTTTACTTACAGATCCCCAAATTTGTCACAGCGGTGATTTAAAATCAAGCCGTTCTTTTCTTCCTGGCTTCTGCTGTGCATGTTCACTGAGTCTTAGAAAGAAAACTTTCATTTTCTATTCCCGTCATCTGGAAGAATAAATATGAAGTCATTAATTACAAAAATTTGAATCACTGTAAACATCAAAGTCTGTTCAGGTAATAAATATAATTCATACATACATGTATGTCACAAGTTTTGTTCATAGACAATACTCTCTTCAAGCCTACTTAAACAGAACACAAACAAGCGTCACACCTATTAAGTTACTACAAGGAGAAGACCAGGTCCTTGCTGACTGTAGCTTCAAAAAGCACCAGGTTATGTCTGTGATGTTTAACTTTTTTCTTTTCTTTTTTTTTTTTTTCTTTCTTCATTTTTCCACAAATGCTTCAAAGCAGTTTGGCAATCCTTAAAAGGTTAATGAGTACTATCTGCTACAGAATGCCAAACTGATTTAATTCAGAAAATGAGAAAACATCCCTAAAACGTAATCAGCTGTCACTTTAAAAAAATGACATACAACAAGATAGGGATGTTTTACATTTTGTTTCCCCTTCTAAGGTATCTGAAGAAAATGTCAGGTGATCCCCACCAAGATGCGTTTCTCTCTGAAATTACTTAGCTGCAGCCTCAGTCCTTGCTTGCTCAGTCCATGCCAGCCTCTCTTACTTTGCACATCTCTTGTTGAGTGCCCCAGCATTTCTCCAGCATCTCAGGCTGAATGCCACAGTGCCTTGAGCACACCTGCAGGACATCTGCAGCACAAGGAATTGGGACAGAGCAGAAGGACCCAGCAGCTTGGGTACATCCATGTGGGTCTGGAGCAAACCTTTCTCTTCTGAGAGAAAAATGGAGAAAAATAAAAATAAAAATAAAAATAATAAAAATAAAAATAAAAATAAAAGAGAGAGACTGGGTGCTTGGATCAGAGCAGTAAGGAGCAGAGAGCACCTCTGTTCCACACAACTCACACACCTGGAAGTTAACAGTCCACCTTTTTTTTTTTTTTAACACGATGGACCAATTGAAAATGCTGTTGTCCATCAGAAGTCTTTTCTTTCTGAGGATGGATTTATGCATTTATGGAAAATTATTCATGCCCACATGCACTACAGAGCTTCAGGATGCCCTACTCTCTTCTTCCCTTACCAACAGGTGCCACAGTATGATTGGTACATTCCACAGTTCTGGCGAGTCTTAGGAAGAGTTGCAGAAATGACTTTCACTTTCTGAGTTGAAAGGCTAACTAACTTTACATTGTTAACAGGATTAAGATCATAAGTTAAATCAGTATGATCTCCAGCCAGAAGTGGTGTATTTTACAAGAGCAATACTACGCTCTACACTGTACAGTGGTTGAATAGATATCATCTACATTACCATCAGAATTTTGTAAGTTTTTCTTCCTGGCTCTATTTAGTGTGTCGCTGCTGTTGACAGAAAGACCCCTTTCTTGCTTGATCTCCATGTGCACAGAAAGAGTACGTGTTTCCTTCTTGGTGGTTAACATAAAAAAAAAAAACCCTTTCATATATTCTGCGTGTATCAAGAATGCTGTAAACTTTAAATTGGGCAATCTGTAATTAACTATGTTTTTAAGAGTTTGTAGGCAATTTCAGAGCAGAGCCCTACCATATTAACAGCTTCACAAGGAGGAAGCAGAATTTAAACAGAGGAAGCAAACACAAACATGTTCTTTATTTGATGGCAATGAAATTCATTTGAAAAAAGTGGGATTGCAGTAAAGTCCATTCTCTTTTTTTTTTTTTTTTTCTCTCTCTGAATGACAGATTCCTACAGACAGTATCTAATTAACTACATGATTAATTAAAATAGCAAATCCCCCACTAAATCATTCACGGTTATTTCTCAGTAAACTGTCACTAAAAATATTCACTCTATTGTTATCAAATTTCTAATCCACGTCAAGTTTATTTTACCCAGAGCAATGACTGTTTGCTTAATAGTCTTCCATGTAAAAAATAAAGAGAAAGCAGCCAAGTGACTCTGGCCTCAGCCAGAGTCCTGGATCTTGAAGGTAGGCATCACTTGATTTGCCACACTACCTGAGAGGTTTTCCTACAGTGCAAAGAGTAACTATAAAGTACTTTGGTTCCGAGTTACTTGCAGAGAAATCCTGTTATTGGATATATTTCCTCAAGAAAGGCACCTTGCAAAGCTATAGGATGCCTACTAAGGCTCTACACCCTAACTTGTTGCCAATGCAGACCGTGATGCCCATGTAAGTCTTGGGAGAGACCCAGCAGCTCCCCTCTGTCCTAGAAGCCAGAAACTGGTGGGGCTGGTGCACATCTGGTGTTACCACTCAACATGAGGTCTCTCAGGCATACAGTTAACAGTGGTCTGTGCCACTTTAAAATACTATTTGTGCTGCAATATAAAAGTAGCTACACTATTGAATAGCTTACAGCTCTGCAACAGCTTGCTGGCTGGGAATAATCGTTTTCTAATGAATCGGCTGATGCTTTGTTCAAGATCAACATCTCATCCCATCACACTGGGGATGTGGGCATGATGATGAAACACATCAGCTCCCACCAATACCACAGAGGTCCTGGGTCAGGCGATCGACAGGAGGGCTCCTGTCTTTCTTGCCTTCCATCACCTCGTTAATGTCTTTATTGATATAGTACTTAAGATTTGTCATTAGCTTGCACATATTCCTAAATCCTCTCTCTTCTGCAGATTAAAGTACCATGCCAGCAGTAGGAGACAAAACACTGCTTTTCCAATCAGGAAAAAATACTTAAAAATTATTTCACAGTATGGCTTAATACAAACCTGTTGACTGTTTGGGAGCAGTACTTCAGATCATGAGGAAACTGCACACTTAGACAAGGACTTCTATATTTCTGAGGGATTTCAAAGTGATTTACAATCACCCATTTCAAAGGTGACCAGAAATAATGAAGACAGACCACAAAGAGAGGCGAAGAGTGATGGCAAGAGGCTGTGCCAGCTTCCATGGCCCTCCCTTTATCCATCCCAGGCTGCCGAGCCCACCCCACAGTGCCTGGACTATTTGCAGTTTGGTTGCCAGACTTTAATTTAGCTATACAACTTAGAATCATAAAATCACAAGTGAAGGTTGGAAAGGACCTCTAAGATCTTTTACTCCAGCTATCAAGTCATTATTAAGATGCACACTGACCATGTTCTTTCAGTGCAACCTCTGGATATACGCTTTTGGTACTTACCTGAAATTTAGAGATAAATCTAGGTAGATGAAATGAGGTATAGGTGAAAAAGCAAAAAGAGAGACTGATAGGAAAGATTTCAAAGTAAATTAGCATTTCATTAAAGTAATTTCTTTACCCATTTGCCTGGCCTGGGCAAAATTTCATTTTGCCAAGATTTCAGAAATCATTCAAAGAAGCATTTCTTTTCTGTGCTACCAAAGTCAGAGAACAACCAAGCAGACATAATGTCCTTTCCTTCCTCCTCTAGTGTCTCAGGGAATCAAGGTCAAGAGTATTACCAGTGCCAAGCCACTATCATCTGAAAGCTGAGGAGAGGGGGATTCATCTGAGAGGGTCATTTCTAACAAGATAATTTAATCTGAGTTCTTCATCATTTCTTCCTTGCCTCTATAAACTTCAGCTCATCTCAATCATACCTTCTGTTATTGTGTTGAAAACTGCTTTCATCCCATTTTCACAGGTAGTTTTTTTCCTGTCAGTAGAAGTTGAAGAAGGGAAGGTAGATCACTGCCTCACCAACAGGGAGTCATCCAGATGTGAACCTGGATTCCAGGTGCTGCAATGCAAGCCATGTATGGTGACAGCAAAATCTCTGCATTCCAATAATTAGATGAGCATGCTTAACCAGGCTAAAATGCGATTATGCCTTTTGTTTTTCAGGACAAACAACAACACAAAGGAGTAACACTACCTTCCAGACAAACATGTAATAACCTGCTTAGAAACCCCCAGCTTATTTCTGGTTTTCTATGATGAACTGTCCTGTCCAAACTCTCCTGTAATTGATCATGGACCCAGAAGTTGCTAACTACCACCTGAACATCCCTGCAGTTTAACAGATCCAAAACTGCTCTCTGCCATCTTGACCGCTCTCCTTATGTGAAGATCAGCATCAGACCCCTTTGACCTACACCTCTAATAAGGAAGCACTGCTTTCTGTAGATGCTGTTGCTGCTGGTAAATAGCTCCACGAAGACAACGATAATGGAAAATGTTTCCTACGGTTTTGTTTTTGATGCAATGAACCACTGTCTTGATGTATTTTTATTCTCTAGCCTAAAATATCATTGTGCGTTCTGCAGTGTTGCTTTTACAGATGGTAATTTTGCCTCTCAGCACTTTGATTAATATGGTTCCCCTTACTCCCCAGGACTACCCAGCATAAAATTCCCTGATGCTGAAATTGAGGAGTCCCTTCCCAGGCGAGGCACCCTACCATAATCAGTGGCTTAAGGGAATTGTTGTAGAAAAATCATTGAAATCATCAACCTAGTGCACAACAGCTGAAAGAGAGGCAAACAAGAAATAAAGTGGCATTAGCAAGGGGATAGAATGGTGAAGAAAGGGTGACACTCTTCCTGTATGGAAAGATCCTAAATAGCTATAACGCGTGTAGAGTATACTTAGGTCTTTTTGCAGGGCTGAGTACAGCCATGCAGAAAGCACAGCACTGCCTTGAAGAGGATATACTGTAGGGCAACAAAGATAATATCAGGTCTCCAAAATCTAAGCTGTAAGAAAAGGTTGAGGGAGCTGAGTTATTCTCCCTGGAAAATAACTGCCACAGCTGTGACCTAAAAGAAGTTTTAAAAATTATGGAGAGGCTGTGATAAAATTCTTAGCAATACCTTGGCTTACAGTGGTTAGACATTCACAAAAAGAGAATCAGAGGGTAAATAGTATTAAAAAAAGAGGTAAAAAGAGGAGGGTAAATAGCATAAAAATGGGATTCAGGAAAAAAAAAAAATCAGGGAATTGAACTATTTCATGCATAGATAATAGAAAATACATATACTAATCACTCCCACTTAGGTCAACAAATGTCATTACTCTGGAGGAAGTAGAGCTACTCTGGAGAAATCCCTCAGACAAATAAAAACATATTGCCCAGGAATAAAAATGATGCTTCACCCAGTTGTTCACTCCCGATCGAAGAACAGCAACACAAGAGAAGCACCCCAAAGGCAGAATTACAGTGGAGAGGCTGGGTGACATTTCTTCTTTCTGCCTTTGGAGATCACATCTTGAATTAAGTTCTTAGGTCCCAGTTTCCCTGATCAGACACAGAGCTGAATGTGCCCCAGATGAGAGGCAGAAGGTTGTAAACCTCTACTGCTCTGCATCCCTTATCCGTGCATTCATAAATGGGGAGGAGAAATCATTGGAAGTTGTCACATTGACATGAAACCAATGCCATGAGCAGAGGAATCAGCAAGCTGTAAATCCAGTAACTGATCTGGCTTGGGTGAAAAGGGGACAGTAACGGAGACAAAGCATCTGCACTTCTGCCCAGGATCTGATGTGGGGAGAGGAGGAGCCTTTGTGATCCCCAGGCAAGGATAGGTACCAAGAGCCATCAATCCTGTCTGAAATGGGAAAGAAGAGAACGCATCCAAGAGACTCTGCAGGGAGGGAACTGCTTCCCAGAGCTCTGGCAGAAATGCTGGACAAGCAGCTAAATTCCTTCCCAGAAACTGGTCTGATGACAACGCAATGCCTCCTGACTCCCTCCAGCCCACCTCTCACTATAAATGTCAGCCTGCAGCCGTATTGGGCATAATTAGCCTATGATAATAAATTACCCACATTTTCAGGAAAATATTAGAGACCATCATTATTTGGAACAGAGCTGCATTCAGCTGCACAACCCTACCTAATATGATGGATGGAGCAGTCATAGCACTGAATACATTTATCTAGAATGAAGTGATTATTTCTAAGATGAACACAGTCAGAAATAAGTGCATATGAATCATATACTACTGCACACTGGAGAGTAGTGGAGTAGCAGAGGTTGTAGGTCAGCTGACCAGCCCATAGCTTTTAGTTGATAGATTATTTCACACATATACCCTAGGATTTTAAGGCTCAGTCTCAAAATCCCTCTGAATTTAAAAACGATTCCATGTTTTCTACTGAAAAAAAAAAAAAAAAAAAAAAAGAAGCATTTTTTTCCTTTACCTTAAAGATTTTGCTGTTATCCAACTCTACTGTATACTCACAAATAAAAGCATACTGCCCAAATAACCACAGGCAAGCACATTTAAGAGATAATTTTTGTAGCAGCTAACTACTGTATGAAAGAGAACATAAGCAATGAGAGACTTTAATGTAAAGACTTCTTCATGTCCAACTGTCTGCTAGAGAAAACAGAAGGCACTGCTGAGAAATTCCAACAGCTCTACAACAAATCTATGCAGTCCTTTTTTCATCTCAGTTCCCATAAATTCTTTGGCCTTTGCCAACCATTTCAGTAAAGTGACAGAAACCAACCAGAATCATGAGCAAAGCTTACAGCTGTGTTCTGTAACAATAGCCCAGCACTGGCAGCGTTTGGCCTTTTTTCCCTATGTCACATTAGACATCAAGCTCGCGTGCCTACATATGAAGATAAGCCTTCTGTATGGAGTCCCAGCAGACTCTGAACAAAGTTAGTTGCTTCAAACAAGGTGTACGAAGCAGCTTTTTGCAGCTTTGTCTTTCTAAGATGCAGAAACATAAACATCATCTCCACAGATTCTGAATTCTGAGCATGCTTTAGGATGCATGTGGTACAGCACAGAGACTGTTAACTCAAAGGGACCACAGCTTGTAACTCAAAAAAACTACTTAATCCAATTAATTTTCCAGTCATATTCCATGTTCTCATCATCCCTGGAAGACAGAGCATTTTCATAACCCACAACCCAAAGGTGACCCCTCTGAAATTTTGTCCCCTAGAAACATCTAGATTTCTGCTGATGGGATAAGTGTAATCAACTTGTGCAAAAATTTATTTGCCAACAGTATTAAAGCTAATATGGCAGTCCCATCTGTAAAATACTAGAAAATACAAGTGGCTTTTCCTTCATTCTCAGACTGGAATAAGTAATCCAGATGTGATTTTTAAAAGCTGAAATTACATAAGACTAAATGCATATTATTGGTCCAAATAAAAAATTATTTATAATTATATATATATATATATATATATATATATATACACACACACGAAAACTATTTTTGGTGTTGCTTGGTTGTTTTTTATTATTACTTTTTATTTTGTTGTGGGTTATTTTTTTTAAATTTGACCAAAGTATTTTAATACATTCTGAACTAAGTAGATGTTTCAAGGTAGAAATCAATGCTACCCCTACCAGCATCCATCCTAGTAATTGCAAGTTTCAGATACATATATATAAAATTTGCAAACACACAGCAAAAATTCAGAGAAGTTCAATATTTTTCAGACAATCTGAATTTTTGTTTTCAATGCTCAATGTGTTTAGGAAGCAATGCCTACTGAAAGCAGGATGTTAATAAAGCGTAAAGCTGTCTGGCACTAGGATGCATCACCTACATGGTGAATAAAAGATGGAGTGAGAAGGGAGGAGCCTTTTATGGCTCAGTCTTTAAGTGACTTTAAGAGCTTTCATGTTTCGTGTTTGATGCTCAAAGAGAATGAAAAAGAGAGCAGCACACCTTTCCATTGCCATACTTGCTTCTTGGTGTTTGTCAGTGAGAAGAAAACTAACTCAGGACTGAGAGCATGAGAAAAGGCAGAAGAGGGCAGATAATAAGAGCAGGATAGGAAAAAGAAAATAAAGAGGTGGTTTATTTTGTTTTGTTTTTTATCATCTACACATTTAGAGTTGATAATTCCTTGAGTTTTTCTTTTCTGTGACATTGATATCTTGAGCTATCTGCTCTTGTTCCAGCCCGAGTTAAAATTAACATTGAAACATCTTAGTCTGGAAGATCCGAAGCATAGAAATGACAGAAATTTCTATGTAAGTGCTCTTATGTGAGATGTGGAGTTACAGAGGATCCAGGGTATTGATAGGATGGAGGCTGCCTGTGTAGTCTCTTTACTCTTGAAAACCGGCCTTCCTCCATTCATTTATTTGTTGTTTTCTGCCACAGCAAGACCTACACATCAAGAACTACACTGCTTGGTGCATGCAGATAGAGCACCCCAAGTGGGCAATGTTCCTTCTTCATTTGGATTTTTTTAACTGCCGTAAATGTAAATACAGCTCCGTCAGCCAGCACATCAGCAGGACTTCATGTTCCTTCAGCCACCAGAAGTGATACCACAAGTAGTCCATGACTGTGGTGGGGAGGTACGGCCCTCTGGGTTTGGTCAGTGTGTTAATACAGAAAGGATAAATGGAGTAATGAGAAGATTACAGATTGCACAACTCAGCAGCTAAAAATATTAGAGAGAATTTGACAAAATACCTTCTATATAAAACAATAGTTTCAGAGAGTGCTTTTCAGACACAACCAGAAGGCACTATATATTGCCTGTGCTCAGCTTACCTACTGCAGCATGCACATTTACAAACACACATCCATGCATTATGATGCCAAAATAGACTCCTGAATAGAACTTGATGGTTAGGAGGTAGGTTGTCAGGTCAGTTACAGCAGTGAACGTTTCCTCTGTCACTGTAGAGTTAAGTCCAAATTGTTTTAAAAGTGCTCAAAACCTTCCTTCATAAACTTCATTAAAATGAACTGAAATATGCAATAGAGATGTAATGATCAGCTGCTTTGCTTTTCTGATAGGAGTTTGACTCAAATCCCAAACCTCTGAAGGTATAGACAAATGGGAGACTTACTCAAATTAATTTGCCAAAAGAACAGGTAATCATGAAAATTATCCCAACACTTGATGACAGGGAAGCCCATGGTCATGCACGCCCAGTCACCCACACATCCTGTCACTGAAAACAAAGGATGCATATCAGAGCAGAATTGCTAGGAAACCACTGCAAAAGAGCTATTCGTACACAGGTAAATTAATTAGTAAATAAGAAGCAGCTTATATGATGCTGCTGCATCCTCAACAAACTCACAACAAAGCCACTAGAGGCAGCAGGTCAAAGACATAATTTTTTTCCTTGTCATTCTGCAGCTATGTTGCAATTATTCAGCGTAATGCACTAAATATGGGGTCGTGCTTTTTCAGCAAAGGGCAATGTCAAAAATCCATTTGACTTCAGTGGGAACAGAAATGGCCCTTAAGCATGCAGCTAGATTTTCTTCCATGTCCTCTAAGACTCAGAATTTAACACAATGACCTCAAACATTCTTTGTCATCTTTCTCTAAAGCTGTTAATACGTACTGAGATTTGTCCTCCAAAATACTTGTCTAATTTTTTAATATTGGCTAGTTTAACTTTGAATATGCACTAACATTTTTAAATGACTGTTTTGTGGGGGCTTTCCATATCTAGCGAAGATTAAAATTTTCATTTTTACATTTTCCACCAAGAACCTCTGTAGAGAAATCCAGAAGACTTTTGTCTGGATTGTAGAGTACGATATACTTTCAAATATACATTACATGGTTTGTTTTATCCTAGACTAGTTTGACTTAGGAGTTAAGGACAGCTGAAAAGCAAGGAAGTCTTTACCCAAAGGTGAAGCAAAACCTGGGCTCTTGAACACCTCACGTCCTCCATGTCCCTGGAGCTGTGTCTGTGTCCAACAAGCCACAGAGCAAACCTTCATCTGAACTACAGGTTGAGGTGGAAAGCCAGCACTGCAAAGCAGAACAGGGAAAAAATTTGCCTGGGGAATGCTCATGAGTCTAAACAGTTTCCTGCCAGCAATGGTACCAATATGCGCCTTCAAACACGAAAGTCAGAGGAAGAGAAACACGTCACATCTGAGAGCATACCTACATAAATCCTTTCTTATGAACCATTTGCCAGATACCTATCTTATGCAGTGAGGTTGCAGACACCCAATGTTTGAGATGTATTGATCTTGGTTTTGGCTGAGGGCTTATGGAAGTAGAATGGTTCAGATGAAAGGGACTTACAAAG
Organism: Coturnix japonica; assembly: GCF_054131305.1. Classification (NCBI taxonomy): domain Eukaryota; kingdom Metazoa; phylum Chordata; class Aves; order Galliformes; family Phasianidae; genus Coturnix; species Coturnix japonica. The sequence continues at coordinate 18,794,543 of NC_140669.1, forward strand.
ATCAAGTCTAACCATTCCAGAGCTAGCAAAATGTTCAAGTGCATCCCTCTGAACATCCATTACCTAGCATAACAACTAACACAGAGAACAACTGTTCACTTCTCTAAGTTTCTTAGGAGATCCATGTAAATATTTTATATACCAAGAGGAAAAAAATTCAGTGGAATTTGCTGGAAATAAACATTTCCATCCAAGAATACTCTTTCTTAAAACAAGATCCTGACATAAGGAGTAGTTAATTCAAGAAAGTTGCATTTACTTTAAAGCGCCATTGTCATAAACAGAAAACATTATCAGGTCCTTTTTTTAAGAAAGAAAATGCCCTGTGAACATACTGACATCTGTGAAGAGTTAAACTGGTCTATCAATTCATAGTCATCTGGCTACATAAACCAGAGAAAATCATAAGCATAAAACAGTCCATCACAAGTCAGCATTAATCTGGTTTGTAGTAAACTCTGTGCCTCAGATTTCACGTTGGTTACATTTAAAGCTAAACATTATGGAAATAAATGAACACAGCTAAAGAAGTGTTGATTAGTGACCTCAGTCACAGCTATTGGATGTTTGATCCAGCTCGTCAAAGCAGAATTAAGAAGTAGGAATGCTATTTTGTTGAATGAGCATTCACAAGTTATCAAGTTATAACTGAAGCCTTTTAAAGCCACAAAAGTTTATGTGACACTTATCTTCAGCTCTTTGCAGACTCTTAGATCCAGAATTCAGGTTTTTAATAGAAGCAGAGCACAAATGACAGCATTTTTGAGAATTCTGTTAAAGCTTTGCAGGCATGCCTCATTTTCAGGTTTAGTATCAGAAAGAATGGAAAAGGGATAAGGCAGAAAGCCCTTTTTCCCACAAATGGAGTAATTTTAAAATTACATCAGTGGAGAATTTAATATAGAAAAAATTTACTGATGTCATTGACACAAGCATGCCAGTACACACCTAACAATTTCTACAACTTAACACTTTTGATCCCTTACATACACATCTCTAATCCATTTTGATTTTCATTCTTCACAATATCCCATGACTGTGAATTCTAGTCAAAAGGTCCCCAGATGCGTGTCTGGTTTCCTAATGTTTTTATCCCCAGACATTTTCAGATGATCACTGAATCAGATGCAGTTAAAATATTAGTATAAGAATACATCATTGCAGTGGCCGTTATGGCAGTTCAAGCAGTACAGCTTACCTTTCCTAAAGTACAAGTAGGCTGTTAAAATATACCTTATACTTAATTAACTTTGTGTCATTTTTATACAAAGTGTATTCATGCTATAACTGGGGTTTAAAAATAAGCAACGTTTTCTTCAGTTTTCACCCATTCCAAAATATTTCCTGCTAATCCAAGTCTGCACTATGCACGAAGTCTCGGCATTTTTTTGATTGCTTACACAAGAGTGCTTCTTTTACTGTACAAGCCTAATCACACTGATGCCATATTTAATCATGGGAACATCACAGTTTCTGTTTCTATGGCCACTCATATTAAAAAACTATTCCATACTTTTTTCACAAAGGACGTGCAAGAGAGAATCATGATGAAAGGGAACTAGTGGTTAACCACAACTAGAGCCATCAGAAGTTACTGCGTTATCACCACCTACCTAAAATGTGTATGCTAATCTTGCTCACCATATAGAAAAGGGTAACATGCATTTACAATGGTTTTCTCAGACGGAAAAATTCAAGCATGTGTTCTTCAGCATTTAAAAATACTTTGTATATCACATTAGTACATCACCCAACACCATTGTTTGTAACTGCATTTGTTCCCATGTGCTACAAAAAAAAAAATCATGAGAGATAAGTAATAAGTATCCCAGAAAAGCACATGTTTCTGCCTAAATAACATGCATTTGCTGGCATGTTAGTCATGCACTCAGAGATAGCAATGTAGCTCAAGTCTCTCCAGTCCTCTAAGAGCCTTTCCACTGAATTCCAGGCAGTTTCCTTTAAGATTACAGAGACTTAGCACAGCAGTGCCGCATCCCCTCTTGCCATCACCCCAGCCTTGGCTCAACCCTTCCATGCAGCCTGGCACCATCTCTCCTGCATAGTAGTACAAGATCCAATCCTTGTCAGATCCCCAATGCCTCTAACCTCAGCGCGATGCTTCTGATACGACTTGCTAACAAGGGTTTGTTGAAATAAATTTTCCAAGACCCATGGGAAAAATTTAAGGTAGTGACAAGTGAATATATATTGACATTGGTAAAATCAAAGGATAAATATACCGGCACACAAACAGCATTCTCCCAGAAAACATCCTATTCTCCAAGTTTGCATTTCTGTGACAAATGCACAAACAAAGCATCACTTTATGTTGCTAACCATGTTGTTCGAAGAAAGTGTCTCGTGTTTCTCCTTTACAGAATTTTTAGTTCAGCCTTTATGTCTTTGGAAATGGTCTAATATGTAAATGACCTTCCACAGCCTCTCCAGAATAAAAAGGAGGTCTTAGGAATTGAAATTCTATTTATATTTATCATAACTTGATAAGGGGAGCGTGTGTTTATTTAAATACTCTACCATTATTTCTTCTTAACAACAAGCAGCTCTGAAGTGCAGTTATAAGTCTGTTTACACCACACAGATATCAAATTGACTTGCTAATGGTAACTTTTATTCGGTATCCATGGGTTACTGTGTCATGTGATTTGACATCAAGTACAGACAGTGCTGATTAGTAGCATCCAGTTCTGTCCATCTCTGTGCATCACTGAACCATCTGGTCATTTATTCACTAATAAGCCCCTAATGGCCCAAATATTCACCGGCCTGTCATTGTGACATGGCATAAAATGCCTACATCTTTCAACTTGCTTTGACATGTTGCTTGTTTCACATCAAAACCCGTCATTTACAGGAAAAGAGCTCAGAGGGGTAAAAACTTGACCTAATCTGCAGTGTTAACACAAAGACAGAGGCTTTGTTATCTGGTAGCCTGACTGAAAGCATGTAAATGGGCATGAATTCATTTTGTACATTTTTCCATGCTCATTTTACAACATTCTTTAAGTTTGGTATCATTCCTAATGTGGGTTTTTATGTGGGTTTAACTGTGAAATCTCTTTTCTTTATCTGTTAATATTCTTAGGAGTGCTTTACAAGAAACTGGATGCCCAAAGACATTTTTCAGGTTTCTCTAAGGAGAATGCACATCAACAAAAATGCCTTGGAGAGTCTGGGAACTTCTCTAAACACCTCTATTAGAAATTAATATCATTAATAGTTTTTCATTCTGTTTCTCACATATTTTTTTTTTTCCTAAATATCAAGAGACAGCATAATACTTTCTGCCCTAAAAAATGAAAGACACATTAACTATTTCCAGTGCAGCACGTTACATTTTGCAGAATCTTTCTAGATGAGAAAATCTCACCGTATATCACCTCACGTCAAGCACGCTATTACTTGAGGTTTACTTAAGGCTCAGTAAATAAAAAACCCTTCTTTTCAGTCCCATCACGCAAAACTGCTGGAGAAGAAAGAGGTCACAAACAACGCTTTATTATTTTTCTAATCTTACTGGATATAGTCATAGTTAAAATAGTTTAAAAAAAAGCAAACACCCATTAAACTAATTGCTGTTGAAATCTTGGTTAATACATCATTAAAATGTGATTAAAGCATGATGTAATTGATTGTAACTAGAACACTTAGGGTGGTTTTATGGCTCTGCAGTCATTGGTGTGATGGGACACATAATTCACCCAGTGTGTTAGCTTCACTTGATGTGTGCCTCCATTGGCACACCAGCTTCTTGAAGCAAGCATACCCTGCTCAACAAAAACTTCCATTATATTGCCTACTGCCTATTACATTGTTTGCAAAATTATAACTAAAAAAATGCAGAATTATTTTAACCTGACATATGTTCTTTATTCTTTTTTTTTTTTTTCCCCTAAATAACTCTGGATTGTTTGTTGGGTTGAGGTTTTTTGTTTGTTGGGGCTTTTTTTTGTGGTGGTTTTTTTTTTATTATTATTTTATTTAGGAGTTTTTTATTCTTGTTATTTGTTTGTAATTTTTTTCTGTTCTCAAATCATATGTATGTTGCCACTGATATTCCTTGCTAATGACAGGAACATCATCCAGACAAAATCCTCTGCCTGCACATGCTGGTAAAGTTTTTTCACAGAATTCAGGCCAGCTAATGAATCAATTTGAATGTTGGTATCTTCATGCTGAGATTCATTCAAGTTCAATTTTCGTTTTGAAATAGTTTGGAATATTTACAATCAAACCCATGCCCCAGTCTGAGGATACAGACACAGAATTAGTAGACACATTTAAATGTTTCTACTTTTTGACTATTTACTTTGCCAATCCTTGCTATACAATGTTTTCTCAAGGGCACCAATATACACATTCACTCCTGTCTTACAAGCTTGAGAATATCTTTTGCACTTACCAAGAGCCCTTGAACCCAGAGTGGACTGGAAAACAATTGTATTTTCTTAGAATGTTGAGATTTTGAAATTAATCTCTAATAATTCAACATTACAGCAAAATACAAATAAGAGTCAAGTCAAGCAAGATATGAACCGCTATCTCTCCAGCCTCTCCAAGTGGGTGTCTTATTCATAATGTCCTTAATTCCGCTTGCTCAAAGAAAAACTCCATCCCATGTAAAATCTTTTTAACCTTTAATTCAAGCAGAAAACTGCCACAAAAAAAGTCTGGTTTGATAACCTGTCATTTTCTGATGGAAAAAGCAGTTTTGTCAACAACACAAACCACGATCGACCCAAGACATATTCCCATTTGTGGAAATAGGACTAACAGGCACTAATATATGACATGTAGTCTTTCAGTCCCTTGTAGGATTTGTGCTCTAGTTCTAAATTTTTAAATCTGCAGAGCATTCTCAAATCAGCTTTACAGCAATGTTACATAAAGGTAACTGAGTACCATTTTCAGCTCAGAAGTGGATTTTTTGCCCTTGTTCATGCTTTTCAAATTTCCAGAGCTAAAGAATTGTTTTTGTTATAGATGAAAAAGAATGCATTCTACCTATTACAGTTATATTATCTCTTCTGAAAATTTTCGTAACATTAAAATCTTTTTCAGATATTAATCCTTTGAAATTTAGCTTTTCAATTCTTTGTGTGAAATGCGTTTAATTATTTCAAATGCAGTTGGCAAAAAAGCGACAACCTGAAATAAGTAAATCAGTCTAACAAAACATTTTTTCACTACAGAAACAGTTGAAGCAAACCATGCTGTTAATACAGGGGGAAAAAAAGCAGAACAACAACCCTGGAGTAAGAGAGTGATCGTCAACCACTTCCACAGCACTGACCGTCCCCAGGAAACATGCTCTATTTGTCTAAGGGGCAGCCTCTGAGACAAATCCCAGTTCTGCTCAGCACCTAATAAGCTCAAGCTCACCGCCAGCTCCCACGGAATAATGCTGATGGAGTGGGAAATGTGTGCTTATTTTTGAGATTTAGGAAGAAACCTCCTCGGAAGTGTCACACCACCAACTGAAACACTGTTTTTCCAGGAGGATGAGGCTCAGAACATTTAAAACGTATCATGAAGAGAGTGTTTTATCAACTGCTGCATATATACAGGATTACATCTTTAAACACAAGGATGTTGTCAGCAGCAGATATGCAGATACACATGGCACATTTTCAAATCAAAGAAACACAAATCATTTCAACAAGTGTAAGTGTGTCATACAGGGACAGAGTGATAGCTATTGGGTGGTGAAAGCTGTTACCATCAGCTGGCCATTTTTTAAAACCAGAACACTGTTGTCAAATCTCCACTTTGCTTTTAGCAGTAGAAAGGCAAGATCAGGTGTCTAATGTGCTCAGTTAATAGCAGAGAAACAAGGTCATTTCATGAATGCAAAGGTATTTGAAATACAAGCCACAACTTTAGCCAGATCCCTTCAAATCAGAGTTAGCAAAACATAGCACCTGCTGCTTTCATAGAAACTAAAGAAATCAGAAAACAGAAACAAAACAAAAACCCTACAATTGCAAGCCTATTCCTCTAACTTGAAAGCTGTTCATTTTTCAGGAAAATGCTTTTTTTTGTTGTTGTTGGCTAATCCTCTATACTTAATAGAGAGTGCCACAGAGTGAAAAAGATGGCTAGTAAGTATTAAAAGGAAATCTTATTACCTGCCTATATACAAGATAACAAGATGGCATTTCTATAGCACTGTGTGATGACTTAAGGTCATATACCACTCAAACTGTTATTCAAATTTTTAGTTTTTTTCAAAAATCATATATACCCAAGTAAGAAAGCAGATAAATTGCTCGCATAATGCCCATGTAATTCAGCTTGTGGTTCCTGGCTATGACTTTGCTTTTGACAGCACAACTCCTTTCCCAGATTTGCTTTGCAGAGAGTTTGATTCTCTTTGCTCTTCAGAATAAATACCAGACCCTTAATGCTGGTAGCATCAGTAACTGATAAATAAATAATTCCTCCCACAACTTTTTTTTTTTTTTTTTTTTTTTTTTAAAGATGCTTTTGATTATATGAGGTAACATTTGTCCTGAAATATCCATATTTTCATATATAGAAATAAGTGGGAAAGTGGCACTTATACAACCAGCTAAAATAGAAACCATTAATACAACATACTCTTAGATTAGATAACCTTAGAATTGTGCTTTTTAGCCTTTTCCATAATTACATCCTAATTCTGACATTTATGCATTCACTTAACTTTTCATATATAAATATTTCTATCAATTTAATATGTATCCAAGCCTTTGAAATATTAGGGTCTCAGCATAAGGCTAATTAGATACAAACAGCATTAGTAAATCTTTTAGTGTCATCAGCTGCCCTATATTTGAAGCTAAACATGCCTGCTGCCATGCCTAATTGTTATTTTCTTTTAAATATTCTGCTTGTAAATGCAGTGGTGAAAACTGAAGTTTAAACTTGCTTATTTGGGTATTCAGACCCAAACTGATACACATTATAAAGAAATAAACACTGCTTATTAATGCAGCAGAAATACTGCTGGTACATTAACCACGCTATAATTAAGAACGTCAAAAATAACATATGCCTCTGCATTAGCAGAGGCACTGTAAGCGCACACTGTGTACATACAGACAAGAGACCAAGTTCATAGAATTCAGGCCCACTATTGCTTATAAGCAATGAAAGGAAGCTCTTTAATTTAATATATAACAAGATGGGCCAATTACATATTGAAAGCTAAATGAATAGACTTACAATATCCATACAGTGATTTGAGGCACATAACTAAATTTCTGATATCTGCAACAGACACCATGACTTGGCACACAGCTCTGTGAGTGCAACCACTTGTACATGCAATTAAGAATGCCCAGGCTAAGCACCCTTCACTCTGATCTCAAAGTTGTGTTTTTTCCTGCAGTAATATTAGGTATTTTAACAGATGGTGGAGAAGAGCCAAAGAACAAATCTTCCACCTCTGTGATTGCATGCTTGTGTACATGTGGAAAGCTAGCAGCTTCCTCGCACATCCAGACTCACCAATTGCTCACAAAGGAACTGATCCCATGTTTGCTTCCTGATGCAATTAACTGATAAAAGTGATTATCCCTGGGTCACCAAGAGATGACTGCTACCACAAACCAGAATAACTGGGAGTGAGAACACCACAATGCTCTGATCCACTACCAACTTATGAGACATGGTTTTGTCATAAAAACATTGCACGGTGTAGCGATAAACCTTCAGATGTGTGTATCCGAATACGCTTGTTCAGCAACAGAAGGTTTTGTGTACCTTTTTTCTATCTGCTGTATCAGACACACATTCTAATGTCCTTAATTGTTGTCAGACACTTGTGGAGATGACAACTTCATTTGCAAACGTGCTTTCTGTAAATCTTCTACTGCAAAAAGAACACCAATATTGTCCCCTCAGACAATCAGTGCTTTCAGAAAAATCTCTTGTTCTGGAAATCTCCTTCTGGCAGTCTACTCTGAGACTTCAGAGATATCCTCAGATTTATGGTACATGCAAATTAATCCAAAAATGCAGCTTACTGTTGTACAATTATTCTAAAAGCAAAGACGAAACACAAGCTCTGGGGTGCTCAGAATCACCCATTCTTTAGAAAAGAGAAGACTCACTTAGGTCAAATTAAACCAATAGTACATGCATTAGTCTCACTCTACCACTCATGTAAGTGAGCAGTCATCTGCAAGAAGCGAGCGTTTCCCAAAGAGCCCTGTCCTGAAGATCTCACATAGGCAAATCTATCCCTAATGTGGATCTGACCTGGTATCTTCCGTTACATAACACGTTCAAAATTCAGTTCTCAGAAGGAAGCATCAAAGCAAATCTCTCCCTCTTTGTACAGCATGACTGCCTTTAAGAGAAATATGAGCTGTCTGCAGTTGGCTTAACTCCAGAATTAATTATCTGAGATTAGCGACCTGTATGAACCTTGCTGATTTCAAGGAAATTCACTCAACAGGCTCCAAAACAAATGCAAAAACACAAGATGCTCACACTGACAACTCCAGACAGTGCAAGGTATTCTTCCCCTCCTACAAAATCACAGGAGAAAACTCAGAACAAGCATTCACTAGGAAGGTGCCACCCAAGGGTTTAGTGTACTCCAAAATTGAATTTGTCATTTTTAACTCTTTCCTTCTTGCTTTTTCCTTGTTTTCTAATCCATCTCCTTCCTTCTCCATGTCCCACTCCCAGCAATTCCTAACAATAGAGGCTATATCCTGTCAGTTTTCAGTGGTTTTGGATGGTTGTTTGATTTTATACCTCACTCTGTTTTCTGTTGATCACAGTTGGCAGCAGCATTTTTGCCATGGCCATTGTGCAGGATGGTTGCAGAGAAGACTACTTCACCATCAGTTAATTTTCAACAATATTTAGGCCATAGCAGTTAGAAATGTTTGTGTGTTCAGGACACCCCGTGACATCTGACAAGTGGATACTGGTATCTCAGAATAGGAGCCAGGATCATTCACAAATTTATGCTCTCTATAAGGATCTTTATCATACCTGAGCCTCCCAGGTGCAACTGAAGACTTCATTCCACAGAATCCATTTAAGCAGCAATGTAAGTTTTCTTCAAGTTGGAGTTTTTTTCTGTTTTCTAGTGAAATAAGAGTTAAAGATGAATTAGCAGTTTCCAGTTAATTTTTGAGAAATATAAGGGGTGCTTACTTTAAACTACACAGACAAACAGAGCTGCTAGGCAAGAAAAGTTTGGGTCTTGAATGACTAAATCTCTAGAAAGAAAATGATCAGTCTTGGCACCTTTATGTCCTTTTAATTCCCACCTACTGTAAGAACAAACAGTGCTGGGCAGCATTCCAGAAAACACCACTGAAACAAAGGAAGTATTATATAGAGAGCTCTAACTCCTACAAACATGAACCAAGACCCTGAGGTAAGTAATCTGTGTTTATTCGTATGCTTGTCTGCTGATGGAGCCTAACTTTTATGTTAGAAATTCCAAGACTCAAACTTCTGTCTGAGTTTATACCAGTAATATTCTGTTCATAGTAAAAATTGTATCAACCTCTAATATTGCCTTTTTAAGTCAGAAAAATGATCTTCATTTATGATTAAATCCAATGCATACGTAAGTGGCACTTACTGACATAAGCTGCAGTGTCTTCTTTATTGAGCTGTCTTTCTAGAACAACAGAAAATAGATTGACTGAATTAAAATGACTGGAATATGCCCATATACACCATACACAGCTAACAATATAATGCAGTTGCAGAACTCCATTAGGTATACAGAAGGAGGACAGAGGGAAGGTGCATTGACTCATAATTAGCCAAGCTTGCACTTTTTTTTTTTTAAACAGCTATCTAGAGTCAGTGAAAGAATGACCATATATGTGTGTTAGCATTTCTCTATACCGTAATAGTGCAGTTTTGCAGCACATTCCATGGAAACACTAAGTACTCTTTACTTTTTTAACTGAAAATATGTCAGAAGTAGCTGTAAAACTGGTCAAGCATTTATAATTTAGACAAAAGCATCATTTTATAATGCTCTATGGTGTTGGACCATTCTAGAAAGGCACTCACCAAAGCTGCTAGGCAAGAATTGTTCTCATGTCACAGACACGGCGTCAGAGAATAGGTCATTTCAGGAGATTAGCAGCACATATACTGATAATCTATTTCTGGGACAACTAAGTGTTTTTCCATGATGTTAATCAGAGCAAAATTTCCTGAACTTCATTAAAACTCACACTTTCAGACCTTTCACAAGAGATAAGAAAATTCTTATTTATTGTCTGAGTGAAAGGAAAGCCCTCTGTGTATTTAACACACATTTTATTTGTCTTTAAAATATATTCAGACATTCCTGTGCAGTTTGTTGCTAATGCTTAATGAACCAAATCCTTTTAGCTATTTGTCCACAGCTATAAAATTCTCTATTGGCCTCTTCCTCAAACTGGAGGTTTCAACTCTGACTTAATAATAACTGCCAGTGGAAAACAGTAGCTCCAAAGGCCCTCCCAGTACAACCTCGAAGCCTGCTGCCCTTGCACCTTGCTTGTAACTGATGGGGAGTCTGAATGGAAACATGCACAAGTATGTAAGAAGTGTGAGAACCAGCCTCCAGTGCAGGTATCCCTGTGAAGGACAAGGCAGGCAGGACAGCATCCTGATTCCACCTCCATATGAAAGGTCAGATCAGGTGATCTCTAGAGGCCCTCTCCACACTCTGGGCTACAGGGAAATACCAGTGGAAAAAATTATTTGCAATCAAAACAAAAAAGAGAGAAACTCAAAACTACATAATACTCACTCTTAACTGGTGCTTCTCTCTATTTTGTATTTCTTTACACGTCTCTTTCCTGTTCATCCCAACACACAGCCACAGGCTGCTGTGCGGCCCCACACTATGCACTCCTGGGGGTGGATAGCCCTGCACATTGCATTCCCTGTTGGATATCCAGCTTGAGAGCATTGTGGATGTCATCATGATTGCAGGTATGACAATCTGCTTGGCAGGCAGACAGCAACTGTTTGCATCAGCTGGACGTGCAGAACTTTCCAAAGCAGTCCCATACATGGAACTTTGCAGTAATTTGGCATGGAAGTGAAGAAAAACAGTAGAAGACCTGGTGAGATTCACTATCCTTCCCCAAAAGCTCCTTTGCCAAGTGAGCAACCCCTTCCAAGGCTGCTCAGTCTCTGCCAAGACGTAGCCACACAGCGCTGTGATCTCAGGGGCAGAGGGGACAGGGCTGCCTGTGTGGTCAGCAGCGCATGGAGTGAATCCCCAGGTCCTCCTTCCTTGCAGCCACTAGGACACTGCACAGCCTTCCCAGTTCCCAGGGTGCTGCCAGCAACACATACGCCACAACAACAGCAGTAGCATGAACTCTAAATCTGTTAAGATGCAGAAACATTAGAGAAATACAGCACTACTGGGAAATAAAAACTAAAAGAAATTGTACCGTAACCAATCCTGACTTCCTTTAGACAAGGCAACTAAAGAAAGGACTCTCTATAGGCTATTTGGACACCTTATTTAAGTTTAGTAAGAGGATCTGAAACCATAATTATGGCCACATGGAGATATCAAATAGCTCAGTTACGTCAGAAATCACTTATACAGGAACATTTATTTTTGCGCAGGATACCAACGAACACCTATTGGTTTAAAAATAGGATTTTAACACACAACAGAAGTTGTAACTCCCTCTAACAGTAAAACTAAAAAGAGCCCATGCCAGAATATATCTGAGATACTGAGCCAGAGATACTCCTAGCTTGGTCATGAATTTACATCTTACCAGAAGCTGTTCCACTAAACATTTAGTGAAGCACATCTTTGGATCTTAATTTTCCCCAGATTTGATACTGAGTCGATCTGTAATAAATAAAATTTCCAGCATTGAACAGATTTGTCTTAGGCCCTGGAATTCTATAATCACTGTATTTTTAAATTTCTTTAAAAATTCAATGCAGTTGTCAGATACATGCTCATTTTAGTTATGCATAGGTGGGTTTGCAGTGACATCAAATGTGCAATTAGCCCATTCCCAGGTGAACATTCTCTGCAGATATGTCACTGGAGAGTCCCTTTCACATCCCTGTCTATTTAGAGGTAACAATAAACCAGTTGTCGCAGACTTCACACTTCAAACTGATTTCTAAAGCTGTGCTTCAGCAAGACCTTCCCATGCTCCAGCACTGGTGGTGCTGGAACATACCCTGCTGCAACCACATGGATGGATACCCTGACCCTCTTTATCTTGGCAAAGGGTTGTAGCAATGATAACAACCAACACAGGAAAGTTGCCACTGAATTATTACACTTCTAAAGGACAAATCTGTGAAAATCAGTCAGGCAGGCACTGGGAGTGGTTTACGATAAGTAATCCTGTTACCAACAAGGATAAAACTTCTCTAGAACAAGTTTAACTCACTTCTTATAGAAGAAAACCTGGGCATCTCAGTGCACAAGGTACCATTGCCACTGACAGAGTCAAAAAATGCCAAAGTCCAATCCCCCACAGTAAAGGTCAAAATGACCTGATTTTAGGGCTAATTCTGCAGTCCTCAACCCAGGTTCATGAAGCTCCAGCTGACTAGTGACAATTAACCCAGGAGAGCATCTCTCTTCACTTAAGCACACAGAAAGCATAGCCTACCAGTCAGTCATACAAAGAAGGAATTACACCCTCCTTTGGGTATTTCTCCCAGCACCCCCTCACAGGTTTTGGTTATACCCAGCGTAGAATTCTGCTATAACCTTAATGTCCCCCTGAAGACTGTACCATTCTGTGGGTACTTCTGTGCCAGCTGCCAGCACCCTTTGTGTTCATCACTGCAGGACGGACCACAAGGCGCTCCCCAAGGCTTTACAATCAGTGAAAATCAGCACCAGCTTCTCAATTCTGGCACAACATGTCTTCCCTTTGAAGTCTGGTTGCTGGTTTTTACAGTTCTATTTTTAAAATGTATTAAAGATGTTTAAAAGTGGCAGGGACTTCCAATAAAAGCCATGTTGTCCAGAATCAGGATGCTGGTGCCAATTTAAACTGGCTGTTAAACAATAGTATAACCAAATAAAAGTGGTCAGATTTGCAAAATACCCCAGACTGATTGAACATTTATTATCCAATTTTTCTTTTTTTTTTTCAGGTCTTCAGAGGTCATTATCTCTTTATCTTGTTTTGTTTGTCTACCAAGCTTCCCAAAACTACCATAAGGAAAACGGATTCACCTACCACGTTTGAAAAGCTACTGTTAACGGGAAATACTAAAGCACACCAAAGGAATGATGCTAACAAAGATTTAACATCTCTCTTGGCTGCATGCACGGTTTAAACAGCTTACAATGCCATCACAGCTCTTTCTTCTGAAACACACCCAGGATACACTGCAACCAGCTTCTGGTTTTTATCATCAGGCATTTCTATTTCCCACTGTAAATTGGACTCGTATTTAAAACTTTATATCCATATCACGTTGGATTTTCTGTTATGGAGAAATAAAGGAACATAGATGGGACAGCGGCTGGAAAAGAGCATCTCTCTAAGGAGGCACAGAGAAGATCCAGGGTCTGCCTGGAGTCCGCAGACCTTCGCTTGCGACTGACCTCCTGTTTCTGCTGCAGTCCTGGGTGAATCATTTCACATCTCCATCTGTCTCATCTGCTTAGACTGAACTCCTCAGGGCAAAGCTTTTGTTTTGTCTTGTGTATTTATGCATCTATTTATGTTAGTTATTTTCTAACTCCAAAATTTAAGGTGATAATAGAAACTAAGTACAATACATGAGTAAAAAATACAGCAGAACAACGTGCAAGGGGATTGAGGTTGATGATCCAGGAAAAGTCAACCTCCATATAAATCTTTTGCCAAGATTTTCATCATCAAGGTTTGTATTTCCACAATCTGTACATGCATCTTGTAACCATTTCCCAGCAACATGCAACTAAGACAGGCTTCCTGCCCTATCAAATCTCACTACATCACATAATTCTGCCATAAAAGAAAGCTCAACATTAACATCCAAAAATTGACATTATTTTCTAAAACCTTTGGCAAGTAAACGTGATAAAAATCAAATGGAAATCTTAGATATAAGTAACTTCTATGGACTTTCTCTCCCGTCAATACCTTCCCTATATAAGTGGTAAGATATCTGTTTCCTGTTCCACAGGCTGGAAAATGGGAGCAAAGGACAAGTAACTCAACCTGCCCAAGGTGACAGCTGACTTGCTGTCCTCTGCAGTGGACCACACAGCTTGTCAGGCAAATTGCACTGTAACAGTGAAGTCGTTAGGCCTCCAAGATTCATGGTTAGCAAGCATTCCTAAAATTCTGATTAAACATTTTCTTTCCAAGTAGTTTTAAATTGGATGTGTCATTTTGTAAATGACAGATTGCTACTACACAGTAAGGGAGCATTTTTTTAGACTAGGACAGCAAATACTTGAATATATTGGCACCAAGTTTCAGATTATTTTTTCTGCTGAACTCTTGCCAAAAATGATGTATTTGTGCCCTGCTTCTGGAAACATAAAATCTGCAAGTGGGTTTGGTTGCCTTTAGTAATACGTAGAGAACCAAAAAACAGTATTAAATTGTCATTCAAATAAAACACTAAGCAGATCAAAAAAAACACATTTTCCCAGAAGCACATATGATTATCTGTCAAAACATGAAACTGGGGGGAAAAAAGGAAGGAAAAAGAAAGAAAAAAAGGAATTTTGGCAAGAAAATTACACAAACCAAAATAACGAATACCCATCAAACAGAAAAATAGATGCTAGATATTACTAAAGATAAACAGATGTGTGGTGGGACACTGAGTATTTTATAGGATGGGTAACTACATTTAATGTATTTGCATAATTTACGTTCAGTTCCTGTTGACTGATAGGGATATCTTTAAAAAAGTGGGCTTTAACCTTCACACAACATATGTTAACTCAAGGACTTGGTCTTTTTCATTGCTTTTATGAGTTCAGCTAGTTGAAACCTATCAGACCTCCAACAAACAAAAGAAATCCTGAAAACATGGAAGAAAAAAAAAAAAAATTTGGACAGCTGAAAGGAGAATTTTTCTGGTCATTTCACTGGTAGCATAAAGGACTTGAGAAAAGAAATCACAATGATGCCAGCTCGTAAAGCAAAAGAAAGATCTGGAGTGTTAAACTGCTTTTTGTGAACAAGCACTCAGGCACATCTTTTCCATCGCTGGATGAGGACTGTGTAACACTCTATACTGAACACACACACAAAAAAAAAAAAACACACTGAAAAATAAGCAGTAAGACAGTAGACACCCCAGTCTCCAGCACTGCCATATTTTCCTATTCCTTCAGCAGAAAGTCCCATTGCAAAGCATGGCACAGCATACCAGGCAGGTTTCTGAGAAGCTCAAGCTGAGTAAAGATATGGCTGGATGCAAACACGTATGTAGTTTTAGCACAACCATATGATAAACTGGATAAGGTGAACAGGAGGTATCGTTAGTAACATTCAGTGCCAAAATCTCATCATTTTGGGTAGTCTGTGTCAGCTGTCGTTTTCTGTTGTTATACTCTGATTCTTCAACTTCTAGTTAATAACTGTAAGCAGTGAGATAAAATTCTATCCACTATAAACGTGCTATATTAATTCTTTAGAAGTTTGAATGTAGTCTTGGCAGTTCACCCACTGACAGTCAAACCACATAAAGGTCTTAGAATGTTTTGCCCCATTTTGCACAACACGTCTACCTGCATGACTTTACAATCCAGTACTAGACCCAGATTACTCGACAGCTTCTGAATTTAAGCTAATTTGGAGTAAAATCCTGCTAATTCCATTATTACTGCAGATTTATTTTTAACTCCAAGTGCCTTAGTCTGCACATCTCATCTTGTTTTAACCTACAAGCCACAGATCAAGGATAACACTGCTTCACCATTTGCATTTTCAATGGGTTTCTGCAGTCAGTGCTACTACTGCTAATCTTTTTCCTTAACATCAGAGCAAAAAAAGCAAAGGCGCAAGTACATCATTACACCAAAAAAAAAAATGCCTTTAAGAGTCTGATAAAGAGTGGTGCTTGAGGGGTGGAACATTTTCTTTTGAGAATCTGCTGCTGTAAACTGGCTTCTGGAGCTCACTATCCACATGCAATCTTTCTGGCCTGTATGGGCAATCATAGCACTTCATTGTCCAGTGCTATCATTACAATATTGTTATCATCTGAGCTTGAGTCTGACACTTTCTCTAAGACCTTTCAAATAACCCCTTTACTAGGCTTCAGTACCAAACCGTTCAGGGCAAATCTCTGCTTTGTGCTTGTCAGCCTTAATAGACTGGATGTCACTTCTGCCTGTACGAAGTGCCCGCTCTTCAGCTGTCAGTCAGTCCTTGCGGTGTCAGCTGAGAGCGTGGCTGGAGCCGCTGGATTAGAGGGTAGTTACCACAGCTGTCAGATTACTGACAACCTGACACCCACATCCCCAACTTCCTTTTGCTGCATTTGGTTTCCATCGAGCTCCTTGGACCTTTCTTAAGGTGGATCCATCTGCTCAAGTTAAACAGTAAATGTTGTCACCAGCAAGGAAAGTTTTCCTGCTCTTGGAGGCTGCTCTGCCTTCCTCAGACACGTGCTATCAAACACTATTTCTAAACTTTTGCTGATTTCTGTGTAGAGAAAACCAATTTTCTCAAGCCTCTGTGTGCTAATGTTGTTCTTTCTGCAAACTGTACCTTTGTGTCTGGAGAGCTTTTAGCCTTGTATTTCACATTCCACAGTTGACGTGCATGTTTTTCCTATCTTTCATATATAAACTATAACCAAGAATTTAAAATAGCTTTAAAATTTTTTTTAGGACCAGAAATAGTTGTACTCACACACTCTGACAGTATCTTCACTTTGAGGGACACCTCTTAAACTGATCTGTTCATTCAGACTTGGTTACCTTGCTCTTTTACCTTCTTGTGAATATGGACTATGGTTCTAAACTAACCACAACTCGTTGAGGTAAATCTACATTCTGCCTCCCACTGATCACAGCCAACTAGACAGTCAAAAGCAGTTATCCTCTGTCTGGACTACAAAAAGAAATAATGCTTTTTGTAAGTTTTCAGGGAAGGAAGGTGAAGAACAATGAAAACCATCCCAGTGGTGAAAGACAGCACACATCTATCAAGACTGGCAGGAATTTCTACCCGTATCTCCCTTGCAGAAATTTAAAACTTAAATTTAAATTTAAAAAAAGAAGTTCGATTCTTCAACAGTATTTTAAAGATATTGCAATTTGCTTCAAGATAATTGGAATCTGTAACATAACTCTGGCAACAATCTTAGTATGCAATTATGTGAAATTCTTGTGGAAACACTTCCATGCAGGACAAGAGGTAGTCTCTCACATGCATAAAATAATGTGAGTAGCCTATAAAAGAAAAGGAACACATTCTGGATTATCACAAGCAGTTTTTTCCATGTATTACTAAGTATATATGTTACATAATGTGGGCAGTTCGCAATGTGGGTGATTCAAGGCGATATGTAAGGCTGTAAAGCCTTACGGAAACCTGAGCGACTGGCAGGCAGATGTGATTATGGATATTCCACACCTCCTCTAACCCTGCTTCTAGAACGACAGTTCTTCTTTTCCTGAAACCAGGAGCTGAGTAATTCAGACCACAGTGCCATCAGGAGCATGCTGCTGTGGCAGCCTGGGTGCAGAGCAGCCTGCAGAAGCTCTTGCAGGACTTGTACCGTGCGAGCACAGCCTGTGACAGCCATCCTTGGGGTTAGTGCTCCTCTGTACACAGATGCCACAGTTACTATCAAGATGCAGATAATTATCCATGTGAGGTTTGACGGCCATGTTTTTGCTAGAAGAAACTAGCAAAGGCTGATAGTGTCAGAAGTTCAATATCTTACTAAGCTATTTCCATTAAGAAACAGATTGGGTTGTTATCAATACATTATACTAAGAAAAGAAAAAAAAAAAGTAAACATAAGGTTTGCCATGCACATTCTTCTGATTTGTACAAGCTGTCACCTCAAAAAACATCACACATATTCGTCAAAGCCTGCCCTTGTTTTTAAGTGCCATTATGCTCCTACCTAAGTTCCAGGCATTTTCCTTGGTTGTCCAATTTGGAGTTTACCATATTGGAAACTGAGCCAATACTTTGTAAGATCTTAGGGCTTTAGCCTCTTGATCTCATGATTAAAGACATAGCTCTGACATTTCCCAACCATGTTTCTGGAACAGAGCACTCCCTCATTAAATCAGTTACAGGAAAAGATAACAAGCACCTCCAAATTTGCAACAAGATTTCAAGAACATGCATGGGAATTGCTTTCTTTTGATGACATCTGCTGCAATGAGCCAACTTTATTTAAATATACTTAAAATATTTATTTTAATTCTAGAGGTTCTCAAAACATTGCACTGTAATATATTTTTAAGTGAAATGAGGGTTATAAAAATGCATTATTAATCCAATTCAGCTGAACAACTGTCAGAAATGCCATACTTAAATCCATTTGCAGAAATTAATGCACAATATTACCCAGTAGATAGCAAGGCACAATTCACAGTAGTGGGTGAATCCCTGTTTGAACAGATGGGCTGAAATGTTGGGATATCAAACTGACTAATTTGGGTACCTCCCAAGTAACCTCCACAACCATGGGTGTGCTGTTATTTTTCCGACTGCCAGGTACAGTTACAGAGCAAAATCGAGCAGCACTCCTCCATCCACTACATGCAGCACCTGAACATCATTTCACAGAATTAACCAACCCAAGGAAAGAGGTCTACAAACAGCCACACCTTCCTCTTCAAGACAAAGCAAGGAGATGTCACATCTCTAACATGCCAGAGAATCTTCTTTAAACCCAACTGGGGACAAGTCAGACCCAACCAAGGATACATCCTTCCACTGCTCACCAACGTCCAGGTAATTTCTGGCTTCTTTCCATCATGAGCTATTCATGTGCTCACATCACTGCTGGTGAAAACTGTACAATGCCTCATACCAGCAAACTGAATCTAGAGTTCATCTGGAGACTACCTGTGTTAGTTTCTCCTCAATGAGGCCTTTATCACAAAGGCTGCTTCTGTAGGCAACTACCTAATGCAAGCAGGGAAAAGTGTTAACCTTCTGCAAAGGTGGCAGTGCCAGAAATGGAAGTACATCACTTTTCCAGAAGTCTTCAGTGCCAGTACGATCTCCTGGCCAGTGCTTTGCCCCAGAGGACTGGAAAGCCTTGAGAAGTGATCCCCAATAGCTAAGACCACTTTGGTCTCCTGATAATCCATGTGGCTGCAAATCATGCCTCAGCTTCTCAGTGAACCCAACAAGAAGCCTAATACAAAACAATTCTGCTCAGCCCCTGGAAGACTGAGGACTTGAAAAAAAGTAGTTGTCTGCCAACTGTAAACTCTGGACTATTATTTTATACCTAAAAAGAATGCTTTTGTTAACAGCCTCTGCTGAACTCGGTAGTAATACTAAGCTGAGGTATCCTGGTTTATATAATTCTCCATTACAATGCCCACTATATATTTCTTTTAAGAACACTACTGGCAAGTATAAAATATTAACAGATTCCCTTCTAAATTTCTTTTTCTTTTTTTTTTTTTTCCCTAATAAAGGGTTGTGAGTTACAGAAGTGCAAAAAGTGCTTTAAACCTCTTAATTTGTTTTGTTTACTTCTATAGCTTAAAAAACAGCCAATTGTTTTTAATTGGTTTAAAAAAAATTGCTTGAGGCAGAAAACTAGAAAACCAATCTTCTGTCTGGAGTAAATTTTTACAGCTGCCTTTTAAACCTCTGAAAATAGGGTTTATAATGGAAGTGCTGACACAACCTTATCTACAATATATCAGTGTGAACTGTACCGCTATAATAAGCAGTTATTATGTATGTGTAAAAATAATGAGAGCCAGTGTCTGAGGAGAGTTAATGTAAAATGCTAAGCAATTGTGGTTGGTTACACAGTATAGGTTAATATTCTTTCATATAGCTACACTTTTTCCCCTTTTGTCCTCCAGAACTCCTAATGAAAATTTTGATACCTGACGGTAATGATAAGCAGCCATTCACACGTCCTTTGTGTCAAGGCTAGAGCATTAATGCTTTCCTTCATATAACATTTTGCATAGCCTAAAGCATCTATTAAAATCCTTTGTAAAATTCATGAAACAAAAGTGGTGGGTTGAGTCTAGTGGGAGAGCAAGTAAGCTGCTTATTAGCAAAAAGTCAAAAACACAGGGCCAATTACAGATCTGAACAAGAAGGGCTACAGAACAGCACGGGGAGTAATTCTTTCTTCAGCCCAATGGGCTCAAGTGAGAGGCAACCTAGATAAAAATATAGCAAATATTCTAAGCAGTAATTAAACTAAAATGTTTGGAGTTAGAAACAGCTCTATAACAACTGAAGGATATGCTCAAGTAAAACAATTGTCTGGTCTCACATAGATGCTAAATTGGAAGGATTTAAGACTGCTCCCTAAAGGAACGACTAAGGGGTAGTCAAGAGGAGCTGTGAGCTCAGGAGATATGTAAAAAAATCTGTTTGGTATTTCAAATGCTATAAATTAGATAAAAAATGAGCTTTTCTACTCAACAAGCAACATAAAACTGAATAAACCACAATAAGATTGCCCTTTTTCTGTTATAAACTTGACATTAAGCCTGTCATGTTCAATGACAGCCTAACAGACCTCATTCTTTACCCTTTGGAATTTGAAAGATTGGCAGATGTCATGATTTCCTTAACATAAAAGACCTTGCAGATAATGTTCACCACACATACTTTTAGTTTCATAACTTCTCTTCCCTACTTTCACATTCACTGTTTAAAATTTCCAAAAAGGACTTGAATGAATTTTTTCTCTGGTCAATAATGGTTTCTGACCCCGAGGAAAGTCTTTTATTGACAAAGAAAAAACATGACATGGGCAGCAATTTTTATGATTTGCTTTACTATTCGAAACATGCCCTTATATTCATAATAATGAGCTGCTTTGCACAAAACAGCTCATTATTATGAACAGAGGGCTATAATATCGTTAAGTTCTTTGGAAAGCTGAGTCAAAGCAGAAGTAGTTGAGGTTAGCTCTCAACTGGAAGCAGTTTTCCCTTTAAAAAAATCCCTCCTCCCCTTTAAAATCTTTTGAAAAAAAACACAAACGCTTACTTTAAAAAAAAATTGGTATGTGGCAAGAATCACAATTCGCATTTTCTAACACTTGCTCAGTAAACTTTATGTGTTGTTATTCATTTACTTTTCAATATAAGAATTGTTCCAAGATGTTCTGTAAGTTGAAGTCGTTATGCAACTTCTTAGGGGGCCTCTCTTTATTCCTGTGAATCTGAGAGTGAATTTAGCACCTACTTAAACTAGGAAATCCTGCCCCACACTTTTGCAGCCAAGCACTATCAAAATGCAATGGAGCTACTGCATCCTACGGGAGGGAGGCAGGAAGGAGAGATGCTGGGAATGCTGCAACCTGTCAGGTCACATTCCTGTTTAGAAATATCTTAAGAGGGGGGAGTCAAATCTACGGAGAGGGACTCTTTCCAATGGTGAGCAGGAATCAAAGGGACAATGGGCAGAAACTGGAACATGGGAAGTTCCATACCACCACAGGGAAGAATTTCTTGACCACCACAGTGGTGGAGCACTGAAATGGGCTGCCCACAGAAGTTATAGTACCCTTCTCTGGAGATATTTGAGACCTGTCTGGATGCCTACATGTGTGACCTGCCATAGGGAACACGCTTTAGCAGTCTTGGACTCTGACTCCGTGATCTTCATAGGCTCCTTCCAACCCCTACAATTCTGTGATTCTGTCCCACATAGCCAAGCCCTGTGCTTGCATTCCCAAAGAAATACCCCAGGCAGACTGCAGGAAGCTATCCACTCACCTGCTTCCAGAACAGAGAGCATCTCACTGCGTAGGAAGGATGCCATGAACAGCCTTTGGAAAGCAGTGTTAAGAGGAGATGCAGTAAGTGTCTTGGCTCCCAGGGTGGGATAGGATGTCATTTCTCCAGCTGTCCCACAGGCTGCAGCATCATGCTTGCGTTTTGCCCGATTTCACTTAGAACCAGTCTCCAGTCTCACACCAGCTCTCTGCAAATGAAATGTATTTGTCGGCATTGAGAAACGTCTACTGTCAGATTAGAGAAAGAAACGTTCAAAATTTGTAACTTCCTCCCTTGTGACAGGTTTTGCCCTTAGGAAGTACATCAGCCTCTCCAGCTGCTTGAGGCCAAGCAGACACCTGAGACCACATCTGGAAACAACCACAGCCTTCCAGCTTGCACACAAAGGCAACTACTGAAACAGATCCTATCCTGCACCCCCAGTGAACACACATTTGTCTGCAACATCAAAACCATTTAAAGCTTGTGGCTGGGAGGGACTTCGGAGGGTCACCTGGCCCAGCCGCTGCCAGGCCACCTCAAGCAGGCTGCCCAGATCCACATCCATGGCTTCTGAAGGCCTCTGAAGAGGAAACCCCACTGCCTCTGGGCAGACTGTGCCAAAGCTCCAACACTTGCATAGCACAGAAGTGCTTCCTTGTGTAATACTGGCAGCTTGCTGACATCTACCGCATTAGACAGATAGAGACTTCATCCTGCTTCTGGGACAAATACACCTTAGGACAAGCTGTTAAGAAGACCTTCACCTCTAATGTCATGGTTGCTAAGGAAAAACTTTTGTATTTTTAAATTCAGATTTACACAAGATTATTAATTGCACATCTACATTCCACTTAAATCTAGTTTCTAATTTGTGCTCTCAAGATAAGTGACAAATTTTCACAGACAAATTTTGAAGCTTTTCAGCTTTTAGGATATTCAGAAAGTTTTTGTTTTCTGTTTTTTTAATACAGACATAAGGATGCTTTAATTGTACAATTCTCAAACGGAATGTGCTAATCTAGAACAACAAAATGAACTGTCGCAGCTCTCACAGTCAATAGTTACAGTAAAATAAAATAGTTTATGTATTAATATTCCTAGTTCTGATACATTTAGCTAAATAAATAGGAGATGTTCAGATTTTCACAACATGGAGATTTTGATTAAAAAAAAAAAAAGGTTATCCCAATTGGTCATAAGTTATAATATCAGTTAAAACATAGAGTAGTCTAATTAAAAAAAGATTGTTGAAGAAGCACATAGCATGGATGACATAATTGCATTAGAATAAGGAAATCAATGAAGCCAACCAGCCTTTCACTCCAGTTAGCCATTTACATACATTAAAGTCATAGCATTGATAGGAGTAGCATAAATATGACTTAAATGTACTACACATTATATTCAAAGGAAAAACAAAAAAAAAAAAAAAATCAAAGCACAAAAACAAATCTCTGAAATTATTCCAAATGCAGCACCAAGAGTGTCTTGTGGTTTGTGTTTGCAAAATGAAATTCCTTAAAATGCCATTAAAAAAAAAATACATTGCACTGAACAGATAAAAAATTCCAAGGCTGTATCTCCCTATAGTTTCACTAACATGTTAACCTACTTACAGCAATTAGTGCTTCATTAGTAAGGCTAACTAACTGTTGCTATTCCCTGTAATGATTTGCCAGGTTTTCTATATACAAGTGCATAATCAATGTTTTCCAATTACTGCTATAGTGCAACCACTATTTCAAATAAACTAGATAATAATACAAACCCATTACTGAATCCGAAGTAGCAGAGGCATTTAATTGCAAGGCAGTTCTTTTCAGCTTTTAAAATTTTTCACACTAATGAAGTGTCATACAAAAAAGTTGTATTGATTTTTCCACCGCATGGCTTCAACCACAAATATGTAATTATCCCTTTTATATCTAGCAAGGGGATTAAAATAATCTATAGTATATAGCCTTTACTTATCCCTGATGGGTCTAGTAGTACTTTTACCCTTTTCAAAATATGCAGCTATTTGATGAATGAACTTTCAGTAAAATGTTGCTTTCTCTGCTTCGTATCTCTACTTTTTGAAGCAAGCTAGCGTGCAAGGATAGGAATTTTAACTCTTCAGTCCTGCCAACAGCAGAAGAGTAGGAACCCCACAAGGTGCTCCTGAAATATGAGCACAGCTTGCAGCAGGAGCAGGGCCATAGGGCCACGCTGCCCAACTGGTGACCCTCTCCAAACGGATGCTCTTCATCTATTCAGTTGAGTGAGCAGGGAAGACAGATGTAGCTCATGAAACAACTTTTGGTATTTTAACATTCTTGACAGAGAATAGTAGGTCATACATGCTACTGTCGCAATGAACGGAGCTAAATAACCCCAGTTTTACTTGGGACACACGAGGTAATGCCTGAGTCCTGCTGGGGCCGAGGCACCTGTAAACTGTTCCCCCTCTACGGGGAGGGCTCAGCCCCTGAGAGCCCACCAGGAGCCTCAGGACAAACAGCACTGACAGCATTTGGGACTACAAATTTTTTGAGCACTACTTGGATACTGATATTTAAAATGCTACATGGGGATGAGGATGCCAGGTGCAAAATATGTCAAAGAAATTGCCTTTTTACTGGATGGGACTAAGTCACATGATAAAAATTAGGTTGCTTTCATGGATATTACCATTACATGGAAATTTTTGCAAATTACACAGCATTTTGAAACCACATAAAACTGGGCAGATGTTTAAAAAACCTTTACATTATATGTTAAAGCTCAGAGAAAATATAAAACTGTAGTACAGCCAATGAATGACAAATACTTTATAGGGGTATATCCTTCCCTAGATCTTTACTTATAGTGAAAGTCCTGAGGACCTTGTACTGAGTATCACCTAAAAAAAGCATAAAAAATTTACATATGTGATTGTAATTAAATAGTATTTAATTAACGATAAATATATTTAATGGGCCACTTACAAAAAAGTGTGTTAAAACTGGAAAATGCACTTAGATACTAGAATGTACTTTATGTGCAATTATAAAATAGAGTAAAAATAAAACAAGAACACTTAGTTTGAAATATTATGTCAATTCTTTCCAAAATTAATACATATTATTCCTGACAGTATCTACATGATTTGTAAAAATTCTTCAGTAGGACAACAAACCAATCAAGAATTCAGTATTTTAACCGTAACAATAACATATTCAACTGAACACAGAACTGTGTCTTATCCAACTAATCCTGAATTATGTTGTTTTACTATTTTTACCACTGCATACCTTTCGAGGCTACGTTTTCTACTTATCCAAATGGGTCTGTTCTGTGTTTCTGTTTTTTGGTTTGTTTGTTGTTTTTTTTTTAATATTTCTAAGAATGCTTCTAAAGTCGTCACAAGAAGCTTACAATAAGATGATTCAGCACTTTGTCCTTGCTCATTTTTTCATTCTTTAACAAATAATAATACAGTAGTAAAAAATTCATATTTTTTCCCCTATTCAATATTCCTTATGTCACTTGCAAAGCAGAATGACTACAATTGTGAGCATTAGTAAAATAATAACAAACAATAATAAATATAATAACAACTAAAAAAATTATTTTCTTGGAAGAGTTTGAAAATATATATATATATATATATATACGTGTGCCTTGTGGAAATGTTTCTAGGATAATAAAAGGCCATTACCTTGACCGCTGACATGAAGCCATCAGAGTCATATTTATTGATGAAACTTTCAGCTCCCAATCTGCTGCACTGAATGAGCATCATACAGCTGTCAGCAAAGGCAGAGCACAGAAACAGTGATAGCTTGTGACATTTTCCTTTCATAATTTATGAAAACAAAATACCTCAGAGTTTGTAGAACACTAGAATAAAAATTTCAGGATAGTCCCCTTACAGAGAAATAGTCCCTAGGATGCTCATCTGAACAGTACATCTCTATTACCAGAACAATTTGCAGATAAAACAGAGGACATCCATCCAGAATTAACTGACATTCCTTAAGTAAAGCACTCTATGCAAAAAGAAGTGCAGAACATAGCTCTTAGGCTGCCAAGCCCTAAATAAGCATGAAGTCGGGAAAGATATAAAATGAGAATCTTCAAAGTAATCACACTACAAGGATGCTTTCAGCTTCCTTACAGGGGAGCACTCAGAGAGCTCTTTAAATTAATATCATTAATAAAATATTATTATACCTAGCATAATTTAGTAGCAATTAAGAGAGACTAATGTGAGAATTTAAGTATTATAACATCTCAAAAGGAATATTTTCCAATATTTTAAGAAAATAACATACTAGAAACAGGCAAACAGGTGCTGAAAGCCTCTGAGGAGCCCGGCATCCCCTGTGGGATGCTGTCAGCTCCAGGCAGGCTGGGGAACCATATAGCATTCCACCTGCACCTCAATCTGGGACACTCAGCACGTGCCTCCCACCACCTCGCCTTCCCAGACAGCACTTAAGCCCAGTATACACAATGCATGTGTCCTCCCATGTCTTTTCTCCACGCACTTTTTGGTACTGGCTACAAGTAGAGAAGAGATCAAGTACTCCCAACAGAATGCAATTTCTCAAGTATATTATAGAAGAATTTCTCAGATTTGTTCACCAGCAGCTGATGTGTTAGCACTACCGCATCCAAGAATGACCCAGCTTGAGACAATGGATATTTTATCTACTTGTGTATATTTCTGATTAGTTGAGACTTTCCATCCTTGCCAGTCCTAAAGGAGGGCTGTGCACTGCGTAAGAAGGCCTTGCTGAAGTTTTGTGGGGAATGAGCTGAATACCAAGTTGGACTTGGGTGTTCCTTGTGGGTGATGGAATCCTCATGATATTCTGTGACTTTATGAACGTTACTATCCTGGGTGTACTGCTGCAGGTTGCCTGCTTGAGCAGGGGCTGCAAGCAGATGACCACTTGAGGTACCCTCCCAGGCTCAGCCTTTCCCCCAGCTTGTAGACTTGGCCTCAAGCCTTGAGGCCAGTCATGGATAGCTCAGCACCATGCTCAGAGACAAGAGCACCAAAGTCATTAAAAGGATGATTAGTGTTCCAGTGGGCAAAAATAATGAATCAATCCAGATTTGTAATGCGCTATGGCTAGAATGTAGAAAAGATTTCTAAATCAACACACTGTGGACTCTCAAATAAAACCTACTCTCTCTGCTTATAATCTTCTTTGGATTTGTTCCCTTTCACTTAATAGAGACCCAAAATCTTTTCTGCATAGTATTTTGTAATAATCTCTAAAGTGGCTAAATTTTAAGGCCAAACTCTGGAACAGGTGAGCTTCTCAAGTGGAACTGCATAGGATACTGGAGAAATACTGCAAGCTAAATATTTAAAAGCTGCCTCTGAATAAGGGCATTTTTAAGGAAGATTATAATTTTGATAAGGATTTACAAAAGTTGCTACCACAACTATGAACTGGACACAATTCAACCTAGCAAAGAATATTTTAGTCAGTTAACTTAATGGAAAAATATTTAACCCAGCTTTCATTTAAAATACCAAAAGTGCACTCTCATCATCTAAGCAACTGCCCACATTATAGCTCCAGAGTTTTTGATTGCTTCTTTTGTGTTGTTTGTTTTTGTTTTTACAAAATAGAATTTAAACTGGAGTTTTACACAGAAATACATACAAGATTTGATAACATATTCTAAGGGCTTACCTCTATGTATCACAACACAGAGCAAGCTAGGTGACCAGTCTGGAGCCCAGGGACTGCAGATGTTCCTCACTTCACAGATCAACATCTTCAAGCCCAGAGTAAGAACTTCACCATCTAAAAGTCCTGCGTTGGATTAAAAACAAATTTAAGCCTAACACAATTATGTTGTCAACTGTCAAATCTTTCTCTTCCTTTAGCCTCAGTAAGGTTGAACCCTGAGGAACAGCAAAACTCTGGTCCTCGCTTTGCCCAGGACATGCTCAGCTCATATAGACCAACCCCTAGGAGTGACAGTGGCACTTCCATCTGTCCCTCTAATCCATACCTGTTGAGTTTGTGGGTATGCATGGTTTGGGTAAATAATAATTTATGCCAGACTTTTTCTTCCTGTGACTTTAGTTTTGATATCACATCATGATTCAAAGCCTGGTGCACCATAAATTTTCTCCAAATGTGTAGTAATTCCTTGGCGCAGTCTAAAGTTATGATTCATTTATACTGGAGTGACAGCATAATACCTAGGTGTCAAAATCCATTAAAACTGTTCAATGTCTTCTGTTTATTTTTAGAACCAATTGAGACTTAACTGATGGTGAAAAATATACAGTCAAGTGTGTTTACTTCACCTTTACAAAGAATCCGTTATAGTCCCAATTAATTTGTTATTCCTGTCACAACAGGTACTGGATACTTCAAAACTGTCATTACCGTTTCTCTTTTTCTTCAGGTTTTTTTGTGTGTGTGCGTTTTTTCTTTTTTTATATGATGGCTTCTGTTTATTTTTAACCCATTAGGAGATAATAGTTTATTGTACTCTAAAATAAGGAATTTCACAACATTTTCCATTTTAATTAAAATAAATGTGATGAATAAACATATTTCCTAACCAAATGAAATTTACAGTGCTCAGATTTCTCTCTTCCTGTCATAATCAGGTGGTTTAGTGCTGAATTTAATGACCATTCACAGGATGATACATCTTGTGCTTGGGTACGATTGGCCAGATGGAAATTAAAATTATAATACATGAGATGGTTACAAGCACCAAAATTGTTCCCAATACAAATCTAGAACAGCCTTTTCCATGCTAATTGTTAACAGCATTTTTTTACTTGTTGGAAATTCAGAATAGGGCTTTGTGAAAAAATGGACTCTAAATCTCAGAGCCAAGCAGCAACAAAAAGTACTCAGCAGAATACAAGAGTTCTTCCTAAATAGCTGTAAACATAACTCCAAGGAAGAGTTTGTTGCCGTATTTGCATCTGAGAAAGGGCAAAAGAGATATTCCTGTGTGTTTGTAGTCTGTACCCATACTGAAACTAAAGCAAGGATGAAGTGTTGATGGAGCAGCAGCACAGAGTAAAGCTGTGGAGTTGAATGAAAACCTATGCATCTAAACAAACACATTTTTATTTCTATACATATATACAGTTGCAAAGAGAGGGAAAAGATGTTTACTAACTCACAACAGCAGGGCTTCATTCTGCCATTCCTCACACAGTGGCATTGGGCCAGATATACATAGATATAACTACCTGCTCGATGGGCATGGACACGTTCTCACCCAGCAGCAAGGTGATCTGTGTGTCCCTCCCAGCTGATAGCATGGTTTCAAGGTTTATTTTACTACTATTGGGGAAAAAAAAAAAAATACAGGAGTATAATTCTGTACAGAACTTAGTATTATTTAAAGGCATAATTGGTGACCCCTCTGCTGCCCTAGCAGCATAGATTGTCATTCATTTTTGAGGTAGGTTAGCTCATTTGAGCAAAATGAGGCATCACTTTTATTTTTATCTGTTATAAAGATTTTATTACAGTTTGGATGAACATACTCTGTAGTCATAACTATGTAAAATTAAGCATAAATAGCTTAACAAACTCATAGGAATAAGAAATGAAGTAGGCTTATTAGACTAACTCTATCCTTCTATCATTGTATTACACTATCTACATTATATTTTCCAGGGTCTTGAATAGTTCTGTTTTAAAAGTCTCAAGAAATTGAGCTTTCACAATTTATTTTCTACAATTGTTCCCTAACCTAATAGACCTTACATTTACGTACAATTTTGTGATGTTCAGTTTTATTGCAATTGGGTCTCCTTCATTCACTCTAAAGACCATACCGGTATCCTTCTTAATATATGCACCCTTCTGGTTGTCTATGGATTGCAGACACACTCTCTGCCTTCTCCCACACTGGTTGTGCTTTCACTCTTGTGCAGGAAGCACAACTTTACCTGGACAAC
This sequence comes from Coturnix japonica, assembly GCF_054131305.1. Lineage (NCBI taxonomy): Eukaryota > Metazoa > Chordata > Aves > Galliformes > Phasianidae > Coturnix > Coturnix japonica. The sequence goes on from NC_140669.1 coordinate 18,824,368, forward strand.
AGCGGCACAAAGCTGCTTCTTTATCTCATCCTTTGTATCAGTTTGCTGGCAGAAGTCCTAATTCAGGCAGAGTAACATCTCTTCCCTTGGCTAAACTTCAAAACACACAAAAAGCCTGCTTCTGATTGTTGCTTTTTTTGTAATTTGCTTTTCACGTGACCAGGTTTGCTTCTGTCGTTTGGCTGGAAGGGCTCAGTACTATGAATACAATTTAGAGCTCCTTAGTAGTAAAATCACATATAAAATCTGCAGCCACTGGTGCTGGACACAGCTGTCACAGTACAGGAAGAAGGAACTTGTCTAGCAATGTGCCTGCTGTTTATTAAAAACAGGCACCAGGTATCACCCAATCATTTCTTAGTTAAAATATCCTGAGTGAAAAGCTGCCTGAGCTCCTACCTATCTCTTGGAGTACCTACAGATACACAGAATAGCCTTGAGCTCTTGCTTAAGAAAAATGTACTTCAGTAAGAAATGAAGTGAGATCTCCTTTGCAAGATCATTCATATTTAAGGAGGAGATCTTCAGGGATTTGGGGGTTCTGTTTTTGATGAGAAAACCAAACCACCAGAGGCACACCAGTACAATCACTGACAGTGAGCCACACTCCAGAGATACATGCCACAAAAGTCACAGCCATACATCCAGCCATGACCAAGAATGATGTAGCCCTACATTCAGCTAAAGACAACTGGGTGGTTTATTTTGGCTTCTTTCACTTCTTAGGAGTCAACTCTGCCTTCCAACCATTACCTTTTCAGAAATCTACATTCATTGAATATATCTACAAAGTATTAAATGCTACAAAACTGTCAGTGTAGCGCTGTCACAGAACTAGGAGCATCATGCAAATAGTATTTTAATAATCAGAACATTTAATCTATTTTTCGAAAGAGTGTTTGAGCTAGTTTTGGATATCAAACTATTGGACTGAAATAGGAAGCATGATGATGTCTGGATCAAAACTCTTGCCTCCTACACAACAGTTATCAAGCACATGAAATATTAGAATCAAAGAAGCATCAGGATTTGAAATGAACACTTCATTGTATGGTTGAGTTTTCATCTGTGAAACATCAGCTTGAAAGACTGAGATTTCTAAGCTAGGTCATGTACTTTTCTCCACAATAAAGCATGCTGAGGTAAGGATTAGAAAGTAAGGGTGTTGGATGTACTTCACCAGCTTTCACATCTTCCCTATTGCAGACAGCAACTTACTCAGGGCTACTTAATATATCTTAAAACATCAGTAAACAAAGAAGTGCTCACCAACAGATCTCTGGTGGTTTTCTACTTCTGTAAGGAGTGCTTCCATGGCTGTAAATATCCTGGTCTGCAAACCCTTTTGCCTCCTTTCTTTGAATCTGCTGCAGAAGAGAGCAATAGAGAGGTTACTGAGGTCTCATAGGCCTGTTATTTTAATAGGTGTTAATTTTAATTCACAGAATTGTAAGGGTAGGAAAAGAATTCTGGAGGTCATGGAGTCCAACCCCTCTGCTAAAGCAAGCTCCCTACAATAGATGTCCAGATGGATTTTAGATACCTCCATAAAAGGAAACTCTACAACTTCTATGGGCAACCTGTTCTGGTGCTCTGTCACTCTGACAGTGAAGAATTTCTTCTATTAAAATTTTTTGCAAGACTTTCTGATGATGACAGGCCACCAGAAGAGGGCTGAAAGCTTGTATGAAAAAAAGGGTAGACAACATTTGGCCAGAAACAATTTTCACGCAACAGGAACAATACGACAAGGAGGATTGATGTTATTGAATGTGTACTCTGCATAATAAAAAAAATAGTTTTTAAGATGTCCACACTTACCTTCTGAAGAAGGAGATGTGCCTGGAGAATGGAATCTGTATTCAGAACACAACTGTAATGACTAATTTGCATTTTGAAGAGGAGTTAATTAACATTATGTTTCTATTCATGGTAAGGAGAAACAAATAGTTGCAGCCAGCACAAGAAGGTGCTTGTGAAATACTTTTCTCCTGGAGAAGTGATTTTCGTAAAATATACCACGTATATAATGTCCACAGGAACAACATCAATGCATACTATGAATAGTGGTGCTGGGAACAACCACACAGAGGATAGTTCCCAAATTATGTCACAAGATAAAAAACAGAAAGTATTAATTTCCACTGGTAGTTTAGAGCCAACTGTGAGAAGCTCAGGCACAGTAACAGGATTTTAGGGAAAAAATAATTATATACAATTTCCAGATAATTCTTACAAACTCCCTTAAGTCTTCTCTTTTATATTATAATATATACACACATAATGGATAATTACTTCACTCTTCAGAAGACTAACAATTTCCCCTTCTAAGCAATGTGAAATAATCAGAAGCATTTTAGGAAGTTATGATTCCCAGATTGGTACAAACTTTACCAATAGATGATGAGGTGCACTCAGCAAGGACATGTCTGGATTAGTTGGATTGCTTTTCTTTCTTACACTTTTAATTGTCTTGAGGACTAAGAAATGGATTACTTTACAAATAACGTTTCTTTTAGTTGGACTTTCACAATCAGTGCTGTTTCTGCATATTAGCATAGATTCAAAGTGCCAGTTGCATCAGTTTACTGTGTACTGAATGAAATGTCAAACAGATCCCTGATTCAAAAGGAGGACACTTTTGTTTTCTGCCTTAACTTCAAGAAATGTTGTTATTCTTTGGCTTTTGAGATAATTTCCAGTTTTTGTCCCTTTGCAAAATGATTGTTACTATGGAAATGCAAGGGAAACACCTAGTACAAGTAGAATGTCTGAAAAATACATGGACAGTTGTTGCAAACACCTTACCATACCTTTTGTAATTTTGTAATGAACTAGAAGGTTTAGCTAGCTTTCAATGACTTCTCACACCCTTCATTACTTTTTTTTTCCCCCAACGTCTTGCTCCAAAGTACTGTACCCTCCAGCTCTCACTGCATACAAATGAGTTACAAGGATTTTGGTGTGCACAGTTGTGGTCTGTCGGTATAACCACCTCCAGCTGGATGGAGAAGTGCTACACCAGGAGCAGCCATCCATCACACGCTCCTGACCCTTCAGCAATCATGCTGCATCTCAGAGGCCAAGTGCCCTGTTAGCAGCAGAGTAGGGAGTAGCAGCCGGCCTCAAGATTAAATGTACTGCTTCAGGTTTCCATTCCCAGGAGCTATATGGGCTGATGTTGTATTGATTGCAAAAGTTTACCAGTAAGTATCACAAACAACAATAGCCAGGTCAATGATTGGTGAGGCCTGGAGACTAAATGGATCCCTGTGGACCTGGCTCTGAACCACACTTGTTCTGCCTGAGCATGGCTTGCAAGAAGCCCATGGCCAAGGGGAGAGTGGGAGCCTGCATCCTGAAGTGACATTTAGCCAAGTTACATGTGGGAACAGAATGAGAGCCAACGATGCAATTATATATCCCCTGGCCTCCCACTGCAGCTAAACCCTGTCATCTCTCGGTGTTTGTGTTCAGCTGGCCACATGCTCACTGCGCTAAGTAGCTTCAGGTACTAAGGGATGGAAGAATACACAAACACAAGTGCTGATTAGCATAAACTACAGGGTCAGAGAGCAGAGCAAAAAAGTTTTCCAAGCATCTCTTCTCCTACCAACTGTATGGGTTTGGCACTGGGACATGAAGTAAAACCTATTAATAAACCTGTGGGGTTGTTCTAAAGAAATAAAACCACATGAACTTTCCAAAAAGTTTGTAATATAAAACATTTCTTCTGATGCTGGGAAATTCAATAGCTGCATTTAAAGGAAAAACTGCATTTAAACCATAATATGGTTTATTTTATCAAAATGAAAACCCAGATTCATTGGCCATCCTTAGGTGTGAGATCATACAGCCCATAGTGAAAAATCTATCTTTAAAGTTTTAATGTGTATTTTAAAGCTGGATTTATACTGACAATATTTGGTATGAAAATTACTGTATTAATGAGACATTTTGAAATGGTTTTTAGTTATAATAATTAAGTTCTCAGAAACTTACAGCAAGTTTATATTTTCCAGGCTCTCTAATTTAACAAGAAATATCCTCTATAAAATACAAAATGTGGAAATTAACAATCCATTTAGAGCCTAGCACTTCACATCTTCAAGCTGTCTGAACCATTCCTTACAATAACCTTCCCTAAAAGTTTACCATCTAAATAGTAACAAAACACAGCAATCTTCACTAATTATGAAAATCCAGAAGTCATCAAAATCAGGTAAAAACACTCCTAATCACAATTCATTTATTTTTTCTACACTTTCTCATTCATAGACATCTCCCTCCCCATTTCAGGTTGGATATTAGGACACATTTCTTCTCAGAAGGAGCGATGAGGTATCAGAACAGGTTTCCTGGGGGAATGGAAAAGTCACTGTCCCTGAAGGTACAAGAACTTTGCAGATGTGGCACTTGGGAAGATGGGTTATTGGGCATTGTGGCAAGGGTTTGACAGTTGGACTAGATACCTTTCAGTGGTGTTTTCCAACCTTCATGATTCTGTGATTAGTACTACACTCAGAAACCTTCTTGCCATATAGGACAATTAAAAATGCCTCCTACAAAAATGAAAACTATTGCAATGCTTACATTTTGGGGATAGAAAACCCATGCAGAGTTTTTACATCTGCTCAGGTTTTATTATGCTCACAAATTCCTGAGAAGCAAATAAATTGATCTAATGTGGGTTGTAAAGGATTAGCAATTAGTACTACATAGATCTTGCCTACTGACCTGGTGAGCGCACACTTATTCATCTGAAGGCTGATATGAATGTGTTCTAATCTCTTCACATAGCAGGGTCCAAGATGAGTCCAAATGGAGAGTCAAAATGCATTTCCCCATGTCTTCTGTGAAAATACATATTCAATACTGAAATGCAGGTAATTACTTTGGCATCTTTTGCAACACTGCAGTGACATCAGAGAAACCTACAGAAATCCCCAAATTTATCTATAACTTTAATAGTTCTAACCCTGGGTCTTCACTGTCCTGCTTAGAATTTAATTTGCCCTTACAGTGTTTGGCTGGTGCTTTAAGCATTAAAAATAAATGGCAATAGTGCCTAATTGTTGCATTTAGTATATTTTAACAACAATTTCCAATTCATCATTTAATTAATGGAAATTCTAAGACCGTGCCACAGTGATTGAACTATAGGGTATTTTTCCTTTTCCATGAAAATGAAGACAAAATAATTGTTCTCTGTGTAACTACAGAAATAAATAAACAAAGCCTGAGCAATCTGACAAGCTTGTTACACAAACAGAAGAAGGGAAAGTGTTCAAAAAGATTTTAATACCATGGAAAAAATTGTCACTTGCTAGATCACAGCTCATATTACTGCATGTTACCCTTGATGATTCTTTCATTGTTCATCGGAGAAACAGTGCCATTGCAAATCTGATTACTGAAAGGGTCAGTGTACTTAATGCTTTTTTTTTTTTTAATTATCTGCTGCAACTGTAGGCCTCAAACATCACTTTCAAGTTTAATGTCAGAGAGCAGATATTTTCACTATTACAGTTCAATACTGAATAAAAATAATTGAATGAGAGAAAGAATGGTACATATGGTAATTTGTTTTCTTCTATGAGTAATGTGGGAATTGCTTTAAAAGGTAAGATGTGAGCAAAATACAGAAAAAAAATGCATAAGGTCTCACTGAAATATTTTTTGAAAGCTGGCTTTAAAAGATAAAGGCATGTATTGGAAGATAAGAGGTACAAAAACATCCACAATAGTCCAATATATTCTGAGATAACGTAAGGATTCAGTTAGGAGCATGCCAACTAATTATATTACTTGACATTTCAGACTAGACGCAGTCTTACTGATCTGATTAAATACTATTTTTACCTACCCCATAGAAGTATTTGTACTGAAGTAGTTGCAATGCTTTCAGAAGAAAAGTGATCATTACCTAAATATTAAACAAGAGGAAACAAAGCAAAAATGTGAAAATGATAGTTAGGCTTTAGACAACAAAAGTGTAAATGCCAAAACACGCAGTCCATCTCATCTATATCCTCGCAATTAACAGTAAGAAGTTATGAAATATCACTCCATAATTAGCAGAACACTTTTTGAGATTTGTTGGTAACAGCACTTAGTATGCATTTTGTCACCCACACATTGCTTTTAAGACAGCACCTGTAGTTATTGATAAGGGAAATTTGGCAGCTATGGGGAATAACAGCCTGGGAGAATCTCACAAAGATTTTTTAAAGTTCCACTGTGGATTTTGGTTCCCACACGACCCAGTCAGACCTGTGCTGCTGCAGCAGTGGGGCAGGACAGTCATTATAAAACTCCAATTTTAGGTGGCCTTGCCCCACACCTGGCATGGTCAAGCTGTTCAGAAGCACTTGGCTTTTGCATGCCAGTGCCATGTAGTCCCATCTCTGCTTCTGACCAGGGAGGATGATGAGTGCCAAAGTGTTATTTTCTCACCATTCTTTCTATTCATCAGTAACACCTGCCAAACTTCTTCCTCTATGCTGAGTGTTCAGTGGTACCTGACAACAGTAATTAGAACAAACAAAAGGGAAGAAAGGAACTGTGTTCCACTGTAACATCTAACAACCAGCTTAGACTGGCCCACAGGCACCAAGGCAAGGCGCCACTCTACAGGCAATGTGTGAGAAAACACCAAAGGATGCCTGCATTTTAACCTCTCAAAATAACACTAGGTTTCTTTGTCATAGTTTATCACATGAAGCTTGAATTAACACTTTCTACTCACAGTGACCTCACCTTGCCAGAACACACCAGACCCTCACTGTAATGCTTTCTCATTAGCTGCTTAGCTATGCTATGGCCACACTGATTGCACTGCCTCGGGCACCACTGGAATTAATTACTGGGATAAATACCATTATTCCAGATTGTCATCTTGAATTTATCACTTGCCACTTAGCATAACTCATCTGACCTAATGCCTCCTTTGCACCACTGGGGCTTTGACACCAGTTCTGGCATGGATGGAGGGTATTGAATGTCCCTCCTGGCCCACTGCTTCTCCAGGCCTGTCTTAAATCCTACCCAGAGGCACAGCCAGCTAACGATGTCCCCAGTAAATTGCAGATTGTCCACATGGTACCTGCATCTGAACCCAAGGAAGATGTGGAGCTGGGCCCAACCCACTCAGCGATCATGGCTTAAGACGATAATCTCTCATTGCACTGGACAGAACTATGCAAACCATTTGCTTCGCTCATGTTCCTTTTTTTTTTAAATAACGTAACTGGCTGTTCATGTGTGGATTTATAAATGGCTCCAGGGGACCTTCCAATGTTAGGCCTGTGGCATCTTCTTATAAATCATGTAGAAATTCTCATTAAATTCTTCTCAAAACAGAATGCACATCAGTGAGATACTACACACACGAACTACCTCTGCATTCCACCCCCCATGTATTTTCCATTTATTTCAGGACAAAAGGATCTTTCCAGGATTTCTTTCTTAACATTCTATAGAGTGCATTCTTTCGCTTAAGGAAAAAAAAAAAAAAAAAGTTTATACAATGTAAAATACAAGTTTTACGCTAATCCTCAAGTCTGAGTTCTACCTGTGAAGAGCTCATAATTGCAATTGACTCATTTAACGTTTTTCTGACACAAACGGAATAGTCGGGATGTCCGTACTTCTGCTAGGAAGTTAACATACACAATTTCTATTGAAGTGCTTAACTCCTTAAAGCTGCAGTTTTACTGTTGTTGAAAACAGGAACGACACTGTGCAATAAGCCAAAAATACCACAGGGGTAAAAAGATAAATATAACAAGCCTGCCTTTTAGTAGCAAACCTACCTTTTAGTAGCCTTTTAACAATGACAATTCTGAACACGTTTCTTACACAAAGATTTCCTCTTGCAACCATACTGTATACTAAGGACAGTAAACTTAGAGAGATGTATAATGCGATATAAACATTAATAGTTTCAAAATTGTGTTTTAGAAAGACTATTTATAGAGAAAATACAAAATGCCTCCCAAAAGTACACTTAGACGTAAGCCACCATAATCTTCTTGCTCATGCAGCAGGAAATCTAATACACCAGCTCAATAAACCTGTAGGAAACAAAGGTTTTATGTAGCATTAAGAGTCACAATATTAAAATACCACATATTACATTCAACTACTCTTGCAACACTCATTTTAAGAGCCAGGAAAATTAAGTGCCAGATTGAGAGTAATAATATCATAACATGCAGAAGGAGACTGGAGAAGTACAAAAAAATGTGGAGCCTTCATGGTATCTTTGTTGCTTGGGTCAGCTCCAGACACCGGATGGTATTGATGTTTTAGGTCATCAACAGAAAATACTGCCCCAACAGAGCAGTTTTCTCCAAAATATACTATAAAATGCAAATTCACATCAGCTGGCTCAATGAGATTATTGCAAAACATATACTTCACCTTTTTACTATTAAGAACTATAAAGTAATCATTATCATTGATATGCCAGTCAAAATCCAAGTCTGAGTATAAATGAGTAAGCGAGAAAATACAGATGTATGTTTGTGAGAAAACATTAAAATGAAGTACATAACTGACTTTGGGATAGAATAACCTAAGCAACTGCTAAAAAATATTTGTAGTTTATTCATTGCATCTTAAAAATATATATATTTTATGAAGATCCCTAAAAAAAAAAAGTTTATTGTCTGTACTATTTATGTTACCTTACCTGGTAACTACTCCCCAAGTCATCACCAGAGATCCAGCTTTACACATTTCAGCTCCTGGAGTATGAGCCCTGGGACTAAAGGTAAGAATAAAACCTAGAAATCCCAAAGCATCCCATTCTCAAAACACAAAACCTTAACTCCACTTCTAGACAGCAGTGAAGATTAGAATTTTTTTTTTAATATATATATCATTCAAAAAATGATATGGATTTTGCATTTGTTTTCAAGTTTATAACTGGAGTGTTGGTCAGGGCAAGACTCTGAAAAGTTGGGCAAAGAAAGAAGGAAGGAGTATTTTCCAGCCAGTCACATTTTCCAGATGTTTGTTGGATGAACAAAGCCTTTAGAATTAAAGTACAGATTAAGTACAAGTTCAGTGATTAAGGTGCATAATAAATACATTTTTTAATCACATAATTCACGCTTGTATATACTGCCTATATAGTTTCCTAACCATAACTTCCATCCATGAAACTGGGTGAAAAATATTGTTTCTAACAGCTCCTAAGAAGACTACAAATCCCTTTAGAGTATGAAATAAGCACTACTTTCTTTTTAAATACAACATATCCAGTTATATCACAATTTAAATCATCATGTCAACAGAATTTTTGAGAAGGCCTTTAATGTTGAATACAGACTGCAAAAACATGAAGGTGAAAGTAGTTTGGTTTTGTATTTTTTTTTTAATCTTATATTTGAAAGAAAAAAAGATCTTAATCAAGATTTTTTGGGATCCAAGCGTTTATTTCATTTTCAAAAATACATACCTTAAACTGGAGAAAATACCAGCTGGCATGTAAAAAAATCCTTCCAAAAGGAAAATGTATCTAAAAGCAAGTTGTGAAGTTGTGTGTATTTGTTATTGGGAGACTGAGTTTATGCAAGCAATTGTCATGCAAGTAGAGTTGTAAGTAATAATGTGGCCTTTAATGACGGAATGATGGACCTGCCAAACACTAGCTCCTGCCATACACGGCTTGTATTTCCCTGAGCAAAGATGCCCATCTGGGAGTTATTAACATATCCTCGTCAATTCAGATCCTACTTTAACATAATCCATATTTGTTGGAGAAAGTCCAACATCAGCTAAAGAACAGTGCTCACGTGATGCAATGACACATTTCAAGCAGCACACATAAAGCATGCTTGGGCAGCTAAGCAATTCAGAAATGCAAATAACAAAAGTGTTTCTCTTACTAGATAAAAAGAACAAATCCCTTTTGGCATAACGTCTTATATACTTTTAATACTGAATGAAAACAACAGAGAAGAAAAGGACAGCTATTTTTCTGGAGGTGCTTTTTGATTTATTCCAAATGTATTACACACCCAGTCTTGTACTGCAGCTGCTGTGTTTCTGAGACCAAGGGAAGCCTCCATTTCATGGATGCCATAGGGAGAGAATACTAATTTTCTTAAATCAGCAGTATCATATACTTCCTTGTACAATATGTAGAGGACCAGGCACTACTTTCTCAAAGGGCTCTAAACTTAACATCAAGGGACACTGTCATTAGAAAGTTGCTTAGCCCCATACCTGCTCATAGATCAAGTTTCCCCAGAATTACCTTTTTTTTTATTTCTCACTGTAATTTTGAGTAAACCATTATAGACTGCCTATCACATTTTTTAAATGCAGGCTTCATCAAGAGTCACATCCATATCGGGATAGATAGCTTTTATACTTTCTTAGCTTCACTTCTAACAAGAGCTGGTTGAAATTAAAATATAATTTGTGTTCACATAGTACTACCATTATTATTTCAAGAGCCATCAATCACAGAATCATGGAATATCCTGAGTTGGTAGGGACCCATAAGGATCGAGTCCAACTCCTGGCTCCACACAGTACTGTCCAAAAATCAGACCATGTGACAGAATACAATGCAGAACATATTTTGTTAAACCTATCAAATGCAAATGAATGTGATCTCTAAGCAGGCTACACCTATATAACCTTCAGAAAACTTATGTGAATGAGTCATGGAATAATTCTGCTTGGAAGTCAGCATAAGTTAATAATACATTTGTGAAGACAATACTTCACTCGAGAGACAAGTTTTATTTATGAATCTTACTACTTCCATTTTCTTCAACAATTATAGCAGTCAAGCACCATGGAAATACTTATGCTTGAGGAGAAGAAAAACTTGTGATGGTGTCGCTTGTTGTTTTTTTTGTTTGTTTGTTGTTGTTTTTTTGTCTGGTAAAACTATATTATGTAGGAGATACAAGATACGAGGTACTTTTGCATAACAAAATAGTTAACAGTTCTCTTGATCTATATTACAAACTTGCACATACTCTGATACAACTATTACTTTAAAAAGCATTCTCCTACTAAATGAACCACGTGGCTTATCAGTTCTTACATTCCCAGAGGGAAAAAATAACAAAAAACTATTGAGACTCCACCAAACTCTCCTGGATTTCTGCTAGCATTTCTCTAGGTATGGAAGGAATGCTGTCTGCATTCTCCACTGCCTGGAGAGCAACCTACAAACCACCTGCAAATCCATTAACAAATCTGAAGAAAAAACTGCCCCGCATCCTTCAATTCCATTGCGTAAAAGGAGAAATATTTCTCCAAGTAGTTGTACATACCATTGTACCCTAATTTCTTTGATAAATTCAGCTGTAGACATTGCTTGAAAATCCAGATAATCATCATAATCAAATTAACCAAGAGTGATGGTAAAGTTCTCAGAAACTTCATCACTGGAGAAAAAGCCTGTTTTCTCCATGGGGTAAAGAAACAAAATCAACTTTTCAAGCAGCTCAAGTGCCACTCTGGGTTGTGTAGGTAAAAACACCTGCTTGTTCTGATTTAGAAATTAAACTTCTGTAGATAACAAAAGGGAAAATGATACAAACATATCAAACAAAGAACCTGCCTTCATGTTTTATACTGTCATGTTTTATTGTATTAACCTCAACACAAGCATCAACCTCAGACTCCCATTGCATTCAGCACAAGTGCAATGAAACAACCATGAGAATCCCATACTATTTTTAAATAGAAAATCATGAGAAAACACAACTTTTTATGTGTTTCTATTTTTTTTTTTTTTTTTTTAAACCTGGAAACAGAACAGGAAACAGGCTACTCTATCCTGTGAATAAAGACACGTGACCATTAAAGTATTAACGGAAATAAATATGCAAATAATTATTCATTTGTGCTGATTAGTCATGACAGAAAAATGAAAGGCTATGGTAGAACAGGACTGAAGATCTGAATCAATACAGAACACATCTTCTTGAACGTTTACTTCCAAGCAAAATATAAATCCAAATGAGTTAAAAGCTGCTACTGAATCCTGGGTCAGAAATGTGAACTTGCCTAATATAGATAAAATCAGTAGTTGTGGAATCTCAGACTTCAAGCATGTGCTGAATCTTCAGTGCAGGGAAAAAGAAAACAAACAAACAAACAAAAAAAAAAACAGCAAACACAACATACCTAAAAACTTTTGAACGTGTTCTGAAATGAGCATTTTCTGAAATTGGGACTTGAATTTCCAAGGCCATTCTGGTGCTTCAGGAGCCTCACCAATGACATTTTCCAGCAAAAATCCCTGAAACTTCAAAGCAGATGAAGTACTGAGAGAGCGCCAGCACTCACAGAGGGTTTGGCGCAGCACTTTGATGTACAGGATTCCATGATGTTGACAGCTGAAGACTAAGCCCCTTTTTAACCTTCAGTTCGATAGAACATGATATTTACTGACTTCAGTTTCTGACTGGATGAAAACCCAGAAACCTCTTTTCCTCCCTTTTCATCCAGGCTTACTTGATTTTGTGATTTCTTATGTTCAAACTAATATTGTTTATGACCTCTAAAGACCTTCAGGGAGATGCTGTTTTTCCACCACCCAGCCACCATGGATGGATTCCAACATGTGTCTGTGAGCTACAGAGGGTAGTGTAAACAACAGCTCCCCATTAAACTTCAGTTTAACATTAGGACCGCTGTCCAAAGATCATACTTAAAGATAGCTGAAGTGTTACTATATTCCTTTGCATAGCTCAGTCATGACCCTAATTAATGTGTCTAGGTTAGACATGCAGTTCTTTAAGTAATGGGTGGTTTTGTTTGGACAATTAGGCAGAGTTGACAAGGAAATTTTCCATCAAACTGGGCCATAAAAAGTACATTATTCAGCATTATTATGAGTAAAACAGTATTTATTACCTGAACTTTACAATACACTTTATCAATCATTATCTGTCATTAAGGTATGTTAACGTAAGTTCAAAGAGACAAAGCCTCTGTTAAACAAACAGAGGTGGCTTTTAGGCTTGCTTATTTAAATCAAAACAAGCATAGTCCATTAATTAGCTAGAATTTCCTTTCAAGTAAATATGCAAATCAACAGATCACTGCAGTTTCATAGCATTTCTTATTCATTTACACAGGTCACAGCCCTGCATTTTCTGAAAGAAAAGTAGCTAAATTCATCCAGAGAAATAGAGAAAAAATGCCATCAGGCTGTTTGGATGCAAGCTCAGATTCACTCATGGTAGCTTTTACCCTAAATTTTATCTATCCATCTAATAAAAAAATAATCCACAGAAAGGATGTGAAAAGACAGGGATTTCAGAGGTCCTGAGCTAAAGGCTCAATTCTTTTATATATATTAAACAGAAAATGCTGCTGATGCAGCAGTTTAGCTCAAAAGCCAAGTTTCTTAGTAAACTACTGACATCACAGTAATGCCCAGTTGCTGGAGTCATGCAAAAGGATGCCTTTACTCTAAGCACCATGAGCACTTTCTCACATACACATCAGTCTTTGACTCCACTGAGCAACCATCCTGCAAATCAGATAACAGCCCCTGGAAGCACAATTCTGAGGCAGCACTGAACAATACCCTGTTTTAAGCAATGCTACAATCAAACTGTTACAATACTTCTTTAAGACGTGCAGAAGATGTAGTCTGTGAGGGAAGTTTTCAACCCCAAATAAAATATTTTATTTGTGTGGGTATATTTTGTTTTTCTCATCTATTGAACAGAGCCTTCTGGCTTGCCTGGGTCACAGGGATTAAAGGGAAACTATCTTAGCAATGCACGTAATGAAAAGCTTAACATCTTTTATTAAAAACAAATAGAAGAAAGCAAAGAAACATAAAACTAGCAGTTTGGACAAGTATGATCTGTGCTACTTAATGGTCTTGCTGCAGAATGAGATTTTATTCTGGAAAAAAAAAAAAAATCTCAAAAATAGAAATGAAGCCAATGAAGCAATCCAAATGAGCATCCACACAACACTTAGCTTGGGGCAAAGAGGCAAATACTTTGAGCATTTGTCTTGTAAATGCATACCCAAGAAGGATTAGTTTAAGTTTAGAATCTCCAAAAAGATTTCATTCTAATCCTGTTTAACATCTGAGATTTTAAAACCAAATATAACTTCTTCTGAGTGGATATAACACTCCTAGATGAACATTTCAAATGCTGATAGCTACACATCACCATCTAGAAATAAAGTGCTTCCTTTGCACCTGACGCCACACAGGCGTCATTCCTGTGAGGTACATTCTTACACTGATGACACTAAGAAAACAGTATACAAACAGTCCTTGGAAAGGGAAAGTAACTCTTCGGTACCTCTGCTTTACGGCTTGCCATAAGAAAAGGTATCGTCTTAGAATTAGTTCACTATTCAGAATATTAAAGAAAAAAAAAGGCTGCATGAGGGTATTTGACTAATTGGTGCTTAAAGTGACATGAAATTGACAAAATTAGAAAGAACATTGCATACTACCAGAAATTTATATATAAAAATGTTTCAGAAAATCTACACAGGAACCTTCATATACTGAAAAGACAAGAACCAGTCTTTATCCTCCAATAATTATCTGCTGTATTTTGAAATACAAAATGCACATATCCGCCAGCTACTAAATTAAAGATATTTGGTAAAGTGCTATGCAATATCTATATGACACCATATGCTCAGCAGCACACAACTACGGACAGAAATGAGATAAAGCACTATGTAAAGCCAAATCTGTAGAAAGAACTTACTTCAGCAGAATACAACTATACTAGAAATATCTAAAACCTACTTATCCAGAAGAATGAGGTTAAACATTCTTTTGTGAGGCATGTTTGGGGCTCTTTAGTAACCTCAGCAGTCAGGACCTCTGTATTATATCATCTGATAGACAGATTAGACAGTGACAGCATGTATTGCAGCCTACCTCATTCCAAAGATTTAGAGGTGTATAATAAATATGCAGTACACAAAATACGGTGAAGTCATTCTGATTTATTAGAAATACATGATAACTATCTTCATGTTTTCTCTAACACAATGTAAGTGACAGCTTCTCTGTCGTGTTTTTCTATGCTGAGCAAGGTAATTTCTTCTTCCAAGGTCACCAAGGCTGCCAAAGGCATTTTTTCCTAACTAAAATGCTAACTTTTTAACACTTGAGTTTGCTATTTTGCCAAACCACTCCCAAAGTGTTTACATTGCACAATCAAGACCTACCCATTTCCTCCAAGTATGTGCATTGAACAAAAGAAGTTGAAAATCTGTATGGTCAGCCAAAGGGAAACTATAACACAGTTGTCAAAAAGATTTCAACTCCAAAAGTGACTATTCAATGAAATGTAGTAGATCTTTAAATAACTAGCTGTTCAGTTTAAATAAGTAGTGCTCTAATTAAGATTTTTAGAGGCATTAGATACATAAATAATTGCTATTTCTTTGTCTTCCACATAAGGTGATATCCGTCTTTCTCTAATCTAGACTAAGAAATCTACACTCTGATGGGAATCCTGTTCTAGTTTCTTGGACATAAATCCAAGATGAAACCTGTTGAGCGGTGTTCTTCTGTAGCTGAGAGAACAGATTTACTTCCAGAACAGAACAGCTGAATAACCAATATTTACAGACTATTAGAACGGAGGTACTTGTTCAGCTGGAATGACAGTCTTAATGAACAGCTCTTATTCTTCTCAATAACTTCCTTGGTAGCCAATTGCTACACATCCTACTGCAGATTTCATCATTCTCATGGGAGAACAGTTTCAGAGTAACACTCACAAGAAGTATGCATGTATAACAGCACGCACAAAGGACGAACAAGTTCATCACTAAGCATATTTTCTCCCATGCTCTTCCTTTTGTTGTTGTTGTTGTTTTTCAACCATATACAGACCACAAGAACCCAAATGCACTGTGCTTCAAGCACTCGGACAATGCTAAAGCACTCTAAGAAAGAAAAGTCGTTGCATGTGCTGGATTTTGTTGGGATAGTTAGTGCTTTTCTAAGCCTACCATTAAGCATTACATCCTTGGATGCTTCAAAGTATTCAATTCCAAGTTTTGCTTCCACAAACCCTGTCATTCCTTCCTTGTACTCAGTAACCCAGCACGACCACAATATCATCGTGCACTAGTCATAAGAAGAGTTAGCTGTGTCACTCAGCCCTGGTAGGTGACTGTCTGGAGTCTCTGAAAGAGCTCAACAGAAAGTCCATTCCATGTGAATGTCTCCTCAGGACACTGCTGTGGTTACTAAGTTATTTTGACAAATGCTCCTCACTACCTGCATAGCTGGTACGCTGTTAGTTTCAGCTTTTGCTATTTGTCTTCCTCTTCTGTGCATTTAATCACATACTATTTTTGTGTGTGCCCATAGCAAATTCGAGTTTAGAACCAGAAGCACAAGAAAAGAGAAGGTAAATAATGTTTTTTTCTCTCTTTCTTGAATACTTTTGGAAGAAAGAAAAAAAAACTATGAATAGCAATGAAGTCTAAAAATAACTGCAACCAAGAGATCTAGATTTTTCTCATGCTTTTATATGAGAAAGCACATTAAATGTATATATATACATATATACACACACATATATATGCACTTCATTCTTCTCTGGTTAATTCTAATTTTACTTTTTGTCAGCGTATGCCATTCACACAACTGTAACACCTTATAAATACACTAGGAACGTAGAGCCTACAAGCATCAGGACACCCATTCTGCAATGTGAGTTTGCAGAGAAGCCACCAAAAACAACCTCTCTCACTTCATCCTTAAAAATGCAAAATTAGGACACTTAAGCTTTTTTTGTAGTAGTAGTACTAGCAGTGGTTTTGTCTCTTTGCTCAAGCTGGTCTACTGCATTGCATACATGTGCACGATTTTACGTTTTGCAGTTCATTTTTAATTGCTTATCATTGCCAACTTCTTGCAAAGAGACAGTGCTCTGCCTTTCCTACTAATTATCCAAATCTCCAGTCCCCTTTTGCACATGTGTGGCCTTGCCTAAAGCTTTTAACCACAGGTTACATCTCTAAATCAAAGAGGGCTGAGGGAGTCTGCTGTAGTCTCAAACCAATAAAGTTTGCATGACATTCCTTATATGCCATTTAAAAGCATTATTCTGAGGACTGCAATACTCAAATACAAAAAAATGATTTGGTAGGGGGGTGAGAGCCAAGGATTCTGGTATGCTGCCCCATGCTGTGAGTTAATGCACTGCAGTCCCACTGAGCTTCAACCACACCACTGCAGCCCCAGCTGACCCCACTTGGGCAATCTCAAACACCTTTAAACCCACCACCTTCAACTCTCCCTTCAGAGCAGCTCTAGATCTGTCACTGGCACATAGGCAATGCTCAGGAAGATGCCCTTTCCCCTGTTAACACTGACCCAAGTCTGCTGCTTTCCTCACACTATTTCATCTGACTCCAACGCAGATTTTCATGTTGAATATTAAGATCACATTTATTAAATGAAGTGGGAAGACACAACATTGAGAAAAAATTAATGACTTCCTCCCTTCAAGCAACCACTTATTCCTCTTTGAGAAGTATGGGGAGTTGCAGACTTTTCAGCATGTTTGTGCAAGGCAGGAAATTCTAAAGTTAGTAGGAATTGTGTGCCTGCTCTCACCTGTGGCAGGTCAAACACAATACTGAGACTAAATCCCAATCTATTTTGCAATGAAAATACTATATGAAACAAGCAGGATCTGGCCTCAGTGGGGACTAGTCAAGAGACAAACAAAACCCAAGTTATTACCCCATTAATCCTTATTACAGATATTACCAAGGATAAAACTGTTCCCTTAAATTTGCATTTCTGTGTTATCCCTTGCATCAACTCAGTCTTGTCTTTCAGTAACTGGTGCACTCACTGACAAATAAGAAGTTACATATCTGACCTAATCCTCTCTTACAATAATTAGAAAATCATGTTATGTGCTGTTGCTGGCTTTTTTTAAATCGTCATCTTTGCTATTCATTAACATTCAAGTGCTGAAAAGCCAATAAATTATTACCAAAAGGAAATGTAAACAACTTTCTCTGAGGAAGGACTGCATACAGTAGGCTGGAACCTCCTTCAAGTTAATTGCAACACAGTTCACTAATGAAACTTTCCATCTATTAAATCTTAACAGGCATAACTATAAAAATGGCGCCAAGCTTTCTCTCCGGCCCAGGAATGTCCCAGACAGCATCTGCAGAGACTTTCACACTTATTGTCTTCGCAGAGATTTATAATTATCCGTAAGTAGTAATTGCAACATACAACAGATTTCACGCTGGTTATGGAGTTTTTGAATGAATTTACATACTGGAGCTGGCCACAGAAAACACTGTAGGAACAGCAAGAACTTCACAATGGGTCTCACCCAAAGTGCTCCAAAGCCAATAGGAGTCACCTTCCTTTGATTTCACTGAGATCAGAATTCAGACCAAGGTGGCCAAGGACATAGCCAACACTTCAGAACTGCAAGCATTAAGGCTTGCTGCTCTAAGAGGAAAAGTGTCCTTTCACTCTTCTGTTCAGTGAGAATACAGAAGTACAACATTACAGGTTAAGTAGAATGCTTTTTCAATGAGAAAGTTCCAGTATTATTGAAGGCCTTGGACTGGACATAAATACATGGACAAGATAACCACAGATGTTTCTATACAAATCAGTTATTTTCACAAGTGATGCTTTAACTTAATTGGAATGCCCCAGAAAGCATGAGCTCATTTATGATGTGATCTAAACAAGCTGAAGCTGGGAACAAAATATATATATATTTTAGTACTTTTTTTTTTTTTTGCACTTAACACTGTTTCTCCTTGACCCAAAGAAATTACAGTACTTTATTTCTGAATGACCCTATCATTCAGTCTCTGAACAATGTTTCATATCTTTTGTGTCCTATTCACAATTTTGTCTTAACAATTACATATCTTAAAATGCCATTTGCTTCATTACAGCTGTAAAGATGCTTAGTGAAAAATAAAGGATTCTTGTCTCCCTTTAATTTGTTTTCCCAGTGGAGTTCTATTGTATTACATGAGGAAAGGAGGAAATATGATATTGTATTAGATGTAGTAAAGTTCAGCTAATCACATATATCAAACTATAAACAGAATTTCCAAATAAGAGCTATAAAATTGGCATGTGGTACATTCTAACAGTGCTGGCTGAAAGAACATGCCTGACACACAGAAAAAGAACATTTAGAAGTTTAAGGTATGAGTACTTAATGCTTACCCCAGAGTTTACCCAAACTTTATCGATGTTCTTAAAAGGCAGTACATTTCTCAATGCATTTTAGTTGTGCAAAAGCAGGTAATTATTTACATCGTATTAATAAAACAACTAATGCCCAGCTAAATGCTACATATTTCTGGAGTCATTTCATGGCTGCTAGGAATCATATCTACAAAGCTGACCTGTTTCTGGAAATCCCTGCACAGCTGGGTCTACATAGTAGGGGAAAAAAAGCCTGTACTGCTCTATTGTATTTTTTTAAGTAACAAATCATAATAATAGAAGAATTGAAATGTTTTTTATAATTTTTTTTTTTAACCAAGACAAAGGGAAGGAGTCAGTGTGCACAGATCTCATACTCCTGAGAATTTCTCTTTAGCCTTTTGCTAAACAAGCCTTGGCAACCCATCAGCATCTCAGTTCAGGGGCAAACACCAAGATAACTATTAGGAGTTCACTAATGAGTTCTGGATCTAGAAAACAGTTTCTATGAAATGTTATTGCTAACTCTTCACAGCAGAAAAACCATCTCTGCTAACTGACTTGCATATACAAGTAAAGATCCAGAAGTAATTTTCAAGAAGTTCTGCCTCTCCGTTTACTTTTCAGGGAAACAGTGCACAACACCACAGACTAGTATGAGAGTGAGCTGTGACATTAATGTACTGCCTTGGCAGGACAGCATTGGGTTACAGGCTAGGAATCACGCCACATTACATGGGTTCAACTCAGATGGCACTCCACCAAGGCTCAGAGCAAAATGCTAGTATTCACACCATTGCAGGTGTGCACTCAGGTGGAGCTTTTCTCACTCTGACAAGTCTTTCTGTCTTTCCGGGTGAAATCAGCTGTTGCTGCTGTTACAGCTGAGGGGATTTTGTAGCTATTTGGCCCCACAAGCAGCCCGGTTGCCCAGTTGTTCCCGAAGTATTTGATGCCTGTTGTGAATCTTTTGTGGGCAAGAAATTGCCATTTAAAAAACATTAAATGGGCTATGCTTTAGTTTTCAATCAGTACCCTACATTCCTTGCTTTTCTTCAGACAAGCTTTTCCACGTTGGAACTACCTTCATTTTCTGTATTTATCGTACAACTCACAGTATATTATTAACAGTAAACAATAAGAAAAGAATGATCAAAATCATTCAGATGAAATTTCTATTATTTTTCCATGGAATACTATCAAGGTATTTTAGATTGTATTTGGAAAAAGGATATTAAGAGTGATCTAATAACTGTTTAGCATAAATCTACTCATATTATCCCATTAACCAATTTTGAAATGTGAGCTCCAATCTAAATTAGCTTTATAAGCTTAACATTATCTACATTTCTATAGCCATAGATTTCTTTCCACTACACAAATACAAACACACCACTAAAGCATCAGCACGAACCTACAAGCACCTCACTCACATTACACAGGTTCACCTCACATGCCTTCAGCTGTTTTCTCCAGCACCTTTTGTTTGCACTTTTGTGCAGTTCCACTTTCCCGCTCATTTAAAGTCGCCACTGTAATTCCATCAACTACACAAAATGTTATGTTAAGACAGAGATACTTCACGGTAGCATTGAAGCCATATGGTGTTCAGGCTCCTGCAGCAAACAATTCAAGGGGAAGCCTGTGCTCTGATAGCACAGTTCCCAGTTAACTGGCTGACTAATGATCGAGACATTCATTACCAATAAGATCAACCTGTATGCTCCCTGACCAAGGCCCATCTCCTCCCAGAGCGCCACCAGATTTTCCCAAGAGCAGGACCGTCTGTAAAAGTAATGCAAACATTGTACAAAAGTAGGAGGGAGCAGGGATGATAGTACAAGAAAGCAAGTGGTTGACTGACTTGGTTAAGGTGTTTGAATAAAACAACGAAAAGTAGAGACTGATATCAGCAAACAAGAACGTTTTCTTCCCACCATTACATCAAATTTAAAAAATAAAAAATGGAACAGGTAGAGGAAAAAAAACACCAAAGCAGCCTGATATTATCCTCTGATGAAGGACTACTAACAAAACCCCTTTACAAAATAAGCAGTTGACGATGAAACATCATGGGTACATATTTTTCAGATCATGTGCAAAACTTTCACTCCAGGTCCATTTGAATTTAACAGTGTTCTATGTGAAGACTGAAGTCTGCAGGATTCCCTTCATTTGTTAATAGCATCTATCTCTATAAGATCAATTACAGCATATTCAGGCATGCTGATAACACTTAATAGAAAACAACACAGTACCTATGCAGACAGACAGTCCACACAAATGGTCATTTGTTACTTTTACACTTGTGTGCCAAAGACCAAAGAGAAAAAGGAAAGTATTTTCCAGATCCAAAACTTGAAGAAATACTTAAATCTTCAACTTCTCCTTGTTATGTTATCAGACTCCACACAATTATATGTACACCTTTCTTATTCACATTTCATGACAGCCTCCCAGAATCTATAAATAACAGTGTGGCATGATTTGAAAAAGTATGTGCATACGCTTAAGGAAAATGAAAAATAGGATAAGCCTGGCATTCAACCTTTACTATACTGCATGATGGATGTAGAGCTGCTCCACAAGAATTTATGAATACTGCATGTTGACCTGGTTATTGAAATGTTTATTGTAAGACTATACTGAGTTAAATCAACAGAACTATTGAGGAAATAAAGAAGAATCGCTCCAAATAAGCCACTCCTTTGTAACTTGTTAGAGCTAGTCATGAAAAAATGCCTGAGCTATCTGCTGTGAAGATTCTGAATACCCTGATGCTGTTTGGCACTTTTCACAAGCACCACCATCTCTTAAATGCTCAACTCTGCCTTCTGAAGTTCTCTCCATACCATTTTAAAAGTCATCCAGACTTTTGATTCATAGGATAACTGGCTTTACTGATGAAAAGCGAAATTTACTTCAGAAATTCTAACTCAAGTGTAGCATTTTTCCTTACCATATCTTGGTTCTCAGACTGTTTCCCAGATCAAACCACCTTGCAGTCCCTTTCTTACTGTATCACCAAGTTCAGTCCTACTGTTGATCCATTCTCACAGGTAATGTTCTTGTATTTCCTCATTCATTTACAACAGCTTCTTGAGAACTAAGAAATTGTGTTTGTGATCCCCCATTCCCCAGTCTACACCACGTTTGATGGGATTAATAACCTGTTAGTCAAAACAGTTGGCATAGGGAAAAAGTCATGTGGGCATTTTGCAAATGCAACGCTCAGTGTGGCTTTAGGAGGCCACGTAGGCACCAAGAAGAGCAGTCATAGCTACTGGCCTTTTATCTTAGTGAACACATTTTTAAAAAAAGAAAAGCCAACAGTTAAAACAATATCACTTCTGAGGCCAACAAGCCGCTGAAAACTAAAGAGCGTTCACCCTAATTAATCTGTTGCAAAAATTCCTAGTTTTAACCAGAAAAAATGTCAGAGTTTCATTTATTATGATTTTTAAGTGTGTAACATTAAAAATGAGTAAGTAGCTGGCACAAGGAGGAGTAAGAGACGTGCTTTCCTTGTTAGGTAAGTTCATCAGCAAGCCACTAGCTCCATTCACAATGAAGCCACCCTCCTTTGCTTCAATCAGTTTTTCTTCTTTCTTCTTTTCACTTAATTTTTGTTCAGTGCTAGTTAGTGTTGTCAGGTGTACGGTAGGTACACTCATCTCAACGATTTCTATACTTCCGATCTAATTGCTTTCAACTGAGTTTAAAAACGCTTGAGGAGCGTCATCAGTGTTTCATTACAAAAATCCACACTATGTGCTGCATGACTTAAATATTCTCCAATTCTCACACGCAGTTGGCAAGAATGTTTGGAAAAAGATATACAGCACCAGGTAGGTGTGACGATAAATACTTCCTACCAATTGGTACGCTATCAAAAATCTCAGGCATTAAAGTGCTGAGTTTTTGCCATGATTTCAGCATTATCCCCTCCTTCCCAAACACTCTAGTAACTCTGCCTTCTCCATCATGCAACTGTCAGAACTACCTCTCAGAAAGACTGAAGTACATTTCTACAGTGGGAATTAAAGTTCTTAAAAACGTGAAATGAGGTAATTTTTTAGCTCTATCTTAAAGAGCTGAATGCCAGAATTTTTTTCTTTTTTTCTTTTTTTCTTTTTTTTTTTTTTTTTTGAGCACAAAATTCAAGAACTTCTTTACATTTAGGAATCCATACTTATTGCCACATAAAATGAGAAAAAAGCATCCACCCACCAGTTATCCATATTAAACCAGAAATTTGAAGGATTGTAAAGTACTTCACAATAAAATTCAGCTCTAGCAGCTCTACTGCTGATTTTGCTTCACAAAAAGAACAGTCAATCTCATTTTAAAAAAGCAACAGTGTCACTGCTGTTAAAGGAAGGCTTTGAGGGATATTTCTGCAATACAAATGAGACTTAACATTTGTATCTGGAGTAAGTTGCAACAGCTGGATTAGAAAAATACAGAGCATTAAGCACATAGTTTTGAGAAGATTATGTTAGTAAACTTTATATTCAGAACAAATTGTTTTAAAAGTATATTGAATCCTTTCATTTCAGAGGAACACAGTTTTAATCAGATCTTTGCCCTTCACGTATTCATTTCCAGAAATCTGCTTTTTTTGCAGTGTCACTGATATTAAAAATAAAATCAGTACTAGAAATGGTCTGTGCATATCCCTGCATTCACAGCCTTCAAATACACCGATCACACATTCTTCTGTCCAAAGGATGGATAAGCAGTGCACGTGACAAAACAATGGTAATACAGCAGCGATCACAGCTCCTAGGGCAGCCACCCAGAAAGGTATGAACTAGATCGAGAGCTATCCCCAAAAGGGAGAAGCAACACAATGCACAGAGGTACTTTTGGTGCGTGCTGGAAGAAAAACTTACTACTGAGTGAGGCATCATTTTGGATAACTGTTTTGGATCAAAAAGCCACCTCTGCTCTCTTTTTCTGCTGGGTGGAACCACACATGGCCTCACCTTAAAAAGAGCTGGGTGCAAACATGACCCAGCCAACAGCCTATGCACCAGGGCGGCCTTTTTATTGAATACGTGAGAGCAGG
This sequence comes from Coturnix japonica, assembly GCF_054131305.1. Classification (NCBI taxonomy): domain Eukaryota; kingdom Metazoa; phylum Chordata; class Aves; order Galliformes; family Phasianidae; genus Coturnix; species Coturnix japonica. The sequence continues at coordinate 18,848,637 of NC_140669.1, forward strand.
GCTACGGAATAGGTGTGGGTGATGCCTTGAGACAGAGTTCAGAGGGCTGGCTCGGAGCCATACATACTGCTGGCAGCTCACAGAGGGACCCTGCTGTTGCACAGAGAGGGAGAGCTTCAGATGGCCCCAGCAAGGTGTTGTTTGTGGGGCTGCTGGAGTCTGGGACTTGTTCCCTCACACTCAGCCCTGTGCAGCTAACTCTCAAGCCTTCCCAGACATTCTGCAAAAGCTGGACATTTAATAGGGCTTGCAAAAAGACTAAGGGTTTGCTTCTCAAATAAAGAAGGGATGAAAGGAACTTTCCTGGGGTTGTGCTGGCTTCAGTTCCTGTTTGATTGACTGCTCATGCTGCTGCATTGTTGGTTATTAGAGCTGGTAAAAAAAAAAAAAAAACAAAAAAAAAAAACCACAATTTCTGTCCCATGGGAATTTCCTATACTTCAACATTTGTTTTCATTCTGAAATAGCATTTAGAATTTCAAAATAATGAACGCTTTCACAGTATGATTGGTCCTAAAACTAAATTAAGAAACATCATTGTGAACGTGTGCATAAGAGTGCATTTTCAGATATAAATAGGTAAGGTCTTTTCTCTTAGCCAGCCACAGGGGCTTATGGCACTTTATTTCCAGATTTATCATATCACTGCTCCAGCAGATTGACCCAGCCCCTTGGAAGGACCATAGCATACAGTGCTGTGCTGCCACCAAAATGCTTTCCCTTCCTTCCTTAGATTCCCTGCCTTGATCGAGTGCTATATATATAGGGAAACATAAAGTTGACATCTGAAATTGTCCCTGGAAAAATCAGCCAGCACATACATGCTCCTCTCCTTAAGGTCCTTTTGTGAGATGTTCTGAGGTTAGGGCTACATAACTAAGAACTGTGAACCTCGACATCCTCACTGGCCAAACAGACCTCTGGGGCTACAGCATCCCTGAAAGCTCAGAGCAGACTATGCTAACTTTCCTTAGCACCAGTGCAAAGCCAGCAAGTTAATCGACCCCTTTTGTCCAGAATCGGTGTACCTTAGGCTAGGATAAGCAAGAACCAACAGCTAGCAAAAGTAGACATGCAGATAACTGTAGCATTCCGCAACCATTGCCCAGCACAATAATTGCTGCTATCATGAGAACAACTCTGTCTTGCTCTTTCTTTTCCCTATCACAGTAACACTGTATTAGTAAAAATGGACAAGAGGCATTCTGCCCATCTCCAAAGCTGCAAAAAGAAGGCCCGTATGGCTCTACCTTCACAACTCCTGAGGTTGCAACAAGACCATCGTTATTGTTTTAGCACCTTCCATCCTTCAGTCACGTCCTCCCATCCCCGGCTGAATGGCACGGCTGTAAGGTTAATATCACTGCATCGCAGCCCACTGGGTGGAATATAGCCACATCAGTGTCTCTCGACTTAAAATAGTCTTTATGAAGTGCTATGCTTTGGGGAAATAACATTAGCAAGGAAATGTCAGATTTTGCTCTAGTTGAAGAACAAAATCTAACAAGGTGGTTGTCAGCTATTATGCTTTTGCACTGAAAAATTGTACAATCCTTTTAAGTTACATATAATGATTTTATAGCCTTTTAACAAGAGGAGCACCACTGGGTAGGATTTTAACAGGGGAAACAGGACTGGAGATTTTTTTGTTTTTCTTCTTTAAAACAAGCCGAATTCCCCACCTCCTTCCTTGATTTAAGCCACGCTCCGTATTACAAACAGGAGAGATTATAAGTGTCTGAAGCAGCCACGGTTTTGATAAAACTCTCTTAAGTAATGATGATCCTACAGCATTCAGACAAGTCAGAGGTCAATATGACCTTATTTGCCTGCGCCATTCATTAGGAACACTCTTTCTGCAGCACCGTACTTGTAGTACCTCTGAATACACAGAGGATTCATGCTTCAGTTCTGCATGTATTAAGAATGCAGCCATAGCAACTACTAGCATTAATGAACTATTTGCTTATGCAGTAATAATTAACTTCCATTACATTACTTTGTGTGATTACTTTCTTAATTGCCTGAATTATGCATCCATTTAATATTTAATAACCATTCTCAGAAATCAGACACTGGTAAAAAAACAAATTGCTCACAGTTTCCTTGCAATAATTAAGCTCACAAGAATAAATGAAACCTCTTAAAAATGAATGCCTTGTGATTATATCCTTGCATATAGAACAAGATCCTAAATTAGCTATTTATTAAGCCTAAATTTAAGACCAAATAGTACATTTTTCACTTACGCCTTGGGAAATCAACCTATACAGTACCTGCCATCACCAGCATAATTAAGTGCCATCTATTTACTTTGAGAGTCACGAATTCTGCATTAGTATTTGGAGCATTCAGAAGCGAGTGTGGGGAAATCTTTTAAAATGCCTCCTCAAAAAGGCAGCATCTCCTTTACCTGAGCTAGCTGCTTAGTTGTGCTTAAAGTACTGGAAAGATCCATGAAGCGTAAATAGCCTTCTGATGGGGAGGGCCAGGGAGGAATTTTGGTTGTGTTTTAATTTACATACAAACAATGGAAATACAGTTACGCAGCCTGGGGTCAGGCTTACCAAACAGGATGAGATTCGTTGTTGTATACAAAAATAATGTTTACAATCAGAAACAAGCAGCCTGAGCTACTTGCTTTTTCCCCCCACGTTGTCATCTGTCTCTCTCCGAGCCCTTCTGCCCCGCTAGCACCCAAGCAAAGCCACATGCTGATTTGCAAAGTGATCATGCCATTATGTTATTGTGCATCAGCTTTGTTTCCCAGTGGTTTGCAATGAAGTCACCGGCTTAAATGAAACGTGCGACTGTTTTACTGTCAGCAGTGTTGACGAATAGAGTCTATCGAGCTGGACAAGACAGACAACTGGGGTGAGGTTTTTGTGTCTCGCTTTTCTCCTCAAGTTGCATCTGCAAAACCACTCTGCCACTCTACATTATGGCAGCCACATACAGATGTGTTTACCCCAACCATAATACCACTCAGCTGAAGCTATGGGGACAGTGGCACATTGCTCCCTCTTTTTTTCCTACACGCTCACACAGAAAAACAATGCATCAGAGAAAAGCACCCAAATGAACCAAAGCAATAAAAAAAGTCAAGAGGCTGCAGGGGAAGCAGCTCTGCTGTGCCCATAGAGCTGTACCCCCTCCCCAGGGTGCACAGAGCTGGAGCAGGAGGGCAACGCCTGGCATGGGTGCTGGAGCAGCAAGGCTGCCAGCCCTGCTCCTAAACCGGGCTAAATTGGTGCCAATCTCACTGCTTGTTGTTACAGTGGGCAGTATCATTAGGATTTGCTTTTTAAATGATCTCAGCCTGTAAGTCTGAGAGCTGCTGGCAAGGCAAGGTTAGAAAGAAAATGATGGCAGCATGTTGATGCTTCACAGACCTCATGATAGTTTCCGTCTGTCATTATTTACGTCTGACTAGATGCGTCATGTCAGCTACCTAGAAGGCACTTTAATATGAAGCTCTTGTTTTCCTCTGCTTTTGCACATCCAGACTGGGTACTATTATTTTTTTTGCATCACTACACTTAGGTGAAGCTTACTTCAATCTCTCTGTAATGACACACAAAGAAATAAGAATTGTTCGGCTCATGTTATTATACATGCTTCTATTCTAACAGACCTCTTCGACACTGTTCACAAAATGGTGAATTTAAATCAATAAACAGACATCTATCAAAAGGTCAGCTTAATTTTATTCGTCCCGCTTCTTTACCAATATTTTAAGTAACAGCGTTTTTTTTTTCCCCTCTAGCTTCTGCTGAATAACGTATTGGTTGACTGAAGCTACATAAAAACCTATAGCATTAGTGGCTGATGACAATTAGTAGTTCAGTTAACACGTTAGTAATAGCCCGTTCAAATGTGATGAGTTCTGTCAATGTAAATAAGGTTACAGCTATCAAGTATGTGTCAGTTTCGCTATTATGCTACCACTTGGCAATTCACATTCAAAGGATTCATCCGCCCTGGTTCGGAATGAAAAGGTGTAATTCACTCCTGAGGAACACAGTCAGCCCTGAATTCGAGCTGGTAACTTTGTACATTGATACAAAAGGGCCCGATCCCCCAAGCCTGCCTGCAGACAAAGCTCTTCGTTAGAGACACTGCCTCTAACCATGCACAGAACCAGTTTGCCAGGTACCAAAGCGCCCTTTTAAAAGCCATCACTCTGTCGCATCCAGGGGAAGGAGTCAACCACAGCATTTCTATTTTAATACATATACAAATTATGCCTACAAACAGCAGCTGAATCACCTCGTAAAGATGCCACTGAATAACCATTCCAACTTAATAATACAACCTACACTGCTTTGTCTTCTCATTTTGTCACACAAAATTAAAAGGTGAGCTCCTTGCATGCTTCCATTGGTCTGTGCTGTGAGGGGTCTTGCACAGCTTTAGGAGCAGTAAAACAACCAGCAGTTCTGTACTACCTGCCATTATTCAGCAGCACATGATCAGCTGGATTTTGTTCATTTACATTTAGATTTTGAAAGAATTAAGGTAAATTCAAAATCTCTTTACCCATTTTGCTGTATACTTGTGTTACATACATTGAATTTTATTAAGAGTTGTGTATTCTTTTCTTAGAAATATTTTAACCCTGCTAGCTGTACCCATTGGTTTGGTACATAGCTCTCTAGATTTCTTCAAGGTTAAGTCAAGCAATTTATTGTCCATAAGCTGTATTTTTAATTGTCCAAATCAAATTTCAAGCGCCACCGAAGTTTCTTACCAAGCACAGAAGAGAAAGTTAACAATTATATTTTATTTTCCTCTATTTCAAAACTAGATGTTACCAAATCAAAAAGCATTTCTTGGAACAGTTAACTAACATTTATTCTCAGATGGTGTCCAGACAAACACCACCACTTGCATAACTCTTCCCTGAAGTTATAAGTAGAGCTGGCTACGTTACTCACTGTGCTAAATTCAGTTGATACATTATTTGCAACTTTTGGTTACTGAAAAGCCCTCAGATAGACTGTAATTATTGCAAAGGTGTTGGTTATTTGACATTTTCCTCTGTTGGAAGGAATTTTAGGCTGAGAATAATTTCCAAGCAGCTCACTCCAAGCGGCTGTTTCTCATTATTTGCATAATTTGACTGGTCACCTATATCATAGGACTTACTCTTTCTGTTACCTAATTGGATGATACAAGCACTGCAAAGACACTACTGGATTGTCTCCATGGACAATGCCTTAAGAATTTGTTTTTTCTTTTTGAGACATTAAATAGCTTTTTCTTTTCCCTGGGAGAGGCTACACGGCCCCCATTGAACATTATGAGCAGCAGCTCAACACTTCTTTGCTTTTCATCAGCATCGCAAGCTGAGGGAGGATGAGCTTTGGGGTTTTTCTGGGCAGAGCAAAAAGTTCTCATTGCAATTAAATCCATCTCCCAACACCAGCACATAAAAAGTTTAAAAAGGCACAGTGTAAGTGTGGTAACAGAGGTAACAAACTGCTTGCCATCAGAAAGACTGGTACAGAAAAAGCTCTCCACGCATGTTTTGTGGTAAGCACATCTGAAAGATCACACTATAATTCTTGTGAAGAAATTCCTATTTTACCTCTTATCCTAATCCTATCAGTAAATACTAGCACAGTAATTAAGCTTTCACCTCATGTTTGTCATTTTATCAAGCTATGTTTGTGTTCCCAATATTTTGGGGGCATTATCTGTTATAATTACCTTGTACCCGAGGATGCCAAGTGATAAAAAAGCTCTAGACGGTTCCTAAAGTAAAGGTATAAGGCTATAGACTGGATTACAGATCACAGAACAGTGCTTCAGAAATGCTGCCATCAAAACAGTCTGAAGTGTGCCAAGCAGATACTGCACAGTGTGCTGGTGGGGAGCAGTGCCACATCCCTGCAAAGGCAGTTCTCACAATGCAGGACGGGGCCTTCGGTAAAGCAGGGCACTGAGAAGACAGCACCTCTGTTTCCCGTAATTAACACTTGGTGAAATGAGTTAACTGACAGCCAGCACCACAAAATTGCTAGACAATAAAATACAATGAAAACCCACACATGCCATTTTAAAGCCCAGGAGGCTTCTAAATCAAGTATTTCCCTTTGTTTAACTTCGTGGGGTTTGAAATTCAAACACTGAATTTCTCCAAATTCTTTTTGCCATCTCCATATGCTAAATACACCTCTCAAATACTTCAGCATCTTTCATGGTGGGAATTCATATATCACAACCTACGAACAAGACTTAAAACCTGCAAGTGCAGCTGCATCCTCCTCCTTTTAGATCAAAGCTACCTGTGTAATGAATAGTTTTCCCGTTGACAAATCACTCGGTCCCGCAGCCGGGCCCAGTGTTGGCGTGCTGAGCAGCGGGCAGTAGGTGGCAGTCATGCCACTGAGCTCTTCCCATTGCCTTCCACGCTAAGGCATTGCTAAAAGTAATGCGAAAACAGTTATCTTTTGTAGGGGGTTTAAGGTATCCTCCTCCGATCTTCTCTCGGAGGCCTCAGGCTGCAGCAATGATAATGAACAGTAATAAGTTTCAGAGAAAGGGCCCAAGAAACCCAGAACTTAAAATCAGGCAACCATGTTCCAGAGCTTGTTTGTGCGTCCAGCTATTAGGAAAGTTTCCTAAACTTCGGGGAGGATTTTTCTGCTGCAAAGAGAAGCTATGACTGCCCAGCAACGCCCTTGGATGGCCATCTCATGTAGCACAAGGATACACAGCAGCACTGAGGCAGGATCTTCCCCTGTCAGACAGGCACAGATGACTCAGATTTGCCCACATGCAGACTAACAACAAGTTAAAACCAGAGCACTCACTTCACAAGTATGCATAAAAGAAAAAAAAAACAAAAAACACAACAATTGAATTAATGTTTCATTTCCCTTTATAGAGTGCGCACACTGAGAAAAGCAATTTGACATCATCTCAATATTTTTCCTCCTATTGAAGTGGCAAATATCATTAAACAAGTATCTAGCATCTGGAAAGTTACACAGCAGCACAGATATGTCACTCTCACAGCAGGACTATTAATCAGGGATGCTTCCTCCATGCATACAGCCTATCTGCTAACAGGTCAGCTCAGTAAGTTCTCAGGTGCCTCCCACACCAATATTTAGCAATACACAAGTGACAGATCAGACCAACATTTGGATTGATACTTCAGAAAAGTATTGGTAGGTTCATGAATCCATTTTCTAAATAAGATCCTGCTACCTTATTCATCATTCAAATAAACTAGAAGAAGCAAGAGGAATTTTCTATTTCCTAGAGACAGAAAAAAAAGTAGATTTTTCAGGTTATTTGTATGTATATACATACACACAGATACACATTTTTGCACATGCTACTGAAGCAATACTACTAGCAGTCCTTCCAGTTCCACTTTCAGATCCCAAAACATTCATCTGCCCAATATGTTTTTCATTTATTTGCTTTCATTTAAAGGAAACCAGAAGAGAGGCAAGGAGATCCATAATAGTTTACTTTCGGGTAGATCATTCAAACTCTTTATGGCAGTCACTGTCTTAAGTTATTTTATTCCTACAGCAACATAAAATACATCTGGAAAACCACTGAGGATGTTTTGCTACCTGAGGCAGTAGCTGAAGTAGAAATCAAGCTTTGTGATTCTAAAGGTTCATGAGAACTGACATGGCCCAATGAAACCTGAAGAGACATAGCGCATGTGTCACTCAACTGGATCATCTGAAGACCACAATGAAGTTTAATTGTTACAGATGTGAACTCTGACTTCTGTCACTTAATCCATAACAAGGTTATGTAATCCAGCAAACACATAGAACTGAAATATCACATGTGTACAGAAATACCTTAATCTATATTTCATTTGGAGGCATCTTTCTACAAGGGTAGCTCTGAAATAGTAAGTTTAACTGGTTAAAGGACACCTTCCATGCTGTAGAAGTTCCTGTGAAGGTGTGTAGAACACATTTATCTCATCCTTGTACAACAGATAGAATAAAAAGATAAGAAACTAAAGTTCTGCTGTCTGAGATATACGAAGAAACAACATAAACAATATCACAAGGCAAAGTCAAGGTAAATTACTTTTTTTTCCTGGAGGTCTGCAAGGACAACTATTATTCTACATTAATTATTCTAATTACGAAAAGAGAAAAGAAAATACACTTATTTATTCCTTTGATTATGTAATTTCACTTCATTTAGAGCCATAGGGTATTTCCAAAGTTCAGAATGAAAAATTTGTATAAAATTGAATTTGTGACAAAGCAATTGAGGTCACAAACTCAGATTCCCAGCTGTAATGATACCACATAGACAGGAGTACTCAAGAAGTATCCTCACTTCCTAGCTCTGTCTGTTAATAGGGGCTGCAAAAAGACAGGGAGGGACCTTCAGCTGGGAAAGACAACCAGCTTCTGGTTGAACTAATCCCATATTCAGATTAATATTGAGCCCTGAACTGATGTCTTCATCTGATTGCAAACCTAAGTCATTCCAAAACCTGACTACTGTCCTCGATGAACATTCCTCCCTTTTTCTAATGGAAGCAGGAAGCTACAAAAGGAAAAATAACCTTCTGACAATTTACCTTTGTAACTCTCAGTACTGTAGAACCCATTTCAGTACAGTTCAGTATGTTGGTGACTACATCTTGAACTTGTGGACCCAAAAACTTGTCAGAAAAGGAACACATAAAGACAAACCTCTAATCAAATTATTTAAAATGAAATAATGCTGGATCACAAAGTGCTAATTCTGCCAGTGAGATAGTCAAAGCATTCAAAGAAATTTATGTTTAAAAGCATACCAAGTATTTAAGATCCATCTATGTAAAAATAAAAACGATAAAAAACACGATGCCACCAAGAACACAACAGAAGCATCTAATGAAAGTACCTACTGATATGCCAATAACCCTGTTGTAGCAAGCACTATGAACTAATCGAAACATCTTTAGTAAACAGTGTTTGCAGAAACACCCCAACCCACCCAGAAGATTAGACTGGAAAGCAACAAAACTGAAGTTTGTGTTTTACAGTTTGCTATAAAATATCAGAATTCTGCAGTACTCCCAACAACCCACTGGAAGCACTAAACATTTCTGAAAAGAAAACCATGCTGTAGTCATGACTCTGTGACTGACTGACACAATAAAACACGATCTCACAGATACATTACCTTAGTTGCATCATCCAACACAAACTGTAGAAAACACTTCTCTTTCTACATGTAATTTTCCTTCAGAAGTAACTAAGCAGTACCAGTATTTATTAAGAATGGCATTCATACTTCCTTTACACCCATACTTTCCACTTTTTCAAATTGTTTTGTGGAGGGTTGCGTAATCAAAACAAGGACAACCTATTAATGGGCTGTCAGGGACTGCTAGAACAAGTGTATTTTTAAAAGGCTTTTATAGACACACTAACACAGAAGCAGTGTTGGAACAGCCCACTTCCTATATTTTCTAGAGCTAGAGTCATCACTTACAGAAAGAAAGATGATGTGTTGCTTGAACAAAATAGCTGCCATTGGAACCTTACATTGTACTAACAACATACTTAAAAATAAATGCCCATTCTTCATACCTTTTAGTATATTACTGAACCATATATATTAGCCAATACTCCAGGAGAGCATTTAAATAGGTCATAATACTTCTGGCAGCATAATGCAGCCTTACAGACAAAAGATGATAAATGAACTCTGAGCTGTAAATACTCTGCCTACTTTCCCAGCAATCTATATACTGAAAGTATTTTAGGTATGATCATACTGCCTAAGAGAAATATTCAGCAAGAATACTTTATGCTAGAGGAAAATTCCCTAAAATGTGAAACATTTGAATGAAAGATCAGATTGGCCTTTCACTTTTCCAGTTCGTTATTCCCCACCATTTGCTGGGCTCTTCACCTTGCAGTCTAATTGGAAGAAAGACAGGTCTTCTGAGGAGCAGCTGAGGGAAGTGGGATTGTTCAGTCTGGAGAAGAGGAGGCTCAGGGGAAAACTGAGTATTGCTCCTACTCTTCTCCCACATAACTAGTGATAGGACAAGAAGGAATGCTTCAAGTTTGCCGGTGGAGGTTAAGGTTAAGATTAACTTCTCCAAATGAACGATCACGCACTTGAATGGGCCACAAAGGGAGGTGACTGAGTCACTGCCCCTGGAGGAGTTCAAGAATTTTTCCAGCCTTGGTGATCCTATGATTCTATTCTGTAGTCAAGGAACAGGTTTAGAAGAGCTGGAAAAATAGATTTGCTGATACACAAAAAAAAGCTTATGCCCTCCTGATCTTTTGAAAGTTTTTACCTAGATCTAAGATCAGGAATTCAAGTATAGGAGTAACTCAGTAAGAGTTCTTGCTTAGCACACATAAAGAAAATTCTCCTCATGAAAGCAAATGAGGGTAACACATCCCATGCTGCAAAACCAAGGTCCTTTCAGTCTCTCCATCAAACTAAGACTTCTAAATCAACTTATGCTCTAAATTGTTTGCTGTACTGATTAGTATTTAATCAGTTATTTTGCTTCAAGTGCCTGTTTACACTGTTAGAACAGATAGAACATTCCACTGAAGAAGAGTGTATTTTTAGAGGTTTTTAGCAACTAGCCACATGATTTCTACCTTAGGCTCATTCCTTTCCTCTCCCCATGCACATCTCAAACACATAATCCCCAAAACCTGGAATGACCAACATGATCTTTCTATGATTTTGACAACAATTTCCAGAATGTAACAGGTACTACAGCCTGTCAGGGAGATGCCTCTCACTAAACCTGTGCCACAGCTCTTGCTCGACAGAAGGTCACTGCACATCTCTCCAAGCAAGTAGAAAGGGTGCCTGTATAGGCCCTGGTCCTAAGTGCTCCTTCACCTAATGTAGGACCCCTGCCCCCGCTTTGCTGCCCCTTCCCCACTGTTGGGGCACCCATACATTGTCACATGGCCCTGTCCTTCACCCTGAACATGAGGGCAGCTCTGCTGGGCTAGGACCCACCCCAGCATCCCTCCCTGCTTCGTGTAGAGCAGCAACCATCATTCCTCCCATAGCCACCTCACACACTTAACATTTCACATCACTGCTTAACAATACTTTGTTCACCGTCTACTAGAAATACTTTCACAGGCTTTTATATAACAGAAAAAACCTTTTAGATCATTTAGATTTCTCCCCAAACGTAAATTATGATTTTTCTCCTAAGTGTATAAAAAGAAAGAAATAAATACAAGTATGCCTGGTTTAGAAACAGCAAATTCAGTGCTCATCTGTCTGTTTTATTCAACAGATTCTTTTTTATTTGGAGAACAGAAGACATGAAATATGTAATAGTGGGAGAATTCAAAGAAACTCTTTACTCACCTCAGTTACTGTTTGACTGGCTTTATATGCTTCACTCTTGTGCACATCTCTTTTTCTTATTCTGTCTCTTCCTAAAATTTGCATTCTGATATTTGCTATACACATTATATCACTTTGTTTTCCTCATTCATAACTATTAAATTTCTCTTCAGTCTCAAGCAGCAACTGCTCAAGTAAATCACTGTGCTCCTTGGAAGACAAGTAAGAGAATGAGATCTGAACCACCACAACCATTACTTTTTTATACCATTTATTCATTTTCCTGCACAATACTTCATTTTTTTAATTGAATAAATATATAGTGAGAAGAACTCACATATCCAGTACAAGCAGTGAATGTAAAGAGAGCTGGCTTTGGAAAAATCTTGAAGCACAGAAAGGAGAAATGTATTTACTGTTCTTACAAGTTTTACAATTTGGAGAAAGATCTTCAACTCCCACCAGCAAATGGCTTCATACATAATTTCAATAACTATTTGGTGCCCTTGAATGCTGCTCAAATTCATAAGGTATTTACATTCTCCTCCCCTAACATATAACATTCTCAGAGATTCCAGCATCAATCACATTTGAATTTGCACTATAAGCATTTTTTGAATGCATTAACATGATCAGCTTTTGTTAGACCTGAACAATTGTTTTGCTGCAATACCAAAATCAGACTTCTTTTTCTGTTACTTTTGCATTCAGTCATGGACAAGAAAAGACCACGCTCCTGGTGGTATTCAATGTATGGACTGCCTTCATACCTGCACTTCACAGATTGAATTGAATAGTTGGTTTATTGATACTTATCTCAAATACACTTTTCCACCTCAGAGACCAACAACTGGCACACTGGAGAGAAGAAACAAGCACATGGTATTTGGAACTTAAAACTCTCCAGCAGTTTTTCCAGGAGATTTCTCCAGCTTGTTGCCATTCACACATCCAGCAATCCTTAACCAGGTATTTCATTCATTTGTTTGCCCAGTCTCCCCAGGAACCTTTACACACCTTGGACAAGCAACAACAGTCACTTTTGAAGATGACCTCTTCTCCTGCTCTGAACCAGTTATCTACAAGCTTCATTTGATGGCCCATAGTTATCATGCTGAAACCAACAGAGATGGATCTATCCCTCCATCTGTTAATGATCTTTTAGACTTCTATCACATCATCCTATATTGCCTCTTTTGGCAAGAGTCACAAAACACTCAGCCCTTTGCTTATATATTTTTTTCCTTCTTCTGAACCTTCCAAGTCTTAGTGCATTGTCACTGAGATGAACAAGTCAGATCTATGTACAATATCCAAGGTGCAGGTGAACCACAGATTTATTTGGTGGCATAAAGACCGTATCTGTTTTGTTCTCTGGTCCTTTCCTCATAATTCCTAAAATTTGATTTGCTTTTTAGCCTGCTGTTGAGCACAGGCTGATGTTTTCACAGAACTATCCATCATAAGCCAAGGTCTCGCTCCAAAGTGGCATCAGACAGCTCAGAGCCAATCATTTAAATGTGAAGCTAGGATTGTTTTTCCCCCACATGCATCACTTCACATTTCTCTGAACTGAATTTCATCCACTATTTTATTGCCCAGTCACACAGTCTCTTCAGATCCTTGAGTAATTCTTCACAGCCTGCACTTCTCCTCACTACCTTGAATAATTTTTATCAACCACAAACTTAGTCACCTTGCTTCTCTCCCCACTTTTCAAGCCTACTCATAAGCATGCTTACACACAGCACAGACTTGTGGAATTCTGATGGTAAGCTCCTCTACTGAAGGAACCACTCAGCCTTAGATGTCTCAAGTCTTTTGAACATCTCCCTCTGTGCAAGGACCTCCTCCCCTCACCTTATCCTAAGGCTTCTGAATTTCCCTAATAGAATAATTTCAGATAAATGAAGATTGAGTTGCCCCTTCTTTAAGCCTATCAGATCTTTCAGATAAAGAACATTTTCTTCCAGGAATATCTGTTCATAGAAGGGGGAAAAAAGTAGTATTTTTTCTCAAAGCACCTTAATTTTGAGATATTCAAGGAAAAAAAGAACAGATGAAAGGAAAGAAAAGGGACAGAAAACCCTGCATCCCCTCTAGATTTGGAATGGAATATCTGACCAGGTGATGCAGCAGATATCATCCCTTGCTTCCTGAACTGCAGTGGATTGTCTGGCGAGTGCTCGAATTGATGCACTCCAGTTTCCAGATGATGTATTTCTGGCTAACCACAGCAACACAAGGTTTAGAGATCATTTCTCAACATTACCCCACAACTGCTGTGAAAGCAACAGAAGTAAAGCTGCCTGCTGAAGCTGCCCAAGAATGCAAATGGAATTCTCCATCTCTGTAACACCACTTCCTCCATAGATGAAGGAGTGATGCGAGGACACAAAGCATTTGCATAGCTCTTCTTACAGGTTAATTAAGAAGAATAAATTAAATATCTCAGGGACATGAGATGTTTATTTTTAATATACAGTGGACTAATCTGAAAACACTCCACAAACATTCAGTTATTTTTACTCATATGTTCTGAATTGGCTATAAAATAACAAGAATGGTAGTTTACATGGGATAAACATCAAGGGCTTTCATGACTTTCTGGAGATTAAATAGACCAGCAAGAATCTTTTCCTGTATGCACTGAGCCAATTTCACTTTAACATGGCAATGTGGGATTTATCTGGCTAAACAAAGCAGTGCTCAACTACTAAGGGCACCTGTTTGCAATTACATCCAAGGGCAGCGGCCATGCTGATTTCTCCACATTATTCTTTTGGAAATCTTCCTTACAATAAGAATGTTTTCCTTGCTTATGAGGGAAGGTTATTATTTTGACCCAGCCACAGTACTGACAAACACAGTCATAAATTTAGCTTCAGAGAGAACATTAGCATAGAGAAGTAATACAGGGCTGTTTAACATGGGCAGTTACTTACACATGGGACTGGATCCAACCCAGCTATCTCTGAAAAGACTTACAGTAGTGTAAGTCAAGCTTTGGTCTATAAGGCATGAAACAGACTGTAGGGTACCATCCCTGTTCCTTGGCTGCTGGGCTATAGGAATCCACAAACCCTAAGCATCACAAAGGACAGAGTGCAGAGACTGACCATGGATCTAAGCAGTGTAACCCTGGGAGAGAACTGAAACACAGTTTAACCAGGTGGCAACTGTTTTTGTTTTTTCATATTTGAATCATTCAAACTTCACAGATTATTTAAACAGAATACAGAATTCATTTCACACATAGGGCAGTTCACCCAGTTCTGACACACCAGAATGGAATAACTAAGATGTTAAATAAATTAAAGGCGATCGTAAATCTGACAACTCTGCTCAGTGGCCATAATAGACAACAATTCTTTACATAGAAGCAGTTTAGTTCATACAGCATGCTGCTGTATGAAGAGGACCACATTGCTCCCCATAATTAGAAGAAAATACCTCCATGAAAACCTTATACTTGAGGTTAAGAAAATGCCAAATCCACTGCTTCAACTTGTTTATCTAATTCTTCTGTAGGCTTTCAAAATCAACCTGGTTTCACTTCTGGGAATGCAGACACTGCTATTTAAAAGCCCAGCTTCAGATCTCAAAGCCTAATTTTAAGCACTTCGATTTGAAACTTGCAGCCTTATTTACTGAAGGAAGAAAATAAAGGCTGTGGAATACCTTGAAGACAATGCTGGGGAAGGCATTAGCTGCTTGCTTGTAAATCTCACAGTATGATACTGCTCACATAGTGAGGGAATTCAGTTCTTACCTTCAAACAAGCACTTAAAACTACAGCACTCGAAGGCAACTTCAGAAGATGAACTTACTGACCTGGTAATTTCTGGGGCCTTTTTTCCAAAGAGCAGAAAGGGTCACAAACAGCAACTAAGCCCATTTTCTCATACGTATGAGTAATAACAATGGATGAAAATTATTCCCAATTATGTATGGACAGAGGCTTTTTTGAGTAACAATGAATAATTTCAATACTCTGAAAGCACAGAAAAAGCTTTGCAAATGATAATTGGAGAGAAAAACCTCTTTATAAAAATCCAGGTTTTTGAAGCTGAACTTACCCATTTAGAGCAAACATCATTTTACAATAAAGATACAAAAGGCCATTCCTATGAGTTTTTATTTTTGGCAGAGAAGAAACAATGATGTAGGCTTGGATCTGCATGTACAGGTGTTTTTCTCATCCACTTGACTGATCAGAATAAAGGAATAAAAATATGAAAAATAAAACCCACTGCTATTATTGAATTCTGAAACAGTCACAGCTAGAACACCATTTGAAATCCAGATCTTCAAACACATAAGTGTCTCTGGGATAAAAAAGTGTTTTTTTATCCCAGATAGAAAAGATGTATTTGCTAAAGCGTCTGTAACAACACAGTATTAAGGATGGGGAAAACTTAGTTGACAGTACCCGAGGATTAGTAGTTTCTCCCATGAGACTCACAATACTAATATTTTAAATATTATTTCACATATCACATGAACTGAGCTTGAGGCAACTGTACAACTGCATCCCAAGGCCCACCTTGGCTCTTTCCTTGCAGGTCAATGAGCATCTTTAAGTGTCGGATTACAGTCAAGCCCCAAAAGTGACAGTCAAACAGGAGCCTCCAGAGCACAGAAGAGCTTTTCTAAAGTTTCAGCTACAGAAGTCACTACTGCAACCACCAAATGAAAAGCAGGGCTTTTACCTGCTGGCAGTAAAAAGACAAGCTCTTCTTACTGTTCTTTTCATGCAGGCCCTCATGTAAGCACATGCAGACACAAAGTAACTGAACTTTCTTCTAGACTCTTAGGTAAGAAAAAGGAGATACAAATAAATGGTTAAGTAAACCTGGTTTCCATGTTTTTATTAAAAACAGGGAGGACTTCTGAAGCTAGGAAACACCTATCAAGTTCTGTCAGTAACACAGCTGGTAACAGGAACAGGGCATCAGAGAGTAAGCTGGTTTCCACCAGATCAGAAGAAATCCTTGTGTCATAAGACAAGCTTTTTGAGGTCAGTGTTGTAGCCACAGAGGAAGACAAATGTGTGCAAGTGGACGTGACTTCATAGAGCACACGCTAGTTAGGTATAACAGCCAGCAAGACAAAAGCAACCTGAACTTTTTTTCCTTTGCTTTACGGTCCAGAGCCAGAGTTAGTCACAAATCACACTGTTCATGTGGGCAGCCATCTCACCTACCTGACAACAAAACATTATCCTCTCCCTGATGAATCACTGATCGATAGGACAACAAATGAACCATTATATTATTCAAACAATCCCTCTGAAATTGCTGTGTACCATGAGAAGTGCAGAGTGCTCAAGAGCAGGAATTATCATTGTAGAAAACACATGAGAAAAAGCACTATTTTCAGTTTCAGCCATAGAATGACATCAGCTACAAGTCTAGCACTAATTGTGGACTGACCCTTTAC
Organism: Coturnix japonica; assembly: GCF_054131305.1. Classification (NCBI taxonomy): domain Eukaryota; kingdom Metazoa; phylum Chordata; class Aves; order Galliformes; family Phasianidae; genus Coturnix; species Coturnix japonica. The sequence goes on from NC_140669.1 coordinate 18,865,410, forward strand.
AAATAAAATTGCAGACAAATGCCTTTTGTACTAGATTTCAAACCTAATATTTTCTTACATAATAGAGCAATTAGAAGAGGATCAACATAGCATCCACTACTAGAACAGAATCTCAGTATTAGATGAGCTCAAATCCTTCCTTTAGGTAGAGAATACTTAGTTCAAGGACCTGAATGTCCTCAAATTCGATGAGTGTTCATAACCTGGGTCAAGCTCCTCTGCATCTTGAGGCCAGGCCTGGTTGTCACTAATCCCACTTAACCATACTCTTCAGTACTTGGAAGTTCCCAAGAAGAAGGGTTTGGCTGTCAACTTTTCAGTGCAAAGCTTTAGAAAGCAGCCAACAGCACACTAATTGGAAGCAACACAAAAATGCACAGGCAGCTTAAAAAGAAACCTGCAGAAGTTATTTATACACCACTGACATACATGAAGTCAAATTTCATACCTACTTTTTACAGGGTGTCATATTATAATGATACTAAAGCTCAAAATCACTCTTAGACCAATCCCAGTTCGTTCAGCTACAAATGCCCTATCTCAATTTTTAGCTGATTATGTATAGTAAGGTTGCTTTGTTAATAAAGATGGTCCTCTTACTTTTTCTACTTTGCGCTCCTCAGGGGAATCAGAGACTGTGGTGACTACCAAAGAGCTAAGGAGCACTCACAGGGGAGCATTTAATCCTCACTGTGGAGGGAGATCACCACTCTGCAAATTAGAGCTAAAGAAAAAAAAGTCATAGGTGATGGGTCCGGCTTGCGGAATCCTAAAATGCTACATCGCTTGAATATATTTTACATTAGAAAGTTTTTTTCTTAAGAAAACACAACGGAAAAAGTAGATCTGCTAACACAGAACAGAGGTTGGCCGTGAGTGTTGTTTTTATTCATACTTCATAAGACACAGGAGGAAAAAAAGATTCCTTTGCCAAATATGTATCTACAATTTTTTTCCTGGCAGTATTTATTCCTCCTCCCTTTCCTCACTCCCCCTCTAAAAAATAAAAACAGGGGGAAGATTGAGCTCTTTTTCTTGCATTTTAGATTGTGAGAGTATTACTTGTTTAAGGACATGAAGCATATTTTGAACTATTAAACTTTAACCTTCTATCTATTTATTTTCTTTCTCCTTTGGAGATTATATTTTCTCAGGAGAGGAACCAGCTCATGACTGTCCAGACTCAACTCTTTAGCAGCTGAAGTATTTCAACACATGGAACAAATGACAACTGTACGTGTTGGATAAATCCAACATGGATAGATCCAGTCTGGAGTATTTTAGAATGGCAATGGTCAGTCAGGAAAGCATGTCAACACTGTGTAATTCTCTTCCTCATTCACTTAAACTCTTGTCTGTATCCCACACACCTTGGAAACAGAGATTAAAATTGTATACAAGTCACTAAAGAATGATTTGTGGTTCTGGCCATCACCTAAGGTGGCTAGGTTTCACTTTGTTTCCCCCCCCCCCAAGTTGTGCTTGGAGACCTCTCACTTGCAATTATCCACCCCACTTCTCTTCAGGCCTCCACCCTGTCAGAACCTGCCTTTTCGCACCCAGACCCTGAAGGTGTTCTTCACTTCTCCCACCGTCTCTCTCCCATTCCAGGAATACACCCAAATTCCTCTCCCTCACCCACCTCCTGCAAGATTCAGAGATGAATTTTCCCAAACCCTTCCTTTCTACCCACTGTGGAGTATCAGTGTTACAGGTAGAAAAAAGAAAGAGCTCAAAGAATTCACCATTTGACATGAGATGATGACAGATCAGAAGCTTCTATGTTGATACTGAAGGGATATATTCTGTAGACACTGATGTCAATTAAGTCTTAAGGCAAATACACTTGGGAAGAAAGCACAAGAAATAGGCTAAGACACACGTAGGATGGATACAGATTTCTACTGCCAGTGCCCTGAACTGGCTCAGCTTTTCTGCTGGTTGCTATGATGCTACCTTTCCATTTGTATGAATATTTTGCAGATGAAGTACACAAGGGCCGCTCTGAGAGTGACATGCAGTTATTCACTCAAGGCCTCATTTACCCCTGTGGCGCTATACCAAAACAGCAGCAGTCACCAACTGCATTAAAGATTAAACAGAGAGTACCTATAAATACCCACTTTGGGCAAATTCATAAATAAATCTCAACTGGAAAGCAGTACTTAGTATGAATTACATTTGTGCACACATACTGTGTGGCTTTTGGGAGACAGACAAGAGAGGACCAAAAAAGCAGGAGACAAGGAGGCACCTGCAGGCTCACAGACAGGCACACAGCAAGGCCACAGGGGAGTTGCAGCACCACTTGTGCCAAGAGATAGGAGAAGGGTGGCCAGTACCAAGAACTGCACTGAGAGTAAGGGTTACAATAGAGCTATGAACTAGGAAAAACATTTGCAAGCAATATGGTTTCTGGAGACATACAGGAGCAACATAATCACTAAGGAGAAGCTATTAACTTAATGTCATCTTACCTTCTAGTTATTAAAAGGTACAAGTAAGGAAATTACAGGCTGCTGTAAGCCTTGGCTATGTCCTTTCACTTGCAAAAAAAAATGAAGTTCAAAAGATTTGGTCTTCCTGGCTTGCTGTGCATCCATCAATGATAGGAAAGTTCAGGATATATTCTTACAAAAGCATTTATATGCCAATAAGTTAACTTTAGACAGCATGATTAGGTTTCTATGTCTGCAAAGAAGTTTTTCCCCAGTGCAGATTAAGGCTAACTATCAGAATCTGAGTACACTTGGTACATTCTAGCAGGCTGCCCAACACCTCCTTATGAGTCCACCTCCAGCCCAAGGCAACATCCTAGCACAACTCACACCAGCAATGCAGAAATGCAATTGGGCACTCAGCACACACAGCCAAAACACACAGAGATAGAACACACAGCTGTCATTAGCAGCCCTTTGAACATTTCTGCCTGCAGATAACTTGGTACTAATTTACATGTGTAATTTCATCGAGTTTTTCTTTTATCAGAGGTGATACTAGAATGACACACTCCCTACCAGACCCAGGGAAATACTGCAGCAAGATGTTGAACACATCATTGCAACATTTCTGGGCTGCCCCTATGGCTGCTGAATTCTATGCTTTTCATGGCAAACAAGGCCAGAACAGACCAGTGAAGTTTTATTATGAAGTTCTGCAGGATTTCTTAAAAATTCCATCTGTAGCACATAGATTTATAAAGCCATAACTTTTATTTTAGAACAAAACACTTCAGACTCCAAACTGAGTATTAGCAGGACATCAGAAGGTAGGAGAAAGTTATCAACAAAATTCATTATGTTAGGAGTTTTCTTTAGTTTTCTTCAGGCTGCTCTAACATACTGCACATATGCAAAAAGGGAAAGACAACAGTGGCAATAAAGAGCTGTGGTAGCTAGAACTAACCTGAGGAGATGTGCACTGCAGGAAGCATTCAGACACTTCTCCATTTCCAGGTACCACACAAAGAGCTGGCTGGATACTGCCCTCCAGCTTCCTACAGATGAGTGGTAGGAAGTACTCAACTCCCACATTTAAACTGTTATGCTTTCTCAGCTTCATATTTATTTCTTATGTATTTTCACTCAGACTGAGAAAAAGATGTTCTAGTTAAAACTAAGTCTAAAAATAAGAACATAAGAAATACACAGTTTTTAGGCACTCTACTGCTTAAATTCTTCTGATACTCTTTCTTCTTTAAGGAACTCTAATTTCTCCATTGCAGAACAAAGGTCTTGCTTGTGTTTTATATAGTTCTCCCTCTGCTCTGACTTCATCTCACACAATACACATGAGACAACAGTGACATCCCTGGCATTTGAAGAACAGCCACACTAACACAGCCATTTCAGTTTGCCATCTCAATCCTAACATCTTTCTACTCATTTCACTTAACTGTTGAATGGAAATTACTTGGATTTTGTTGGTTCTGTGCTCAGAAGTGAGCTTAGGGCACTGGCAAGGTTTGTACATTCTTGGAAAATTTTAATCATCAGATTGGAGAACAGCAGCTCTGAAGGAGAACTTCCATGCTAGACTCGTTAGCTAAACAGATCTAAGATGACCATGCCTGACACTTCTTCCTCATTACTCCAAGCCCTGCATCCCACTTTTCTTCATCCAAGCACCTCTGTCATTTCCCATTTTGGCTAATGTCTTTCAGCATTTGACACTGATGACCCCCACATCTCCAGAACACACATTTAACACACACTGCCTGGGACATGTGCATCCCTTAGCTTTCTTATTTTCCCTGATTTATTTATTTATTTTTTATGGCTCTACCCCATTTCTAAAATCCTTCTGTTTAAATGCACATTAATAATCCATCACCTTTAACCATTCCCTCATCACCTCCAGTTCTGTTAGTGTTTGGCATGAGTCACACAACAGAGTCATAGCATACACATTTGGAAACCCTCTGAGTTACCATTTCAAATACCTGCAAGCCTGCTGCTCGCTCCTCCCCTCCCTTTAGTCCCCCCTCCTTTCTCCAACTTACTTGTTTGAAATGCCAGTACATTTATAGAAAAAAACTCTACTCACTTTTAAGTCACTTAAAATTTGAATAAGACAGTTCTGGTGGAAATAAAAAAGGCAGTGTAATTTGCACACACCAGATCCCACTCCAAGCATTTATATCACTTTTTCACCATTACTTACATGCCTCAAAGCTGATCAAGAAAAATACTATATGCATTAGCATTTTAACTTGCAGAGGTGTGCCAGTAAAGTTCTTTGCGAGTTTCTAAAGGACTCGCAAGAAACTTCTTCCCACCTGATTTATCTTCATTGGAGTTGTTTTTGTCTAGCTGTAATTGTTACAGCCAGCATCTTTGCTGTTTGTTGTTGTTACTGCCTGCCCCTTATTTCGAAGCAGAATTGTGCTGCTCCAGTAAGGTCACAGACCACAAAGACTGCACAGTAGGAAAAGGAACCCTACAAGGTTGTAGATTCAAGTTTTTCTTGGTATACTGATGGAAAGCACTGATTTTCTCTGGATGAAAGAAAATACTATTCCAAAAGAAAAACCCTACTGGAATGGAATCACTACCACCAGAGACATGGCTCTGAACAAGTCAGAGCAGAAGCTGATTTTTTTTTTATTTATTCCCCCCTTATTTGAGCATACATTAACAGTACTTCAGCAAAAATTACAAAATAATTAAAGAAAAATAAAACAATAATTTATAGGTTTAATGACAAGGGGCCTTCAACCAGTTTCTACTCAGGATTTGTTGCTCTAGGTTTTTTTAGGAGCTCTGTAACTGGAGTACAAACTATTATTAAAGAAAGATAAGTGGATGTAATGAATCACTGTTCAGTGACAGTTCATACATTCTTGTACCAATTGAAGGTTTATCATGATTTTATCACCTCAGTGCAACTGTCTGAAATCAGTTTTGTGACCAGAAACTCTGGGTGAACAGCCAGAATCCTGCTGTCTGTAAAATAAGAGTCAGATGAGAAATAGAGCAAGTTGCCAGAACAGAACAGAAATTGTGTTTTCACAGTATTCTCTGTGACTGGAAGTCTGTAGTTGGACCACAAACAAATGCTTAAAGTGCCTTTGAGAATACTTGCCACCTTCTTTTTTCTCTTTATCTGCATCCACTAAAGGACTTCAGTATATACTCCAGGTAATCTTAGTATCCTGCTCCATTTCCTTATTCCATCTTCCAGAGCATGTTTCACACCTCTCTGTATGAGTTTTCCCTTTTCCTAACCATCTCTGTTCTGCTAGGTCTGTTGCATGTTTTGTAACTTATTAGGAATGATCAGTATTTCTTAATTTATTTTTTTTTTTAACCTCCACAGTAATTTTACCTTCGTGGTTGGAAAAAGATTTGAAAATTTTTGCTAGCATTCAGGACCAGCTCACATTGCAAAAGAAAATCCTATTTGTTTTAATAAAATCATAACTCATCTCCCAAAGGAGCTTCCCTACGCAGGCATATCACCTGGTTAGCTATGATAGGATGCAGAAATCCAAAGAACTGGCATTAATGCATTACTCTTTTTTTTTTTTTTTGACACACTTCATTGTAAGGTACAGAATGAACACAGAGCACAGAGGCTACTATAATTGGGGCAAGGAACTTTGGCAGGAGAAAGTTATCAACAAAATTAATTGTGTTAAGTGTTTGCAATGGAAGTTTCTTCCACTTGCATGACAACGTTAAGGCAGCAGATTGTCAGATACATTGAACTACATGAATTACATTTTCAATAAAGAATTCTTTAAAACTACACAAATTTAAAACTGAAAGCAACTCATATCAGGACTCCTCGTTTTTCTGAATGTCATTTTGTTAAGTATGGCAACTCTCATACACTGTGACAGTGGAATATTATCACTTGTGCTCATTTCAAACATTCTTAATCAATGGTGGCTACTGCCTTGCAGAATCAGAAGAATTTCCTCATTTGAATGTGAAGAAAACTTATCATGGCTTGCATGCTAAAAATCACATAAATGCTTTCAGGATTGAAGTCCTTCCCAATATCAGATATAGACCTTGGAATGCATCAGCATTGAATGCCAAGAGTAGGAAATAATTTTTGCCACACACCTGCCTGAAGGGGCTTCCTTGTGTACTTCTTACACCTAAACATATCATCATTTAATCTTCCTCCCAAAAATATTGGTGACATCCACCATACTTAAATGTTTACGTTAAAATGTTTGTGTTTACCCTCAACGCACAGAACTTTAAGGAAAATCCTAGACAGGTCACAGTTTTGCTACACTCAGCACAAGTCTCAGCACCACCATCCTCTACATCACAGATGAAAAACACTGCAAGTAGTATACACTCTTGGACCATTTCTAACAACCAGTCCTTTGGCTTTAACTTAAAAACAAAATAAAAACCAACACACTTCATGAAACTGATTTATTCTCACAATTTATTTTTGAGAGTTTTATTGCCTATCAATAGATCAAGTTAACTTGCTTCGGGCATTAACAACAGTACATTAGTAGGCCAATTATAATGCTAAAAGTTTAATTTGCAAACTAGTACAAATCATTGTTTCACAAAATGAGGTTTCCACCCTATTACTAACATATATTAGCAATGCCAATTTTAGTCTAATTGAGGGCTTGATTTAAGATGCTTAAGTCAATCTTATTGATAAGCAGCATCATCTGCAGTATATTAGGGATTACCTGAAAGTTTACAGACAGATCTAAAAGCCGTAAAGATCATTTCGCTGTTACCTACATCACAATTTCAGCAGCCAGACAAAGGATGCTCAGGGCAATCCTAGCATGAAAAAGTTACTGCTTAGTGATATAATTTATCATTTATTTTAATTAGATGAAGTTTTCTTCTTCAAGTAGAAGAACTTAAATGCTGGTTGTTGTACTCACAGAGCTTCCCAGTAAACTTGTAGAGTTAAGCTGGCCCAGTAAAGGACTGCAAAACTCAACTGATAGTTTTCTTCTTGCTGATATTCAAATTAAATGGATACAATTTCCTTACAACAGTACATTTTGAGTTTCTTTCCTTGTTATATTTAACATGCATTCTCTGGGTTATGGCTAGGAACCTGAAAATGCCATTGTTCCTGTCAAGTCAGAGAAAAAAAATCTGGGCTTATGGTGATAATTTTACTCATAGGGCTTCCAAAGGAATCTCTCCTTTACTAGAGATCATGAAAGCAGGTAAACTTTCATTCTTTTGGTCACTAAGTATACTTTTAAATCATGTAATTGGGTTGGTTTTGTGATTGCAAAGCAGCAAGAGAAAATAATGAAAAGCTAGAAAGAAGTACTCAAGAAAATGAATAGCATCCCTGTCATCTTCCTGGGGAAGATGTTTAGTGTCTTAATCTTCCATATTATGGAGAACACTACTACAAATGACATACAAGCTTGCAAACAAATATCAGAACAGGCGTCACCTTGCCTGTCATTAACAGTGTTACACACAAATGTCTCTATCAGTATGAAACCTCATCCTTCTCACAGGCTACAAACACTTCTATCCTGTGCTGTTCCAAAATAAGATAAGCAGTGATGCAAGATGAGTCAAAATGACAGAGGAATTGGCATGTCATCAGTGGGAGTTAAACTGTTTGAGAGGACGGAATCCATTTGCCTGATTTCAAGTAGCACTATAAGATATTTAATACATCAGCACCTCAGTTAAGAGAGATGGTGGAGACAAATTGTTAGGGACAAACATAGAAAAGAAAGTGAAAGAAAATAAAACCATCAAAAATAGAGGACAAACTACTTAAATAAAAAGTAAAGCATTCTGGTACAGCTATGTAAGGTATTTAATTTTAGCAAGAGCGTGGGAAATCATAAACCCTCAGGCCACTCAGGTCACCTTCTCAACTAGCCAAAATATACTCCATGACATGGAGAAAGCACACAGATAGAAAAGAAGTAGCAGGGGAGGAGCCTGTGGCACAGAGATGACAATACAGTGACTTGAGCCATCTATCTGATCAGGCTCCAGCTTAAGCCAGCACTACCTGCAGGCCATTCAACTTCTAATGATCTCCAAAAGTATCTTGATGGTGTATTTAGACATCTAAAGAACATACAGCTACAAGAAAACTTTCCCCTTATTGCGTACTGCCAAAATTGCTAGTGCACATAAGAGCTTTGTTATTTAAGATCTCACAGAAATAAACAACAATGCAGAAGATTGCACTGTTTTGCTTATTAAGCAGCCTTATTGTTTTAAGCAGTAGTCAATTAATCATTGAAAATGTTTCCCTGACTATAATTAATAACTACAGACAAAAGACCACAGGCAAAAAGACAAGTTAGATCTTGATAAAAGCAAACATCCAAGAAAAGATTTTCACTCTTTACTACTCCTGAATTTTGCAGATGAACAGAATCTGTGCCTGAACTACTGAATGCAAAGACAGAAGAAAGCGTGGTCCTGTTAAAACAGTCATTTTCCAGCCTTCATATGCAGGAAAACAACTGAACAGAGAAGGACTGAAAAGCAGTACTCCATACGTAATTATGGATACAGGAAGGAAGTCCCATCATTTTTCATACAGAAGCATTAAAACACATGAACTCATATAACTTTACAAAGATCTGCAAATCTAAATGCTAAACCTCACAAGTGATAGAAATAGGGAGCAGAAGGTAAATCAAAGGAGCAAGTATTTGAATTAGTTCTTCAGATGCCACCAGATGTCCCAGGCACTGCAGTACCCAAAACTGGTGAGCAAACCCAAGAGCTCCTTGGCACAAAAGGCAGGGAGGGGACAGTCTCTTCCCTTTTCCCTCACTCCCGGGTTCTGTGACTATCCTTCAACCTCCCACCACCTCTGCAAGCTTCACAGAAGGTGGCTCAGTGCTGCTGGAGCTGCTGCCAGGCCAGCAATGCCTGTATCAGCATGAGGTTATGAAAAGTAAATAGGACGTCCCTCCACCCTGCCCCCAACAAACACAAACAGCAACTGCAAGGCAGCGACACATTGTTTGTTTCTCCTGAAATCACCAAAGCCACCCTGATTCACAGAGAGCTGCTCCTAGACATTCACAACGCAATTAGCTTCTTTGAAAGACATTAATTTCAGAAGCCCAGCTGACATGTAGGAGGTACAGTGAGGAATAATGCAGCGTATTTACAAAACTTCTACCAATTTTTGCAAAAGTTGATGTTGCTCCACAGTGCAACTTCCCCACACACACACCAGAATAATTTGCAGGAGCAAATTCCACAAAGTACATATAAGAACTTATGTCCCGCTTTAATTCCATCTGTGCCAGCAGAAGTTGTAGCATAAATAAACTACATTTTAAATATAGCACTAGTCAACAGGGCTAAGCCAAAAAAAAACCTTGCAAATGGAGTTTTATGTAAGTACAGATGACAGACTTAACTATGAGGAACTTGAAATTCATCAGCAGCCAGCCTCACTCCTCCAATAAAAAACAAAGATGGGTTTGGTCTTGGTGGTTAAATTGAATATTTAAACACAGACTTCCCACTGACTTAGGTGCTCTACACATGAAGCATCAAATATTTACAGTTTCCATTTTATGTATGAGAACATATACATCACGATGTAATATATTCATTCCTATCCTGTTTATGCGCTAAGTAAACATAAAGACTAGGATTGTATGCATTATTTCTTGCTAATTTACTCTAAGAGCAATATATTTAACTTCAAACTCAATTTCCATACTTCCCTTTACAACACGTTTCATACCCTAAATTATGAATGTGCAACACAGGATGCCAAGGAAGCAATCAGCTGAAGAAGACTATCATTCAAAAACAATTTAAAGGCAAACTGAAAACAATTTTTTTAAACCTTTAAAAATGCTACAGTGTATTAGGAATATAAGAATTGCTTCTACTACTGCCTAGAGCGTTGAATTTTTATTCATACTGAGGATTATTGCCCTTACAAAGTACTAAATCCAGCAAGCACGTGGCATAAATTACGACAGTGTTTTCCATGTTAAGATAGACCGCTGAACTCCAGAAGTGAAGAATAAAAATGGGGGGGGGGGGTGGGGAGGAGGGGAAAATCATAGCACGACATTCACCAGTGGCAATAGAGTCAGAACACCTTCAAGACCAAGATTCAGACTAACTCCAGAATTGAGCACATCTTTGCTGACTCCAACCTGCAATGGCCCCACTAGCCAGACACAGTGCTCCTCCTGCCCCAGAACTGGACACTGTCCTTAGTCCTACATCACAGCAAGCCTGTAGAGAACTCCACACATAAATCTTTAGCTGTGATCTGGAATACTCCTCTTTGATAGACAAGTCACCCCTTAGCATGAGATGTATTAGGCTGTATTATAATTAGAAAGATTGCCATAAGTGGGACAGTGAAACAATCAAAAACTGATGATGCAGATGAAATGGTACTACAAAAGGAAAGGTGCTCACCCACCTCCAAAGATCTATGCTCACAAGAAAGTCTCCACAATGTAGGTATCTCCAACCAGAGATCCTTCCCCAGTGGCAGTGGGGTATAAGAAAGGTGCAGCCAGGATCCACCCCTTGCAGTTACACAGCTAAATTGTCCTCACCTGTGCTCCCAGGGCTGACCCAGCCCTTTTCCCAGCTGCTCAATCAGTAGTTCAGACTATCACTCAACAGCTCCCATACAGACTGCATGAGACCACTATCAGCAGATCCCAGTATCACGGTTGAGTGATATAAGGAACCACTCAAGATGTTCCATAGCAAGGAATTGACCCTTCCAATGTTTTTACATGCTAAATAAACATATACTTGTTTTGGTTATAATACTGTTGTTTTCTTTCTGCAACACCCATTCAAATGGTCAGTTTGGGACTGTTACACAGAAGCTTTCCAAGGTATTCACAGCTATAGATGCAAACACTAAACACTGTTGCTGGGCGCATATGCACTGCCCCAACTCCACCCTTGAGGTTGCAAAGAACAAATCTTTCTCCCAAGAATTCATCTTGGTCCAACAAATGATTTTTTTAGTCCACTTACAGTCAGTAATTGCTCCCAATCAAAACCAGCCATTTTTTTCCCATTTTCTTAAATCTCACCTGAAGCAATCAGAGGAATAACACTGTACAGTACTGACAGTGAAAGACTTTGAACATACAAATTCACAGGAAACACTAAAGTCTTTCCATTTGCATTATGATGGCAATCAGGAATTACACTCATCAGAAGCTTCACTGTTCATAGTCACTGAGAATTGAATTGTGTTTCATATTTTGCCCTTTTCAGTGCTACTCTATCTATATTTACTACAGAAGTCTCTGACAGGTGGTACTTTTGACAAGAGCAGTATGAACTGCACCTTTCAGATACTTAAGCTTCTTCATACCTAATGGATTTCTACCTTGGAAGCAAAAAACAAAAATCTTTATCAGAGAAGGATAAATGCTCAATAGAACATTCACGGGTAGGAGAGCTGCTGCCTAGCTCAGAAGTCCAAATCATGAAATGGGGGAACCTAACATAGCCACAAAAGCTCTACTTGAAGCAGCAGTACAGTTGGGAATGGAGCTTTGTATACAGAGCTGAGCACTTACGACTGTCAAGGAGGTGCTCTATAGCACAGTCAGTTATGCCTTGGTATACGCAAGCCAGTAAAAGGGCTCCGACATAAGCAATTCTGACCCCCCGTAGAGAATGGCTGCTTTCTGGAGGGTCTTTCTAGGAATTTTGATGTTGTAAACACAATACATCATTGCAATGCATGAACTAATTGATACAGTCCTAGATTTCACTTCCTAGGACACATTAGTAATGCAGACAAAACCAAAAGAACTTGCACATTGGGATTTCTGATACAAATTCAGACTTTGGATCTATATCGAAATAGGAGATCTCTGGGGAAGTTTCACTCACAGTATTATTCTTTTCAACTAATAGTATGGGTAAATAAAAACAGTTCAGGAAGGATGCCCTGGTAATGTCTGTGACAGTGAATTAACCATCAGGGACCAATTCCTGTCTTCCGGTAAGTATTTTCAGAGAGATAAAGGCAAACTTCACATTTTTAAGAGTGGAAAGTCTCTTCCCAGCCATCTTCCAGCCCTACCTTACAACACCTGAAACGCTAGCAGCTACAGCATTCCAAGGAGGGAGAATTTTTGCTTTACTTAACAAGTGCAGGAATATTTATGTTTTCATTTTCTTTCTGTAAGCACAAACTGAAGCAGGAGGGGAGCACTGAAACATTTGGTAAAGTATTAGGAAAAACACCTTACAGATGCATCTGTAGGTCAACTCAGTTCCAGCTGTGATGCTTAAACTCACACACTATACTCCCCAGTATAATCAACTGTGAGAATCTGAATTATTCTCTAACTCAGTAAATCAAATATTCAGTTGCATGAGTAAGCCGTGTTATTCCTAAAGCTTTACTATAGAAAAGCTTAATGAAAAATTCAGCCTTGTTACTGCTAAATGGAATACAATAAATATTATAATAAACAATAAATGTTCTAAATGGAAGTTTAGAACTCATTTGAAAGCTGAAAAAAAGTCTTGAAAAGCACCACAGACTCAGAAGATCAGCATAAGGAAAGTGATAAACATTCACATCTCTTGACTGGAGAGAAGGACTTCATTTTGGTGTATAATTACAGACTGGCAATGCTATACTGTCATTCTTTTCAATTCTGCCATTTCAAAGCTGTAGTTGGTTTCATTTGGGGTTTTCACAAACTTATTTCCAGCAGAAGAGGGGTAGGCAAAAAAAAAAAAAAGTTGAATAACATTAGTCCCAGTTCAATCTAAAAAGAAGGCCCAGCAATTGCATTCCAAAAGCCAAGAGTCCATAATTTACCATGATCTTTTCAGGGCATAATGATTTGAATTACTGTCTTGAAAGGCAATGAGATTTAAAAAAACTTGGTGGGGAAATCTCAGAAACTGCACTTCTTCAGCTGGGAAGGCAATGCTCCTGCCCAGCAACAGAAAATAGCTTTTGGTCATGGAAATGACGTCTAGAGCATAGATGTAATAGATTGTTTTTAAATCAGTAATGAGCAGCAGCAAAATTGAACTTCAATCAAAACTAACGGTTGGAAAACTTGGAAAAGAACTAAGTGAAAAGTCATCCAAACCTCTACTGAATATTAAATGAATCACTACAATATAGAAAAACTCTTTTCAAAGCCCCATTATTCTAACATACAGAACTCCAAGAATGTTAAGTCAGGATCTGTCATGCAGAACTGAAAATGGTATTTTGTTCCAAGTAGTGCCTGTTATATGTTGCATTATATTCCTTGAAAACAAACTGTATTGATAGTAGGCAAGAATAATTTTACTTAATCTAAATATGTAGGATTCCAGAAAAAGGCAGACAGAAGGCCAAAAGCATGAATTATGCATACTGTATTGTTAAACTCCTCTCCTACTTTACAGCTGCAGCAGGTTTTGCATGGAAAAAGAAATTAGGGTGGAACATATATTGAACAATTTTCTCCATAACTGCTTCTTACTCACCTTAAATGTAAAATTTTATTTAGCTTCTATCATAGGGAGATGTCCTTATTAAAGTAGCACATTTACATGGGTCCCTTTGAAAGGATTTAATACAAACAAGTCTGAAATAATTGAAGGAAAGATTTTCTGACTGTTCTCAAAAGAGCTTAGTGAAGAAGAGTACAGCAGGAAAGAATTATTTTATTATATTGATTTTCCTGGAGGGGAAAAAAATAAAATCGAAGCAAGGTAGGCGAAATAAACCAATTTTTTTTTTATAAAAATCAATGCAAACTTGAAGAACTTCAGTGAATTTACACACCAAAAAAAATTTTATAACTGTATTGTGAAACAAGATCTGTACATTATTACTCTAATAAGGCAGGTAATAGAAGAGACTAACTTGGTTCATTATCAAACAATGCTATTTTAAAATAGTTTAATGTGTGATGTGTACATATTTCTCTTACCCTAATCAATTTATCAATCTGAGATACAGCTATTATATACTGCACTGCAACTCACCAAAACCTTTTCAATCATAACACAGATTGGCCTGCAATTGCTTAAAACACATCTTAAATATTCATACACCTAACACCGCAAAGAAAAATTCGTACTTAAATCTTTACCCAAGTCAAAAATTCTTAATCACTAAGGTGCTTCCACTCCGCAACAAAAAAGTACCTACCATTACCTCAAAGCTAAACACACCAGTTTCTGCTACTTATTCTCTGTATCTCACTGGGTACTCAAGGTAGAAATAGATGTCTTCAATGTCTGGAGCACCTAAAAACCTGCTTTCTTTAAACTGAAGTATACTAGTATATAATTTCCCATCTGATAACTGAACATCATTCCCCTTTCCTGATTATATATCCATAACAGTGTACTTTCTGTCCCAGAGCCTTGAAACTTATAAATATTTTGGAGCAGTAACCACTGCTACCAGTTATTGTCAATAACATTAATCAGACTGATAGAAACTGTAGGACTGAATCTCAGTTTATGGCAAGACCCACTCTGAGGACATAGCTGTTACGTCCTGTCTGTGTGACCCAGCAATCAGCCACGAGACTCAAGTAAGAAAGGTTTTCCAGCCTCTTTGCCTCAGGGCTCCATCCCCCTTCTAAACCAGCTTCTGCCCTACAAAAGGCATCCAGTTCTCTATGTTCCTTTTTTAGTCTCTGCTTTGGTCATTAAGAACACAGATTCTTTTTCTTGAGATTTTTTTTCATGTGCATTTGAAGAGCATCAGACAACTTTTCCTAAATACATCAGAAAACGGAGATGAAGGCTCACAGGCTCTGAACTAAGTTTTGGAACTGATCACACAACTTAACTGACTTCACCGGGGGTACGATTAATATGAACAAAGCAGAGTCTGAGGTATCTCTCCATTAATAAAAGTACTCACAACAAAAACAAAGCTAGCAGCAAAGATATCACGTGATTAAAAGACATTCATCACACTTGCAGATTAATAGAGAACTTGATCCTGTTTCTTCTCATCCCTCTCTTCAAGACCAGAGTTGTAAATAACATTAAGAAACAGAATTGAGTTTAAGTACCTCCTGAGATTATTAATTTGAGTAAACAAGAAGAATAGCATCACATCCTCCGCTGATGTAAACTGGGCCAACAAGTCATCAGATGTTAGGAAGGAAATCTTTACTCAGAAGGCAGTGAGGCAGTGGCATGGGCTGCCCAGAGAAGGTGTGGGTGCCCTACCCCTGGAGACATTCAAGGCCAGGTTGGATAGGACCTTGGGCATCCTGATTTGGTAGGTGGCAGCCCTGCCCATGGCAGGGAGTTGGAACTGGGTTATCTTAGCTGTCCCTTCCATCCCAAGTCATTCTATGATTCAAGTCAATTGTTCATAAATACCACAGAAAGCATACACTTCTCTCACTTTTTTCCTAAAGGATAGAATCTGCCTTTCTACTGCTAAACAAAATAAATACTGCCAGGAGAGCCAAGCATTTAAAAGATCTGGCAAAATATGTTTTAAGATCTACAATGAATTTCTCCCTTCACCTCTCAGTGTATTCCAAAGCAGTATTAAACATTTTAGCTTTTACTTGGTTTTCAATAACCAATTAATTTTCCATTCCTCATAAATAAAGACAGCATAGTCATAACATGAGGACAAAGGCCATAATACAAAATCATAAAATCATTTATGTTGGAAGAAGACCTTCAATACCATCAAATCCAACCATCAATCAGACCTGAGTCCTACCGCTAATCACTTAGCATCACAGAAGTATATGTAGCTTTGCAATATCCAGTATTTCTAGTTGAATACTCACCCAATTTCTGCAGGTGCTCTGTGAACATCACATCATTGTTTCCCCATCTCCACTCTAACAGTCCCCAGAGAATACCAAGAGAACTTTCACCCAAAATTATATTGGACAACTCTCTCCATCTTCCATCAAAAGCACCAAAGACTCAAACGCATTCACAGAATCACCAAGGTTGGAAAAGACCTTAAAGATCACCCAGTCCAACTATTCACATATCGCCAATAGGTAAATTACCAATATTCACTAAACTATATCCCTCAACACAACATCCAAATGTTCCTTGAACACCCCCAGGGTCACTGACTCCACCACCTCCCACTAGCAAGGCAGCACAGAGTAGGATTGGAAACTTTCCCAAACCCCAAATTCAGTCCACTTCAACAAGAGCAAAACTAGGTTGTGGCTTCACATGATCTAGGTTTGCTATAGGAAAAAAAATCCAGACCTTTGCAAACACATAATTCAGTGCTCATTTACAGCAGTGGTTAAGACAATTTGGTCTTTTGTTTTCTTTTTGACTGCCATTCAGTTTTTGTGTTTCTTTTCCCTTTCTTATTCAGTTCATTTTCTTTCTAATAAGTTCATAAATTCCTGCACGTTTTCCCCTTGTATGGTGACAAATAATGAAAAGACGGTAGTTGTAAATACCCGAAAGGTTATTTACAGGAAAAACTCACCCATATGGAAGCCTTTGGTCTGCTGGGAACCGCCAAGGCAATCTGCACCAAGGAACAATCTCCAAGAGATGCTACCTTAGTGGTGGTCAGCCCTTAAATGAGGTCTAGAGGAGATGGAGTCAAGCTCCACCCCTTCCAGGAGCACAGCTAAATTACTCTCACCTGTGCTCCCACAGCTGACCCAACATTTGCCTCAACTGATTAATCAGAGTTTCAGGCTGTGATTACCAATTTCCCATACAGAGACCTATTGTTTTTAATTATGCATTCAGGAATGGTGGATACATTTGACTTATTTTTGCATACTTTACTGTGAAAAAAAAAAAAAAAAATACACAAGGTAGAAGAACTCAGATTCTGTTACTCACCACACTTACTTCTCTGGGTAACCAAACAGGAGCTTTACGTCACCTGACAGGAGTGCTTTCTCATTCTCCCTCATGACCATCTCCTAGAATTTAAAAAAAAAAAAAGTAAATAAATAAATAAATAAATATTAAAAATAAATAAATAAAAATCAAAATTTCAAAGTAACAGCAGCTTGTGACAGCAGTGGAAAAAAAGACAACACAGTCCTTTCACTCTTTCCATTAGAGAAACTGGCTTAAATACTCCATTACCCAGTGCCAAGGCTTAGCCCTCATCTACTCTGCTATTTCTGTAGATTGCAACAACTAATAGTTGAGTGCCTAGATGGATAATTTAGCATAGACCTGGAGAACAGACAAAAGAAGAAACCACATTCATCAAAGGACTCCATATTTCTCACTTGAACTCACAAGCTTCACCAACAGCAACTATCCTTGCCTCCAGTGGTATGGTTTCATCAGCAACAAACTATTGAATTGACAGATAAATCAATGTAGGAATAGATCTATAAAGAAATTTTTATGATAGCCACAGGTAAATTAGAGATAAGCCTGAAGAAGCTAAAAAACTTAAACCAGCAAGAAAACAGGTGTGTATCCCTTTTAACAGTTTCCACTTCATTACTGCATCAGCCAGCACAACTGACCTGTCTCACTGCACACAGTCACTTTACAGAGCTCTTTCTTGAGTTTTATTTTACTAAGCAGAGTCATTCAGATCTCACCATGACTTCTTTAGCATAAAAGCAATACTTTGTGAACGCTCCCTAATTCTACAGTGGGAAGAAGAGTACTGAGCACATCACAAACAGCAAAACAGAAACACTGTGAGCCAAGCCAGTTAATGCTAGAAAGCCAAATGAGACACCTGCCAAGGGAAAAAGCATAAGTTCCCACTCTTCTTCCAGAAACTGCTTAAGAGATACAGCCCTTCAATTCCTGCAGGGCAATACTAAATACTAATTCCTACAAGCCAATACTAAAGCACCCCTTATTATCAGCACCACAGCAAAGCTGTGAACAAATAAAAAAATTAGAAGCCTCAGAAAAGAAAGAAAAGAAGACTACCTGGAAACCAGCACCACAGCACAGACCCCTCATGCATGAAACAAAATCACAACTAAGACAAACTAGCCCAAGGCCATTATGTAGCTCCTGATCTGGGTAACCCACCCACCTGCTTTCACTGCCCTGCCATAAGCACAGCTGCTTTCTTTGTAGGTCCCTCCCTGCAGCTGGACTCTGCTTGGCACCAGGTTCGTGTGGTACTCAGTTCTGATAGGTATGCATGGGAGATTTTTCTGTACACACAATCACTTGTCAACTAGGACTGAGTCATCCAGTGTAAGAAAGCTTGCATGAAGGTATATGGGTGCAAGCGTGCTTCTAAAGTATGATGGAACTACATGCCTGGTTTACTTCTATCACACTATGACAGACCTGTGCTAACAGGAGAGCACAGCTGGCCCAAAGATTAAAGAAGCATTTATGTGAGTAGGAATAGTCTCAAAATATAGCCCATACTGTGCAGCACGCTATTTGAGTAGGTCTTTGTCTTTTTACTGAAGTGTTATTGCTTTAGAAATGCTATTATTGCTGATAATCATTTGAATCATGGACTAAAACAGTTCATTGCAGATCCAGTGAGTACACTGAGTACACCACCAAAAAGCCTCCTGAATGCTAATAGGAGCTGGAATGCTACAATAAATGCAAGTCTCATTTGTCGATGGATATCTGAGCTGTCCTCTCAGACAGTCCTCTGGAGATGTATCACAGTACATAAACATCAAGCATAGATGTGGCAAAACACTTTTCTTGACAGACAGCCCTGGTGATTTATAATGCACAATTAGGGTCAAGATACTGATATATTCCTTAGTCCTTACCAAAATATACCTGGGTCTCTTTGCCTGCCTATTGTTGATGCATAGAAGAGGTGCTCAGCATCACTCTGTGGCACTGAGGTACGGCTTGTCAGCTCAGGTGGCTGCCCTCTGCCCAGCACCTTCTGCAGAACCTGGGGAGACCTAGCACTGTGGAGATCCATCAGTCTGCAGCCGTTATTGGCTGTGCTGCACTGCAGCCCTGGCTATGACAGCATGGTGCCTCTCTGGAATGGAAGTAATGTTCTTGTTGGAAGATGTAATTTAGTGCATCCACGAGAACTGAAGAAATGAGTTCTGTAAATAAGCACATTAGAGTGAAATCAAACAAACAAAAATGAAAACGCTTTAACAGCTCAAATTATTTTTAATAAATAGTGCATCAACTTCCTCATCTTCAAATATCAATTCTATAAAATCAAGGAAACTAATGTAAATAGACAATAAATTGTGGGCTGCTTTTGCATGTTTGTTTCATAGAGAATGTATTCTATCACAGCATAACCTTTATTCTGACCTTAAATAAATATTATTACAAGAGAGCTCTCAGATTCTAAACATAACAAAAATAGCTACTTCTGGAAAAGACAGCCATAAAAAATTATTTATATATGCATTAATGGTGTCTACTGACCGGCACAAAATTCACATCTGCATGTATATATTTTCTTAGAATAAGTGGAAAAATATTTTAATAGAGTGTCCAGTAGAACTAACAGAAGCCACATCAATTAAAAATACTTGAAAATTCTACATCCTGATAATATATTAGACTATTAAAAACGCCTATAAGAGTGCCCATTAGCATGTTGATTTAAGGAATCCCCAGCAGAACGACCAGAGTCAAGACTGCTTCTTTGTCACAGCATATGTACTTGTTTGTACTTGAATGAAAATTTATTAGGCTGTTTATTAGGGGGGATGACAGCCCAGCTTTAATGTATGTAAGTATTTATCTCTCTCTTTTTACTGTTTTCTGGAGAGTTGTTATTACCATTTGCACAATGAATTAGACGATTTGGTCTGTTTTTGTTTTGCTTTGTTTTCCCTAAGAATTTCTACTTAAAAAGGCATCCATCACAAAGGGAATAGTGCATGTGGATCAGCTGAGCTGATCATGGCAGAGTGTCAGGGCACTGCAGTATGCCTCCTTTCAGCCCTTCACCAGCTCCCTCCATTACCTCTCACAGATTTGCTCAGGGTATCTTCCAGGTGGCGGCACCAAAAGAAGGTTTTGAATGCACTTACCTCTATTTGGCACCCTTTTGCCCCACCCTTGTTACAGTTCTCCCTACAACTCACAAAGAACTTGAGCAAATTGAACCTAAATGAGATTACCTTGATAATAGAGAGCTCCAATGGAGACCACCTTTGAGAACGAGGTTCAATACTGCAAATCTCTAACCTGAGCATGTGTGATAATGAATTCAAGAGCAGAGAATATGTCACTGTGAATTCAGTTGTTCTCAAAGCTTAATACGTGCATGTTGCAATTTGATGATGCTTTATGCAATCGCAGGGTTGTTACTGTCAGAAACAATCTGTTTACTTTGCATATTTTCACATTTTTGTGAGCTGCCTAGATTCTATCTTCCGGAATTGGAATGGAGATTTACCAATTTATTTTATTTTTCAAGATGAGTAGCCTTGCAAAAGACTGGAAAAGGTCCCAGCATTTGGAATTTGGGAAAATTCTGGGGTATAATGATATTCATGAGGATTTGGATTCCGCATTCATCTGACCTTCACAACCAGGACAAGGCCAGAGCATCTCAAAGTCCACCTCCAGGGGTGAGAAAAGCCCCAGAAGCAGAGCGGGGTGGAAACAACCTGCTTCAGGTTTGTCAGTCTGACACCCTGAGGCTGAACAGAGAAACCAGTACACAAATGTGGGCTTGGATGGTCAGTGGTGAAACAGGGCAAGGAGCAGTCCAAACATTCATGGTCACTGCCTCAGAAATGTCACAGACAACCATCTGTGATCTCTTACGTGGAGTCTCTCCTGATAGTGGCACTCTCATAGGTTCCGCTTCTGAATTCAGACATTCATGTCCAGTTTAGATAACCTGAGCCCACAGAATTCCTCTCTATAAAAAGGCAGATGAAAAAAGAGGACGGTAAAAACTGTGTTTAAGAAATCATTTATTTTTCTAGTAGAATTTATCTTACTAAAGAAATATTTAGATTTACGTACAGGCTTGAAATCAAATTAACCAGTACTGTTCTTACAAACTGCTTCGAAAGTCAAACTCCCTTTAAGTGATCTCCTACATTGTTAATTGAACCTTGATACCATATTCCACACCCATTACACATGTAACAGATACATGTACAGAGAGGTATCCCTGCCTATAACAGGGGAGTTGGAAAGAGATGATCTTAATGGTCCCTTCCAACCCATTCTATGATTCTATGTATTCACCATTCATTGCAGATCTGTAAATTTCATTTGTGTCCCAGGACTAACACAAGCACTCACTGGAAGGCAGCCAGTGCACAGCATCAAGGCTGCCCCAATTAAAAGCCATTTCCCTGACACTGTCAGAACTTCAATAGGGACGTTTGTGAAGTGGAAATCTCCCATGGGACATCTGCATTATCAGGCTTGGTGTGCATCACACGCACTATCTGCAGACGATGCAGGACATTATTGCTGGTATGAGGCAGGGTGTGTGGTGTGCCACTGCCAGGTAGGGCCACCCAATGCTGCCCAGAGCATGCACAATTTGCACAGTATTTGCTAAAAATGCAAACATCTGTTACACGTGTCCCCATACAGGGAGCACAGTTCATCTGACAGGAGCTCCTTCCTCTGGGTCCCAGATACCTTCAGGAATAGTGTGCTGTTTTCTTACAGTCATTTGATCATTTGATAAAGGCCTTCTCTGCATTATGAAACCATAAACCTCAGGAGGAATTCAGTTACACTTTGTAAGAAACCAGGGTGTTGGACTGCATGTCGTGCAACACTTGCAAAGTGAAGAGCTTAGTGGACAAAGTGTTTAAAGGAGGCAAGTCTAGGTAAGTATTGAGGTAAAACAAAACTGGGCATTTAGAAGGCTTTTTGCAGAGTCCACTTTAAAAGCAAAATACTTTTGGAAATAATTACATCAAAAGTTACAAAAATAAAGGTTTTAAATTTGAAAACCATCTAGAAAAAATATAGCAGAGTTTTAAATATGCATTTTTAAGTTGTCTACAGGTTTTAAATAACAAAAAGCATTTTCCAGCATTTTCCAGTGACATTAATTAAACAAGCTCAACTGTTAGTGCTACAGAACATTTCTAAACTCCAGAAAACATGAGTTTTGTTTAAAAGCAATAAATTAATGCTGCATTTGTCCCTAACTAAAGCTTTTGTGTTTATACTGCCTTTAACAAGGCTTGGTCTTGTCGTAGCAGCAAGGCTACAATCACATTTTACTTTTTTTTTCGTATTAATTCTATGAATAGTGTACTTCTGAGAGCAAACTTAGAGGAGCTTCTAAGAAATCCCCACTCTTAGCAGCAGTTGAGGCTACTCACCACTTCTCAGGAGGTACTCAGCAGTGCACAGGTTTGGGCCCGCAGGTCTTGGAACGGTGGAAGAACGATGAAAGCAACACATTGCTGAGATGCTGGGTTCTGCTCTCCTTCCCCAGAGCCTCTTTGTGTTTTTAATCAAAATTTCTTACCTTTATATGAATTCTCTCATGTTGTTTGTTTCCGGACTGTTTTTTAGATACTGGGAGAAGTGTAACAGGACTGAGAAATTTCATAGACTCTAAGTTAGTACTTTCTATTTCAAGGTGTTTAACTAAGTGTATTCTTCTTTCCAAAAGATCACCTAATGAAAGTAAAATCAGTCAAGAAAGTCAGTGTTGGACTTACTCTCCTATCTTTTTGACTCAAAAAACATTTTAAATTAATATTAAAAAGAAAAGAAAAAGGAAAAAAAAGGAAAAAAAATTGGTCCCTAGAAAGCTTAAGAATTGTTCACCACTGTTTGCCTAATTTATTTTTTTTAATGCTGTTAGCATCTAAATAAACCTTATCAAACATTTCTTACTCCGCTGACAATTTTCTGACCTCTTGGTTGAAGATCTGAGCCCTAACTTTGTTCATGGATGAGTAATCACAGCAGGTCCACAGCAGAACCTACCCTAGAACTACAAATATATCATCGGCAGCCTTGTAAATCAAAGCCTCAAAGAGCATCATTTAGCCTGGAGCTAAAATTGCTTGTTTATCAAATGGTGCCTAGCTTAGCATGGAGCAGTTCCTTGTAAATCTCAGGGACCTTTTACAGCATATACTTAAGCAAGCACATTGGCTCCTGGGAGACTTTCTGAGAGCTTTAATGACTGCAGACTGCTAAAAGATCCAGGCCTCGGTTCAGTTAAGTGGTTACTTGTATAGCTTGGCTCCATTTTGTAAACTCCCAAAGATAAGGTGTCTGCATTATCTGGGGAAAGAGCAAGCATTAGTTTCTTAGGAAATCTTTATATCCTAAGTGTTAATGTTCTTGTGGCTTTTGGTATTTTGACCTTTGTCTGCTCACTTTTGATTTACTGTGGGAGCAGAATCTTTTTTCCCCTAAGCCTTTCCTATGTTTTATAGCTACTTTGAAAAGCACAGTGAAATACTTGCACCACGGCTTTTAAAACTAGGCGTAAGGCTGCACTGTTCATAAATATGCCGTATGGCTCCAGACTCCCCCACAGTAACAAAGCAAGACCACCCATTTTATCTCATATTCTCACAGGTCATTTTATTCCATAGCAAAAAGCTGGTGACAGCAACAGGACAAAATGCTGCTCGGAGCATCCCTGGCTACACCCCGCACTCCTGGCTCCCATGGGCGCTTTGTCCTTGTGGGACAGGATTCTGGCTACTTGCTGGTGGCAGTGCTTGAAAGTTACCCACAAAGCTCCCATTGGTTTCAGAGGATCAGCACTCACAGCAATCATGAATAACACATTGGCTGGATCTACCACGAGGACACCGGTGGCCACTCAGCCACTTGCTGATAGATGCTTGCATACACTTGATGTAATTCACTAATTGTAGAGCTTGTTAGCTGGGTCTCACTTTTTGATTTGAATTAATTAGAGTTCACCTCGATACAGCCACCTGCTGTGCTGTCACACGCAGCGTACATCGGTACAACAAAAACAAGGAATTTTTTTAATAGGCTTATTTGAGCAAAATCTGCTCTCACTCAGATGTGGGAAATGGCATCGCTGCAATATCATAGAATAAAAGGAGTAACATCATTTACTTCAGCTGACATGGTAATGATGTAAAGGAGGGAAAATATGGTCCATTGCATTCATAGGCAGGAAACACACTATATTTTAAAATCTATTTTGACTTCACCAATTATTCAACATTTTAAAGTCTTTCTTACCTTCTGCATTTTTTTCTTACTCCAAGTGAAAAGCAAGACGGTCTGATTTCTTTTTATTGGTGGTGGTAATAATATTTATTAAACCAAGAATTTTCAGTCATCTGTTGCATGCAAACCTCAAACACCAATTCAAAGGCATGCCAGTATCTGTTACTGTAAGCACATGCTGCTTATTGTAGAACTGAAAATATACTTCCTATTCTGTAGGTATTTAATTTTGGTAATGTCAGACTTATCGTTATGTGATTGTATTTGTTTGTCCTCTTCAACAACATTGTACTAAGTGCTATTTCCTTACACAGGATACCAGTAAGTAGGCTTCTGTACAGGGGATGTCAGGACATCTGGAGTGCACCTGGAGTCATTTTTTTTAGCACAGGATCAGCAGTGGATGATGCATACACCCCAGTTCATATCCATTTCATTTCAGAAAATAACTCTCATTGAAGCAATAGAGGAGCTAACAATACCCTTGTATCCACTGCAGTTCTTCTGCAGCTTTATGCACAATGTACGTGTTACAGGAAATTTAATCTTTGTAAGAATCTGATTTTTTGCAAAGGCAAACTTCTCTCAACAAAAAATTTAGTATGGTTCAGTACTTCATAAATCCAGACTACTGTACAACTTCATCCCCAAACTCCACAGTACCTCTATAGCAAAACACCTATACTCTCACACGGCAAATGGAGATGTAGAAACAGAGCACCAAATCTGGCTGCCCAGGACCATCGTGAGTCCTGTGGCTGTATCTCTGCTGAACACCCAGCTGCTGCTTGCCCACGTGGGCTGTGCCAGCAAAAGGCTGCAATGTGCTGTGGTTTGTGGGAGCTGTGTGAGTGGGGATATTTAAAACTACCTGAATATTTATCAAGATGTATTTAGCAGGTCATTTCATATGTATGTTTCTTTTGCTATGGAACTCCATTTATCACTCCCCATCCGGGCCCTGAGAACAGGTCACTGCTTAGCTGCACACTTCAGGTACAATTTCTCGACTTGCGCCTTTGGCTGCATATGGCCAAAGAGACGCAGTGCCAAAGTCACAACTAAAAAAAATGGATTTTCTTGATCCAGAAACATTGTCATTTCTCTAACTTCCCAAATAAGTGACAAGTAACATAGCCAGCGTGCGTGATGCTGGAGATATACATTTCAGTTTTGCCAGCCAAAATAAAAATGGCATCCAGAAAGTCAAGGAAAGCATCTTAAATGGAAGAAAAGCCCTCCTAAAAAAAGATGTTAAAAAAGAAGTGACCAAAATCACAAAACTACCGCAAGCAAGAGACGACATCAACATGAAAAGCAGAAAACCTGTGCTTGTAAGAGTGTACTACAGAGAGAAGTTATCAGGAAGGCAAACAGAAATATCATGAGGCAAATAACAATAATATAATAATAATAACCGCTTGCTGGGAAAGAGTTATTTCTAAAGGCTTCTGGTGGTTAGCTGGTAGCTGTGCAACTGCAAAGCTTTCCCTCATTCAACTATACTTTGTATGTCTGAGGAGCTTCTTGTCACTTACTCCACTGGGCAAGACCTTCAACCCAAGTTTTCCAGAGAATAATGCTTCTAACGGCCTTTAATAAAGTGTTTCACAGATGTAATACATCTCACATGTAACAGACTTAGTACTGACCCCTATGAGTGTACGAGTGAGTGTTTTAGAAGAGTTGTATTTAACTTCAGCACCAAAATCTAGCAGAGAAGAGTAGCAGGTGAGGCTGGCTGGTTTACTTTTAAGGGCAGTGAGGGAATATCTGTGTTACTTCCACGTGCCTGGAAGCCTCAATAAGACACTTATTTAGACTATGGGATCTTTCAGGGACAGACATGTGGTGCCCACTTTTGTTTATAGAGCACATCATAATGATGGCTGTTAGAATAATATCACTGGAAAACATTCTACTGATCTTTTTCATGCTTATTAGTCTTTGGATAGAACAAATCTCCCCTAAGCCATGAACCCTGTAAAACTCTTTGCTTTGATAAATTAGTGTTCCCTCTTCTCCAGCACCCAGCACCACAGCCAGGTGGGACAAGGGGACAGCAGTCCAGCAGCTTAGCCTACCAGCTGCCCCAGGGATGCCCCAAGCCCCAGCTGCCTCCTCACCTCCTTCACAAGGTAACATGTTCTGACTCCCACTGATTCTTCAATAAGACCACCATTCGTGTTGTACGGAGAAATGAAAACCCAGGTGTACTTTGCTCTTCAACTTGAGTCTTTTGACTAAGGAAGAACTTGCTGCAGAGGGAAAACAGCCAGCAAGTAATAGCCACAAGTCACCCCACAGGATTCGGCAAGGCTCTCAGCACTCCCTTGTGTGTATGGAGGATGGAAGAGGCTAGATCCTCCCTTGAACCAGGGTGGGATCTCTGCACCTACAGGGAAGGTGAAAGTAATCTGATTAATGCACCTACTCTTCTGAATTTCTCCTTAGGAGTGAAAGAGGCTTGTCCTAAGATACAGGCAGCTCAACAGGGAATTTGGCATTTCCCTTCTGCACACCAACATAGGTAAATTTAAAAATAGCACTTTTATTTTTCCTCCATGTTTCCAGCCAGGTCAGCCTCATTAGTGTCACCAAGGCACCAGCAGTAAGGTAGGTGGCTTGCATTTGTTGTTGGTTATTTATTTACGTACTCTCACATTGATCCGTAAATACATCCGGGAGCACTCGTACCATCTGCTGCACATTTGTCAGCCACTGAATGGAGGCTGGACATCTGGGGATGTCATCGGTTTGTGTCGATTTTCCCCCATTAGAGCCACTGTTTCCTTTTTCAGTGTGATGTGAGCAAAGAGCCTGGCTGACCACAGTGAGAGGGAAGGTGGATGGATCTGACGTTACCTCCAAATCCTCAGGGTCTGACTTTTCTCACAAGCTTCTTTCCACTTTGTAGAGCTCAGAGCATGAAGACAGAGCAAAACGTAAAAACATCAGTTTAATGCTACTTTGTAATATGAATGTCTATAGGATTATGGGCAATACATTAAGCTGTAATACTACAAATAAAGTACTTGGTGCCACAAAATCCCAGATTTGGGGGAAAATGATGTGATTTAACTTCTTCCTCTGAATTCTTTTTAAACAGTTATTGTACATGGAGTGGGTGTACTCTCAATTCTTCAGAAAATTCTCTTTTTGTCATTTAATCAGTATTCTCCGACTGCACACCAGCAAAATACAAGAGTTTTCCAAGCAGCCCTGTGAAAACCACTAGGATGCTCCTGCAGGAGGGAAGGAAACTGGCCGCCCACCAGGAAAATGGGCTGAGTGTGGAAAAACCGTGTGCTGACCTGGCGCTGTGAGCACTGCCTCCTTCCTTTCTATTTCAGAATGATCCCCTTTATTTCATCTAGAATAAGTTGTCAGTGCTACAAAACCTACAACTGCAACCATCTAAGAATCTCTTTTATTTTGATGTGTTTATAACAGGAATGCAGATGCTCTCTTACATTCACGTTTCACATTTCTTTTTCCTTCATGGAATCATTTGCATTGTTCTACTCAGTATTGCTGCCTAAAGGATGCTGGTAGAGATGAGATGCACATCTCATCTGAGCGTTGTAAATAAAAGGAAAATAAATACTGCTTATCACTTACCCCTGGTCTCTTTTCCTGCTCTCTGTTCCTCCACAGTGTGATACAGCACTGCAGCTATTTCTGCCAATATGGGAGTCATAGGCAGAATTTCCATTCTACAGTGGCTGTGAATATCAAATTCTGTGTGTGCACAATAGCTATGAGAAGAATGTGTGTACAGTCAGCTGCGAGTTAATACAAAGAACAATTAATTGCCAGCACTTCTCTGGTTGGATTATATTCAGTGCTATGTAGGGTAAGGAAATCACAGGATGGCTCATTTAATGTTTTCACAGAAGTCAGAGTTAGGGAGAGGGGTCATGGTACAAAACCAAAATGCTCAGTACTACAGACAGCTTAAAATCTATGCTTGACTGAATGCAATGATATTTGAATTTGGTTCTTCAGATACTTAATTTTCCATTTGAATTGCAAAATAAGAATACTATATTTAGTTTTGTTGATAACAGTTTCAAAAATGACAGTGAATAGGAATTTTTTTTTTTTACTTTTCCTTTTTTTGTTTGCTGGAGGCAGAATAAGCAGTCCATCCTTTTGCTTGACCTCTATATATCTGGAGGATATGTAAACATATTGAAACTTTGTTGTGTTCTACAGTGAGGGAATGAAGTGCATCGATTGCTTGCGATTATTAGCTAGAGTGGGATAAGCCTTCTCCTTATTATGCAGATTAGTGAAGCTCTCAGTTCCAACATATTGTACAGATGCAGGAGAGCAGCTGCTCTTACAGATGGCAAGTACACAGCTCCATTAGTATGTATCTATTGTCTGCTTTTGGCTTGCTCAGAGGATGGAGAGGATGGGTGAAGAGGAATTGTTACACAGTGAAATGTAAAGGAGAACACACACTCTTAAAAATCTGTTCTCAGGAGACTATTTACACAGCAGGGAAGACAACAATCAAATTAAAAATCTACCCTAAATAAGAACTTTCATATGTCACAATTAAGCTTCTATAGTTTTTAAGTAGATTAACCATTAGAAAGTAAGGAATAGAATTCAATTTTCATGGCAAAGTGGTATCAAATAAAAAGAAATCCTGTGAGGTTCATTGAAAATTTGGTCATGACCGTGGCTCTTCCAAAGCTCTCCTTTATATCTCCTCCCCCTTCTTAACAAAAATATGTATCCTTCCTCCCCCACACAGAACAAGTCCTCGTTTATTTTGCATTACATAGAAGACAGAAGAGCAGAACTGTGCTTCATTTATTAAACTTTTTACCATCAGAATATAGCATTTTATGCAACTTTTTGCATTAATGAGAGCTGAAGCAGCTAAATTTAAGTTGGTATAGACAACATTGATTGTGCATCTATGTCAATTATTCTTTGCAAAAATGCTAAGCAGAACATTAGTTAACCGTGTGGTAATTTTTAATGTGAACAATTCCTGAGGAAATACATATCTACAGGCTGACTAGTGAAAACAGAGTCAAGTAAAGGACAATTATTTAGAACGCAGTCTATGGCTGGATGCACAAATTATGGTTGTACCAGCAGGTTTCATGATAAACTTAACATACAGTTTATCCTTGTTTTATTTAGCACAGAGATGACTTACAGAGAAGGAGTGGTAGGGTGCAAAGGAAGAAGAAAGCAAACCCTGAGAGACTGCTCACACCAACCTGGAACTGTGGGAGGCTGAGGATGCCTAACCAAATGTGGGAGAAAAAGTACACATTGAGCACTGATGTTCATAGTGAAGTTATACAACAGTTTTTACCACCTCTGCTCAAGTTTGTAAGGTAAATTAAATCTTAAGTATTCATGCTAACAATTTAAATATATATATATATATATTTAAACATATAATTATATATAATATATCATTTTCCATGGAAACAAAAGCAGAAGGAGCGAAAGGAGAAAACACCATCTTACTTTGTTCTTACTACTGAACCACTGTGACATTAAAATTTGCTGAGAATCTCCCTAAGACTGGGAACAAAGACACAGGCAAGAAAGGAATGATACCATTCAGTTCAGATCTCAGAAGTGACCCTGCTACTACACAGCTCCTGATTTACCTGTGAGACCCTACTGAGCATCAACAGGTCTGTTTAATGCTGGGGAGGCACTTCTCCTTATTGACAAGTTTTTCACTCCAGGCAATCTCAAAAGCTGACTTGCCTGTAAGCAAAGTCAGTTACGTCTGAGTTCACACACTACATCAGTGTTGTCATGTTTAAATATTATAAAAATGTTGAATGAAATGAAAGAATTGCCTTTCATTTTGCTGTTTTATATGGGATAAATGATTTTGTTTATGCTGAGCATATTTATAAGAAAAACATTTAAGAGTAAGACTAAAGCAAATTGTCATTCTCTTTTGTTTTCTAAGGTAGTGGAGCTGGTAAATATGCTGTATTTGCTTTCATTTTCAATCTGAGATTCATCCTGAAAAAGCATTGTTAAAGAAACCCTGAGTGAGCACTTTGTTACAAGAAGTAGCTGAATTTTAATTTTCCACAAGTATTAAAAGCACAAGATAAAGAAATTATAAGGGAAAGAACCTGCTTGTGGCCAGCCAACTGGAGAGCATTTTTCTCTCAGAAAATTATCATCTTTTCATTGCCTTAGAAGCTTGTGTTTTCCACGTGAATATAAGTGGTGCCAAGCAATTCAAATACTCAGCTCTTAGCATAGAACAATATCTATTCTCCTTAGTCAGATCACATACATCAAACTGCACATTCAGAGGGGATGTTCTGCTTCCCTTGAAGTCCTACTTCCTCACTACCAACAGACGCAAGGAAGCTGGAGATTTGGGTTGATAGGGTATAAGTTTTCAGAAAGCTGCATAACAAACCTTTCCTTCTGACAGCCATGAATTTGATTTCTACACAGAGGAGGAGTTAATCCAAGACACTGGGCTGGCTCTCCTGCTCTGTCTGTGTCACAGTCTGCTCCAAAGATGAAAGTCAAAAGAACACCCAGGCCCTCATGCTGTACTGTCTGAGTCCAAATGAAACCTAACATAGTTTTGAGCCTCTGTGCAAGGTACGTGGAGCACAGCCTCTCAGACAGCAAACTGCATGAGCATCACTGTGTGAGGCGGGGTCTCAGGAAACCCCTATGGGGAACTCTTATGCTTAGAGATCTCTAGATTAGCAGTACTTTCAAATTAGTCTTGTATCGGGTTTCACAGATTAAATGGATACATTCGAGGATTTCATTTTAAATGAATCTTTCAATATTTGAGCTCAGATGAGAACAGAATTTTTACTTGCCTCCCAAATGCGTCCTCTGCATCCATGGCACTGGTACAGTCTGAGCATGACTGTGTGATCCCACCTGTCACCAGATAGATGTCTTCACCAGGAGAAATCTGAGAATGGAAGAGTTCCACCTTGATTTATTCATCTCCATATCATAGCCCTACTACTAAAGTTCATATCCACGTAGTGCTGTGATTATTTGTAAATTTCCAGTACTTATAATCAGGACAGTAACATTAAGAACATTAAACCTGGTTGAATATATTTGAATACACAAGATACTGCTGTGCATCTTTGGTATTTTTCATTTGATTCTCTTGCCAAAAACAATCTGTGTGGAAAAGAAATCATCACCTAGGCTTACATCATTAACTTCTCAGGGAGACTGACAACAGGCAGCCAGTGTATATGCTATGCAAAGCAGGGGAGGTTGAGATATCTTTTGCCAAAGTCTGAACTCAATCACTTTGATTTGATTTCTACTGATTTAAAATAAAAGGCTAATGAAATTGAAATCTCAAAGTCATATGACATTAAAAATAAGATCTATTAATAGCTAATTCCATGTATATTTTAATAATAGTGTTATAATATACACACAAGTAGCAATATAATTGCTTACTTTATATACATAATAGTAATACAGTCACCCAAGAAACCATGGAAAGTAGAAGGAAGTTGATCTTGGAAAGATAAAGGGCTTTTATGGTATTACTCAAAAAATGAATGAATAAATAAATAGTACAGATAAGACTACTTTGAACTTCTAGTATTTTTCACATTTTACATGGGTATGCAAAACTTGTGTCCTCATAAACCTCAAGTTTATAATTCATACAGGCAACATCCTGGGGATGAGAGAGAAAGAGCATTTGAGAGAGAGAAAAACACATTCTATGTCACTCACTTCTTCTAAATAACTTCTTGTGAGTGTGTGATGAAGACAACATCTCTATTCGAAGCACCTCAGAAGAGATCGAGTTGGAATTGACCTGGAAGAAAAATTATGAGAGCTTAGAGCAGAATTGTGATCCTCCAACAAGCTCTTCTGCCTTGGCTTTCAGCACAGCTGAAGACCAAAAGCAACTTCTCTGTACTCGAGTTACTCACTTCTGTTGGAGAAAACAATTCTCCGAGCACCTGAATAATTCAAAGGAACAGGAAAAACAAAACAAAACAAAACTGCTTAACAGCTGGGGCAAGTTTTTCTCTCCTACTGAAATGAAAACCTCCTGGAGCTCTTTCAGATGATGATCCTTATGTACTAAAACATGTTGTACCATGCATGAATTTCTGTACAATGTTACCATGCTGTATAAAGCTTAGATTTCCACTATTCTTTCCCTGATGAGATTAGTAAGATAATTTATGTAAAATAAATGAGAAAAGAGGAAGGTTAATCGGGGTACCTCATCTACAGGAGGGGGTTTGGTTTTGCTTTCATTTCCTCCAGATGACTGGCTAAGTCTCTAGCTATCAAGAATGCTTAAGAGAGATAGATAACAAACAACAACTGAGCTGCAGTCAGATGCCCTTAAGATTTCAGAACTCCTGCATTTTAAGCAAATTGATTTCAAGACAAATTCTGTCTGAAAGTTTGAAGCTAAGAAAATTTTGCTACTTATCACATCTTCAGATATTTTGTACAAAGTAAAAATATCAGAAAATTCAGCAGTAGGTAATGGAAGATTTTTCATTTTAAAAGAATATTAGGAAATTATGACCAAAACAGAGGAACTCATAGCAAACCAATCAAAACCTTGTACATTGTGCGAATTTTGTCCAAACAGCAATATCTGTAATAGTTGGACAGTTACTGTTGAAAGTAATAACAAAAGGTATTAAACATGTAAATGCTCTGTAGTTGACATCTTCTCTTTACCTGTAGCATTAACATAGCAAACAAGAAAAACCTCGGGGGGGGGGGGGGGGGAAGAAAAAGGAAGAGTTTTTAAAGCCTGGACTTTCCTGGCTTTTTTTTCCCCATGGTAAATCCATGATGGCTCCATTTGACATTTCAGTATTCACATACTACCACCGTGTACAACTCTTTAAGCTGATACACACCTTACGGTGCATTTTGTCTACAAAACCAGAAGCATAAAGTACTAGTACTTCTTTTGTTGCGTAACTCTGAGATAAAGTGGCTATGACTGCCTGGAACACAGCTGGGTTTTTTGTGCTAGTTCATATTGGTCCTGCTCCTCAATTTAGAGTGGCAAGATAATACTCCAGAGTCACAATTCTTGTTCTCATTTTGCAATAAATATAACCCAAAAGAAAAGTCCATGTATGTTATAGCAGAAAGCTACTGTATGATTGTAGGCAATCTTGTGCCCATCAAACATGATATACAAATATTTTTTAAGAGCCCAGTAGAAAATATTTGGAGTACCTAGGAGGACAGTTCTGCAGGTAATACTTCGGGCTGGAGCTCAGAAGACTGCAAGGCAAAGCCTGCCTTGGTCACTGCCTCTCCTCTCTCATGCCTCCAGCAAGGAAGTGGAAACGACATCTCTCCCTGTCTTGTTTGTTTAGCTCTTAAATTCTTTGGGACAGGTATTTTCACCACTGTAATATATAATAATCTCCTCTGGAGCCCCTGAGTATTGTTCTATTGCAAATAAACAATGCAACAATGAAAAATCAGTCATAACAGGTGGAAGTATTTGTGCCTGCACCTAGCACGGTTGCCTTTTAAGCAGAACTGAGGCTGCTGAGAAGTTAAGTCATCATATTCACACTGCATTGTCCCCCAAACTGCAAAACCAGGAAGGTCTATATACCCTACAAAGGAAGCTGCTGGAAAACAGAAAAGTGAGGGCAATGAGCGTTTATGCTTCCTGCCAGCTGTATCTGTCAGAAGCCCAGAGTGTTTCCCCTTAAGTGCACATCCCACACAGGGGTAAGCACAGAGCTCTTGGTCTGACCCTACAATCTTTTGTCTTCTTCCTACATCCTTCATTCTCCCATATTTTCTTCTTTTGAATGGAGGGGTTTGGATTCCAGCAAAGTTTCCTTTGACAAGTGAAGTGCTGTTAAGTAGAATTTTCCCTTCTCTGTCAGTCAGCGCTGCGGGTTCTCCACAGCCAGACACCTGAATCCTACGAAACTGGATGTGCCAGGAGCATGTTCTCTTTCCCAAACACTGTTTTTAAGACATCTGAAACAACATACCTCTCATCCTGTCACCAGAAGTGAGCTCTCAGCTACCCAGACTCTGTGTTTTCCTTTAACTTTAGAATATAGTTCATATAATACTTCTGAAATACCAGAAAAAGGATCTGCACAAATATTTCCTGCTCCAAACAGTTACATATCAGATCATACCAGCAGCAATTCGGTGTTGCACTCTACAAAAGTCAATTCCTGCTCAAATTAGACTAACCATTGACCTGACCCTGGTGCTGCATATGTATTTAAAGAAAAAAAAAAAAAAAAGAAAAGAAAAAAAAAAAGACATTTCCATTAACAAGGGAGATTTTTCCATCTCCATCATGATGAGTCCTCCACAAGATCTAGCAGCATCAGTCACAGACATTTGTTTAACTTTATAAGAGGTTTCAACTCTGTTTGCACCAGTGCATCTTTATCATGACAATATATTGTTGTCACGTGGGGGGGACTTGAGCAGTCTAAGAAATACCCACCATAGAGCAATGCCAGACACTGGCTCTAACTTGTTATCAAATCATACACACATGTGCATGGGCAGGAGGAAAGGAAACAAATAGGCAGAACAGTATCATACAGCACATATTACAAATATCCCTATTAAGAGGGAATTCCGATCCTTCAGTGAAAGGGAGAGCTTTACTTACACCAATAACACAATAAAACTGTTTACAGGATAACACACTGAACAAGTCTCCTACTGCCTCTGCCATCCAGAGATTTCAGCTTGCTTAGACTTGTAAGCCTGCAAGAATAAATTACTCACTGAAATGTGGGGCCATAAGCCTTCCACACAGTGTATTTAAAATGCTACTTTTAAATGAATTGCTGCTACTTGTGTATGCTTTACCTGCTCTGTATTTGCAATTGTGACACTCTCAGCATCCTGAAAAACAACACAAACATGTAGACAAGCATGCAGTGAGGCTTCAGTACCTCAACTGGCACTGGCTGCCCAGAGAAGCTGTGGGTGCTCCATCCCTGTAGGCATTCAAGGCTGGGTTGGATGGGGCCCTTAGCAGTCTGATCTGATGGGTGGCAGCCCTACTGACGGCAAGGGGAATGGAACTAGTTGGTCCTTAGGGTTCCTAAGCCATTCTACGATTCCATGATCTCTATACGTAACTGTTCTGACCCTCTTATCACATTATGCACCCAAATGATCAGCAAACATTTCACTGCCCATCACCGTTTACTTGTGAAGTTTGTTGTTTTATCTGCTTTTATGTTGCTATTCTCTTTTCCCTACAAGAGGTAAAGAGGAAAGAAATTATTCGTAGTGTAATACTTGGGTTAATGTAGGCGCTCGGTACACGCTCCTCTAAGTACAGCATTAAGAACCTTTCTATAGAAAGTTACTAACCTGAACATCTCAGAAACAGCATTCAAATGATCTTTTGAAAGGAAGGACTGACAAAGTCCAACTGAAAGATCATGAGCCATAAAGGTGTAATTAGTGTCTTGAAATGACCAAAAAGAATTGATGGTTTTGTGGGTATCATGCAAAAAGCAAAAATTCTGTTTGAATCGCTCACATAACAGATGTTTGCTAGGATCCACCATGCAGCCTGCATACAGTTATGCTAATTTGGCACTGTTTCCCTTCAAGTTAGCTCTGAGTCATTAGTGCACGCAGCTAGTAGGTCCTTCTGTCTAACTAATAATTGCCTATTATTGATATTAATTAACATTTTTTGCACCTTCCCTTGGTTTTGACCTAGTATCTGTTGGTAGTCTAATCACAGTGGCCTATTAAAAGTCAAAATACGGGGGCCTATAGCAGTCACGAGCCATTTATCAAAAAGCAAACAAGGCCAATTAAACAGGCAGCCAGACAGTTGTCTTGATTTGCCGCTGACTGTTTCTTGATCACCATTATAAATTGCTAATCGGGCAGAAAGTGCTAAGCAGTGCATCTGCAGGGGGTGGTTATTGCTCATTCCCTGCCTGGTGACAGGTGAGGGAGGCTAGTGATGGTCTTATTGATGTGAACTGCCCATCAGTCGGTAGTTATTGTTAAAGTTCATGATGCTACAGCTGATCCTTTCCTGCTGAGAGTCAATCAAATTAATTAGTGCTAGAAATTCTTCTGTATTATTCTAACACAGAAATACAGAAGGAACATACTGTAATTTAGTTTCAGAAGCAGCAGGGAAAAAAAAAATCTCTACGTATTGCAGAGTGTGGGGGGGAAATCAAATATTGCTTCTTCCATTATTTTATAATAAGGGCTGCAGCTAAAGGTTTTTATAGCCACAGATCAAGAGATCATAATAGAAGCATATTGACAGATTTTTTTCTGCAATACTCCAAGGAACAGGCGGTAGCAGGAAAATATATCAAAACCTTATCATCAGAGCTGAGATCTTCTGTGAAAAATCAATAAAGAGTTATACATGGTTTGAGTTTAAACAGTTCTCTGTAGTCATTTAAACATAGTGCATCTGTGCAGCTTTTTACCTCTGGAGACCGGTGTAGCCTAGCAACTGCAAGGCTTAAACCGATTAACTACAAATGAAGTACTGTACGCCTATCAAAGCAATTGCTCATGGTTGCCTTTGTTGCAGGGGCTGAGCTAATTGAACATGATACAGTATGAAGATAATTAACACCCATGAGTTTGTTAATTGCCTGTTAGCATTACAACACAGTCTCTGCCTTTCTTTTTAACTTGTTCTTCTGCAGCATCTTCCCCTCTTAAAAGGATGCGAGACTCACTTAGTTGGCAATGATATCTGATAGTTCATTAACCCTTTTCACAGGAAAAAATAACCCACGTGGAGTAATGAAGCAAATACATACTCTTGTCAAACACAGACTCCCACTTAACCCACGCAACTTACAGAGAGAAGAAATTGGGTTTACATAGACTGCACAAAATGTTTATTTTCAGGGCCAATTTATTTCAAGCAATTTAGCCATTATAAATGCTTTTAAATATCTTTTGTGGGCTGCTTTTATGACTCAGCTGCTCTGCCTTCTAACCCAAACGATAAATGTCTTTTAGGGTTGGCATATTAATTGAAGGCAGCATCTGGTCAGCAGCTGACCTCCTCTTCTTGTCGTCTTTGTTGGCTACCCAGTTAAAACTAACAGCTTATTTGCTTTTTCTGCCAGCTTCTCCTTCCATTCAGGGGGCGGAGGGCTAAGCTCAACTTTATTTATGCCAAAATGCTGTGTCAACCAATAACATCAGTTTTCCGCAATCTATTAATCTCAAATAGATCTAAGCTGAGTAAATTCCTTGGAAAATGGTTACTGCACTTGGCAAAGTATTTCTTTAATTATACTATCTTCTGAATTTGAGATGAATGCATATGAAAGATCATGAAGACAATATAATGGGCGCAATACACTGATAAAGGACATTTCCTTAAAAGGAGGCAGTACATAAAGGAAAAAGAAGAAAAATAGATACAAATCACAGCATTTGGTTACCACAGACAAGATCGGATCTTTAAGACCTACTTCTCCAATGCTGCTTGCAAATGCCCTGGCTGCATCACAGCTGTTTAGAGAAGACTTTCTTAAGTGACCCTGGTTTCCTTAGCTGTTACTGTCACAGTTAATACTTGTGGAAAAGCTGTTCCCTTGAGAAACACTACTTACTAGCGCCCAATTACAAGTTCCATCATCGATCATAAGTATTATTTATTCAGCAAAATGAATTGCTAATTAATAACTGATGAGCATTATGGCCTTGAAGTCTGTAATGCTATTAATTACCTTGGCAATTGGGATTCTGCCGGCGAAGGACTACCAAGAACATTTTCTTAACAATTAGCACAGAGAGATTACTGAGTGCATACCTGCTACAACAAGGGATGATGATCTCCAAGACTTAAAAGAGAGCTGTGTAGTTTCTCAGAAGAATAAACAAGGCTACAGCCCTACTGCACTGGACTGTATGCTTAGAACCATTCAGGTGACAAAGGGAAAACCCTTTCATACATTGTGGTGATGGAGAGATTTGGCAGCACATCCCAAAATGAGTGTCCCTGCCTGGAAGCAATGTGGCAGCAGCATGGTCACGCTAACACACTGCCTTGTGCTTTGTACCCCATGGCTGCTTGGCTGGGTCAGAGCACTACAATGAGTGCACTGGCACTATGGACACAGGTCTCCAGAATATGTGTGAAGCTGTACAAACAAACTGAACACTGCCCAGCAAACTGCAAGATTCAGATCAGCTCCTGCTGCGATGCTAAGATTTGTTTTCTGATTGTCAATAAAAAAATGTTAAGCTATCACAAGAGCTCAGCTAAGCTCAGGGACTGTGCAGTAGCTGCACAGTGATAAAACAAAATTTTTTCATGTGAAGCACTTAGGTCTTCATGGGCATAAGATTCCAGCACAGTATAGACATTATAAAAACACAGGTTCTAGCTGTGAAAGCATAGAGCTGTATACAAGCCATCATATTTGTGTTTTATTTAGTTCTAAAACATGCTAGAGAACATTGGAAACATGCTCAGTCTGCCCTTTCTGCATCACTTTCATAGCATGCTGGTGGCCAGTCACTGTTGTCATTTTAACTCCTTACCTCAAAGCTCAATTTTGCCTTTGTCAAAACTAAAAGCAAACAAACAAACAAGAACCCACCCAAAGTTTTGTACTGTACAGCAAGGAGATGGTTGTCACCTCATCAAAAAAAGGGTACTTGCTGAAGCTACGCAGCATGAAACTGGTTACGTACGCCCAAAATAAGAAGGAAATCAGCTTTACTGGAAATCTAAATCTACTGGATAATTGTCGAATAGTAAAACTTGAATAGTAAAATAGTAAAAAAAAGTCCACAGATTCAGTCTCATTCTTCACTGCAACCATTTTTACTGGAAACTTTCAATAGTTTAAGCTTAGATAACATATTTGTGATCTGTGCACATGAAGTGAAAAAGAATAAATATGCTGTTTCTTGAAAAATTACACCCTGACAGCAGTGATCTCCCTGATCTTTGCCAAGAGAAATCTCCTTGTCTTCTGTGGATGGCTTACTCAGACAATTTTATTTGGAAACAGGGGACTTCTTTACCTTTCTTCCTAGACTCAGTGGTTTGTACTGAATGTCAAGGTACTTTTTATCTCCGTATTGGCTAGCTGTAAAAGTCAAAAAAAAAAATCCGTTCACTAAAAATTCTGTTAAAAAAATGAAAGAGTATGGAGAAAAGTTTCCTTGTTCATGACAATTGCTTTCACGTGAAATGCAGCATGTTATGATTAACTGTAAGCACAAGCACTTGTCTTTGGTCCTACTAGTTGCAGTCTGCTTGCATCTGTTTTTCTTACCTGGAGTTTTGTGGACTGCCTTGTGTTGCAGGACCAGGGCAAGCTTTTTCCATGGACCACTGCCACTCTCAGTTCGGCAAGTCAGTAGTTACTGATATGGAAAGGCTTTGCTAAAGGAAATCCTCAACTGTACATTCATTTTGCACTCCAATATAAAACAACGCAAGTTGTTTGTTTGTTTTTTTTAAAAAAAGAGCCAAGATCACTGGTGGAGGGTCCAAACACAACCTGCGCCAGATTTTGTTCGCTCTACCCACAAAGCCCTCCACTGCTTTTTGGCAGGCTCTTTACTGCCTCGTACCCTGTCATAACCTCACATCATGAGAGCATACCATAAAAACACAGGACTGGAAGCAAACAGCTTTAACAATGTTTGGCCATCTGGCTTCGTTTGTTTTAACGTAGGGAGGAAGGGGCCTTGGCTCTGATCTCTGGGGACCTGGCCCAAACCTGGGGCTGTTGCTGGGACGTTTCCTGGCCACATAAGTTGTCACCACTGCCTGGTACATATAACAAGGCTAGGCTGCACTTGTGCAGCTCCCAGAAAGATGGGATGGGATTTGGATGCAATATATTCCTTCCCTCACAGCACATATTTTTCAGAGAGTCTTAGACTGGCTCATATTGGAAGGGACCTTAAAGTCCACCTAGCCCTGGCACTCAAACTGTGGCCATAGCTGCCATTCACTAGATCGTGGTGCCCAAGGTTCCACCCAGCCTGGCCTCAAGCATCTCCAGAGCTGCATTTGGCTCTCATTTTGGATACCAGCTTCAAAAAGCACAAGGATGGCCATCACTTCACACTCACCAACAATCACAAACAGCAGACATGCACTTTCACCATAGAAGATAGTATGTGTGTTTCTTAGGACAGAGCCCTGAAATGCACCAAGGGAACTACCACAGCATTGCTCAAGCAAGGCTGTCCCGAAGCCAAACCACTCTAAAGCATCATTATCTCCTCAGAAAAATATGTTTGAGCAGAGCCAGTAGAAACTCTGGAACCCACATGCTCATTCAAGACACAGAAAGCTGTGATGCATTTTAGCTGGTAAGAAAAGATATTTTTTTTTTAACTCATTACTAAATATTTAAGAATCTGTGAGTTGAAAACATTCAATAGAAAACATTGTACAATCATCTAGGTCAATATTGCTTGAGAATGTGGAATAGTTTTTTGATCTCCAGCTGCACCTCCCTTGGATAAAGGGGAGAAAGAATGTAAGATATCAGCTAAATTATCTGTGGAGCTCAGTCCTAGAAATATCTGCCTCTGCACAAAAAAAAAAAAAAAAAAATGCATTTAATTTTGCATTTCATTTTGAGAAACTTTTGTGGACAATCCAAACAATAGGAAGCACGTGAAGTTTGTAGTCAGAATTACAAAATGTAAGATCTCATCTCACAAATAAAACCTCCCTTAACTGCTAAAGCTTACATTTTCTTCTATTCCTTCCCGGGCAGTACAGCATGTAAACTAATCATGAGCTGTTTAGATTAGTGCCTATTCCATATTTCATTAAACATAAAAAACACAGATATCCCATTCTCTGATTGCAGTCAAAATGAAAAAGACAAACAGCGAAGTTGCCTACCAGTAAGATCACTCGTTTGTTCAATTTCATCAAGCTGCTATTCAGTTCTCCAGAGATGAGATCCTCTCTGGAGAGTTCCTTTAAGAAGTTACCAAGGAGCTTAATGGACGATTGGAGCTAATGGCACACTCCAGGGAAACGACACTAGAAAATCGTGTTCTAAAAAGCAG
Source organism: Coturnix japonica (assembly GCF_054131305.1). Classification (NCBI taxonomy): domain Eukaryota; kingdom Metazoa; phylum Chordata; class Aves; order Galliformes; family Phasianidae; genus Coturnix; species Coturnix japonica. Next base: position 18,907,022 of record NC_140669.1, read on the forward strand.
CCTGAGCTGTTTGAGAGATGCCTTGCAGAAACCTTCAGCTCTCCTGTATAACTAGCAAATACTTTTTGCTGTGAATTTACATTCCCCTCTTCAATCAACTTTCATCTTGCCACATTCCTCTTCATTTCTCAGTATCTGCAGCAATACACTTGTTTGAATTCAACAGTGCATCTACTTAGTGCTGTTTATGATAAAGTTCTTGTTTAAATATAATTTATAGTGTATTATGGATAGTGGGGCAATTTGTAGAACTAGTCTAATGTACAGGCTGAAAAACATAATCCTTACCAAAGAAGCCTAAAGTCTAACAGACTTCAACAAAAATTGATTTCCTATTTCCACTTCTGGAATTTGTAACTCTGAGTTTTGCATAAGATTATTTCAATTAATTAAGCACAGAACGAAGCACTTAGTGAAGAGAGACTTCATCTTCCATTGCGAACAGTATCAAATCTAGACCAGAATATTTGTCTCTGAGGTCAGATTGTAATGCAAACATCCTACAGTTTACTAAACTATGTACTGAACAGAGAGAAAAATTAGGAGAATGCAAGGAAATTAAGACGGAGTACCCAAAAAAATGAATAAAACTAATTTGTTAATTAAAATGCTGTGCAGAACAATAGTACAAAACAGAGACAGTAAAGGAGAAAGCAAGGAAACAACTGAGAATGCCAGCTATTAACTGTACAATACCACGATTAAAACAGAGGCACTTGTCTAGGCAGAGGCAGGCTGGAGGAAAGTGGGGGAAATATTTCATGGAGGAATACACAATCCTGAAGGGAACAGAAATGAGATTTTTACAAGGCTGTTAGAGCTAATGTCAAACACAAGAACAAAGGAGCATAAACTAAAGCTAAGGGAAGGGTCAGACCCTCAAGGAATATAGGCAGAATTTCTTTAGATTGGGAGTAGTGAATATACAGAATAAAAGGAAGAGGAGAGCTATAGAAGAAAAAAAACCCTCAAAACTATTTCTAAGAGTTACAAAAACAGAAACAGAACACTAAACACAGCAAGAAGCATTATGGAACAAAATTGCTGAGGAAAGGGACATAAATGCTTAGGCTTATTTCCTTTGAGGCTAATGTTCTATTTGTCCCCCTTGCAAGGGATGCAAGGGGAGAGCTGCAGAAGCTCCACATGACAAAGAAACTCTCTCCTTTTCACCAGCAGCACTCCTGGTCATGCAGACCCTGGGACGTGGCTGTCCTGTAGTTACTGAGAAGCACTCAGGTCCTTATTGAGACACCAGTGATCTCCAAAAGTTACCAACACCCATAGGCACCTCTCGCTTTTCACCTCCAACAAATTTTAACAGAGCTGAGTGAACAAAGCCTCTTTGAAGCTCTAGGTTTAAGCAAATCATGCCTGCAAATGATACACATTAAGCACTAAGACACTGAAGAAATGTATGTACTTCACTCTCCTGGAACTGCGTGCCTTGAAAGTCTTTCTCCCAGGCTAAACAATCTATAGGCAGCAGTTTGCACTCTTCCCCATGGGCAATCGCTCAGTGGCCTAATATGTCTCAGTAATGATTTTTTCCTAAGATTCAGCTTAAATTTTCTCTTGCTTAATTTCACCCCATCACTCTTAGTTATACCTTCCTGCACCGTCCTAACTATCCTCACTCCATCTTTTTTTGGAGTTCAGGCTCCCTTCAAACTTAGCTGTGTTTCCCATCAATCATCTTCTAGCAAAGTCACAGATATGGCAGTTAGGTTGTTGTTTTGTTTTTCCCTAAGTCTTTTCTCATCATTTGGTCCCTTCTGCCCTGATTGCTTTATTGCTCCTCTCACCTTCTCAACAGTTTGTCAATATTTTTGTAATAATACTTTTCACATGATTTCGTGCAGTATTGCAGGTATGGCTTTAGATTGACACACATCAAAACTATTGTCATTCTAATGCAATATCTTTAGACATAAAAGCCCAAACTGCATTAATTGCCTTTGTTTCTGCCCTTGCATTCCCAATTCATTAAAGATGCACAGCACAAACAATAAGTACTCTGAGTTGTAGAATTCATTTTGCAAGAGGTCCCTGTTCTGACTGTGAGACCAAGCCAAGGATACAGGAAACCAAGTTGTTTTCAAGTCTACTCCCTGTCTGCAAGCTTGCTAAGAGCATGATGCCAAAAGCAATTAACAAATACTAAAGTAAATAAACTGGCTTTGAACTCCTTTGGAAAGCTCTCTGGAGCTTCACCTCAACCAAATCTGACCATATAGCTGCAAGCAGTCCCCAAGGTCCTTCAGCCGTGGCACAGAGAATAGAAACAATTCAATGGGGGACCTGGCTCTAATACAAAGGAAGAAATACTCTGTTTGCCATGTAACCACACAATAGGCAGCATGCCTCCTGCAGAGTGTTGCTCACATAGTTCAGCTGCAGAGAAGTGAAATGACAACTTCAGTGTTTACCACAATTCAGGCAGGAAAGTGCTGAAGGACTATTCAGTAGCCATTCACGTGAATAACAGTAACTTCACAGGGGGAATCTACATTCCACAATTTCTCAGAGGGAGGAGAAGAAAAAAAATCTTCTCCATGCCCAGAACTAATCTGGTACATCTGAAATGTGTTAGCAGGTAATTCTGACTCCCCTCTGCAAAACAAAAAGCATCAATTGAGCATCCAGTCAAGGTTCCTTCACGCAGCTGTCACAGCCATCTATAATCATTTCTTTCCTCATATTTTGTTTCTTGTTTCTAGGACTTATCCCTGGTCATCATAACTAAAATCTCTCCAGTTGCATTTGCTGGTTACTTCAATGATGAATAGTGATCAGAAAGTCTGTAGACTTGTCTTACCTCACTGTAACTGAAAGAAGAGACAGTGCATATTAGTACCAGCTTAGGGGAAGACATTATGAAGAAAAATTTCCTTTCACACCTTTACTTAATGTATTTTGTTTGAAGCTTACCCATATTTAAAGTTCTAGTTAGACAGTGTGCAGATGTATAGAGACAGTGAGTGAATTCTGTGCCTAAACTAGTTATTGCTCATTAGCTGAGCAGCAGTGCAGCCGTACTTCTACCTGCTCTTAACACACAGTAATTACAAAACTGAGTACATAAGCTTGAAATATTCATTTCAGTTCACACAAGGGACTGGTCTAAGACACATTAACTCCTGAAGAAAAAAAGGAATGAAAACCAAAAAGAACTCAGCAAGTGTATCTGCCTCCAACCCACCCATAACCATTGTGCAAGTCCAAAGGCCAAGGATTTCAGAGACAAGATACTCTCCTGAAAGATGCTAGGAAAGAGAAGAAACCTAAATGGCCAAGGGCTGGCACAGAGGTGAGAATGAACAACTGATCTCAACTAGCTGGGAGAACCATAATCTAGTAGACAAATCTACTGGTATTTGGATTAGACCTAGACATTTCGCATACAGCTAGATCAGACTGGAAGAGCCAAAAGTAACGTCCTTTATTTTTTAACTCAAATTTCTAGGAGTTCATTGCTATACCAGTTCAAAGCAAGGGTCCATCTAGTGTGATTAGGGAGTCTGGCCCTTCCAAAGCTTCAGAAGTTTTAGGGGAAGTGCAAGTCCATGGTGGTGAAACAGGATAACGTGAACTTGGAAGATCACCTCCTGGTACCGTTTGACCATTCTTATGCTCAGCCCTTGAAGCCTGCAAGCTAATGTTGCTCCTAATGCCATGTGCATTTTCTTTACAGTAGCTTGGACAAGTATAAACAAACATCCATCTCTTCTTCAAGATTCACCATCTACTTGCTCTGGGCTGCACCCTCATGGAAATAAACCTCATAAAACAATTTGTAATACCACCTCCTTTCGTTTGAAATGTGCATTTAATTCTTTTCATTGGCTTCCCCTTTACCCAGGTGCCATGAAAAGAGGCAGACACTGTGTCTGGATTTACCTTCTGAAAAGCATCTGCTACCCCATATATCCTTGTCATGTCCCTTCTTGTTTATGCTCATTCTAAATTAAATAGTGCCAATTCTTCTACTGTCTCCTCATTCAGAAGTCTTTTCACATCTCTCCAGATTTCCATCATTCTGGTACAAGGCCCTTTATTTCTGCTATTTCCTTTGTGAGTCAAAGTAATGAGAACTGAATGCAAAGAAAGACTTTTATAATAACACTGTTCTAATATCCTCCCTGTCATTTCATTCTCCCAGTAGAAACCTTTTTTTTCTTTTTTTTTAACCACTGCAAGGCACTGAGGGGAGCCCCTTGCTGGGCTGTCCAGGCTGATGCCCAGACTCCATCACAAGTAGTTAGGGTGAATTTGGAGCCAGTGATGTGATCCAGATCTTCCCTCATAATCTCTGCCAGCCCTGCTGCCACGGGTGCCCCAAAACTCTGTTTATTTGTTCTGTCAGACTGAAGCAGCTGATTGCATTTAGTGCTCTGCTAAAGACAAGCCCGGAGGATTTGAGTCCTTATATTAAATCAAACTTGTCCTGAAGGCAGTGGGAGTTTGCAAGAGCAAAGTGACTGAGCCAGAGTCAGTCCTTCAAACCAAGAGGCTCAGGCTCTGCTCATAATGAGCACCATGGGACCAAGGTCGGAGGAAGGGGGAAGTTGGAAATTGCAGACTGTTTATTGACAGACAATCAGCATGGCATCACACTACATTACAGATCCTCACCTTTCCTACTCTGCAGGCTGTAGAAAGCTTCTGGGCTGTGGCAAGGTTGGGTTGTCCCATAGCACATCTCTAGGGACTCATTCCCTTTTTAAGAGCTATGCTTTGGATTTTGCTGCCTACAGTAAGTCACAGGTCTTAGAACCACAGAAACACTTATGTTAGAAAGGATACACAAACATCACAGTGAAGGACTCCAGGCCACACACTATACCACCAAAACCTAAATGCTCCTTGAGCATCGGTAGGTCAGGGCTGTGCTCACTGCCTTGGGCATCATCACCCACAAATTCATTTAATAACTTCCAGATCTTTATTGAAGTCATAAACAAAAACATTGAAGAGAACTGGTCTGAACACAGCACCCTGAGGAATCCCACCAGTGGCAACTAGGGCAGCTCTCAGGCCATCGCCTCCCCTTGCGCAGCACAGCCAACTTCTGGCAGACATCTTGGGACATCCTGAGAGTCACACCTGAGAACAGCTTTCTGATGTCACCAACCACCCCCCTGATAACCACTATCAATACATTAGTCTCTACTCGGTCTCCTGCTACCCCTCTCACTCTCCCCAGTGCCCCCATATTGCTCCCAGCCCACATACAGCAGCAAGCCCTGACACCATGGTCATGCCCAATGGCAACACACTGTGGGAGGTGTGCCCAGAGGGAGCAGCACTCTGCCAGGAGACAGAGAGCATCAGGAGTTGCAGGAAGATACTTCTAGTTCAATGCCCACCACCTTCAGTGAAGTAGTGCTTTTTTTTTTTTAACACACACCTGACCCTTCTCTGGCACAGCTACATTCTATTCTTGTCACCATCACCAGAGAGCAGATAACAGCTCTGGCCCCACCACTCCTTTATGAAGCCACCATTGGGCTTTCCCTCCGCCTTCTCTGCTCTGAGCCATACAAATTAAGCTGCCTCAGCTGTATCCTGTCATAGCACTTGTGACCACAGGAGCATCCTGTTGTGGTGGGGTTTGGTGCCACCAGAACTGCTTTCTCAGACTATCCTTTGGTGCAACATCCACAAAGTCATCACTCACCTCCAGCAAAGTTGCTTTCCTCAGAAACCATGCATTGGCCTTCTTGAGTTTACAAGGAAAACCATTTTGAATTACCCACCAAACAATCACTCCCTTGTCCTAGCTTCATACCCTTTTAGGAGCACAAGGACTCACATCAGCTCCATTTTGGAACATAAAAGAAGTAATAGTGTTCTACTGACTGGCATGAAAATAGATTTGCACGTGTTTACATAGCAGATAGCAGTATATATTCTTTGGCTCTGTGCCTCTTTGTCACTCCCTTTATTAAAAGATAATTTAATCATCTGTATCCATCAACTCTAGCCACTACTGACCAATGGGGACTGTCTCTCAGTCATCATGCATTTCTAGAATAATGAATACATTTGTACAGAACACACAGTGGGCATTTCAATTCCTAATACCACTGTCCCTGTGCCATTTACATGCCTTTCGCATGGCAAACATCTGTAACATGCTGCAGAGTTCATATTATAACATCCATTTGAAATTCATTTCATATTAGGCCAGGCTTATGAAAAGGGAAGTATGAAAAGACCAGAAGGAGAGAGAATATTATTTTCTCCTTTTCCAGATTAGGTACTTAGTTTTTTGAAAGGACTTGCTCTGCTGATGTTTTCACTTGGCTTTCATCTTTATACACTTATTCCTTCATGATGAAGGAATCTTCTGGAACAGAACAGTATCATCATGGTCACTTGGTGGTGTCTCAATCCCTAAAATTACTTCATTTGTGCCCTGTTTTCTAATTTCTTTTAAGCTGATGGTCTTCCACCACACACCCTGCAAAGAAGCTTTCAGGAACTATATTACTTACATTGCACTGAAGAAAAGCAGCATCTCCTAGTTCAAATACTTCACAACTTTATATAATAGAATGAGTCAAGAGAGCAATTAAAACATTAACCCATAGTAATCCTAGCTGGATTTTGAGCTTAGCACTGACGAAAATCCTGACTAAACAACAAATACAGAATATTTAAAAGCCTGCCAGATGACACAGACACTGCCAAGCAAAACACATCATTAGTCTTGGTTACAAGCAAGGTTCTCTCACTAAGTTTTTATTAGCTTGAGGTACAACCTGGTGCAGATCAGTGTTCTGGGAAACGAGTGCTGCATTCCCACAAGCACACACAAACAGCTGCTTGACAGAAAACTGCCTAAAAGCAAAGCAACTCTTAAAAGTTAACACAGCAGGTACAGAGCACTGAATCAGATCTTAACACACACGTACAGAGTGAGGCCAGGGTTAGGACAGGGCAGAGCAGGCAAAGATTTCCACTGGGAATCACCCTGAGCACACGTGGGTCCTACCCCACCACATATTCCTCCTGCCGCCTTCACCATCTGTGGGATCATTGGAAGAGGCAAATTTCATGAGGAAGAAAAACAGTCAAATCACATCCAGATTTGACCTCAAGAAATCTATTCTGAACATGGCCTCGTTCTTCCCTAAGATATGCTGGCTGCCTACAGGGCACTGGGTGACATGCTAATTCCTGTACTTCTCCCTCTCCATTCACAGATTTGGTCTGGGGCACCTACAATTTTCACCTGCAGGAAGCACAGAGTTAAAGTTACATGTGTTACTGGAGATTAAGGTTGAAAACTGTTTACATGCTAAGAGTTGGGTTTTTTTTCCTGCTGTGCAAGAAAAGGGTGTCTGTGAAACATTAAAATAGTTGTGATACAGGCTAGCAAAAAAGGATACCAAAATGAGGTTGGAAGTAATAGATCTATAAATCTGGCATCCCATACCTTGGTCTAGCAATCCGATCTTACCAGCAAACAGCCCCTGATTTCTGCAGCTCTCTTCTGCTCCAAGGCATCCAGCATGCAGCTCTGCAGCCTTGCACTGCTGCCAAGAGAAAGCAGTATTGCATGGACCAACTTCAGCGCGTGCAGTGCAAGAACAGGCACATATTTCCAAAGCACTTCTTCTCAAGAAGCCGTTCCTATGAGCCACCTGGATTTCTTAGATTTTCCAAATGTAACGCCATTGCCTCACCAGTATCACTTGCACTGGGCCACCTCTCTATGCACCATGTAGTGAGTGGCTCTGGTACGAGCAATGTGGCACACTCTTCTCTCTGTACAAACTTCCCAAAATTATTATTTGACATTTATCAGATGACATTTCTAAATAAGACTGGGTGCTCATTTGAGTAACCAAACTGATCAGCTGTAGAAGTGTCTGCTTCTAAACTCAAATAGCAAAGATCACATGTTTGTGCTTCTTTTCCTTGTATTTCAAATTCATGCACACCAGCATGATGAGCTGTAGTTTCGTAGC